>NW_028230442.1:11775840-14175840 GCF_043228905.1 Azolla caroliniana
ATATATATATATATATATATATATATATATATAGGGTATCACTCCCTGCCCAACCAAAAAATGAGATGAAAAAAGGGTATGTACATATTGTCTACTTAGTGTAAGTAGGTACATAGAGCTATAAAAACATATTTTCAAAAATAGTGACCTCCATCACTTGTTAGCACGAACCCGATCCCTAACCATCAACACAATGTATTCCCTTCCGGAATACTATCCAAAGGTGTGGTCGAAGGGATGGAATTATCTACACATACAATTATGAGTTATTCGATTACATTCTCTAATATATACCCTATCTGGTTATCCAACACACTCTCTTGTACCCAATCCGAATATAGATTAACACGATATCGCGAAGTTTCGCGCATGTGTGTTACTTGGGTGGGACCACGGGGGTCTTGGACTAGGGAGTGCTCAAGGGATAAAGAAAACCCAAGGTTTGCTTTATGACAATACTACTTCCCGACCCCTTCCCGAGCAAGGTCTCGTTGCCCGTTCATCACGACTCGTCGACCTTTCGAGATCACCGCACGATCCAAGTGACCAAACGGGTACAAGCAAGATGAGCACGCAAGATAAACGCACAAGGGGACGATAACACAAACACGAATGTCCGTATGTCTTTATGAGGAGGAGAGGTGCATGGGCACGCACGAACGCTCCCTCATCACAAGACGTCGAACGTACAAGGAAGACACAAAACACACGCACAAATGCTCGTACGCGTTTATGAGGAGGAGAGGTGCATGGGCACGCCCGAAACGCTCCCTCGTCATGAGACGGCCGAATGTACAAGGAAGACACAAACACACACACAAAATGCTCCTACGCCTTTATGAGGAGGAGAGGTGCATAGGCAAGCCCAATCGCTCCCTCGTCATGAGACGACCGAACGTACAAGGAAGACGGAAACACACCCACAAAATGCACGTACGCCTTTATGAGGAGGAGAGGTGCATGGGCAAGCCCAAACGGTCCCTCGTCACAAGACGGCCGAACGTACAAGAAAGACACACATGCACAAAATGCTCGTACACATTTATGAGGAGGAGAGGTGCATGGGCAAGGCCGAAACGGTCCCTCGTAACAAGACAACGGAACGTACATGGAATACACAAACACACGCACAAATGCTCGTATGCCTTTATGAGAAAGAGAGGTGCATGGGCAAGCCCGAACGATCCCTCGTCACAAGACGACTGAATGCACAAGAAAGACACAAACACACTCACAAATGCTCGTACGTCTTTATGAGGAGGAGAGTTGCATGGGCACGC
Organism: Azolla caroliniana; assembly: GCF_043228905.1. Classification (NCBI taxonomy): domain Eukaryota; kingdom Viridiplantae; phylum Streptophyta; class Polypodiopsida; order Salviniales; family Salviniaceae; genus Azolla; species Azolla caroliniana. Next base: position 11,777,121 of record NW_028230442.1, read on the forward strand.
CCGAAACGTTCCCTCGTCACAAGAAGGCTGAACGTACAAGGAAGACACGAATAAAGAAAGAAGGAGAGAAAGAAACAAGAATGATATCGACCAAAGAGATAAACACTTGTTCGATTCCAACGCAAGAGGACCCTTTATAAAATAGGGTTTTGTTTACAATGGCAACTTATAGTTAACCACGAGCTCAATCAAAACAAAAATACTAAATGCCCTTAGATACAAAAGCAAATCCGAACACGACGAAGATGAACACATGAGCACCACCAAAATGCCAATCCCAATGAACCACGACCACCCGAACGGCGAGCACACGGGCTCGCAATGACGAACGGGGCAGAGCAACGTCGAACCAACGAAGTTTGGGCTCACGAGCACTTCGAGTGCTGACGTGAAGAAGACGAGCACATGGTGATGGGGGGGATGAAGGGGTATGAGTTGAAGAGAAGTGGTGAATAAGAAGATGAAGAGCTCCGAAGGAAAATTGGCGATAGTCTCCTCCTCCCAAAACGTCCTCTCGAATGAGCCCCCTTCGACCTCCTTTTATAGGAAAATGTTGAGAGACAAGCTCAACATCAGCCGGATCGGCTGAAGAAGCCGAGGACCAGATCGGTTGGGACCGATCGGTTAGGCCGAGTACATAAACCGGGAGGTCGTTAGGAAAGATATTCCGTGAGGAATATATTTGGGAGTTAGTGTAGGAGCTCTTGATGAGCATTGAAGTACTGTCAGTACTTCGGTCAGTCCTTGTAGGACTTGTATAAAAGTGTTCACTGAGCATGTCTTATGTATAGACTGAGTATTATTGTTGAATATAGTTTTTTGTGTCTTCTCTCTCACTCTCTCTGTCTCTCCCGCGTATACCGTGTAAGCTCAAGGTCTCCATTAAACCTGAGTTTCCTTCCTTCTGTTCGGTCTTCATACTTGCTTCCGCACGCTACTTTCTACATGGTATCAGAGCGCGAGGGTTGAGAACCTCTCTGCAGCCGACACAGCTTGACGAAGAAGAACAAGAAGAACGATGGATAGAGGCATGGCGAGCTCGCTTCCAACAGAGAAGCTCGACAGAACCAAGTACGCGTCTTGGTCCTACAAGATGCACCAGTACCTGCTCGGGCACGGCTACTGGAGTTATGTCGAAGGAGCTAATGACGCGGCACCCGAATCGACACACAGAGACTTCCCGTTCTGGGAGCAATCGGCGAGCAGGGTATTATACTGCTTTGCGTCGTGTGTGGGCGAACAACTGTTGAGCTATGTTCGGGATGCAAAGACGCCAAAGGGTGCATGGGAAAATCTGAAGAAGATTTTTGCCGCGAGCATCACAGCCAGGAAGCTTCAGCTCTGACAGGAGTTGAGCAACCTATGACAACGCGACTTGTCGGTGGCGGACTATACCTCAAAGATTAAGGATATCTGCGACTCCCTCGCCTCTATAGAGGTGAAAATCGAGGAGAGCGAGATGGTCCAGATCTGTCTCGGAGGTTTGGCGTCGAAGTTCGGAGCGTTCCGAACGGCTGTGTGTACCCGGGAGAATACGCCGTCCTTTTTCGACTTACAGTCGATGCTCCTGGTAGAGGAGAACCACGCGGGTGCATCGACGAGCACGCACACCGACAGCAAGATGTTGTACACGGAGGGAGAAAGGCCCCGTGGACGTGGAGGACGAGGCGAGTTGGCGCGCAATGGAGGCGGCCGACGAGATCAAGGAAGAAGGCACCGAAGTGATGCCGACAGCAACTCTAGACCCTTCGGAAATAGGGGGAGTCGAAGCAATGAGAACCGGCAAGGGAAGTCCATCGCGGAGTGCTGGTACTGTGGCAAGAAAGGCCACAAGGAAAGTGAGTGCTGGAAGAAGCGCGTCGATTCGGAGAGAACTGGTTCCGGGAACGGCTCCAGACATACCGACAAGGGAAATCGGCAGCGATCGCACTACGCCGAAGACTCCGGGAGAGCCGGAGAAGGGACTGCCTTCGTGACGAGACACGAAGCAAACTCAATGAAGCAGACCACACCGAGATCGGACGAGGTGTGGTACATAGACTCCGGCACGTCAAACCACATGACGAGCCATAAGGAGTGGTTCTCGTACCTTGAAAAACCGATACAACCTGGAGTAGTCGCAACAGGAGACGACACTCCGCATCCGATCGCGAATGTCGGAGAAGTTCCCCTTAGCCATGTCGGGCGGAAAGGGAAACTCATGAACGTGTTGCACGTTTCGACAATCACGAAAAACTAGGTCTCGGTCGGACAGATCGTCGACCAAGGGATGGAGATTTAGTTTACACACCTTGGGTGCTTCATTGAGGAAGAAGGCCGTGTGATTGCGCAAGGGCGTAGAGACGGGAGGATGTTCATCCTCGACCCCACTGACGGCGGCACCGCAATGTTCGCAAAGGGACAAAAAGCCGAGTCGGACATTGACTTGTGGCACAAGCGGATAGGCCATGTCAACTACCAATGGCTTCAAGATCTGCAATCGAAACAGGTAGTGTTCGGATTGCCCCAGTTTAGTGGCCGAAAGGCACAAATTTGTGAAGCCTGCCAGCTCGGGAAGCAACACCGACTCCCTTTTCCCAACGAGCGAAACCGGAGCCGGAACAAGCTCGACCTTATACAGTCCGATGTGTGGGGGCTGACACAAAACGTTAGTCTTGGCGGGAGCCGATATTTCGTCTCCTTCATCGACGAGCACACGCGGCACACGTGGATCTACCTCATTGAGAGGAAAAGCGAAGTCTTCGACTGTTTCCGGGACCTCAAAGGGTTCGTGGAAACCAAAACGGGACGAAAGATCAAATGCGTGCGCTCGGATGGTGGGAAAGAGTACTTTTCCGGTCAATTCAACGGTTATCTACAACAAATGGGAATTCGGCGCGAATTCAGTTGTAGATACACGCCGGAGCAGAACGGCGTGGCCGAGAGGAAGAATCGGTCAGTTGTGGAAGCAGCACGGGCAATGCTGGAGGAGAAGAGCTTGCCCAAGTTCTACTGGGCCGAGGCGGTAAGGACCGCGGTATACATCCAGAACCGGATCGGAGACAAAGTGTCGGCACACGAGCTATATTTCGGAACGAAGCTGAACTTGCGACACTTGAGGTTTTTCGGTAGCATTGCGTATGTACATGTACCGAAGGAGAAAAGGAGGAAGTTGGATGCAAAGGCCGAGAAGTGCATCTTGGTCGGTTACTCGGACGAGCAGAAGGGTTATAAGTGCTATAACCCTCGCACCAAACAAGCGCGTGTCAGCCGCGACGTTGTGTTTGACGAGTCCGCGTCCTGGTACCTGCCCCCGACTCGGGATGCCGACTCCAATACGAGTTCTGACGATGAGGTCAACGAGGCCAAGATGCCTCCGGATGAGCCCGAAATCAAGACCCGCGAAGAGAGTCCGATTTCACTCAGGTTAAGTGGACCGATTGGACGATTGAGTCGGTACGACCAGTCCGATGAAGAGCCGGCGAGTAGTGGAGACTCGGCCGTGCATTCCCCGCGCAGGAAGCCGAGGAGACGGCTTACGCGCAAAGAGAAAGGGAAGAAGAAGGTGTCGGATTCCGGCACGGAAAGGAACGAGTCAGACCGACGCGAGTCCGACTCCGAGGGAACCGGTGACGGGTCTTTAAAGGTGAAGACCGCGTCGACCGAGAAGGCCTCGACATCAGCTAATGTGAGATTACGCCGATCTACACGCCAGAAGAATACTGTTTTGCGGTTCGGATACAAAGAGTACATGGAGCATCATTATGCGTACATGACCCGTGTAGTGGAAGTGCGTGAGCCGGAAAGCTACGTAGAAGCGGCTAAAGACGCGAATTGGCGTGCCGCGATGGAGGAAGAGATGCACGCATTGGCGGAGAACGAGACCTGGGACCTGGTTGATGCACTAAAAGGGGTAAAACCGATCGGGTGTAGGTGGGTGTACAAGGTCAAATACAACACCGATGGCTCGGTCAACCGGTACAAGGCTCGGCTAGTGGCAAAGGGCTACACGCAGAAACACGGCATCGAGTACGATGAGACGTTTGCGCCGGTCGCGAAAATGACGACCGTCTGTGTTTTGCTCGTAGTAGCCGCGGCCAAGGGGTGGCACTTACATCAAATGGATGTAAAGAATGCGTTCCTGCAAGGTGATCTTGAGGAATAGGTGTACAAGGTACAACCCCCCGGATTTCACTCTGGAACGAACTCCCCGGCAGTATGCTGACTGAAGAAGTCCCTTTACGGACTGAAGCAAGCCCCGCGTGCCTGGAACGCGAAGATCACGCAACAACTGCGTCGGATGGGCTTCGTCACGACAAAATCAGACTCTTCCCTGTTCATCCGGAAAGGTTGACTCGGACCGGTTAGTATTTTACTATATGTTGATGACTTGGTCATCACCGGCGCCGACCTCGGTGAAATCGACAGCGTGAAGCTCCAGTTTGCGGCATCGTTCGACATGAAGGATCTGGGGGACCTTCATTACTTCCTCGGGATCGAAGTGATCCGTACCCCCGAAGGCATATTGATCGGCCAACGTCACTACGTGCTGAGTGTGCTCTTCAAATTCGGGATGGCCAACTGTAAGACCGTCTCGACTCCTCTAGACAAAACTGTCAAGCTTCGTCCCGATGCGGGAAAGGTATGCGACTCGACGAGGTTCCGAGAAATTGTCAGAAGCCTCATATACTTGACCATCACCCGACCCGACCTCGGTTATCCGGTCGGAGTGATCAGTCAGTTCATGGCGCGACCTACCGAGGAGCACCTTTAGTGTGCGCAACGCGTACTGCGGTACATAAGTGGCACTAAGGACCGAGGACTGCTATATCGGACCGGTGCAGCCGCGCAGTTAGTCGTCTACACTGATGCTAATTGGGCTGGCAACGCCGCCGATCGCCGATCCACGTCCAGATATGCGTTCTCCTTCGGGAGTGCCGCGATCGCGTGGAGCAGTAAGAAGCAGCCGGCAGTTGCACTGTCGAGCACCGAAGCTGAGTAACGAGGAGCGGCTGTCGTGACATGCGAAGCCATATGGTTGAAGCGGCTACTTAAGGACCTGCAAGAGGAGGTGTCAGATCCAACGACGATCTACTGCGACAACCTCAGCAGCATCCAGCTCGCGAAAAATCCCGTTTTCCACGCACGGACCAAGCACATTGAGGTGCACTATCATTTCATCCGTGAGCGTGTTCGACGGATTGGCAGATTGCCGACATCTTCACCAAGCCTCTTGGTCTAGACAAGTTGCGGCAATTCTCAGGTGCGCTCGGATTGCGTCACCTCGACGTGCCAAACTTGAGGGGGAGAACAGTCTCGAACGACCAAGCAAGGCGGCAGGAAAGGAGCGGAGACTGCGACACCGAGTCCGAGTCGGTAGACTCGGTTGTCGAGTTCGAGTTCGGATCGGCTGAAGAAGCCAAGGGCGGACCCGCGGAAAAGTCCGGAAGTAGACAGAAGGGGAGCAACCGAAGGAAAGAGCCAAAGCCAACCTCGCATAGGGGAGACAACGCCATCGAGGACGAGAAGACCGAAGACGAGTTGGAGACAGCCAACTCGGACGAGAGCGAAAACCGATCGGAGATAGCCGAGTCGGTTCGGATGTTTGATTCAGACACGTTGAATCAACCGAGGCCCAAGTGGAAGAAAAGGCAGCAGAAGAAGTGTCGACACCGCAATAGCAGAAGAGCTGATAAGGGCCGCATTAGCAGACAAGCCGACCGGAAGGGTCGAAGCGCATGGAGTCGAACAGGTCGAGGAGTGCGAGCGAGGCGTGAAGCCAGGAGGAACCGGAGCTGTGAGCACGAGGATCCCGAAGAGCCTCGAGTTGAGCTTGAGGGGGAGTGTTGAGAGACAAGCTCAATATCGGCCAGATTGGCTGAAGAAGCCGAGGACCGGATCGGTTGGGACCGATCGGTTAGGCCGAGTACATAAACCGGGAGGTCGTTAGGAAAGATATTCCGTGAGGAATATATTTGGGAGTTAGTGTAGGAGCTCTTGATGAGCATTGAAGTACTGTCAGTACTTCGGTCAGTCCTTGTAGGACTTGTATAAAAGTGTTCACTGAGCACGTCTTATGTACAGACTGAGTATTATTGTTGAATATAGTTTTTTGTGTCTTCTCTCTCACTCTCTCTGTCTCTCATGCGTATACCGTGTAAGCTCAAGGTCTCCATTAAACCTGAGTTTCCTTCCTTCTGTTCGGTCTTCATACTTGCTTCCGCACGCTACTTTCAATGAAAAAAAAGAAGGGTGGTCGCCAATTTTGTTTTCAATGAAAAAGGAATAAAATTCCTTAAACCCGCTACACTATAAGACTAGATTTGAAGCGTGCACCTCTAGCTAGTAGTCAATGTGACTATCCACTAGCCCACTAACTCTCTCTTATACAATATATAATTCTATCTCTAAAAATTCTTAGCCAGTCTCTGCTCTACATTTTATCTCTCTTCTCTCTTACATTTTGCACGGGCTTCTATGCATCCTTTCCACCCTTTCTTTTCCCATTTATTTTGCATATGCACAAATAATGGCTTTTGTGTGCACACACATTGCACATGCACATTTTTTTACCCCCCCCCCTTTCGTCGGTTTTTCCCACTCTCGAGCACGCCACATCACGACATCCACCCCCACCAAACTGCACATCATCCGTTATGTGCCAAGAATGGCGGCCTGAGGGTGGTCAATAGTTCATTTCCTCCTCCAGATTGACCCCACGACTTGTTTTTTGCTCGCCTTTATCTTCGTCAAGGTCATCGAGGTTTGGTTCCTTGTGATGTCTCTTTTTGAAGATTTTGACCCGCTTCCCTACTATTGGTACTGCCAGCTTATTCCCATCGAGTTTAGCGAGGTGGTAGATAGCATTATCGTTTGCACTCATTACCACGTACGGCCTGAACCATCGCTTTGCGAATTTTCACATCGAGCTTTGTTGATTGTCGAGACTACTATCATATACAATCACCCAATCTCCTTCATCGATCTTCCGAGGGCGTAGTCGGTGTGTCTAATCGAATTGGGCTTTGTTACTTAGCCTAGCCGCTTCTAACCTCTCCTTTGCCAACTCCAAGTCTTTGGGTCTTCTCTCAAGTTGCCTTATCCTTGTGGCTAGAAGCTCTTCTCGACTCATCTCATTTTCCCACAACATCACTACCCATGAAGCGATCATGTCTTCAATGGGCATCACCGGCTTTTGTCCGTACATGAGTTCAGCTCGCATGAAACCTGTAATTGAGCTATGAGTTGTTTTGTCGGCCCACAAGGCATAAGGTAGTAACCGAGGCCAATTCCCGACTCGCCCATCACAAGCTCTTACACTAGCTTTTACGATAGGCCCGTGTCAGCATTCTATCTTTCCATTAGCCTCTGGGTTATAAGCGGTCGTGAGAGAGAGCTTCACTCCAAGTCGTTCAAAGAGCTCTGTAGCTTCGTGAGCATTCAACTCTCCTCTGTTGGCCACTATCTTTCCCACATATTAGTACCGACATATAACATCCTCGAGTAAGAATTTACACACCCCCGCCGTTGTTTTGTTTGCTAAGGCTCACCCTTCTACTTGGTTTGTTAGGTCTTCTCTTCCTAGCACCAAATATTTCATTTGGCCCACTCCCATCGGCATCAAAACCAAACCCACCATCCATTTGAAGTGTATGGTGAGTGGGTAGGTTGGGGGCAACTCGTCCTTATGGCGTATGTTGGAGTGTATCTGGAAACTTTCACATGTCCCCACGAAATGGGCAACATCCTTGTACATTCCCGGCCACCAATACTTCTCCTTTAACTTCTCGAATGTTGCCCACATTCCTCTATGGCCCGCCCAAGGACTCTCGTGGAACTCAGACACCAATGTTGTATGGTCCTCTTCCTTTATGACCACTCGTTGTGGCGTCCCCGTCCTTCTCTTTGGGTGCTTCCAGAGGAATCCCCCTCGTAGAAAGTACTTGTACGCTTTCTTTCGGACTCTCCATGCTTCCTCCTTCGACCATGAATTATCCACCATCATTGAGCTTAAGAACTTGCCAATGTGTAGCCACTCCCCTTCGTATTCACTTTCGTTGAAGGCGTGGAGCACTCGCACATCTTGATCATCTATAGACGCTTGGGCCGTCTTAAAGAAGTCAAGAGCGAGATCCTCATCTTCAGACACCATGCCGCTTTCGCCCTCGAATCTTGCCCTCGATAGCATATCTGCCATGGCATTGTTCTTCCCTAAAATGTGGTGAATCTCCGGGTTCATTGATTTGATGTAAGCAATCCACCTTAGCATAGCTAGGTCAGGTGTTGCACATCCCGAAACCATCCCTAGGATTGGAAGGCAATCCGTCTCTATTACTACCTCCGACCCGATTAGGTAATCTTTATCCATCTTTACTGCGGACACAATACCCCAAAGCTCACGTTTTACTTGGGTGTATCCTCATTGTCGCTCGCTTAAGACCTTGGCTCCGAACCAGATGGCGTAGCGTGTACCATCCTCTCCTTCTTGGTTTATGACCCATCTGATACCTGTTGGACTTGTATCTACCGTCACGTAGATGGGCACCCCTTCCTTGTATACGGCTTTTTGTAAAGTTGGTGCCGCTACCAACATTCCTTTGAGCCTCTTCATTGCCTCTGTGTGCTCTTCCTCCCACTTGATCTTCTGCCCCTTCTTGAGTAGCCCATACAAGGGCTTGGCTAGGTGAGCATAGTGTGGGATCTAGATGTGGTAGAATGCACAGGCACCAAGAAATCGCTTCACCTCTATTTGCGATTTAGATTCTTCCCTCATGTTTGTGATGGCATCCACCTTTGCCAGGGATGGCTTCCATCCGTACGCCCCACACACGTGTCCCACCACAAGGATCTCCGGTTGGCCGAATGCCGATTTCTCACCCGAGAAGGTCAAGCGTGCATCTTCGAGTCTTTGTAGAACCTTCTTGCAATTGGAGATGTGATATGCCACAAAACGTCTGCACCCATCCTCGTCCAAGGTTTCATCTTTCTCCGCTTCAGAGCACCCTTTTATGGGGATGTCATCGAGGAATGGCATGGTGATGTTGGGGATGCAATCTCTCAATACCTTGTTCATTGCATTTACCATGTGGGCTACAGAGTTAGTGCCTCCTTGTGGCAAGGTACACATTTGCACTAGGCCAATAGGGGTCCGCATCGTCGTGATGTCCCTACTCTCCACAACTAGTTGGAATTGATCATACCCCGAGTATAGATCACCGATCGAATAAATAGACCTTCCAGCAAAGGCCTCGGCGAATTCGTCAATGCTTGGTCCGACCCAGACATTTCGAATTGTCACTTGATTAACAGCTTGTTGGTCCTGGATGAAGTGTAAGGTGTCGTTCTTCTATGGGGCGCTTGATGGCTCGAGGATACCCATCTCGATCTTTTCCTTGAGTAGCTCAATCAACTTCAGGATGTCAGCTCTCGGGACCGGGATTGGCTTAATGTTGCACGGTACATGCGGCACTGTGAAGATCACCATTGGCTCCACGATCTTAGGGTTTACACACCCTATCTCACCGGACGAGAAGGCGAAAGCCCTTCCGTGGATTTCAATCATCCTTCTAAATCTTTCCTCCTCCCTAGGCAATAAGAAGCCATCCCCACCAATCCGGAGCTTCTGTCGCGTCTTGTCGGTGAACCGGTGCCCTATGCCTCGTGGGTCCCGCAAGCTAGGATCAGCCGCTACCCCCTTTATCTGATCCCAACTATTGTTAGGCAATGGGGCAGCCACATGCTTCACCTTCTTGTACTTTGTTTGCACCTTGACCTTCCTCGCTTCCTCAATCAACCGCCCAAGCTCTTCGATGGCGGTGTACATGTCAACTGAGTTGACTGGAATTACCTTGTCTTCATTGAGGCCCGAAATGACTACCCTCTCCATCTCTTTGAGAGTGTCTTCGAACGAAACCGCCTCCATGGAGCTGCTTATGGTGTCATCTTCTCCCAATCAATTACATTGTTTGAGATACCTTTCAGATCTCTTGGCCCTAGACTTATCTCTATCACTTAAACTAGTAATTTTACAAGCTCCATTTTCAGAGAACCAAAATTGTTTCCTATTACATTTAATAGTTTTACAAGGGTTTAGGGTCTCAGTTTGCCTCGGGCTATTGCGGCCCCACTCTTTAATAGCCCGAATAAAAAATCCTCTTAGTTATCCGCTTTGAGGGAGGCTCGATTGCGCTCATGGTTGGGCCTCACTGTAAGGAATTGGACTGAATGCTTCTCATCTTGGCTCTTGACCCTCGCATATGCCGACCCGTTGTCTAGCACCTTCGTCTCCATACGAGCCGTTGTGATGTATGGTTCACCCAAGATGACCGGGTGCGAGGACGTCTCTTGAACAAAGAAATGTTGATCTATTTCTACATCCCCCACCTTCACACATACATTCGGGCAAGCCACGTATAACTCCTCGGTTGCTCGGGTCACCACTCTAATCTTCCACCCGTGCTTCATGTTGATCGGCCACTTTCCCTTTTTATAAAAGTTCAAGGACATAAGGTTTATCTCAGAGCCATGGTCGATCAATGCTACAACCGGCTCTTTTACATCTCTGACCCGTACCGGTGTCTCCGTTGTCGCTCTCGCCCAATGCGGCCTCATGTAGTGACTGTCCGCATAGTCTTCGTCTTCCTCGGGAACCTCAGTTGACAATGCATTTACAGTCGCGGGCTTTGCCACTTCTTGCTCTGTCGAGAGCCGCTTCCTCTTCATTAGGTCGATGATGACCTCGTGGAATTCTTTCTTGGCAATTCTGAGGACCTCTCGCAGAGTAAACTCTACGTGACTATCGAGGATCCTTTCAAGTCCGTTGCTTGTTAGATCTCTGAGCAAAGCTTAAAGTTGGGGGGGTTCACCTTCTCTTTCCATCTTTCGTCGCATGCTTGAGACTGGTTCGGTTCTTCCCTTCTTCGTACACCTCGAGCGTCGTATTTCCTTGATGGACCGGCTCCCTCGTCATTTCCTACCTTCTTCTCTTCTACCATTACTTCGTAGTTTTGGCAAGCGGCTTCCACTAAGCCTGTCTTTTCTTCCACCGGATCCTTCCACCCGGTTGCTTCTTGGACCCTTCTTTCCGCTTTGTCCACTTCTTCTCTTTTGAACTTCCCCTTAGAGAGGCTTCCAAGGATTGACGGCCAAAAGTCAAACTCTTTCTCCTCTTGCCTCCTCACATCTTTCCCCACTCGGATCCAAGCCGATGCCGAGTAGTGGACGGCTTCAACATGTCGTGCTTCGGCCTCCTCCATTAGCCTTCTCATGCCCCCTCGGCCTTGATTCAATCCCAAGGGGCGCCTTGTCTCCGTTGAATAGACCCTATTGTTCGAAAGATAGACAATATCCTTTCTTAGGGTCCCTTGAAAGTCTCCACACTCCCTTCGTAGGTGGTCGGGGTTGTCGCACCACATACATCTTTGCGCGAACGGGGGACGTCGATCTTGAGGGCCGCCACTCTCTCTCCTAGCTTGCGCTATTTGGAGATCTCGCACCATCTTTGTGAGCTCGTCTATTCCCGACCCTCCCGACGGTGCTTCAACCATGTTTCTCTCAGGGACGAACCCTGCATTTGCTTGCTCTCTTTCTTGAGGTATTCTACCACCCCTAGGTTCGTGTGTCTCACTAATGGAGCCTGTGGATGTTTGGCCACTCAACAGAGACCCGTCGTTCCATTCCCTTCTCTTATCGAAACGCCTACAAACCCATTTTACCAAAGCCCAATCCGTCGTGACCCATCATCAGTTTCGAGGAGGGGCCCCACCTTCTCTCGGTCTCGTGCATCAACAGTCTTTATGAATAGTAGGACCTTGCTTGTGTCAAGCACCATCCTATCGAGAGCTGAGACTCGCGCGAAGCGCTTCTCAAATTCTTGTAAAAGTACCATAGTATTTCTCCCCTTGCCGGGAAGCTCAACCCACTCCATTAGATCCCTTTTCGAAATTCTGAGTGAGTCATCAAGGCCGTACTTCTCGAGGAGTCTTTCTTCGAACTCCACCCAATTGCAACAGTCTTCTTGGATCTCGAGTACCTCTGCGGGGATACTCAGCGTTACCACTTTAGCGAATCCGGTTAACCGCCTATCTTTGGGGACGTTTCGCATAAGCATTTCGGCCTTATAGGCATCCAAGTAGCTCGTGATATCTCTTCCATTGAACCGATCCGTTGTGCTGACCACCGTCTCTATGGCCTGGTCTAGGCCGGTGATGCCATCCCGGGCATTTGCAAAGCGGTCCACTGCCGCCGCCATCGCTTCAGCGAGTTCTCCTCCTCGCATCTTGGTTCACCCTTGCCGCCCTTTCAAGTCAGGTTCACCAATTTATGTCGCGAAGTTTCGCGCACGTGTGTTACTTGGGCGGGACCACAAGGGTCTTGGATTGGGGAGTACTCAAGGGATAGAGAAGACCCGAGGTTTGCTTTATGATAATACTACTTCCCAACCCCTTCCCGAGCAAGGTCTCATTGCCCTTGTTTTGTGAGAACGGTGGCTCTCGTTGATCACGACTCGTCAACCTTTCGATATCACCGCACGAGCCAAGTGACCAAACGGGTACAAGCAAGATGAGGACGCAAGATGAACACACAAGGGTCGATAACACACGCACAAATGCTCGTACGCCTTTATGAGGAGGATAGGTGCATGGGCATGCCCGAAACACTCCCTCGTCACGAGACGGATGAACGTACGAGGAAGACACAAACACACACACAAAATGCTCGTATGCCTTTATGAGGAGGAGAGGTGCATATGCAAGCCCAATCGCTCCCTCGTCATGAGACGACCGAACGTACAAGGAAGACTGAAACACGCGCACAAAATGCTCGTACGCCTTTATGAGGAGGAGAGATGCATGGGCAAGCCCAAACGGTCCCTCGTCACAAGACGGCCGAACGTACAAGAAAGACACACACGCAAAAAATGCTCGTACACATTTATGAGGAGGAGAGGTGCATGGGCAAGCCCGAAATGGTCCCTCGTAACAAGACAACCGAACGTACACGGAATACACAAACACACGCACAAATGCTCGTATGCCTTTATGAGGAGGAGAGGTGCATGGGCAAGCCCGAAACGGTCCCTCGTAACAAGACGGCCGAACGTACACGGAATACACAAACACACACACAAATGCATGTACGCCTTTATGAGGAGGAGAGGTACATGGGCAAGCCCAAACGGTCCCTCGTCACAAGATGGCCGAATGTACAAGAAAGACACAAACACCTCGTCACAAGACGGCCGAATGTACAAGAAAGACACAAACAAACGCAAAAAATGCTCGTACGCCTTTATGAGGAAGAGAGGTGAATGGGCAAGCCCGAACGGTCCCTTGTCACAGGACGGCCGGATGTACAAGAAAGACACAAACACATGCACAAATGCTCGTACGTCTTTATGAGGAGGAGAGGTGCATGGGCACGCCTGAAACGCTTCCTCGGCACAAGACGGCCGAACGTACAAGGAAGACATGAATAAAGAAAGAAGGAGAGAAAGAAAAACGAATGATATTGACCAAAGAGATAAACACTTGTTCGATTCCAACGCAAGAGGACCCTTTATAAAATAGGGTTTTATTTACAATGGCAACTTATAGTTAACCACAAGCTCAATCAAAACAAAAATACTAAATGCCCTTAGAGACAAAAGCAAATCCGAACACGGTGAAGATGAACACACGAGCACCACCAAAATGCCAATCCTAACAAACCATGACCACCCGAACGGTGAGCACACAGGCTCGCAACGACGAACGGGGCAGAGCAATGTTGAACCAACGAAGTTTGGGCTCACGAGCACTTCGACTGCCGACGTGAAGAAGACGAGCACGTGGCGATGGGGGGGATGAAGGGGTATGAGATGAAGAGAAGTGGTGAATAAGAAGATGAAGAGCTCCGAAGGAAAATTGGCGATAGTCTCCTCCTCCCAAAACGTCCTCCCGAATGAGCCCCCTCGACCTCCTTTTATAGGAAAACAAAGAAGGGGGGTCGCCAATTTTGTTTTCAATGAAAAACGTCCTCCCAAATGAACCCCCCTCGACCTCCTTTTATAGGAAAACAAAGAAGGGGGGTCGCCGATTTTGTTTTCAATGAAAAAGGAATAAAATTCCTTGAACCACGCTACATTGTAAGACTAGATTTGAACTGTGTATCTCTAGCTAGTAGTCAATGTGGCTATCCACTAGCCCACTAACTCTCTCTTATATAATATATAATTCTATCTCTAAAAATTCTTAGCCAGTCTCTCCTCTACATTTTATCTCTCTTCTCTCTTACTTTTTGCACGGGCTTCTATGCATCCTTTCCACCCTTTCTTTTCCCTTTTATTTTGCATATGCACAACTAATCTTTTTTGTGTGCACACACATTGCACATGCACATTTTTTTACCCCCCTCCCCCTTTCGCCGGTTATCCCAACTCTCGAACACGCCACATCACGACAACGCGTAAGATGACTATGTAGAAGTGCTAACGGCAAGTACACAATATATAACCCTAATGAACTATATTACTCGCTCACTGTTATGTACAATTCAAGCCCCTTAAATAAGTAGCCGATAAGATACAAATTGGTATCCTTTTAGATGGTAACATCCTTCTAGATTCGACATTTCTACTAGTACCTCTTCAAATCTAGTAATGTTTACAATGCTTCCTATGAATAACAACACTCAAAACTATTAATTTATTTGTCCCAGCTTTGACACTTTGTTCGGATCCTTCTAGATTCTAGTCCTTTGTCTTTACTCCTCCAACTCTCCAGTTCTCCGACTTTCTGACTCCGACCCTATCAAAGCTACATTGGGCAACACCTCGCATGCTTGTGGGACAGTGCATTGCACGTCAGACCCACATTACATTAGCTCTCCTCGAATATATCTAGAATGCTATGTTGTATGTCCTTCATTCCGTCATGCTGGCTTTCCACTTGTTGTTGTTCGTCCTCCACAGTTTGTGGTAGTTCCTCCTCTTGAGTTCACTGTTTCAAAGGCTCGTGCTTCACCGGCTGGTCCAGCTTGTGCTCCGTGTGTGTCTGTTCCCGCTTGTCCTCCGGCTCTATACTACTCAAGTACTCGGCGATGATGGTTATGCCCCTGGTAATGGTAGATATCGAAGTCGAATTCTTGGAGCAGGGTCCACCGGGCCAATTTGCCTGTCAATGAGGCTTTGTGCACCAAATAGAGTGGCATAGAGTGATCCACATGGAATGAAAACTTCTGGCCTAGCAAATACTACTAGTACTTATTGACATTTTCCGTTGTAGAGTAATTTTGCTCCGCTCTAGATAGCTTTCAGTTTGCGTAATACACGGGCCGGGTTCTTCACTGTCAATATTTGTATGATAGCACACGAGTTCATCAAAAGGGGTTTAAATTAACCATTGAGATACAATATATATATATAAGGGTATAAATAATTAGTTGAAAATATATTTACATAAGGGTATTATCAATTATGCTAGAGAAATAAAATTACATAAGCCCATGAAATATTACATATTTCAATGAGATAGTAAAGCATATATTATGCAAACAATGCTCAAGTTTGGAGTAGCATACATACATATATATACATGCATGCATGCATATATACCTACATTTAAACATTACATCCATGATTCATGAATATGTATATATACATATTACACCCGTTTATACATGCATGCTAACTAAACATGAATATATTATATTTGTACAAATATATATTACCATATGTAAATACATACATACACATAAATAAATACATTACATACTATATATAACGTCTACATGGTTGTTTTCTAGGTCAATAATGCTTAAAGTTCAACGGCTAGTGCGGGATTTTATTTGGGGGAATGCTATTGTAGACAATACTATAGCAAAGGTAGCTTGGTCGGATCTTATACAACCCAAACAAAAAGGAGATTTAGGTTTGATTGATCCTTTTATGCAAAGTAAGGCATTACTTGCTAAACATGTTGTTAGGAGTTTATTGCCAGGACAGGAGTTATGGAAAAAGTTATGGTTGTGTCATTTATATAAATTTAAACTATCGGTTAGTGGCCAATGGCGTGTTAGTCTTAGATGGTTCTTTAACTGAGATTTTCTATTGCATAAGTCGATTGTTGGGTCTTTACGTTTTTTTAATGGAATTCTAAGGGCATGGGGAAAGTATTCGTAGAGCACTTGTTTTCGTGTCACCAAAAACGTATCATCATTTAATGCGTCAGCCATTGTTATGGAATCCTTTATTTACTGATGAAGTGGCATGTGTTTTGGGTTTACGACCTAGGTTATCTTGGGTTGCAATGGATAATGGACCAACTCGTACGGTTGTGGATTGGGTAAATTTTCTGCAGACTTCAGTGCAAGACCAAAAGACTAGGGTGTCTAATTTCAGAGGGGCAAACATTATGCTCTCTCAAGTGTCAACGGTGTATTAGGTAACATTGCCAACTTTGCAATTTGGTCATTTCCAGAATTAGAATGGTATGTTTTCGACATTGAATATACTTATAGGAGCTTGTTTATATCATCAAAATGGCAACCTTTATTTTTATGAAGTTCTGGATAATGGTAGGATGTTTTTAGTGGAGGAGGACTCTTCAATTATGTCTTTTGCCAAGCAGATGCCAGTGAGAGTAATTGCTAGATTAGAAAAAAAGATATTTATAGATCGTAATCCATTAATTTCTAAGTACTCATCTCATATGTGGGTTTTACACTCTTGGCCAATTGCTGATCTGCAGTGGGACCCATTGGATTATGGTTGGAAGCTGTCTAGGTCTGACACTACGCAAACGAAAGTTCTTCCATTTTTCACATATTCTGTTGCATTGGGTAGAATGTTTTTGTTAAATGAGATAGAGTCGATACCTGTGGGGAAAAAATATTGGGAGGAAGGTAATGTGTCATCTTCGTATATGTTGAAGTTCTAGAAACAATTTTGATCACTTAAATGTATGAACAAGGTATTGCATTTTTGATGGTTAATGATTCATTATGCATTACCAGTAGGAGCTTTATTGAGGGGAACAATACCTGATCCATTATGTGGTAGGTGTTTTTTTGCATCTGAGACTTTGCATCATGCTTTTTGGGAATGTGTTACGACCAAATGTTTTTGGTCTCGCATTCGTAGGCTTTTAGGTCAATTCACATAGGCGGCCATATTCACATGGGGTATGATCATTTGGGGAATGTTGGCTCAACAAATGGTTTTTCATCATCATCATAATTCATCATTGACTTTACATATGAAAAGTTTTCAGGTGTACGTTACATCAAGCTCCTTGTAGGGAGTCAAGTTCTTTTCCAGGTGTAATGTTTGGAACATTATCTCCTCGTTGGCCTTATGGATTATTTGGAAAGCGACGTGGGGTATGATCATTTGGATGCAGGTGATGATGTTAAGTGGAACTATGTTCCACCTCATTGGTTGTTTCCTCTAGCAATGGGCCCGGTTTGGTTTGGTTTCTTGGCCTTGAAACCAAACCAAACCGTTTACGGAAATTTTAGAACCAAACCAAACCGGTTTATCATAAATCAAAACCAAACAAAATCATTTTTTTGGGATATTGATTATCATACATATTATGAATTTATGTGAGAAAATCATCATAAATTTGATCATCATACTTATCATAAATTTAGTTATCACACTTATTATAAATTTGGTCATCATACCTTTCATAAATTTAGTCATCATACATATTATAAATTTGGTCATCATACTTATCATAAATTTGATAATCATACATCAAAAGGACACTCTACTTATAATGTATATAAAATTTAATAAGTTAGAGCCTAGAAGTTTAAAATTAAAAGTTGAAAGTTAGCCTAGAGGTGAAAATTAAGGAATATTTTTTAACCTTTAAACCTTTAAACCAAACCACAAAAACCGAAACCGCTAAACCATGAAATTCAAAACCAAACCAAACCGAACCGAACCGAAAGCAAACTAGATCATAACATTTAAAAACAAACCAAACGGTTTATTTATTTTTGAACCAATAAACGTTAAGCCATGGTTTAACAGTTCGGTTCAGTTTGAGTCGAAACCAGGCCCATTGCTAGTTTCCTCCACTGGTGCCATTCATACTGAATACAACATGACTGGGAAGTCCACATTAATTTTTCATTAGGACAGTAGTTTTATTGAGTTTTTTGTAAATACAGGACTTTAGTGGTATACAGTGAGATGGTGATGTGGACTTGGAAGCATTTCTATTTGGTAAGGATGAGTGATGGTGTTGTCGGGGGTTGAAGCAAATTTTTATGAGGGGACGAGGATAACACATTCACTCTAATTTTGTTTGTACAAGATTTCTGTGGTGAACGAACAGATGGTTGATGTGGAAAATGAAGCACATTCTATTTCTATATAGGATGAGTGACGATGGTGTAGGGGGATGAAGCATAATTTCATGAGGAGAGTAATCTCATTTTGTTTTTTGGTATAGGTTCTCGGTGGTATAAATCAAGATGGTTGATGTGGTCATTAAAGCAAATTGTCTATTTTTTAAGGATGAGTGAATCATGGTGGTGGTGGTGGGGGCTGAAGAAATGTTTTATGAGGGGATGAGGATAGCACATTCACTCTATTTTTTGTTTGTACAGGAGTTCAGTGGCAAACGAACATATGGTTGATGTGGAAAATGAAGAAAATTGTAAAGGATGACTGACGATGGTGTCGGGGGAAGAAATGGAATTTCATGAGGGGATTAAGAGAGTAGTGTCATTATGTTTTGTTGGGTATGTACAGGTTTTGCTATGCTATGACCATCTAGTCGATGTGGACATTGGTGGTAATTGGTGACAAGTTGGTTGGGGAAAAGGAAGCATGTTTTTCATTGTTTGATAAGGATGAGTGATGACGTTGTTGGGGGTTGAAGCAAACTTTCATGAGGGGACAAGGAAAGTAGAAGCATTTTCTTTTGCAGGTGTTTGTTGTATTCGGCGAAGTATATTCCAAAGAAGATGCAACTTCAACGCATTTCTAGAGTGAAGTCACATATATGAACTGCTTGATATGCTTCCAATTCAAAAGATAGCCTCCTGCAATGTTCTCATTGCATGATATGCTTCCAATTTGAAACCGGGTTGAAGCTTCTGTCACATTTGTAGGTCCTATAAAAGCTGTTGCTAACATTGGAGCAATAGAAAAGGGCATAGAAATGCATGTAAAGATTGAGGAGATGGGCCGGCTAAAGAGAAACCAGGTTCTTGGCAATGTATTGTTTGATCTATATGCTAAGTGTGGAGTCTTAGAGAAAGTACATGAACTGTTTGATATGCTTCCAATTCAAAAGATAGTCTCCTGCAATGTTCTCATTACAGGATATGCAAGAGATGGGTAGGCTGAAGAGAAACTAGGTTGTTGGCAATGCATTGCTTGATCTATATGCTAAGTGTGGAGTCTTAGAGAAAGTACATGAATTGTTTGATATGCTTCCAATTCAAAAGATAGTCTCCTGCAATGTTCTCATTACAGGATATGCAAGAGATGGGTAGGCTGAAGAGAAACCAGGTTGTTGGCAATGCATTGCTTGATCTATATGCTAAGTGTGGAGTCTTAGAGAAAGTACATGAATTGTTTCATCTTCTTCCAATTCGAAAGATACGCTCCTACAATGTTCTCATTACAGTTTAGTGTTTAAGACAATGATCACACGAATGGAAAGAAGATTCTTGTATGTGTTCACCGTTCTTTGTAGTTTTATACTTTGAGTCTTTGTAGTTTTTATTGGTCTACCACGGCTACAACCTTTATAAGGTTGTCAGTCTAATCATGTTGTCATGGATGTAGAATTTCTACTAATGAAGAATATGTTTTTGGTAATAATAAAAAATAAATTACATACTACATATATAAATACATGCATACATATCTATAATATATATAATATAATATAATGCATACATGCTACATACATATCAGAATAAGCCATATATATTGACATACATATATACGTACACATTCTTACAAACATATTTTATATATATTACATGCATATATTATTATACGCACATTTATACAAAAGTATACAAAAACATATAGAAATACCAAACACAAGCGGGCAGGAGTAGGAGCAAGAGTAGAGCAGTTGCTTCAGTGGAGCAGGAGCGGGCAGCGAAGCAGGAGCTGAAGCAGAGTAGTGGACCTGGAGCTGAAGCGTGTTAGTTGACTCACTTCTACCTACTAGTGTAGAACAAAAGTCAGACGTGGGTCACATAGACCACCAAACCCTCTTTGTAGGTCCTGACACTACACCTCTGTCACCTCTCTACAGGACACCTCTGAAACAGTCGGTAGACGCCACAACAGTCACCGCCGATTCTTCTTCGCTAAACTAGGGTTTCACCCGGGACGCTCGAACAAAGCTTCGACGAGTGCGACCCAGTTCGACGAGTGGGCCCCACTAAAGTTTGACGAGTGGGACCCAGTTGGATGAGTGGGCTCCACTAAAGTTCGATGAGTGGTTCCGTGGGCTCCCACTAGAGTTCGACGAGTGGGCCCCAGTTCAACGAGTGGGACGCCATACCACCATATTTTAAATACTAGACACGCCCCCCCCCCCCCAAATTTTGATTATTACCCCCACAAGATAAAACAAATAATAATAAATAAATACATAAGAAATAAGGAAAAAAACAAGGAAACAAAAAGGAAAAAAGAGGGACCTACCCCCCGCCCCCCCAATTCGAAGAGTGGGACCCTACCCACCATATTTTTAAATACTAGTGTAAACGATTACTTGTGGAAGCGTTAGAAATAGAGAAAGTAGGGAATACACAGAGTACGTGGGAGAGACAGAGAGAGCATAACGTAAAAGCTATATTCAAAAACAATATATGCCTCTGTACATTACAATTGTGCTCAGTAGCACTATTTATACAACTCCTCATGGGATTGACAGAAGTACCGCGTACTTCAATGCTCACATGAGCTTTTGACACTTACTACGAGACTATAATTGCCTAGTAGTCAAAACTAATACTAGGCTTCCGGTTACCAATTGGACCCGGCTAACTGGCTCCCCAGCTCACCAGCTCTGTTGCTTGCTAGCTTACCGATCCGTCTCGCTTGCCGGCTCAAGCTTATTCAGCTGATCCGGCTCCAGTTGAGCTTGCCGCTTCAACACTCCCCCTCAAGCTCAACTTGAGGTTGGATCCTAGTGTCAGTCTCTGTGGCAGTCGGTTCTTCCAACCGACTTCTCCTGGCGTCGCTCCGCCTTGCTCGTGCTCCTCATCCGGTCCGGTTCTGTTTGCCGCGAGCACCACAGCCAGGAAGTTTTAGCTCCGACAGGATTTGAGCAACCTACGACAACGCGACTTGTCGGTGGCGGACTATACCTCGAAGATCAAGGATATCTACGACTCCCTCGCCTCCATAGAGGTGAACATCGAGGAGAGCGAGATGGTCCAGATCTATCTCGGAGGTTTGGTGCCGAAGTTCGGAGCGTTCCGAACGGCTGTGTGTACCCGGGAGAATACGCCGTCCTTTTTCGACTTACAGTCGATGCTCTTGGTATAGGAGAACCACGCGGGTGCGTCGACGAGCATGCACACCGACAACAAGATGTTGTACACGGAGGGAGAAAGGCCCTGTGGTCGTGGCGGACGAGGCGAGTCGGTACGCAATGGAAGCGGCCGACGAGATCAAGGAAGAAGGCACCGAAGTGATGCCGACAGCAACTCCGGACCCTCCGGAAACAGGGGGAGTCGAAGAGATTAGAACCGGCAAGGGAAGCCATCGTGGAGTGCTAGTACTATGGCAAGAAAGGCCACAGGGAAAATGAGTGCTGGAAGAAGCGCGCCGATTCGGAGAGAACCGGTTCCGGAAACGGCTCCAGACATACCGACAAGGGAAATCGGCAGCGATCGCACTACGTCGAAGACTCCGGGAGAGCCGGAGAAGGGTCTGTCTTCGTGATGAGACACAAAGGAAACTCAATGAAACAAAGCACCCCGAGATCGGACAAGGTGTGGTACGTAGACTCCGGCGCGTCAAACCACATGACGAGCCATAAAGAATGGTTCTCATACCTTGAAAAACCGATACAACCTGGAGTAGTCGCAACAGGAGATGACACTCCGCATTTGATCGCGAATGTTGGAGAAGTTCCCCTTAGCCATGTCGGGCAGAAATGGAAACTCATGAACGTGTTGCACGTTCCGATAATCACGAAAAACTTGGTCTCGGTCGGACAGATCGTCGACCAAGGGATGGAGGTTCGGTTTACACACCTCGGGTGCTTCATTGAGGAAGAAGGCCGTGTGATTGCGCAAGGGCGCAGAGACGGGAGGATGTTCATCCTCGACTCCACTGACGGCGGCACCACAATGTTCGCGAAGGGACAAAAAACTGAGTCGGACATTGACTTGTGGCACAAGTGGATAGGCCACGTCAACCACCAGCGGCTTCAAGATCTGTAATCGAAACAGGTAGTGTTCGGATTGCCCAAATTTAGTGGCCGAAAGGCACAAATTTGTGAAACCTGCCAGCTCGGGAAGCAACACCGACTTCCTTTCCCCAACGAGTGAAACCGGAGCCGGAACAAGCTCGACCTTATACAATCCGATGTATGGGGGCCGGCACAAAACGTTAGTCTTCACGGGAGCCGATATTTCGTCTCCTTCATCGATGACCACACGCGGCACTCGTGGATCTACCTCATTGAGAGGAAGAGCGAAGTCTTCGATTGCTTTCAGGACCTCAAAGGGTTCGTGGAAACGGAAACGGGACGAAAGATCAAGTGCCTGCGGTCGGATGGCGGGAAAGAGTACTTTTCCGGTCAATTCAACGTTTACCTACAACAAATGGGAATTCGCCGTGAATTTAGTTGTAGATACACGCCGGAGCAGAACGGCGTGGCCGAGAAAAAGAATCGGTCACTTGTGGAAGCGGCACGGGCAATGCTGGAGGAGAAGAGCTTGCCCAAGTTCTACTGGGCCGAGGCGGTAAGGACCGCGGTATACATCCAGAACCGGATCGGAGACAAGGTGTCGGCACACGAGCTATACTTCGGAACGAAGCTGAACTTGCGACACTTGAGGGTGTTCGGTAGCATTGCGTATGTGCATATACCGAAGGAGAAAAGGAGGAAGCTGGACGCAAAGGCCGAGAAATGCTTCTTGGTCGGTTACTCGGACGAGTAGAAGGGTTATAAGTGCTATAACCCTTGCACCAAACAAGCGCGTGTCAGCCGCGACGTTGTGTTTGACGAGTCCGCGTTCTGGTACCAGCCCCTGACTCCGAACCCCGACTCCAATCCGAGCTCTGATGATGAGGTCAGCGAGGCCGAGATGCCTCCGGATGAGCCCGAAATTGAGACCCGCGAAGAGAGTCCGATTTCACTCCGGTTAAGTGGACCGATTGGACGACTGAGTCGGTACGACCAGTTCGATGAAGAGTCGGCGAGTAGTGGAGACTCGGCCATGCATTCCCCGTGCAGGAAGCCGAGGAGACGGCTTACGCGCAAAGAGAAAGGGAAGAAGAAGGTGTTGGATTCCGGCACGGATAAGAACGAGTCAGACCGACGCGAGTCCGACTCCGAGGTCTTTAAAGGTGAAGTCCACGTCGATCGAGAAGGCTCGACATCGGCTAATGCGAGATTACGACGATCTACCCGCCAGAAGAATCCTGTTTTGCGGTTCGGATACAACGAGTACATGGCGCATCATTATGCGTACATGACCCGTGTAGCGGAAGTGCGTGAGCCGGAGAGTTATGCAGAAGCGGCTAAAGACGCGAATTGGCATGCCGCGATTGAGGAAGAGATGCACGCATTGGCAGAGAACAAGACCTCGAACCTGGTTGACGCACCAAGAGGGGTAAAACCCATCGGGTGTAGGTGGGTGTACAAAGTTAAGTACAACACCGATAGCTCGGTCAACCGGTAGAAGGCTCGGCTAGTGGCAAAAGGCTACGCGCAGAAACACGGCATCGACTACGATGAGACATTTGCGTCGGTCGTGAAAATGTCGACCGTCTGTGTTTTGCTCGCAGTAGCCGCGGCCAAGGGGTGGCACTTACCTCAAATGGATGTAAAGAATGCGTTCCTGCAAGGTGACCTTGAGGAACAAGTGTACATGGTACAGCCCCACGGATTTCACTCCGGAACGAACTCCTCGGCAGTATGCCGACTGAAGAAGTCCCTTTACGGACTAAAGCAAGCCCCGCGTGCCTGGAACGCGAAGATCACGCAACAACTGCGTCGGATGGGCTTCGTCACGTCAAAATTGGACTCTTCCCTGTTCATCCGGAAAGGTCGACTCGGACCGGTTAGTATTCTACTATATGTCGATGACATGGTCATCACCGGCGCCGACCTAGGTGAAATCGACCGCGTGAAGCTGCAGCTTGCGGCATCGTTCGACATGAAGGATCTGGGGGACCTTCATTACTTCCTCGGGATCAAAGTGATCCGTACCCCCGAAGGCATATTGATCAGCGAACCTCATTACGTGCTGGGTATGCTCTTCAAACTCGGGATGGCCGACTGTAAGTCCGTCTCGACTCCTCTAGACAGAACCATCAAGCTTCGTCCCGATACGGGAAAGGTATGCCACCCGACGAGGTTCCGAAAAATTGTCGAAAGCGTCATATACTTGACCATCATCGGACCCGACCTCGGTTATCCGGTCGGGTTGATCAGTCAGTTCATGGAGCGACCTACTGAGGAGCACCTTGAGTGTGCACAACGCGTACTGCGGTACGTAAGTGGCACTAAGGACTGAGGACTGCTATATCAGACCGGTGCATCCGTGCAGTTAGTGGCTACACCGATGCTGATTGGGCTGGCAATGCCGCCGATCGCCGATCCACGTCTGGATACGTGTTCTCCCTCGGGAGTGCCGCGATTGCGTGGAGCATTAAGAAGCAGCCGATAGTTGCACTGTCGAGCACCGAAGCCGAGTACCGAGCAGCGGCTGTCGCGACATGCGAAGCCATATGGTTGAAGCGGCTACTTAAGGACCTGCAAGAGGAGGTGTCCGATCCGACGACGATCTACTGCGACAACCTCAGCAGCATCCAGCTCGCGAAGAACCCCGTTCTCCACGCACGGACCAAGCACATTGAGGTGCACTACCATTTCGTCCGTGAGCGTGTCCTTTCCGGTGAAGTCGAACTTTAGTACGTGGCGACGGATCGGCAGACTGCCGACATCTTCACAAAGCCTCTTGGTCTGGACAAGTTGCAACAATTCTTAGGTGCGCTCGGATTGCGTCACCTCGATGTGCCGAACTTGAGGAGGAGAACAATCCCGAACGACCAAGCAAGGACCTAGGAAAGGAGCGGAGACCGCGACACCGAGTCGGTTGTCGAGTTCGACTTCGAATCGGTTGAAGAAGCCGAGGGCGACGACCAAGCAAGGCAGTAGGAAAGGAGCGGAGACCGCGACACCAAGTCGGTTGTCGAGTTCGACTTCGGTTCGAGTGTTTGATTCAGACACGTTGAATCAACCGAGGCCCAAGCGGAAGAAAAGGCAGCAGAAGAAGTGTCGACACCACAACAGCAGAATAGCTTATAAGGGCCACATGAGCAGACAAGCCGACCGGAAGGGTTGAAGCGCGCGGAGTCGAACAGGTCGAGGAGCACGAGCGAGGCGTGAAGCCAGGAGGAACCGGAGCTGTGAAGATCCCGAAGAGCCTCAAGTTGAGCTTGAGGGGGAGTGTTGAGAGACAAGCTCAACATCGGCCGGATCGGCTGAAGAAGCCGAGGACCGGATTGGGTTGGACCGATCTGTTAGGCCGTTAGGAAAGATATTCCGTGAGGAATATATTTGGGAGTTAGTGTAGGAGCTCTTAATGGGCATTGAAGTACTGTCAGTACTTCGGTCAGTCCTTCTAGGACTTGTATAAAAGTGTTCATTGAACACACATATGTATAGAGAGTAGTGAATAGAGTGTTGAATATAGTTTTTTGTCTTTTATCTCTCTGTCTCTGCCGCGTATACCGTGTAAGCTCAAGCTCTCCATTAAACCTGAGTTTCCTTCCTTCTGTTCTGTCTTCATACTTGCTTCCACACGCTACTTTCTACAATCAAGTGCCCGCATTTCTTCCTCCATAGCAGCACGCCAATTTGCGTCCTTGGCCGCTTCTGCGTAGCTCTTCGGCTCACGCACTTCCGCCACCTTCGTCATGTACGCATAGTGATGCGCCATGTACTCATTCTACCCGTACCGCTTGGCGGGATCCTTCTGGTGGGTGGACCGGTGTAACTCACCGTTACCCGGTTTGAGGCCCTTCTTAGCCAGTTCGGTCTTCATTGCCGAAGATCCTCCTTTCTCCTTGCCGGAGTCAGACGTACACCGATCCGAGTCATCGTTGCCGTATTCAAATTCCTGCATCTTCTTCTTTCCCTTCTCTTTGTGCGTGAACGGTCTCCTCGGTTCCTTGCGCGGGGAGTGCATGGCAAATTCTCCACTACTCGCCGGTTCCTCATCGGACTGGTCAGATTGACTCAGTCTCTCGTTCGGCCCACTCAACCGGAACGATTCCGGACTCTCATCCCGAGTCCTCGCTTCATCATCCTCTTCCTGGGCCGGTTCAGGATCACTAGCCTCATCCACCGGCATCGGGTCAGATTCGGAAGTCGGAGTCGGTAAGGAGTACCACGATGCAAATTCATCAAACTTGACATCTCGACTAACTTGGACCTGCTTTGTCCGTTTGCTCTTGAGCATAGTCGACTAGGATCCATTTTTCCGATTTTGCATCCAACTTCCTCCGCTTCTTATTCGGTACATGCACAAATGCAATGCTACCGAAGATCTTAAGGTGTCTCAAATTCGGTTCCGCCTGAAATACAGCTCGTGAGCTGACACCTTGTCACCGGTCCGGTTCTATTTGCCGCAACCCCTCTTGTTCTGTGCGCCTTGACCTTCTCGGTCGGTATGTCTGATCAATAGGCCCCTCTCAGCTCCTTTGATGCTATGACTCCGGCGCTTATCGATCCGTTGGTTCCTCCGCGATGGCATCGACTTCCGCTGCATTCGTGTTTGCTTGGCATTGAATTGATCCGGTTGTTCCGAATCTGTCTTTTGAACCAAATCTACTGTCTCTGATTTGTTCCAGTTCTTGTCCGAATCGGTTGCTCCCGATTCTTCTTCTGGTTCCAAGCCCTTAACCACATCAGACCATGTTCAAGGGTTATAACACTTATAACCCTTTTGTTCTTGAGCATTGCCGACTAGGATGCATTTTTCCGATTTTGCATCCAGCTTCCTCCGCTTCTCATTCGGTACATGCACAAATGGAATGCTACCGAAGATCTTAAGGTGTCTCAAATTCGACTTCCGCCCGAAATACAGCTCGTGAGTTGACACCTTGTCACCGATCCGGTTCTGGATGTAGACAACCGTTCGGACTGCCTCCGCCCAGTAGAATTTGGGCATGCTCTTCTCCTCCAACATTGCCCTTGCCGCATCGATAAGCAACTGGTTCTTCCTCTCGGCAACACCATTCTGTTACTCTCGCCGAATACCCGTTTGCTGCAGATAATTGTTGAATTGGCCGGAAAAGTATTCTTTCCCGCCATCCGACAGCAGGCATTTGATCTTCCTCTCCGATTCCCGTTCCACCATGCTTTGGAGACTCCGGAAACACTCGAAGACTTCACTCTTATGCTCAATGAGGTAGATCCATGTGTGCTGCGTACAGTCATCGATGAAGGAGACGAAATATCGACTCCCGCCAAGACTAACACTCTGTGTCAGTCCCCACACATCCGAATGGATTAGCTCGAGCTTGTTATGGCTCCGGTTTTGTTCGGTAGGGAATGGAAGCCGGTGTTGCTTCTTGAGTTGGCAGGTTTCACATACTTGGGCCTTCTGGTCGCTGAACTTCGGCAAACCGAAAACAACTTGTTCCGTTTGCAGGTCTTGAAGCCTCCGGTAATTGACGTGGCCTATTCGCTTGTGCCACAGGTCAATGTCCGATTCGACCTTCTGTCCTTTTACAAACAGAGCGGTGCCAATGCCATTGGTGTCGAGGATAAACATCCTCCCGTCTCTGCACCCTTGCGCAATAATCTGGCCCTCTTCCTCGATGAAGCACCCAAGGTGCGTAAACCGCACCTGCATCCCCTGGTCAACGATCTGTCCTACCAACACCAGGTTCTTCGTGATTGTCGGAACGTGTAATACGTTCATCAGCTTCCCCTTCTGTCCGACGTGGCTGAAAGGGACTTCTCTGACGTGCACGATTGGGTGAGGAGTGTCGTCTTCGGTTTCGATTACTCCTGGTTGATCCGGTTTTTCCAAAAAGGAGAACCACTCTTTGTGGCTCGTCATGTGGTTCGACGCACCAGAGTCAACATACCAGACTTCCTCGGATTTGGAAGTGGTCTTCTTCATCGAGTTCGCCTTGTGCTTCATCACCAAGGTTGGCCCGTTACCGTTCTTGGATCCTCCCGATCCCTTCGCATAGTGCGAGCTTTGCCGGCCATCCTTACCGGCCTTGCCGGATCCGGATTTGTCCGTATCGGCGCGTTTTCTCCAGCACTCGCTTTCTCTGTGGCCCTTTTTGCCACAGTACCATCATTCCACTACAGACTTCTCTTGCCGTCTTCCAGTGTCGCCATGACTCCCCCTGCCTGTGGAAGTCTCGGAACTGCTATCGGCACGTTCTCTGTGCCTTCGTTCTTGCTCTTGCCGGCCGCCTCCATTGCGTTCCGACCCGCCTCGTCCACCACGCCCACGGGACCAATCCGCCTCCGTGTACAGCATCCGGTTGTCAGTGGGTGCGCTAGTTGACGCACTGGCGTGGTTCTCCTCTACAAGGAGCATCGACAGTAAGTCGAAAAATGACGACGTATTCTCCCTTGTACACACCGCCGTTCGGAACGCTCTGAACTTCGACGCCAAGCCCCCAAGACAGACCTGTACCATCTCGTCTTCCTCTACAGTAACGTTGATAGAGGCAAGCGAGTCATAGATCTCTTTGATCCGGGCCGTGTAATCCGCCACCGACATGTCCTTCTGTCGGACATTGCTCAACTCTTGTCGGAGTTGCAGCTTCTGGGTTGTTGTGCTCACAGCAAACACCTTCTTCAGGTTCCCCCAAGCCTCCTTCAGCGTCTTGGCATCTCGGATGTGGCTCAGCAGCTGGTCTCCGACATTGGACGCGAAGCAGTACATCACTCTGCTTGCCGATTGTTCCCACACTGGGAAGTCCTTATGTGCCACATCAGGTGTTGTTTCGTTGGCTCCTTTGACGAAACTCCAGTAGCCATGCCCAAGCCGGTACTGGTGCATCTTATACGACCAAGCTGCATAGTTGGAACTGTCGAGTTTCTCCACAGGGAGCGAGCTAGCCCTCCCTCTATCCATCACTTCTTTGTCTGCTGTTTTACGACCTGTTAGGGTTTGCTGTCAAGCGTTTGTCGGTTGCAGAGGATGTTCTCAACCCTCATGCTCTGATACCATGTAAACGATTACTTGCGGAAGCGTTAGAAACAGAGAAAGTAGAGAATACACAGAGTACGCAGGAGAGACAGAGAGAGCATAACGTAAAAGCTATATTCAAAAACGATATATGCCTCTATACATTACAATTGTGCTCAGTAGCACTATTTATACAAGTCCTCATGGGACTGACAGAAGTACCGCGTACTTCAATGCTCACATGAGCTTCTGACACTTACTACGAGACTATAATTGCCTAGTAGTCTAAACTAATACTAGGCTTCCGGTTACCGATTGGACCCGGCTAAACGGCTCCCTAGCTCACTGGCTCTGTTGCTTGTTGGCTTACTGATCCGTCTCGCTTGCCGGCTCAGGCTTATTCAGCCGATCCGGCTCCAGTTGAGCTTGACCCCCCCCCCCCAAATTTTGATTACTACGCCCACTAAAAAACAAATAATAATAAATAAGTACATAAAAAATAGGAAAAAGGAAAAGAGAGGAAAAAAAGGAAAAAAGAGTGAGAGCCCCCTTCCCCGCAACACAACTTTGGAAGATTCCGTCAATCATGGAAACACCATACATTGGCACTACCGAACACGTATCTCAAACAGGCCCCTCGATCGATAAAGACCAAATGCAAGATCAAAACAATCCAAATAACGGATGTCCTGTTGAGATTAGTTTGAATAGCGACGGAATGCTTCTACTTGAGCAGGAGATAGATCAACTCGAGCGCATAGTGGTCATATGCCGTGTGGTGGGATCACGGCCAAATAGAGGACTATTGCACGATATTTTGGATGACAATTTTCATTCACAAGTCCAACCGCTTGGAAAAGGCTTCTATCAAATCGTTCTAGAGGACAAGGAGTCTGCAATGAACCTCATAACCATGTCTCCCTGTCAAGTTATTAATGCGTAAATGGACACATGGTTTTAACCCAGAGAAGGCAGCGCAACATGAGGATTCCATGAAAAAGTTAACAATGTTGTTTCCTAGATTATCCTTAGAATACAACATGTTACTTCCTATTATTGGCAACTCCTTTGTTATGATGTTGGATGAGGAACTAACGCTAGCGGACAGGCTAAAGAAGCACTTAGGCCCTCCTTCCCTCTATCTACCTATTGGTGCAGGACATCAACAAACTTCCCTCCAAGATCCTCATTCCTAGGGAAAACGACATGCGGATTGAACAACGCATAGAAGTGATTGGCGCACCGGGGCAATGTTTTGCATGGAAAAAACTTGGTCATTTAAAAAAGCACTGCCCCACAAGACGTATTAAAGATCCTATGAAGGAGACTCTGGAAGGTTGGGACACCATAGGACATCAGAAGCCTCCCCCACCACGACCCGATAAGGCTGTGATGGAATGGTGAGTGGTGGGAAAAGCCCATGTCCTTCAGAAAACTCCACAGGCACAAAATCCTCCATCGCCAATGAGATCCAATCGATTTGCTCTACAACAAGAGCCCCCCCCCCCACGAACGAGCATTCCCCTAGTTCTTTCTTAAGCCCCAAGGAATGGCCTAAGGTGATACCAAGCACACAAGATAAAGTTCTCGTTAAAGCTTACAAAACAGGGAAGCAAAGAAGGATAAGTCATGTTGAGACCTTAATACGGAGCTTGAGTGGAACGGCACCCAATGAAGAAGCAACAAACCAAGGCAGACGTTTGAATGTCACGCCTCATATCATAGTCTTCCCGGACACAAATGAATGTGATTCCTCTAGCCAAGACCTTGAACCACACCCGCAAAACGCCTTGAAATGGCTAGGTATTGGGCACAAGACAGTGAAAAAATAAGGGTACATGTATTAGCAGTACACAATAATGGAGTTCCGACGACCTCAAACTCCTTTCCACTCTTGCTTCCAACACAAGAAGATTGGCCGAAATCCAAGATTAAAGATACGCTATGTAGCCAAGCAAAATGCTTTGTAGCAAATATAAGTGATGAAGAACTCATGAACGAACTAAAGCAGCATTGACATAACACTGAATTCTGGTGCACCATGGATGAAGAGGAACCTCATCTCTGCCACATCCACTTGCAAACTATCATAGACACCCAACTAACTCCAAACTTTTTCTATTTCTATGAGAAGCATGAAGGGGCGATTGAAGCTCACATGATAGCCCACAAACTCCACTCATGGATGTGGACCATCATTCCATCAATGGAAATGACTGGCTGCCTAAATGGTGAGTGCTCCCCACTCACGGCATGTTGTGCAAAGCATCAAGGACAAATCTCCCACTCCATTTCATGATTATGAAGATTGTAACATGGAATGTGCAAGGGCTCAAGAATCGACTAGACCTGCAAGGCAGATGGAAACTGAGAAGAGATCTTGAGGAATATATATTAGGGGGTGTTGTTGACATGATCATGTTGCAAGAACACCACCTTGATAGTACTCGTTTAAAGGTAGTCGGAGATCTTTTACCAGTATCATGGCAAACAATTTGGGAGCCAACAATAGGGGAGGATGGAAATCATGGTGGTATTTGCACTCTAATTCGGGATCATCTAGCCCAAGGCTTCATACACCAGGAATCACTTATACCTGGTAGGGCACATTTTTGCACGTTGGCCATCCAAGGGCAACGCTGGAATTTCATGAATGTTTATGCTCCAAATAGCCGAACAGAAAGGGCAACATTCTAGGAACGCATCTGCCTATAAGTAGCAGGTATGGAAGAGTGGTGCATTGGAGGGGATTTTAATATGATCGAATCCATTCACAACCCATAGTTCTACAAGGAAGGGAATGTAAACAACAGGAGAAGCTATGTGTACACCTTAACCTGCGAGACATCTGGCATTTTGACAACTTCCAACGAAAAAGGGACTCTCTCTTATTCTCCCGATCAGACGGGCGGAATAGTGGACCCACCCTTTCCCACATTGACCACATTTATGTGGGCGAAGCTCTAGAAGCGAAGGGAGGGTGGGGTCGCATAACTCCAGGCACGACTTTCTCTGACCATTACCCGGTAATCGGTCATTTTCAATTGCACCAAAAATGGGGCCCATTCCAACCTCGCATCCCACACACTATCTACACAATTATAGAGGTGAAGGAACAACTCTACAACAAATGGTCATTACCTGTCAATGTCTCATTAGCATATGACAAACTTCTACTAAATTAACAAGAGCTTCAACTGTCCTACATGAGTTTGTCAAGACCAGAAGCAAGGATGCTCAAGAAAAGCGACAGAGGACAAAACGGGGACTAATAGCCTTACAACGACTCCAACAAAGATACAAGTCATGTAGTTGGATTGCAGGACAAGTTGCCATGGCCAAACATGAACTCAGCATGGCAGAAAAGGAAATATACGACATTGAGTTTCATGGAAGCATGGCGCGATGCATTAGAGTAGGGGACAAAACCACAAAGGAATTCTTCCGCTCCAAAGGCCCGAGGCACGCTCAATGATGTGTAACCTCAACCGAGTGGATGGAACGACAACTAAGGATGGGGACGAAATGAGGAATATTTCCACAGGTTACTATAAGCACCTACTTACCGAAGATACTATGGCCATAGGGGAAGACATAAGAGAAGATATTATCCTCCAAAGCATACCCAAGAAAGTCACGACGGAAATGAATACATGGCTCGTGCGTCCCCTATCAACCATCGAGATATGGGTGGCCCTCTCTGATTTGGATGTAGATAGTTGCCCCGGAATCGACAGCCTCACCCCTCACTTTTCCACATGCCTTTGGGACACTATTAAAGAATACCTCCTCCAGGCATATGAGGAGATCATCGCGTCTAGAAACATGCCGGAGGAATTTGGACAAGGGATGATACATCTCATTCCTAAAAGTGCTAGTAGTGCCAATGACATTAGCAAGTGGTGGCCCATAACTTTTCTCAATATTGTCTATAAGTTTCTCACAAAAATCGTGGCATGCCGGTTAACACCTCTTCTCCCTCAACTCATTAATCCTTCCCAGATAGGTTTCATTAGAAATCGGAGCATCGTAGAAAACCTCTTCTCATTCTGGGAAGTAGTAGCCCTTGCCAAGCATACCAACAACAAGGTAGCAGTGGTGCTACTAGATTTTGAGAAAGCATATGACACAGGGTTTGTTTGAACTTTCTTGGAAGTGTGATGGGGAAACTCGGCTTTCAAGAGACATGGATCAAAGGCATTGCAAGACTTTAAAGGAATGACCATAATTGCATTTCAGTGGCAGGTGAAAGGGACCCCTTTTTCCGAATATCCCGATCTGTACGACAGGGATGCCCACTAGCTCCATCCTTATTTCAATTATATGCCAAAGCACTCTCTTGCTTTCTCAACTCGCGGAATTTCAACCTACGTGGTCTTCCCGTGCCTCATTCTCATCAAAGCATCCTGGATATAGAATTTGCAAATGACACAACGGTCTACCTGCAAGGGGACTTGGAAAACCTACAAAAGCTCGAAAGTGGGTTAGCTGTATTTTGCAAGAGATCTAATGCCATGGTCAATTGGCACAAATCCTGTGCAATATGGCTTTCTCATGAAACACATCTTGCGTGGCACCCACATCCCGCTTTCAAATGGATCAATCAAGGAGCGAGCACCAAATATTTGGGTTTCCAAATTGGTTTCAACATACCGCCGGAGACTTTGATTGCACCCGTTATCCATTTCATTCGACAAAATTGATACATTGGAGTTCGAAAAAACTGTCGCTAGCGGGTCGCATCATAGTGGCAAACCAAGTACTACTCGCAACAACATGGTACAATCTATCATGTTGGACAATCTCCAAGGACAGTATACATCAGATTCAATGACTGGTACACAACTACATTTGGTCTGGTAAGGAAGATCATGTAACTCGCGCCAAGGTGGCATGGCCTATACTCACAACACCTAAGTCGAGAGGGGGATTGGGTCTAGTTGATCCCCTTTCACAATCAAAAGCCTTACTTGCCAAATTTGTGGTGCGAGGACTCCAACCAAGAAATGACTGTTGGAAAATGCTACTGCGGTTACGTTTCACTTACTTTAGGCCACGAAAAGGGGTTACCTAGGCCCCCCAAATGGGATGGATTCTAAACATAGATCTCAAACCTAGTTTCTCCTGCCAATTGGAGGATAGATTCAGTGCATCCATGTGGAAGGCATGGTGTGACATTAGACGAGGGCTCAAGTGTGATCAACCGAGTTCCGAACCTGCCTGGCTCAGTCAATGTATCCTATGGAACCCATGTATCAAGAATGAATCTAATCAACTGCTTGGATCAAGTAAGGGGTTGTCATGGGGATACATTGCAGAAGGTCCGAGAAAAAGTATGGAATGTTGTTGACGGTTTATGTCACTACCACTACAAGATCAAGCCAACATATTCCATGGCATCAGGGGCGGATGGACTATGAGATCGAAAATCAATACCGCTCTACTGATTAGGGAAGCTGCTACTCATAGGATGATAATGGAGAAATGGATAGGTTACGAGGAGGAGGAATCTTTGATCCCAAGAGGTAGGGGATCACCAGACAGGATCGAAGGCTCTGAATTGCGAGACATTGAGACACCAACACAAAATAACGCAATTCGAGTACTCACGTATATAGTCATAAATGAATTGTAGATCCTGGTCCGATCAAAGTACAACCCGATTGACACATATGTACTCATGAAAACACATGGCTACGTAAGGTCAATTGGGACCCTTTGTAATGGACATGGTGTGATCCTTACGAGGAGTAAGGAAGCAAACCCATCCCTTTCTTCCAATTCACAACTAGATTGGGTTGCCACATCCTATATACTCAAACTGCCCGAGAGCCTGCTGCTGCAAAGGTCTGGGTCACATATCAAGTTCCTCACACAATTATCACCAAGTTTTGGCAGAAAATCTGGAAACAACAACACGTGAGGTGAATTACCACGTTCCAATGGCCATTAATACATAAGTCACTACTGCTTGGAGCATGGCAACGTGGGAACCTTAGCTCTCCTAATTATGTAGAGTGTCCAAATGCAGTAGAATCAATATGACACGCTCTGTGGGACTGCCCAACGTCCCATTGAATATGGCAGGGGGTTGGCCGCTTGTTGCAATTATGCCAGGTGCAAGGCTCAATCAAGTGGGCAAATATATGTTGGTTATCATGGCTGTAAAAAGTAGCGTGTGGAAGCAGGTATGAAGACGGAACAGAAGGAAGGAAACTCAGGTTCAATGGAGAGCTTGAGCTTACGCAGTATACGCGAGAGAGAGTGAGAGAGAAGACACAAAAAATATATTCAACAATAATACTCAATCTGTATATAAGACGTGCTCAGTGAACACTTTTATACAAGTCCTACAAGGACTGACCGAAGTACTGACAGTACTTCAATGCTCATCAAGAGCTCCTACACTAACTCCCAAATATATTCCTCACAGAATATCTTTCCTAACGACCTCCCGGTTTACGCACTCGGCCTAACCGATCGATCCCAACCGATCCGGTCCTCGGCTTCTTCAGCTGATCCGGCCGATGTTGAGCTTGTCTCTCAACACTCCCCCTCAAGCTCAACTTGAGGCTCTTCGGGATCCTCGGGCTCACAGCTCCGGTTCCTCCTGGCTTCACGCCTCGCTCGCGCTCCTCGACCTGTTCAACTCCGCGCGCTTCGACCCTTCCGGTCGGCTTGTCTGCTCATGCGGCCCTTATCAGCTCTTCGGTTGTTGCGGTGTTGACGCTTCTCCTGCTGCCTTTTCTTCCACTTGGGCTTCGGTTGATTCAGCGTGTCTGAATCAAACATCCGAACCGACTCGGTTACCTCCGATCAGTTTTCGCTCTCGTCCGAGTTGGCTATCTCCAACTCGTCTTCAGTCTTCTCGCCTTTGATG
The DNA here is from genome assembly GCF_043228905.1 of Azolla caroliniana. Classification (NCBI taxonomy): domain Eukaryota; kingdom Viridiplantae; phylum Streptophyta; class Polypodiopsida; order Salviniales; family Salviniaceae; genus Azolla; species Azolla caroliniana. Next base: position 11,813,353 of record NW_028230442.1, read on the forward strand.
GCGTCATCTTCCCCATGCGTGGTTGGCTTCGGCTCTCTCCTTCGGCTGCTCCCCTTTTGTCCTCTTCCGAACTTTTCCGCGGGTCCGCCCTCGGCTTCTTCAGCCGATCCGAAGTCGAACTTGTCAACTGAGTCGGTGTCACGGTGTCCGCTCCTTTCCTGCTGCCTTGCTTGGTCGTTCGGGACTGTTCTCCCCCTCAAGTTCGGCACGTCGAGGTGACGCAATCCAAGTGCACCGGAGAATTGCCGCAACTTGTCAAAACCAAGAGGCTTTGTGAAGATGTCCGCAGTCTGCCGATCCGTCGGCACGTACTGAAGTTCGACTTCACCGTAAAGGACACGCTCACGGACGAAATGGTAATGCACCGCAATGTGCTTGGTCCGTGCGAGGAAAACATTGTTCTTCGCGAGCTGGATGCTGCTGAGGTTGTCGCAGTAGATCGTTGTCGGATCTGACACCTCCTCTTGCAGGTCCTTAAGTAGCCGCGTCAACCATATGGCTTCGCATGTCGCCACAGCCGCTCCTCGGTACTCAGCTTCGGTGCTCGACAGGGCAACTGTCGGCTGCTTCTTACTGCCCCATGCGATCGCGACACTACCGAGGGAGAACGTGTATCCGGACGTGGATCGGCGATCGACGACATTGGCAGCCCAATCAACATTGGTGTAGCCAACTAAATGCGTGGCTGCACCGGTCCGATATAGCAGTCCTCGGTCCTTAGTGCCACTTACGTACCGCAGTACGCGTTGCGCACACTGAAGGTGCTCCTCGGTAGGTCGCGCCATGAACTGACTGATCACCCCGACCGGATAACTGAGGTCGGGTTGGGTGATGGTCAAGTATATGAGGCTTCCGACAATTTGTCGGAACCTCATCGGGTCGCATACCTTTCCCGTATCGGGACGAAGCTTGATGGTTCTATCTAGAGGAGTCGAGACGGACTTACAGTCGGCCATCCCGAATTTGAAGAGCATACTCAACACGTAATGGCGTTGGCTGATCAATATGCCTTCGGGGGTACGGATCACTTCGATCCCGAGGAAGTAATGAAGGTCCCCCAGATCCTTCATGTCAAACGATGCCGCAAGATGGAGCTTCACGCGGTCGATTTCATCTAGGTCGGCGCCGGTGATGACCAAGTCATCAACATATAGTAGAATACTAACCGGTCCGAGTCGACCTTTCCGCATGAACAGGGAAGAGTCCGATTTTGACATGACGAAGCCCATCCGACGCAGTTGTTGCGTGATCTTCGCGTTCCAGGCACGCGGGGCTTGCTTCAGTCCGTAAAGGGACTTCTTCAGTCGGCATACTGCCGAGGAGTTCGTTCCGGAGTGAAATCCGGGGGCCTGTACCATGTACACCTGTTCCTCAAGGTCACCTTGCAAGATCGTCATTTTCGCGACCGGCGCAAACGTCTCATCGTAGTCGATGCCGTGTTTCTGCGCATAGCCCTTTGCCACCAACCGAGCCTTGTACCGGTTGACCGAGCCATCGGTGTTGTACTTGACTTTGTACACCCATCTACACCCGATCGGCTTCACACCCTTTGGTGCGTCAACCAGGTCCCAGGTCTCGTTCTCCGCCAATGCGTGCATCTCTTCCTCCATCGCGGCGCGCCAATTCGCGTCCTTCGCCGCTTCTGCGTAGATCTCCGGCTCACGCACTTCCGCTACACGGGTCATGTACGCATAATGATGCGCCATGTACTCGTTGTATCCTAACCGCAAAACAAGATTCTTCTGGCGGGTAGATCGGCGTAACCTCACATCAGCCGATGTCGAGGCCTTCTCGGTCGACACGCTCTTCAGCTTTAAAGACCCGTCACCGGTTCCCTCGGAGTCGAACTCGCGTCGGTCTGACTCATTCCTATCCGTGCCGGAATCCGACACCTTCTTCTTCCCTTTCTCATTGCGTGTAAGCCGTCTCCTCGGCTTCCTGCGCAAGGAATGCACGGCCGAGTCTCCACTACTCGTCGGCTCTTCATCGGACTGGTCGTACCGACTCAGTCGTCCAATCAGTCCACTTAACCGGAGTGAAATCGGGCTCTCGCTGCGGGTCTCGATTTCGGGCTCATCCGGAGGCATCTCGGCCTCGCTGACCTCATCTTCAGAGCTCGGATTAGAGTCGAGGTTCGTAGTCGGGGGGAGGTACCAGAACGCGGACTCGTCAAAAACAACATCGCGGCTGACACCCGCTTGTTTGGTGCGAGGGTTATAGCACTTATAACCCTTCTGCTCGTCCGAGTAACCGACCAAGATGCATTTCTCGGACTTTGCGTCCAGCTTCCTCCTTTTCTCCTTCGGTATATGCACATACGCAATGCTACCGAACACCCTCAAGTGTCGCAAGTTCGGCTTTGTTTCGAAATATAGCTCGTGCGCTGACACTTTGTCTCCAATCCGGTTCTGGATGTATACCGCGGTCCTTACCGCCTCGGCCCAATAGAACTTGGGCAAGCTCTTCTCCTCTAGCATTGCCCGTACCGCTTCCACAACTGACCGATTCTTCCTCTCGGCCACGCCGTTCTGCTCTGGCGTGTATCTACAACTGAATTCACGGCGAATTCCCATTTGTTGTAGATAACCGTTGAATTGACCGGAAAAGTACTCTTTCCCGCCATCCGACCGTAGGCACTTGATCTTTCGTCCCGTTTCCGTTTCCACGAACCCTTTGAGGTCCCGGAAACAGTCGAAGACTTCGCTCTTCCTCTCAATGAGGTAGATCCACATGTGCCGCGTGTGGTCTCAATGAAGGAGACGAAATATCGGCTCCCGCCAAGACTAACGTTTTGTGCCGGCCCCCATACATCGGAGTGTATAAGGTCGAGCTTGTTCCGGCTCCGGTTTCGCTCGTTGGGGAAGGGAAGCCGATGTTGCTTCCCAAGCTGGCAGGCTTCACAAATTTGTGCCTTTCGGCCACTAAATTTGGGCAATCCAAACACTACCTATTTCGATTGCAGATCTTGAAGCCGCTGGTAGTTGACGTGGCCTATCCGCTTGTGCCACAAGTCGATGTCCGACCCGGCTTTTTGTCCCTTCGCGAACATTGCGGTGCCGCCGTCAGTGGAATCGAGGATGAACATCCTCCCGTCTCTGTGCCCTTGCGCAATCACACGGCATTCTTCCTCAATGAAGCACCCGAGGTGTGTAAACCGAACCTCCATCCCTTGGTCGACGATCTGTCCGACCGAGACCAAGTTTTTCGTGATTGTCGGGACGTGCAGCACGTTCATGAGTTTCCATTTCTGCCCGACATGGCTAAGGGGAACTTCTCCGACATTCGCGATCGGATGCGGAGTGTCTTCTCCAGTTGCGACTACTCCAGGTTGGATCGGTTTTCAAGGTACGAGAACCACTCCTTATGGCTCATCATGTGGTTTGACGCGCCGGAGTCTACGTACCACACCTCATCCGATCTCGGGGTGGCCTGTTTCATTGAGTTTGCTTCGTGTCTCTTCACGAAGGCAGTCCCTTCTCCGGCTCTCCCGGAGTCTTCGGCGTAGTACGATTGCTACCGATTTCCCTTGTCGGTATGTCTAGAGCCATTCCCGGAACCAGTTCTCTCCAAATCGGCGCGCTTCTTCCAGCACTCACTTTCCCTGTGGCCTTTCTTGCCACAGTACCAGCACTCCGCGATGGCCTTCCCTTGCCGGTACTCATCGCTTCGACTCCCCCTGTTTCCGGATGGTCCGGAGTTGCTGTCGGCATCACTTCGGTGCCTTCTTCCTTGATCTCGTCGGCCGCCTCCATTGCGTGCTGACTCGCCTCGTCCTCCACGTCCACGGGGCCTATCTCCCTCCGTGTACAGCATTCTGCTATTGGTGTGCGTGCTTGTCGATGCACCCGCGTGGTTCTCCTCTACCAGGAGCATCGACTGTAAGTCGAAAAAGGACGGTGTATTCTCTCGGGTACACACAGCCGTTCAGAACACTCTGAACTTCGACGCCAAACCTCCGAGACAGATCTGGACCATCTCGCTCTCCTCGATGTTCACCTCTATGGAGGCGAGGGAGTCGCAGATATCCTTGATCTTCGAGGTGTAGTCCGCCACCGACAAGTCGCGTTGTCGTAGGTTGCTCAACTCCTGTCGGAGCTGAAGCTTCCTGGCTGTGGTGCTCGCGGCGAAAATCTTCTTCAGATTTTCCCACGCACCCTTCGGCGTCTTTGCATCCCGAACATAGCTCAATAGTTGTTCGCCCACACACGATGTGAAGCAGTACAATACCCTGCTCGTCGATTGCTCCCACGACGAGAAGTCTCTGTGTGTCGATTCGGGTGCCGCGTCATTAGCTCCTTTGACATAACTCCAGTAGCCGTGCCCGAGCAGGTACTGGTGCATCTTGTAAGACCAAGACGCGTAGTTGGTTCTGTCGAGCTTCTCTGTTGGAAGCGAGCTCGCCATGCCCCTATCCATCGTTCTTCTGGTTCTTCTTCGTCAAGCTGTATCGGCTGCAGAGAGGTTCTCAACCCTCGCACTCTGATACCATGTAAAAAGTAGCGTGCGGAAGCAGGTATGAAGACGGAACAGAAGGAAGGAAACTCAGGTACAATGGAGAGCTTGAGCTTACGCAATATACGCGGGAGAGACAGAGAGAGTGAGAGAGAAGACACAAAAAATATATTCAACAATAATACTCAGTCTGTATATAAGACGTGCTCAGTGAACACTTTTATACAAGTCCTACAAGGACTGACCGAAGTACTGACAGTACTTCAATGCTCATCAAGAGCTCCTACACTAACTCCCAAATATATTCCTCACGGAATATCTTTCCTAACGACCTCCCGGTTTACACACTCGGCCTAACCGATCGGTCCCAACCGATCCGGTCCTCGGCTTCTTCAGCCGATCCGGCCGATGTTGAGCTTGTCTCTCAACAATGGCAGACCCCAGTTGGCATATACGAGCATTAGGAGGAGGTGATGACTTTGGTGATAAAAGCACAAGAGGTTTTTTTCTCCACCATCGGCAATGTCCACTCAACTCCTCTTAATGACAAATCTCAAGCTGTGTTGGTATTGGTCAGCCCAATAACTCTTTGGATTCTATGGAAACAACGGTGTAGAAGGGTCTTCTCCAACCAAACCGCGCATCCAACAATGTTATTGCAAGAGATATGGAGTGAAATTGTAGCCACTCTAAAGAGCCAATATGATGGCCTCAAGGGCAGCTCCGATGGAGTTGAAAGACAACGAATAGCCTTCATCCAACAATGGTCGTCCTCTCCCTTTCTTGAGTCAGTGGGCATCCACATAAGATGGAACTATCACGTCCCTACAGGGATTTGTACATAATCATCTCATTTGCAAAATTTTATAACTAATCGACGGAGTTTTTTTGGGAAATAAAAAAGAAAAGAAATACCAAGCACAAAAATATACATACATAAATAAATTACATATTATATATACACATACACATAAATATATAAGATTACATATTATATGTATTACAAATTCACATACATACAAACAAGTTACATATATTACACACACAAGCACGCATAAATAAATTACATACTACATATTATATGATATACAAATTTAAATACACACACATACATACATATTCTACATCTCCCCATATATATAGGTTATACGAAACCATACAAACTACAATACTTACATACATATATAAATTCATACACACATTAGATATATGTATACTTACACATACATCAGATGTATACATGTATATTATATGAATATTACAAACATACATCCATATATGACCTATACACATACTAAACATTAAAATACACTGAAAATATACATACATAAAGACATTACATATATATGCATACATACATTCATACATTGCTACACATATATATGTATGTATGCCTACAATGTCACGCATATAAACATACATCCATACACATACATACATACATTACATGCAAGCATACACATACATACATTACATCATACATGTATGCATACACATAGATATATTACATGCATGCATACACATACATGTATATGTTCCATATATATGTACATATATATCACCACATACACACACACACAGTCATACACACTACAATAGTCATATACATACACATACATACATTAGATATATACATACATATTATGCACATTGCACAAATTACAAGCACACATCCATACACATTGAATCAGGTAAATTGACAGATGCATATATGCATAAACATACATACACACATTACATATGTTCCATGAACATACATATTCCACATATCACCGCATATATAGGTCATACGGGGTCATACAAACTACATTACTTACACACACACACACATACATATATTGGATATATGCATACATATTATGTGCATATTGCAAACATACATCTAAATATGAGCCATACACATACAAAATACTAAAATATCCCGAAATTATACATACATAAATACATTATATATTACATATATACATATACGTACATTTGTACATGGACATACATATATGCATTCATACATTGCTACATGTATATACGTTCATATGCCTACAATTATACACGTATAAATTTACAAACATACGTCCATACACATACACACATATATGCATCACATACATATGTACATACATATTCCACATATAACCATATATACATATAGGTCATACGGGGTCATACAAACTACAATACGTACATAATATATACATATTGCAAAGAGACATCCACACACACATGTATGCATACACAGACAAACATATGTATACATTACATATTACATATATAACATATGTACATTCATATATTCATTGAACACATAATGGATACAATATAAACATCTAAAGTTACGCACAATGTCATGTCATATATAGAATACATACAACACATACATACATACATACACATATCCCATACATACAATGCAATATGTATATACAATAGATACATCATACAATTAATACAATACAACATGCACATATATACACAGTTACAAATGTACACATATCACACACACACACACACACACACACGCAATACAATACATACGCATGTATATATAGAATAGACACACACATATATACAGATGTATATACACATATGTATATACAACATACAATCACATAACACACACATACATATGCACATGCCATACCAATAATTCTGCACATGGCATACCAATAATTCATACAAATTACAATACATCATATGCACATGTACAAAACATACACACACATAACACATACATACATATGCACATGCCACACATACAACACATGGAGTACAATACATACATATGCACATGTATAAAGCATAACACACACACAAATATAGATATCCACATACATAAACATGCACATGTATAGAACATACATACACAAAATAGAACACTCTTTTTAAAACGCGTCTCAAAGCCATGCTAATTGTTTTTAAAAAAATGGGAGAAGAAAGGGCGGGAGATTAGATATGTGGTGTGTTTTTGTAAAAACTAGGGGGGAAAAGGAGAGAGATAGATACATACATACATACATACATACATAGATAGATTATAGTATCGTCTTCGGAGGTCAAATATGACCTATGAGACCAAAAATATTACATTTCACGTGATACGTGCGAAGGTGAGTAGCGATTCTCGATGTTCAAGAACTTTACCAATGAATGTTGCAATCGAGAGTGCGCATCGTGGTTGTGAGAGAAATTCGTGCAAGGATTGGGCTCGATTGAAGAGATGTGGAAAGCATGGTCGAATATGATCAAAGGCAGAGCATTGTATCAAAGTGTGATACTCAGACTCTCGAACTTGTTTAGGGAAAAGTGTGCATAGTCGGCCACTCTCATCACTTGTGCCCCAACGCCCCGTCTCACATCTCAATGCGTGCGAGCTAAGTCGCATGGAAGCAATGGTTCAAATGGCAGATATCGGGACGGGCTCTAACACGTATCAATGTGTACGGCTTCCCCGTTTCGCAAAGAATATGGTTTTGTAGTTACGTGCAACATTTGTAGTATAATGTGTGAAGCGTGAGCCACCACATTTGTCCCATGTCATGATACATTGGGGTTGCAAAAAGGTCTCATTTACAGAGGAATTTAGTGACGCATCATGAAGCAAGTGCCTTGCATCCCATCTACCAAACCATTTTTCTAAATCTTGCATCCAACCGAAACCAAAATTTTGCTTTTATGAGTCTTTTGGATCTTTTTGCTTGCTTCCCATGCAATTCTAGGAAGTCGATGTGAGGGGTTTTTTTGAACCTTAAGCATGTATTCAACAACCCTTTCCATGGCCATGATCTCAATGGGAAGCGATCCCATCTCAAGGAGGAGGGTGTAGGGTGTTTGTTTCTTAACTTGTAGAAACTTTGTAAGAAAATGTTTTTGGACATTTTCAAACTCTTTCCATGTAGATTTAGGGATGCTACCGCCCCATACTTCCACCCCATAAAGAAGAACTGGGGTCACCAAAGTGTCAAAAATATATTTCTTGAGGACCCAACACTTAATATCTCCAAGATTGCATGTGTTCTCAAATGCATAATATGCTCGCTTACCCGCCTCTAAGCGGCGTGTAGCACATTCATTCCCTTTATGATTTGAAGGAACTTCAAGGCCAAGATATTTGAAGCTTTCCACACATTCAAGTGGCTCATTGTTGTACATAATGCATGGTTTATCTCTTTTCTACTCTTCACAAGCATAATCTTTGTTTTAGAGCTATTGACACTTAATCTAGTATGCATGCAAAATTTTTCCAATGCCTTCATAAGCTTTTGTGCATCTCTTGAAGTATTTGCAAAAAGCACTACATCATCCACATAAAACAAAAGCATAATCACAACATTCCCAATGACAACTTCTTCAACACATTCTTCCTTTACAAACTTGGTAATCATTTCTTCTAATTCATCAATGCATAGACCAAATAATGTTGGTGAGAGTGGGCATCCTTTCTTAACACCAATAGTGCTATTGAAAAAATCTGAAAGTCTATCTCTCATACGCACACAACATATAACCTTCTCATATATTCAGGAAATTGCAAGCATATATTCACTTGGCACCTCAAGTTCTTCCATCCGCCTCCAAAGATGCTCACGAGGTACCATATCAAAAGCTTTCTTGAAGTCTACAAAGCAACAATATAAACCTTTACCTCTAAGGCGACTTTCCTCTATTAATACTCGAAGAGTGACAAGATGATAAATGGTGCTATGGTGTTTTCGAAAACCATCTTGTCCATAAGCTCTCTTACCATTTTTTTCTGCACATACACTTATCTTTTATTCCATTATACATCCAAATAGGTTTGCAATTAATGAGCCAACCATGATGGTTCGATAGTTGTTTACATTATTTACATCTCCGCCTTATGTAAAGCTTTGATCCAATTTGTAGTCCAATCATATGGCATACCATGTTGCAATGCATCATTAAACATATCGCATATCCATATATGTGCTTCCTTTCCCGTCCATTTGAGCATTTCATCTTTTATACATTGAAGATCGCTTGCCTTTTGAGAGGCCAATTTCTTAAGTCCTATGCATATATCTTCAATTGTAAAGATAGATAGATAGATAAATAGATTATATTATCGTCTTCGGAGGTCAAATATGACCTATGAGACAAAAAATATTACATTTCACGTGATACATGTGAAAGTGAGTAGAGACTCTCGATGTTCAAGAACTTTACCAATGAATGTTGCAATCGAGAGTGCACATTGTGGTTGTGAGAGGAATTCATGCAAAGATTGGGCTCGGTCAAAGAGATGTGGAAAGCATGGTCGAATATGATCAAAGGTAGAGCATTGTATCAAAGTGTGATACTCAGACTCGCGAACTTGTTTAGGGCAAAGTGTGCATAGCTGACCACTCTCATCACTTGTGCCCCAACGCCCTATTTCACATCGCAATGCATGTGAGCTAAGTCGCATGGAAGCAATGGTTCGAATGGTAGATAATGGTATGGGCTCTAACATGTATCGATGTGTACGATTTCCCCGTTCTACAAAGAAGGGAGACATATGTGAAAGAGAACCATAACACATCATCTTTCCGGCAAGAGATAACTCATATAAATTCTTACAATGCATAGACAAGTCATGAAGAGTTAAGTCACCATAACTCTCAACACGTTTCCCCTTTAGATTTCCCCAAAATTTAGCACATGCATGTGCTTTCTTTTGAGTTTGGAGAAGTTGTTGAGTAACTTCCCATATTCGTCTCTTTCTTTGAATAAACCTTTTATAGTCATGCAAATGCTTTTGGTAATTGGCCCATGAGCCAATTCGTTTACAACAAAATGGGATATTTACCCATTCATCGAAAGTAAAAATAAAATAAAATAAAAATAGAGCTTAAGCTAAATAGTTCTAGTAAAATAACAAACATGTTCTACAATGAAATGGCTTTATACTAGGCCTAGTTTCATTTCCATCCACGTCTCTTGAAAAGAAGCGGGAGGTCAAAGGGTTTCGATGTGGATGTGGCCCCCCGTGGTCCCAATGTAGAAGGTACCCCAACCATAGCTTCTAGTCGGTGTAGCTCACGTTCCCTTATCTTCTTAATCATTTCTACTCCACGTCGAGTTGTTTTGAAGCCCAACTTCCAAGGGCGTTTGGTGGTTCTTTGCATTTTTGCTTCGTCAAGAGAGAGGCCGAGTGATGTAAGGGTATCCACACTCATCGTCTCCCCTTGTTCCTACATGTTGATGAATATTAAAAGGGCTATGGTTAACACTTTGTAGCTTATTCTCCCTATGTTGTTTTAGCTCTAAGATATACCTACCTAGTCTCTTTATATCCGGGGTATCTAATAGTTTGGAGAGGGTGGGAGAGAGTCCTATATGTCTTGGTATTCTGCCCTTATCTCGACATAGGTTGGACACTTGCATGTAAAGTGATATGCATCCTCTATCTCTATGTGACATAATCTACATAGCCTGTCCTCTCTCGGGACTCTATTAGCCCGACCACTCTCAAGTTGGTGAGATGATATCCTAAGTTGTCCAATGGCCACCCTTAGTGCATTTGCTAAGACTATACCTAGATCTCTTGGTCATGTAATAAAACCTAACTTAGAGAAGTGAAAGAAGTGTTCCTTATAGTATAACATTTTAGATGGGAGTGTCTCGTGTGGGGTGATCCATGTATATCGGGTGTAAATTTGCCATATTTCCTAGCATATTACTTTAATCCGGTCTTCATAAGATATTAAGGTTTGATCAAACCCATGATTGTACTTAAGGGGAGGTAGGTTATTAATGTCTATGCCATTTGCAAGTAACCAACTCACTACAATGCTATACCAATTGCTAGTGTCTCCAAACGCATATAGGGATCGGGATGCCTCAAAGGCTCAACGGGAGATCCTATCTTGTGATTGGCTATGTATCCGATGAATAAAAACTACCACTTGGAAACGTGCTTCTACTAACATCAGGGGCAAACTGAACTCTGCTTTAATAATGTCATGAGGTATTGTCGATTTGAGAGAGGCCCTGTTTCCTCCTCCACCCCCCTCCCCATCTCGAAGCTTCCATGGTTGTTGTAGATCTTGAGTATTGTTGCTTCGTCGGAGGTCTCGCGTGGACCATTGATGATCGCAACCTTGCCGATGCCTTTCGTTACTTCGGCGAAGTTATCAACTCCAAGCTTGTCAATGGTGGTGAAGCCGATCATGAGGCTTTGTCTTTGTGACATTCTCTAATGAGAAAGTGATGACGGATGCGATTGAGTCGATGAATGGAAGCAACATTACTGTGAACCAAGATTAGGAGGGGTGATGGAGGCTATCATGCCACCAATAGAGGTGGTGGTTCACGATATGGAGATCGTGGAAGTTATGGTAGCAAGGAGAGATCAGATGGAGGAAACAATGGATATGGTGGTAGTGTCCATGTCAGTGGCTATAATGATGCCAATGGTGGTGGAAATGATGGCTATGGTGGTTGTAATCACAATGGTGGTTATGGTGGGGGTAATAATAGGTATTCAAGTGGTGGCTCGGTTTCGGAAAATTGGAGGAAGTAAACGAAATGAAAACTTTAAAAAAATTTGTTTGTAAATTGAGTATTGACTTCCTTTTCGCTTTTGTTACTCGAGGCCTTTTGTTTCACTCTAACACTTTTGTTATGGTTCAGATGGGAAAAAATTTGATATCCCTAAAGAGACGATTCTAGAGAGAGACAGAGACAGAGCACCATGAGCGTAATCGACCTCCTCTTCGAAGTAGTCCTCTAGCGAGCAAGGATGTGCAGGACGAGTTACAAGAAGGCGAGAGAGAAGGATAGGTTCTAATGTGTGAACTTTTGTTTTTTGTTTGAGGGTCTTGTGGAAATATTGTCACTTGATCAATGATAATCCAAGTGTTTGTGGTGAAGAGGGGGAGAAGGAAGGGGAGAAGGAGGAGGATGTAGGAAACAATGATGTTGAAAACATGAGGGAAGGTGACATTGTGAACATGAAGGTTCTTAGTTTAGTACCATATCAGTTTAAAACGATGTTTGTATGTGTATATGTATGCATGTGCATGCGTGTGTATTTGTATATGCATTTCCATGGTTGTGTTTGTATGCATGTATGAATGCAGAGGGCCAAGCCGGGACGAGAGGATGTTTATCCTTGACACCAACGACTTCTGCACTATTACTCGTAGGAGTTGTACGGGGTGGTATAAGGGTAAAACACGTTAAATGGGTTGTTCGGTATGTGTAATGTATATGAGTGTGAGGATGAGTATGCGTGAGCACATGCACAATTATGTGCATGTGACAAGAATGTAACGGTCTCTGTTTGTAACAAACATATAATTTACCATTACATTATGTACTGTGAAATGCTCTCAAAATGCTCTCAAGAATAGCTCACTTTCCATTACGTTCTAAGTTACATTTTATAGACTACTCTTAGCGTGGAGGGTGTTCTCCCACTCCAATTAGCTCTTCTAATTATGGGGCTTGGTAGGCGCCTAATTTAGGTGGCCTAATTTGGGTGTGGTCCATGTGACCGCCACAATTCCCCCTTGTAAAAAAAAAGGTTATTGTGGACGGGGTGTGGACGACGGTTCTAGGTGGGGGGATGACATGGGCGTGGGCGTGGGTGTGGACGTGGGCGGGGGCAATGGTAGCTGATGGAAGGGCTTCATGCGAGACTGGTGGGCAAAGGTAGAGTGGTTGTTGGAGGCACGGCGGAGCAGATATGTAGTGTTGCGTATTTGCTTTTGAACTTTGAAGGGACCAATCCATCGGTGCATGAGCGACTCGTTGAGGCCGCGACAACGGATGGGAAATAGACTAGGACTTTGTCCCCAACATGGTATTGATGGTTGGCGTGGCCTGCATTGTGTTGTCGTTTTTGGCGTAGCTGTGCTTGGTGCAGGTTGCTCGTGATGGCTTTGCGGAGGAGGGGCTGGAGTTGTTGCAGGTGGGACCACCAGGACACTGTGTTAGAGTGGAGTCGTGTGATTGGTTGCGGGACTGCCACTTCTGGGGGTAAGCGCGGGTCCCTTCCGTGAAGGGCCCGAAATGGGCTAATGCGGGTGGACGCTTGCACAGTTGTGTTGTAGGCATGCGTAACGAAGGGCAAGATCCGGTTCCAGGTCGAGTGCAGCGGATCGATGTAGGCCGAGATTTGTTATTTTAAGGTTCGATTGAGGCGCTCCGTCAATCCATTTGTCTGTGGATGGTAGGGTGACGTGAATAATTGTTGGATTCCTAATTGTGTAGAAACTAGGCGTAGGAGCTCGCTGTTGAACTGGGGTCCTCGATCGGACAAGATTTGGAATGGGCACCCATGGGGGAAGATGATTTTCTCCAATAATTTGGAGGCGATGGTCATAGCCTTGGCATCTGGGATAGCGGCTGTCTCAGCCCAACGCGTCAAGTACTCGGTTATGACGAGGATGCATTTGTTGCCTTCTTGTGACTCGGGAAAGGGGCCCATAATGTCCCATCCGACAATTTCAAATGGAGCTTGAACTTGTATCAGATGTAAGAGGCCTTGAGCCACTTGAGGTGATTTGATGGCCTGACATAAGTTGCATGCTTTGATGTAGGAGGCGACCTCGTTGCGTAGCCCCGACCAATAGAATTTGCAACGGATTTTGTCTAGCACCTTATGAAAACCCAAGTGGCCGGACAACGGGTGATCGTGGAAGAAACGAAGGTAAGACAGGCGCAGTTGCTCAGGCACGTAGACCCGGGGTTCCTTGCCTACTTGGCAAAAAAGCAGGACATTATCCTGGATCATGAATTGCTTGGTGAGGGATGATATGGGCTCGGCTCGTACGCGGTGGCAGATGTCTTGGAATTTTTTTTCGTGTTGTTGCATGTTGGCGATTTGGGATGAGGATATGGGGAAATTGATTGTGTCAAAGGCGACCTGGTTCGCCTGAAAGGATATGCGGGATAATCCATCGGCGACGATGTTTTGGGGACCACGGCAATAGCGCAATGTGAATGTGTTGAGAGACAAGCTCAACATCGGCCGGATCGGCTGAAGAAGCCAAGGACCGGATCGGTTGGGACCGATCGGTTAGGCCGAATACGTAAACCGGTACGCAGACCGGTGCGTAGGTAGGGCCGGATCGGTGCGTAAACCGGGAGGCCGTTAGGAAAGATATTCCGTGAGGAATATATTTGCCAGTTAGTGTAGGAGCTCTTAATGAGCATTGAAGTACTGTTAGTACTTCGGTCAGTCCTTCTAGGACTTGTATAAAAGTGTTCATTGACACACATATGTATAGAGTGTGGTGAATAGAGATTGTGTATTTTTTTGAATATACCTCTTGTGTTTTCCTCTCTCACTCTGTCTGTCTCTCCCGCGTATTCTGCGTGAGCTCAAGCTCTCCATTAAACCTGAGTTTTCTTCCTTCTGTTCGGTCTTCATACTTGCTTCCACACGTTACTTTCTGCATGGTATCAGAGCGCGAGGGTTGAGAACCTCTCTGTAGCCGACACAGCTTGACGAAGAAGAACGAGAAGAACCATCGATAGAGGCATGGCGAGCTCGCTTCCAACAGAGAAGCTCGACAGAACCAACTACGCGTCTTGGTCCTACAAGATGCACCAGTACCTGCTCGGGCACGGCTACTGGAGTTATGTCGAAGGAGCTAATGACGCGGCACCCGAATGAACAAACAAAGACTTCCCGTCGTGGGAGCAATCATCGAGCAGGGTATTATACTGCTTCGCGTCGTGTGTGGACGAACAGCTATTGAGCTATGTTCGGGATGCAAAGATGCCGAAGGGTGCATGGGAAAATCTGAAGAAGATTTTCGCCGCGAGCACCACAACCAGGAAGCTTCAGCTTCGACAAGAGATGAGCAACCTACGACAACGCGACTTGTCGGTGGCGGACTATACCTCCAAGATCAAGGATATCTGCGACTCCCTCGCCTCCATAGAGGGGAACATCGAGGAGAGCGTGATGGTCCAGATCTGTCTCGGAGGTTTGGCGTCGAAGTTCGGAGTGTTCAGAACGGCTGTGTGTACCCGGGAGAATACGCCTTCCTTTTTCGACTTACAATCAATGCTTCTGATAGAGGAGAACCACGTGGGTGCGTCTACAAGCACGCACACCGACAGCAGAATGTTGTACACGAAGGGAGATAGGCCCCATGGACGTGGAGGACGATGCGAGTCGGCGCGCAATGGAGGCGGCCGACGAGATCAAGGAAGAAGGCACCGAAGTGATGCCGACAGCAACTCCGGACCCTCCAGAAACAGGGGGAGTTGATGCGATGAGAACCGGCAAGGGAAGATCATCGCGGAGTGCTGGTACTGTGGCAAGAAAGGCCACAGGGAAAGTGAGTGCTGGAAGAAGCGTGCCGACTCGGAGAGAACTGGGTCCGGAAACGGCTCCGCACATACCGACAAGGGAAATCGGCATCGATCGCACTACGCCGAAGACTCAGAGAGAGCCGGAGAAGGGTCTGCCTTCGTAACGAGACACGAAGCAAACTCAATGAAACAGACCACCCCGAGATCGGACGAGGTGTGATACGTAGACTCCGGCGTGTCAAACCACATGACGAGCCATAAGGAGTGGTTCTCGTACTTTGAAAAACCGATACAACTTGGAGTAGTCGCAACTGGAGAAGACACTCCACATCTGATCGCGAATGTCGGAGAAGTTCCCCTTAGCCATGTTGGGCAGAAAGGGAAACTCATGAACGTGCTGCACGTTCCGACAATCATGAAGAACTTGGTCTCAGTCGGACAGATCGTCGACCAAGGGATGGAGGTTCGGTTTACACACCTTGGGTGCTTCATTGAGGAAGAAGGCCGTGTGATTGCGCAAGGGCGCAGAGACGGGAGGATGTTCATCCTCGATTCCACTGACGGCGGCACCGCAATGTTCGCGAAGGGACATAAATCCGAGTCGGACATCGACTTGCGGCACAAGCGGATAGGCCACGTCAACCACCAGCAGCTTCAAGATCTGCAATCAAAACAGGTAGTGTTCGGATTGCCCAAATTTAGTGGTTGAAAGGCACAAATTTGTGAAGCCTGCTAGCTTGGGAAGCAACACCGACTTCCTTTCCCCAACGAGCGAAACCGGAGCCGGAACAAGCTCGACCTTATACACTCCGATGTATGGGGGCCGGCACAAAACGTTAGTCTTGGCTGGAGCCGATATTTCGTCTCCTTCATCGATGACCACACGCGGCACTCGTGGATCTACCTCATTGAGAGGAAGAGCGAAGTCTTCGACTGTTTCCAGGACCTCAAAGTGTTCGTGGAAACGGAAACGGCACGAAAGATCAAGTGCCTGCGGTCGGATGGCGGGAAAGAGTACTTTTCTGGTCAATTCAACGGTTATCTACAACAAATGGGAATTCGGCGCGAATTCAGTTGTAGATACACGCCGGAGCAGAACGGCGTGGCCGAGAGGAAGAATCGGTCAGTTGTGGAAGCGGCACGAGCAATACTGGAGGAGAAGAGCTTGCCCAAGTTCTACTGGGCCGAGGTGGTAAGGACCGCGGTATACATCCAGAACCGGATCGGAGACAAAGTGTTGGCGCACGAGCTATATTTCGGAATGAAGCCAAACTTGCGACACTTGAGGGTGTTCGGTAGCATTGCGTATGTGCATGTACCGAAGGAGAAAAGGAGGAAGCTGGACGCAAAGGCCGAGAAATGCATCTTGGTCGGTTACTCGGGCGAGCAGAAGGGTTATAAGTGCTATAAGCCTCGCACCAAACAAGCACGTGTTAGTCGTGACGTTGTGTTTGATGAGTCCGCGTCCTGGTACCAGCCCCCGACTCCGAACCCCGACTCCAATCCGAGTTCTGACGATGAGGTCAGCGAGGCCGAGATGCCTCCGGATGAGCCCGAAATCGAGACCCGCAGCGAGAGCCCGATTTCACTCCGTTTAAGTGGACCGATTGGACGACTGAGTCGGTACGATCAGTCCGATGAAGAGCCGGCGAGTAGTCACGGAGACTCGGTCGTGCATTCCCCGCGCAGGAAGTCGAGGAGACGGCTTATGCGCAAAGAGAAATGGAAGCAGAAGGTGTCGGATTCTGGCACGGATAGGAACGAGTCAGACCGAGGCGAGTCCGACTCCGAGGGAACCGGTGACGGGTCTTTAAAGGTGAAGTCCGCGTCGACCGAGAAGGCCTCGACATCGGCTAATGTGAGATTACGCCGTTCTACCCGCCAGAAGAATCATGTTTTGCGGTTCGGATACAACGAGTACATGGCGCATCATTATGCATACATGACCCGTGTAGCAGAAGTGCGTGAGCCGGAGAGCTACGCAGAAGCGGCTAAAGACGCGAATTGGCGTGCCGCGATGGAGGAAGAGATGCACGCATTGGCGGAGAACGAGACCTGGGACCTTGTTCACGCACCAACAGGGGTAAAACCGATCGGGTGTAGGTGGGTGTACAAGGTCAAGTACAACACCGATGGCTCGGTCAACCAGTACAAGGCTCGGCTAGTGGCAAAGAGCTACACGTAGAAACACGGCATCGACTATGAAGAGACGTTTGCGCCGGTCGCGAAAATGACGATCGTGCGTGTTTTGCTCGCAGTAGCTGCGGTGAAGGGGTGGCACTTACATCAGATGGATGTAAAGAATGCGTTCCTGCTAGGTGACCTTGAGGAACAGGTGTACATGGTAGAGCCCCCCGGATTTCACTCTGGAACGAACTCCTCGGCAGTATGCCGACTGAAGAAATCCCTTTACGGACTGAAGCAAGCCCCTCATGCCTGGAAGGCGAACATCACGCAACAACTGCGTTGGATGGGCTTCGTCACGTCAAAATCGGACTCTTCCCTGTTCATCCGGAAAGGTCGACTCGGACCGGTTAGTATCTTACTATATGTTGATGACTTGGTCATCATCGGCGCCGACCTAGGTGAAATCGACCGCGTGAAGCTCCAGCTTGCGGCATCGTTCTACATGAAGGATCTGGGGGACCTTCATTGCTTCCTCACGATCGAAGTGATCCGTACCCCCGAAGGCATATTGATCAGCCAACGTCATTACGTGCTGAGTATGCTCTTCAAATTCGGGATGGCCGACTGTAAGTCCGTCTCGACTCCTCTGGACAGAACCGTCATATACTTGACCATCACCCGACCCGACCTCAGTTATCCGGTCGGAGTGATCAGTCAGTTCATGGCGCGACCTACCGAGGAGCACCTCCAGTGTGTGCAACGCATACTTCGGTATGTCAACGCCACTATGGACCGGGGACTGCTACATCGAACTGGTGCAGCCATGCAGTTAGTCGGCTACACCGATGCTGATTGGGCTGGCAACGTCGCCGATCGCCGATCCACATATGGATACGCGTTCTCCCTCGGGAGTGCCGCGATCGCGTGGAGCAGTAAGAAGCAGCCGACAGTTGCACTATCGACAACCGAAACTGAGTACCAAGGAGCGGCTGTCGCGACATGCGAAGCCATATGGTTGAAACGGCTGCTTAGGGACCTGCAAGAGGAGGTGTCAGATCCGACGACGATCTACCGCGACAACCTTAGCAGCATCCAGCTCGCGAATAACCCCGTTTTCCACGCACGGACCAAGCACATTGAGGTGCACTACCATTTCGTCCGTGAGCGTGTCCTTTCCGGTGAAGTCGAACTTCAGTACGTTCCGACGGATTGGCAGTATGTCGACATCTTCACCAAGCCTCTTGGTCTGGACAAGTTGCGGCAATTCTCAAGTGCGCTCGGATTGCGTCACCTCGACGTGCCAAACTTGAGGGGGAGAACAATCGCAAGGCAGCAGGAAAGGATTGGAGACCGCGACACTGAGTCGGTTGACTCGGTTGTCGAGTTCGACTTCGGATCGGCTGAAGAAGCCAAGGGCGGACCCGCGGAAAAGTCCGGAAGCGGACAGAAGGGGAGCAGCTGAAGGAGAGAACCGAAGCCAACCACGCATGGGGAAGATGATGCCATCGAGGGCGAGAAGACCGAAGACAAGTTGGAGACAGCCAACTCAGACGAGAGCGAAAACCGATCGGAGGTAGCCGAGTCGGTTCGGATGTTTGATTCAGATACGCTGAATCAACCGAGACCCAAGCGGAAGAAAAGGCAGCAGGAGAAGCGTCAACACCGCAACAGCAGAAGAGCTGATAAGGGCCACATGAACAGACACGCCGACCAGAAGGGTCGAAGTGCGCGGAGTCGAACAGGTCGTGGAGGGTGAGCGAGGCGTGAAGCCAGGAGGAACCAGAGTTGTGAGCCCGAAGATCCCGAAGAGCCTCAAGTTGAGCTTGAGGGGGACTGTTGAGAGACAAGCTCAACATCGGCCGGATCGGCTGAAGAAGCCGAGGACCGGATCGGTTGGGACCGATCGGTTAGGCCGAATGCGTAAACCGGTACGTAGACCGGTGCATAGGTAGGGCTGGATCGGTGCGTAAACCGGGAGGCCGTTAGGAAAGATATTCCGTGAGGAATATATTTGCCAGTTAGTGTAGGAGCTCTGAATTAGCATTGAAGTACTATCAGTACTTCGGTCAGTCCTTCTAGGACTTGTATAAAAGTGTTCATTGACACACATATGTATAGAGTGTGGTGAATAGAGATTGTGTATTTTTTTGAATATACCTCTTGTGTTTTCCTCTCTCACTCTGTCTGTCTCTCCCGCATATACTGCGTGAGCTCAAGCTCTCCATTAAACCTGAGTTTTCTTCCTTCTGTTCGGTCTTCATACTTGCTTCCGCACGTTACTTTCTGGAGAATGTGTAATCCTGTAGCGCCAAAGCCCAACGGAGTAAGCGACCAGGTGGATGAGCCTTCTTTATGAGAGAGAGCAATGGTTGATGGTCGGTTTCAACTGATGTATTTGATTCGTGTAGGTATGGGTGGAAACAATGGAATGCCCAGACGATGGTGAGCAACTCTTTTTCGGTTGTCGACTAATTTTGTTCGGCTTTGGTAAGTGACCGACTTATGTAGGCAATCGGGCGTAGTTGGTCGTTGTCGTCGGATTGGAGCAGGACTGCCCCAAGGCCGACATTGGAGGCATCCGTCTGCAGATGGAAAGGTTTCGTCAAATCAGGGTGGGCGAGGAGGTCAGAGGCTTGGAGTGTTCGCTTGAGCTGTAGGAAGTTGGATTCGCAGGCTTCGGTCGATAGGAAGGGTGTGTCTTTTTGCAGGAGCGCGCAAAGTGGGGCTGACAGGTCCGCTAGCCGTGGGATGAAGCGGAGAGAGAATGTGAGGAGGCCGAGGAAGCGTTGAAGCTGCTTAACTGTGGTGGGGCGTGGGAATTTTTGGACTGCTTCCGTCTTCTTTGGGTCCATCTGTACTCCGTCGGAGGAGATGACGTACCCGAGGAAGCGGAGGCGCGTACTACCCCATCGACACTTCTTCCATTGCAACTACAATCGATAGCGTTGAACACAAGTGAGGACCTCTCGAAGGACTTGAAGGTGTTCCATCCAAGTGCTTGTATGTATCAGAATATCGTCTAGATAGACGATGAGGATGCGGCGGGTGATGAGATCATCGAAGATGGCGTTAGCTATTCACTGGAATGTGTTCCCAACATCGGATAGGCCGAAGGGCATCCATGTGAACTGAAAAATGCCTTTCCTAGTACGGAATGCAGTTTTGTGGGCATCTTTAGGATTCATAAGGATCTGCCAATATCTCGAGGCCAGATTGAGGGAGGTGAAGTACTTTGATTTGCTGAGTTGGTCAAGGAGGTCGTCGATACGAGGGAGAGGATATCGGTCATGGGTGGTGACATGGTTTAGTTGTCAAAAGTTGACACAAAAACGGTAAGAGCCATCCCCTTTCTTTACCATGTGTGGCTCCGAGATCCACTCGCTCTTGGAAGGTGTGATAATCCCTTGTTGTAGCATAGTTTTGACGGCATTGTCGATGCGCTCGTGGTCGAGAGGCGAGCGACATCGAGGAGCTGCGTGGATGGGGCGGGCGTTGCCTGTAGGAATCGTGTGGTGGATCGAAAAACGGACGGAGGGAGGTTTTGCAAGTGGTGTAGACAACGAGGGAAAGGTGTCTAGGAGTCGTCGGATGTCGTGGATGTGCTCTATCGATGATACGAGGTAATGTGTATTGCTGATGTGGGTGGTATCTCGTGGAGTAGTGAAGAGTGTGATCGGAAGGTGATTGGGGAGGATGAGCTGTTGTGAGGAGAAATTGAGACAGGCTCGACTATGGAGGAACCAATCACAGCCCAGGGTGATTGGGAACAACTGGCATAGGAGGACGTAGAAACAATGTTGGATCTGGGCGGAACTGATGGTGAGCATGCACATGACTTGCGTATGTGAGTGGTACACCCGTTGTTGGTTGCCGAAGAGGATTTTAATGGGCGGTGCGTAGCTCGTGGGAAGTTGTAATTGGGTGACTAAATCTGCGTTGATGGAAGAGATGTCGTTGCCGGAGTCGAGGAGAACTTCTTGGGTCGTGTGTTGGAGGCGGGCGATTGTGGTACAAACGAGCGAAGTTGATGACGTGGAGGTGTGGAGGCGTGGACATGCGGGGTCGGCTCGATCGTGGTATAAACGGGAGAAGTTGATGACATGGAGGTGTGGACGTGCGGGGGCGGCTCGATCGTAGGAGAAACGGGAGAAGTTGATGACGTGGAGGCATGGACGTGCATGGGTGGCTCTCCCTGCGCCACCCCGCGCATTAGTTTTCCGGGAGCTCAGAGAGGGAGGCAATGTCGACTAATTGGACGTTCTGCTTCTGTTGGTGATTTTGCCACTTTCGGCAATGACGCTGAATGTGGCCATAGTTGTTGCGGTAGAAACATTTGGGCCGTCCTTGGCTATCTCGTTCGGGCAATGCACGCTTGGCACGTAATTGCGTGTTTTGGACGTCGATGTCCATGGGAGTGGCGGCTTGCATAGTGTTTGTATGATTGTGACTGAGATTACCTGGTGTGTGCATGTCGTGCGCGTCTGCAGCTTCGATGCGTTGGGCAATGAGGATGGCTTCGTGTAGTGTCGTCGATCCTTGATCGCGTACACGGCGACGGAGGTCATGTCGGATACGCGGCCAAAAGAAAAACAACTTCATGTCTCCCGACATGTTGGCGTCAGTCCGACGTAGGATCTGCACAAACCGAACCACGAACTAGGTGATGGGTTCGCGTGGTTGTTGGGCAATTGACTCGAGTTGTTGTAGGGCCGTCTGGCGGGAGTCTTGATGAGCAAAATTCCGAATCATGGCTGCCCGTAACAGATCCCAGTCGTTGCGTGTCTCTTCGGGTTGTTGTATGAGCCATGTTGCTGCGATATTCTCGAGGAGTGTCTTCATTTCCATTGCCTTCCGAGGGTGTGGCCACTGGTGGTAACTGGCCACCATTTCGAAATGATCCAGCCAAGAGAGGATGTCTTCCGATGGTAGGCCGGAGAATGGTTTTGGGCGAACTCAAGGGTCCGGGAGATTCTGTTGTGGCTCGGATCTTGCTGAAAGAAATGACAACATGGCTTGGTTAGTATGGTTAACTTGTAAACTAATGTTGGACAGGGCTTGAACCAGTTGGTCGATTGACGATGTGGGCTGATGGTCTTGAATTTCTTGTTGGAGGAATTCCGGATTCATTGAGTTGGCGTTGCCGCCGTTGTTGTCGTGTTGCATCGTGGCGTGTGTTGTTGGGGTCATGAGTTGGGGTTGCTTTGCCCGTCTTCTCCACCAAGATGTGAAATGCTCAAGATGTGAAATGCTCTCAAAATGCTCTCAAGAATAGCTCACTTTCCATTACATTCTAAGTTACATTTTATAGACTACTCTTAGCGTGGAGGGTGTTCTCCCACTCCAATTAGCTCTTCTAATTATGGGGCTTGGTAGGGGCCTAATTTGGGTGTGGTCCATGTGACCGCCACAATACTATAAAAACCCCTTATGAGGGGACATAAAGAATATAGTTTTTTCCCCTCTCATTTTTGTGTTATTTCTTATTTTCACTCTCCTTCTCTCTCACACACACATAATCCCCTTGGGAGGGGGGTAGGCTTCACCCCCAACTCATTAACACTTTTGGCAAGCCCTAACGGACGACCCCCTTGAGAGGAAGTCTATCCTCACTCTCCGTCTCCCTTAAAAGTCTCTCTCTCTCTCTCTCTCTCTCTCTCTCTCTCTCTCTCTTTGCTCCTCTAAGTTTGTGTGTTGGTGCAACTGAAGACACGGTGGGTGTGCCATGAGAGGAGTGGCTTCAGTATTCGCCCCCCATAACCATTCCCTTAGAGAGGAACTCTCTCTCATAACCCTAAGGTTCCTGCTTGTTCTTCTATGTTCGACAGCTAGCACCAAGTTGTGATCAAGGAGCAGAAGGTTTCCGTCCCAAATATGTGTGTCTCTTCAGAAATGATTTCGTATAATACTTCTTCATTCACATCACAGGCAATGCTGGTCATGACTTCTACTTATACTTCTGCTTCGAATCCATCATTCGTTAAGGTTTCTATAAATCTATGAGATAAGTCTATATTTTCCTCACCATCAACGATTTATACTCTCTAAACTTTCCATCTCCCTGTATGTCTTTTTGTAAGGACTATACATCATAGTTTAGCGATTGCTTCTGCCTCTAATCCATGAATATCTAAACGTTCATCCTAGCACGAAAAAGAAATGCCATTGCTTATTTTCTGGTTGTGATCCATCTTCTCAGGTTTCAACGGATCTTTGTTGAGCTAATATTCCTTCCTCCACACAAGGAAGCCTAGACATGGCGTTTTCTAGCTTG
The DNA here is from genome assembly GCF_043228905.1 of Azolla caroliniana. Lineage (NCBI taxonomy): Eukaryota > Viridiplantae > Streptophyta > Polypodiopsida > Salviniales > Salviniaceae > Azolla > Azolla caroliniana. Next base: position 11,837,471 of record NW_028230442.1, read on the forward strand.
TCATTCTCTGAGAAGAAGTCACTGTCATTCTTTGAGATTGGTCTGCTAGTGCAGAGTATGGATATAGCTCATCAGGCTATGGACATAGACATTCGACATCCGGCAGCCGGCGATTGGCAGTGACGGGACGGCTGAAACAGAGACGGTCGAGCGCCGGCCGTTGAACAGAGCCAGCTAGACAGCCATGGACAACCAGAGGCGAACAGCCAGGCAGTCGACAACCGGCAGCCAGCGGACAAACGGCCATGGCTGAGACGGCTTGCAGAAGGAAAACAGAGTCAGAGAGAGATGAGGGCCATCTCCACATAACCTAGAAAACATCAAATCCTAGCCGACCGAAGAGGTGGCAACGGTCGAGAATGACCATGGCCGAGAGTACGGCCAAGTGATGACCGAAAAACGACGGCTGAGACGCGCGGCGAAAAGCATAGCCGAGATGCGCGGCTGAGAAGACGGCCGAGACGCGTGGCCGAGAGTACGGCCAAGTGATGGCCGAAAAACGACGGCCGAGATGCGCGGCGAAGAGCATAGCCGAGACGCGCGACCAAGAATATGGCCAAGATGCGCAGCCGAAAGTATGGCCAAACAGCCACCCAAGAGAGACCACCAACGGGCCAAACGACCAAAAAGACACTGGCCGAACAGACACGACCACCGACGACTCAGCTGGCCGACCTGAGAGATGGCCGTCGGACAGTCGGTGATGGTGACGGTCGACAGATGGCCAACGGACAGGCACGACCAACGACCGACGAATTGAAACGACTTAGACAGACATAGACATAGACACAGACACAGACGAAGACAGATACAGAGAAGAAAACAGAAAGGAAGGAGAAGAAGAACACAGGAAGAAGACAGAGAGAAGACGTAGAACAAGAAAGTGGCGAAGAAGAAAAAGAAGGAAAGAAGAGAGACAAGAGGGGTATGAAGAGGAAATTTCAAAAGCTCAAGGGCATAAGATGAAATTTCAAAAGCTCAAGGGCATAACGTCAGATTTCAAAAAGTGGAGGGCAGATGCAGAATTTGGAAAACTCAAGGGCCAAAAATAAAATTTCAAAAAAGAAAAAGAAAACTTGAGGTTAAAAATTTTAGAGACCAACGGTACAAAATACAAAGCTCAATTCACATGACGAAACCGAAAAATACACATACATGTAACCGAATCATGAAAGGCCCATGCCGCAATGCAGGAGCCAATTGGTGTGTGATCCAATTGAGCAACATGCTGACCGAACGAGAAGGTTTGAGTCAAGCAATGCTCTGATCGAAGTTATCGATCGTAGAGCTATGATCCGGTCGATGGATTTTCGACTGTTGAGATGATCGATGGAGTTCTGGTCGTTAATAGTTCCCATGGCGAGTGGTTTCACCTTCCCACAGGTGTGCCATGTGTTACCCGTAGGAGTTGTATGGGGCGGTATAAGGATAAAACACGTTAAAGGGGTTGTTCGGTATGTGTAATGTATATGAGTGTGAGGATGAGTATGTGTGAGCACATGCACAATTATGTGCATGTGACAAGAATGTAACGGTCTCTTTTTGTAAAAGAAATTATTTACCATTACATTATGTACTATAAAAACCCCTTATGGGGGCACATAAGGAATATAGTTTTTTCCCCTCTCATTTTTGTGTTATTTCTTGTTTTCACTCTCCTTCTCTCTCACACACACATAACCCCCTTGGGACGGGGGTGAAGCCATTCTAGGCTTCACCCCCAACCCATTAACACGCACCGTTATATTTGCAAAAGGACAGAAGGTCGAATCGGATATCGACTTGTGGCACAAGCAGATCGCCCACGTGAACTATCAGAGGCTTCAAGACCTACAATCGAAACAAGTTGTTTTCGGATTGCCAAAATTTAATGGCCAGAAGGCCCAAATTTGTGAAGCCTCGATCTAATACATTCAGATGTTTTGGTGGGAGCCGATATTTCGTCTCCTTCATCGATGAATAGAGCTGGCACACATGGATCTACCTAATTGAAAGGAAAAGCAAAGTTTCCAACAGTTTCCGGAACCTGCAAAGTCTTGTAGATTGGGAAACAGAGAGGAAGATCACTTGCATGCGTTCAGATGGCGGAAAAGAATATTTTTCTGGCCATATCAATAGTTATTTGCAACAGAAAGGAATTCGGAGAGAATTCAGTTGCCGATACACACCGGAACAAAACGGTGTGGCTGAAAGGAGGAACCGGTCGATTGTGGAGGCGGCATTGGAAATGCTCGAAGAGAAGAGCATGCCCAAGTTCTACCTAGCTGAAGCATCCAAAACCGGATCAGGGATAAGGTCTCAACACACAAATTGTATTTCCAGATGAAGCCGAATTTAAGGCACCTTAAGATATTTGGAAGCATTGCATATGTGCGTGTGCCGGATGAGAAGTAGGGAAAGCAGGACCGAAGTCGGAGAAGTCCATTTTGGTCGGCTAGTCACATGAATAGATGGGGTATAAGTGCTAAACCTCTGGACAAAGACAGTCCAAGTAAGCTGAGATGTCGAGTTCAATGAATTGGCATCATGGTACTCTCTACCGACTCTGACTCGATTCCGAACGATGAGGCCAATGAGCCCGAAATGATCTGGGCAGAAGATGAAGAAGGATTTGGTACTCTACATGAGAGTCTGATCTCATTCCGGCTAAGTTTGCCGAATGAGCGACTAAATCGGAATGACCAATCAGATGAAGGTTGGCGAGTAGTGGAGACTCGGTTATGCTCTCCCCACGCAAGGAACTGAGGAGACGGTTCACGTGCAAAGAGAAGGGGAAGAAGAAGATGCCGGAATACGCCACCAGCATAGACGAGTTAGATCGGAACAAATTTGACTTCGGAAAGAACGAAGACAGACCTTTACAGACGAAGTTTGAACCGGTCAAGAGGGCCTTGAAATCGGCTAACGAGAAGTTACGTTGATCCACCCGCCAAAAGAACCCCATAAAAAGGTACGGTAAAATGAGTACATGGCACATCACTATGTGTACATGACGAAAGTGGCGGAGGTGCGTCAGCCGGAGAGCTACGCAGAAACGGCAAGGGACGCACATTGGCATGCCGTATGCAGGAAGATATGCGGGCACTTGATGCCAACGACACATGGGACCTAGTTTACCCTCCCCGACATTACAAACCGATCGGTTGTAAGTGGATGTACAAGGTGAAGTATAATGTTGACGGTTCGGTCAACCGGTACAAGGCCTGGTTAGTGGCCAAAGGATACGCGCAGACCCACGGAATCAACTACGACGATACCTTCGCTCCGGTAGTGAAGTTGACGACAGTGCATGTGGTGCTAGCGGTTGTTGTGGAAAGGGCATGACATCTTCACCAAATGGACATGAAGAATGCGTTTCTTCAAGGCGATCTTGAAGAACAGGTCTACATGACCCAAACCCCCGGTTTTAAGTCAGAGATGAACAAGTCGGTAGTATGCCGACTCAAGAAGTTGCTTTACGGCCTGAAGCAAGCTCCCCATGCTTGGAACTCAAAAATCACGCACTGGTTGCGTAAGATGGGGTTTGCGGGCTTGAAGTCGGACTCTGCATTGTTCATCCGGAAAGGTCTAGAAGGTCCAGTATGTATCCTGTTATATGTAGATGTTCTAGTCATCACCGGACCCAGACTGGCTGAAATCGGCTGAGTGAAGTCCCAACTTTCGGATGCTTCCGAAATGAAGGACCTGGGGGACCTTCATTACTTCCTCGGGATCGAAGTGATCCACACCCCCGACGACATATTGCTCCTTCAGCGACACTATGTGCTAAATATGTTGTACATGTTTGGCATCACCGATTGTTGACTAGTCTCCACCCCCCTTGAACCGGAACCTAAAGATTCGTCCTAACTCCGGATTGGGTTGCGACGAGAAACGGTTCTGAAAAATTTTCGGAAGCCTTATTTATTTGACAATCACATGACCCGCCATTAGCTATCCGGTCGGAGCGATAAGTCAATTCATGCAGAAGCTGACTATGGAGCACCTTCAGTGCGCGCACCGAATACTGAGGTATGTTAGCGGCACTCAGGATCGAGGACTATTATACTGACATGGTATAACTGAGAAGCTAGTCGGATATACCGATGCCGACTGGGCCGGAGATGCGTCGGATCGACGATCCACTTCCAGATTCTTGTTCTCTCTAGATAGCACGGTTGTTGCATGGCGCAGCAAAAAGCAACCAATAGTGGCCCTGTGGAGCACTGAGGCTGAATATCAAGGCCCTACCATTGCCACTTGTGAAGCCATCTGGCTTCAACGGTTATTGCAAGACCTCTGAATTGAAGTCTTGACTCTAATCCCGATCTATTGCGACAACATGAGCAACATGCAACTAATCAAGAACCCTGTGTTCCATGCTCGAACAAAGCACATAGAAGTGCATTATCACTTTGTGCACAGACAGATCGGCAGGTTGCCAACATCTTCACCAAACCTCTCGGCCTGGAGAAGTTGCAACATTTTTTGGAGATGCTTGGTCTTCAACATCTCGACATGCCGTACTTGAGGGGGAGAACTAGGATTGATACGGGGACTAGGACCGATATGGGGAGAACCAGAGCGGAACTTGGGAAAACAGGTGATGGCACTAGACAAAGAGTCGGAGAGATAGGGGGAGACAAGAAGAAGAAAAAGGAAGCCAAGTCGACTGAAGAAGTCCGCACATCCGATAAAGTCGGAAGAAGCGGTGACGGCGATAGAGTCAAGAAGGACAAAGTCGATTGAAAGGCCAAGACCCAGACATGGTCCGACGTGGTGAAGGGTCTAGACTTTGAGGAAGAATTTGAGACAACCAATTCAGACAAGAGCTGGAATGAATTGGAGGCACTCGATTCGGAAGAGGTACTTGATTCAGAGGAAACACCGGGTCATTTGAAACAGGTAATATGTCGCATTATGAGAACACTACGTCGAAAAAGGGCACAAAAGCACGCAGTTTTCAAAAAGACACGACGCATGCGTAAATCTTTTCAGAAAAGGTGGCAAAATATATTGAATTTCAACATGACTACCACTTTGAGTCATAAGTAAAATGCCTCCAAAAATACATCACCAAAATTACAAAATAATGTACAACATGTCTACCAGTTACAATTATACATATTCGTGAGTTTACATCCAAAACAAATTTACAAAGTTTCCGATCATGTAGTAAAACAATCCCCAGCTTGAACCAAACCAATATATTAAGACATGTCTGATGGACTAGAAGAGCATTCTGACGTCTCATCCTCATCATCAGTGGCAATCAAAGCATTATCCTCATCCAATTCCAACCCAACATCTTTGTGGTTATGAGAATTGCTTCTGGTTATTCTCTGTATTTCGTTTGACACCATGTTTGGGATTTTCTCCTTTATTATCTTGATAGTTGCTTGTCTTAGATGACCTGATTTTGTCAATGAGAAGTCATATACTAGTATGTCAACACGGTCTAGTGCGAGAGTAGCCGTGCTCGGTATATTCTTTTTTCTTCTCTTTCTGCTTGACCATCCGACATCCTTAACCATCTCTAAAGAATACTTTCCTGTAAATGCATCAGTTGAATTTGTCTGATACCAGTGGACTACTATTGACTTTGTCTGACTACTTTCTTCATCCCTTACTAATTCAATAATTTTTGCAATCCAAAATGGATGGCCCAAGGTATCGTCCCCTACTAATGTTGCAACCAACATTCCCACTTGTAGTTCTTGCAAATTACCTTGCCATCTTGCCTCAACAGTACGTGACTTTCTTGGTCCCACATAAATATCTCTTTGCAGTGGCCAAACTAAATCATGAAGCTCCATATTATTCGATTGTTGGTGATGAGTCTGCGATATCGTTGATGTCATCCCAATGTTCCATGTGAATGGGATACAGATTGGCCATAAACCGGCGATGTAATTTTCTAAAATGGTGCGTTGATGGGTGAAGAAAATCTCCCACCATTCAACATCCTCATCACCGGCATACTTCTTAGTCCGATCAATATTATTTTGTTTCTCTGCTAGACATCTCAACCAATATGCCCTTTGTTCATCAATAGTACTATTTGGTGCTACATTTTTACGATCATCATATGGCATTTGTTGTGCACCATGTAGAGGTTCATCTGGGATATGAAGAAGGAGCCTACAACCTTCTTGGGGCTCCCATTGTGCACTAGATGAGTATTGTTTTGCAAACAACACCGTCATCTTGAGGTGGGCCAATCTTTGTTTTATGAGGAAGACATGGTTGAAACTTATATTATTAAGAGGTGCAAGCACCCTACCTTTAGTCCCGTCACTATCCATGCAGAAACGTTTAAAGTCGTATACTTCTTCCAAGTGTTGTACTTCAGGCTTTGGTGTATATGCTTCACTAATCAATTTGGATAGCGTGGGAAGTGTGAAAGCATTACAGCGAGCAAGTTTCTTTGAGAACCTACTGAACATTTGATCTATGTGATCATGGGTATGACCAACCAACAAGAAGTTAACATTTATCTTTTTAAATATGCCCCTCTCTACTAGCATGCTTAGATAGCCAAAGACAGTTGAGTTCTTATTCTCTCTTGCTGTGTTGTCTAGTTGCACATATAGAAATGGCGGGAGTATACCTGACCATGATTGCAATACCCTGTGCATGACAGTGACAGTAAGATTAGGGTCGTTGTGGATATTGGGATAAGTTAAGAACACTTGTGGTCTTATAGTTTGACAATATGTCAAACAACCCACTAGATGCATTTGCACGAGACACTCATCTCCAATATCCTTGGGGAGTCTTTGAAAATGCGGCAAACAAGTTTTCTTTTGATCCATGCCGTCAATAATCAGGCACATATACTTTTCGGGAGATTGAAACGCTTTTTGTCGGTGATGCATAGCCTTAGTACGTTCCAATGCCTGACTTTCACGATGTTCTTTTAATAGGTTCTTGTAATTCTTGATCTCTACATCTGATTTTCCACCCTTGGCCATATTTTTTAAACTCGCACATATTGAGCAGACTCCCATTCGCACCTTTCGTGGGATAACTACGTTATTAAATTGTAACCTCCATAGTCGATTAAAATGCTTGTACTGTATGTAAGGCTCAACATCGGAAGACATGTCGTCCTTGTACGTTTGGTAAACTTCCCTTCGAGTAAAGTTATTTGACAAATGAAGTCTTCCTGTCGTTGGCATAACTTCGCACTGTTTTGAAAAATATACCTCCATCCACCTAATTGCCTGTTGCCCAATTTGACCCTTACATCCAGAACCATTTTGATCGAACTGTACCCAGGAGCCCTTCAGAAGTCGCTCTTGAACTCGTTGCAGCCGCATATTTCCAATGCTATGAGTGATTTTAAAAGCTGCTCGACAACACTTGGTATTTAGTCCAAGGAAATATTCAACTTGCGTTGAATTAGGCCCTGCTTTGTGATCCAATTTAAGTTGCATATGCAAAAGAAGAAATGTATCTTGCTCTTCCCCATTAAGCGACAAGTATTTTTGTCGTGTTTCACGTAACCTTGACTTTCCATAAGTTGATAGACAGAGATTCGCACAACACGATTTGTTCAAGTCGCATAGAAGTTGACGATCAGAACATAAGAAATTAAATCTCTTTTCACTAACTTGTCGAGGAACTCTTTTAAATGCTAGAGGTTTAGTAATGCTATTGTTATCTATCGACGAAGAATCGTCCGCTTGTAAGCTTGCATGAAGAGGGCCATCAACAAGATCAATTGAAAACAGAGAATTCGAAGTACTAGGAGCCACACTTTTCTGTTTAAGCCGCGAATGTTTTTTGTGGTCGTACTCTTCTATTGAGAAATATGAGTTGTCTGACAATGAGAAGGGGGCAATAGAAAAAAGAGATGTTCTACTTGTAGAAGAAGACATTTGAGGGAGTCTAATTGTATTCTAAAACCTTCTTTTGAGAAAATTAAGGAATGCTAAAGCCTAACTATATAACTACCCAAACACTTAGATTAACTATATTATTTTCCGAAATTTTCCTAAAAAACAAATAATTAAAAATTATTTTTTATTTTAAAAAGAATGCTAAAGTCTTCTATATAAGGAGGTTAGAAATTTCATTTTCATTATCACGTGAAAGAATCCATCGAGCTCAGAGCACAGGCCAATTTTCGAGCACTCAGAAGCACATCGTCGACAGCACTACCTCCGGCACGAACCATGAACAAGGGAAAGAAATTCGTCAGGTTAGTAATATTCATTACATTTTTTAAGATTCCTAAAGATTCCTTAAAGATTCCTTTCCTCAACACATAGAAATTTTATTTTATTTTGTACAATGAACTTGGAAAGCAATTCTGAAAGGCATGACCTTCAACCAAAATCCGATCCGATGCACTGCATCGGATTTTGGTTGAAAAAAATGTTGTTTTTGCGATAAAAAACTATCGCATGGGACCATAAAATTGACGTAATTTAAATGATAATTTGCGTGATTTAGATAAAATTGTACGTTGTTTCTATGTTTTCACCAACGTTTTTAATTTCAGTGAACCCAGACAAAAAGTTCCTTCATTTAGATTGAAGATTCGATCTCCGACAAAACGAGATTCTGGCTCCTTCATGAAGGACACGAGTAAAAAGATTTTATTTGACTCAACGGGGGAAGGAGGATCCAAGTCATCTGTGGCTACTACCAAAATCAACAAAGGTAGTACGCAAGAGGAGAAAACGGTTGAGGTGAAATATAAGGATTACCCCGAACTTGAATGGTGTCTCTCTTATGTCGAGGAGGATGGGGTACTGTTATTGATAACGGCAAAATCGGACGAGGAAGGGAAACTTCAGCTTGGAAAAACATTTAATTACGGGCATGTAACCAAGCTAGAGTACGAAGACATTGACTCTACAAGTATTTTAATCGACGTCTCGAGCTCAGTTGGCAACAGGCGATTGCGACTTGATGAGGGAAACCTAGTACCCGAATCTTGCAATCCCAAGGCTTTGCGTAAAGACCTGCAAACGAAAAATAACTTGTTGGTAGCTCTTCGGCCGTACGTGACAGGAGAGACGATGACCGGTGAAGCAGAAACTCCACCGGAAAAGTCTAGGAAGACAAATCCTGTTCAAAAGAAATATACTAAACGACCACGACCCGAAGAAGAAGAAGAAGAAATATTAGAGTTCGTGGAAGAAGAAGACGACCAACAAGAAGAAGACGTCGTGGCTCCATGCGGACAACTATCTTCTGGTGTCCTGACGTCAGAACAAAATAAAATAAGATAAAATATTGTGAAGACTAAACTTGTGCGCAGGGGCCAGCTATTTCATTTGCCCATTACTTCTATCCAAAGGCCCCCCATTGACCCCGTGACTGGAAGACGTCCCTTGGAAATTAGGGAGCCGCACTCCGTCCATGTGCAAAACCTGAAAAGCAAAATGAAAATCAATCCTCACGCTACTGTGGTGCCATTTTTGGTAATGGTTGATCAAGAACAATGCCCAACAGTAGCAGATTTCAAGTATAGCTCTGCAGACGATTACACATACTATGTAATCGGAGGATCACATTCGGCTGAAGCTCGACGACAGATTGTCAAAGAATATCCTCTCACGTCGTTCTTCAAGTACGCCGAATGTAAGGTATATATGCAGGACTAACTCACGAGGAGGCGAAGCTGCTCGCATGGGACCATAACAATGACAACGATTATAGGCAAAAGATGTCATGTATAGAGAGGATAAGATTTTCTCATCATGAATACCTGGATGCCTTGAATCGTTTTTGTCCAAGATTGTGGTCTGAATTGCGACACCAGTGTTTATTGGAAGTAGGGATTGCAGTGGATGAGAGTACCAAATCCGAAGGTCTCCGAAAATATGATTCTTGGTTTCAACTAGCTTTTTGGACCGGAGAGGTGTGGGATCTCTAAAACAAAATATTCTCTATGTGGGAGCGGAAAGAAGTCAAGGGGCAAAGATAAAAAAAGGGAAGAATTGATCCACAAGTTGAGATGAAATCAAAGACCAAGGGAAAAAGCGACTTGGTAATCGAGGAGTTAGTAGAGGACATGAAACTTTTACCTTGGAGATCATTACAAGGTATCAAAGATGATAGATTGTTAATATCCGTGCTATCTCGAGTGGTCGCCAAGGAATTTAGTTTGGACGAGATGGTAACAGACTTGCAAAAGTAAGTGTTTATAGTATATACCTTTTCATGAAAGTCTTCAATTATTTTGAATATCTTATTTCTAATTTCATATTGATTGTGCAGTCACAAGGTATACATGAAGATTCAGGAGTTGATGATGCAAAAACTGAGTTTACCGACATGGGAAGAAGTTGAACAAGCCTGCCCGATAACTTCTTCCTACAAGGCATTGGAGGAATATTTTATTGTATTTAGAGAATGGGTATGTGTCTTTTGAATGTTGATATGTTAGAAAGTAATGTTCCCTGCTAACAACAATGACACTTGCAGAAACCATCAAAATTGAAAAAGAACAACGACAATAATGACGGTATTCCAGCGGCCTTCATCACGCACTTAGAACGTGCGAAATATGAGAAGAGAATGACCAAAGGTAAGGAAATGGAACTGCCCGAGGATTCAGAGACTGTAAAGAGTTTTTCGCATAGGTCCGATCCTTTCAAACAACTTCATTATAGTGTTTTCAATGGCGAAGTATCCCAGATGCTCGAACTGTTACCAAGAAGGCACTACACTTTGCTGATAGCTGACATACCATATGGTTTCCGTATTGCGGGATCAACATATGATGATTTGCCTTTCAAGTACCCTCAGATCGAGAAAATGGTAAAGGATTTCGCAGAACTGACATTGGCCCCCTTGTGGAGGATAGTCATATTTCATAGCATGGGGCAATCACTGTCAGTCACAACAGCTTTGAAGTCCCGTTGTCATGCCACTGAACACATGCATTGGTGCGTTATAGTTCGCTTTTACTCATTACAATACTTCTTATTATATGTACACATTTACACCTCTAATACTTGATTTTCTTTCTCTATAGGATCAAAACAAATATTACACGTAGCCCTGGCGATCGAATGGTTAGTGCGGTCGAACATTTTTGTGTGGGCTACTATGATTCAATTACAAAGAAGAAGGCTAGAGCACATGTCAATGAGCGTAACGTGGTTAACTACATCATGTGCCCAGCTGTAACCAAAAAATTAAGACGTGTGTCAGGGGATAAAAGTATGGTGAACCCTTATCAAAAACCTCAAAGATTGATCAACCGCCTCATAGAGCTCTTCTCGAATCCAGATGATTGGGTCCTAGACTTGTTCTCTGGCACAGGTATAATATATATATTTAATTTCAATCCTGTCGATCAAGTTTAAGACGTTACTTCTTATATATACTTGTTTGGTTTCATGCGACCATTAGGTACAACGACAACTTGTGCATTGAAGATGTTTAGAAACCGTGTTGCATTGGAGAAGGACCCTGCTCAAGTTAACTTCATCAAAATGAGGATCACAGGAATCTGGGACTGTCCAGATCAGGATCAAGAAGTCGGAGCAAAACACATCAACGAGACAGAGATGTTCCAGATGACTTCACGAGAACCAATGGAACCAATTGATGAAGAAGCAGGGGAGCTGGTGGACTTGGAAGATGTAGCACAGTTTGACCATACATAAGATTCGGGAGAGCTTGGAGATGACACGAATGAAAACAGTCTAGAACAATCAGCGCCAAAGGAGCATGCTCTACCTGATTTGCTTATAGATTGATGTAGATGGCGTAATGTAAAATTTGAGGATTTTGAGGCATAATGTTCACCATCACTTCATATTATATTTGTATATGAGAACATCTGTAATTGTTTATCGTTTAATTAAATTCACCTGTTCATAATTCCCCTTTTTAATCATTATTGGAACCGTAGTTTGTATTTACATATAATTGGTCACCATGCTCTTCTTCAGTTTGAGATATTAACATGATATTGTAATTTCTCATTTCCGTTAGCATGACTGTATATGAAAAGGCGAATGTTTTTGATAATAAGAGGTTTTTAGTTACCTACGGTTCAAGTCTACTGGTTCCACATAGTATAAATGAATGTCGTACGTAATTGTTACTCTTACCAATTACATTGTCATGAACTATATGACATTATACAATGAAACAATCGATATACCCGTCCAACAAGTGGGGTACTACTTTATTCCTAAACCCAAAACCACATATTTATAATTACGGTTTATGTACTTTTACTCTACAATTTGAATATGGATACCAATTTTAGAACTTTATATTGAACCAAGTCTTCAATTGTGCTCCACGATATGCAAATTGACACGAATGTGGACACATATACAATTTAGTAATTGCTAGGTTTTTTTTGTTCTATATTTAACCATCAAGTCGCAAAAGGGGTACACATGCATCGTATATTTTCGATATCAGGCTAAAATAGGGTACTTTTCTACATCTGGCTAACTATGCCAAAAGAGAATACGACATATTACCTGTTTCAAATGACCCGGTGTTAGGAGCCAAATCTACGTTGGGCCAAGCGGACAAAAAGGAAGCCGAAGCTGACGCTGAGATGGAGGAGCCAACAGTTCGAGGGGCAAGGGAGCTGATAAGGGTCGAAGGAGCAAACAAACTGACTGAGAAGGTCCAGGAGCGTGGAACCGGACGGGTCGAGGAAAGCTCGATCGGGCTGGATGAGGAGCGCGAGCAAGGCGGGAGGACGCTAGGTGGAGCCGCAGGAAAGGACCGGCTGACACAAACACTAACACCACGATCCGACCTCAAGTTGAGCTTGAGGGTGAGTGTTGAGTGGACAAGCTCAACCAGATCCGGATAGGCTCAATAAGCTAGAGCCAGATCGGTATCTAGAACAGAGAACCGAGTAGGTATCCGGAACTAAGAGATGGTTCAGATTGTAACCGGTAGGCCATTGGAGGCCTACAGATCTAGCCTAGTACATAGACATATTCCTTGGAGTTAGTGTCAGTCACTTGTATGAGCATTGAAGTATTTATCAGTACTTTTATCAGTCCTTTTCAGGACTTGTATAAAAGGTGTTCTGTAGGACATTTGTATGTACAGAGTGTTATCATTTTTTAATTGAGTTTTATTGTTCTGCTCTCTCTGTCTCTCCCGCTCTCGGTCTCTGTGATTCAAGCTTCCATTAAATCTTGTCTCTGTTTTCTGTTGTTATTTGGATAACCGTTTTGTCAAAGCTTCCGCATATTAACTTTGACAAAGAGGATATATTGAATGGCATATGTCGTCGGTGCCCTCCTTTCTCTAAGTGGGTATCTCCTTCCACTCGTTGTCGCCTTCAGTTCAGATGTCTCTTATGACTCTACTTCTGGCTCGGATTCATATGTATTGATCAGTAATTTGGAGTTAGTTGATTCCGACTTGTAGTCCTCGATCGACTTCAACAGGTCTGCCGACTCTGACTCATCTATATTTGTCAGTTGCTCCGAGTCCACCGACTCGGATTCAGCTATGCCAACTGGCTGTCTCCGAACAGCCGACGGTGTCGGTTCACTTCGCTTTAAGTCGGTAGTCATAGGGGTTGATTGGGAAATTGATTCAAACTTTTGATGCTTTCAATCCTCTATCATCTTGTCTTCCAAGAAGACTACATCCGAACTCCTCACCACCTTCTTGTCTGCTAAGTCCCACGGCCTATAACTAAACTCTTCCTCCAAGTATCTCATGAATATGCATGGTTTCGACTTGTTGTCGAGCTTTGACCTCTGATCCTTAGCCACATGCATATACACTAAACATCCGAACGCCCTCAAGTGTCGGTAGGAGACATCATTTCCCGTCCACACCCTTTGTGGGACATCACCTTTCGGTGGTACTGAGGGGGACCTGTTTATCAAGTTAACAATTGTGTACATTGCCTCAGCCTAATATGATTTCGGCAGTTTAGAATGAGAGAGCATGCTCGTTACTCTCTCCATGATTGTTCGATTCATCCTCACATACCACACATCCACACATCCACACATCCATGTGCACTAGTTCCAGGGCAGCTTCTCTTCTTCTCGATGGACTTGTGTGGAATGTTGTCCTGTTCGAGAAGACCATCGAGAAGAAGAGAAGCTGCCCTGGAACTAGTGCACATGGATGTGTGATTGTTCGATGTGTGGTGCTCGCGGCGAAAATCTTCTTCACATTTTCCCACGCACCCTTCGGCGTCTTTGCATCCCGAACATAGCTCAATAGCTGTTCACCCACACACGACGTGAAGCAGTATAATACCCTGCTCGCCGATTGCTCCCACGACGGAAAGTCTATGTGTGTCGATTCGGCTGCCGCGTCATTAGCTCCTTCGACATAACTCCAATAGCCGTGCCCGAGCATGTACTGGTGCATCTTGTAGGACCAAGACGCGTAGTTGGTTCTGTCGAGCTTCTTTGTTGGAAGCGAGCTTGCCATGCCTCTATCCATTGTTCTTCTTGTTCTTCTTCGTCAAGTTGTGTCGGCTGCAGAGAGGTTCTCAACCCTCGCGCTCTGATACCATGTAAGAGTTGCGTGCGGAAGCAAGTATAAAGACAGAACAGAAGGGAGAACACTTAGGTTTAATGGAGAGCTTGAGCTTACACTGTATACATGGGAGAGACCGAGAGGGATTGAGAGAAGACACAAAAAGAGAATGATATTCACAGACAAAAAAGAAACAAAACATATATGTGTTCAATGAACACTTTGTACAAGCCCTAGAAGGACTGACTGGAGTACTGACAACACTTCAATGTTCATTAAGAGCTCCTACACTAACTCCCAAATATATTCCTCATGGAATATCTTTCCTAACGGCCTAACCGATCGTTCCCAGTCGATCCGGTCCTCGGCTTCTTCAGCCGATCCGGCCGATGTTGAGTTTGTCTCTCAACAATTAACCACAAATACGCACAGATATCAGAGAAGATAGAACTCTATTAAGATACGCCTTTTACATTCAAAATTACATGATGCCTCTATTAGAGGTTTTCTGCCCTTTATATATGCAGGGTCTTTTAGCCATTCATGCTTTCCGCGTGAACCGTTTACATGTGTTACAATATTATTCTATTCCATATTACTGCGCTCTTGTCCGTCGGTTACTATTCCGCCGGACAACACCTGGCATGCCTATGGGACAGTGTCGTGGCACGTCGGACCCAGCCCGTTAATCTTCCTCCAAAATGGCCCAGATGTTTGGTTTTGCTACGGTCTCCGTGTCCGGGGACGGCATAGGGCCCGTAGGCACGTCATTGTGTAGTTCCCCTCCTTGGTCAGGAGGGCTTCTCATGGTGTTGCGGTCGTCCTGTGTGGGCGGTCCAGGTTCTGCGGGCTCTTCTTGGGCTATGGGGGTTGGTTCAGCCGTCCGTGGGCTTGCGGTAGGTCGCGACTCTGTTTCATCCATCACTTCCTCCGTGATGTCGCCCGTTGTTGTACACTCTGGGGAGTGGGGTTGCGGTTCCTCTTGGTCCGGAACGTCCTCTGTGCGGTTGGCCGTAAGCGTATGCTCCGGTGGGTGGGGTTCCTCTTGGTCGGTGGTTTCGCTGCCTGGTATTGCGGGGGACTCCGCTCGCCGTTCAGTGTTGTTCACCGTAGTGGTAATTTCTGGTGACATGGCCTGAGGTTCCTCTTGTTCGGTAGTATCCGGAATTGGTGTCACGATGGATTCCTCATTTGTTCGCGTGCTGCCGGCTTGCGTGATCTGGTGAAACAGGTCCTCCTGACTTTTGCTAAAATCATCTAGTAGCTGCACGAGTTCCCTGGAATGTTAGTCTGCTATCGTGCGATAGTCCTGTGCTAGGTCCTCACGTACTACCGTAATGCTTTCATCATTGAATTTGTAGAACCCTCGGCCGTCTTTCCTTTGGTTCTCCCAGTCCGCTCGATACGTATGCAATTCCACCGCTTGTGCAACCCACACCATCCATCCTTTGTCTAGCGTCGTTTTTCATTGCACCGTAAACCTCTCCCGATTCATTTGTAGAAGGATGCGCACATTGTCTGTTATGGCTTGGCAACGGTTGCGTGCTTCTTTTACAGATTTCTTGAGGTTTGCAATTTCTTACTGATTAACTGCCACCACTTCCTCATACGTGTTCCTCATTCCTCCCAAAGCTGGGATTCCTTCGCATGTAGTTCTTCCAGTTTTCCCATTTCATTATTCAAGCGGATTTCGAGCTAATGCCTTCTCTCCTGTACTGCCACCAGCTGCTCCTCGAACCATGCTTTCTTCTTCTCCAATAAGGCCTGGAGTCCCGCGATTGTCGCTTCCAATTTTTTCCCTTCCTCCTGTAATTGGGCATTTTCTTCGTTGTGTTGTCTCCGTTGCGAGTTTCTCTTCAAGGGTCTTCACTGCCTTTCGGCCAATGGCCCGGATGTCCTTTTCTCTTTCCAAGGACTGGCGAAGTTCAGCGCGGAGGCGGTCAATCTCTGATTCCGCTAGTTGCATGGCCCGTTTTGCTTTTGAGGCAATGGCAGTTTGAGCTTCAATCTCTTCCCTCAGGGCTTCGGGCATTGGTTGTTGGTGGAGCTGCCTGTTGCGCCGTAGTTGCGTTATTTTCCAACTCCGTGATGCGTTCATTGGCCTTTTGTAGCTCGGCTTCGGTCATTTAAACCTTTTTCCAGAAATGTTTATTTTTAATCGCCATTTCCTTGGCACCCATACTGACCTTTGCCAGTTACCTATGAACTTCGACAAGGGCTGCATTTAATGGGGGTAGTTCCATCCCCATTCAACGTATACTAGCGTTCCTCTGCCTGCTGACTCTGGCTAATTGATCCTCATCGTCGCTTTCCGCTGTTTGTGTTAATGCGCGCTCGATCATTTGGCACTCCACGTGATCCTTGGCCATTCGTTGTGAGACTTTTATCTGTTGCGTTGCCAAGAATTCCATGAGTTCAAAAGAGGTTCTGAACTGTAATAGTGCGCCGAACTCATGGGCCATGTCCGGAATGTCCGGATACGCCAGAACCTCGCTTTTTGCCGTCAATACGGCTTTCCCCCGTTGTGATTGGGACATAATGATTGGTCGTGGTTCCTGGATTACTTCGAAGGTGGTGTTGGGCTCCGTAGCTGCAGAGTTGTCACCCACGATTGTTGTCTCCGTGGCCGCGAGTGCGTCTTTAACTAACCCTCGCCCATCTTTCTTGTCCAATCTCCTCCTTTTCGGCCTCGGGCTTTCCTGTCGTGGTTCGGCTTCTGGCTCCGGTGCCGCTTCCTCGGTGCGCGCAACCTGCTCTTCCTGCGTTGTTCGCATGTTCGGTTGGGCGGGTTGGGGTTCATCCTCCCACTCTTTGGTGGCTAACTCCGCTAACCTTCGCTTCGCGGATCGAGGCGGCGGTGTGGGCTTGCTAGGTTGCGGTGCTGGTAGACCTCGGGGTGGGAATAGTACCGTCAGGTACTTTGTATGATAGGCCTAAGCTTTTTGCCTCCTTGATACGCGTGTAGGCCTTCCCTTAACACCGGCCCCATAATGACCCCCCAATCGACTGTACGCCCTTCAAAGGTATCAATGATGATACTTGCCTTCTGCTTGGGCATCCCATATGTGTTTACATGTACACATCCGACCTCCAATAGGAACTTGGCGATTTTGTGGAAAAAGGGATCCGAGAACTCCTTCGTTCTATATGCCTTGGCGGATGACAAATATGGACCGAAATATCTCTACAGGGACTCTGCAGGAGGGATTTCGAAATGCCTTTCACCCAGTGATGACAGGTCCAACTTTTTCTGGATGGATGAGTTGGTGACTGTGTCGATGTTGAGCTTTCTAGCGATGTTTAGTGCATCAGGGTGTGGAGGTGCCTCAACGACCTTGATGTACCCATCCAAGTGTTTCTCCACGAGCCACCGACGCAAGGCGGTAGAGATGAATATCGGAATAGTCGGAATAGGCTCATGGCTAGGGGGTGAAGACTGTTGGTTGCGGTGGTCTTGAGCTCTGTGATAAGATGGAGAAGAGGGTGAGGAAGGGGAGCGATGAGAGCGCTAAGAGTTAGAAGGTTGATTTTTGTATTATGCAGAAAACCTTCTATTTCGCTCTTTTTGTGGCCTAGGGTTCATTGGTCGGTGAGCCATCGTGGTGCCACGTGTTCTTGGTCTAGAAGTCTGTGCATGCCTTAAGTCCTTTTAATAGCGTCGCTATCTTCTCTCTTTTTTTTCTTTTTCTTTTTCGTAACGGTGTCGTGAAGAATTTCGGCCATAGGCGAAAACCGGGAAACATTGTCTACATCGGCGGGGTGCAACGTGTGTACGCACCCATGTACATTTGGTGTGAATATCGAGGGCGCCTTTATGGCGCCGAAGAGTAGTCAAGTCGGGATAGACGATCCCATGAAAGTCGGGATTTGTCCCACATTGTAACGCGTCCCTCTCCTTGTTCTATAAAAGGGAGGGAACGCCCTTTGTAAAAGTGTTGCCCATTTTGGATTAGAGGGTATACCGGTAGGTTTAGGGTTAGGGTTCTTCTGCTTCTTCTTCTTCTCCTTCATATTCGTCTAGGGTTGGCTGCAACTTATCTCCTGTGCAAGCCCCTGCTCGGCGCGACGAGCCCGAGAGCTCCCCGACGGCGGCTTGACAGCTGACGACTGTTGTAAACTATCTTGGTCCGGCTCGAAGCCGGGAGTGTATTCTTCATATATATATAGACATATACGTTTGCGTCTGTCTGTGTATATTGGCGTCTTGTTGGTGTCGGGTGCTCCCCTCATTCCCTGCGTTTCCTGTACAAGAGGGCGTGGGTGCGTGCGTGAGTGCGTGCGTGCGTGTGTGCGTGCGTGCGTGAGTCGGTGTTAAGCACGCTCTCTCTCTCTCTCGCTCTCTCTCCCTTCGGTTGCTTCCGGTGTGTTTCTGAGATGCCCCAGAAGCCGTGAAGCACGACTTCCTACGCTCCGTCGCCCCCTAGTTCAAGACCCCCGTGGTCCCGCCTTTCTCCACGCACGCGCGTAACAACGTGACATCTTTGGTGAACCCGACGTGAAAGGCGGCAAGGGAGGATGGAGTCGGAAGATGACGACCTTGCGGAGATGGTGGCCGAGGTGGTGTTGGAGTCGGCACGAGTGGTGATGAGGCGAGAAGCAGCGCAACAAGCGGTTGGGCGAGTGGTCGAATGAGTCGGCCGTTTCAACAGGGACAAAGTCCCATCTTACTTGGAAGCCTACAACGCGGAAATGGAAGAGCGTGGCGTAGACGAGGCGTTGAGGCTGGAGTTCTTCTACCGGGTCGTAGCTGTCTAGATGCATGCGGAAGTAATGGAGCTCCGTGAGGCTCGTGGTTCATGGGAGGCCTTCGAAGAGGCGCTCCTGAAGGCATACGGAGGACGGCGGAAGAGCCGGGGACGGCACCACTTCGACCAGTGGGTAGCATTGGCAAAGACCCACTGGGGTGTGACGAAGACGTTCCGGGAGTTCGAGCGACGACTTGCTCGGCTCCCAGAGCAGGAACAAGGTTTGGTGGGGGCGGACAAAGTCCTTTTGTTCGCCAGGTCGATCGACCGAGCGGAACGCGAAGCCATCGGGATTGACCTCGAAGACGATGATGGAGTGAATGGGCTTACGGAGGACTGGTCGAGGGTCGGAAGGGTGTGCCAAAGGCTAGACAACGAGCGAGCCAAGAAGGCTAAGAGGAAGGTACGCGACGGCGTGCCATCACAGCGGGAAGAGGCCGAACGGCAAAGAGAGTCGGCAAGGGTTGGCGTAGGGGCCAGGATTGCAGAGGCGTACGAAGCTCTCAAAGCAATGCTCGAGGAAAAGGGGAAAATCGAAGCCGAAGAAGGGCTTATAATGGAGTCGGGCCGGAGGCGATCGGAGGATGAGGAGGCCGAAAGAGAATGGTACATCGGTACCACGGGAGAGGGTGCGGAGCGAGTTACTCTCTCGACATGCGGAAAAAGAGCGACCGAGGACGAGGTCGAGGACGGTGAGGCGGCGATCGCCGATACGAGCGGACATGAGGGAGGTCGGGCACGGAGGCCCGAAGCATCGAGCGGGGAGAAGACGGACGGTGGTGGCGGCAAGGCGGGCGACCACGACGGCGACGATGTGGGAGAGGGTGCGGAGCGAGCGACCCTCTCGACTTGTGGAAAGAGGACGACCAAGGACGAGGCCGAGATACAGATCGCGGAACCAGAACGTTGGGACCAGCGGTTTCGGGCGTGTCAACCCGAGATTCCGGGCATTGGAGAAGCAAGCCCAGACGGGGGTTGCGCGATCGGTAAGAAGACGACTGCCGACCACGAAGAGTCGGTGGCTAAGGACAAGGGCGTAAAACGGACGGGTGATTCTTTGTGTCTTCCCACACTTGCTCCCAAGATGATGGCAGTCGGGCCCGAGTACCCACGTGAGTCCCAAGCAGAGGAAGGCGGCGGCAGAGGGCCAAGAATCACCGGCGAGACGATACGGGGAAAGAGCGGACGAAAGCCCACGGACCTGATTCCGGAGAACTCGGCACTCGGGCCCGTATGCCCATGTAAGACCGAGGAGATGGATGGCGGTACCGAGGAGTTCTGGCACGATGCCAGCGAAGTTAGATGGGAAATGGCCTACGAGGGGGTCGAGGGCGGACGCGACATGAGAGGATCGGCATTCCGATACGGGTGGAGCGTGATCCGGTCGTGGATCGTTCGATCGGGTCCGGTTTCGGCATGAAAGAGCCGATACGGAAGGGGGTGCGGGACGAGCCGCCCTCTTTTACATGGGGAGAAAGACCGACCGGGCGAAGGTCGAGATTACGGACGAGAACCGGGCGGAGCGGACTCCCGGATAACCATTCCGGGAGGGAGGAAGAGAGCAGGCCTACGAAGAGGCCGAGGACACGGTACGTCGGTACCACGGGAGAGGGTGCGGAGTAAACCGCCCTCTCGGCATGAGGAAAAGGACGACCCGGGACAGGGTCGGGAAGACAAATCGGGGCGGTCTACGGAGGATCCTTCACACCAGATCTAGAGACTTCGGTAGTCGGCAACGCGGTCGACGTAAGACCAAGATACTGACGATGGCGGCGAGGTGACAAAGGCAAGGGCTACGGAAGGGCGGTCTACGGAGGATCCTTCACACCGGATCTAGAGACTTCGGCAGTCGGCAACGCGGTCGACGTAAGACCAAGATACTGATGGTGGTGGCGAGGTGACGAAGGCAAGGGCTACGGAAGGGTGGTCTATGGAGGATGCTTCACACCAGATTTAGAGACTTCGACAGTCGGCAACGCGGCCGACGTAAGACCAAGATACTGACGGTGGCGGCGAGGTGACGAAGGCATGGGCATAAGGAAGTCCGGTCCTACGGGATCCCCACACTTAACCGGAGACTCCGGCAGTTTGGCCAACGTGGCAACATGAGACCGAGAGAGAAGGATGGTGGCGGCGGGAAACGGGACCCGGCTACGCAGAAGGCACGAGGAGAGTCCAGGAGAGACTCAAACAAAAGGCACCCGACTTTCGGCAAGCATAGAAACGGAGTCCGGTCCTATGGGACCCTCACACCGATCCAGAGGCTCCGGCAGTTCGGCCAACGTGGCAACGTAAGACCGAGGGAGAAGGACGGTGGCGGCAGGGAACGGGACCCGACGACACGAAGTTCGGAAGAAGCCGGTAAAGGGCAAACACGGGGAGGTGTGTCAGACCGGAAAGGCACACCTTGGACAGAACAAGAGTCTCGCGAGTGGCCATCACGGGCCGGATCGAAGCGTGACTACGGAACGGTGCTCGGCGCGGGCGAGGCCGAACGAAGGAAGCAGAAGACGGCACAAGGGAGGTGCCGAGAACAAAGGGACAAGTGCCTAGTGGACTGCACAGGGTCGGAGTCAGGATGGCAAGAGAGGCCGGAGGAGGATCCTCCAAACTCGCTTCGTAGATCTCGGTAGCTCCGTTGAAGTAACAAAGACTGACACGGCAAGCCGGGGTGACAAGCTGGTGGGGGCGAGGGGACGACGGCAAGCGGAGGACTCAGGACCTATTGCAGCAGCACGACGACGGGAAGGGCCAAGCGGGCTACTGCGGGGTGTTCCTCGGATGCAAAGGACACCGGTATGCGGGAGAACAACGATGCACGATCAGGCCGGAAAGGGGCCAACGAGGAGTGCCACGGGCATTCCTCTAGCGGAGGACATCGGGCATACGGCGGGAAGCGGGGCGTTCATACGGCCGAACAAGGGCCAACGGAAGAACGCGTGCTACGAAGATCGCGGTAGAGGACCCATCGACGGGTCGAACGAGCCTACGGGAGGCGAGCGCGAAGGAAGACTCGAAGCCGCCGGATCAAACCGGCAGCGAGCCGAGATGCGGATCACGGGAGACCAGTTTCTCGCCAGCCGAAATCTCTCACCCTTCAGCCAGATTTGGCACGTACCGGTGGACGTGCAGTTAGGTGGGGGCGGATGTCATGAAGAATTTCGGCCATAGGCGAAAACCAAGAAACATTGTCTACATCGGCGGGGTGCAGCGTGTGTACGCACCCATGTACATTTGGTGTGAATATCGAGGGCGCCTTTATGGCGCCAAAGAGTAGTCAAGTCAGGACAGACGATCCCATGAAAGTCGGGATTTGTCCCACATTGTAACGTGTCCCTCTCCTTATTCTATAAAAGGGAGGGAACGCCCTTTGTAAAAGTGTTGCCCATTTTGGATTAGAGGGTATACCGGTAGGTTTAGGGTTAGGGTTCTTCTGCTTCTTCTTCTTCCCCTTCGTGTTCGTCTAGGGTTGGCTGCAGCTTATCTCCTATGCAAGACCCCGCTCGGTGCGACGAGCCCGAGAGCTCCCCGACGGCGGCTTGACAGTTGACGACTGTTGTAGATGCGCTCTTGCAGGCATATGGAGGACGTCGGAAGAGCCGGGGACGATGCGACTTCGACCAGTGGGTTGCATCGGCAAAGACCCACCAGGGTGCAATGAAGGCGTTCCGAGAGTTCGAGCGGCGGCTTGCTCGGCTCCCAGAGCGGGAACAAGGTTTGGTGGGGGTAGATAAAGTCTTGGTGTTCGTCAGGTCGATCGACCGAGCAGAACCGGAGGTCATCGGGATTGAGCTCGAAGACGAAGACGGAGTGAATGGCCTTACGGAGGACTGGTCGAAGGTCGAAAGGGTATGCCAATGACTAGATGATGAGCGAGCCGAGAAGGCTAAGAGGAAGGTGCGCAATGACGTGCCATCACAACGGGAAGAGGCCAAACGGCAAAGAGAGTCAGCAAGGGTCGGCATCGGGGCCAGGATTGCGGAGGCGTACGAAGTTCTCGAGGCAATGCTCGAGGAAGAGGAAAGATCGAGGCCGCGAGCTGAGACCGAGGAGACGAGCTTGCCCCACGAGATGGCAAAAGGTCAGTACCACGGTACCATGGGAGAGGGTGCGAAACAAAACGCCCTCTCGACTTGCAGAGATAGAACGACCGAGGATGAGGCCGAGACACCGATCGCGGAATCAGAATGCTGGGATCGGCGGTTTCGGGCACGTCAGCCTAAAACTCCGGCCATTGGAGAAGCAAGCCTAGGCGGGGCTTGCGCGATCGGTAAGAAGACAACCACCGACCAGGAGGAGCCGGTGGCTGCGGATGAGGGCGTAAATAGGACGGACGATTCTACGAGTCTTCCCACACTTGCTCCTGAGACGATGGCAGTCGGCCCCTAGTGCCCACGTGAGTCCCAAGAGGAGGAGGGTGGCGGCGAGAAACCGAGAATCACCGGCGAGACGATATGGGGAAGGAGCAGACAAGAGCCCTCGGAACCGATTCCGGAGAACTCGACATTTGGGCCCTTACGCCCATGTGAGACCCAGGAGATGGATGACGGTATCGAGGAGTCCTGGCACGATGCCAACAAAGTTGGATGGGAAATGGCTCATGAGAAGGTCGACGAAGAGACCATGAAACGATCCGACCGAGGACCGACCCACGCGGCACTCGGATTCAGGAGGGGCGCGATCCGGTCGTGGATTATTCGACGGGGTCAGAATCGGTGTGAAGGTGCCGATACGGAAGAGGGTGTGGAACGAGCCGCCCTCTTTTACATGGGGAGAAAGACCAACCGGGCGAAGGTCGGGAATCGGGAAGAAGATGATCAAGGGTTCAGAACGAGTCCGACTGGATCGGCATCGGAGCCAAAACTCTAGACATTGGAGAATCAAGCCCAGGCGGGGCTTGGTTGATCATAGAGCAAATGCTTTCCACCGACACCACTAAAAGGGTCAGTGGCCTGGAGGAGTCACCAAAAGACATTGCGAAATCGGTTACCCCACATCTTGTCCAGAGATTTCGGCAATTCGGCCGACGTGGCAACGTGAGACTGAAAGAGATGGAAGATAGAGGCAGGAGCACAACGAGGACAATGACGACGAGTGCAGGAGAAGTCCACGGGATGAAGCGGAGAATGAAGGCCGGTCCTATGGAGTTCCTTACAACCGATCCGGCTATCGGCCCGAATGCCGGTGTGAGTCCTATAGGAAGGGACGGTGGTGACAAGAGAACGAGACCCGGCAATCTAGAGAATGACGAACGGACCCGGACAAGAATCGGGCGTAGCAGACTTCAGGATAACCATTCCAGGAGGGAGGAAGAGAGCAGGCCTACGAAGAGGCCGGGAACACGGTATGTCGGTACCACGGGAGAGGGTGTGGAGTGAGCCACCCTCTCGACTTGGGAAAGAAGGAAGACCTGGGATAAGGGTCAGAGATACGACAAGCCCGAGGAGGATCCTTCACACCGGTTCCACATACTCCGGCGGTCGGCCTAGAGTGACGAACGGTGGCAGCCAGGGGACGAAGGCAAAGGGCTACGGATGGGCGGTCTACGGAGATCCTCACACCGATCCGACGGTCGGCCCGAGTGCCGACGTGAGTCCTATAGGAGAGATCGGTGGCGGCAGGTGAACGGGACAAACAAAAGAGGGCGGCAAAGGCAGAGCGGTGCTACTGCGACCTTACACACACCAGTTCTAGAGACTCCAGCAACCGACAACAAGAGGAGGCGTGAGACCTAGAGTAAGGAACGGTGGTGGCGGCAAGGCGGGCAACCGAAGCCAGAAGCGGAGGTCCCACGAAGATTCTCACACCAATCCGGCGGTTAGTCCGAGTGCCGGCATGAGTCCTATAGGAAGGGACGGTGGTGGCAGGCGAACGTGATCGGACGACGGGGCAGAGCGACATGAAGGTATCAGGACGGTGTCATGGCAAGACTCAAACCCATGACTTTATGCTACATGGGTCGAGCTCTTACCATTAGATTATGAATTGTATTTTGTAGGATATTATTTTCATTTATACTTTATCATAGAAAATTGATGTATATTCCAGATCTCTCTGGAACATTCTAGAAGCTTCAGGATTATTCCTAAAAACACTATAAAAGGAGGCACAAGGCATTGTTTTGAACCAAATTGGTTCAACACCAGTCTTAAGCCTCTTAGTCGATTTGTACTTATCTTTCATATAATATAAGAGCTGCTGTCATCATCCTATTTCCCTCTCTCTCCTCTTCTCACTTCCTCTCTCTCGGGAATCATACGCAGTCCCGTCCTCTTAGTACTAATAGTACTACTCTTCTTAGTACTAATTCCATCTCTGTTTTAGTACTATTCCTGACAGTTTGAACCAATTTCTTCCTCTAGCCTACTTGTCACTCTCCCTCATCCTCCTACCCTTTTCCCTATACTATGGCTACTGTTAGCGCCCAAGAATACCAATCCGTTTTCTCCGAGCTACAGTGCCTAAAAGAAAAATTTGTTGCCCTGGAACAAGAAAACCAACGGCTGATAGGGGATCTGCAACAAATCGCTCTAGAAAAACAACAAACGCAACAACAACATGGGGAGTTAGCGTTACGGGTACAACAACTCGAAGCAGCGTTGCAACAACAAGGATCCAGTCCCCAAGGATTTCATAAAGAGCCCAAGATTGAACTTCCTGTGAAATTTGATGGAACGCGTTCGCAATTCCGGGGATTCCTTAATCAGGTACGCTTAGTCATCCAGATGCATCCTTCCCGGTATCCCACTGATGCATCTCGAGTCGGCCTAATAGGCACGCTACTTAGCGGCTCAGCCTTGGCATGGTTTGCTCCGCTTCTAGAAAAACAATCACCCTTACTTAATAACTTTGAAGATTTTATTGGAGAGTTTAAAGCCTGCTTTGGAGACACCGACAGCATCAGGACGGCGATCAACAAGATCCGGCGATTGCGTCAAGGCGATCGTCCAGCCTCTGCCTACGCGGCGGATTTCCGCCTACTTGCTTCAGATATACCCTGGGATGATCAAGCACTAATGGAGCAGTTTCGCTATGGCTTGCGAAACGATGTCAAAGATCTACTTCTAACTTTCCCCGAAGAACCAAAGTCTCTTACGGAGGCAATCAGTCGAGCAGTTCGATGTGACAACCGCCTTTTTGAACGTCGTTCAGAACGTCAATTACAGATACCACGCTCTAGGCCAGAGCCCACTTACGCCGCAGTCGCGGCTAAACCGTTTGCACGAGACATACCTCAAGCAAATACTTCGACACCGATGGAGATCGATACCATGCGTCGACGCGGCCCGTTATCGGAAGAAGAAAAGCAACGACGACGTGCCAATCGATTATGTCTTTATTGCGGTGGACCAGGACATATCGCCATCAATTGTCCCCATAGGCCAAGAAGACAGGTAAATCAAATCGTCGCTTGTACTAAACCCGAGTCAATTCTTCCCTTCGGAGTGTCTGATAGTATTAATAGTACTAATAGAGTGTCAGATAGTATTCATAGTACTAATAGCCCAAGTATCTCAAATAAATTTGAAATCCTTAGTCAATTAGATGAAGAGTTAAACGATTAAGTCCAGCCAAAATAGGAGCCATTTGGTTGGACAGCAACCCTAGATCTGTACAGCCCATTAGTGGTTCCATTCCTTCCAAGCAAGTTAGCAATGTGTTCCTAGCCCAAGTCATTGTTAGTACTAAAAGTACTCCCCCAGTACCCGTCCTAGCACTTTTAGATTCCGGAGCTAATTCTTGTTTCATGGATCGAAATTTTGCCCAAGCTTCTCAGATATCCTTAAGAAAACTTCCTTGTCCCGCATCTGTAGTGGTCATTGATGGTCGTCCCATTGCTTCCGGGAATATTGTAGAAGAATCAGAACCCATTCAAGTTGTCCTAGGTAGTTTTGTGTGTATAATATCATTTAATATAATTAGTAGTCTCCCATTGTCCTAGGATTACCTTGGCTTGAATTACATAATCCAGCCATAGATTGGAGAACAAGAGAAGTCCGATATCGACCACCCCAAGAATCAACTCACCGAGTTTCGACCATTTCACTCCATCAACTACGCGAAGAAGGACCCAAGGAGGCAATGTTCCTATTTGCCATATCAGTACATCCTTCTAGCACTATTAAGAAGGACTCCTCAATACAACTTCCGGCAAAATTTCATCCTTATGCCGATGTATTTGATGATGGAAATAATCGAAACTTTCCAAACTTCACCTCTCGGCCACAACCAAGGAAAACTCACGAATCGTTGTTGCAGAAAATGGGAAATGCAGTGGACACACGATTTAACGTGGAAAACCCTGTACGGGAAAAACCACGGGAGTACAAGACTCCGAACCAAAACTATGCACAGAGAAGTATACAATGGCGAGCTGCAAGGCGACGACCTTGAGCTCGCTGTCCTCGCCACAGGCGGCGGAAATACACAGAGGCGTCGACCTCTTCCTCTCTCACGCTCTATCTCTCTCACGGCTGCACTCTCTTCACTCCTCTTGAGTGGAAAAACAGAAAAATGAGTAGCAACATTAAAACTGTTTGCCCTAAGTCATATTTATACACATATGACTTTCGGGCTATTTACAACTATAGCCTCAAGGGCCCTTGGCAAACATATTCACAAATATGTCCCCGCATCCGGATCTCTCTCCGGGTACATTCGTCATCCGGCTCCGAAACCGGGATCTTCATCATCCGGTTCCGAAACAGCAACCGGGCTTGTCGTCATTCATCTCCGACATCCGACCATCCCATCCGAAGGGACCGAAATCCCAACAAACTCCCCCTTCACTTCGGCATGGGATGTCTCTCCAATCCGATCCTCTTCCGGCATGCTTCCAGCTTGTCGGGTGTGAGCACCTTGGTCAGCATATCCGACCCGTTCTCGTCCGTGTGGACCTTCGTCAGCACGAACTCCTTGTCTTCTATCCTTTCCCGGATCCAGTGATATCTTCGCTGGATGTGCTTCGTCCGGGAGTGATAGGCCGCGTTCTTCGCAAGGTGGATTGCACTCTGATTGTCGCAGTAGAGTCGGTACTCCTCCTGCCGGATACCGAGCTCTCTAATGAAGTCCTTCATCCATATTATTTCCTTGCCGGCTTCAACAGCCGCCATATACTCCGCCTCCGTGGTTGACAACGCAACCGTCTTCTGCAGCCTCGACTTCCATGAAATAGCTCCCCCTGCATACGTCATCACATACCCTGATGTGGACCGGCTGGTATCTGCATCAGCCGACATATCCGAATCGGTGAAGCCGTCGAGTTCGGGCTTACCGGAGCCGAATCGGAGGCACACGTTTTCCGTGCCCTTCAGGTATCGGAGTATCCACTTGGCCGCGTTCCAATGCTCTTTGCCGGGATTGCTCATGTACCGGCTCACCACTCCGACTGCATATCCGATGTCCGGTCGGGTACACACCATTGCGTACATCAAGCTCCCGACGGCAGAGGCATATGGTACTTTCATCATGTCCTCCTTCTCAGCCTTTGTCTTGGGGCTCTGCTTGCTGGACAGCTTGCAGTTTGCCGGGAGGGTCGATCCGACCGGTCTTGCTTCCGACATGTTGAACCGGTGAAGCACCTTTGTCACGTACTTCTCCTGTGACAGCCACAACTGCTTCTTCTTCCGGTCCCGAATGATGTGCATCCCTAGTATTTGCCTCGCCGGACCCAGGTCCTTCATTGAGAAGGTTCGGTGAAGAGCCTTCTTCAGCATCCGTATCTTGACCTGGTCTCGTCCGACGATCAACATGTCGTCCACGTACAGGAGGAGTATTAGAAAGTCTCCTCCTTCGAACTTCTTCACAAACACGCAGTGGTCGGACTGCGTTTTGAGGTACCCTTCGTCGGTCATGAAAGAGTCGAACTTCCGGTACCATTGTCGGGGAGCCTGCTTCAGTCCGTAAAGGCTCTTCTTCAACCGGCATACCAGGTGCTCCTTCCCTTTCTTCTCGAATCCTTCCGGTTGCTGCATGTAGATCTCTTCTTCGAGGTCACCGTGAAGGAATGTCGTCTTCACGTCCATCTGTTCTACCTCGAGGTCCATGCTTGCCGCTATGCTCAGCACCGTCCGGATGGAGGTCATCTTCACTACCGGGGCAAATATCTCGTCGAAGTCGACGCCCTTCTTCTGCTGAAACCCCTTCACCACGATCCTGGCTTTGTATCTCGGGGGGTTTCCGGCATCTCCCGGTTTCAGCTTGAACACCCACTTGTTTCGAAGTGCCCGCTTTCCTTTCGGCAACTCCACAAGTTCATATGTGTGGTTCTCATGCAGGGAATCCATCTCGTCCTGCATGGCACTCAACCACCTGCGGCTCTGGGTGTCATTCTTTGCTTCTTCAAAGCTCTCCGGCTCCCCTTCGTCGGTTAGCAGCACGTGCTCTGGTTCCGGAAATCTCCGGGGGGCCCTTCTCTCTCTTAGAGGATATCTCCGTTCCGGAGCTTCGGTAACCGGTTCTTCCGATTCTTCTTCATCCGAATCCATTTCGGGATCGGGGCCGGTTCCGGTATCATTTTCATCTTCTTCGGCCGGTTTTGTTTCTTCACCGTCTTCGGCCGGATCCTCGAGTGCTAACCGGTCCCTTGCCGGTCGGGACTGCTCCTCGTAGAGTTGATCCTCACCGGTCGACTTGGAGCTCTTCATCTTCTTCTCCGACTCCCAGTCGGCGAGTGTCTTGTTCTCCATGAAGATGATATCACGACTCCGGAATATCTTCTTGTCGACCGGGTCCCATACTCGGTAGCCGAACTCGTCATCGCCGTAACCGAGGAATATGCATGGCCGGGTCTTTGGATCTAGCTTTCCTCTCCGGTCGTTAGCCACATGCACATATGCGAGACACCCGAACACCTTCAGATGCCGGTAGGATACTTCCCTACCGGTCCACACTCTCTGCGGCGTGTCTCCGTCCAAAGGTACTGAGGGTGATCTGTTTATCACGTATGTCGCCGTCGACATTGCCTCAGCCCAAAACCCCTTGGGTAATTTCGCTTGCGCCAGCATACTCTGGACCCTCTCCATTATGGTCCGGTTCATCCTCTCGGCCAGCCCGTTCAGTTCCGGCATCTTCAGCACAGTAAACTCGAGCCGGATTCCCTTCGAGCGACAGTACTCCGCGAACTGCCCCCGGTATTCCCCTCCGTTATCCGCTCGTATCGCTTTCAGCTTCTTGCCGGATTCCCTTTCCACTCTCGCGTGGAGTTCTTTGAAGACGCACAACGCTTGGTCCTTTGTCTTCAACGGTGCCGTCCACAGCTTCCGGCTGTGATCATCAATGAATGTTACGAAGTACTGGGCTCCGCCATGTGACTTCGTTTCTACCTGACACACATCAGTGTGCACCAACTCCAATGGTGCGCTACGTCTCGTCGGTGGCCTTGAGTGGAAGGAGGTTCGGTTCTGCTTACTGGCCAGGCAATCGGTGCACTTCTCCAGGTGCACATGCTTCACTGGAATAAGGTTGTCTTCTGCAAGCCTCTTCATCCCCTTCTCACTCATGTGGCACAGTCTCTTGTGCCACAGCTCACCGGCAGTGTCGGCTGCCACGTTCAACTCTTCCGGACACAACCAGGCATTCATAAGGTACAGTGTGTTGACTTTCCGGGCCCGAGCCACTATCAGGCTTCCCTTGCTGAACTTCATTACGCCGTTCCGGATGCTACCTGTGTAGCCTTCATCGTCTAGCCTCCCGGCCGAAATCAGGTTCAATCAAACCTCCGGAACGTGTCGGACATCCTTCAGCAGCATTTTGCATCCGGTCGGGGTTGTCAACCACACGTCTCCTATGCCGGCAATCCGGCACGTACCTTCATTTCCCATCCGAACACAGCCATGCTCACCGGCTGTGTAGGATGAGAAGTATCTTCTTTCCGGGGTCAGGTGGAACGACGCTCCGGAATCGACCACCCAGGTAGTCTCATCGCCGGCAATATTTAGTTCACCTTCTTCGGTGATGAGCATGATCTCCTCTTCACTTGCCGCGAGTGCCGTCGTTCCTTTCCGGTCCTGCCCTCGCCGATCCGAACCATTTCGGTCCGTGGCTCCCCGGTAAGCACCGTTCCGTTCCGAAGACTTCTTCGAATCGGTGTCGTCGGCTCCGTTGTCTTTTCGGTAATGCCGACAATTCTTCCGGAAGTGCCCCGGCTTCCCACAGTGGAAGCATGTGGGTCTTCCTCTTGACTGCGACCGGGTCCCCGACTTCTGCCGTCTTTGCGGACTCCGGTTCCATTGTCTTCCCCGTTCCGATTCGGTAAGCAGCGCCTTCGAGTCGGAGGCCGGTTCTTTATCTCTCCGACGCGCTTCTTCGTTCAAAATACTTGTCTTTACCGTTTGTAGGGACAAGTTATCTTCGGTGCAGGAGGTGCTGAGAGTCACCACCAAGTTCTCCCAGCTTTCCGGCAATGTACACATCAGAATGATGGCTTGCATTGCATCCTCCAGCGGGAACTTGATCGCCGCAAGCTGGTTCACGAATCCCATGAACGTGCTTACGTGTTCCACCATACTCTCGCCGTCCCGGTACTTGAGGTTCACTATCTTCCTCATCAGGGAGGTCCGGTTCAATGCATTCTTCCTCTCATAGAGGCCCGACAGCTTCCACCACATCTCATATGCGTTGGTGTCGTTCGCTACATGTTGTAGAACGCTCACGTCTACGTATTGCCGAATGGTTGCAACGGCTTTCCGGTTCAGAAGCCTCCATTCCGACTCAAGTACCCCCTTCGGTATTTCCGACCTGTCAATCGGTTCGTACAGGTCCCGAACAATCAGAAGATCCTCCATCTTGATCTTCCAGTCGGCGTAATTCTGCGCATTCAGCACCATCATCCCCGGCTGCCCGCTGCCGTCGCCTTCCATTTTCTGCAGCAACTCGCTCTGATACCAAATTGATGGAAATAATCGAAACTTTCCAAACTTCACCTCTCGGCCACAACCAAGGAAAACTCACGAATCGTTGTTGCAGAAAATGGGAAATGCAGTGGACACACGATTTAACGTGGAAAACCCTGTACGGGAAAAACCACGGGAGTACAAGACTCCGAACCAAAACTATGCACAGAGAAGTATACAATGGCGAGCTGCAAGGCGACGACCTTGAGCTCGCTGTCCTCGCCACAGGCGGCGGAAATACACAGAGGCGTCGACCTCTTCCTCTCTCACGCTCTATCTCTCTCACGGCTGCACTCTCTTCACTCCTCTTGAGTGGAAAAACAGAAAAATGAGTAGCAACATTAAAACTGTTTGCCCTAAGTCATATTTATACACATATGACTTTCGGGCTATTTACAACTATAGCCTCAAGGGCCCTTGGCAAACATATTCACAAATATGTCCCCGCATCCGGATCTCTCTCCGGGTACATTCGTCATCCGGCTCCGAAACCGGGATCTTCATCATCCGGTTCCGAAACAGCAACCGGGCTTGTCGTCATTCATCTCCGACATCCGACCATCCCATCCGAAGGGACCAAAATCCCAACATTTGACAAGGTAAAAGCCGGTACCCTTCCTCATCACCGTCCCTATGACTGTCCCATCGATTTACAACCAGGAACCGAGCCACCATGGGGACCAATTTACAACTTGTCACCCACCAAGTTAGAAGTCCTTCGAGCCTACATAGAGGAGAACTTGGCAAGCGGGTTCATCCGTCATTCGAAATCTCCGGCCGGTGCACCCATCTTCTTTGTCAAGAAGAAAGATGGCTCACTTCTTCTTGTCGTTGATTACCGCGGATTGAATAAAGTCACCATCCGGAATAGGTATGCACTTCCTCTTATATCAAGTCTTTTAGAGCGAGTTAATGGTGCCAAGTTTTTTACTAAAATCGACCTACGAGGAGCGTATAATCTCGTGCGGATCCGACCGGGAGATGAGTGGAAGACCGCTTTTCGCACGCGGTATGGGCATTTCGAGTATACTGTTATGCCGTTTGGCCTAACCAATGCACCCGCAGTCTTCCAACACATGGCAAATGATATATTCAGAGACCTCTTGGATATCTGTTTGATCATTTATCTGGATGATCTGTTGATTTATTCAAAGACCCAGGAAGAGCACGATTCTCATGTACTATTAGTACTAAAGCGACTCCGTGAGAATGGTCTTTATGCCAAGCTAGAGAAATGTAGCTTTGACTGCAAGCAAGTGGAATTTCTAGGCTACGTCATCTCCTCAAAGGGCATCGCCATGGATCCAGCTAAAATCCAAACTGTACTAGAGTGGCAAATTCCACGGTCGGTACGAGATGTACAATGTTTTCTAGGCTTTGCTAACTTCTACCGTAAGTTTATACAGGATTACTCGAAGATTATTTTACCTCTCACACAACTTACGAAGAAGGGCCAAGCATTTCTTTGGTCCATCGAAGCAGATATGGCTTTTCGGCATCTTAAGAAAGCCTTTACATCAGCACCGATTCTAGCTCATGTGGATACAAGCAAACCATTCATCATGGAGGCCGATGCATCAGATTTCGCCCTCGATAGCATCCTTTCTCAACAAGGCGATAAAGAAGAGTTGCATCCGGTGGCTTTCCATTCACGCAAATTCAATGTCGCAGAAATCAACTACGAAATACATGACAAGGAGTTATTAGCCATCGTGGATTCATTTGTACAATGGCGGCATTTCTTAGAGGGCTCTCCACATCAGGTCATTGTCTTTAGCGATCATAAAAATCTTGCTTATTTTCAGAACGCTCGCGTACTAAATCGACGGCAAGCTCGGTGGGCGCAATTCCTCACGCGTTTCCACTTCGAAATCACATATCGACCGGGGAAGCAGCAAGGAAAAGCAGATGCACTATCACGGCGTTCATATCTTGCACCTCGTCCTGCTGACGCAACATTTGATAATCAAAAGCAAGTAATCTTGGGACCAACACGATTGCACACGATGCAGATTTTTCACACCCCGATGGATTCACGGATTACCGATGACATACGTGCAACCTTGAAGACGGATAGTTTTGCTCAAGACATCCTGGCGCACATTGATACTTCTCGGGCATCCTGTTCTCAGTCTCAACAACCAGGTATTGACTACCGACAATTCGAATATCATGATGGTTTGTTATTCTTTAAAAAGCGCGTATATGTCCCCGATTGCTCCTGTCGCCTTCAAATCGTCCAACATTGTCACGACACCCATACGGCGGGACATTTCGGTAGTACCAAGACGTTGGAGTTAGTGCAGCGATCTTTTTGGTGGCCCCACATGCGCCGTTTTGTCGACGACTACGTTCGGACCTGTGATGCTTGCTGCCGAGCAAAGATGCCACGACACCATCCATATGGCTTGTTGGAACCTTTACCGATTCCAAGTAAGCCATGGCAGTCTATTTGTCTTGATTTTATTACAGATCTGCCAGTCTCGAAGGGGTTCGATGCTATCCTAACCGTCGTCGATCGATATACGAAGATGGCACATTTTGTGCCATGTACTAAAGCCATCACTAGCGAGGAAACCACCGCTCTTGTTATGCGTGAGGTATTTCGGCATCATGGCCTACCAGAGAGTATTATCAGTGACCGAGGCCCGCAATTTGTCTCCAAATTTTGGCAACATCTCTTCAGGATGCTCAAGGTCTCCTGCAACCTCTCCTCCGGCTACCATCCTCAAACTGACGGACAGGCGGAACGAACAAACCAAACGTTGGAGCAATATCTCCGGTGTTTCCTGAGTTATCAACAGGACGATTGGGCCGAGATTCTCCACTTTGCGGAGTTTGCATATAATAATGCTATTCACTCCTCGACTCGGGTCTCCCCATTTCTCGCTTATACCGGTTTCCATCCTCGCTGGTCGGTGATCGACACTCCGGAGCTACCTACCAACCCTCGTGCCGAGGACCATTTGGAGAGGCTACGCAAGATCCAGATGGATCTCTCTACTCACCTTCGTCATGCTCAACACACACAGAAGACTTATGCGGATCGTCATCGGATTCCCTCCTCTTTTGCCATCGGAGATCGAGTATGGCTCTTACGTCGTCACATCAAGACTACTCGACCGTGCGACAAGTTGGATTATCGACGACTCGGTCCTTTCCGTATTACGGGGAAGATTAATGATGTCACCTTCCGTCTGGATCTCCCTCCGCAGCTTCAGATACATCCGGTTTTCCATTGTTCTCTTCTTGAACCTTATAAAGCAAACACCATTCCCGATCGTGTGACACCACCGCCGCCCCCGTTGGAGTTGGACACCGGCCCGGAGTATGAAGTTGCTGCCATCCTCGATTCCAAACTTGTTCGCAACATGTTATTCTCTGACCGGACAAGGCCTAACACAAGGTGTCACGGAGACACTTCACCAAAGGGTGATTACGGCATAGGATTAAGATTCAACGCCTACACCGACTTACGTAGGTTACACGATTAGAGCGCTTTCGTTAATTACACGCGTAAGATATAACAGTAAGTACAGAACGGAAATCAACACAGAAGTATAAACACCATATGCTCTATTAATTATCCGCTGCGATTACAATGGGGTCCGGGCCTTTAAATAGGTTTCCGGCCCGTAGTACAAAACGGTGCCTATCGCACCTATTCGGGATCCGTCCGGATCTGGAACGGCATACCGTCTCCAGTCCGTCCGTCCACACTATGCTTATTTACAACCATACTTAATTAACTCCTTCACTCCGTATTTTGGACTCCTTGCCGGCCGGTAACACATGGCACGCCCGTGGGACAGTACCTTGTACGTCAAACCCTTCTCGGCCCCTTCATTGTTCACCCAAATTGTCCAAAATACTTTGTTCCAGAGTTTCCACTTGTTCTTCCGGTTGTGGTTGTTGCGGCTGTGCTTGCTGCTGCTGCTGTGGTTGCGGTTGGGCCTGAGGCTGCTCCGGCTGCTCTGCTTGATGCTGCTGCTCCGTTTGTTTCTCTGACTCCGGCTTCTCCGTTTGACTGCTTCCGGTCCGGTCTCCTTCCAGTAACGGTTCCTCATCATTGAGATTGACCGTTACCGGTTCTCGTGCTTTCTCTTCCCGGATCCGGGACCTCTCGTAGCTTTCAAACTGGATCTGCGCCTCCAGCCTGTCGTCGTCCAGCTGAGCTACAAGTTGCCGGACTTGGCTTAGTTGGTCATCTGCCAAGGCTTGAAAGTCTTCGGCCAGCTCATCTCTTATGCCGGTGAAGTCTTCGGAAGTCAGCATATAACAATCATCTCCCTCCTTCCGCCGGTTCTCTACGTCGGCCCGGAGCAATTGGAGTTCCGCCGCGTTCGTGGCCCATTTGGTCCACCATTTGACGGAACCGTTGTCAATCAAGATCTTGGTCTGGTTCAACCAGGCCCGCATGATATCCTGGATGCGACTTGCTCCCATTTGCGCTCTACTTTCCACCACTTGTCGCTCCTCCTTCAACTGCTTGATGAGATTCGCCGTATCCTCCGCCTGCTCTCTATAGCGCGTCAGCTGCCCTTGATATGTTGTTTGCAGCCTCTGCAGTACCTCCGCCGCTCTTTCTTTTTCCGCCTGCTGTTGCCTGAGGAGCTCTGTCCGAACCTTCTCCGCCTCTTCCAGCCGTCTTCTGGTTTCCGCTTGTTCCTTAGCGTATGCCGTTGCGGTCCGATCAACTGCTTGCCGGAGCTCATCCGTCCGTTCCTTGTGCTCCGTTTGCAACCGTTTATACTCCCGGTGCAAGTGCTCAAATTCCTCCGTTTTTTGTTTGAGCTTGCCGTTGATCTGGCGCTGGTTCCGGTCCTCCCGGTCCTTTACCTGCCGGAGTTCCTCTTTCAGGCGCTCTACTTCTGTTTCGGCGT
Organism: Azolla caroliniana; assembly: GCF_043228905.1. Classification (NCBI taxonomy): domain Eukaryota; kingdom Viridiplantae; phylum Streptophyta; class Polypodiopsida; order Salviniales; family Salviniaceae; genus Azolla; species Azolla caroliniana. The sequence goes on from NW_028230442.1 coordinate 11,874,428, forward strand.
TCCTCCGAAGCCTGTCCTTCTCTTGCAGCATTTTCTCCTTTTCCTCCTTGAGCCGGTCGTACGCTTGGTGGCCCTTCCGTAAGCACTCCTCGGCCCGGCGTAGATTCTCAGCAGTCTTTTTGAGTTCTGCCTCCACTGCCGTCTTCAATTCTCTTTCGCGGCTCCTCAGCGCTTCTTGGGCAGCTAGCTCATCCTTTAAGTCCGCAAGCTCTTGGGCTTGTGCCGCATTTCTCTCCGGAACGGTTTCCGTTGCCGGGGTCTGATTGCTATGTACAGGTTGATCTGACGCTTTATTCTGTACATTGCCCGGAGTCACCGGTGCTTGGACTTGTGTTGTCAAAGCCAATTGAGCCATTTCCCTTGTGACCCTGTCCAAGTCTTGTTCAAGGCTCCGGATTCTGGACCGGGCCGTCTCTAGATCTACGGTTGTGACGAGCAACTGTTCCTGGTGCGCTCTCTCCTCCGCCTCTATGTACTCGACCACTCCGGCGATTTGCTCGCCTACCCACCGTAGCCACATGCTACTGGTGCCTTGCTGCTGTACTGGTCGGGTCGGCTCGTTCACTGTGGAATTGTCTGGCCTGAGTGCCTGTATCTGCCGTTCTGGTTCTACTCCTTGGCCGCCATGTGTGCTGGCTGGGCTCGCCGGCTGTTGAGTTCCGGTTCTCGCCGTCTCCGGAGCCGTTGGAATGACTTCCTCTATAGAAGTCGACAAGGCCGGTTCCATACGCACCGGTTCCGGTTCCTCCCTTGTGGTTTGCTCAGGTTGAGTTGGGGGCGTTTCTTCCTCTTGCGGGTACGAACGCTCCCCCGCTGTCCCGGCGGTCCTACTTCTTGACCGTCGTTGGAGGTGCTCTTCTGCTTCCTCCGTTTCCTCTTCCTGGGTAACGGCATGTTTCTGTGCCGTCAAGGGTTCCGGTTCCTTCTGTCCCGGTCGCCGTATGGTTATCTTGACGGGTCGGACCGGTGACACCTCCTCCGGTTCTGGGAGCCGTTCCTTCCCTTTCGTCGCCTTTGACGCCAACAGCTGATGTCGTTTAGACGCAGGTTTCGAGGTGCTTCCTTCCGATAATCTTGGCCGCTTCTTTGGCTGGACGGTCTCAACCGACGGAACTAGCAATGTTATCCACTAAGCTACGGCATGCCACAGCTTCCGGCCCTCCTTGCCGTCCTTTCCTCGTACCATGTCGATTGCCGCGCACAAACCGTCTGCAATCAACACCGACCAATCCACCTTGGTCCCTTCATAGGTGGCTATGATCATCCCTGCCCGATTTTTTGGCATGACAGGGGGTCGGGGGTACACGTGGCCGTACTCATGGAGCACTCGAGCTATCTCCCTGAATAGCGGATCTTCGCCGCCCTGCGTTCGATAGCCTTTGCCGGCAACAGAGTACTCACCGAAATATCGGATGAGTTGCTCCGATGTTGGGTTATCGATCTGAAAGATACCTCCCTCCGGAAGGCCTGTTAGCGCACGGATCGCTTCCTCGGTGATGACTTCTGTGTCGAGCTCCTTGATGACCCTGTCGGCTTCTCTGTGCGGTGGTGCCTCCATGATGGTCAAGAACCCATCCAGTCCGTGTTGCCTGAACCATTTCCTGGCCGCTTCCGTCAGCGTTTGTGGTTCCATGTCTGCTTCGAGGTCGAGGAAAGATGGCGAGGTAGAGTGGTGATGAGAGTGAGAGCGAGAGAGAGAGCGTTCCGAACGTGGGGGTTCTCTGAGTGCAGGTTCGCGTTTGCTAAGCTTCCACTGCCTTGGTGCTTCTGTGCTTCTTGGCTCGCGAAAGAAAAAGGTCTCCATGCGTTCTTCTTTTTCTCGCTGCGTCTTGGCACCTTTTTCGAGCATGCACACGTCGTGTACCCATTTAGTATTAAGTAGCGTGGCGGCTCTTAAATGCCCACTTCGTACCTTTTCGCTCCTTGCTTTCACGTCCGTTCATACCTCGATTTTTAATGATTTCTTTTATTTTTATTTTTATTATTATTATTTATTTATTTATTTTTAATGACGGTATGTGATCTTACACATCCGTAGGTCCCTTCGGACCCTTACCATTTTCCTTACGGGTTGCCGTGTCTTCCTTCGCCTCTGCTACGGGTCCCCCGTCGTCTTTTGCTTCCATCCGTACCGTTCCCGGTATAGTGCCGGTGGGCTACATAAATGGGTTCTTTGGCATCGGTCCTTTATAGGGCTTTAGTCTAAATCCGTTGACCCACTTGCCTAGCACTTCACCGGCAAGTGTCCCTAACTGGTAGGACCCGTTGTATTCCCGTGTCAGCCAATACGGGCCTGTCCATCTAAACCGGAGTTTACCCGGCATCTTGCCCATCCTCGTTTGGAATACTAGCACCGGCTTTCCGATTTCGAACATCTTTTCATTACCTTTTCGGTGACGGTCAACGAACGCTTTCCGTTGTCGTTGCTCCAGTTCCATGTGTAGGATGCTGGCCAGCCGTTGCTCCTCCAGTTCGCATAGTGCTGCTAGCCGCATTTCCTCCGACTCCTTTTCATTCAGCCGTTCCCGTAGTTGGATCCGTAAGCTTGGTACCTGAAACTCCACCGGCATGACCGCCTCTAAGCCGAACGCTAACCGGAACGGCGTTGTCCGGATACTTGTTTTGTATGCCGTTCGGTACGCCCATAGCGCGCTATGGAGCTTTGTATCCCAGTCCGTCCGGTTTTCATTGACGATTTTGCAGAGAATGTTCTGCAGTGTTTTGTTGGTGGACTCTGCTAACCCGTTCGCTTGTGGGTAGTACGGTGTGCTCCGTTTATGGACCACGGCATAGAACGTTGTTAAGCTTTCCACTACCTGGCCGAGGAAGTGCCCTCCTTGGTCGCTGATTAATTCAATCGGACATCCATATCGGCACCAAATGTTTTCGTACAGGAATTTTGCTGGGGATGACACGGTGTTGTCTCTCAAGGGCTTAGCCTCCACCCATTTAGTGCAATAATCTGTTGCCACGATGACATAACGATTACCCGTTCTCATTGCCGGTGGCTTGAACGGTCCGACAAAATCCAACCCCCACTTCTGGAATGGCTCTAGTGGCAGTACCGGTTGGTGTGGCATCCGTGCTTGCTCCGTAGGCTGGCCCATTCGTTGGCATAGGTCACATTCCTTAGCATACTTGACGGCGTCTTTTAGCTTCGTGGGCCACCATAAGCCGCTCTGCCATACCTTCCTTGTCGTCGCTTCCCCGGCATAGTGTCCTCCGGCCACCCCACAGTATGCTTCCCGTAAGATTACTTGTTTCTCGTCACTACGGACTGCCCGTCTCCATATTCCATCTGCTCCTTTGTGGTAGAGAGTGTCCCGTAACAGACAGAAATTACGGCTCTGCACCGCCAGTCGTTTCCTCTCGTCCCGGTTCATTTCCTCCGGTGGCAGGCCCGTGGTTAGGAACTGGTGCATGTTTGTCAGCCACCTATCTTCTGATGCCACCGTGTCGTCCGCTGCCGTTTCCAGGGTGATACGGAATAATTCTGCGTCCGGGAATTCATCCGCTACTCCGTCGCCTGATTCTCCGGACTCTAACTGGCTCAGGTAGTCTGCTACGGCATGCTGGATCCCGGGCCGGTGGAAGATCTCGAATTCGAACTCCTACAACAGCAAGGTCCAACGGGCCAACTTACCGGTTAGGGACGCCTTGGACACTAAGTACAAGAGCGCCGAGTGATCCACATGAAAGGAGAACTTCCTTCCCAATAGGTAATGACGAAACTTTGTGACACTGTAGATCATGCCCAGGGCCTCCCGTTCCGTCGTCGAATAGTTCTTCTCCGCTTGGGACAGCTTCCGGCTGACGTAATATACCGGCCGGTACCATTTGGGCTCCGTAAGTTGCATTAAGGCGTTGCCGATGGCGACGTCGGAAGCGTCAACGAACACATGAAATTCCTTGCTCCAATCCGGAGGCTGCACGACGGGTGCTTGCGACAGAAGTACCTTCAGGGCATTGTATGCCTTATCCTCCGTATCCGTCCATTGGAACGGTGTCCGATGTACCGCGGTGTGTAATGGTGTAGCCAAGTCAGCCAAGTGACGGAGCATCCGGCTGTGCCACCGGATCTGTCCTAAGAATCGGCTTAGTGCTTTTGCCGTTTTCGGCGCCGGTGCCCCTAGTATCGCGTTTACTTTGTCCGGGTCGACCGCAATGCCCTCCTTACTTACAATGTGTCCCAGTAAGATTCCACTTGAAACCCCAAAGATGCATTTTGCTGGGTTTAAGCTTAGCCGGTATAACCTACACTTTTCAAGGCATAACCGTAGGTGCTGCAAATGGTCTTTTCCCCGGCTATAGACTGCAAAATCATCTAGGAAAACCTGCATGAAGGCAGGAATGTATTCGCCGAAGATCTCCATGATGATTCGCTGGAAAGTTGTTGGTGCCGTTTTTAGGCCGAACATCATTACTTCGGCCACAAACACCCCCCATTCGGTGACGAACGCTGTCTTCTCCTGGTCGTCAGGGTGCATCCGGATTTGATTGTATCCGCTGAACCCGTCTAGAAAGCTATAAACTTCATGGCCGGCGACGGCATCCAGTACTCCATCCGTGAACGGAAGAGGGAATGCATCCGTAATTGTGGCTGCATTTAGTTTCCTGTAATCTACACACACGCGGATTTTACCGTTCTTCTTTGGGACGACGACGATGGGGCTCAGCCACGTCGCTTTCTTTACCGGCCGAATGAAGCCCACTCTTAGGAGTTTGTCGATTTCCTCCTTCACTTTGGCGGCGTAGTTGGGGTTCATTCGGTAACGTCTTTGCGCCACTGGTTTCGCGTCCTTGCCTAAGTGGATCTGATGCTGATATAATTGAGGGTCCAGCCCTCGCATGTCTTCGTATGACCAGGCGAATACGTCGCGAAACTCCGTGAGAAGTTTGATCATCGCCGCTTTATCTTCCGGCTTCATTTCTTTGGCGATGTGTACCGGCTTTGATTCGTCCTTGCTTCCTAGGTTCACTTCGTCGAGCTGGGACGTTTTTACCCGTTGGGAAACGGCCATTTCCCGTTCCAACGCTTCCTGTGCTTGCCGTAATTCCCGAATCGAATCTTTGTCTGGTTCGGCTTCGGTTTCGTCCTGCTGCGGCAAGTATGGCGCTACGGCCTCAGCTACGTCAATCTCGAAGAGTGGTACGATCTTCGGGTGTTCCTCCAAGTACTGGGCCTCTTCGTCGTCTGCCAACCCTTCAAGCATGTTCACGCATTCCGCATATAGCGGTGTGCATTCCTTACCGTTGCTCGTCCGTGGTTGTGTCGGTACCCGGACCTTGGCTTTTCCGCGCCGGAAGGTAATCATATTTTTCCGCCAATTTTGCTTGATGTGTGTTGTTTTCAACCATGGTCTGCCCAGCAACAGTGGGTACGCGCCTTGCGCCTGTAGCTGCAGCACTACAGCCGAGATGTGAAATGTGTGACCTCCTATGGTGACTTCCAATTTCCGTATTAAGCCCATCGGCCGTACAGAGCTCGTATCCGCCATCCGTAGCCAGAACGGACATGGCTCCCATTCATGTATACCCAAGGCATCACATGTGCGGAGGCTTATTACGTTCACCCCGGAACCTCCATCGATTACTGTGCCGGGAAGTTCGTGCCCTTTGACAATAGCTGTAATCACCGGACTACTAGTGTCCACCACCGTTGGTCCCTCCTCTGGATTCGAGAAAAGGACTGGTGCCGGTGGGGCTATACCGTCTGTCATGACCGTTTTTAGTCCTTCCGTAAATCGCGGCACGAGCTGTAAGAGTCTTCCTAATGGCAAAGTGATCTGACATTCTTGCAGTGCTTGCCATGTCTCGTTTTCTGGGTGGCTACCGCCGGCACTCCCTATGGTATCCGCCTTTTGCCGTTCCGCGTCCGCGACGTTCCTTTCATTGGCTTCCTTCACCCATTCCGTCGCCTGTTTTCGTATGGCCTCTTGTGTTTCCCACTCTTTGGCCATGCCTTTCGACCGTGTGGTTACTTGCTGTATATCCGCCACTTCCGGAACCACCATATTAACTGCTGGTCGTTTATCGTAGCTCTTTGCCGGGCACTGGTTACTGTAGTGGCCTTCCTGCTTGCAGTAGTAGCAGTACTCTTTCCGGGTATTGCTGGATTCGGCATTGCTGGTAGCCGGAGTCGGTCCCGTAGTGAGTGGTGCGTTCTGTGCCGGTTGGCTCCTTGGGGTTCCATGTTCCGGGTCCCTAGGGTGACCACCTTTCTTGAAATTACGTTTCTTATTATTCTTATTTTTATTTCGGTAGTCCTGTCGTGGTGGATCGTAAAATCGGTCGTAGTCCTCCTGGTGCCTTCGGTAACCAGGGGAATGGTCTCTATCGTATTGCTCGTGTCGTCTGTTGGGCTCCCGATAACGGTCCGATCGCTCATACCGGTCGTAGTTATCATGCCGCTCCCCGTACCGGCCATCATTCTCTTGTCTGTCTCCGTACCGGACATCCTGTGCTGGTCGGTACCGGTTCATTTTTTGCCAACGATCTTCATCTTCGTCTCGGCTGCTTCTTGGCTCGATCCGTCGGACGGGTGGTGCTTGTCGGTTTAGCAGGTTATACTCGCACCGGTCCGTTGTATGACTCTTGGATTGGCAAATCACACACTGGGTTCACATGGTGCACTCCACTGCCGAGTGTCCGGCATTCAAGCAGATTGTGCATTGAATTGCCTGCCGGAACCGGAGATCTTCCTCGGTGGGTAACGCCCGTTGCAGTGTTCCCAGTGTAAGCCATGAGCTTGACTTTTCCATTTCTCTGACCCGGTCAATGACCTGGTCAATGGTGCTTCCGCGAAAGTCTATTACCGTACACACCGTGCGTAACGGTTCCCGGAGTGCGTTTAAAAATATCGTCCGTAATTCCTCCTCCGGGGGTGCACGGGCAAGCTGGCTATGCATTCGTTGGAAACGGATGACGAATTGGGGAATGCTTTCCCCTGCCTCCTGTCGGATCGTATAAAACAGGCCCACCATTGTCGTCTGGTCGACCTCCTTGTGGAAAAAATGCAAGAATTTTGCTTTTAATTCTGCAAAGGTTGTGATGGTCGCCGGGTCCTGCGTCCGCCGCCATCGTGTCGCTGGTCCTTCCAACGTGACCCCGAATTCCGCTATCTTCGAGCGTTCTTCTTCCTCCGGTGTCATTCGCTGGGACGTGTGATTTGCTTCCCATGTCTGCTCGAAGGCATGAACATGCGCTTCCGCATCCGGATCATCGCGATACTTTGAGTATTGGAACGGCATGTCGTCGTCCAGTATTAGGTCGCGGTTTAGTGGCGTTTGTTGATATCTTTCCGGTTGTCTCTCCGGTTCCACTTCCGGTTGTTTTGCCGGTGCTTTTTCCGGTTCCTCTTCCGGTTCTTTTTCCGGTTTTTTCACCGGCTCGTCTTCCGGTACCTTCGCCGGCTCTTTCGTTGGTGTCGGTGGCTTTGCTTCTTCCACTTCCGGTGTTGGTGGGTTGACAGCTTCCGTTTGCGGTTCGGGATAGCCCTGGTCGAGCGGTTCCGGTTCTAGAGTCGGCACGGTATCCGACCCGTCGTCCTCCGGGCCGCCAGGGGTATCGTTGCTGCTCCGGTAGTTCGTGTGCACGCTGTATCCCCCTTCGGAATCCGATTCGTAGGCTGAAAAGGCTTCTGCCTCGTTTTCTCCGCTTGCCAGCGCCTCCAGGAGGCGTTCGGTTTCCCAGAGACTACTTAGACTGCTTCCGTCGTCCTGGTCGCGAGTTTGCTGTAACCGAAGAGATTCCTCCGCGACTCTGCGGATCTCGTTGGAGAACGAACGATCCGAGCGAATTTCGTGCGCTGCTTGCTGGAAAGTCTCACGCCGTCTTTGCCGTTCGGCGAGGCGTCGAGCTCGGTCTGTAACCAGGTCGTGCGTTGGTCTAGTCATCCATTACCATCGTTCGCTGCGAGAACGCAGGAATCGTGGTCGCCAAAACTGTGTTATTCTCTGACCGGACAAGGCCTAACACAAGGTGTCATGGAGACACTTCACCAAAGGGTGATTACGGCATAGGATTAAGATTCAACGCTTACACCGACTTACGTAGGTTACACGATTAGAGCGCTTTCGTTAATTACACGCGTAAGATATAACAGTAAGTACAGAACGGAAATCAACACAGAAGTATAAACACCATATGCTCTATTAATTATCCGCTGCGATTACAATGGGGTCCAGGCCTTTAAATAGGTTTCCGGCCCGTAGTACAAAACGGTGCCTATCGCACCTATTCGGGATCCGTCCGGATCTGGAACGGCATACCGTCTCCAGTCCGTCCGTCCACACTATGCTTATTTACAACCATACTTAATTAACTCCTTCACTCCGTATTTTGGACTCCTTGCCGGCCGGTAACACAACAAACTTTATTACTTGGTAGATTGGCTCGGTTATAGTCCGAGCGAACGTACTTGGGAACCCGTCGAGAATGTTGCCAATGCACAAGATCTTCTTGCTGATTTCCACCGAAAGTATCTGGACAAACCCAGTCCGCAATTAGCGCCGACTCGTTCCACTCGTCGTCTTTAAGGGGGAGATAGTGTCATGGCAAGACTCGAACCCATGACTTTATGCTACATGGGTCGAGCTCTTACCATTAGATTATGAATTGTATTTTGTAGGATATTATTTTCATTTATACTTTATCATAGAAAATTGATGTATATTCCAGATCTCTCTGGAACATTCTAGAAGCTTCAGGATTATTCCTAAAAACACTATAAAAGGAGGCACAAGGCATTGTTTTGAACCAAATTGGTTCAACACCAGTCTTAAGCCTCGTAGTCGATTTGTACTTATCTTTCATATAATATAAGAGTTGCTGTCATCATCCTATTTCCCTCTCTCTCCTCTTCTCACTTCCTCTCTCTCGGGAATCTTACGCAGTCCCGTCCTCTTAGTACTAATAGTACTACTCTTCTTAGTACTAATTCCATCTCTGTTTTAGTACTATTCCTGACAAACGGAGAGGCGGCTACGGACCGAATCGGACCTATCAGCAAGGTCATGGGCATAAGGAAGTCCGGTCCAATGGGATCCCCACACCAGACCGGAGACTCTGGCAGTTCGGTCAGCGTGGCAACGTGAGACCATCAGAGAAGGATGGTGGCGGCGGGAAACGGGACCCGACTACGCGGGAGACACGAGGAGAGTCCAGGAGGGACTCAAACAAAAGACACCCGAATTTCGGCAAGCAACGAAACAACAACCGGTCCTATGGGATCTTCACACCGATCTGGAGACTACGGTTGTTCGGCCAACATGGCAATGTAAGACCAAGAGAGAAGGATGGTGGCGGCAAGGAACGAGACCCGGCATCGAATATAGTCGGCAAGACGGAAGTTGTCTAAGTGCAAACCCCCTACCAACCGGTTACGGTTTCCGAGGGAGCCTGTAAGGGCAAGTACGGGCAGTGTGCCAAGCTGGGACATGCACACCCAGAGTTGAAGAAGAATCGTGCAAGTGTCCATCGAGGGCCGAATCGGAGCATGACCAAAGGATAGCACGCCCGCTTCGGAGATCTTGACGACTTAGTTGGAATGGTAGCAACTGGCGTCGCAAGCCAAGCCCAAGATGACAAGTTGGTGGGGGCGAGGGGACGACGATGAGTGAAAGGCTTCAACGCGGCAGCAATGGCACAAGACGGAAGAGGGCCAAGCCGGCTACTACGGGTATTCCTTGGATGCAGAGGACACCCACAGGCGAAAGGGAAGCGCGGTGGTGCCGGGATTTCGCACGCACCGACTCTGGAGACTTCGGCATCCGGCCCGAGAGCCCGTGTGAGACCGAGAGTGACAGATGGTAGCGGCGGCAAAGACGGCGACCAAGACAACGCTGCAACAGACTAAGGCCAAGCGGGCCGTTACGGGCGCTCCTCAAGTAGAGGACACCGGACCTACGGCGGATAGCGGAGCGTGCATTCGGCCAACTAAAGGGCCAACAACGAAGTACGCGTACTACGCAATCGCGGCAATTGACCTATCGATGGGTCGAATGAGCCTACGAGGAGGCAGGCACGAGGACGACCGGTTCGGAGCAAATGGCGATCCGAAGGACGAAGGGTAAGCACGGGCCGGTCTTCTCCGACAAAGAGTCTATTTTGGTGCATACCAGTGGATGCGCGGTTAGGTGGGGGCGGATGTCGTGGAGAAAACCGTCCCTAGGCAAAATCAAAGAATATCGGGAGAATCGGCGGAGTGCATCATGTGTACTCACCCTTGTAAAAACGTGTGAATAGTAGGAGTCAAGTCGGGACAGAGCACCCCATGTAAGTTGGGATTTATCCCACATTGTAACGCATCCCTCTCCTTGGTCTATAAAAGGAAGGGAGCACCCCTTTGTGAAGGGGTTGCCCATTTTGAGTTAGGAGGGTATACCATTAGGTTTAGTATTCCGTTTATCTTTTCTTCTTCTTCTTCTTCTTCTTCATCTTCTTCTTCCCCTTTGTGTTTGCTTAGGGTTTGCTTCCGCTCGGCCTCCTATGCAAGACCCTACACGGCGCGACGAGCCCGAGAGCTCCCCGACAGCGGCTTGGCGGAAAACTGATGTTGTAGTGTAACCTACCTTGGTCCAGCTCAACGCCGGAGATGTATTCTTTCCCTTGTAATATACATATTTGCGTCTGTTTTTGCATATCGGTTTATTTGGTGGTGTCTGAAGCACAACCCCTTGCTTCCTATGCATAAGAATCGTTGTCGCGCGCACGCTCTCCCTCTCCTTTGTCTCTCTCTCTCACGTTCGGTTGCCTCCGGAGCACGTTCGGAGTTGGTTTCTCGGCACCCCCTTTTCTCCCTAGTCCGAGATCCCTGTGGTCCCGCCCTTCTCCATGCACGCACATAACAATGTGACAGCAGGAGAGAGGAAGAACAGGAACAAGAGCATGCAAGGAGCGGAGGTGTTCATCACGACGGAAGTAACTGTAACGAGGAATCGGATGAAAAATTCGATTTCAGGCCCATTGAAGAAGCGAATAAAAGTGCAAGGGCCATAACCATAGGAAAGAGTCGAGGATAGCCAAATTAGGAGGAGATACAACCAAGAAGGGCGTAAAGGCCAAGACCAAGACGTGGTCTGATGTAGTCAAAGGCCTAAAGACAGGAGAAGAATTGGAGACAGCCAATTCGGATGAGAGCGACTGTGAATCGAAAGTGTTCGATTCGGATATACAGAATCAACTTAAGGCCATGCGGAGAAAAGGGCAGCGAAGGACGCGCCGACACCGTGACAACAAGGGAGCTGAGAAGGGTTGGATGAGCAGACAAGCCGACCAGAAGGGTCAGGGTGCGCGGAATCGAACAAGACGAGGAGCGCGAGCAAGGCGTGAAGCCAAAAGAAACTGGAGCAGTGATCCGGAAGAACCAAAAGAGCCTCAAGTTGAGCTTGAGGGGGAGTGTTGACATACAAGCTCAACATTGGCCGGATCGGTTGTGCAAGCCGAGAACTGGATCGATTGGGACCGATCGGTTAGGCCGGATCGGTGCATAAACCGGGTGCGTAAACTATTACGCAAACCAGTGCGCAATGAGAAGCCGTAGCGGTGCGTAAACCGCAAGGCCGTTGTGGTGATGTTGCACGTCTAGTGGGAGAAAAAGTGAAAAAGTGTGGGTCCACGCACATTACACAAATACTTGTAGAAATGAAAATAAATCAATAATAAATAGACGGGTGCAAGTAAGCTTTGAACCTTACACCTCCAAGATAAGAGGCAATTAGCTTACCACTAAAGCTACTACTAAGTGCTTTAAATTTTGTATATTTCCTTGTCATATTCAGTATTCCAGGGGAAACAAACGTACAAAACTGTGCACAAAATCATGGATTTAAGCCCATGGTTTTATGCATGTCAATAGCAAAACCGTGTGCACAAAACCTTGGTTTTAGCCCATGGTTTTGTGCATGTCACAAGCATATAGAGACCTATAAAAGCCTCTAGTTGGGCTTGTGTAAGGGGGGTCAATTTAGAGATCATCATCATCATCATCAATAATAATAATATAATACTCTTCTTATTCTTCTTCTTGACATCTATCTTCTTCTCAAGTAAAAATCTTCGATCTTCGCAAGTGTAACATTAGTTTCATCGACTCCTACATACACATCTTCATCTTTTCGACAATTTTGCAAACGTCCTCCCCGGTCCGAGACCCCGGTGGTCCCGCTCAAGCAAAGCACGCACATACGCGCATCTTCGCGACATCTAATTGGTGAACCCGACGTGAAGAGTGGTAGGGAAGGATGAAGATGGACGAGGAATATCTCATGAAGGCAATGTCGAAGATGATGATGGAATTTTCGAGAGAAAGTAAAAGACGAGATGCGGGCCCACAAGTCGTCGAAAGCGTGGTCGAGCGATTCGGCTATTTCGTCGGGGGCATAGTCCAAAATTTTCTAGACACCTACAATGCCGAGATGGATTCGAGAGGTGTAAAAGAAGCTAAGAGGCTGAAGTGCTTTTGTCAGGTGGTGGCTGAACTGAACTACAAAGAGGTAAAAGAGCTTCAAGAAGCTCATGATTCATGGGTGACTTTCAAGGAGGCGCTATTGGAGGCATATGGCTACGAGAGACCGAAGGGACAAAGTTTATACAAGTTCGACCAATGGGTGTCATTGATGAAGACCCACTAGAGTGCCATGGATGCGTTCATTGAGTTTGAGTGTGGCTTTGCTCAACTCTCAAAGCGGGATCAAAGATTGGTAGGGGTGAATAAAGTTCTACTATTTGTAAAGTCAATCGATCGGAATGAAAGGAAGGTCATTGGAATCCAACTCGAGGATGAAGATGGTTCAAATGGCCTCATCGAGGATTGGGCCAAAGTGGAAAGGGTATGCTGACAACACAACGAGAGGAAGACGAGATTCTTGTCGACAACAACACGACCCATGAGGGATGTTCAAAGGAGAACGGGATGCAATACACCACCACCGAAGGAAGAAAACTCGAAGAGGGAAGATTCGATACTCAACATAGAAACCTTAATGAGAGAAGCATTCAAGAACTTAAAGGTGCAAGGTGATGCTGAAGAGGAGCTTAAAATGGAGCGAAAACCGAGGAGAACGGTGATCGAGGAAAAAGAGACAAATATGGGTTAATGAAGTTGCCAATACAAAGGTTCAAGTTTTTTATGACAATACCATGGCAGAAGGTATGAAACAAGCCACCTTCTCAACTTACGGAGGAACAACAGTCAGGAGAAAGGTCGAAGAATTGAGAGCGGGAAATGTTGCTTTAAGAGTGGACGAGCATTTCGGAACACATGTTGTGTCCGAAATATCGAGTGATAAAGGTGCAAGCACGAGCAAAGCTTGCGTGATCGAGGGAGGTAAAGTGTGCGAGGTCAATGTTATTGAGGTGGTAGCCACGAAGAATGACATCGAGTCGCAGATGGCTCTGGAAGAGTCCACAGCGGATGACCGTGTCGAGACTTTCCCGACACTTGATCTAGAGACTTGGGCAGTTGCGTCCGAGAGCCAACATGAGACCCAAGAGACGGAAAGTGGTGGGGAAGAAAATATTGAAGACAATGCAAATAACAATGTTGAGTGAAAGATGGCTATGGATGAGTCGACAGTGACCGATGGTGTCGAGGTTCTCCCCACAATTGTTCCTGAGACTTCGGCAGTTGTGCCTGAGTGCCAACGTGAGACCGGAGAGATGGAAGGTGACGAAAGGAAATCGATGGACCAAAACGGTGATGAGGAGGATGGCCATAAACGAAGGGATCTCTCCACACCAGTTCCGGTGACTTCGGCAATTGTGCCCGAGAGCCAACATATAACCGGAGAGATGGAAGGTGGCGGCGAGGAGATGAGGGTCGAAGATAGCGCATACGGAGGAACGATGGCCAACGAGGCCAAAAATAAAGCTACAATAGAGCTCAATGAAGACCCAGAGAGTGGCAAGAAAGGAAGAACCAGAATACAATTCGGATGGACGATGACGTGGTTGGTATTCCGACCTGAACGGAAGCTGACCCAAACGAGAGTTGATCAACCGGGCCCGACCCAACCGAAAACCGGATGGAAACGGACCCAAACGAAAGTCGATCGTCTGAGTTTGATTCGGCTGAATGCGAATCTAGACGAAGGCGAACCAAGCCAAAAGCTGATTGGTCGAGCCCGATCTAGACAGAAGTTGAGCCAGCCTAGCCAAAGTTGGAGTAGACGAGCCACGACACCCGATCGAGGCTGGTGAGCATAAGGAAAGGCAAGCATGAGACGAGAAAGGATGATAATGGAAAGTTAGGTGACCAAGGAGATGGTCGAGATGAAGGTGGCACATGCACGAGGCATGAAGCATTATGCTCAGGGGGTGGAAAGGGAGCCATGACAATCAGACATGGCAATGCAAAGGGTGAGCGAATGATATGGTGGATCAGGATGACAACAACAGTTTGGGTAGAAACAAGAGACATGTTCAAAGTAGAGGATAAAAAGACATTGCGGGCGAGGCCCAAGAAAGGAGGAAATCAGAGAACAACCACCTTTGACCCCGCCACATCACTCTTTTCTTCTCGGCACATACAAGAGGATGTGCGGTTTGGTGGGGGTGGATGTCGTGATGTTGCACGTGCAGTGGGAGAAAAAGTGAAAAAGTGTGGTTCCACGCACACTACACAAATACTTGTAGAAATGAAAATAAATCAATAATAAATAATCCTAGGGCCTAATGGCATTGAGTGCGTATAGAGGGGTGCAAGTAAGCTTTGAACCTTACACCTCCAAGATAAGAGGCAATTAGCTTACCACTAAAGCTACTACTGAGTGCTTTAAATTTTGTATATTTCCTTGTCATATTCAGTATTCCAGAGGAAACAAACGTACAAAACTGTGCACAAAAACATGGATTTAAGCCCATGGTTTTATGCATGTCAATAGCAAAACCGTGTGCACAAAACCATGGTTTTAGCCCATGGTTTTGTGCATGTCACAAGCATGTAGAGACCTATAAAAGCCTCTAGTTGGGCTTGTGTAAGGGGGGTCAATTTGGAGATCATCATCATCATCATCATCATCAATAATAATAATATAATACTCTTCTTATTCTTCTTCTTGACATCTATCTTCTTCTCAAGTAAAAATCTTCGATCTTCTCAAGTGTGACATTAGTTTCCTCGACTCCTACATACACATCTTCATCTTTTCAACAATTTTGCAAACGTCCTCCCCGGTCCGAGACCCCGGTGGTCCCGCTCAAGCAAAGCACGCACGTACGCGCATCTTCGCAACACCGTTAGTATGGTATTCCTCGTAAGGAATAATTTTGGGAGTTACTGTAGTAGGTTGATTTATGAGCAGTCAAGTATTGTCAATACTTGTGTCAGCCTGATAGTCAGGGCTTGTATAAAAGGTGCTCATTGAGCACGAAGAATGTACAGAGCGTCATTATTTTGAAATCGAATTGAGTTGTCCTCTCTCTCTCTCTCTCTCTCTCTCTCTCTCTCTCTCTCTCCATCTCCATCTCTGTGTTTTTTGAGTTTACCGAACTGTTTACTCTGTGTTTATGCACACACTTTCACACATGTATTCTTTTACAATACCTAAGGATGTGCTTGACAGCCTGCTAATGCTTCCATCTTGGGTTTGACATGTGCCGACTGACCACTCCTACTACATAGGCTAGGTCAAGTCGGGTCGCCACCATTGCGTACATGATACTTCCTACGGCTGATTCGTAGGGAATCTTTCCATAAACTCTCTCTCCTTGTCCGTTGAAGTAGAGTCTTTGTCCGATAGTCGGATCGACGTCGAAAGCGATGTTGGTGTTGGCTTCGCATTTTGCATGTTGAAGCGCCGCAACCCCTTCCAGATATACTCCGACTAGGAGAGTCGGAGAGTCTTCGTCATCTGATTTCACTCAATCCTCATGCCCAGTATGTGATGGGATTGTCCGAGTTCCTTCATCGTGAACTTGTCGTGAAGGCTCCACTTCAACTTTCTGATCTCTATTTGATTGCTTCCTGCAATCAGCATGTCATCGACATATAGGATTAGATAGATCCTAGACTCGTCGGCCAGTTGTTGAACATACATACATGGGCCAGAGTCGGATCAACGGTATCCAAGTTGCCTGATGTTGGAGTCGAACTTCTGGTACCACATCCTTGGCCTGCTTGTTTCAAGCCATAGAGACTAACATACAAAGTGACTTTCCTCCCCCGTTGCCGTGAAGCCTGCCTTCTAGATATCCATGTAGGAATGTCGTCTTTACATTCAGTTGCTCTAGCTCTAGGTCTTTTGTCACCACGACTCCTAGTAAGAGTCAGAGGGTGGTCATCTTGACTACTGGTGATAATATCTCGTCATAGTCGACCCCATGTTCTTGTTTCAACCCTTTCGCGACAAGCCGAGCTTTGTACTTGGCTTTCTGTGAGTCAGATACATATTTGTATCGGAAAACCCATTTGCAAGGTAGTGGCTTTCTTCCAAGTGGTAGTTCGACCAGTTCCCATGTCTGATTCTTGTAAATTGAGTCCATTTTGGATTTCATGGCTTGGAGCCATGTTTCGACATCCATTGCGGCGATAGCTTCTTCATGAGTGCTTGGTTCGCCTGCATCGCTGTAGTTGACGTAGTAGAGGCCCGGTTCAAAGAACTCTGTTGGCCTTCGAGCTCATCCAGATCTCTTGGGTCCCGAGATAACTGGTTCGGATTCTTCGATCGACTCGGTTGGGCGATCAGTATTTGTTGAACTATTTGTGTCAGGAGTCTTGTTAGTTGACCCGCCTCAAGTCGGGATTTCGATGGTGTCACATTGTCCTCCCCTATGGACTTTGTCGACTCAGTTCTATTTCCTACTCGCATCTTGTTGTCTTTGCCTTCTTCAACTCTTGTCGAATCGGCTCTATCTTTTATGGATTTGTCTTCGAGTTCGACTAGTGGACTTCCTATCGATTCAAAGTTGGCAGGTATGTTGTTGACTTGGTCGAGTTCAACTATTTGTCGAATCTTTGAGTTAGTTGGGTGGGATGGTCCTACGACATCTCTGTCAACTTCGAAGGATACCCCTTTTTACCAACTATTTTCTACTGGTTCTGCTGAGAGAAGATATAGTCTTCATTGAAGACTACATCACTGCTCTAGATTAGTTTCCGGTTCTAGAGGTTCCATAGCCGGTAGCCAAAATCCCCATTGCTTCGATAAACAAGAAATATGCATTTCACTGCATGGGGTGGCAACTTGGTCCTTTTCTCCTTGGGGATGAACGCGTAAACTTCACATCCGAATACATGGAGCCTATCGTAGGTCACTTGTTTGCCTGACCATAGTGCCTGTGGCACTTCGAGCTTGATTGCCTTCGACAGTGATAGATTTACTGTTAGGATTTTGGTCCCTCCGGATGGGATATGAGTACCTGGCAACGAAAGACCCGGTGAGAACCGGATGATGAGTACCCGGCAAGGAACCGGATGATGCAGGCCTAGTGAGAACCTCTCACCGGATGAAGGGACATATATGTAAATATGTTTCTGTTAGGCCATTGTGGCTATATTTGTAAATAGCCCAAAAATCATATTAGTATAAATATGACCTAGGGCAAACAGAGAACATATGATATATAGAGTTACTAGTGTAACTGTTGTACAGAGCGTAACAGAGAGAGAGAGAGAGAGAGACCTTCAACAGTCTCTGTTGTAACCGCCTATTGGCGAAGATTGAGAGCACGAGGTCATTGCCTCTGTGACTTATTATTGTAATCTTTACATAGTGATAGTTTGGAGTCAGTGGGATCCCGTGGTTTTTTCCCCTATTAGGGTTTTTCCACGTAAACATATTGTGTACTCTCTTTCAGTGTTTTGTGTATATGTGCATCTATCTCCACATTCCCACTTCTGTGATTGTAATTTTCAACTAAGTGATCGAAAACTCGGTTGTGGCCGAGCATTATTCCGCATATTCTCTAAAATCTTGTATCAGAGCAAGCAACACAGAAGATGGAAGAATCTTACGGCAGCATGTTCAAGCTCATCGGCTCCAACTACTCAGTGTGGAAGTCGAAGATGCGGGACATGCTGGTGGTTAAAGATCTTTGATTGCCGGTTAAGTTCGGTGACAAGAGACCGGATAAGATCGACGCCACGGTGTGGGAGGTGATGCACATGAAGACGACAACATACATCCGGTGCTTCATCGACATGGGCCTATACAACAACTTCAGTGAAGAGAGCAAAGCTCATGAACTCTGGGAGAAGATCGGCATCATGTTCCAGAACAAGAATGTCGTTAATCGGGTTTCGGTATTTTGGAAGCTAGTGAGGCTCTAGTACCAAGATGGCTCCAGTATGGCGGAGGACATGAATGCCTTCCAGGGGCTGATACACCAAGCAACCTCATTGGAAGTACCTCCCACCGATGAGGTACTTGCTCTACTCCTGCTCGGTTCCCTCCCGGATAGCTAGGAGACGTTAGTTATCACTTTGGGCAACGCCAGGCCGGAAGGAAAAGAGCTATCCCTAGCAAGAGTCAAGTCGAGCTTGCTAGATGAGGAGGCGCGTCGGAAAGACAAGGAAGACAAGGATACGAGCTCCGACTCCAAAGCGCTCCTTACCGAATCGGAACGCGGAAGACAAAGGAATCGGAGTCCCCAGAACCGGGAAAAATCGGGGACACGGTCAAAGTCAAGGGGGCGGCCCACTTGCTTCTATTGCGGCAAGCCGGGGCATTTCCAGAAGAACTGTCGGCATTTTCGGGAAGACAAGGGAACCGACAGTACCGATTCGAAGAAATCACCAGACCGAAACGGTTAGGATTGACGAGGACCGGACCGGAAGGGAACGACGGAAATAGCGGCAAGTGAAGAGGAGTTGATGCTCATCACCGAGGAGAGTGAGTTGAACCTTGTTGTTGAAGAGACAACGAGGGTTGTCGACTCCAGAGTGTCGTTCCACCTTACCCTGAACCGAAAATGCTTCTCATCCTACACAACCAGTGAGCATGTCTGTGTCCAGATGGGGAATGAAGGGACATGCCGAATTATCGGCATCGGGGATGTGTTGTTGACAACATCAACCGGATGCAAGTTGCTGTTGAAAGATGTCTGACACGTTCCGGAGGTTCCACTGAACCTGATATCAGCCAGTCGGCTAGATGATGAAGGCTACACAGGTACCATCTGGAACGGTGTCATGAGGTTCTGCAAAGGGACCTTAATAGTGGCTCGAGCCCGGAAGGTCAACACACTGTACTTGATGAATGCCCGGATATGCCGGGAAGAAGTGAAGGTAGCATCTGACACTGCCGGTGAGCTGTGGCACAAAAGACTGTGTCACATGAGTGAGAAGGGGATTAAGAGGTTTGGCAAAGACAACCTCATTCCGGTGAAGGATGTGCAACTTGAGAAGTGCACCGATTGCTTGGCTGGCAAGCAAAACCGCACCTCCTTCCAGTCAAGACCACCGATGAGACGGAATGCACCACTGGAGCTGGTGCATACCGATGTGTGTCAAGTGGACACGAAGTCACATGCCGGATCGCAGTACTTCATGACGTTCATAGACGACCACAACCAAAAGTTGTGGGCCACACCATTGAAAACGAAGGATCAGGTATTATCCGTCTTCAAGGAGCTCCATGCAAGAGTGGAAAGAGAAACCGGCCAGAAGCTGAAGGCGGTTCAAACAGATAACGGAGGCGAATACCGGGGGCAATTTGAGGAGTACTGCCGCTCGAAGGGAATCCGGCTGGCCAAGAGGATGAGCTGGACCATAATGGAGAAGGTGCGGATTATGTTGGCACATGTAAAGTTACCCAAACAAATCTGGTTCATGAGCAATCCCGGCAAAGAGCATTGGAATGCGGTAAAATGGATACTCCGGTATCGGAAGGGCACTTCGAGTATGTGCCTCCAATTCGGCTCAGGTAAACCCCAACTTAACGGATTCACGGATTTGGACATGTCGGTTGATGCGGATACTAGTCAGTCAACATCCGGATACGTCATGACATATGAATGGGGGAGCTGTTTCGTGGCAATCGAGGCTACAAAAGACGGTTGCGTTGTCCACCACGGAAGTGGAGTACATGGTAGCTGTGGAAGCCGGAAAGGAAATAATGTGGATGAAGGACTTCATCAGAGAGCTAGGGATCCGGCAAGAGGAATACCGGCTCTATTGCGACAGTCAAAGTGCCATCCACCTTGCAAAGAACGTTGCCTATCATTCCAGGACAAAGCACATCCAACGCAGGTACCACTGGATCCGGGAGCGAGTTGAAGATCAAGAGTTCGTGCTGATGAAGATCCACACGAAGGAGAACGGATCGAATATTCTGACCAAAGTGCTGACACTCGACAAGCAGATGCATGCAGGAAGAGGATCGGATTGACGAGGCATCCCATGCCGGAGTGAAGGGGGAGTTTGTTAGGATTTTGGTCCCTCCGGATGGGATATGAGTACCCGGCAATGGAAGACCCGTTGGGAACCGGATGATGAGTACCCAGCAAGGAAGACCCGGTGAGAACCGGATGACGCAGGCCCGATGAGAACCTCTCACCGAATGAAGGGACATATATGTAAATATGTTTCTGTTAGTCCATTGTGGCTATATTTGTAAATAGCCCGAAATTCATATTAGTATAAATATGACCTAGGGCAAACAGAGTACATATGATATATAGAGTTACTGGTGTAACTGTTGTACAGAGCGTAACAGAGAGAGAGAGAGAGAGAAAGAAAGAAAGAAAGAAAGAAAGAAAGATATATTAACGTCTTCTAAGGCCAAATTTGGCCCATGAGACAATTGGTTTACAACAAAAATGAGTGTTTATCCAATCATCAAAACAAAAATAAAAGAAAATAGCTTAAGCTAAGAGAGTTCTAGTAGTGTACAAAACTTTGCACTAAGCCTAATCTCATTTCCACCCAAGTCTCTCAAAAAGAAGTGGGAGGTCAAAAGTTTTTGGTGTGGGTGTGACCCATGGTCCCGATGCATAGAGTGCCCTAGCCATGGCTTCTAGGCGGTGTAGTTCACGTTCCCTTATTTTCTTTATTGCTTCTACATCTCGTCGAGTTGCTTTGAAACCCGGCATCCAAGGGCGTTTGGTTCTTCTTTGATTTTCTGCTTCATCAAGGAAAAGCCCGAGTGGTGCAGGTGTGTCAACATTCATGGTCTCCCCCTGTTCCTGAAAAACTTCATTTGTTACATGTTGGTAAACATTAGTAACATTATTATCAACGTTTTGTAACTTATTCTCTCTGTGTTGTTTCAATTCTAAGATGTATCTACCTAATTTCTTTATGTCTAGTGTATCTAATAGTTTAGGGAGGGTGGGAGAGGAACCAAGTATGTCTTGGTATTTTGCCCTTATCTCGGCATAGGTGGGGCATTTGCATGTAAAATGGTACTCATCCTCTATCTCTATGTGGCATAACCTACATATCCTTTCCTCCCTAGGGACTCCATTAGTACTTCCATTCTCAATCTCAAGTTGGTGAGATGATATTCTAAGTTGACCAATGGCAACCCTTAGTGCATGTGGTAAGAATACATCTAGATATCTTGGTCGCGTGATAAAACCTAACTTAGAGAAGTGCATAAAGTGTTCCTTATAGTACGACATTTTAGATGGGAGTGGCTCTAGTTGGGTGATCCATTTATACCGAGTATAAATTTGCCATATTTCTTGGCATATTACTTTATTACGGTCCTCATGAGAGATTAAAGTGTTATCAGTCGTGTGGTCGTACTTAAGGGGGGGGAGGTTATTAATGTCTAGACCGTTGGCAAGAAGCCAACTCACTATCATGCCATACCATGAGCTAGTATAGTCGGACTCATACAGTGCTCGAGAAGCCTTAAAGGCTTGATGGGATATTCTATCAAGTGGTTGTTTATGTATCCTGTGGATAAAGACTACAAGTTGAAAAAGTGCTTCTACTAACATAGGGGGTAGAGTGAACTCAACCCTAATAATGTCATGTGGGACCGACGATTTGCTTCGGAGTTGGCGTGATAACATCATCACCAATGGTCTCTCTAATTGCGTCCACATGAAAGATGGTAGTCCTGGAGCCCAAACCGTTGATGCATACATGAGAGAGGGAGTCACGAATGAGTCAAAGAGTCACCCGTTAGTTCATGGCTCTTGGAAGTATGCTTGGTGGCATTGTCTCTCGAGGAGTGAGAGGGATGCATGTCCTCTTGTAAGTTCATCCTTTGCTGGTTGTGTCATCGAAAATTTACCTGAGCAGGCACTGAAAGTGAGTCCGAGATAGACATATGATCCAACCACCTCAACTGGGCTATGGGAGATAGTTAGGAGACACTTAGCTCTAACTTGGGCCGATGTGTGGAAGATAAGGACTTTAGTTTTCCCTAGATTCACTACCAATCCTCGTTGTGTGCAAAAGTCATCTAAGGCATTAAGGTGCCTTTTGTAGAGAGCAAAACTATGTCGTCTGCATAGAGCAAGAAACGCACCTATGTATCCCCAAGGACTACTCCATTGCCTCCCTTACGAACAATAAAATCTGTGATCTCATCAATGTAGATCCCAAAAAGAGTCGGAGATAAGCGGCAACCTTGTTTTACACCAATAGTGCTAGTGAAACTATCGGATATGCCACCTGGGCATCGAACACACCTGGACACTTGTTCATATAGTGCGTAGATGGCCCAAACCATGTCATCTGGTATCCTCAAGCTCTTAAGCCTATCAAACAACCGCTCTCTAGGGACCGTGTCAAAGGCTTTGCGGAAGTCCACAAAACAACAATATAGTTTCTTCTTGCGAGCCTTAGTTTGGTCAATTAAGCATCTAAGTGTGAAGATATGATCAATAGTGGAGAAGGCTCGTCCAAAGCCAGCCTGTTCAAGTGCACGAAGATTTAAGGTCTCCATATAATCGCTAAGCTCTGCCTCCATTACTGCACCATATAATTTAGCAAGGGTATGACCTATCATAATGGTCCTATAAGTATTTGGGTCCATGGGGTCCCCCCCTTTATGTATGGGGGCCACTGTGTTCATGGTCCATTGTGGTGGAAAACCCTCTGCGAGGGCACGATTGAAGATTAGAGTTAGCAAGGGAGCTAGGCACTCTCTCGCATATATGATGTGTTCTGCTCGCAATCCTGTGTGGTCCATGAACTTCCTATGTTGTAATTTCTTTATGACCTTCGTGACCCTAGAGGTCGTGAAGAGTGTCCCCACAGTAGGTCGAGGTGTAGAAGGCATTGGAATGGGTGGTTGGTTTGGGATTTGGTAAAGTCTCTCTGTATAAGTGTGCCAAGTTTCGGGGATCTTGGATGGGTGTTTGTGGTCTTGGTTCCCGTAATCTCTTCCATGCAGTGGCACAATCGCTACTCATGAGCATATGGTAGAGTTCCCAATATTGGGATGCCTCCCATGCTCGTATCTTACGACGTGTCATCTTGCGCATTTCTTTACGAGCTTGTACTGAGGTAATACTACCACTGAGTTGCGATATTGTAAGTTGTCTATGTAAGCACCTACAATCCTCATCATACCATCTATTTTGTGGCATAGATCCTACTTTACCTTGATTGGAGTGTTTCATGTATGGGAAACTGCTAACAGCTGCAGAGTGAAGGATATGTGTGAGTTTCGTACTAAGGCTCTCTAAAGGTAGGGAGGGATCGAGGGAGGAGAGATGGGTTTGAACATGTCGAGCATATATGTCAGAGAGCTCATGTGTGAAATGTATTGTGATGTCATGGCGTGGTTGACTAGAGTTGGTGACGTTAGAGATATTGCATTTTAGCTTGAAGTATAAGAAACTATGGTCCGTGCCAATAGGACATGGGGCCACTCGGAAGGAGTTAATCATGTGGGTAGCTTCAGGGCATCCTATTAGATAATCTACTATGCTTTCCCCTCCTCCATGTGGGAAACATGTGAGCTCTTTCGAACCTGGCCACTTGGGTAAACCATTATATATGACCATCTAGTGCCGACTGCCAAGTTCGAGCAAATGATGGCCAAAGCTCTATTGTAATTGCCTATTGGTGAAGATTGAGAGCACGAGGTCATTGCCTCTATGACTTATTACTGTAATCTTTACATAGTGATAGTTTGGAGTCAGTGGGCTCCCGTGGTTTTTTCCCCTATTAGGGTTTTTCCATGTAAACATATTGTTTACTCTCTTTCAGTGTTTTGTGTATACGTGCATCTATCTCCACATTCCCATTTCTGTGATTGTAATTCCCAAATATGTGATCGAAGACTCGGTTGTGGCCGAGCATTATTCCGCATATTCTCTACATTTACCAAGTATACTGTCGTCTGTAATGCTTCAACCTAGAATTCCAGCTTCAGTCTAGTTTGTTGGAGCATTTCCATCACCCTCTTTTGGATTGTTCAGTTGATCTGTTCTGCCACTCCATTCTGCATGGGTGTGTAAGGAATGGTATTTTGATGTCGGATCCCTTTGTTAGAAAAGTACTACTTGAAGGCTTTGAAGGTATATTCGCCTCCATTGTCAGATCAAAGTGTCTTCACTCTGTGTCCTGACCGGTTCTCCATTTCAGATGTCCACCGAGTGAAGACCTCGAGCGCTTCATCTTTGAACCTAATTGAGTAGGCCCAGACCTTTCGTGTACAGTCATCTAAAAAGGTGATGAAGTACTGGGAGCATCCTAGTGGTTGCTCTGGCATGGGTCCACATATATCTATGTGCACGAGCTTTGGGGGCTTTCATACCGTTTTGTAGTGGAGAGCGTGCAAACTTCAGGTCTGTTCCCCGTGTCGACAATGCTCGCAGAAGTCCTTCTTTGCTTGAATTTTAGGGATGTAGCCAACTTGCATCAGTCGATCAAGTTCGGCTTGAGACATATTGCCAAATCTGCCATGCCATAGGTTTGGGTCTGTTCATGACCCCTTCTGGATTGATTGTCATATCGTCTCGTAGTGGAGAGAGTTCGAACTTCAGGTCTGTTCCCCGTGTCGACAATGCTCGTAGAAGTCCTTGTTTGCTTGAATTTTATGGATGTAGCCAACCTACATCAGTTGATCAAGTCCGGCTTGAGACATATGGCCAAATCTTCCATGCCACAGGTTTGGGTCGGTTCACGACCCCTTCTAGATTGATCATCATCATTGGGTACAAGTTATTGTACTTGTGCATGCCTTCTATCTTCAGGTTTCCGCAGTTGGTCATCCATACCGATTCACTTAGAGTCGTTTTGTACCCATCTTCAACTAGCATGCCGATGGAGACCAGAATTTCAGATCATGTTGCCATTGGGCAATCGGATGGGAATCTCTCCAATCCCTGCGATTATGTACTCCTGCCCGTTATCTAGTCAAACTGTGCCACTGGCGTCAGCTGAATAGTTTGAAAACCATTCAATGTTGGGGGCACATGGAATGTGGCACCGGAATCCAATTGCCACATGTGTGCATCCTGTGTAGTGTAGAGGACTTCTCCGATCATCGAGCCCTCTAAAGAAAGGATTTCTCCTGATCAGGTGTCAGCAACATTGATTTGGTTTCCTACAAGAGAGTGGTCTGAGTCGGGTCGTCCTTGATTTCGCTCGGATCGCCGACGACTCTCTTTCCTCTTGATCGACCAACAATCAGAAACATTGTGGCCAACTTTTCTGCAATGTGTGCAGAATTCGCTTGATCGGCCCGTTCTCGACATCGATCGTTGTCGGTCTCCCCTCATTTTTGATCGGTTGGTATTCCAACCGGTTTTGTCGGCTTGTTCTCTTGTTCGACTCTGTCAGTCAAACAACTTAGTCAAGTGATGGGTTTTTGCCGATTCATCGATGGTGAGTCCCATCCATTTTCACTGAATGTCCTTAGTGAGGACATGGCTGATTGTCTCATCCAGATTTAGGATCGGTCGGCCATTGGCGTATGTCGTGCAGAATACGTCTGAACTCGCCGGCAAGCTCGATAGGAGGGCAAGGGCTTTCACTTCTTCTTTGAATTTGATCCCTTGTGAGGAAAGCTCTAACAACACCCGGCTGCAGGTGTTGATGTGAGAGGTAGCCGCATCGGTCTCTCTCATCCTCATCTTGAACCGTTGTTTGATCAAGATCATTTTTTAAGATGAGGACTAATTTTCGTACATGGCTTGTAGCTTCTCCCATAATGAGAACGTTGTCATCTCTTTTGCCATGTTCAAGTAGACGTTTTTGGCTAGGTGCATTCGAATGGTGGAGCGTGCGATTTAGTCCACTCATCTCCATTCATCGGTTGACATTGAAGTAGGATTTTCGGAGTGTTGAATGGCCTCGACCTGTTTTCGAATAATTAGTACATCCTGCATCATCTCCTTCCATAGGGAAAAGTTTTTGTCGTCGAATTTTCGGAAGTGAGATTTACTAACCTGGTCTTTTCTTTCAACCTTTTCTGTTGTCTGTTGTCGCCGAGTAGCAGATCGCTCGAATACCAGATGAAGCGCAAGTGTATGCGAAAACGTATGAGGATCTGTCTCAATTCATACTTCGAAAACAACATAGAAAGAGAAGCAAAGATATACACATATTGAAGTTTTAATGGAAGATCTATTACATTCTATGTGTCTCTCTCTCTCTGAGACTCAATGTACAAGATGATCAAGTTATATCTCTTTACAACGTTAGGTTTTCGCTCATATACTAAGCCCTAACTATAGGGACGAATTCACACTAGGATACAAAGTGGTCTTCATCAAGGTAGATAGGGTCCCTGCCCAATCCTCGAAGAATTGGTCTCGTTTTAAAAAATGTGATTCTTGATTCTGAGTCCTTAAACTGAAGGATGAAAGCTCTTTTCCTAGTGGTGTAACGTCCTACCCTCCAAGTTTTAGTGATTGGTAGGGCTTCATACCCCAACATTTTCCCTAATGTGTATGCATCTTCATCGGGAGCTTCCTTGTCCTTCATACAAAGGTACCCATTTGGGTTGTCTTAGCTACATGCGTGCTAAAAGGGTGGTGTGCTTGTTGTCCGCCGGAATAGTAACCGATGGACAGGGAGCGCAGAAATATAGAATATAGTATAAACGTAACGCATGTAAACAGTTCACGCGGGAAGCATGAACGGCTAAAAGACCCTGTGTATATAAAGGGCAGAAGTCCTCTTATAGAGGTAGCGTGTAAATTTTGGTGCATAGAGTGTATCTTAATAAATTTTTATCTTCTCTGATCTCTTGTGCAAATCTATGGTTAATCTACTGTGTGTCTGTGATTCTTGGTGGCGTAGTGTAAGCACTATAATCGTAAGAAGTGTAGGCGTGAGTGCGAGTGTTGTGACTAGTGCACTGTCTAGGGAGTTCGGTTGTAGCCGTCTCCCTTATACACTACTAGGATATGGAGAGTTATCTCGTTATGTATTACGGTACGACGGTACCATTCGTGGCAGCGCAGTCACCTTGCGGTCTAGGCCGAAGGATTGACTGAAGACCGTGTTCCTAATCGGGAACACTTTTGGCACGCCTGGTGATCTGTGTCTTCTCACAGACGAACAACGATGAATGGATGTTTAGCCGCAGACGTCCCAGAGAACCAACACGACAAGACCGACCAAACACAAGGTCCATCACACGCCAAGCAAAGGAACGTGCACGACAAAAACCTCTCCTTGTGCTATAAAAAGGGCGACCTTTGACTGTTTGCAGGATGTCATTTTAGGGGGGGAAGTAATCGAGAGAGGAAAAAGGGAACAGAGACGAGACGAGGAGTCCTACGACAGATCACCAGAAGGCGCTTCCCCTGCTCACGTCAAACACTCGAGTGCTCCCAACCAGGGATCGACCTTCTGTGTGCCTACTCCACTTTGTGTCTGACTACTGTAGAGCTTGCGCTCGACCACCAGCATTGATCCGGTTGTAATCACCCACATCGCTACGCGCATATATTGATTAATAAAAACTCATCTACCGAACGCAAGTTGTTCTTAGCATCTCTGACTGCGTTTATGTCTATACACGATCCTCTTACACTATCTCGCTTGTTTCGCTAACCTTCTCTGTTTAAACCGAGGTCTCAGGGCTCACGTAAACCACAGACTCTTCCTCCTCATTTCTTGATTCCTTGGTTCAAGACCCCCGCGGCCCTGTCCAACTTCTACGCATCCGCGTGGATTTCCTCAACATCTTTGGTGAACCCGACGTGAAGAGGGGCGGCAAAGGAATCTGAAAATGAGAGGGAGCGAACTTGCAGAAGCAATGGCGATGGCGGTAGACCGCCTAGTTAGCGCTCACGAGCGCGCGAGTGCCCTCGACAGGGCCATAGAAGCAGTGGTCGACAAGATAGGCCGGTTCTATGGGAAAGACGCCACGAGTTACCTAGAAGCCTACAAATCTGAAATGCAAATGAGGAATATACCCGAGGATAGATGGTTGACAGGGTTTCCCCGGGTCGTGACACCACACATCCATACAGAGATGGCCAAAATACAAGCGGGATGTCGTGATTGGGTGGAATTCGCGGAGGAAGTTCTCGAAAGATACAACTAAGACGACTCGCTCCGGCTATCGAGAAAGGACTTTATGGATTGGGTCAACAGCCTCAACAAGGGTCAGAACGCTTCGGCGCTCCTCCAAGAGTTCGAGTCATGGTTCGCGCGGCTCTCTAGATTGGACCGAACCGTGCTCGAAACGAGCAAAGTCTTGTTTTTGTTTAGGTCGTTTGACTCACGCGTCCAGGAAAGTGTGGGTCTTCTTCTGGAAACCAACCGCGGTCTCACAACTGACTGGGCGACCGTCAAAGAAGTAGGCAGCAAAATTGACAAACGCCGACATTGGAAAGAAAGGGGGTCCTTGCCGGCCGAACCTGTTGTCGAAACCAGAGCCAAGCCGACACCAACACGAATGGAAGAAATGAGGAGGTGGCTCGAGCTAGGCCCACCCCCGACAAACGTAGTCGCAGGGCCTGCAGGCGGCGTAGGACTCGAAGAACTAACAAGGATGGTGCGCGACCTCCAGATCGCCCAGGCCTGACGAAGCGATGAGGGTCAACCACGCGACCAAAGACCGCCGGCCAATCATAGGTGCATATGGTGCGACACCACTAGACATCCTCGGTGCATATGGTGCGACCTCGGTGAAGCGCTCAGAAGTAATGTAGTTTACCTTTCGAATGGCAGGATACATGCGAGTCACACACGAAGATCGCTTGACGCGAATTTCAGACGAGGTGATATGAAGAGGCTAATGGAAGAGGCCACGGCACGACACGTTGAAGTCGTTCACTACTCGGCTTCAGCCGGCATCCACGTAGGCGAAAGGGCGGCCAAACCTGATTCAAACCCTGGGTTCTGGCCGGTTATTCTCGAGACCTTGTCCGGAGGAAGGCTGCAGAAGGGAGAAGCGGAGCGTGTGGAGGAGCGTGTGCACGAAGTTACCGGCTGGAGTGACCTAGAGAGCACCGACTTTGTGGAGGTCGCGTGCAAGAACTACGAGGCCCTGATCGGACGAAAGGTGAGCATCGAAAACCGGGGGAGCGGGCCGTTCGGGGAGGTATGACACCCGAAGCACGCCGAAAAGGCATGATGCCACTCCGACTGGGTCCCAAGAGAAGGAGAAGGGCAGGGTTCCGAGCTTCCGTTTAAGCTCAGAGATCGAGAAAACAACAAACCTACAAAAGGTTCTAGAGGAGCAAGTTCTCAACAGTCGCGTAGAACTCATGCTTAGGGAACTGCTTGGCATAGCAAGAAGGGAATTCCACGACAGCATCGTGGACCTCGTGAAGAGAAAGCGTCTCACGACGAAGAAGCCAGTTAAGGTAAGGGCGGCACTCCTCGACGAGATGGCCGCGGAAGACAAGCTTGCGGAGAGCCACTACGCCATGCCCCATTGGGCAAGCGCGACTACAAAAACCCCGGTTCGTATTGGGGACGTGAAGGAACAGGTGGTGGCATTAATCGACCACGGGTCGGAAATGTTTACTCTTCGGGCCGGACAATGGCCTAACACAGGGTGTCTACGGGAGACACTTCACCAAAGGGTGTTATGGCAACCGGATTAGACTTCAATGCTTAATCCGACTTAATCAAGTTACTTATTAGGATCGTCTTCATAACACGCGAAAGATATAACAATTAAGACAGAACGGCAATTAACACAGAGAGATAACAACGCTTAAGCTTTCATTAATTAACCGCTAACTATTACATTGTATCCGGGCCTTTAAATAGGTTTCTGGTCTGTATTACAAAACGGTGCCATCCGCACCTGTTCGGGATCGGTCCGGATCCGGAACGGCATACCGATTCCGGTCCGTCCGTCCACACTCATAGCTTAATTACAACCACATTCCTACTACTTAATTAGCTCTCTGTTTCCCACTCTGGACTCCTTTGCCGGCCGGTAACACATGGCACGCCCGTGGGACAGTACCTTGTACGTCGAATCCACAACTGACCCTTGCTATTCTTCGTCCAAAATGTCTAGAATGCTTTGTTCGAGAGGCTCCAATGGTTCATTTGGAAGTGGTTGTTGTTGTTGCTGCTGTTGCTGCTCTGTTGCTGTCTGCTGCGGCGGGTCCGTCGGTGGTTGCTGCGGCTGCTCCTCCGTTGGTGGCTCTGACACCGGCGTCTCCGTCGTTGCTCCATGCGTCGTCGTGGTCTCCGGTTGACTGGTTCCCGGATGGCCCTCAGCCGGCGACGGTTCCTCATCACTAAGGTTAACCGTTGTCGCTTCCCGTGCTTTTTCTTCCCGCACCCGAGACCGCTCGTAGCTTTCAAACTGGATTTGAGCGTCCAGCCTATCATCGTCCAGCTGGGCTACGAGCTGCCTGACCTGTGCCAGCTGTTAATCTGCCAGGACTTGGAAGTCGTCGGCCAGCTCGTCCCGTATGGCGGTGAAGTCCTCGGAAGTCAACGTATAACAGTCATCTCCTTCCTTCCGCCGGTTTGCCACATCCGCCCGTAGCAACTGGAGTTCCGCCGCGTTTTGTGCCCACTTTGTCCACCATTTTACGGAGCTTTCATCAATCAAGTGTTTCGTCTTATTCAGCCATGCCCGGAGGATGGACTGAATCCGGCTCGTTCCCAATTGCGATTTGGTTTCCGCCGCTTGCCGTTCCTCCTTCAGTTGTTTGATTATTTTGACGTTGTCCTCCGCCTGCGCCTTGTAATGCGTCAATTGCCTTTGATATGTACTTTCTAATTTCTGCAATACTGTTGACCCTCTCTCTTTGTCTTCCTGCTGCTGCTTCTGGAGCTCCATCCGGACCTTCTCCGCCTCTTCCAAGCGTCTTGTATTTTCCGCCCGTTCGTCGGCGATCGCCGTCGCGGCCCGATCAACTGCCTGCTGGAACTCGGCCATCCGTTCTTTATGCTCTATTTCCAGCCGTTTGTAGTCCCGGTGCAGGTGCTCAAAATCATCCGTCTTTTGCTTGAGTCGTGCGTTGATCTGACGACGGGCCCGGTCCTCGCGGTCCTTCTGCTGGCAGAGCTCTTCCTTTAGCCGTTCAATCTCTGTTTCCACCGTTTTCCGCAGCTTGTCCTTTTCCTGCAGCAGTTTGTCTCTCTCCTCCTTTAGCCAGTCGTACACTTGATGGCCTTTCTGGAGGCTCTCCTCTGCCCGGCGGAGGTTCTCAGCAGTCTTCTTTACTTCGGCTTCGGTCGCCGTCTTCAATTCTCGTTCATGGCTCCTTAGCGCTTCTTGTGCGGCAAGTTCCTCTCTCAATTGCGCAAGCTCCTGAGCTTGCGCCGCCTCTCTCACCGGAACGGTTTCCGTTGCCGAGGTCTTATTGCTATGTACAGGTCGTTCCGTTTCATTATTCTGTACACTTACCGGAGTCACCGGTGATTGGATCCGTATTTTGGCCATTTCTGTCGTGACCTGATCCAAGTCTTTTTCAAGGCACCGGATTCTGGACCGGGTCGTCTCTAGTTGTTCGGTTGTGACGAGCAACCGTTCGCTTTGCGCTCTTTCTTCCGCCTCTATATACCCCACTACTCCGGCTATCTGTTCGCCTATCCACCGGAGCCACAGGCTACCGGTGCCGTGTTGTGCTTGCACGGAGGTTTGATAGATGGGCTCACTTGTAGAGGGGTGGTCCCGCCTGGTTGCGCCGAGTTGCAGTTCCGTTTCTGCCCGTGGACCATCCTGTTGTCCTGGTTCCCCTTGCGCTTCTTCTTCGCTGACCGAGGGAGGCTGCAGTGACCTTTCCGGCTCTGGCGGGATGGGACTTGCCGGTGTTGCCGGTGGTGCCGGTGCTTCTGTATCTGGTGCCATCTGCACCGGTTCCGGTTCCTTCCTTGGCGTGGGAGTCTCAGTCTGGGGAGCCGGTGTTCCCTCCGTCTGAGGGTCCGAACGTTTCCCGGCTGTCTCAACAGTCCTTGCCGACGACCGTCACTGGAGGTGCTCCGTAGGCTCCTCCTCTATTTCCTCCTCCTGAGCTCCGGCATTGAGTTTTGCTGCCAAGGGGTCCACTTCTCGATTCACCGGTCGGCGGAATGTGACCTTTACGGGCCGTACCGGTGGTTCCTCCTGCGCCTCCGTTGGGCGCTTCCGGCTTCCGCTTCCTGCTGCCGCCTGTTCTGCATCCACCGCCTTTCCCTTACTGGCCTTCAAGGCCAACAGTTGTTGCCGTTTGGAAGCCGTCCTTGGTGTGCCGTCCGGCACTCTTCCTCGCTTCTTGGGCTGGACGGTCTGAACGGGTGGCACCAGCAAGGTGAGCCACTGCGTTACGGCGTGCCATATCCTTCGTCTGTCTCGGCCTTCTTTGCCGTCTTTGCCTCTGACGATCTCGATCGCCGCACACAACCCGTCTGCGATCAATACCGGCCAATCCACCTTGATCCCTTCATAGGTGGCGATGATCATCCCTGCCCGGTTCTGCGGCATGACAGGGGGTCTAGGGTACACGTGGCCATATTCATGGAGCACACAAGCAATTTCGCGGAACAGCATATCTCCGCCGCCCTGTGTCCGGTAGCCCTTGCTGGCTAGAGAGTACTCACCAAAATACCTGATGAGTTGCTCCGGGGTTGGATTGTCGATCGTGA
This sequence comes from Azolla caroliniana, assembly GCF_043228905.1. NCBI lineage: Eukaryota > Viridiplantae > Streptophyta > Polypodiopsida > Salviniales > Salviniaceae > Azolla > Azolla caroliniana. The sequence continues at coordinate 11,907,336 of NW_028230442.1, forward strand.
GTATGCCTCCCTCCGGAAGGCCTGTTAACGCTCGAATCACCTCTGCCGTTATGACCTCTGTATCGATTTCCTTGATCACTTTGTCGGCTTCTTTGTGTGGCGGTACTTCCATCATCATCAAGAAGCCCTCGAGCCCGTGTTGCTTCAGCCATGTCTTGGCGGCTTCCGACAGCGTGTGCGGGTCCATCTCTGTGTCGGGGTCGGATTGCGGTGATGAGGATGGATGGTGATGAGAGCGGGGTTGAGAAAGAGAGAGTTCAGAAGGCGGGGGTTCTCTGTGCGCAGGTTCTCGTCTGATGATCTTGCAGCGTTTTCGGTGCTTCTGTGCTCCTGGGTTCGCGAAAGTAGAGGGTCTCTACGCGCAATGGTTTTTGTCTGTGCATTCTGGCGCCTTTTTCGAGTTTGTGCATGTTGCGTACTTAAAATAGCATTATGTCCTGTGGTGGCGCTTTAAATGCCCACTGCGTACCTTTTCGCTCCACGCTCTTTCATCCCTTCATTCCTCGCTTTTGCATGATTGTTTTTTTTTTTTTTTTTCAGTTATTATTATTAGTGTGATGTCACATGTCCGTTGGTCCTCCCGGACCCTTACCGGCCTCATTCTCTCCGGTTTCCGGCTTGCCGTCTCTGCCGTCTTGGTGGTTGCCGTCAGTCCTTTGCTCAAACGGGTTCTTAGGCATCGGTCCTCTATATGCCTTTAACCGGAATCTGTTGACCCATTTGCCCAGCACTTCGCCAGCAAGTGTCCCCAACTGGTAGGACCCATTATACTCCCGTGTTAGCCAATATGGTCCGGTCCATCTAAACCTTAGTTTACCCGGCATCTTGCCCATCCGGGTTTGGAATACTAACACTGGTTTGCCGATTGCGAACATTTTTTCGTTACCTTTCCTGTGCCGGTCGACGAATGCTTTCCGTCGTCGTTGCTCCAATTCTAAATGTAGGATGTTGGCCAACCGTTGTTCCTCCAGCTCACATAGCGTTGTCAACCTTATTGTCTCCGACTCCTTCTCGTTCAGCCGTTCTCGTAGCTGGATCCGTAAGCTAGGTACTTGAAATTCTACCGGCAAAAAACTGTGTTAACTCTTCGGGTTTAGGGTTTAGGGTTTAGGGTTTAACTTGATGTCCATGGACTTTTACAAAAAGGGGAATTGGTCGATCAACACCAAACACGGGTGGAAGATACGCGCGGCTTCAAGAGCCACAAAAGAACTACACGGGGCTTGCCCGAACGTCAGGGTGAGTGTCGGAGACGTCGATATTAACCAACACTTTTTCGTGCAAGAGACGTCCTCCCACCCGGTCATCCTAGGCGAACCATACTTCACGGCGGCTAGAATGGAAACAAAAGTACTGGACAATGGTTCAGCCTATGCAAGGGTAAAGAGTCAGGGCGACCGTCATTCCATCCAATTTTTGACCATTCGGAAGAATCACGAGCGGAACAGGGTCACCCTCGGAAATAACAACAAGGCAGATTTTTAGAAAGGGCTATCAAGGAATGGGGCCACGATAGTCTGGATAGCCAGAAAATTCCCCACATCTGTAAACTAGGAAGGAAAGTTTTGTTCTCCGACAACGGGGGATGTACCATAGCCAGCATCAGTGGCCAAGAAAGAAAGCGGGCCGAGATACGCCTAAGGGCGTGCGGAGCCTTGAGTCACGACAAAGGGATTGGGGAAGTTGTGGAGGCGGTCTTGTTCGATGATACCCTTGGAGAAATCAAGAAGCTAGTCGAGGAAGGCCTAAGCGAAGACCGAGTCATACCGGTCAACTCGGTCGACATGTATGAAGTCATTGCGGACTTCAAAAGAAAGACCAGGGCGCATCGGATCGCCCGAGTAGACACCAAGTACAAGACTATGGACTGGAAGGTGAAGCCTGTCGTGGCCCCCTTACCGGAGGGCAGCTGGGAACGAATAAAGAGGGTTGCTACCGACCCGAGCTTGCGAGATCCGGCCGGCATAGGACACCGTTTCACCGACAAAATGCTACGAGAGCTGAAGATCGGTGGGGGTGGCTTCCTACTGCCAGCGGAAGAGGACCGGTTCATAAGGATGCTCGAGCGGCACGAGAAAGCCTTCGCATTCTCGCCGAGAGAGATTAGATGCATCGACCCAACCATTATTGAACCAATGGTGATCTTAACGTGCCGCACGTGCCATAGACTCTCAAACCAATTCAAGTACCGAGAGCTCACATGCCAATGTTGATGGAGCTTCTTAAGCAGAAGATGGAGCTGGGCATCCTCGAACCATCGAGTGCCCCTTACTCTAACTGGTGGTTTACGGTACCAAAGATGAACGGTACGTTGCGCTTCATCCAGGAGTTACAACTGGTCAACAAGGTGACCATCCGCAATACGAGAGTTGGGCCATCGATCGATGAGTTCGCGGAAGCCTTCGCCGGAAGGTCCATATAATCGGTCGGGGACCTTTACTCAGGGTGCGACCAGTTCCAGCTGGTCGTGGAAAGCAGGGACATCACAACAATGTGAACCCCTATCGCTCGAGGGAGGCCTAAGCGAAGACCGAGTCATACCGGTCAACTCAGTCGACATGTATGAAGTCATTGCGGACTTCGAAAGAAAGACTAGGGCGCATCGGATCGCCCGAGTAGACACCAAGTACAAGACTATGGAGTGGAAGGTGAACCCCGTCGCGGCCCCCTTACCAGAGGGCAGCTGGGAACGAATAAAGAGGGTCGCTATCGACCCGAGCTTGCAAGATCCGGCCGGCAGAGGACATCGTTTCACCAACAAAACGCTACGAGAGTTGAAGATCGGTGGGGGTGGCTTCCTACTGCCAGCGGAAGAGGACCGGTTCATAAGGATGCTCGAGCGGCACGAGAAAGCCTTCGCATTCTCGCCGAGAGAGATCAGATGCGTCGACCCAACCATTATTGAACCAATGGTGATCTTAACGTGCCGCACGTGCCATAGACTCTCAAACCAATTCAAGTACCGAGAGCTCACATGCCAATGATGATGGAGCTTCTTAAGCAGAAGGTGGAGTTGGGCATCCTCGAACCATCAAGTGCCCCTTACTCTAACCGGTGGTTTACGGTACCAAAGAAGAACAGTACCTTGCGCTTCATCCAGGACTTACAACTGGTCAACAAGGTGACCATCCACAATACGGGAGTTGGGCCGTCGACCGATGAGTTCGTGGAAGCCTTCGCCGGAAGGTCCATATAATCGGTCGGAGACCTTTACTCGGGGTGCGACCAGTTCCAGCTGGCCGTGGAAAGCAGGGACATCACAACAATGCGAACCCCTCTCGGCCTAGTTCGAATGTGTACCCTACCATAGGGAGGGACCAACTCGGTGGCACACATGGTGAATGCAATGAACAAAGTCCTTCGGGACTGCATTCCGGACATCACCATGCCTTTCCTCGACGACATCCCTATGAAGGGGTGTCCGGAGGACACCAAGGATGAATCAATCGGCGTGGACGGGTGCCGAAGGTTTGTCACGGACCATATCTCCGACTGCGAGAAGATACTACAAAGGCTCAACACGTGCGGCTTACCTTCTCGGGAGAAAAGTCGGCCTTCGGACAGCCAAAGATCTTAGTGGTAGGCCATCTACGTGAGTCGTACGGCCGGAAGCCATCGCCGACCAAGGTAGAGGCCATCTCGGCAATGAAGGAGGAGTGAGGATCAATCACAGAGGTCCGACGATTCTTAGGAGCATGTGCCTTTTACCACATATGGATCCCTTATTACGCGCACGTCGCCGAACCACTCTATGGCTTGCTAAAGAAGATCAGGAAATTTGAATGGACAAAGGAACATATTGAGGTAGTCCAAAGGCTAAAACGAACGCTCATCGCGGCACCAGCTTTACGCAAAGCACAATACGCACCGGGAACTCCGGTCTATATCACGGTGGACACCAGGACAACCGGGTTCGGATGGGTCGTAAATCAAGAGAACAAAGACGGCACGCGTTTCCCTATCCGGTTTGGTGCAAAGGTAGAGTGAGCGACAACGAGGATACGCCCAAGTCAAGCGCGAGCTATGGGGTATCGTTTCGGCGGTTAAGGTCGACAAAGACTACCTAATTGGGACAGAAGTGATCATAGAAACGAACTGCCTACCGATCCTTGGTATGGTCTCCAGATGCGCAACTCCCGACATGGCCATGCTCAGGTGGATTGCGTACATCAAGTCCCTGAACCCAGAGATCCGACACATCTCGGGTAAAGACAACGTCATGGCCGATATGCTTTCCAGAGCAAGGTTCGAGGACGAGGACAGTGTCGTAGTGTGAATCACACACTACGTGAGATATGTAAAATACTATATCCAATTTAAAGTACGTATAATAAATAAAATAAAATATTAAAAATAATTATTACGTGCATAGGGCAAGATTCAAACCCCAACCTTACCATTGTACTAGCTTATCCTAAGTGTTCTAAATATAGATTTAATACGTATAAGACCTTTATTTACGCCTACCTTTATTAAAAGGTAAGTCATGCATTTTTTTTAGAATGCGTGAATACTTTATTTATAAGAAAAAAAATGTACACCAATGAAAAATGACTCGTGCACATCTAACGAGCATGAGCACTATATTTAGGAAATAAAAGCATAGTGTAAAAAGGCAACTCATGCACATTTAGTGTGCATGAACACTCTAGAAAAAAACAGGAAGCTATGCTTAGCCTCTTCCATCCTTATATAAGGAGGAGAGAAAGATGTATCGGGGGTTGATTATTATTTTACAAGGATTGATTAATAAAAAAAATATTTGTGGGATTCACGATTTTGCCATCTATTTCTCTCTTACATTCTAAGTATCAATTAATACACTATACTCGTGGGATTCACAAGTTTTTCATATCTTTCTTTCTTACCATATATTTCATATTCTTAACTATCTTAGAATTTTCTTTTCTCCTAGTCCAAAACCTTGGTGGTTCCCACCCGATTCATGCAACGATCCAGAGCCGAAAGGCACAACAACGGCATGGTATCAGAGAACGAAGAAGTCGGCGTGGACTTCTTCGAATCAGCAAGGATGAGGATAAAAAGGCGAAGCACTCCACCCCTGAACGAGTTCGACGAAGGCGACTACGATGGGGAGTGGCTTCTAATCGGAAGATTTCTAAAGACAATGACGGCGGACGCCTCGATGACTAGGGAGGAAGCGGGACAGCTCCGAAAAAGGGCATACTGATACTTCCTATGGAACGGGAAGATCTGGAGGGTCCCAAAAAAGCAAAACGACGCGTCGCTCCGAGTAATAGCGCGGGCGGATGATCAAGAGAAGCTAATATCAGAGTTCCACGAAAGCCCTTGGTCTGGACACCGGGGTACATGGGCCACATTCGAGAAGTTAAAGGAGAAATACTAGTGGTCGGGTATATATAAGAGCGTGCACGACCTCGTGTCCACGTGTGAAAGCTACCAGATGCACTCGGTGGTTCGACACCGCGACGAGCTGCACCCAACATACCCCCCGGCCATGCAATTCAAATGGATGGTCGACTTAGTAACGATGTTGATAGGAGAGGGTCAGAAGCGATACCTAGTGCTGGCTAGAGAAGACCTAACAAACCAGGTAGAGGGTCGAGCACTAACGAACAAGACCACCGCGCCAGTATGTAAGTTTCTAATTGAAGATGTCATATGCTAATACGGGTGCGTGTGGAAAATCGTGGCTAACCGAGGCGAGCTAGACACAGAAGAGGCCGAAGAACTGTTCAATCGGTTAGGCGTAAAACTGTACCTCACAACGACATACAACCCGAAGGCAAATGAAAACATTGAGCGGGGCCACGGTCCGATCGTAAAAGCCATTGTACACGCGTGCGAAGGATGAGTCAGCGATTGGCCGAGGTTGCTCCCTTACGTGTTGTGGACGGATAGGACTACCCACAGTTCGGTGACAGGGTACATGCTGGCAGAACTAATGTTTGGACAGAAACCCATCATGCCAATGGAGCGGATGATCACCTCGTGGACAGCGATCGATTAAATGAGCCGAGAAGAATTGCTAGCGGCCCGAATCCGGCAACTCGAGCGAAGGCCGAAAGACGTGGACCAGGCCACGGCGAAGCTGGGAGAAGCGAGAATTTGGAACAAGGCCCGGTTCGACCGAACACACCGGCTCCGGCCAAGGAAGATCGAGGAAGGCGATTGGGTATTGGTCTATGACAGCAGCCTCGACAACCAGCATAGGTCTACGTGTCAATTCGCGAAGCGATGGTTCGGGCCATACGTGGTAATTAGCATCAATGATAACGCGATGTATCATCTCGCGGAGCTCGAAGGGACCCGAATGACGACTCCGATGGCCGGGAAGCGGATAAAGGCCTTCAAGAGGCGGAGCGAGGCGGAACCAAACCCAGGAGCTGAAAGCGCCAGTTCAGAAGGGGAGGACGAGTAGCATATGGCCCGGAATCCCTCACTAAAATCGCTGCCCGGAACATAATGGAGTGTGTGCGGTTTAGTGGAGGTGGATGTCGTGAAGATTCTGGGCCATAGGTGGAAACAAGGTGAAACGCGCGGGTTCACTTGTGTGCGCGAGTGCACATCCCTAGTTGTTGAGAGACAAGCTCAACATCGACCGGATCGGCTAAAGAAGCCGAGGACCGGATCGGTTGGGACCGATCGGTTAGGCCGAGTACATAAACCGGGGGGTCGTTAGGAAAGATATTCTGTGAGGAATATATTTGGGAGTTAGTGTAGGGGCACTTGATGAGCATTGAAGTACTGTCAGTACTTCGGTCAGTCCTTCTAGGACTTGTATAAAAGTGCTCACTGAGCACGTCTTATGTACAGACTTGAGTATTATTATTGAATATAGTTTTTTGTGTCTACTCTCTCTGTCTCTCCCGCATATACCCTGTAAGCCCAAGCTCTCCATTGAACCTGAGTTTTCTTCCTCTGTTCTGTCTTCATACCTGCTTCCGCACGCTACTTTCTACATGGTATCAGAGCGGGAGGGTTGAGAACCTCTCTGCAGCCGACAGAGCTTGACGAAGAAGAACAAGAAGAACGATGGATAGAGGCATGGCGAGCTCGCTTCCAACAGAGAAGCTCGACAAAACCAACTACGCGTCTTGGTCCTACAAGATGCACCAGTACCTGCTCGGGCATGGCTACTGGAGTTATGTCGAAGGAGCTAATGACGCGGCACCCGAATCGACACACAGAGACTTCCCGTTGTGGGAGCAATCCGCGAGCAGGGTACTATACTGCTTCGCGTCGTGTGTGGGCGAACAGCTATTGAGCTATGTTCGGGATGCAAAGACACCGAAGGGTGCGTGGGAAAATCTGAAGAAGATTTTCACCGCGAGCACCACAGCTAGGAAGCTTCAACTCCGACAGGAGTTGAGCAACCTACGACAACGCAACTTGTCGGTGGCGGACTATACCTCGAAGATCAAGGATATCTGCGACTCCCTCGCCTCCATAGAGGTGAACATCGAGGAGAGCGAGATGGTCCAGATTTGTCTCGGAGGTTTGGCGTCGAAGTTCAGAGCGTTCCGAACGGCTGTGTGTACCCGGGAGAATACGTCGTCCTTTTTCGACTTACAGTCGATGCTCCTAGTAGAGGAGAACCACGCGGGTGCGTCAACGAGCACGCACATCGACAGCAAGATGTGGTACACAGAGGGAGAAAGGCCCCGTGGTCGTGGCGGACGAGGCGAGTCGGTACGCAATGGAAGCGGCCGACGAGATCAAGGAAGATGGCACCGAAGTGATGCCGACAGCAACTTCGGACCCTCCGGAAACAGGGGGAGTTGAAGCGATGAGAACCGGCAAGGGAAGGCCATCGCGGAGTGCTGGTACTATGGCAAGAAAGGCCACACTGAAAGTGAGTGCTAGAAGAAGCGCGCCGATTCGGAGAGAACTAGTTCCGGGAACGGCTCCAGACATACCGACAAAGGAAATCGGCAACGATCGCACTACGACAAAGACTCCGGGAGAGCTGGAGAAGGGTCTGTCTTCGTGACGAGACACGAAGCAAACTCAATGAAACAGAGCACCCCGAGACCGAACGAGGTGTGGTACGTAGACTCCGGCGCGTCAAACCACATGACGAGTCATAAGGAGTGGTTCTCGTACCTTGAAAAACCGATACAACCGGGAGTAGTCGCAACAGGAGACGACACTCCGCATCCGATCGCGAATGTCGGAGAAGTTCCCCTTAGCCATGTCGGGCAGAAAGGGAAACTCAAGAACGTTGTCGTGAAGAATGTGCTTCACGATATAAAAATGAGCTTAAATGTTGTATTTAATAATATTTGAGAGACTTGAACCCACATCCTTATATACGATGTACAATGTACATACCACTAGGCTAGGCTATTTATTTTTAAAAGTGTGTAATAAATGTGCTTCATGATATAAGAATGAAGCTATATATTGTATTAAGTAAAATTGAGGGACTTGAACCCTCAACCTTGTATATCAAGCACAAAGCATACACCACTAAGCTAGGTTATTTGTTTTAGGGTTATATCCATCATTATACTTATCACAATACATGGGAGCTCAAATGAGCATGATGGCTATCATGCATCACATGCAATGCATGTGCGCCAAATGGCGATCATGCATCAGATGTAACTCATGCATGACATGCATGACATTACCATATGCATGGAAATACTTATAAAAAGAGAGGAAAGGGAAAACAAAGGAATCAAGGAATCAAGAGAGAGTGAAAAAATAATACAATCAATTGAAGAAGACTAGCTCATTGGGTGGAGAACCTCTTGTTTCGAAGTTGAGGTCGTGAGTTCGAATCAAGGGTCGGTAGAGAAAGGGTTCATCTTGCTACCAAACATTGTAAAGTTGGTAAAATCTTGTATTCGTAATACATATCATATACTTTTTTGTCTTAAATCATACTTTGTCTCTATCTTGCGTCTTGAATCATACATTGCCTCTATCTTTTATCTATACTAGTCTCTCTCTCACACATATTACTTTAAACTATTATTCTTCATATCCTTTATCTTCCTAACATTTGCGCGCAAGCCTTATAAAAGTTCCTTCAACTCCCCTTAACCTTAGTCCCTGCGACTTCGCCGCACGAACCACAACTACCCCGACAACGTGTTGCACGTTTCGACAATCACGAAGAACTTGGTCTCGGTCGGACAGATCGTCGACCAAGGGATGGAGGTTCGGTTTACACACCTCGGGTGCTTCATTGAGGAAGAAGGCCGTGTTATTGTGCAAGGGCGCAGAAACGGGAGGATGTTCATCCTCGACTCCACTGACGGCGGCACCGCAATGTTCGCGAAGGGACAAAAGACCGAGTCGGACATCGACTTGTGGCACAAGCGGATAGGCCACGTCAACTACCAACGGCTTCAAGATCTGCAAACGAAACAAGTAGTGTTCGGTTTGCCCAAATTTAGTGGCCGAAAGGCACAAATTTGTGAAGCCTGCCAACTTGGCAAGCAACACCGACTTCCCTTCCCCAACGAGCGAAACCGGAGCCGGAACAAGCTCGACCTTATACACTCCGATGTATGGGGGCCGGCACAAAACGTTAGTCTTGGCGGAGCCGATATTTCGTCTCCTTCATCGACGACCACACGCGGCACACGTGGATCTACCTCATTGAGAGGAAGAGCGAAGACTTCGACTGTTTCCGGGACCTCAAAGGGTTCGTGGAAGCCGAAACGGGATGAAAGATCAAGTGCCTGTAGTCGGATGGAGGAAAAGAGTACTTTTCCAGTCAATTCAACGGTTACCTACAACAAATGGGAATTCGCCGCGAATTCAGTTGTAGATACACGCCAGAGCAGAACGGCGTGGCCGAGAGAAAGAATCGGTCAGTTGTGGAAGCGGCACGGGCAATGCTGGAGGAGAAGAGCTTGCCCAAGTTCTACTGGGCTGAGGCGGTAAGGACCGCGGTATACGTCCAGAACCGGATTGGAGACAAAGTGTCGGCGCACGAGCTATATTTCGGAACGAAGCCGAACTGTCGACACTTGAGGGTGTTCGGTAGCATTGCGTATGTGCATGTACCGAAGGAGAAAAGGAGGAAGCTGGACGCAAAGGCTGAGAAGTGCATCTTGGTCGGTTACTCGGACGAGCAGAAGGGTTATAAGTGCTATAACCCTCGCACCAAACAAGCGTGTGTCAGCCGCGACATTGTGTTTGACGAGTCCGCGTCCTGGTACCTGCCCCCGACTCGGAACCCCGACTCCAATATGAGATCTGACGATGAGGTCAGCGAGGCTGAGATGCCTCCGGATGAGCCAGAAATCGAGACCCGCGAAGAGAGTCTAATTTCACTCCGGTTAAGTGGACCAATTGGACGACTAAGTCGGTATGACCAGTCTGATGAAGAGCCGGCGAGTAGTGGAGACTCGGCCGTGCATTCCCCGCACAGGAAGCCGAGGAGACGGCTTACGCGCGAGGAGAGAGGGAAGACAAAGGTGTCGGATTCCGGCACGGAAAGGAACGAGTCAGACCGACGCGAGTCCGACTCCGAGGGAACCGGTGACGGGTCTTTAAAGGTGAAGGTTGCGTTGACTGAGAAGGCCTCGACATCGGCTAATGTGAGATTACGCCGATCTACCTGCCAGAAGAACCCAGTTGTGCGGTTCAGATACAACGAGTACATGGCGCATCATTATGCGTACATGACCCGTGTAGCGGAAGTGCGTGAGCCGGAGAGCTACGCAGACGCGGTGAAAGACGCAAATTGGCGCGCCGCGATGGAGGAAGAGATGCACGCATTGGCGGAGAACGAGACCTAGGACCTGGTTGACACACCGAAGGGTGTGAAGCCGATCGGGTGTAGATGGGTGTACAAAGTCAAGTACAACATCGATGGCTCAGTCAACTGGTACAAGGCTCGGCTAGTAGCAAAGGGCTACGCGCAGAAACACGGCATCGACTACGATGAGACGTTTGCGCCGGTCGCGAAAATGACGACCGTCCGTGTTTTGCTCACAGTAGCTGCGGCCAAGGGGTGGCACTTACATCAGATGGATGTAAAGAATGCGTTCCTGCAAGGTGACCTTGAGGAACAGGTGTACATGGTACAGCCCCCCGGATTTCACTCTGGAACGAACTCCTCGGCAGTATGCGGACTGAAGAAGTCCCTTTACGGACTGAAGCAAGCCCCGCGTGCCTGGAACGCGAAGATCACGCAACAACTGCGTCGGATGGGCTTCGTCACGTCAAAATCAGACTCTTCCTTGTTCATCCGAAAAGGTCGACTCGGACCGGTTAGTATTTTACTATATGTTGATGACTTGGTCATCACCGGCGCCGACCTCGGTGAAATCGACCGCGTGAAGCTCCAGCTTGCGGCATCGTTCGACATGAAGGATCTGGGGGACCTTAATTACTTCCTTGGGTTCGAAGTGATCCGTACCCCCGAAGGCATATTGATCAGCCAACGTCACTACGTGCTGAGTATGCTCTTCAAATTCAGGATGGCCGACTGTAAGTCCGTCTCGACTCCTCTGGATAGAACCGTGAAGCTTCGTCCCGATACGGGAAAGGTATGCGACCTGACGAGGTTCCGACAAATTGTCAGAAGCCTCATATACTTAACCATCACCCGACCCAACCTCAGTTATCCGGTTAGGGTGATTAGTTAGTTCATGGCGCGACCTACCGAGGAGCACCTTCAGTGTGCGCAACGCGTACTTCAGTACGTAAGCGGCACAAAGGACCGGGGACTGCTATATCGGACCAGTGCAGCCGCGCAGTTAGTCGACTTCACCGATGCTGATTGGGCTGGCAACGCCGCCGATCGCCGATCCACGTCTGGATACGCGTTCTCCCTCGGGAGTGCCGCGATCGCGTGGAGCAATAAGAAGCAGCCGACAGTTGCACTGTCGAGCACCGAAGCTGAGTACCGAGGAGCGGCTTTCGCGACATGTGAAGCCATATGGTTGAAGCGGCTACTTAAGGACCTGCAAGAGGAGGTGGCCGATCCAACGACAATCTACTGCGACAACCTCAGCAGCATCCAACTCGCGAAGAACCCTGTCTTCCACGCACGGACCAAGCACATTGAGGTGCACTACCATTTCGTCCGTGAGCATGTCCTTTCCGGTGAAGTCGAACTTCAGTACGTTCCAACGGATCGGCAGACTGCTGACATCTTCACAAAGCCTCTTGGTCTGGACAAGTTGCGTCAATTCTCAGGTGCGCTCGGGTTGCGTCACCTCGACGTGCCGAACTTGAGGGGGAGAACAGTCCCGAACGACCCAGCAAGGGAGCAGGAAAGGAGCGGTGACCATGACACCGAGTCGGTTGACTCGTTTGTTGACTCGGTTAAAGACGGATCGGCTGAAGAAGCCGAGGGCGACTTCGGATCAACTGAAGAAGCCAAGGGCGGACCCGCGGAAAAGTTCGGAAGAGGACAGAAGGGGAGCAACCGAAGGAGAGAGCCGAAGCCAACCACGCATGGGGAAGATGACGCCATCGAAGGCGAGAAGACCGAAGACGAGTTGGAGACAGCCAACTCGAACGAGAGCGAAAACTGATCGGAGGTAGCCGAGTCGGTTCGGATGTTTGATTCAGACACGCTGAATCAACCGAGGCCCAAGCGGAAGAAAAGGCAGCAGGAGAAGCGTCAACACCGCAACATCAGAAGAGCTGATAAGGGCCGCATGAGCAGACAAGCCGACCAGAAGGGTCAAAGCGCGCGGAGTCGAATAGGTCGAGGAGCGCGAGTGAGGCGAGAAGCCAGGAGGAACCGGTGTTGTGAAGATCCCGAAGAGCCTCAAGTTGAGCTTGAGGGGGAGTGTTGAGAGACAAGCTCAACATCGGCGGGATCAGCTGAAGAAGCCGAGGACCGGATCGGTTGGGACCGATCGGTTAGGCCGAGTACATAAACCGGGAGGTCGTTAGGAAAGATATTCCGTGAGGAATATATTTGGGAGTTAGTGTAGGGGCTCTTGATGAGCATTGAAGTACTGTCAGTACTTCGGTCAGTCCTTCTAGGACTTGTATAAAAGTGTTCACTGAGCACGTCTTATGTACAGACTTGAGTATTATTATTGAATATAGTTTTTTGTGTCTACTCTCTCTGTCTCTCCCGCGTATACCGTGTAAGCCAAAGCTCTCCATTGAACCTGAGTTTTCTTCCTCTGTTCTGTCTTCATACCTGCTTCCGCACGCTACTTTCTACACTAGTGAATTAAATAGTGTAAGTACTAGGCATAGGTAGAAGAAGGTGTACTAGGTAGTTAAGGCATTAATAGGGATTCAGACATCGCGTAATTAGGGAGAGTTACGAGGAGAGTGAATCAGGGGGGAGAATTTAGGAAGGGAAAGCGACAAGTCATGAATGCCTTGTAACGGTCGCTCCTTGTGCTATAAAAGGGGCAACCTTTGACTATTTGCGGGATGTCATTTTGGGGGGGGAAGTAATCGAGAGAGGAAAAAGGGAACAGAGACGAGACAAGATGAGGAATCCTACAATAGATCACCAGAAGGCGCTTCCCCTGCTCGCGTCAAACGCTCGAGTGCTCCCGACCAAGGATTGACCTTTTGTGTGCCTATTCCACTTTGTGTCTGACTACTGTAGAGCCTGCACTCGACCACCGGCACCTATCCGGTTGTAATTACCCACAGCGCTACGCGCATATATTGATTAATAGAAACTCATCTACCGAACACAAGTTGTTCTTAGCATCTTTGTCTGCGCCTATGTCTACACATGATCCTCTTACACTATCTCTCTCGTTTCGCTAACCTTCTCTGTTTAAACCGAGGTCTCAAGGCTCACGTAAACCACAGACTCTTCCTCCTCATTTCTTGATTCCTTGGTTCAAGACCCCCGCGGTCCTGCCCAACTTCTACGCATCCGCGAGGATTTCCTTGACAGCGCGCTTAAGCCTGAATCCTGCCAAATGCGTTACTAGCGGGGCTCTCCTTGGCCACATAGTCAGTAAGGAAGGGATAGCGGTCGATCCGAACAAAATCTCCACGATTACTCACGCGGAAACACCAACAAACGCGAAAGCACTCAGCCGGTTTCTGGGACAAATACGATGGCACAGTCGGATAATACGCTATTTGGTGGACTTTGCCACGCCATTACATGCCGTCGTTCATCGGACTCCTTTCAAATGGACAGCAACGGAAGAGAAGGCGTATGATGTGCTAAAGATAATGATAACACAGGCACCCGTCGTACAGCCACCAATTTGGGCGAAGCCTTTCCACGTGTTCGTAGATGCCTCAGACATAGCAATAAGTAGCGCAGGAATGCAGCTCACAGAGCCGAATTGGTACCGGCCAGTGTACTACGCTAGTCGGAAATTATCGACGACTGAGCATAACTATTCCACAACAGAACGTGAGGCGTTGGGTATTATCTACAGCATGAATAAGTTACGGCATTATCTGCTAGGGCGGAAATTCACGTTTCACGTGGATCATTCGGCATTGCTATATTTGGTAAGAAAACAGGCGCTGACGGGGAAATTGGCTAGATGGATGCTGCTAATTCAAGAATTCGACTTTGTAATTTAGCATCGACCGGGTACGCAAAACGTGGTGGCAGATTTCTTGAGCAGACTTGATAATGGAGAAACATCGCAAAAGGATGACAACGACTTTCCAGATGCAGACATTCTGCGTGTAGCCACTCTAGTAGAACGAACGGAAAAGACTTTTCCGGATCAGTGGCTAATGGAAATGACCTACTTCCTGACCACTGGGTTACCGCCACCCCAATTACGAACGGACGAGAATAAACGGTTGGCCGTACGGAGTCGAAATTTCTGTTTAGTACAGGACATCCTATACCACAAAGGCAGTGACAGGCATCTGGAGGCGCAGAATACGGCAGGATGAGAAGGCCGCGACGTGGTTCTACGCGAAGCCCACTGTGGTACGGCGGGAGGACATTACGCGAGCAATGTTACGGCCCGGAAAATCTGGCAAGCGGGACTTTGGTGGCCAACTACGCAAAAGGATGCGTATGAATATTGCAAACAGTGTTATTTATGTCAACGACTAGGCTAGCCCACGGATGTCGCGAGAATGCCACACCAACCAGTGTTACCACTGGATCCTTTCCAAAATTGGGGACTAGATTTTATGGGACCCTTTTCCCCAACGGCAGCTCAAACAGGCAATAAGTATATCTTGGTGGCCACGGATTACTGTACCAAGTGGGTAGAAGCGAAACCACTTTGCGAGAATACCGCGGCAGTCACGGCGAAATTCATTTACGAACACATCTGGTGTCGTTTCGGCTGCCCTATCGAGCTCATTAGTGACCAAGGGAGTCACTTTCTGAATACGGTCATCAGCGAACTGACCCAACATTACGCTGTGGTTCACAAAAAAGTACGTCGTATTACCCACAGCCAAATGGCTTGGCAGAATCCACAAACAAAACCCTACAAACTATCTTGAAAAAGATAGTCAATGAGAACAGAATGGATTGGGATACCAAATTGCACAGCGCATTATGGGCATACCGTACCAGCTATAAGATCAACATACAATCAATGCCTTTCAGGCTAGCATTTGGGCTAGAGGCCGTGATGCCAGTCGAATTCCAGGTACCCAATCTGCGGATTCAACTATGAGCCCGGCTACCAGAGGGAAAATCTGAGCAAATACGGCTACAACAACTGTTGGAGCTAGGCGAAACACGGTTACGCAGTATGGCCATATTGGAGCAGGAACAGCGGCGCAAAGCATTCGTGGACCGACACCGGCATGCATGGGAAAAAGATTTTACGATTGGGAAAGCGGTATTAGTTTTCCAAACACGCATGGGGCATATGCCAGGAAAATTAAGATTCCGTTGGACATGCCCGTACTGGATTGTGGGAGCAGAACAAGGTACATTTCAACTTGGCACGTTGGTCGGGGATGTGTTGCAACAAAAAGTGAATGGGTTTTGCCTTAAACCTTATCTAGGACCTACACCACCTAACCCGTTCCCCGCCGGACAAGACAAAGCCGGGAAATCCGCGGAGTAAGTATGGGGCTCCATTTGTACTATAGTGTAAAAAGAATATTGTATGTAACCGTTACGAGAAAGAAAAAAAAAAGAAAAAAAGAGAGAAGATAGCGACACTATTAAAAGGACTTAAGGCATGCACAGACTTCTAGGCCAAGAACACGCGGCACCATGATGGCTCACTGACCAATGAACCCTAGGCCACAAAAAGAAGGAAATAGAAGTTTTTCTGCACAGTACAGAAACCAACCTTCTAACTCTCATCGTTCCCCTCCCTCACCCTCTTCTCCATCCTATCACAGAGCTCAAGTTCGCCATAGCCAGCAGTCCTGACCCATTAACCACGAGCCTAACCATCCGACTATGCCGATACCTATTTTTGCCGCCCTACGTCGATGGCTCATGGAGAAACGCTTGGATGGATACATCAGAGTCACCGAGGCACCTCCCCACCCTGACGCACTGGACATCGCTAAGAAGCTCAATATCGACACGGTCACCAACACGTCCATCTGGAAAAAGCTGGACCTGTCATCACTAGGAGAAAGGCATTTCGAAATTCCTCCTGCGGAAACTTTGAAGAGATATTTCGGGCCATATTCGGCATCTGCCAAGGCATATATAGAACTAAAAAAATCCCCAACCCCTTTCTTCACGAAATAGCCAAGTTCCTGTTAGAGGTCGGATGCATACATGAAAACGCATATGGGATGCCCAAGCAGAAGGCAGATATCATCATTGATACCTTTGAAGGGCGCACGGTCGATTGGGGGGTCATTACAGGATCGGTGTTACGTGAAGGCCTGCACGCATATCAAGGCGGCAAAAAACTAAGGCCTATGATACAACAGTATCTAACAATGTTATTCCCACCCCGAGGTTTGTCGACACCACAGCCCAGCAAACCCACGCCATCGTAACGCTCCGCGAAGCGAAGGTTAGCGGAGTTGGCCACCAAAGAGTGGGAGGATGAACCCCAATCCGCCCAGCCCAACATGCGAACAACACAGGAAGAGCGGGCGGAGCACAGCGAGGAAGCTGCGCAGGAGCCAGAAGCCGAGCCAAGTCAAGGGAGCCCTAGGCCGAAACGTCGGCGGCTAGACAAGAAAGATGGGCGCGGGTTAGTTAAAGACACACTCGCGGCCATAGAGACGATGACCATGGTCGACAGCTCCGTAGCTACGGAGCCCAACACCACCTTCGAAATAATCTGGGAACCACGGCTGATCATTACAGCCCAGTCACAGCGGGGGAAGGGCATATTTACGGTGGAAAGCGAGGTCCTGGCATATCCGGACATTCTGGACATAGCCCATGAGTTCGGCGCACTATTACAGTTTCGAACCACTTCTGAACTCATGGAATTTTTGGCATCACAACAAATAAAAGTCTCACAACGAGCACGCTGTCGTGAAGATTTTCGGCAATAGTGTGAAAATCCCATAAAACGTACAAAATCGAGTATGAATCACGTAATACAATAATTGTGAAGATAACATTTTTAATATCTAAGTACAAAATGATGGAGGTTTCGAATGCACTTTATTACACGAGAAATGGACAACTAAATGTCAAGATATGAGGGTATAAAGTTTGTGAAAAGAAAAGAGAAAATTGTGAGATATCCCACATAGGCACGACAAATACGGCTCTCATCATATATAAGGTGGAGCAAAAGATATTATCTTTGTGTCTATGTGTGGAGCATAGAGAGTTCAAGATAACTTGAACTTAGAGTGGAGGTGGCTAGCTACTCGAAAAGGGTTTTGGCCAACCAAAACCGGACCGGCGATGGAGCCGGTGATCCGCAATCCGGCGGCAGCATGCAGCACCAGTATCCGGCGTCGGCATCGGCATCCGGCGGCGGCATCGGTATTCGACGACGGCATCCGACGACGGTATCCGGCGAACCGGCGACTAGATAAAATAAATATATAAAAATATATACATATTTACATATACAAGGAGGGCAAGTATAGATTCGAACCTTGCACCTCTAAATTAGGAGTCAAATGGCTTACCATTAAGCCATGGTATTTAGTTGAAATTATATTTCTATCATTGTACTTTTACATGTAAATTCTTATCCATGAGAGCTAAAATGAGTGACATGGTTAGCATGCACCACATGTAATACTTAAGCGCCAAATGGCAAACATGCAATTTATGCATGTCTTGTACCCTCACATGCATCATATGCATGAGAGCATCTATAAAAGAGGGAAGGGGGAGGAGCAAAACACGGGTTTTTTTTTGTATGAAAATTAAGAGGAAGAAATTCGTTATCAAATCAATTGTGTAATCTCAACTTCTCTCTTTCCCAATCTATCTTAAGTACTTTCTCGCCAAAGCTTGTATCGACTCTAAATCCTTCCGGTCCAGAACCCCGGCGGTTCCGCCTCACGATCCGCGCGTAGTGACGGATCTTCACGACAACGCGCTAACACAAACGACGGAAAGCAATGATGAGGAGCAGTTAGCTAGAGTCAGCAGACAGCGAAACGCCAGTATACGCCGAATGGGAATGGAACTACCCCCATTAAACGTGGCCCTTGTCGAAGTTCATAGGGAACTGGCGAAGGTTAGTATGGGCGCCAAGGATATAGCGATTAAAAACAAAAATGTCTGGAAGACTATTACACTGACCCAAGCCGAGTTACAAAATGCCAACGCACGCATCGCAGAGTTGGAACGTAACGCGACAGCAGGCATCGCACAGCAAGCAGCTCAACCAACAGCCAACGCCGCCGAGACCCTGAGAGAAGAAATTGAGGCCCAGACTGCCATTGCCTCGAAAGCGAAACAAGTCATTCAACTAGCGGAATCAAAGATTGACCGTCTCCGCTCCGAACTTCGCTAGTCCTCGGACAGAGAAAAGGGCATCCGGGCCAAGGCCAAAAGGCAGTAAGGACCCTTGAAGAGAAACTCGCGGCGGAGGCAGCACAACACACTCAGACGAAGGAAGAAAACGCCCAATTATAGGGGAAGCGACAAAATCGGAAGCGGCGATCGCAAGACTCCAAGCCTTATTGGAGAAGAAGAAAGTATGGTTCGACGAGCAGCTTGTAGGGGAACAGGAGAGAAGGCACCAGCTCGAAATCCACCTGAACAATGAAATGGGAAACCTGGAAGAATTACATTGGAAGGAATCTCAGCTATAGGCAGGAATGAGGAGCACTTATGAAGAAGAAGTGGCAGTTAGTAAACAAGAAATCGAAAACCTCAAGAAAACCGTAGAAGAAGCACGCAACCGTTGCCAAGCAATAACCGACAACGTGTGCATACTTCTTCAAACAAATGGGGAGAGGTTTACGACGCAATTAAAAGCGGCGCTAGACAAAGGCTGGATGGCATGGGCCGGACAAGTGGCGGAATTGCATACATACCGGGCGGACTGGGAGAACCGAAGGAAAGACGGCCGAGGGTTCTACAAACTCAATGAAGAAAGCATTGCGGCCGTATGCGAGGACCTAACACATGACAATCACACACTAGCGGACCAACACTCCGAGGAACTCGCGCAACTACTAGAAGATTTTGGCGAAACTCAGGAGGACCTGTTTCACCAGATCGTGCAAGCCGGCAGCACGTGAACAAACGAGGAATCCATCGCAATACCAATCCCGGATACTGCCGACCAAGAGGAACCTCAGCCCATGTCACCAAGGCTTCACGCTCGGTTGTGGAGTAGTTCCTCTCTGTAGTTGATAGTTTACGACTAGCGTAATAGACTGGTGTCGTGTGGTTTTTCACACACGATATGAAAACTATGTAAAAAAATAATGAAATAATTATTTTAGATTAGATTAGTGGCTTGTTATAGAAAGATGGATGTACTCAAGAGCTTCAAAACGCATTTTACTACATATAAAATGGATAGCTACATATCAAGTTAGGTAGGTGGACATGAAGTTTGAGAAGATAAGGAAAATAGAATTTTGAAATATCCCACATAGATAGGAAACATTAGGAGCCAGCTATATAAGTAGATTGAGAACCATCATTTTTCATCTATGTGTTAAGAGCACAAAAGAAATAGTTGGGCTTGGGCCACTTTTGTCTAGAAGGACGGATTTGGTTAAGTTGCTCGAACCGGCCGGTGATGGAACTCAAACTGGTCGGTGATAGTACCGAAAACTGGACGGAGCCGGCAACCGGATGGAATCGGCGATCGAACCGGAACCAGAGGGCGGCAACCGGAAACCGGATGGAGCCGGCGACCGGACGAATCTGGCGACCGGACGGAGCCAGCAACCCGAAATCAGACGGAGCCGGTAACCGAATGGAATCAACGATCGAATCGAAACCGAACGGTGACAGAACCGGAACCGGACTAGACAGATGAGGACGAACTTTACGGATTATAGGATCATGCGACTGAACTAAAGTAAAGTAAATTAAAGTAAAGGTCATGTGGAAGGAATGCAACGAAAGGTGGAGGCCATGCATAAAGTAAAGGTCATGTGGAAGGCATGCAACTAAAATTGGGGAGGCAAAGGAACATGAAAGGAGGGATCAACAAAGAAACCCATATAAATTCCATTTTTTTTCCTACACTCATCCTGTCTCCATTTTTTATTTTCTTTTCCTTCTTAGCTCCCTTATCTTATCGAAGCCATAACACTCAAAAACCCTAATTTTCCCTACGGAAGCCATAACACTCAAAAACCCTAATTTTCCCTACGAAAGTCATATCTCTCAAAACCGCTAATTTTTCTTTTCTATTAATCTCAGTAAACCTAAAACTTCTGAATCCCAATCTTGGGACATATTGTAATTTCTTTTCCTTTGTTAATGAAAATTATTAAATTTCTTATTTCCATTAATTGTTAAAAATATAAAAGCACGAATGTGATATCCTCTAGTAGGAGGCCCCGGGGTCCTGCCTCAAGTTCACGTATCCTCGTCGTATTTTCGCGACACCGGTCTGTACCAACTCGGCTCTGTGAGTTGCATTAATGCACTGCCTATTGCTATATCTGAGGCATCCACAAAGACGTGAAACAATTTAGTCCAATCTAGTGGTTGTACGATTGGTGCTTGGGTTAACATTATCTTGAGTGCGTCGTAAGCTTTCTCTTCTATTGCCATCCGCTTGACGGTCGTTCGATGTACGGCGACGTGTAATGGGGTCGTAAAATCTGCCAAGTACCGTAACATGTTGTTATGCCAGGGTATTTGACCCTGGAAGCGGTTGAGGGCTTTGGTATTAGTCAGAGTCTTTGCTTCAATGATCATCGTGATTTTGTTCGGATCCACTGCTATCCCTTCCCTGCTTACGATGTGTCCGAGAAGTGCCCCACTGGTGACGCCGAATGCACATTTGGCCAAATTAAGGCTGAGGTGTGATGTACGACAGCGCTCCAAACAAACTCGAAGATGGCCGAAATGTTCGCCTCGTGTTCCATATACCGCGAAATCGTCGAGAAAGACTTGCATAAAGGCAAGTATGTACTCCCCAAAAATCTCTGTGATTGTTCGCTGGAACGTGGAAGGCGCCGTCTTTAGCCCAAACATCATGACCATAGCGACAAAAACACCCCACTCCGTCACGAATGTTGTCTTCTATTGGTCGTCAGGGTGCATGCGTACCTGGTTGTATCCGCTAAAAACATCTAGAAAACTATATATGTCATGGCCCGCGACCACGTCTAGTACTCTATCGGTGAAGGGTAAGGGGAACGCATTTGTTATCGTTACGGCGTTAAGCTTACGATAATCCACGCAAATGTGGATTTTACCATTTTTCTTTGGTAACATGACTATCAGGCTTAGCCATGTGACCTGCTTCACCGACCGAATAAACCATGCTTTTAGAAGTTTGTCAATCTCTTCTTTTACGCGAACCGCGTAATTCGGGTTCATCCGATAACAACGTTGCTGCACTGGTTTCGCGTCGGTGGACAAGTTGTTCTTGTGTTGATAGAATTTTGGATCCAACCCTTGCATGTCCTCATGTGACCATGCAAAAACATTCTTATATTCCTTGACCAGCTCAATCATTGTCATCTTCTCACTTGGGACCAAGTCCTTCACAATTGAGAGTAGTCAAGGTTCTGTCGTGGTTCCGATATTGACTTCTTCTAATGCTGAAGCGGTGACTCTCCGCAAGATTTCCATTTCTCTCTTGAACGTTGCGCATGCTCTACTTAACTTAACTCCATTGGCGACTCCGGGTTTGGTTCGTATTCAGCTTCCTGCAGCGTATTAGGTGGGGCGTATTCCGCAAAGGTTTCTATTACATCAATTTCGAATAATGGAACGACTCGCGAGTGATCCTCTAGGTACGCCTCAAGATCTGTATCATCTACCCCTTCCAGCATATTTATATATTCTGCGTAAAATGGTGTTATGCCCTTGGTTAGTGCCGCCGTTTCCTGAGTGGGCACACGAACTTTGCTTCGGCCTCGCCGGAAGCTGATACAATTATGCTGTCAATTCTCTTTGATGTTGGCTGAGTGTGGCCAAGGTCTGTCGAGCAATATTGAGTATGCTCCCAAAGCGTTTAGGGCGAGTACTAATGTAGAGATGTCGAAGCGATGGCCGCTAACGACAATGCCAAATTTCCGAATTAACCCTAGGGGTCTGACAGAGTGGGTGTCCACCATGCGGAGCCAAAAAAGGCATGCTTCCCATCCTGTAATTCCTAGTCGTGCACATGTATGCGTACTGATGACATTAACACCAGATCCCCCATCAATGATACATCCCAAGATTTGTTACCGTATGAGATGTACAGGTGATTGATAAGTGTGATAAGTGAGGGTGAAAGATGTAATGTGTTGATATGTATGTGTAATGTTATACGATTATGAGTGTGGGTGTGGTGGATACAAAGAGGTGTGAGTGAGTGACTAGGTGTGAATGCCCAAGGGGACCAGCACCCCTATGTATCTACCCTTTTGTAACTATTTAACCCCTTATGGGGGAATGAATGAATGAAAAAAAGGATCATTTCTCTCTTAATCTCTCTCTTGTCGTAACTATTTAACCCCTTATGGGGGAATGAATGAATGAAAAAAAGGATCATTTCTCTCTTAATCTCTCTCTTGTCATCTCTCTCTCCCTCTCTCCCTCTCCCTAACATTGAACCCCCTTGGGAGGGGGGTGGAGCCATTCTAGGCACCACCCCCCACCCCGCAATGCTTCTCAATGCTTGTCAACATTTTCATCATCTCTCTCACCATCATACTCTCCATCATCTTCACTATTACACCATGTCTATCTTCGTCATCGATAACCATCATTACCATTAACCCTAACCCTAAAAAGCTACAACACTTTTTGGCGACAACGGTGGGCGATCCCCTTTTGGAGATGAAGTCGAAGACTACTACGCGGCAAAGACATGGCAACGACAAAATGTGTGAGAAATCAAATGGACGATGTGCGGGAAATGGTGATGTTGATTGGAAGTTGTCGAGGTTGAGGAATGCAACACGATGATGTTGTCCGAGACGACGTCGCAAAAGGATACGCAACAGACGTATGTTCAAGCATGCGGTTAACGACAATGTGCGTGTGCAAGAAAGCGTGGTACGAGAGACAACCAAAAAGACAAGGACGACAACAACGGTCGGAGATGGAGCCGGAACAACGGACGAGCGGCCGAAGCGGTTGGAATAGCCAAACAATGGCCAGACGGGCTGGACAGAGAACCACCAAACGACGGCCAGAATGGGCCGAACAGTTGAAATGGTGACGGAGCCGGGACAACGATCGGACGGCGGTGGCCACATACCAATGGCTAGAGTGGTGGCCGACCAACAGCGGCCCGGTCGATCAGAGACAGCGACAGCCGCCGAATGGAGCGGCGGTCGTACAGTGGCAGCAGCAGAGCGGCAGCCGCCGGATAGCGGTTGGATCAATTTCCGGAATGTGCAAAGACACATAACAGTTAGAGTGGCCGAACGGTGAGAAAATGGAGGCGGCCAGACCGGATGGGCTAGACAAATGAACGGAGGACCAGAAAGATAGGGTCGGACATGGACAACTAGCGGCGGCAAAAAACAGCGACCGGACAGATAGCCGGAACGGCCCGAGAAGCGGCTAGACAACAACCGGAACGACGACACCATGTCGAAAAGCGACAGGAATTGTTGGACAGCCGACGGCCGGAATGGCATTGACGCTGAAACGACGGGCCAGACAACCGAACAGTGGCTGGAGGGCCAGAAAGACAATAACGACCGGATCAGACAGACGGACGGGACAGAGTCGGAGACACAGACAGACAGTGTTGGACGAGGAAGAACTGACAGATGACAGTGACGGACAGAGACAACGACGACGGGAGACAGAGATAGAGATGCAGACGTAGACGCAGACGGGACGACAACGACGACGTCCAGATGGCGACGGTGTAGGACACCGACAACCGGATGACAGCCGAAACGGTGACAAAGATGGACGACCGACACAGGCAACGGACAGCGATGGCAATGGCCGGAGCGGCGACCGGATAGAGCCGGACAGTGGTCGGAGCGACCAAAATGGCCAGAAGGGCCAGAAGATAGCCAAACTAGCCAGAATGGCAAAATAGCGTCCGAAGCGAGGGCGATGGCTGGACAACCAATGGGCGAAACGACGAGCCGGATAGTGAGGAAAAAATGGCTGAACAGCGACAGAAATGAAGATAGAGATGACCGAATAACGTCGGCGTCGAACAATGGCCGCACAAAGACGGACGACACGACAGAGATGTGCAGACAACTAAAACAAAGAAAACACAGAAAAGAATGAAGGAGAAGAAAGCACGGAGCAGCACAAACAAAGAAGAAGAGAAAGAAAGATAGGAGAAATGGAAGAAGTCATGGAGAGACAGAGACGCGAGCACAAGAGACAGAGAAAGAAGAAGAAAGAGGAAAAAGAAAGAAGACAGACGACGAAAAGGCAGAAGATTGGAAGAAGAAGAACACATGAAGAATGAAGAAATGCTTCCCGTTGCAAGTAGAATCCAAGGAAAATTAAATAATTATAATAATCATAATCATAAAACAAAAGAGAGGGAAAAACAAAAAAAAAAAGGGGGCATGTGGAACCTTGAGGATACTAAGTGAAATTTTAAAACCTCGAGGGTATAAAATAGAATTTTAAAAATCAAAGGGCACCTACGGAATTTCGAAAACTCATGAACCTAAAAGAAATGGACATGATCGACCATGACAACTCACACAAAATTAAAGGGAGAATACACATACACACAACGTTTTTGGACCCATGATATCAATGTTCGTGAACCGACAGAACGGGAATGTTCATGTCGATGAAGATTCGTTGACCGACAGAGATGTTCGAGTCAAGCGCTCCGATCGAGGGATTCAATCGTTGAGAGGACCGATGGAAATTCCGATCGAAGAAAGATTATGATCATGGCATGTGGGATCGACGTGCAAGGCACTCTCCCACGGGCGTGCCATATTGTGTTACCGTACGAGATGTACAGGTGATTGATAAGTGTGATAAGTGAGGGTGAAAGATGTAATGTGTTGATATGTATGTGTAATGTCATACGATTATGGGTGTGAATGTAAGTGTGAGTGTGGTGGATACAAAGAGGTGTGAGTGAGTGACTAGGTGTGAATGCCCAAGGGGACCTGCACCCCTATGTATCTACCCTTTTGTAACTATTTAACCCTTTCTGGGAAATGAATGAAAATAAAAGGATCATTTCTCTCTTAATCTCTCTCTTGTCATCTCTCTCTCCCTCTCTTCATTCTCCCTAATGTTGAACCCCCTTGGGAGGGGGGTGGAGCCATTCTAGGCACCACCCCCCACCCCGCAATGCTTCTCAATGCTTGTCAACATTTTCATCATCTCTCTCACCATCATACTCTCCATCATCTTCATTGTTACACCATGTCTATCTTCGTCATCGATAACCATCATTACCATTAACCCCTCCACAAAATTTGATGAGACATCTAATCCGGCGGTGCCCCTTATGTGATTTTCCACGACCTGCAAGAATCGTGGCACCAGTCGGAGAAGCTTTTCCATGGTCATTGTTATCTCACAGTCCGCCAATGCTTGCCATATGGGATCCGATGAGGATGTATTTTCTTTCATTGTCAAACTGTCGTTTGCATACTCGTGCTTCATATGCTCTGCGTTTGCAGCATTTTCTATGTCTACCCAGGCCTGGGCTGCCTTGCGTATCTCATCTTGTTCTACCCAATCTGCATTCTTCGCCTGTTGTTGTGTTGTGACTTGTTGGACTTCTGTCGTGATGGTAGTCACGACAACCTCCTTTCCTTTTCGACGTGGGCACTGTGTCACGTAATGAGCAGGCTGTTGACACACGAAACAGAGTACGTTAGACTCGCCTCTTTCCACTTCCAAAGGTGTATTAGTTTCCGTCGGTACTCCTTGTTCATCCCGGTTATGCTGGCGTCGCCTGTTATTCCAGGGTTGTTGATGGTATTCTTGTCGTGGCTCTTGATAGCGGTCGTCCTCTGAACTTTCGTCATAACGGCGTTGGTCCTTATGTTGTAGATTGTGTCTGTTTGGACGGCCCCCGTTGAATCCTCGGCGATTGTTTGTAGGTCGTCGATTGTCGTAACGATGCCCCCCCCCCCATTGTAACGGTTGGCACTCCAGTGTTCTTCCTCTTCCTACTCTTCTTCGTTAGAGTATAGGTCGATGTTACGGTTTTTACGATATTGGCGCTCCATTCGCTGATTCTAGTCTGTATACTGGGGACATTCCTCCTGCCATCATGAATCATTCCTTTGAGATTGCTGGTGTGGTTCCATACGTCGTACTACGGGTGTGGGCCTGTTGAACATATTATACTCGCATTGGTCCACTGTGTGTGCCCGTGAGTGGCAAATTGGGCAATGTAGTCGCATGTTACATTCAATCGTGGAATGTCCAGAGTTTAAACAGACAGTACACTGAATGGCCTGGCGAAATCGATGTTCCTCGTCCTGAGGTAACGACTGCCATAGCGATGCCATGGACAGTCCCTCATCTTCTTCCTCTAATTCAAGTTGTAATGCTCACTTGATGACCATGTCGGTTGCCTCCCCTTTCACACTGTGCGTGTTCAGCATCGTCCGGAGAGGCCGTCTTAGAGTTGCCAATAACATTTCCTTGGCCTCTTCATCTATCGAGGCACGTGTAAGGTTCCGCCATAGACTCTCGAAATGTAGACTAAAATCAGCTACAGATTCTGTGGGAAGTTTCTTGATGGTATAGAACTGCCTAATTATTTCACGTTGTGGCACCCTCCTATGAAAAAAACGCAAGAACGCCGATTGCAGCTGGTCGAAGGTTGTGATTGCTGCCAAATCCATCTCGGAATGCCAGCACGCAGCCCGACCGTTCAAAGTTAACCCGAACTCGGCGATCTTCGAAGCGTGAGCTTCCACGTCTAGAAACCGTTGCGCCCAATGATTAGCATTCAAACATTGAGGAATAGCCGGATGTGGCTAGTAGCGTCTATTTCTCCGTTGAAGCGGGGGTATGAGAAAGCCATTCTGTACAATGTGTTGACGATCTGTAGGGGAAGACTCCTGCTTTCGCGATGTGGACTATTGTGGTGTTTAATCGTACTACCTTGGTCGTGTGGCGACAGGGCTTTCGTGGTTGACGTCATGCTGCTCTGTGAGTGTGGAGTCTACCATGTACTCCTGAAAGGAGCAGTCGTGGTCACTGAGGCGAGGTTTTTGCGTAGCGCACTCTTCTGTCTGGCGAGTGATAAACCTTATCAGTGGTCGCTCTTGTCGGGTCAATTCTCTGGAGCGTCTACGGCTAGTCATCCATAACTTGTTGCTCATCGAGCGTGCCAAAAGTGTTACCGATTAGGAACACTATCTACTCTCAATCCTTTGAGGTAGATTCAAGGTGATTGTGGTGCAAGGAATAGATCCGTAGGTGTGCAAAGCGAAACAGGTTTACAAAGCAAAGTGTGTCGTCTAGACGTGAAGGGAGACGGCTACAATCGAATCTCACTAGTGCGTGATTTCATATACACACTTATCCTACACTTACTAGCCCACAGTTACCAACAGAGTACTACACCGACTCAATAGACGACTTACACAGACACAGGAATCAGAGAAGATAGTAGTACTGTATTACAAAAGGTAGCTCCCTAATTACACGCTCCCCCATTACAGAGGATTTCCGCCCTTTATATACACAAGGCTTTTAGTCCATTACGCTCCTAGCGTGAACCGTTACATGCATTTCTTTAACGCTTCTAATAATATATTTTATTTGTCTAAGCATTAGGTCCGGCGGACAACAGTCTTGGCGTCTCGAATGTGGCGAAGCATGTGGTCGTGGACACATGTTGCCAAGAAATACATTACCCGACTCGCTCCTTGCTCCCACGTTAGGTAGGTGGCGTTTGTGATATCGGGTTTGTTTTCGAGTGCGTCGTTCATGTAGCTCCAATTCCCTTGGCCGACGAGGTATTTGTTCATCTTGTACTCCCAAGATGAATAATTGCTCCTGTCTAGCTTTTCACTAGGGAGCGAGCTACCCATTTGTGTGTTCATGTTGATTGTAGTCTCTCGTTTTTGCTTTTCTTCCTTCAATCACGTACACGTGCTATGTAGCAGCACTACGGTAGCCGATGGCCGGATTTTGTCGCCGGTGTCTCGAACACACAATCATGGAGTCGAGTGGACTTAATGGATTCTCTGATACCCTGTTAAGAATTAGGTAATGAACTATGGGTTAATTAGTACCTAATTATGTGATTAACTACGTGTCAGTACTTCTATCAGTCCATATGGACTTGTATAAAAGTGCTTACTGAGCACATTCTATGTACAGACTGAGTATTATCTCTCTTTGATAGAGTTGTGTGTATTGACTCTTTCTCTCTCTGTCTCTCCCGCGTATTGTGTGTGTCCAAGCTCTCCATTAAACCTGTGTTTTCCTATGTTCTGTATTCTATTGCTTCCGCACGTTGTTCTTTTCACAGAGGACAATCGTCCTCTCACATAGACCTGACAGCTTCTGCCATATCTCAATGCATTTGAGTCATTCGTCACATGTTGAAGGACACTCATATCGACACACTGTCTAATGGTGGCCACCGCCGTTTTGTTCAGAAGTTTCCATTCAGACTCTAATACCCCCGTGGGTATTTCTGCTCTGTCGATGGGCTCATACAGGTCTTTAACTATGAGAAGGTCTTCCATCTTTATCTTCCAGTCTGCATAGTTCTGAGAGTTTAGAACTGTTAAGGCTTAGGTAATTAATTAAGGAATAATTATTACCTAGTTATGTGATAAAGTTAAGTGCGGAAGATTATGTGATATGTATGTGTATATGTGTGAGAGGAAGAGAGAGAGAGAGAGAGAGAGAGAGAGAGATACACTTATCAATAACACAAGATGGGGGATGAGTAAGTATATTAACTTAGCATTATCATCATCAAATACAAAAATACCTTCAATGAGGTATATATAGGTTTCATGTGCAAGGGTGCACATGTGCTAGGAGAATATAGGTACAACGTGTAAGTCCTATATTAAATGAGCATGGAGTGGTGGATCTACAATGTATCCCACTCAAGTACAAAATCCTATTTAAGGCTTTATGGTCAACACACTAACTAGATTCTATCTAGGTAACTACTAAGTTACATGTGTTGACTAACTAACTAAACTAAGTTGAGCTTGATCTCTCAACAAGAACTATCATACCTTGGAAGCCACTCACACCTCCTTCCATCTTTCACCTACGCTCTGATACCAGTTTCATGGGATTCATTCCTAGAGATCTGTGAAAAAGACCAACTCCGAAATACACAATAATGCGGAAACAAAAAACAACAAATAGACAAAGATATACAATGCACACAGTTTTATGTGGAAACCCTAAACGGTGAAAACCAAGGGAGCACAGATCTTCCACTATACACAAAGAGTACAAAGAATGGTTACAACTCTTCTCTTATGCTCAAAGGATAACCACTTAGGGTTCTTGACAGGTTCGCTCAAACTCGCCACCGTTCTCTCTCACGCACTCTCTACACTCTAACAGACAACTACGCTCAGACACTCTAATCTGTATCACACTTGTTCTACTCTTCCTTCCCTAATATGTTTCCCCTAAGTGTATTTATACTTATACACAGTATGGGATATTAACAAATGTAGCCACTGCTACTATCATTCCTATTATTATACTAAATAACAATAATAGCTAATCAACCAACTAATTGACTAGTCGACTCTAGTGTTGACTATCCAGTCGACCCGACTAGTCGGCCTTGTCGTCGACCCTCCAATCGGCCCTACTAGTCAGTCTTGTCTTCGACTTGGATCGTCTACTGTCGACTAATGATGATTGGCAGCAGAATGAAGAACCTCTACTATGATACCAGATGTTGAAAATAGGGTTTGTCAATATGCAAAATCAGAAACTGCACTTAGGTGTGAAGAGCAACAAGTTGATAGACTTAGTCGGGATGAACAGAGGATTACCAAAAAATGAGATGACTTGACAAGGATCAAGATCAACAACAGAATGTGTGTGTGTGTGTGTGTGTGTGTGTGTGTGTGTGTGTGTGTGTGTGTGTGTGTGTGTGTGTGTGTGTGTGTGTGTGTGTGTGTGTGTGTGAGAGAGAGAGGCACAAACTACAATTGTATTATTCAAACTCAGAGTTACAAAGAATGGCAGCAACCAACAACCATTACAAACTAGTTACAAACTCAGTTATATACTAATTGAGTTAGGACAACTGCCCTTTCATCATATTACAAATATGTCCTAGTCTAGTTTGTCCAAATGGGGCAATGTGAATACGGTCATTATACACCCGTATTCGACACTCAATTGCTCTGAAGGAGCGAGTGCACTCATAAAATTGTTGATTGAATGAAAGTGGTGACATGAAATGTGAGAGAGGAATGTTCTCCTCATAAGAAGTATATATTATGGGAAACGTTGTTGAGTAGACAATGGGATATATTATGTGCACTTGAGCATTATTGTAACAAGTTAGTGGAGTCCACAATTCACTTACATGGATACTCATCATTCTATGCAGGACATCTTAGTAATCATTATTTAGGTGTGCTATCAATTGTGTGGGATAAATATTATCTTGGTTAGTTTTTTGTTATAGAAATCACTTATTTTGGCTAGGTCATGTGGTTGGTGGAATTTTATACCCCTAACCAAGTCACTCAACGTATTGCATTATGGGGTTCACGCCTTCAGTCTCTATATGTGGTTGATTTTAACATCTATCTTGATGTGATTTCATTAGCTATGGAGGTTCTTAAGCTATATGTATGGACGTGGTTGCATGGGAATGATCCAAGTTTTACTTTCCAATTTGCTAACATATACTGACATGCAGTAGGCTAGATAGAATATATATGATGCATGATTCTTTTTTACCAACATCACTCTGTATGACAATTCTATGAGATATGGGAACTTCAGGCCACTTCCTATTTGTTTGGAGGTTTGCAATCATACATTGACATGTATAAATCCTTACTTGGAAGCCTCCCTTGGAGTTGGAAAATGTTATGGGTTCTTTGTATAATTGAGTAAGATATGAATAAAGGGAAAGTGGACATTGGAGAGAAAGAAGGCCCTTGTCACGACATTAGCTTCATCAACATCTTTTGACACATACTAGAGGATGTGCTTTGGTGGGGGTGGATTTTGTCATTTGGTGTGTCCAAAGTGAATGAAGCATTGCAATGACAAGTTATTTGCAATAAGTTTGGGATATTATTTGAAGTGACCACTAGAGGGAAAAGTGGGAAAATGAAGATTAGGGAGATAATCATCGAACCAACAAGCTCAAGGATTTCAAAGAAGGAAGGGGAAAGATGAGTTGCACTGAAGTGAACGACAACATATGAACATTTTATTGGCATAATGCATCTATGCTAAAAGATTAGATCATTTTATCCAAGAATAGTGCTCCAAAAACCTATATAATGAGCAACAAAGCTCATTGTCAAGTTTGGCAATTCAAGCACCCAAGCTTTATCAATAAACAAAATCCTAGGGAAGCAATCATGAGAACACATGCGAGGCCTACAACAACCAGGACGACAAGTCATTGATCATATTCCCTATGTAGGAACTCATGTAATTTTGATCACTTCCCTCAAAACTTATTATAATATATGAGAATTATAATCTCCTTAGCGATTTAACCTAGATTGCCTCATTATTTTTTACCTGTAACGGAAAGAATTGTGCATTGTATGCTTGATGTGACTCTAAATAATAGGGAACCACTAATTATACAAGTTTGCAAGTGATTGCTAGAATTTGTTTCACTTCGACTGAGGAGCTTCAGGATTTCCATACGATAAGTTGATAAGATGTTGGATTCAAATCCACACATATATACATAAATATAAATACTTACATATGCTAACCCACTTACCCCTTCACACACACGAATGCGATCATGAGCTCTCACGCCAACAAATACATGCACATAACCGCATCAAGAACACTTCCACATTTATAAATATACGTGTAGCTTAATACTAACGCATACAAATTTGCACGTGTGCTCGTACTCAAATATTTCCATAAATGCACACACATACAAAATCACACTTATAATTATAGAAACACATGAACATTTGCACACATACACACTCGTTCCACCAATTCATTATCACATGCCCAACACTTTCACAAACACTTGCACAATCCAGCACATACAATCCAAGAGTACAAGCACATTATTTTTCACACAAAGTGTGTATCTACAAGTGGAGCTAGACAATTCAAGATAGGAAACCTAAAATAAAAAGCAAAAGCTAGTTCCAACTCACATGTTGACTCCCACAATCCTTTAGGGACAATGCCATTAGAGCCACCTTCCCTTGTCCACATCTTGCTCTACATTTCACATGCACAACAAAACATCGTTTGTGAGAAATTACAATGGAAAATGAGTTATAAGTTTATGGAGAACTTTACCAATTGTATAAGCTACTTCTACCATATAAAAGAAGAGTTATGCTCTAAGAGAACCACTCCAAGTTGATTTTGGTACACATTCTCATTGAATTTGTCTATCGTCAAGGTTACAACTTCACAACGAAATTATAAATATTGATGCAACATCTCTCCCCAACTTCAACTTGCTCCAACACTTTCCGAGAATCTCTCTCCAATCAAAAGCAAAACTACTTACACCTCTCTCCTTTCTACCTCTGAAAGGGCTTTCAATGAAATTGGATGCTTTCTTATGGTTTATTTTTTTATCTTTTTCTAAATTTTCTATCTTACCTTTTTTATTGTTCCTTTTTGTTTTGGGGGGGATATCAAATTAGGTTTGATTTTATTTGAGAGGCTTGATTTGTCAATGATACAATGATGAAGATTTGTGACATGGCATCCATGTGGTTGTTGACATCGCGATGCCAAAAACATTACTTGATCTATCATTTGTTAAGGGTGAATTTAGTGAGGGGGTTGCAATTTGTGAAGAAATTTATGTTCACATGTGCAAGAAGTATGTAGATGAGACAAGCAGTAATCAATTAAAGTTAATGTCAGCTTAAATCCAAATCAAATTATTAATGTTCCAAGGTTGGTTCTAGTAGTGTATGGAAAAAAAGAGTTTCATGTGGATTTTTAGCTAAAACATGACTTCATCAATGAATGGCCAGAAAATATATAGGTACTATAATTAGGATGATATTGAAGCGGCAAGCCTATGATAATGTAGGGCATTACAAACAAAAAGCAACCCCCTCAATGGTTTGGTTCTAATTTAACTACCCAAAGAAGAACAATAAATACCACAATTTAGACATGCATCCACAACCGAGTTTTTAATGCAATACTTCCTTGCTCATTTGGCTTGTGTTTCCTATTAAATCCTACAAAGAATAAGAAAATTGTCATGCAAAACAAGCATTCACATAAACCAAATCATGTTATTTCCTTGCAAATCACTTCATATTGAGATTAATTGAGTAATAATGGAGGCGACTCATTTTGGTATGTGTGTCATGTCTAGGGGACTAATAATGAAAAACAAATATCATAAAAAGAAGTGTATGTATAGTAGGCCCAAACTTGAATCCACTATGTCACATCAAGACAAAAAACAAGGAAATGTTAAAGCTTAGATACCAAATTATAGTAACGACCTTTTAATAAAGGAACTAAAAAACTAAGAGGAGGCGAGAAGGGGAGAATATACCTCTCAATGGTAGTTGGCCCTTTTTATATATATTGTGAAGCCTGATGCATATGTCCAGACTCCAAACCATAGTTGTCACACTGTATCTAGCAATTTATTATCCACAAACTAATGGATCAACCAACGTATGACCTCATTGAGCTTTCTTCATAAACCTTAATCTTCCATGCTTTCCCTATGTAACAACATTTTCTTATTTCTACATATGTAAAATGAAGAAAGGAATAGGAATGGGAGTCCTTACAGGGGCTGATGTTAACAGGGGAAGGCTGGGCGAAACAGTTTAACCCCTATGGTCATGGATTTATAGTGCAGGGTGGCAATGTGTTTCAATGTGCTGGAGTTCAACTTGGCACAAACTTTGAATTTTTTTAGGAGATATGGATGCGGTCTTGGCACATTTGGACCAGGCGTTGTAAGTTTGTTTTTCAATAATAGAAGCTCCCAAGCGGTGAGGTGTTGTTAAACATCTAGTTCAAGCTAGTATCTTGGTTGCAGGGACGGTACGACTCGATTATGGGGGAATCGGATGAAGCAGAAAGAGCTCGGTCAAAGTTTTTGCTAAAATGGGGCAGTTCTCCTATAGTGGACAAATCATCATCATGGCCTAAATGGAACTACCAAGCACCTAGATCTTCCATTAATGACCAGGAGCTGTAAATATGCATGTTTGTGTTACACGTTAGTTACCATGTTAAAAGAGTTGATGGGATACTTTTGTTGTAAATGAGGGGGTGGGGACTATGATCACTTTGGTGAGAAGACCAAAGTGAGTTTTGCTGAAATTGGTTGGTCTTTGATGTACTTTGTTTGCTAACTAATGCGAAGTAGTGTTTTTTGGGGAAAAAAGAAGAAGAAGAATAGGAACATTTTTTTATTTTTTGAAACAAACTCAAATGGATCATTGGATTATCACCTATTAGAACCCATTTCATTGTATTTTGAAACAAAATAATGATAATCTATTACAGTGTCGCTTATAAAATTTCCTTAAAAGATTCCTATATTAAAATTTCCTAGTTGAGGGATGTAAGAAGTTTGTAGTTTCCATTAAAAACATATGGTTTGTGTTATAATTTTACAATGGTCTTAAGTTGAATAGGTATTACGCTAGCCTTACATATGTATGGAAATCATCATTGCAATTCTTCAAACATGGATGGAATTCCTAGTGGGTAGTCAAATCTATGGGGGAACAAGTGAAAAGTTACCAAGAGATGACAATACAACACATCCTTTTTATGACAACCATTTCATTTTGTACTTCTTACTTGCGACAAAAAACTTGCAAACTTCTTAAATTTAAAAAAATTTGAAGTTAACAAACATACAATCTAGAGACTAGCATCACATGGCAAGGATCCATGAATGGTCACATTCATTTGAAAGAATGCAATGCAAGTTCACTTTGACAGTTATTGAACCCACATGTTCAAACCGATGTGCATCTAACCATTTGTGTTAGAAAATCCAAACTTGGGTCACATTTTGAGGTTTTCTAGCATTTTGAAATTTGATCTCTAGTTATGGATTCTTCGATTTTGAGTATTGAGGCATGACCTCATTTACACACACACACACAAAAAAAAAAGGTAAAGCAATCTAGAGGATAAGCTAGTTGTCATATGAGTACATTCTATCATGTATAGAGATCATCTTTATTTGACATGAACCATATTAAAGTATTTGATCGAGATGACTTGCAAATGGCTCCTTTAAGGGGGGGGAGGGGGGTCCACATCCTAGTTGTATTGTACATGTTGTGGGGAGAGGGAGATGCTTTTTAGGTGGTCTTTTTTTTATGCTATTAACATCTTTGCCACTATGAAATGCATGATGTGATTGCTGAGTTGTACTTTGAAATGTAAGCGCCGTAGAATAACATATTAAAGATACATTCTTTGGATGGAACTCGATATTGTGGTAAGGTTACACATCCAAGATGAACCAATAAAACATATAAAGAGAAAGTGTACATGTTGAGCGGGGAGGCAATAGTATAAATCATCATTATGTTCATGTTATGTAGAAAAGTGACGACGGGTGGGTGGGATCTATTAGTCTAAGTTGTGATTATGTTGTTCATGTTATGTAGAGAGAGATAATCCCAAGACTCAAGATTACGCTTGCACACACATATACACACACGCGCGCGTGTATACTTGGAGATAAAAGCCAAACATGAAAAGTTTTGGTTGTTTCAGTCAATAAATCAAATTTTGCACCATGCAAACATCTAGACTTGGGTTTTGTTCTTTATAAAGTTTCTGACTACTATCTTTGTATGACTGCCATTGAATAACTTTCGGATGTTCAAGTGCATTATGCATTGCAACATCCACATGGGCCTTTCTCTATACAAATATTCTTTTTCGGTTTTTAAACTTTTGGTAATATTCAATAAGTAGTTAGTTATCGTTCGATAATTCAGTTAAACTTGAGGATTTTCCATTAGACTATTTCAAAATGTCCTTTGAGTGGATTCAACACCATATATTTCCACATGTTTAGTGGCATTTAATATTCTTCTTGTGCGTTTTCATCTCTTACCAAG
Organism: Azolla caroliniana; assembly: GCF_043228905.1. Taxonomy (NCBI): domain Eukaryota; kingdom Viridiplantae; phylum Streptophyta; class Polypodiopsida; order Salviniales; family Salviniaceae; genus Azolla; species Azolla caroliniana. The sequence goes on from NW_028230442.1 coordinate 11,943,987, forward strand.
GTTTTGTTACCACTCTTTTAGTTTGGGAGTCTTTGGTTGATTGAACTAAGGCAAGCAGACGATCAACCAAATGTCATGTCTTCCTGCATGATATCATCCTTTTGCATGAGAATAACACGAAGTGGTAGTAGTGCTATATTTGTGGAGTTTTTCCCTTACAATCCTCATGTTGTACTAGCAATTACTTATATACTATCTCTCTATGATTGTCTTCGATTTGTTTTCAACAATGTTGTCAACATGGGGATTTCAAAGTATACTGACGTTATTTAAGCACTTGTTCAAACAATTTACGAATGATTGTTCTAACTCTAAGGCTAGCGGACAACTCTAACTTTCAATTGTTATTTGAATGTTTCTCTAAGAAGTTGTATTTTGATGTGAGTTAAGCGGATCTTACACACGAGATATCCTCGAGAGACACTACATATATTATATTGCCCACATTGTTATTTTCATGATATTCGAGGTTCTTTCGAAATCACTCAAGACAATTGTGACATGGTTATCATCAGGATAAAGAACCTTACGCTAGGCGTTGAACATTACTCAATGCTTCGTGCATTCATTGAGACTCTACACAATTGTTGGAAGTCAAGAGCAACACTATACACGGAGATTTTGGGATGTCCTCTGAAGGTTTTGGGAGTTGTCTTGCATTTGAGGTGTGAGGAGGGAGGACTTTCATATGTTCTTTGAAGCACGATATTGTCCACACGGGGGGCCATTTCGAACATTCTAAGGTTAAGAAAGCAGGAGGTCAAATAAATCTTTGTATGACACTAAACTTGGGGACTCTCTTCATGTGCATTCATTCATTCAAAAGCACATATGAACTCACTCTTATGTAGTAATAGTATTATTAGTTGTTACTAGTTAGTATGTATGTATGTACATATTGGGGAAGGAAGGAAGGAAGTCCTGAAGGAATGGGAAAAGACAGATGGATAGACACAGGGGAGAGAGAGAGAGAGAGGGGGGGGTCTCTGCATTTACATAATTAGAGGAGGAAGAGGAGGAGGAGGAGGAGGAGGAACGTGAGGCCTGACACTCCCTTTTTTATGGCAAACTTTCCTCTTCTTCTTCTTCTTCTTCTTCTTCTTCTTCCATCTTCATTCCGTTTCGTTCGTTCGTTTATTCATTCATTCATCCATCCTCCTCCTCCTCCTTTTCGGCCTTCATATGCATGACAGACTGAATTAGGCAATGAACATGTGGAAGAGAGAGAGAATCATTATATGACTTGATGCTGAAAGTTGTCGGATTAGTAGAAAAGAAAGATTCTAAACCATCCGTGATGGTGATGGTTGTTTGATCTGAAAACGAAGAGAAAGATTTAATCTAGATGAAGACCGTGGCAATGATGCTAGTTGTCTGTAGGAGAATGATAGATATTTAATTTGTGCGATGATGATAATCGTTTGAGAACAACCAGAAACAGATCAATTCTACATGATATTTCAACAGCTCTCTGAGATGAAGGAAGAGACAAATTCAATCCATATTCTGATGATAGTTGTCTGATAGAAAGAGAAGAAGAAGAAGAAGAAGAAGATAAATCTATTTTTGCTGAGGTATTTTTTTATTTTGTTTCTGTGTTGTCTTCCATTTCTATCCAATGGCAGCAGGAAATATGTATCAGAGTAGCCGAGATCGTCGCCGAGGTGGAGAACAAGAGCAAGTAGATACTAGATATACAAAGGTGTTCGTGGGAGGTTTGGCTTGGGAGACCCAGCGTGATGCCATGCGCCGCCATTTTGAGCAATATGGAGAGATCATCGAAGCTGTTGTTATCACTGATAAAGCTACCGGTCGCTCCAAAGGCTATGGATTTGTAAGTGTTTCTCTCTCTCTCTCTCTCTCTCTCTACATTCTTTCCACTTAAAGGTTGTGATTCTTGATACTAGATCTATGAATATGTGTGTATGCTAGCTCTTAATTTGCCTTAAAGTACCAAAAAGAAATAATGAAAAACTGTCCTAAGATTTATGTACTTGGATGACGTTAGCTCTTAATCAACTCTAATCTGCAACAAAACCATAGTGAAAAGATATCTGACGAGTTCTTCTATATGTAGATCAACACCTCAGCTCTTGATTGGCTGTAATGTGTGAAAAAACCAGCGTGAAAAGATCTCTTACGATTTCTTGTGTATGTAGGTCATCATGTTGCTCTTAATTGGCTGAAATGTATGAAAAAGAAATGGTCAAAAGATGTCTGAGCACTTGAGCATATAGATCATGCTATCTTTTAATTGCCGTAATGCGGGAAAACCAGTGCAGAAAGATGTCTTGTGCATATTGATGAGGATGGCTCTTAATTAGATCATGCTAGCTCTTAATATATGGGGAAAACCATAGAGAAATGATGGATAAGACTTCTCATTCATATGGAACACGTTAGCACCTGATTCTCCGCAATGTGCAATAAATCATAGGAAAATGTCTTAAAACTTCAAGATTCTGTTAGCTCCTTATCCAGCATAATGCGAGAAGATTTCTGAAAGTTCTTGTGCATATAGATCATGCTAACATGTGATACAGATCATTGGAGTATATAGATTGTAATGTAGGTAGATCTTAATGTGCTGCATGTGGCCTGAATTTTAGTAGGGAAATGGAAAACATCTTTGCTCCTAATCAGCTTCAATGTGGCTGGAATTCGAGTATGAAAATGTCAAAACTCTTCGCTGTCTACACACTTTTCATGTAAAGGATAGCTCTTTATTGGCCACAATATGGCTGGAATTTGAGTTCGAAACTCCTTTCCAGTAAAGGCGGTGATCCTCGATCCTTAATCTATATACATTAATGTATTTATATGTATATATATTGATCGTGTGGCTCTTGATTGGTCATAATGTGGGAAAAACCAGATATCATGTCAGAAGATTTTTAAGACTCATCATATATATATATATTATCTCAGGTCCTGATTAGCCATAATGAAGCCGGAATCATGGGGGGAAAATGTCTCTGGTTACTTGGGCACAACGTGGCTGGAATCATAAGGGGAAAATGCCAAATGTTTTTTCCATGGAATTGTAGACATTTTCCTGATATGTTTTCTCCACATTGCAGATTTTGGTCTAACATCATGTGTCATTGGAACTTGGGAAGAAACTTAACATTGAATATAGCAAGGTAATATTGGGGAAAGTGGGCACAAGCTAATGATGTGCAGTGCTATTAAAGACATTGAATTATGTGAGAAAGTGGGCACAAGCTAATGATGTACAGTTCTATTAAAGACATTGAATCATGTGAGAAAGTGGGCTCTTCTTCACATTGGAATAAAGCTCATAACGTTGATATTTATAGGGTAACATAAGGGAAAGTGCACTCTTACCTACATAGAAAAGAGGCTTATATTGTCGAATGCTATGGGGAAGCAAGCGGAAAGGTGGACTCCTAGCTCATAATGTCAATATCTGCCCCCTCCTGCCAAATAAAAACAAAACCACACCTGGATTACCAGCTTGCCTGTGGCGGCTCAAAATATTGGAGACATGAGGAAAAACGACTCTTTTTCACATGGAAAAATGACTAGAGCTTTTGTTATATATCTGAGCATTGAAAATTTGGATTGGGTTTCACTTGATATACCAAGTAAATCTAGAGGAACAACTAGAGAGGCAATATGATTCATAATGAAAAGTGTGAATCTATATCTCTCTCCAGGTCACATTTCGCGATCCTGAAGCCGCACGAAGAGCCTGTGCAGATGCCACACCTATCATTGATGGACGAAGAGCAAATTGCAATCTAGCTTCTTTGGGTGCTCAACACAGAGGAGCATCACGCCCACCATTCTCTTCTGTTCGTGGTGAGAAAAAAAAGGATTTATTATTGGGTTCTATTTATGTTATCTATCTAAGATATCTGTTTGCTAATTCTGGTTGAGTAGGGTTTAGGATTTTACATGCATTTAAACTTCATTTGTTGCTTCCCCTTTTTTTCCAGGAAACGAATGATATAATTGCCACTATACCATAAATGTTTATTTCCAGTTGCTTTAGACTGTGATCTGACTACACCATGACATCTATATGTATTTAATTTCTAGTTATAATTTCTTATGGATGTGTAAAGGCAATGCTCACATTGCGCTTTACCATGTAATGTCTTGCCTAAGCTGTGGTTATGACAGTTCACTTGTATTCATATAGCATAACAATACACTTCTTGTTGAGGTAATCTGCTCTTAAAGTAGATTCAGTTCCTGAAATCCTGTGACATAATGGATAGATATCATCAGCTTTTTTCCGAAAAACTAGTTTTCTTGGAAATCGAGAAACCTTCATGAGTTGTATGATGCCCTTGAATGTTGATTGTGCTTCATCCTGCAGAAATGCACAGCTTGATCGTTGTCTTGTTCGTGAAGATGTTTTTGTTGATCTATAACTACCTCTAATATTATCGGGCTCAGGCAACCATTTTCAAGCTATGGGTCCTACCCCGGTGAATCCACAAGTTGGAAGAGGAGGGTCTCTATACCCAATGTATTTTCAACAAGGCAACTATGCATTTCAATATGGATCCCCTTACCAAAGTTTTGGGTGAGTAATTGTATCATTTAAGGGCCATATGACACTGCACTTTTAAAGCTTTATGTCAAATATTTAAAATAAAAAATTATAGCATTGTCTCACATATTTTTTGGTGTTTTAATAAAACATAACAAATTTACTTGGATTTTATTGAGTATCAAGTATTGTGAGAGCACTATCCAATAATAAGCTTTACATTAAATTTCAGAAATCTATTGAATCATTGCCTTCACCCCTTTTTTTTCATTTTTCTTCTTCCTATAAGCTATTAAAATTTCTAAAAACTTCAAATTTTCATTAGTGAGAAGGAATTTAGGAGCATGAAACAATAATTAGTTGTCTCAATTTTAGGTCAAAAGTGATGACTTTCTGATTTTAATCCACTTTTTTGTTTTATATCCTAATCATGTGGCTGGTATTTGTGGCTATAACTTTAACTTTAAAAACATTTTGGTATTTTTCCTTCCATAATGCCTGTCCTATTAAATCTTTGGGAGAGACGGCTCATATGTACTCATTGTATTGCTCTGCAGATACCCATATTCCCCAGAGCTCGTATACCAACCGGTGCGTGAAAATTGTTCTCTCTTCAATTCTTGATCCTGTCTTCCCTCTTTACAGCGTTTTTTTAGAGACATGAGTGACAAACTTATGTTACCATAATGTATGGGACAGGTTTCACTGTGCCCTTTTGTGGTGTGAACACCACTTTAGATAATAGCCTTAATATAGCCACCGAATCTATGAAAGCTAGAGCTACTCTATATTTGGCATGGGTCAGATACATGTATAAAAAGTCTATTTCTGTGTCACATTACTTTTTACAATTTGTAATGCAATCTTTTTCATATTTTCTTTCCTGTTTAGGGAATGTACAACCCATACGGTGGTCTACAGTACCCACCACAAGTTTACTCTGGAGCTACGGTTGGGAGTTCACCCCTGTATGCATACGTGCAACCATCTTCACAAGGCTTCCCTATGCAACTTCCTCAAATGATGCAATATGGGGCCGTCCAACAACCCTATGGATTTGTACCCCTGTCACCCTCGGTCACATCCACAGGTAAAATATCTCCATTTGTTTTCTTGTGATCGTAGCATTCATTCTCAAGAATGAATAACACATACAGTTCATATAAATAGTAAAACACCAATCACTTATAAAAGCAGGAGCCACAGTGGGATATTCTTCACCAAGTACGACGGGAAGTCCGAGATTGAATTCACCTCCACAGTTTTTGGCAGTCCAGAATCAGCATTTTTCGCTAGCACCTAAATCAGAAGAGCAATAAAAATTTTCCACTTGAATTCCATATATTAAATATGCTCTTGGAAAGGTGTTCAGATACGGTGACAATGCATTTATTGAAAGTACCATTAACTGAAGATTTATAGTCCCACACACTTGGAAGATTAATAGTCTCACTGGCAAATATAGCAGCAAGAAGTCAGCCCTATCGACACTTCTTCTTTACTTGCTCATATATCAATTTTGTGAAGCTTTCTTTGCCCCATCTTTTTCGATCAAGAGGCAAAAATATCGAGGTCAAAGTAAAATCCACTATTGAGGTGCCTTCAACTAGCTGTGGGTTTTGAACTCTTCATTCTTTAACTCTTGGTTAATCAATCAAATTGCGTGGACATCTTATTTTTTTGACCCTATCCACATATAAGATTCATTATCAGGCATATACAGACTCCAATAGAGAGATTGGTCAAAATCTTTTTGTTAGATGACATGACTCAAATCATTTTTTTTGTTTTCTTAAAAAAGGCAAAAATAAAAATTTCGGAGTTAGTTCAAGTTCAAACTCTCCTTGTCTATTTTTGTCTCCCACGTACACAATGCTTGGTGGGTCTTTTGGGTTAACATAACGTTTGAATAACTTTTGCAATGGTGGTGGAAGGCTAGTTTGGATGTTCTCGTTGAGTAATTTGATGAGTGGTGGTTAGAGAAAACCATGTATCAGTAGCAAGAACATTGTTTGGTGTACTAATTATACTTCAACTTGACCTCTTGGGTGTCAATTATATTTGACTTGTCGTGCATTCAATCATGGTTGTAGAAAGTTACAAATATTTTGCTATCAATGATGTACAAGATTTCAAATTTTCTTTCTTTTTATTAGTGAGAGTAGGTTGGATGTAGTAGGTTAAAAGATGCCAAAGTGGCATTTAGTTCAAGAGGCAAACTTATATGAACATTGCATAATAATTTATATGCACTTTTCTAAAGTGGATCGTGTTCCATTGAGATAGGTAGATAGATTTTATTGTCTCTTTAGAGGTTTAAGACCACAAATATAACATTTTCTCAAAAATGTAACATTCTCAAGTAAGACATGTGAAAGTGAGTAGTGAATCTCGATGCTCAAACTTTACTAATGAATGTCAAAATTGAGAGTGCATGTTTTGATTGTGAGAGAAAATTGTGTAGGGATTGGGTTTGGTCGAAGATGTGTGCAAAGCATAGTCGAATGTGATTAAAGGCAAAACATTATACTAGTTACTCAAACCCTTGATCTTGTTTAGGGCAAGTGCATAGTGGATTGCTCTCACTACTTGTGCCGCAACATCGCGTCTCACATTGTAGAGAGAAAGAAAGAAAGAAAGTTATATTAACGTCTTCTAAGGCCAAAATTGGCCCATGAGACAGTTGGTTTACAACAAGAATGGGTATTTATCCAATCATCAAAACTAAAATAAAAGTAAAGTAAAAATAGCTTAAGCTAAAAGAGTTCTAGTCGTGTACAAAACATAATATACTTGATAAAAAAGAAGTGGCTTTGCACTAAGCCTAATTTCATTTCCACCCAATCCTCTCGAAAAAAAGTGGGAGGTCAAAGGGTTTTGGTGTGGGTGTGACCCATGGTCCCGGTGTATAGAGTGCCCCAACCATGGCTTCTAGGCGGTGTAGCTCACGCTCCTTGATTTTCTTTATTGCTTCTACATCACGTCGAGTTGCTTTGAAACCCGGCATCTGAGGGCGTTTGGTTCTTCTTTGATTTTCTGCTTCATCAAGGAAAAGCCCGAGTGGTGTAGGTGTGTCGACATTTGTTGTCTCCCCCTGTTCCTGAAAGACTTCATTTGTTACATGTTGGTGAACATTAGCAACCCTATTGTCAACATTTTGTAACTTATTCTCTCTGTATTGTTTTAATTCTAGGATGTATCTGCCTAATTTCTTTATATCTAGTGTATCTAAAAGTTTAGGGAGGGTGGGAGAGGAACCAAGTATGTCTTGGTATTTGGCCCTTATCTCGGCATAGGTGGGACATTTGCATTTAAAGTGGTACTCATCCTCTATCTCTACATGGCATAACCTATATATCCTTATCTCCCTAGGGACTCCATTAATACATCCATGCTCAATCTCAAGTTGGTGAGATGATATTCTAAGTTGACCAATGGCAACCCTTAGAGAGAGAGAGAGAGAGAGAGAGAGAGAGAGAGAGAGATTATATTATCGTCTTCGGAGTCAAATATGACGTATGAGACCAAAAATATTACATTTCATGTGATACGTGTGAAAGTGAGTAGTGACTCTCGATGTTCAAGAACTTTACCAGTGAATGTTGCAATCGAGAGTGCACATTGTGGTTGTGAGAGGAATTCATGCAAGGATTGGGCTCGGTCGAAGAGATGTGGAAAGCATGGTCAAATATGATCAAAGGTGCCCCAACACCCTGTCTCACATCACAATGCATGTGAGCTAAGTCGCATGGAAACAATGGTTCGAATGGCAGACAACGGTATGGGCTCTAACATGTATCGATGTGTACGATTTCCCCGTTCCGCAAAGAATATGATTTTGTAGTTAGGTGCAACATGTGTAGTATAATGTGTGAAGCGTGAGCCTCCACATTTGTCCCATGTCATGATACATTGGTGTTGCAAAAAGGCCGCATTTACAGAGGGATCTAATGATGCATCATGAAGTAAGTCTCGCATCCAATCTACCAAACCATTTTTCTATCTTGCATCCAACCGGAACACAAAATTTTGCTTTTATGCGCTTTTGGATCTTTTTGCTTGCTTCCCAAGCAATTCTAGGAAGTCAACGTGAGTGACTTTTTTGAACCTTAAGCATGTATTCAACAACCCTTTCCATGGCCATGATCTCAATGGGAAGCGATCTCGTCTCAAGGAGGAGGAGGGTGTAGGGCGCTTGTTTCTTAACTTGTAGAAACTTTGTAAGAAAATGTTTTTGGACATTTTCAAACTCTTTCCACATAGATTTAGGGATGCTACCACCCCATATTTCCACCCCATAGAGAAGAATTGGTGTCACCAAGAGAGAGAGAGAGAGAGAGAGAGAGAGAGAGAGAGAGAGAGAGAGAGAGAGAGTTTTGCACCTTGGGTGGATTGGCGGTTACAAGATGGTACACGCTTGTTATAGGTCACTACAAATATATTGTATCATCATGCGATGGCATCATTATCTTGGCTATCTCCTAAAGCAGCGAAGTTGTGGAATGTATGTAAGTAAGATGCAAGGTGGTGGAAAATATTACAACGTAGAACTGGTATTCATATGGAGAGTCATGATTGGTGGGCTCCCATTAGGTTTGGCCTTAAAGACAAGAGGACTAGGGTCGACAGTTGTTTCTTTTGCATCGGAGGATAGTACACATACGTTCATTAAATGTCCTATAACGTGTACCATTTGGAAGTACTTATCAGACACTTGGCAAGTTTTAACTTGTTGTTGTTTGAGACCTCAACAATGGGTTTTCTCTCAATATGTTCAAAATGGTTCAAATGATGAGATGGAGATATTGTTCCAATTTTTACCTTATTGGGGTCTACAACACAATTGGAATATGCGTAATGCTTTCATGTTTGATATAGACATGGGGTGAAAGCCTATATAAAGAAGCTTAAAGGTATTCTCATGTGGAATTTTTGGATGTTAGAGCATGTGGGGATCATTTCCCCAAATGCATATCAGGTTTTTTTAATAGCATTACAGAACGTCCCTCTCCCTACATAGGCATATGATAGGTAGAGGAGACTAAGAAGTGTTGTAACTAAGTGGATTTTACATGCAATTAATATAATTGTGTGCTTTTACCAAAGAGAGAGAGAGAGAGAGAGAGAGAGAGAGAGAGACCCGAAATTAGAGATGGAGATCATTTTCCTATTCTGGAGAACATCCCTCTCCCTACATAGGCATATGATAGGTAGAGGAGACTAAGAAGTGTTGTAACTAAGTGGATTTTACATGCAATTAATATAATTGTGTGCTTTTACCAAAGAGAGAGAGAGAGAGAGAGACCCGAAATTAGAGATGGAGATCATTTTCCTATTTTGGAGAACGTCCCTCTCCCTACATAGGCATATGATAGGTAGAGGAGACTAAGAAGTGTTGTAACTAAGTGGATTTTACATGCAATTAATATAATTGTGTGCTTTTACCAAAGAGAGAGAGAGAGAGAGAGAGAGAGAGAGAGAGAGAGACCCGAAATTAGAGATGGAGATCATTTTCCTATTCTGGAGAACGTCCCTCTCCCTACATAGGCATATGATAGGTAGAGGAGACTAAGAAGTGTTGTAACTAAGTGGATTTTACATGCAATTAATATAATTGTGTGCTTTTACCAAAGAGAGAGAGAGAGAGAGAGAGAGAGACCCGAAATTAGAGATGGAGATCATTTTCCTATTCTGGAGATATTTGGGATTTGGGATTGCTATGTTGTTGTTTTGATGGTAGACATGGAGTCAACGTTTTGCTAAGAAAGTTGGAGTTCTAATGTGCAATTTTTTTATTGGAGTGAGTAGAAATTGTTTCCTCAGTGGAGTATTTGTCTTGCCTATCAATGGCGATTCAACATGTTCCACTAATCTTGCAGTGGTGACCACATTTATTGATACAATTGTGGTATCGTTATAGCGTATTTCACACATTTATTGATACAATTGTGTGTTTTCACTTTATATATATATATATATATATATATATATATAGAGAGAGAGAGAGAGAGAGAGAGAGAGAGAGAGATAGAGAGAGAGAGAACTAAACAAGTTGTCCAAAGTTTATGAGATGCTCATTTGCTCAACTTGTACATGTTTCATGCTTACCTTGTAAATTAGTGATAGTCGAAACTTTGTTGCATGGGTTTATTTCATGTTGCGTAGCTGAAGGGTGTATTTATCCTCAAGAAGCTGAAAAGGTGAGCAAACAAGCACGATGATGTAGTGATTTTGCGTTGTGACTTGCCATGTGATGTCAATTGGTTGTGGAATGAAGGAAGACGACAAGAGAAAAGATCAAGCATGTCATATTCACGGTTGACCGCATTCAACACATGTCACTTGGTGTGACACTTGCTTCCTATATTTGAGTGCATTTGCAATTGTACATTTTCACATTATATGCTAGTTCTACATGCAACATGTGAATTTTTGTACATATTCTATAAATTAATAGTACAAAACAACAAAGATTCTTTAGAGAACATATATAGACAAGGATAGTGCAAAGCATCTAATGATTCATGTCATTAATACTATACGGATGAGGCAAGATGCCCAAAGCAAAGAAGGCACAAGTGGACATATACTATCCACAAGAATACCAATCAAAGACAAAGAGATATTAAATGTGTTTCAAAGGAATGTTGTATTTATATAGGATCCTTATTTACAATAACAAGACTTTCAAAATGCTCAAATAGGAGAAGTGGAAATATATTACCCACAAGAATGGCAATCAAAGAAGAGAGATATTAAATGTGTTTCAAAGGAATGCAGTATTTATATAGGGTCTCCATTTACAAAAACCAAGCTTTCAAAATGCTCAAATAGGAGAAGTGGACATTTATCACTCATAAGAATGGTAATCAAAGAAGAGAGAGATTAAATGTGTTTCAGAGGAGTGCCATAATTATATAGGCTCTTCATTTAAAATAACCAGGCTTTCAAAACGCTCAAATAGGAGAAGTGGACATGTCTATCACTCAAGAATGGCAATCAAAGAAGAGAAATATTAAATGTGTTTCAAAGGAGTGTCATAATTGTATAGGTTCTTCATTTACAATAACCAAACTTTCACAACGCTCAAATAAGAGGCATGGTCTTTTGCACAATCATTTTTTCCTTCAAACTTATCATGCAATCGTCTAACATTACCAACGATGACGAGCTTTTACTCTTGAAGTCAATAAAGTTAAATGCTCTAGAGCCAAGAAAACGAAACATCAAAATACTCATTTGATGATAGAGCAAATTATACAAGACAAAAAGAGGATAATTGATGGCTTTTGATCTCCTCTCCTTTCGAAATTCACTGAAGAAAGTTATCTTATGCCCAATTAAGAGAAATAGTATAAACTTTAAAGGGCTATTTTTAACAATAAGTTGGAAGTAGAACTACTAACATGTCCCTTTCTCATTAGGTGGAAGAGTATCATACCTACCTACCACTTCTTGGTGAAAAGTTTAATTATGATCCATTATTATTGTAGTGTAAGTTGCATCATTTTTACAACATATTTAGTGAAGAGCTCAATATCATCCATTATTATGATAGTGTCAACTGCATCATTTTTTACAACATATTTAAAGAATAGAAGAACCCATTGCATTCACATATAAAGGTTCCTCCTTTGGCAGCAAATCAATTTGTCTTTCGAACAATTTCCCTCCTTGATCATAGCTCTCACTTGGCCTTGAACCCATCCCACGCATAATCTCTAATCTGGCAATATTTTCCAAAGCATTTTGGATGTTTCCATCATGCCTGAAAGGAGATGTTTCATGTAGCAAAACGCTTGCCTCATGGTGACTGCTATTCCTTGAAGATGGCACATCATGAGTGTGCTTGCCTTCATATGTTGTTATGACTGCTTTGGGGTCTTTGGATGATCTCTCAACGTGCTTTCTCACCGAGCAACCCATGTGGGTGCACTTGTAATAGCTCCTATGAAACCGCCAAATTATGAGGCCCAAATTTGAATGGAAAGACCATAAAAAAGAACCAAATAGGTAATAATGTATGTAGTAAAGAAAAGGAGAGATCCTCATAGGAGGTACAACGCACTTTTGGGGGTGGAAAATCCAAACATGGGGAGGCCGGTAACTTGCCGGACAAAAGAATATGTATATACATGGACATATTATCATATACATATACATATATATCCCCAAGAACTAACATGTGTGTGTGTGTGTGTGAATATATATATATATATATGTATGTATATATACATACATTTGTTGGCCAATAATATAGTAAACAATGATGAGAGCAAATCTTGTCCACCTCTCATGAATCATAAATCTTAGATCGACATAGAAAACACACATTCTTAATACACTCACAAAAACAAAGAAACAGAGGTAGAGCATGGATGGGTGCATTTGTGTCCAAACCTTGGATGGTCGTTGCCCTTGACAACTTTTTGTCCATACTTGCGCCATTTGTAACCGTCATCAAGAATATCGATCTCACTCGCCGTTTGAACTACTACTCTTGGCTCTCGAACCGTCCAGACTGGTGCATTTACATTACTATTATTGCTTTCTAGTTTCCTAATAATAACACATACATACAATGGAGTCAATCCACAACTCATCACTCTTTTAACACCACACAATCCATCCCCTAATTTAACACCACCTTTACCAATGGGACTTAATGAAACAACACCCGATCAATCGATTGTGCATTTATTATTACCGTCGTTTGGATCCAGGATCAATGTCGTCCTCACCATTAAAATCTTCGGCTAATTCGCCACCCTCATCTTCACTGACTGATCCGACTGATGGCTCGCTAGGAGTAGTACCTAAACAAACCAAACCAAACCGTGTTCTCAATACTTACCCCAATTTGTGTTTGTCTGACATTATCCATTGATGAAATCCTTCGCTAATATTTACCTTGTAGTCGTGAGTTATTCCTGCGACTTGTTGGTGGTTTGGGATGATTATGCTCCCCTTTATACACAATTTCTGTGATTTGTCCATCATACGAGCGCTCAAGTTTCTTGGTTACATGACAAGATGCATATGTACACTTATAGTAACTCCGAGGGAACTCGCCCCCTTTAACTTGCTTTTGTCCATACTTCCTCCAATTGTAGCCATCTTCATTAGGTTTCTGCCCGGGAGTACAAGCTTGACCAGGAACCGCAAAGCTTCGAGAACATGAAACCTGTGCCTGTGCCTGTGCCTGTTCACAGGAGGATGGTGAGGGTCGGGTCTCTGGTTTGGGTCTCGATTCATCATCCACAGTGGCCGCTGCCGCTGTGATTAGATCTTGGGGACCATTAGTAGTAGTAGTAGTAGTAGTAGTAGGGCTACTAGCATTATAATTATGGACAATATATGGGGAGGAAGGCAGCGGTGCAGTAATTGGGTGTGAAATATTATTATTATAAGAAGGGTCTTGAAGGTGGGGTGATTTTTTAATCAACACAAAATCTCCTTGACATTTCAGAGAATGATGAAGGCCGCCATTGATGGCATGATGATGATGAGGGGATCCTTGGTTCGCCCCATTCGTTTCTTCTGCTTCTGACGGAACAGTTTCATAAGTTTTTTGTGTTGAGGAGGGTGGGGATGCTTCTGGTACCTAGGGGAAGGAAAGAAGCAGCACCTCATCATACATAACATACAGATATATATATATATATATATATACACACTGTATATATACATAACATACCTACATATATGTACATATACTTACATACAGATACATACAGATAGATAGATAGAGCTATGACCTGCACCAATGTCCTCAGAAACAACACAGACACCCGCATGTAGTATGTATATAATATGTGCACATATGTACATACATACATACATACATACATACATACATACAGTGGACATACATACATACCTGTCCGGAGTTAAATAGCATCGGAGAATCTATGAGGTGCTGCTGCATGAAGGCAGTTACAGCAGCAGTGCCTAATATGTTGTTGTTGTTGTTGTTGTTGTTGTTATTCATATGGTTCCTCTCATTGTGATTAAAAGACGCAGCTGCAGGATGAGGACCTTCAAATCCTATGATTCCGTAAAACACGAATTTAAAGGACTCAATTTAGGAAATCAAACAAGAAGTTATCCATTCTATGTAGTATCAGTATGCATACATAAAAAATAATTTAATCTCCATTTATATATATCAGCAGGATCATCTAGGGAATAAATAATCAACTCGAGACATTGAAGAAATGAAAATCATTATATGACACCACAAACTAATAGAAAGAAGATAAGGCGTGTCCTGATATAATAAGCCCGTCACAATTCAGCAAAGAATTAGGAATCATCTCTCAGATTCGTTACCCACTCACAATTGAACACATGTATTGTTGAATTTCTTACAGTTACCTGCAGAGAAAATTTGATCCGAGATGAGGAACTCATGATCCCCTCTCTTGATATCACCGAATATCTCATCGTCACTAGTTAATGTGTTGTTGTTGTTGCGAGGAGAGTAGAGAATCTGATGATGATGATGATCCTTATAACCATCAGCATCATCATCATCATCATATTTATGATGAATACGATGATGATGATTTATGTGAGCGGTGTGCAGCAAGGGGCTGAAGGATTTGATGAGATTGAAATTGAAATTGAAATTGAAATTGTTATTGCTGGTGTTGATGTGGTAGATATCGTCTGCATTGAGGACTCGAGAGGCGGTATTACTAGGGCTGACATCATCCATGGTCTCCTCTACTACTATCATCACTGCAGGAATAGGAATAGGAATAGGAATAGGAATGGAGGAAGCATGGAGCCTGCAGGAGCCGTCTCTCTCTCATGTTTACACAAACAAAGTAGTGCTTAATTTGAAGGTTTTGAACGATTCCATGGGAGATGGTGGCGGCAGGTGAGAGACAGAGAGAGACAGAGAGAGACAGAGAGAGAGACACACACACACACACGAAGGCGTGTGTGTCTTCAAAGTCAAGAGGGGTATATATTTATTTTTTGTTATCTAATAATTATTTATAGATAAATTGGATGTATGTACACACACATGTAGCTATATATGTATATGTATGCATATGTATAGATATATATACATATACATAATACATACATATATATATGTGTATTGCATATGTATATATGTAGATGTATGTATGGGTTGTTTTTTTGGTGTGTGTTGGGGGGGGGGGGGGGGGGGAGATGTTATAACAAACAAATACTTCATAGATATTTTCTATATTTTCACAACACACATGCATACAAAGGTATGTAGGTATATTATATGTATACATATGCAATCCACGAAGGAAGATGAAGTGTATAATTATAGCACAGCTTGTAGTATGAATAAAAGGTTGTGCTTTCGCCCTATCCACATGACTAACTCACTCTAATCTTGGCTAACACAAAAACTAAGCCCTCCTCATTATAATGCGTGTCATGCTCGTTCCGACTCGATACACTTCAACGTGAAAAAGTTTCCATGAACCATTAAGAAAGCGTACACAACCCGCAAAAATGGTGATGTGCCCACTGCCCATCCCACACACACACAAGTTGCCAATGCACTTTGTTGCTCATGGTTCTAATATGTCACCCTATGATCAACATAATAGGCACACCTTTACAAGATGGCGACTTAGGCAACATAAATCCCATTTCCATTGTCAAATGGTTTCAATAGGATGTTAAGTCTCAATATAGTTTGAACGCAAATGAATATAAAGTAGTCTTGGTTGTCACATTATAGGTGGTCACAATTCAGGATGGTTGGATATCCTCGTTACATTTTTCCATGTGTTGCATCCAAGCCGTTGGATGAAATCAATGCTAACATGCCATAGATGGTGTTGTTGGAGAAAGGATATGTAAAAATTGCAAATAGTGCCATTTGGTGAAAAATATGATGCCATCACTAACACAAGCGATCAAAGGGACCATCATTAAAACGATGGTCTAGATATGATGCAAGTATATACTACCTTGACCAACTATGCGGAGAACAAGCTACTTAGATGAAGTAACTAGTTACGGCCAAGCTCTATATAAGAGGCATCAATTACACTCGCACATGAGATCCATGACATCTAAAGCAAGTTGTCAATAGAAAATGGTGGTTACAAGAAGATTCACAAAGGCCAAGCATAAAATAACATTGTGAAACAATCATTCTCGTTAATATGTAACTAGCATGGCAAGAAAGTTTAATCCTATTTTGTGCACATTTCTATATCTTATGTACATAATGATATCATTTAAATGGTACACACACTTCGCACAAGAAAACGCCTGTTTCAATCATAAAACAAAACTAAAAGATGGGGGGGGGGGGGGTTCAGAACCACCAGTTGTGTGGGAAAAGGTTCATTTCATCCATGAGAAATCTATGCACATGGTTTTTTTAAATACACTTTGAACATATGTGAAGTATTTGTAAAATAATCAATGTTTCCTTCATGGTTCTATCGTACAAGCACTTGATCATGAATGAATAATTTAAATCTTATGTGATGGCAATCATATTGGCAAAAACGGTTTGAAAACGATGACTAAAGAGGTGTTCGACAAATATATTATATTTATGGCATGTATATAATAAGTTTTTCACTCGAAAGCTCTAAAAAGTCAAAGATAATAAAACTTCATGGAGTTTGATCAATCAACTAGATTTAAATCCCTAGTATAATCTCACATTATTATATCTATTTAATATTAATCAACAAATTAAGAAAAATCCCATTGTTAGACATTTGATAAGCTCCACCATTGTTCATTATATTCCATATTTTGGTTATCAAAAGCTATGTTTGATGCTAACTCATTTCAAAGTAGATGAATCATATCATAAGCTAGCAAAAGAGTGATTACATTATTGGAACCTTAAGTTAACATGCCTTCAAGTTTGTTAGTGTTTTAAAAATTTGTCTTCCAAAATATGAGGGAAATAAACCTAGATTGCCATTTTCTATCTCATGCAACAAATGCTTTTGACCTCTTCATCATTGGTTGGCTTAAACATTGGACTATGGACTCGTATGAGGATGTTTCGATAGATTAAGTGTGTGTTCAAGGAATTCATTCAACATGAATATATTACATTACAAACCTCAAGGATCCTTTTTTACGCGATGAGAAATACAATATTTAACCATTGGTACACCTTTAATACATCTAGCAATATTCTCAACCAAGTTTGGTCAATTTTATGATTGCATCATTATTATAGTGTTATGCTACATTATGTTATTTATCAATATTGATTAAGTACTAGCACCACAATAATTTTCAAAATGTTGAAATCACGTGAGTTACATGAATGTGGGAAAATATGTTACATTCATTATCTTTACATATACCAAATAATAGGTAGCTTACTTTGGTATAATGGAAAGTAGTCGTGCATTTATGCACATTTATACATGTATGACGACAAGTGGAAGACGAGTAGGTATAGATGCACTCGTATCCCTTAAGACAATGCCATTTGGAATACAAAATAGGCTAGTTTCTTAGTTGTCGACACACTCATAAAGCTGTTCATTTACATAATAAACATTCATTTTTATTTAAGTTTGACTTGTATGTCCATATGGTCGCTAACCTTCACAATATAAAATTGATTGGAGTTGTATTGGGTTATAAACATATGAAATTCAGAATCCATGTTGCATTTGATTTGATATTTTTAATTCCACATATGATTAAAAAAGACTAAAGGCAATATATTCTAATGTAGTAGGAAGAATTGAATATGTTGAATGGTTCTTAGGTTCATGTTGAGGAATAGAACATATGTTTTCCCTTTGATCCATTCTTAAATTAATTGATGAGGAGGTTATGTTATTTTTAAAACCGTGGGCACAATGACCATGCGATAACAAATCATAAATTATCTGCACTTTGAATTGCAAAAACAATACAAGTTTGGTGGTTAATGATCATATACAACTAAATTAAAAGATCACAACTTCGAAAAGAAAAAAGAAAAAAGGAATCAAATCCTTGTTAATAACAACTTTGATGATGATTGCTAGCTTGTGAGTGATGTTAAGAATTTCTTTTTTTAATAACAGAATCCATGAAATCTACAAGCACTAGCATGAGACAAAGCAATAAGATGAAGTTGATAAACGATGTAAACATTTGTGAAAAAGGAACAATTATTTGATTGTGTTAAATTGTGTAGGTTTATAAGCTTTTCATCAACAAATCCATAGAGATGTAAAATACATGGAACATTACATCTTAATGATTCACATAATGAAAACATTATTTGTTTTCTATATGGCATACCGAAGAGAACGTGTGGAAAAGTAAGACTAAGTAGAGCCAACATCCTCACCATAATTCACTATTTTATAAAGAACTTTTGAAATATCTCTAATCATGTGATATACATATATATAAAACGAGGTTAAGAAAAAAATTAGGGGTCAAATAAATATAGATATGATCGAAGAGAAACATCCTCTTTGGAGCAGCGGAGCGGTGCGCTAGTGCAGGGCGGAGGTTTGCTGTATGAGCTTCTCACCAGGAGGTCCGACATAGCAGAGCAGCGGCGCAGGAGGTTTGACCCACGCCAGTGAGTAGCGGAAACGGAGCCGGAGCAGGAGCAATTTTGAACCATGCCAGTGCAGAGAGGAGGTCTGCAGACATGGGGCACAGAAGCCTCTCTCTGCTCGTCACAACCTCCCCACCGTTGCTGCTTCACCCTCCTTTAGTTCGAGGAGTATATAATTTAGGGTCCTGTTGAGATTATTTTCAATAACGAAGAAACTTCTACTTGAGCAAGAGATAGAGCGCCTTGAGCGAATAACAATCATATGCTGTGTGATGGGATCACGACCAAACAGAGGATTGTTGTGAGATATGCTGCAAGCTAAATTTCATTCACATCTACGTGGTATAAAAGAAGTCCAACCGCTTGGTAAAGGCTTCTATCAAATCATACTAGAGGACAATGATTCTGCAGTGAACCTGATAGCAATATCTCCCTGCTAGGTCCGAAACGCATGGTTGTTCATGCGTAAATGGACACATGGTTTTAACCCAGAGAAAGCCGCGCAACAGGATGATTCAATGAAAAAGGTAACAATCTTATTTCCGGGATTATCCTTAGAATACAACATGTTACTTCCTACTATTGGAAACTCCTTGGGTATGATGTTGGACGATGAACTAACGCTAGCGGACAGGCCAAAGAAACACCTAGACCCTCCCTCTATCCGCCTCTTGGTGCATGACATCAACAAACTTCCTTCGAAGATCCTCATTCCGAGGAAAAACGGAATACGGATTGAACAACGCATAGAAGTGATCGGCACATCGGGACATGTTTTGCATGCAAAAATCTTGGTCATTTAAAAAAGAACTGCCCCATGAGACGCATTAAGGATTCCACCATGGAGACCTTGGACGTTCGGGACACCATAGGAAATCAGAAGCCTCCCCCACCACGCCCCGATAAGGCTGTGATGGAATGGCGAGTGGTGGGGAAATCCCATGTCCTACATAAAACTCCATCGCCAGTGAGCCCCAATCGTTTTGATCTACTACAAGAGCTCCCCCCCACAGATGAGCACTCCCCAGTGCTTTCTTAAGCCCCAAGGAAAGACCCAAGGTTACCCCAAACACACAAGAGAAAATCCTCGTTAAAGGTTACAAAACAGGGAAGTGACGAAGGATAAGTCATGTTAAGACCCTAATGTGGAGCTTTAATGGAGCTGCACCCAATGTAGAAACAACAAACCAAGGCAGTAGTTTGAATATCACACCTCAGATCATAGCCTTCCTAGCCATAAATGAGGGTGATACATCTAGCCAGGACCTTGAACCACACCCGCAAAATGCCCTGAAATGGCTAGGTATAAGGCATACGATAGTGGACAAAATAAGGGTACATGTATCGGCGGTACACAATAATGGAGTACCGACGACCTCAATTTCTTTTCCACTCTTGTTTCCGGCACAAGAGGACTGGTCCAAGTCCAAGATCAAAGATACCCTATGCAATCATGCAACCTATTTTGTCACAGAAATAAGAGATGAAGCCCTCATGAACGAACTAAAGAAGCTTTGGAATAACACAGAATTCTGGTGCACCATGGATGAAGAGGAACCTCATCTCTGCCACATCCACATGCGGATTATCATAGACACCTAGCTAACTCCAGGCTTCTTCTATTTCTATGAGAAGCAGGAAGGGACTATTGAAGCTCACCGGATAGCCCACAAACTCCACTCTTGGATTTGGACCAACATTCCATCCCTGGAAATGACAGGATGTCTAAATGGTGAGTGCTCCCCTCTCACGACTTGTTGTGCAAAACACCAGGAATAACTGGCAATCTCCCACCCCATTCCATGAGTATGAAGATTGTAACATGGAACATGCAAGGGCTCAAAAGTCGACTAGACTAGCAAAATAGATGGAAACTGAGAAGGAATCTTGAAGAATATTTATTAGGGAGTGTTGCTGATATCATCATGTTGCAGGAACACCACCTCGATAACACGCGGTTAAAAGAAGTCGGAGACCTTCTACCAGGATCATGGCAAACAATTTGGGAGCCTTCAATAGGGAAGGATGGCAATCATGGTGGTATTTGCACTTTGATTCGGGAACATCTACCCCAAGGCTTAATACACTAGGAATCACTTATACCTGGTAGGGCAC
Organism: Azolla caroliniana; assembly: GCF_043228905.1. Taxonomy (NCBI): domain Eukaryota; kingdom Viridiplantae; phylum Streptophyta; class Polypodiopsida; order Salviniales; family Salviniaceae; genus Azolla; species Azolla caroliniana. The sequence goes on from NW_028230442.1 coordinate 11,965,175, forward strand.
ATTTTTGCACGTTGGCCATCCAAGGGCAACACTGGAATTTCATGAATGTTTATGCTCCAAATAGTAGAACAGAAAGGGCATCATTCTGGGACTGCATCCACCTACAAATAGCGGGTGTGGAAGAGTGGTGCATTGGAGGGGATTTTAATATGATTGAATCCATTCACGATAGCTCCAACAACCAACCCATAGTTCTACAAAGAAGGGAACGTAAACAATGGGAGAAGCTCTGTGTACACCTTAACCTGCGAAACATCTGGCATTCTGACAACTTCCAACGAAAAATGGATTCTCTCTTATTCTCCCATTCAGACGGGCGGAATAGTGGACCCACCCTATCTCGCATCGACCGCATTTATGTGGACGAGGCTCTAGAAGCGAAGGGAGGGTGGTGTCGCATAGCTCCAAGCACGACTTTCTCTGACCATTACCCGGTAGTTGGTCATTTTCAATTGCACCGGAAATGGGGCCCATTCTAGACTTGCATCCCACACACTATTTACACATTTATAGAGGTGAAGGAACAACTCTCCAACCAATGGTCATTACCTGTCAATGATTCATCAACATCTGACCAACTTCTAGCTAAATTAACAAGAGCTTCAACTCTCCTACATGAGATTGTCAAGACTAGAAGCAAGGATGCTCAAGAGAAGCGATAGAGGACAAAACGGGGACTAATAGCCTTACAATGACTCCAAGAGAGATACATGTCATGAAGTTGGATCGTAGGACAAGTCGCCATGGCCAAACATGAACTCGGCATGGTGGAAAAGGAAATTTATGACATGGAGTTTCATGGAAGCCTGTCGCGATGGATTCAAGTAGGGGACAAAACCATGAAGGAATTCTTCCGCTCCAAAGGCCCGAGGCCCGCTAGAATAGTGATGCATAGCCTCAACCGAGAGGATGGAACGACCACTAAGGATGGTGACGAAATGAGGAATATTGCCACAAGTTACTATAACCGCCTACTTACCAAAGATACTATGGCTACAGGGGAAGACATAAGAGAAGATATTATCCTCCAAAGCATACCCGAGAAAGTCATTCCGGAAATGAATACATGGCTCGTGCGTCCCCTATCAATCATCGAGATATGGGAGGCCCTCTCGGATCTGGATGCCGATAGTTGCCCTGGAATCGACGGCCTCACCCCGCACTTTTTCACATGCCTTTGGGACACTATTAAAGAAGACCTCCTCCAGGCATATGAGGAGATCATCACCTCTGGAAGCATGCCGGAGAAATTTGGCCAGGGGATGATACATCTCATTCCTAAAAGTGGTGGGAGTGCCAACGACATTAGCAAGTGTCGGCCCATTACTCTTCTCAATACTGTCTATAAGTTGCTCGCAAAAATTGTGGCACGCCGTTTAACACCACTTCTACCTCAACTCATTCATCCGTCCTAGACAGGGTTCGTTAGAAATCGGAGCATCCTAGAGACATGGATCAAAGGCATTGCAGGACTTTATAGGAACGACAACAGTTGCGTTTCACTGGCAGGTGAAAGGGGCCCCTTTTTCCGAATATTCCGACCTGTACAATAGGGATGTCCACTAGCTCCATCCTTATTTCTATTATACGCTGAAGCATTCTCTTGCTTTCTCAACTCACGGCATCTCAACCTACGCGGTCTTCCTGTACCTCATTCTCACCATAGCATCTTGGATATAGAATTTGCAGATGACACAATGGTCTACCTGCAAGGGGACTTGGAAAACCTCCAAAAGCTAGAAAGTGGGTTAGTCGTATTTTGCAAGAGATCCAATGCCATGATCAATTGGCACAAATCCTGCACAATATGACTTTCTCATGAAACACATCCAGCGTGGCACCCACATCCCGCTTTCAAATGGATCAATCAAGGAGCGAGCACCAAATATTTGGGCTTCCAAATTGGTTTCAACATACCGCCAGAGACTATGATTGCACCCGTTATCCATTCATTCCATTCGACAAAAGCTGATACATGGGAGTTCAAAAAAACTGTCGCTAGCAGGTCACATCATAGTGGCAAACCTGGTAATACTCGCAATAGCATGGTACAGTCTATCTTGCTGGACAATCTCCAAGGAAAGTATACATAAGATTCAACGACTAGTCCACAACTACATTTGGTTTGGTAAGGAAGACCATGTAACTCGCGCCAAGGTGGCGTGGCCTATACTCACAGCGCCTAAGTCGAGAGGGGGATTGGGTCTTGTAAAGAATCAGATATGATTCTTGTGTAGCGGAATAGGTGAGAGATGTATGTTATGTGAGTGAGTGAGTGAGAGAGAGTGAGAGAGAGACAAGGAGTAAAACACAGAGAATACGCAAGGTTAAGTATATTAACAAAGGAGAAAGACTCAACATAATACAAGGTGGGAAGAGGGTGCTTTATATAGTCACCCTCTCTCTTCATTAACTACACGACTCATGGAGCATGGGGAATGTGAAAGATCATAAGTTATGTGTCATAGAATATGATTCTATGACTCATACTAAATGCTAGAATACAAAGATGTGAGATAATGGTGACTCTTGACCGTTGGAGTGTCTATTCACTCTCAAGGTGAGTTCACACACTATACCAAGTTGAGCTTGATTCTCAACACGCCCCCTCAAGCTCAAGTCGGGTCGGTTTCAGACGGTATCCAAAATCTGCTTCGACTCGCGTTCCGGAGTCCGCGTCGACTCACATTTATGTGGAGTTGCGGAATCCGTGCTCCAGCTTGCGTTGTGCGTAGTTGCGAAGTCTGTGCTTCGGCTTGCGTCTTTCTTCGCGGCTTTGCGCGGTAGATCGGCTCTTCGCGGCTTTGTTGCGCAGTTGCGGAATCCACGCTTCGTGGCTTCGTTGCGCGGTTGCGGAATCCTCACATTATTGCGTAGTGTCTTCAGTACTCCCCCTCAAGCTTGGCAAGTCAGGGGTCATCAATCCGAGGTCAGTCATGAATTGCCATAGCTTGTCGGCTCCTAAGGCTTTAGTGAAGATGTTGGTAGTTTGAAGATTGGTGCTAATGTGTTGTAGGTCGACATCGCTAGTTAGAACGCGCTCTCGGATGAAGTGATAGTGCACTTCAATGTGCTTTGTCTGTGCGTGGAACACCGGGTTCCAAGCCAGATAGATACTGCTCATGTTGTCGCAATAAAGGGAAGTCAGATCCTTGATGGGTACGCCCAGATCCTTGAGTATCCTTTTGAGCCATACAACTTCACATGCGGCCACTGCCGCGCTCCTATATTCCGCCTCTGTGCTCGAAAGAGCGACGGTTGGTTGCTTTTTGCTGCCCCAGGATATTGTTCCGCTGTCGAGGGAGAAAACAAATCCGGAGGTTGATCTTCTATCGGCTTTGTAGCCGGTCCAATCGGCGTCTGTGTACCCCTCGAGTCGTATTGGCATCGCGGTCTTGTAGAGGATGCCACAGTCCATTGTGCCACTCACATATCGTAGAACTCTCTTAGCACAATCCAAGTGAGTATCATGCAGTGTTTGCATGAATTGACTAAGGAGACCGACCGGATAACTGAGATCGGGTCGAGTGATAGTGAGGTAGATGAGACTCCCGATGAGTTGCCGATACTGAGTCGGTTCACACGCTTTGGTGCCGGAGTTCACATCTAGTTTGAGATTGCGATCTAGCGGGGTTGCTGCGGATTTGCACTCAGCCATCCTGAACTTGTATAACAAGTTGAGGATGTAGTGCCGTTGAGAGATCATGATTCCGGCCGGAGTCCGAATTACCTCGATGCCGAGGAAGTAGTGGAGCTCCTTCATGTTTGTCATCTCGAACTTGTCGGAAAGGAGGGATTTGAATTTATAGATTTCGACGAGATGCTCACCTCCAATGACTAGGTCATCCACATATAAGATGATGACGATCGGACTTGCGGAATTGTTTCGTATGTAGAGGGAGTTGTCCGATTTTGACATACAGAAGCTGATTTGATGAAGATAATGCGTTATCTTCGAATGCCAAGCACACGGTGCTTGCTTGAGGCCGTAGAGTGGCTTCTTGAGTCGGCACACAACTTTTGGATGAATGCGTGATTCGAAGCCGGGAGGTTGTACCATGTACACCTCCTCTTCTAATTCTCCTTGAAGAAAGGCGTTCTTGATGTCCATTTGGTGGAGGTGCCACCCTTTTGCCGCTGTGAGTGCAATTATGGTCCACACCGTCGTTATCTTTGCCACCAGGGCAAAGGTCTCTTCGTACTCAACTCCGCGTGTTTGTGCGTAGCCTTTCGCTACGAGTCGCGCTTTGTAGCGGTTGATGGAACCGTCGGCATTGTACTTCACTTTGTAAATCCATATGCATCCTATCGCCTTTTTGTGTGGTGAGGTGGGAACGAGATCCCACGTCTCGTTCTTGTGTAGTGCTTGCATCTCCTCGTTCATAGCTTCGATCCATCGCGGATCCTTGGCTGCTTCGGAAAATGTTTCCGGCTCGCGTACCATCGCCACCTTCATCATAAAGGCATAGTGATATGCCATGTAGTCATTGTAGCCGAATCGGCTGACTGGATTCTTTTCATGGGTGGAGCGACAGAGCTTTTCATTTGCAGAGATGAGGGCTTTCTTAGCTCCGATTGGTACATCGAAGCCGTCGAACTCACTGTCGAGTGAGTGAGTCAACTCATTGTCGTCGAAGTGATTGTCTGCATATTCCACCATTTTTGCCTTGCCTTTGTCCATCTTCGGGCTAGGCCGTGATGTGCTTTGATCGCTCAAAGGCTCTTGTGGTCCTCTTAGTCGGGTTGTGATCGGAATTTCTTCGAACATGCACATAAGGCGATCTTCATCCTTTATCTCTTGTTCGGTGGATTCTGGGTCAAGTGGAGTCAGAGTCGAAGTTGTCTTTGATGCGTACCAGGATGCGGACTTGTCAAAAACGACGTCTCGACTTGAGATTTTCGAGTTGAGGGGTTGTAGCACTTGTACCCTTTTTGCTCCAATGAGTATCCTACGAGGATACATCTCTCCGACTTTGGGTCAAGCTTTTGACACTTCTCGTCAGGGATGTGCACGTACGCTATTGCGCCGAATATCCGGATGTGCAATAAGTCCGGCTTCTTTTCGAAGTATTTTTCGTGTGGAGTGACCTCGTGCACGCCGGATGTTGTGCACCGGTTCATTAGGTAGACGACCGTATTTGCAGCTTCGGCCCAATATGACTTGGGCATATGCTTCTTGTTCATCATGGCCCGTGTTACTTTGAGGATGTGCCGATTTTTGCGCTCGGCTACTCCGTTTTGTTGTGGAGTGTGTCGGCAAGTGAATTCTCGCCGAATTCCTTCCTTTCGGAGATACGGGGTGAAATCGTCCAAGAAGTACTCTTTGCTGCCATTCGATCAAAGACATCGTACATGTCGGCCCGTGGCTTTCTCGACTTCATTCTTGAATTTTTGGAAGTGTCCGATTTTGCTGCATCGGGTAGATCCAAGTGTGCCTGGAGAAGTCGTCGATGAAGAGCACGTAATATCGGCATCCGCTGAATGTAGCCGTCTGCGCCGGTCCCTATTTGTCAGAATGGACTACGTCGAGTAGACCTTTGCTCACGTTCCGCTCTTTCGGGAATGGGTGTCGATTTTGCTTGCCGAATTGACACGCTTCACATACGCCTTCAATCTCCTTCTCTTTAAATGTCAGGAGTCCGATGACGACTCCTTTCGATTTCATTGCTTTGAGTTTGTTGAGATTGATTTGGCCGATTTGCTTGTGCCATAGCTCTATGTCGGAGTTGGCTTTCATGCTTTTTGCGAACATGGCGGATTTCATCTTGTGTGAATCGAGAATGAACATCCGGCCCTCTCTTCTTCCGTGCGCGATGATTCGGCCCTCTTTTTCGATGAAGCACCCTTCTTGGTCGAATCGTACTTGCATCCCTTGCTCAACCATTTGGCCGACCGAGACCAAATTCTTCGTGATGGTGGGAACATGTATGTTTGCCAAACGGAACATTGCCGATGTGCCGAATCGAGTGCGTAGTGTCATCTCTGGTTTCAACATAACCGGGTCACTCTGGCTCTCGAAGTTCGAGAAACCATTCTTTATGAGATGTTATATGGTTTGAGGCTCCGGAGTCAACAAACCATACGTCCTCCGGATTGAGGGCACTAGTTGAGGTAGAGGCCGACATAGAGTTTGCTCTATGTTTCATCATGAACATTCCGCCACGGTCGGAGTTGTGTGCGTACATTCCGCCACGATCTTCGTAGTCGGAGTTGTGCCTGTACATTCTGCTATACTCTTCGTAGTTGGAATTGTGCGCGTAATTCGTGAGTTGTCGGCTTGTGGAAGCCGATTCGCACATCTTCTTTCAACACTCTTCTTCGTGGTGGCCGAGCTTTCCGCAATATCCGCATTCGGTTGCGTTTTGACGGCTCGGGCCGGAGTGAAAGCTCCCCCTTCTTGCGAAGGTTCCTCATTGGCTTCCGTTTTGTGGCCGAAATTGGGAGTTGTTGTCGTAGGTCGGACCTCATCCGCCTTGTCCTTGGCCGAATCGGCCTCTCGCTCGTCCGCATCCTCTTCCTTCGTTCGAGTGCGTGTAAAGCATGTGGCCTTCCGACTCGTTGCTCCTTGTACACACATGGTTTTCTTAGACCAATAGCATTGATTGGAGCTCGAAGAAGGAGGGAGATTTCTTCCTTGCTAGAACGGCAGTTCGTATTGCGCCGAACCGTGGTGCGAGGCCACCAAGGCATATTTGCACCATCTCATCATCGCCAATACTTACGCTTATCAAGCCGAGCGAGTCGCAAAGCTCCTTAATCTTCAAGGTGTATGTCGTGATGGACATATCCCTTTGTTGAATGTTGTTCAACTCTTGGCGGAGTTGAAGCCTTCTTGCGGTTGTGTTCGCCGTGAAAATCTTTCGTAGATTTTCCCATGCCTCCTTCGGCGTCTTGGCTTCGCGAATGTAGCCGAGCATGTGATCTTGAACACATGTCGCCAAGCAATATACCTTGGGAATAGTAAAGGTATTTACTTCTCTTTGAATATATAAATTTGGTTCTTATTGATTCAGTCTTTTGAGCTTGGTTTTACCAAGTAGAGTGTAGTGCCACAATGGAGATGACTATTTGAATATGTAAATTGACTTGCAAACTTTGCACACGTAAACTCAATGTTCCGAATCTTTGAAATTGTTAAGAGTCTATTATTAATCAATAGACCAATAAAGTAAAATAAATTGGATAGAAGAACTTGTTCCACCCAACCACCCCGAACTATGATCAAGACATAGCCAACCTACCACCTACGTCCCACATTGTTGTCGTGGAGGATTCCGGCAAAGTGGAGAAAAGCTTGTCGACTGTGTGTGAATAGGTGTGTGTACAGATGCACATAAAAAGAGTCCTTGTATAAACAAATGCAAATAAGTAGAGTATAATAAGTACAAGACATTGTGATTTAAATAGGCACTTTATTATCCCACAAAAAGAGGGCAATTTAATAGAAGAACTTGATCCACACAACCACCCGAGCTATGATGAAGGAGGGGAAGAAGACCGTTATAAGAATCCATCATTTTGGAAGGGAGGGTGCTGCTAGTTTGCATGTGGAGTGTTTTGATTTTTTTATGTGTGCATTATGTGAGGGAAGGTGAGGCCTCTGCTCGCTTAGGAAGCTCGTGTGCTCCCGACTAGAGGCTCATCAATTTTGTGCGTGTGTCTGTAGAGCTCGAAGTTCCATCCCTACCCGAGGCCGCTAGTATTCCTGTCTGTCTTTGATACAGTAGTTGAATATTTTGGCATTGCTATATCTGGGTATTTTCCCTCTGTGTCCTCTGCCTTAGTCTCTCTGTGTAGCAATTGGATAGAAGAACCTGTTCCACACAACCACCCCAAGCTATGATCAAGACACAACCAACCTACCACCTATGTCCCATACCGTTGTCATGGAGGATTCTGGCAATGGGAAGAAAAACTCAGCGACCGCGTGTGAACGGGGGTGTGCACGTATGCACATCAAAAGAATCTTTGTATAAACAAATGTAAATAAGTAGAGTATATTAAGTATAAGACATTGTGATTTAAATAGGTTCGTTATTATCCCACAAAAAGAGGGGAATAATAGGATGTGATGGAAGGAAATCGGGGGAGAGAATCGTTGACAGAAGCGGTTGTCATGAATGGTGACGTAACCAACCCTCCTTGGACTATGAAAGGAGGGGAGGAAGAACTTTATAAGAATCCATCGTTATGTAGGGGAAGGTGCTGTCGGCTTGCATGTGGAGTGTCTTGGTTTTTTGCTGCGTGCATTCGGTGAGGGAAGGTGAGGCCTCTGCTCACATAGGAAGCTTGTGTGCTCCCGACCAGAGGTTCATCAGTTTTGTGCATGTGTTTATAGAGCTCGAAGCTCCATGCCGGCCCGAGAGCTCTTGTATTCTTCTCTATCTTTGATACATTAGTTAAATATTCTGGCATTGCTGTATCTGGGTATTTTCCCTCTGTGTCCTCTCTCTTAGTCTCTCTTTGTAGGAATTGGATAGAAGAACCCGTTCCACACAACCACCCCGAGCTATGATCAAGACATGGCAAACCGACGAGCTACGTCCCATACCGTTGTTGTGGAGGATTCTGACAAAGTGGAGAAAAGCTTGTCGACTGCGTGTGAACGAGTGTGTGTACAGAGGCACATAAAAAGATTCTTTGTATAAACAAATGCAAATACGTAGATTATAATAAGTACAAGACATTGTGATTTAAATAGGTACTTTATTATCCCACAAAAAGAGGGCAATTGGATAGAAGAACCTGATCCACACAACCAACCCGAGCTATGATCAAGGAGGGGAAGACGACCGTTATAAGAATCCATCATTTTGGAGGGGAAGGTGCTGCCGGTTTGCATGTGGAGTGTTTTGGTTTTTTGATGTGTGCATTTGGTGAGGGAAGGTGAGTCCTCTGGTCGCATAGGAAGCCCGTGTGCTCCCGACCAGAGGCTCATCAGTTTTGTGCGTGTGTCTGAAGAGCTCGAAGCTTCATCCTGGCCCGAGGCCGCTAGTATTCCTCTATGTCCTTGATACAGTAGTTGAATATTTTGGCATTGATATATCCAAGTATTTTCCTCTCTGCCCTCTTTCTTGGTCTCTCTTTGTAGCAATTGAATAGATCAAGGACCACCTCGAGCTATGATCAAGGAGGGGTGGAAGACCGTTATAAGAATCCATCGTTTTGGAAGGGAGGATACTGCCCGTTTGCATGTGGAGTGTTTTGATTTTTTTATGTGTGCATTTGGTGAGGGAAGGTGAGGCCTCTGTTCGCATAGGAAGACCGTGTGCTGCCGACCAGAGGCTCATCAGTTTTGTGCGTGTGTCTGAAGAGCTCGAAGCTTCATCCTGGCCCGAGGCCGCTAGTATTCCTCTATGTCCTTGATACAGTAGTTGAATATTTTGGCATTGATATATCCAAGTATTTTCCTCTCTGCCCTCTTTCTTGGTCTCTCTTTGTAGCAATTGAATAGATCAAGGACCACCTCGAGCTATGATCAAGGAGGGGTGGAAGACCGTTATAAGAATCCATCGTTTTGGAAGGGAGGATACTGCCCGTTTGCATGTGGAGTGTTTTGATTTTTTTATGTGTGCATTTGGTGAGGGAAGGTGAGGCCTCTGTTCGCATAGGAAGACCGTGTGCTGCCGACCAGAGGCTCATCAGTTTTGTGCGTGTGTCTGTAGAGCTCGAAGCTTCATCCCGATCCGAGGCTACTAGTATTCCTCTCTGCCCTTGATACAATGGTTGAATATTTTGGCATTGATGTATCCAAGTATTTTCCCTCTGTGTCCTCTTTCTCGGTCTCTCTGTGTAGCAATTGGATAGAAGAACCTGTTCCACACAACCACCCCGAGCTATGATCAAGACATAGCCAACCTACCATCTACGTCCCATATTCTTGTCGTGGAGGATTCCGGCAAAGGGGAGAAAAGCTCGCTGACCGCGTGGGAACAGGGGTGTGCATGTATGCACATAAAAAGAGTGTTTGTATAAACAAATGTAAATAAGTAGAGTATAATAAGTACAAGACATTGTGATTTAAATAGGTTCATTATTATCCCACAAAAAGAGGGGAATAATAGGATGTGATGGAAGGAAATCGGGGGAGAGAATCATTGACAGAAGCGATTGTCATGAATGTTGATGTAACCGACCCTCCTCGGACTACAAAAGGAGGGGAGGAAGACCGTTATAAGAATCCATTGTTTTAAGGGGGAAGGTGCTGCCGGTTGCATGTGGAGTGTCTTGGTTTTTTTGCTGCGTGCATTCGGTGAGGGAAGGTGAGGCCTTTGCTCGTATAGGAAGCTCGCATAGGCCCGGGACTGCTTGTATTCTTCTCTATCTTTGATACATTAGTTGAATATTTTGGCATTGTTGTATCTGGGTATTTTCCCTCTGTGTCCTCTGTCTTAGTCTCTCTATGTAGCAATTGGATAGAAGAACCTGTTCCACACAACCACCTTGAGCTATGATCAAGACATAACAAACCTACCACATATGTCTCATACCGTTGTCATGGAGGATTCCGGCAAAAGGGAGAAAAGCTCGCCGACCGCGTGTGAATGGGGGTGTGCATAGATGCACATAAAAAGAGTCTTTGTATAAACAAATGTAAATAAGTTGAGTATAATAGGTACTTTATTATCCCAGAAGAAAAGGTGAATTGGATAGAAGAATCTGTTCCAGACAACCACCCCGAGCTATGATCAAGATATAGCCAACCACCCTAGCTATGATCAAGGAGGGGAGGAAGACCGTTATAAGCATCCATTGATTTGGAGGGGAAGGTGGTGCCAATTTGCATGTGGAGTGTTTTGGTTTTTTGCTATGTGCATTCGGTGAGGGAAGGTGAGGCCTCTGCTCGCGTAGGAAGCCCATGTGATCCCGACTAGAGGCTCATTGGTTTTGTGCGTGTGTCTGTAGAGTTTAAAGCTCCGTCTCTGGCCCAAGGCCGGTTGTATTCTTTGTTAAGAAGGCGCTACAGCTCTTCTTAGTGTAGTGGCATATCGTGATGTGCAGGATTGTTTAGGCTTCAAAGGAAGAGAGAAAGGAAGGGGGAAGGAGACTCACGTCTGTAACAACCCAAAAAATGTTCTTTTTCATTACATAGAAAAACCTCTCTCTTCTTCTGACATTACTGTCCTACTCACTCTTAGTTCTTTTACCTAAGTATATAAGTGATTTACATATTCAACTAATTGGTTGTGAGTAGCTAATTAGGAACGAGTAGCTAAATAGTTGTGAACAGGTAAATAACTATTTTACTTATAACTATAGTAGTTAATTTCCTAATAGCTACTATAGAAGATCTAAGTTACCAATAAGCATCACATGCTTTTGTTGAACATGTTTCTTAACCCTCCCCCTCAAGCTCAACTTGTCCATTCTTAAAATAATCTTCAGTCTTCTTTCCTTCATACTTTCCAACTATCATACCAATGCTTTTAACTCCCATCATGTCCCTGAACCGTGTATTTGTTTCTATGCTTAGTCCCTTCATAAGAATGTTAGCAACTTGTTGATTTGTACTTACATACAACAGATCCACTTCTCTAACAAAGTGAAAATGCACTTTAATGTGCTTTGTTCTTGCATGGAACACTAGGTTTTTTGCGAGCTAAATACTGCTCATATTGTGACACCAAATTGTGCTTGCACCATCTATATACTCTCCCAAATAAGCAAAAAATTTTTTGATCCAAACTTCTTCATAAGTAGCTATTGCAACTCCTCTATATTCAGCTTCAATACTTGATAATGCGACAATAGCTTGTTTCTTGCTACTCCATGAAATAACTGCACTTCCCAATGTAAACATATATCCACTCGTGGATCTTCTATTAGTTTTGCTTCCAACCCAATTAACATTTGTATATCCTTCTAACTTTATGTCCACATCAGCCCTGTAAAATTGTTCATAGTTTTTAGTAGCTTTTACATACCTCAAAATTCTTCTAATACCGTTGGCAATTGCATAAACTGGCTGGCTAATCCAACTGCATAACTTAAATCAAGTCTTGTTATAGTCAAGTATATGAGGCTACCCACCATAGACCTGTACATGTTCACATCTGCAATTTCTACTCCCAAATCAGCCCTAAATTTGCAGTTCTTATCCAACGAATACTGAAGCTACGTGGAAGGAGCGAATGTAGCAGCGCCGGATTCGGCACACAAGGGCTTCCCGGCATGGGAGGAAGGATCGAGCAGAGTGCTGTATTGCATTGCGTCCTATGTGCACGACCAGATGGTCGGCTACATCAGGGATGCAAAAACGCCGAAAGAGGCATGGGAAAATCTCCGGAAGATTTTCTTCGCAAGTACGACGGCTCAAAAGTTGGAGCTCCGACAAGAGCTCAACAGTATCCGACAATGGGACATGTCGGTCATCGATTACACCATCAAGATAAAGGATATATGTGACGTGCTCGGCTCCATCAATGTGATGGTGCACGAAGATGAGATGGTCCAGATCTGCCTCGGTGGTCTAGCACAACTGTACAGGCCAATCTAGACGGCAGTTTGCACCTATGAGAAACCACCGTCCTTCTTCGACCTGCAATTGATGCTGATGGTCGAAGAAAACCACGCGAGTGGGTCGAGGACCACTCAATCAGAAAACCGGATGTTGTACACGAAGGCAGATCGGCCCCGTGAATGTGGAGGATGAGGTGGGTTGGCACGCAATAGCGGTGGCTAGCAAGAGCAGAATCAGAGACACGGAGATAGTGCCGACAACAGTTCCAGACCCTCCACAAGCAGGGGGAGTCAAGGTGGAGCCGGAAACCGGCAATCGAAAGCCGGCATGGAATGCTGGTATTGTGGCAAGAAAGGCCACTGGGAGAGCGAGTGCTGGAAGAAGCGAGCTATTGTGATGTGGCGTGTCCAATGGGAGAAATTGTGAAATCGTGTGGTTCCACGCACATTACACAAACGATTTTAAACATGAAAATTAGCCTAGGGTCTAGTGGCATTCAAGTGCATATAGAGGGGTACAAGCAAGATTTCAACCTTGCACCTCCAAGATAGAAGACATTTATCTTACCATTAGGGCTACTACCAAGTACTTTACATACATATATTTTTCATATTCCAAAGGCATAGCAAACAACCGTACAAAACCGTGTGCACAAAACCATGGTTTTGTGCATGCCACAAGAAAAACTGTGTGCCCAAAAACTATGGGTCCAAGCCCATGGTTTTGTGCACGTTAGAAGCATGGATAGACCTATAAAAACCGTTGCAAGGCTAGTGTAACGGGGGGCTCAATATGTGATATCATTATCATCACCATTTGTCACATGACGACAAGATTTGAACTCTTGACCTCTTGTATATGGTCAAGTGTTGTGTTCTAACCAACACATCCAAATATATGGTCATGTTATGTATATCTTAGTACATTATTAGTAGATTATCTATTTCAAGTTCTAGGAGTTTTTAGAAAGTTCTAGAATGAGAAGGTTCTAGAGGGTTCTAGAATATTCTCCGGAATATTCTAATGCATGTACTTCGAATCACAGTATAAATACTTGTAACCTCCTTGGTCCCTTTCAAGGGATTCAACATTAGTCATTGACACATCAATATAGTGTTCTCGTTTCACCCCATCTTGTCTCCTTGACTTCTATCTCTTTCTTCCTCGTCACTTCTAGCTCAAGTTCACAACCTGTTGCTCATAGTCCCATCATCCGTGCTCCGTCCTAGTCTGCACTTGGTGTGTTTGTGACAGTTTGAATCCCTTCAAACTAGAAGCATTACCCATCTTCATCATTGCCCTTGCTTCTAGAGTTACCATTGTCACTGTCATTGGTTCTAGCGTTACCATCATCAACATCCCTTCGTTTTCTCTCTTCCTCGCTATCTCTATCTCTTAGTTTCTTTTCGTCATCGTCTTTGTCTTTTCTCTCCTAGTTTCTTCTCATCTCTATCTCCTAGTTTTTTCTCATCCTTCACTTCTCTATCTCCTAGTTTCTTCTCACCATCATCTCTATCTCTGCACTTCTTATCATCTTCCACATCCCTATCTTGCATTTTTTGTCATTGTTATCCTTGTCCTTGTGCTTCCTACCGCTTTCATCTCTATCTATGTGTTTCTTATTATCTTTGTCACTTTCCTTGCATTTCCTATCACCTTCATCCCTATCTTTGTGTTTTCTATCATCCTTTGTATATGTGTCTTTGTGTTTCTTCAGAACCTCAACATCTCGATCTCTATGTTTCTTATCCTCTTCATCTCTTTCTCCGCTTCCATCATTGCCATAGTCAAAGTCATTGCTTCCAAAGTTGCTTCGTCAACATCATTGCCTTCATTGCTTCATGTTCGACATCATCATCTTCAACCCTCTTGTTGTCATCATCAACACTACTTTGCCTAGCCGTCATTGTTGTCAAGTGTTCCAGTTCTCGGTGAGGACCGTGCAGGGTTGCTCACATCCATTGGTGTTTGTGTCTCCGGTGAGGACCACACATGGTCGGTCATGCCCTTTGGTGTTCGCATCTCCGGTGAGGACCGTACATGGTCTCTCACGCTCGTTGGTGTTTCAGTTCTCGGTGAGGACCGCACATGGTCGCTCACATCCATTGGTGTTCGTGTCTCCGGTGAGGATTGCACATGGTTGCTCACGCCCATTGGTGTTCTAGTTCCCGGTGAGGACCGCACATGGTTGCTCCTTTCCATTAGTGTTCGTGTCTTCGGTGAGGACCATACATGGTCTCTCATGCCCGTTGGTGTTCGTGTCTCCGGTGAGGACCGCACATCGTCGCTCACACTCGTTGGTGTTCGTGTCTCCGGTGAGGACCGCACATCGTCGCTCACGTCCGTTGGTGTTCCAATTCCCGGTGAGGATTGCACATGGTCGCTCACGCCAATTGGTGTTGTTCTCTTTGGTGAGAACCGCACATGGTTGTTCACTCATGTTGGTGTTCCTATCTCCGGTGAGGCCCGTACATGGTCGCTCACACTCACGTTGGTGTTCTAGTCTCCGGTGAGGACTGCACATGGTCGCTCACACTCATGTTGGTGGCCCAGTTTCTAGTGAGGACCAGACATGGTCGCTCACACTCACGTTGGTGTTCCATTCTCCGGTGAGGACCGAACATGGTTTCTCACGCTCACATTGGTGTCCAGTCTCCGGTGACGACCACACATGGTTGCTTGTGTTCACCCGTGCTCCTATTTCTGGTGAGGACTGCTCATAGTCACTCACATCTCAACATACTTTGGTTTTCCCTTTCGGCTCACCCCTACACCACACATTCGAAAAGGTGGCCGTAAAGAGGGGGATAATGTCACAGACATGACAGAAAGATTTGAACTCTTGTATATAGTCAATTGTTGTGTTCTAACCAACACACCCAAATATATGGTCATGTTATGTATATCTTAGTACATTATTAGTAGATTATCTATTTCAAGTTCTAGGAGTTTTTAGAAAGTTCTAGAATGAGAAGGTTCTAGAGGGTTCTAGAATATTCTCCGGAATATTCTAATGCATGTACTTCGAATCACAGTATAAATACTTGTAACCTCCTTGGTCCCTTTCAAGGGATTCAACGCCAGTCATTGACACATCAATATAGTGTTCTCGTTTCGCCCCATCTTGTCTCCTTGTGTTTTATCTCTTTCTTCCTCGTCACTTCTAGCTCCAAGTTCACAACCCGTTGCTCATAGTCCCATCATCCATGCTCTGTCCTAGTTTGCGCTTGGTGTGTCCGTGACACCATCAATATAATATTCTTCTTATTCTTCTTCTTCTTGTTTATCTTCTTCTCGAGTGTACAAATTTCTGATCTTCTCAAATGTAACATTGTTTCCTCAAATCTTACATTCACATCGAGGAGCGTAGAATTGTATGGGTTGCGGAAGGAGGAATTAGACCGGACGAGGAGCGCGAGTGAGGCGGGAGGATGCCCGAAGGAGCCGGACGAAAGAACCGGTTGCCCCAGACACTAACACCACGATTTGACCTCAAGTTGAGCTTGAGGGGGAGTGTTGAGCAAGCAAGCAAAACCGGATCCGGATTGGCTGGATAAGCCAAAGACAGATCGGTGTCTGGATAGTATCTGGAACCAAGAGCCGGATCGGAGAGCCGGACCCACGTGTTTACCATTAGGCCGTTTAGAGGTCTTAGCTTCTAGACTACTAGGTAGTCATGATCCTCGTAATTAGTTTCAGCCACTTGTATGAGCATTGAAGTACATAGTACTTTTGTCTTTCCCTTGTGGACTTGTATAAAAAGTGCTCACTAAGCACATTCTATGTACATAGTGTTGTTCTTGTGAATTGAGTTTTATGCTTTTTGCTCTCTCTTTCTCTCCTATGTATTCTCTGCTCTTAAGCTTCCATTAAACCTTCCTTCTCTAGTTTATTGTTGTAATCCGGTAGAGACGGTTTGTCTACAAGCTTCCACATGCTATTCTTTTCACCAAGAATGTGTCTTGCTGGACCGAGGTCCTTCATGGTAAACTTCAACCGCAATTGCTGAACGAGTTCGGCAAGCTCTCCGGCTTGCTAACTGGAGATTAGCATGTTGTACACGTAGATAATGAGCAAGATTGGTGACCCATCTCGAGCTGTTTTCATGAAGAGACAGTGGTCCTCATTAATCTTTGAGAAGTTGACCGACTAAATGAAGTCATCGAACTTCTTATACCATTGTCGCGGTGCTTGTTTCAAGCCGTATAGACTCTTCCTGAGTCAGCAGACTAGATGTTCTTGGCTGGGTGCCACAAAGCCTTTCTGCTACTCCATATAAATTTCCTCCTCTAGATCACCATGGAGGTATGCCGTTTTGACATCTAGCTAAATCAGCTCCACGTCCTCGGTTACCACAACGCTGAGCATGAATCTAAGGGTTGTCATTTTCACCACTACTGAAAAGATTTCGTCAAAATCTACACTATATTGTTGTTGAAAACCCTTAACTACTAGTCTAGCCTTGAATTTTGGCGGGCCGAATCAGACGTTTCTTTGACTCGATAGACCTACTTGCACGAAAGAGAACGTCGATTCTTCGGGAGTGCGACCAAGTTCCAAGTTTGGTTTGCTCGGATGGAGTTCATCTCAGACTCCATTGCCAGATGCCAGGTGGCCAAATCGGTAGATGCCGATGCTTCTTCATATGATGTCGGTTCTCCGGCATCCGTAAAGAAGATTCTAGGAGAGTATCTCTTGGGGGGTTACGACAGTCTCTCGGATCTTCGAGGTATGGTTGGACTAGTCGCATCGGGTGTCGAAGTCGAATAATCTAGAGCCGAACCATTCAGTTGTTCCGAGTCAAGCGTTGTCGAGTGAGGGCTGGAGGATTCGGCTAACAGTGAAGCCGATCTCGTGTTATGGGTTGGGGCTTCATGAAGGGTCGCCACTTCGGAAGAAGTTACCCTTCGGACTTCAATAAGACTTTCGGCCGTCTTATGCATAGCCGACTCATTGAACACTAAGTCCAAACTTCGAAAAATTTGTATGTGCTTGGGGTCCCAGAGTCGGTATCCGATTTCGTCATCTAATCCATAACCTAGGAAAATACATTTCCTAGACCTTGGTGCAAGTTTGCGGCGATCATCTTTCGGTATGAGGGCATATGCCTCGCACCCAAAGATCCTTAGCTTGTCGTAATTCGGTTTAATTCCTAAGGTATCTAAGTCCTAGAAGCCTACTCGGTGACATATTGATAATGTGTACTGTCGTAAGTAGGACCTCCACCCAGAAGCCATCTGACAGTCCGGACTGTTGGACCATGGAAACTATCGTTTCTTGAATTGTCCGATTCATCCTCTCGACAATTCCGTTTTGCTCCGGACGATAGGGTGTCGTATATTCACGTCGAATGCTGCGTTGTCGGCAAAATTTGACAAATTCTTCAGATTTGAACTCTCCTCCATTATCGATCCAAAGACATTTGAGTTTTCAGCCAGACTGGTGTTGAAATTGAACCTTCTCATATTGAAAAGGTTAAACTTTGGCCCATTCCTCGTAATATTTGTGAACTGCGATCATTCTCAGGGAAAATCCAAAAATCAATTTGTAACTATTCGAAATTGACTACGCCATTAATTGACCTTTTAAAAGGTCATCCACGTAAGTCTGTCAAACCAATTGCATGGAATGAACAACTTGACAAATCATTTGAGACACTTAAAGAGCATGTGTGTCTGGCTCTCACTCTTCTATTACCGGACCCTTCTAAGCCTTTCTCAATCGAAACCGATGCTAATGATTATGCTATTGGTGCCGTTCTTTATCAAGGCGGTCACCCTATTTCTTTTGAAAGTAAGAAGCTTGATGTTGCTCAATCTCGGTATTCAGTTCAAGAGAAAGAATTGTTTGCGGTAATACATGCACTTAAAACATGGAGGCACTATCTCTATGGAAATAAATTTGTGGTTACAATAGACCATCAATCATTGAAGTATTTTTGTGACCAGCCAGATCTTGTTGGTCGTTAAGGCCGTTGGGATGACCTTATGCAAGATTTTGATTTTTCCATACGGTATCGCAAGGGTTCTATGAACATTGTTGCGGATGCTCTTAGTTGCATTAAAGAAGTTAACATGCTAAGCTTCATGGAAATAAAATCTGATCTTTTAGATCACCTTCGAGGGAAATACCTTCATGACAGTTATTTTTCGAAATACTAGACGAAAGCCGAATCTGGTTTAGATGCCAATACTAGCACCCTACCCTCGAAGGCGACCTTTCACATTACAAACGGTTTGCTCTACCGTATTGGAAAGGTCTATGTTCCAGATTTACCAAACGTAAAATAGAAAATTCTTCATGAATGTCATGATGCACCATCTGTTGGTCATCCTGGAATACAACGCACACTCATTCTCATCTCGAGTACTTTTTTTTGGCCTAAGATGCACTCTAACGTGCATAAATACGTAACTCAATGCTTCCAATGTCAGATTAATAAGTCAGAACGACTTAAAGTTGTTGGTCTTTTACATCCCTTAGATATTCCCAACAACAAATGGGAAAGTATCTCGATGGATTTTATTGTTAGTTTACCTCGTACACAGAGGGGTCATGATGCCATTTGGGTTGTCATTGACAGAATAACAAAATTGGCCAGATTTATTCCTATGAAAACCGCTCAAAATTGGCTTATCAATTTGTTGATGAGTTATTTCTCTTTTATGGATTACTGATGGATATTGTTAGGATCGAGATTCCAAGTTTACTAGTGACTTTTGGCCTCAGGTCTTTAAGAAACTAGAAACTACGTTGAGCATGAGTTCCGCAGATCATCCTCAGTTTGATGGACAAACTGAACTAGTTAATCAAATTATTGAGGACATGCTTTGAGCTTATGTAGCAAAAACCCCTTCTAAGTGGGAGCAATACCTTCCTATCTTAGAATTTGCCTATAATAGCTGTAAACATACATCCATTGGATATAGTCCTTTTATGTTGATGTATGGTTTTCAGCCACGTGCCCTAGTTGATGTCACGATTCATCGTGATACATTAGACAGTACACACAATTTTTTGCAAGACATGAACCAAATGTTGCATATTGCCAAAGAGAATGTCAACACGGCTCAAGATCGTGCTCAATTTTATGCTGATCAGGATAGACGTCCTCGTGCATCTACTATTGGTCAAAAAGTTTGTTTGCATGTCCCTACTGACTCTACGGGCAAGTGCGCTAAGTTAGCCCCACGATATTGTGGCCCATTTGAAATCCTTAAGCGGGTTGGGTCATCTACTTATCACCTTGCCTTACCCCGTAACGTTGGTATTCATCTTGTTTTTCACGTCAATCGTCTAAAACCATTTTTAAGCTCTGGTAATAACACCATGACAATCCAAGATCTTGTAACATTAGAGGATTTTTCTTACAAACCTCATGTTCCTGAACGAATTCTTGACTCTCACGTTTACGTTCTAAAGAGATTCGGCTATTCAAGATCAAATGGATGGATAAACTTATTGATGATGCCACATGGAAACGCGAGCATACTCTTAAGCCGCAATTTCCTCACTTTATATTGCAAGAGTGCAATCTTCTGAAGTAGGGGGGAGTATGTTATGTGCACATAATGCTGGTGAGGGTAGGTCACCAATATTTACATTAGTGAAGGGTATGTTCCCTAATGTTAAAAAGGGGACTAATGATTGGATAGAAGGAGTGATAGGTGCATGCACTATCATGATTTGGACAACCAATGAATGGAGAGCCTTTTAGAAAGGCACATCTATTCAAGGGGACTAGGAAAAGGTATAAATATGAGGCTTAGCTACCCTCATAATCACATTACGTCAGAAGGCTGTTGTCTTAGACACCGGTGGTGTGGGCTAGGCTTTCGTCTCGATCATCGTGTTTATCTCTTCCAAGGTATTAGTCATCCTAATATCCGGCGGTATGGGACATCGGTGGTAGGTTGGCTATGTCTAGATCATAGCTCGGGGGTGGTCGGGTGGAACAGGTTCTTCTATCCATTCTATTTTCCTTCTTTTACTTTAGTTTGGTCTATTGATTTGTAATAGACTCTTAACAGTGTTGAGGATAAACATCCTCCCTTCACGGCGCCCTTGCGCAATAACTTTGCCTTCCTCTTTGATGTAGCACCCGAGGTGTGTGAATCGAACTTGCAACCCCTGGTCAACGATCTGTTCGACCGACACCAGGTTCTTGGTTATTGCCGGGATGTGCAACACGCTCATAAGTTTCCCTTTCTGCCCGACGTGGCTGAGAGGAAATTCTCTGTCTTATCGCAAGCTTTTCTGTCGGATGTAAAGGAGTCTCAACCCTCACACTCTGATACCATGTAAAAGAATACGTGTGCGGAACTGTATGCGTAAGAACACAGAGTACACGGTTCGGTAATATGAAAGTTCAGTGAAATGCAAAAATCACATAGAAAGAGAGGGAGAGGGAGAGAGAGAGAGAGAGAGCAAAAAATGTAACTATGTTCAAAATAATTCTCAGTATGTTCTCTCTGTGTATACTTCAAAAATTATTCCGTTCAAGGAATAACACTCTAACGGCCTCTCAGTTTAAACACCGCCACAACCATATTTTGCGTACGGTTTTACGCACCCAGTCTACGCACTGGGTTACGTACCCGTTTACGCACCCAATGTTGAGCTTGTCTCTCAACAAATATGTAACTCTGTTGAGAATCAAGCTCAACATAGCACAACGTATGAACACACCTTTTGAGAATCTATGATTACTCAAAGGTCAAGAGTCACACCACTACTCTCTACACATTAACTATGTGTCATAGAATCATATTCTATGACACAACTAATGAGTTGCATATTCCCCATGGCTATGAGTGTTCACATTCCCCAAGAGAGAGAGAGAGTGGTTGTTGTAAGTTAATGAAGAGAGAGGGTGACTCTATATAAAGCACCCTCCTCATACTTCATTAAGTCGGTTGTGACTCCTTATTATGCTACATTTTGTAATTCTTATTCTACTTGTGAAATATACACCATCTTCTTGAGTATTCCTTTCTCTATCTATCTTGTGTTCTTTCATCTCTCCTCTAATTCCTCTCACACATACACATAACACACATCTCTTCTGTTACACAAGAATCACCATCGATTCTTTACATGGTATCAAAGCGATTTGGTAGCTCAATCTAGCCCACTCGCCTCATCGTGATCGTGTGTTGTGCTCTATGCCAACGTTACAGAAAAACCGGCTCATCATTATCGTAGTACCACTACATAGCTCGTGTTCGAGAGAGAAGGAAAAGAAGAAAGGAAGCTTAATCGACAATGAATACTCAAATAGGGAGCGTTCTCCCTAGCGAGAAGTTGGACCGAAACAACTTCGCATCTTGGGAATACAAGATGCACCAATACCTTGTCGGCCAAGGCTATTGGGGTTACATCAAGGGAGCACAAGAAAAACGACCCAACCCGGAAGACGCTGACTATGCAACATGGGAGCAAGCAGCAAGCCGAGTGATGTATTTGTAAAAACAAATAGCATGCGGAAGCAATAGGAAACCGAACACAGAAACACAGGTTTAAAGGAGAGCTTGACAGTACGCGGGAGAGACAGAGAAGGAGCAGAATAAGTTTGATCCATTTCAAAACAATAATAGTTCTCTCTACATGAAACGTGCTCAACAACACTATTTATACAAGTTCTAAGAGGACTGACAGAAGTACCACGTACTTCAATGCTCACTTGAGCGTCTGACACTAACTACGAGACTATTAACTACCTAGTAGTCTAGGCTACTAATAGACTTCCGATTATTGTTTGGTCTAGCTAACCGGCTCCCCAGCTCACCGGTTCAATTGCTCGCCGGCTCACCGATCCGGCTTCATCCTTCCGGATGTCGATCCGGCTCAGGCTTATTTAGCCGATCCAGATCCGGTTGAGCTTGCCGCACAACACTCCCCCTCAAGCTCAACTTAAGGTCGGATCATAGTGTCAGTCTCCATGGCCGCCGGTCCTTCCACCCGGCTCCTTCGAGCATCACTCCACCTCGATCGCGCTCCTCGTCCGGTCCGGTTCCGTTTGATGCGACCCTTCTGATTTTGCGCACCTCGACCTCCTCGATCGGCTTGTTTGCTCAACGGGCCCAATTAAACTCCCTTGCTGCTGTGACTTCGGCTCTTGTCAACCCGTTGGTTCCTTCATGTTGGCGTCAACTTCCGCCACCTTCTCGTCCGCTTGGCCTTCAGTTGATCCGGTTCTTCCAAATCCGTCTGTTGAACCGAATCGACTGTCTCCGATTTGTTCCAGCTCTTGTCCGAATCGGTCGCTCCTGATTCGTCTTTCGATTCCAGGCCCTTCACCACTCTGCATCCGCTGCCGCGAGTTCCGACTTTTTCAGATGTGTCCACTTCCTTTGTCGACTCGGTTCCTTTCTTCTTCTTGTCTCCCCCTTTGTTGGTTCTTCCCTCACCGGCCCAATCAGCAGTTTCTTTGCCTTTGCCCGTTCCAGTGTCTTTGCTCGTTCTTCCCCTCAAGTGTGGCATGTCGAGATGCTGAAAACCAAGCATTTCAGTGAAGTGCTGCAACTTGTCCAATCCGAGCGGTTTGGTGAAGATGTCGGCAACCTTCCGATCCGTATGAACATACCGAAATTCGACTTCACCGCTCAGGACACGCTCATGCACGAAGTGGTAGTGCACTTCTATGTGGTTTGTGCGAGCATGAAATACGAGGTTCTTGGTGAGCTGCATGCTGCTTATGTTGTCGCCGTAGATCAGGATCTGGGTCGGCACTTCGATCCGCAGGTCTTGCGGTAGTCGCCGTAGCCAAATGGCTTCACAGGTGGCAATGATAGCGCCCCGGTACTCAACCTCAGTGCTCGAAAGGGCCACTGTTGGCTGCTTTTTGTTGTTCCATGCAACAACCGCGCTACCAAGGGAAAACATATAGTTGGAGGTGGATCGGCGATACGATGCATCGCCGGCCCAGTGGGCATCGGTGTAGCCGACGAGCTCTTCGGTTCTACCATGCCAGTATAACAGTCCCCGTTCGTTCGTGCCGCTCTCATATCACAAAATTTGATGCGTGCATAGAAGGTGCTCCACAGTCAGCTTCTGCATATATTGGCTAATCACGCCGACCAGATAACTGATGTTGGGTCGGGTGATTGTCAACTATTTAAGGCTTCCGACGATTTTCGGAACCGCTTCTCATCGCAGGCCGGTCCGGAGTCGGGGTAGCGCTTCTTGTTCTGGTCCAGGGGTGTGGAGATCGGTCGGCATTACGTCATGCCGAACTTGTACAGCATATTCAACACATAGTGTCTTTGTGAGAGCAATATGCCGTCGGGGGTTCAGATCACCTCGATCCCAAGGAAATAGTGAAGGTCCCTCAGGTCCTTCATCTCAAATGTGTCCGACAACTGGGACTTGACTCGGCTGATTTCATCTAGTCTGGGTCCGGTGATGACTAGATCATCAACATACAACAAGATGCAAACCGGACCGTCCGGAACTTGCCGGATGAACAACGAAGAGTCAAACTTGGAGGCTGCAAACCCCATCTTACGCAACTGGTGCGTGATCTTTGCATTCCAAGCTTGGGGAGCTTGCTTCAGCCCATAGAGTGACTTCTTCAGTCGGCATACCACCGACTTGTTCATCTCCGTCTAGAAACCGGGGGGTTGGGTCATAAAGACCTCTTCTTCAAGATCGCCTTGAAGAAATGCATTCTTTACGTCCATCTGGTGAAGATGCGACCCCCTTGCCGCACCAACTGCCAGTACCACACGAACTGTCGTCATCTTCGCTACCGGAGCAAAGGTCTCATCGTAGTCAATTCCGTGGGTCTGCGAGTATCCCTTTGCCACTAACTGGGCCTTGTACCGGTTAACCGAACTATCGGCATTGTACTTTACCTTGTACACCCACTTACATCCGATCGGTTTATAGTGTCGGGGAGAGTCAACGAGGTTCCATGTGTCGCTAGCATCAAGTGCCCGCATTTCTTCCTCCATAGCGGCACGCCAATTTGCGACCTTTGCCGCTTCTGCGTAGCTCCCCGGCTCACGCAATTCCGCCAGCTTGGTCATGTACGCATAGTGATGCGCCATGTACTCATTGTACCCGTACCGCTTCACGGTGTTCTTCTTGCGGGAAGACCGGTGTAACTTATCGTCGTTACCTAGTTTGAGGCCCTTCTTGGCCGGTTCGGACTTCATTCTCAACGATCCATCGTCATCCTTTCCGTAGTCGGATTTGCTTTGATTTGACTCAACGTTGCCGGTTTCGTATTCTGACATCTTCTTCTTCCCCATCTCTTTGCGCGTGAACCGTCTCCTCAGTTCCTTGCGCGGGGAGAGCACGGCAGAGTCTCCATTACTCGCCAGTTCCTCATCTGACTGGTCATCCCGACTCAGCCGCTCATTCGGTCCACTTAACTGAAATGAGATCGGACTCTCTTCTAGAGTGTCGAGGTCTTCATCTTCTATCTGGACCGGTTCAGGCTCACTAGCCTCATCGTGTAGTATTGGGTCGGGGTCCGAAGTCGGAGCCGGAGCCGGTAAGGCATACCATGGTGTCGTTTCATCAAACTAATCATCCCGGCTAACTCAGACCTGCTTTGTCCGGAGGTTATAACACTTATACCCCTTTTGCTCATGCGAGTAACTAACCAGGATGCATTTCTCCGACTTTGCATCCAACTTCCTCCGCTTCTCATCCGGCACATGCACATATGCGATGCTACCAAATATCCGAAGGTCACCCAAATTTGGCTTGCGTCCGAAATACAGCACATGCGCGGATACCTTGTCGCCGATCCGGTTTTGGATGCAGACGGCTATCCGGACCGCCTCCGCCCAGTAGAAGTGGGGCATGCTCTTCTCCTCCAGCATTGCCCTCGCCGCATTGACCATCGACCAGTTCTTCCTCTCGGCCACACCGTTTTGCTCCGATGTGTATCTGTAGCTGAACTCTCTCCAAATTCCTTTTTGCTACAGATAATTGATGAATTGGCCGGAAAAATATTATTTTCCGCCATCCGACCGCAGGCACTTGATCTTCCTTTCAGTTTCCCATTCAACCAAGCTTTGCAGGTTTCGGAAACACTCAAAGACTTCGCTCTTCTGCTCAATGAGGTAGATCCATGTGTGCCGGCTGTAGTCGTCGATGAAGGAGACGAAATACCGACTCCCGCCAAGACTAACATTCTACGTCGGTCCCCATACATCTGAACGAATAACGTCGAGCTTGTTACGGCTACGGTTTCGATCGGTGGGGAATGGAAGCTGATGTTGCTTCCCGAGTTGGCAAGCTTCACATATTTGAGCCTTTCGGCCACTGAACTTCGGCAAACCGAAAACAACTTGTTTCGTTTGCAGGTCTTGAAGCCTCCGATAATTGACGTGGCCGATCTGCTTGTGCCACAGGTCTATGTCCGATTCGACTTTCTGTCCTTTGGTGAACAAAGCGGTGCCTATGTCATTGGTGTCAAGGATGAACATCCTCCTGTCTCTGCACCCTAGCGCAATAATCTGGCGCTCTTCCTGGATGAAGCACCCAAGGTGTGTAAACCGCACTTGCATCCCCTGGTCAACGATCTGACCGACTGACACCAGGTTCTTTGTGATAGTCGAAACGTGTAATACGTTCATTAGCTTCCCCCTCTGTCCGACGTGGCTCAAAGGGACTTCTCTGACATGCACGATTGGGTGAGGAGTGTCGTCTCCGGTTTCGACGACTCCCGGTTGTTCCGGTTTCTCCAAGAAGGAGAACCACTCTTTGTGGCTAGTCATGTGATTCGATGCACCAGAATCAACGTACCACACTTCCTCTGATTTGAAAGTGGTCTTCTTCTTCGAGTTAGGCTCGTGTTTCATCACCAAGGTTGGCCCTTTACCAGCTTTCCCGGTTTTGGATCCTCCCGATCCATCTGTATAGTGCGAGTGTTGCCGGTTCTCTCTGTTGGCCTTGCCGGATCCGGATTTATCCGAATCGGCGCGCTTCTTCCAGCACTCGCTTTCTCTGTGGCCCTTTCTACCATAGTACTAGTATTCCGTGTCGGCCTTTGCTTGCCAGCCTCCGGCGCCACCTTGACTCCCCTTGCTTGTGGAGGGTTCGGAACTACTGTCGGCACGTTCTCTATGCCTTCGGTCCTGCTCTTGTTGGCCACTACCATTGCGGTCCGACCCACCTTGTCCACCACGCCCACGGGGCCGATCTGCCTCCGTGTACAACATCTGGTTGTCGGTGGGTGCACTTGTTAACGCACCGGCGTGCTTCTCCTCTACAAGGAGCATCGACTGTAAGTCGAAAAATGATGGTGTATTCTCCCTCATACAAACCGCCATTCGGAAAGCTCCGAACTTAGACGCTAACCCGCCAAGACAAACCTGCACCATCTTGTCCTCCTTGACGTTCACGTTGACGGAGGCGAGTGAGTCGCAGATTTCTTTAATCTTGGTGGTGTAGGCAGCCACCAACATATCTCGTTGTCGTACATTGCTCAAATCTTGCCTGAGTTGAAGCTTCCTGGCTATAATGCTTGCGGCGAAGACCTTTTTCAGATTTGCCCAAGCTTCTTTGGGCATCTTGGCGTCTCGGATATGGCTTAGTAGCTGGTCTCTGACACTGGACGCAAAGCAGTATATCACTTTGCTTGTTGCTTGTTCCCAAATTGGGAAGTCCTTGTGTGTCACATCAGGTGCTATGTCGTTAGATCTGTCGACATAGCTCCAGTAACCATGCTCAAGCAGGTACTTGTGCATCTTGTAGGACCAAGATGCGTAGTTGTTTCTGTCGAGCTTCTCCGTCGGAAGCGAGCTACCCATCCCTCTATCCATCGGTTATACCTGTTCTTCTTGGTTGGTTTTTCTCTCAAGCTATGTCGGCTGCAGAGGTTCTCCACCCTCGCACTCTAATACCATGTAAAAAGGAATAGCATGCGGAAGCAATAGGAAACCGAACACAGGAACGCAGGTTTAATGGAGAGCTTGACAGTACGCGGGAGAGTCAAAGAAGGAGCAGAATAAGTTTGATCCATTTCAAAACAATAATAGTTCTCTCTACATGAAACGTGCTCAACAACACTATTTATACAAGTCCTAAGAGGACTGACAGAAGTACCACGTACTTCAATGCTCACTTGAGCGTCTGACACTAACTACGAGACTATTAACTACCTAGTAGTCTAGGCTACTACTAGACTTCCGGTTACTGTTTGTTCTAGCTCACCGGCTCAATTGCTCGCTGGCTCGCCGATCCGTCTCACCGATCCGGCTTCATCCTTCCGGATGTCGATCCGGCTCAGGCTTATTCAGCCGATCTAGATCCGGTTGAGCTTGCCGCTCAACAGTATTGCTTGGAGACATATGTTCACGACCACATGCTCGGGTACTGACGGGAACTCAAGGATCCTTATGTCCAATGCTCGGCCACAACCGAGATTCTTTTCATACACAGAAAATGGGAAACAAATGCACGACACAAAGGAGAGAAAAAGGTAGACAGGATGTTTACGTGGAAAACCCCAAACTAGGGGAAAAACCACGGCAGCCCACGGGCTGCAAATTGTCACTATGTAAGAATATACAATAGTGAGTTCACTGAGGCACCGACCTCGTGCTCACAGATCTTCGCCACAGGCGGCAGTTACAACAGAGGTAACAACCTCTTTCTCTCTCTCTCTCTGTACACAGTTACGTGCTCTCTCTATATTCTTGCACCAACAAGAATGACAACAACAACTAAAGTTTGCCCTAAGTCATATTTATACTAATATGACTTTTCGGCTATTTACAAATATAGCCTCAGTGGACTATCAGAAAACATATTTACGAATATGTCTCTTCATCCAGTTCTCCGTAGCCGGGTACTCCTCGTCCGGTTCATACCGGGTCTGCACCATCCGGTTCTCCGTAGCCGGGTACTCCTCATCCGGTTCATACCGGGTCTGCACCATCCGGCTCTCCGTAGCCGGGTCCTCCTCATCCGGTTTCGTACCGGGTCTGCACCATCCGGCTCTCCGTAGCCGGGTCCTCCTCATACGGTTTCGTACCGGGTCTGCACCATCCGGCTCTCCGTAGTCGGGTCCTCCTCATACGGTTTCGAGAGGGACCTGTCTCCCTTGGCACTGTTCTTCTCCCTTCCCATCTGGAGGGACCTGTCTCCCAACAGGTACATTCGAGAAGCCGAGACGCCGAAGGAAGCGTGGGAGAATCTACAAAAGATTTTTGCCGCCAACACTACCGCGAGAAACCTTCAACTCCGCCAAGAGTTGAACAACATCTAACAAAGGGATATGTCCATCACAAGCTACACCTTGAAGATCAAGGAGCTTTGCGACTCGCTT
Source organism: Azolla caroliniana (assembly GCF_043228905.1). NCBI lineage: Eukaryota > Viridiplantae > Streptophyta > Polypodiopsida > Salviniales > Salviniaceae > Azolla > Azolla caroliniana. Next base: position 11,993,923 of record NW_028230442.1, read on the forward strand.
GGCTCGATAAGCGTCAATGTGGATGATGATGAGATGGTGCAAATATGTCTCGGCGGCCTTGCACCACGATTCGGTGCGATGCAGATTGCCGTACTAGCACGGGAGAATCCACCCTCCTTTTTCGATCTTCAATCTATGTTGTTGGTCGAAGAAAACCATGTTCGAACGAGGAGCAACACCTCGGAAGGCCACATGCTCTACACACATTCGAACGGAGGAAGAGGACGCGGTCGTGCAAGAAGAGGGCGATTTGGCCAAGGACGAGGCGGACGAGGCCTGACTTATGAAAACAACTCACAATTTCGGCATCAAGACAGAAGCCATCAAGGAACCTTCGGAAGAAGGGGGAGCTTCCATTCCAGTCCGAACCGACAAAGCTCGGTCAAATGTAGATATTGTAGAAAAATCGGTCACCACGAAGAAGAATGTCATAAGAAGATACACGAGTTGGCTTCCACTAGCCGACAACTCACCAACTACGCCATCAACTCCGTCTATGATGATCGCGGTGGAATGTTCGTGATGAGACATAGAGCGAATTCTATGTCAGCATCTACTTCTACTATTGCCTCTGGTCCAGAAGACGTATGGTTCGTCAATTCTGGTGCCTCGAACCATATGACGTCGCATCAAGAATGGTTTTGAGAACTTCAAGAGTCGGACCGACCCGGCTATGTCGAAACCGGAGACGACACTACGCACCTGATTTGGCACATTGGCAATGTTCCGTTGGGAGAAGAGGGTAAGCAAACTTATATTAAAAATGTCTTGCATGTACCATCTATCACAAAGAATTTGGTCTCCCTCGGCCAAATTGTAGAGCAAGGAATGCAAGTTCGATTTAATAAAGGCGGTTGCTTCATCGAAAAAGAGGGCCGACTCATCGCGCACGGACGGAGAGAGGGCCGAATGTTCATTCTCGACTCGCATGAGATAAAATCGGCCATGTTCGCAAAAGGCATGAAAGTCGATTCCAACATCGAGTTATGGCACAAGCGGATTGGCCATATCAACCTCCAAAAGCTCAAGGCAATGCAATTGAAAGGAGTCGTCATTGGGCTCCCGACATTCACGGAGAACGAGATTGAAGCCGTGTGTGCCGCTTTCCAATTCGGCAAGCAACATCGGCACCCATTTCCGAAGGAGCGGAACGTGAGCAAAGGCATACTCGGCGTAAGTCATTCCGATGTATGGGGTCCGGCCCAGACGGCTACATTCGGCGGATGCCGATACTACGTGGCCTTCATTGACGACTTCTCCAGGCACACTTGGATCTACCCCATGCGACAAAAGAGTGAAGTGTTCGGACACTTCCAAAAATTTAAGAATGAAGTCAAGAAAGCCACAGGCTGACATGTACGATGTCTTCGATCAGATGGAGGCAAGGAATATTTCTCGGATGAGTTTACTGCGTATCTCTGAAAGGAAGGAATCCGGCGAGAATTTTCATGTCGACATACGCCACAACAGAACGGAATAGCCAAACGCAAGAATCGACACATCCTTAAAGTGGCACGAGCTATGCTTAACGAAAAGCACATGCCGAAATCGTATTGGGCGGAAGCGGCCAACATGGCCGTATACCTCATGAATCGGTGTACGATATCCGGTGTGCACGAACTTACTCCGCACAAGAAGTTTTTCGGAAAGAAGCCGATCACATGTTCGGATATTCGGCTCCATTGCGTACGTGCACATCCCCAACGAGAAGCGTCAAAAGCTTGACCCGAAGTCGGAGAAATGTATCCTCGTAGGATACTCATTGGAGCCAAAGGGGAACAAGTGCTACAACCCCTCAACTCGAAAATCTCGAGTAAGTCGAGACGTCGTTTTCGACAAGTCTGCATCCTGGTACACACCAAAGACAACTTCAACTTTGATTCCGCTCGACTCGGATTCCGCCGAAATAGAGATAGAAGATGAAGATCGACTCACGTGCATGTTCAAAGAAAGCCCAATTATGACAAGGCTTAGAGGGCCACAAGAGCCCCCGAGCAATCAAAGCACATCTCGGCCAAGTCCAAAGATGGACAAAGGGAAGGTGAAAATGCTGGAGTATGAAGACGATCACTTCGACGGCAACGAATCGACTCACTCCCTCGATAGTGACTTCGAAGGCCTTGAGATCCGGACAAATGGAGCGGAGAAAGCCATATTGTCCTCAAACGAGAAGCGCCGCCGATCCGCCCGTGAAAAGAACCCCGTAAGCCGATTTGGCTACAACAATTATATGGCGTACCATTACGCCTTTATGATGAAGGTAGCAACAGTACGAGAGCCGGAAACCTTTTCCGAAGCCGCGAAGGACCCACGATGGATCGAAGCGATGAATGAGGAGATGCAAGCACTCTCCAAGAACGAGACATGGGATCTCGTTCCCCACTCACCGCACAAGAAGGCAATTGGCTGCAGATGGATCTACAAGGTGAAGTATAATGCCGGCAGCTCCGTAAACTGTTATAAAGCTTGACTCGTAGCGAAAGGATACGCACAAACACAAGGAGTTGAATATGAAGAGACCTGGTGGAAAAGATGACGACGGTGCGGACCGTGATCGCACTTGCAGCGGCAAAAGTGTGGCACCTCCACCAAATGGACGTCAAGAATGCCTTTCTTCAAAGCAAATTAGACGAGGAGGTGTACATGGTACAACCACCCAGCTTCGAATCGCACATTCATCCAAAAGCTGTATGCCAACTCAAGAAGCCTCTCTACGGCCTCAAGCAAGCACCGCGTGCTTGGCATTCGAAGATTACACAATATCTTCATCAAATCGGCTTTCAAATGTCGAAATCCGACAACTCCCTCTGTCAGGAACAGTACTAAGACAGAGAAGGAATTAGTACTAAAAGAAGTATTAGTACTAAGAGAGGTGAACAACTCTCGAGAGAAGGAAAGAGTGAATGAGAGGGAGGGAGGGAGAGAGAGAGAGAGAGAGAGAGACATGATAAGAAAAGATATATATATATTATGTGAAGAGAATGTATAGTAGTAGCTAGGAGGCTTAAGACTGGCGTTGAACCGATTTGGTTCGAAATAATGCCTTGTGCCTCCTTTTATAGTGTTCTAAGGAATACTCTTGAAGTTTCTAGAATGTTCTAGAGAAATCTGGAATATACATCAATTTTTCTATAATAAAAAATGAAAATAACATTTCTGTATAGTCTAATGGTCAAGAGCTCGACCCATGTAGCATAAGGTCATGGGTTCGAGTTTTGCCATATCATGACACTATCCCCCCCTTTAAAACAACGAGTGTTACGAGTCGTTTTGGATTGAGGACCCGGTTTGTCTGGATATTGACGATGGAAGTCTTCAAGAAGAGCATGATCATTGGTCACATTCTCTATTAGTTCCCAAGTACGCTCGTTGGGACTATATCCTAGCCAATCGACTAGATAGTAGAGCTTGTTGCGAACAATCTTGGAATCAAGGATGGCGGCAACCTCGTACTCAGGTCCATCTTCAAGCTCGATCGGGGGTGGAAGCTGTGTAATACATCCTGGGATGGTGCTCTCTTGATAGGGTTCGAAGAGAGAACTATGAAACACCGGATGGATCCGAAGTTGCGGAGGTAGATCGAGACGAAAAGTGACATCATTAATCTTTCCTATAATACGGAAAGGACCTAATCGCTGATAATCCAACTTCTCGCATGGGTGAGTAGTCTTGATGTGTCATCGTAGTAGTCATACCCGATCTCCAATGTTAAAACTGGATGGGAGTTGATGGTGATCCGCATAAACCTTGTGTGTTTGTTGAGCTTGTTGGAGATGAGTAGATAAATCGGCTTGTATCTTGCGTAACCGCTCTAAACGATCCTCTGCTCAAGGATTTGTGGACAACTTTAGGGTTTCAAAGACACACCACCGGGGTGAGAACCCGTATAAGCATATAAAATGGCGTAACTTTAGTCGATGCGTGGACAGAGTTATTGTAGGCAAATTCGGAAAAGTGGAGAATATCTACCTAGTCATCCTGATGATAACTTAGAAAGCACGAAGATACTGCTCCAGTGTTTGATTTGTTCGTTCTGCTTGGCCATCCGTTTATGGGTGGTAGCCAGAAGAGAGGTTACACGTGACCTTCAGCATTTTAAAAAGGTGCTTCCAGAATTTCGATACGAACTGGGCTCCACGATCGCTGATGATACTATCGGGAAGGCCATGATGCCGACATACTTCACACATGACAATTTTAGCGGTTTCTTCACTGGATATCTCCTTAGTACATGGCAAGAAATGAACCATCTTCGTATATCGATCTATGACTGTTAGAATCGCTTTGAACCCCTTAGAGACTGGAAGATCTGTGATAAAGTCTAGAGCAATGGATTGCCACAGCTTGATTGGAATTGGTAATGGTTCTAATAAACCATATGGATGATGCCTTGGCATTTTCGCTCTGCAACATGTATCACAAGTCTCAACAAAATCTTCGATAAATTGTTGCATACGGGGCCACTAAAATGACCGTTGTACTAAATCTAATGTTTTAGTACTACCAAAATGCCCAACTGTATATATGTCATGACAGTTTTGGACTACTCGAAGGCGGCAAGAACCATTAGGAACATACAAGAGTTCATTAAAGAATAGTAATCCATCATGGTATTTGAATTGCCGATAGTCCGTACTGTTGAGAAGCAAGCTCAACATGGTATGCGATGCTTATTGGGAAATAAGCTATAGTAGTTATTTAGCTACTTGTGAACATAAAGGAGAAACAGCTAATTAGCTACTGACAGCTAATTAGCTACTGACAGCTATTTAGCGACTGACAGCTAATTAGCTACTGACAGCTATTTAGCGACTGACAGCTAATTAGCTACTGACAGCTATTTAGCGACTGACAGCTAATTAGCTACAGGCAGCTAATTAGCTGCATACGTAAGTAACTTATTACTTAGGTAGAAAGTAAGAGAGTAAGAAAAAAGGAGAGAAGGAGATATACAGGAAGTAGAACTCTGTGAGAGAGATAGAGTATAGTGAGAAAGAACTCAGAGAGTGAGAGCAAGAGAGAGAAACAAACGAGAGCAAGTAGAGCTCTGCGCATAATAAAATAGAAGAAGTTTTTGGCTGCTACAGAGGTAAGTCTCCTTCCCCCTTCCCTTCTGTGTTTGAGCAATAAACGATCTAGCACACCACGATCCGCCGCGCACATAAGAAGAGCTCGAGTGCCTTCTTCACGTTTTCTTAACATGGTATCAGAGCAGAGTTGCTCATAAAGAAGAGTACAAAAGTGCATAGATCTGAGAAAGGTATTTCTCTGTTTGCTGATCTGAATCAGAAAGTTACTTGTTGAAGTAATTGTAACAGAAAACCTAGGTTGGAAGAGATAATGGCTGCAGAGAATGCGGGCCAAATAGTTACAGAGAAACTAGATAAAAACAATTTCCCGGCGTGGAAATTTAGAATGACAAATTTCCTAATGGGGAAAGGATACTGGGATTACATTGAAGGAGACCTAGAAGAGGCTCCGGAGATCCCAGAAGAAAATGCCACAGCAGCACAGATTAAAGCATTCAAAGATTGGAATCAAGGGGCAAGGAAGGTAATGCATTGGCTCTCACTTAGCATCTCAGATTCGATGCTTGGGCACATACAGGATGCTATGCTCCCAAAAGAAGCTTGGGACAGTTTGGTAAAACTGTTTGCAGTAAACACAAAAGCTAGAAAGCTACAGTTGAAGACTGAGCTAAATACCTTAGAAAAAGGTAAGATGTCAATAAATGAGTATGCCTTGAAAATAAAGAGCATATGTGAATCACTTGCTTCTATCAATGTAAAGATAGAAGATGATGATAAGGTAGAAATATGCTTGAGAGGCTTGGGACCCCAATACAAAAGCTTTAAAACCTCTATGCTTACAAGGGATAGTATCCCAAGTTTCTCAGATCTGATTTCAATGCTTGTAGTAGAAGAAAGGAATCAGATGGATGATGTAAATAAAGGAAATCTTGAGAATGAGGGGCAAGCCCTATATAATAGTGCTGGAAGAGGCCGAGGAAGAGGCCATGGAAGATTTGGCTCAGCAAGAACCCACAATAATGGTTATCAAGGAAGAGGACAACAAACCATTAGAGGAAGAAACAACAACAGAGGCAGGGGGAGCAACCAAGGTAGAGGTAAGCAAACATATGTAAATGATGATGGCTGTTGGTATTGTGGAAAACCAGGCCACACACAGGCTGAATGTTACAAGAAGCAAAATGATGAGCAAAGAGGAAAGAGACAGCAGAATAACTATGCCCAAACTAGTGAAGATTGTGAAAAAGATGGTGCATTTGTGGTACAACATGAGATAGCAGCAGTGGCTGAAAGCTCACAGAAATGTAATGAAGAGTTTACATGGTATGTAGACTCGGGGGCATCTAATCATATGACTGGACATGCAAACTGGTTTGAAAGGTTGAGAGAACCAGAGATTCCTGGCTATGTACAGACGGGTGATAATAGTACTCACCAAATAGAACATGTTGGAGATATTCCATTGTGGGAAGTAAAAGGAAAGACTAAGTATATGTTGAATGTAATGCATGTTCCAAATCTTGCTAAGAATCTGATTTCTGTTGGATAGATAGTAGAGCAAGGTATGCAAGTAAAGTTTAAGCAAAGTGGATGCTATATAGAAAAGAATGGGAAGCTCATTGCAAAAGGAAAACGACAAGGAAGAATGTTTATTTTGGATGTTGACATGCCTAGACAGATTTCAGCTATGTTTGCAAATGGAATGAGTGTAGTCTCAGATGTGGAAATGTGGCATAAAAGGATTGGCCACATAAGTATGCAAACCCTAAAGAATATGTTGAGAAAAGATGCAGTGGCTGGACTGCCAAAACTGAAAAATTGTGAAATGGGAAAGATATGTGAAGCATGTCAATATGGAAAGCAAAATAGGTTGCCATTCCCTCATGAAAGACATGTAAGTAAAAATTTGTTGGATTTGGTACATACGGATGTATGGGGACCAACTAAGAATGCATCTATCGGTGGCTGCAGATTTTATGTAACTTTTATTGATGATTGCTCAAGGAAAACATGGGTGTACTTCATGAAAGAAAAAAGTGAAGTGTTTGAATGTTTTCGTAAGTTTAAATGCATGGTAGAAAAGCAGGCAGGTACAAGAATAAAATGTTTAAGATCTGATGGAGGAGGAGAGTATTTCTCCAATGAATTTTCTGATTTTCTATGCAATCAGGGAATAAGAAGACAGTTCACATGTAGATATACTCCACAACAAAATGGAGTTGCTGAGAGGAAAAACAGAACATTGGTGAACATTGCAAGGGCTTTGATGACAGAGAAGAATATGCCATTGTACTATTGGGCAGAAGCTGTAAATACAGCAAATTATATTCTAAATAGATGTATAACATCGGGAGTACATGAAACAACTCCTGAAGAGTGTTTCTACGGAAGGAAACCTAGTATAGAACACTTAAAAGTGTTTGGATGCCTTGCATATGTACATGTGCCTGCAGAAGTAAGAAGTAAGTTGGATCCAAAGGCAGAAAAATGTATTTTTGTTGGCTATTCAGAAGAACAAAAAGGGTATAGATGCTATAACCCTGTAACAAAGAAGATTGTGACAAGTAGGGATGTAATCTTTGATGAGTTAGCCAGCTGGTATAGTCCAAAACAGAATCCAGAGACTGATGAAGACAATGAGATTGAAGACAAAGACAAATCTGAAAATGTAGAAGACTGCCACAGAGATGGAAGCAAGGTTGGACAGCAAAGTCCAACATCAACAGAATGTTCTGGACCATCAAAAAGCTCAGATGGTAAATCTGATTCAAATTCTTGGAGTGGAAAAAGTGGACACAAAAAATGTGATGATAAAAAAGGAAAACAGAAAATGCCAGAGTATGAAATGTTGGATGACTTGTCTAAAAACATGGAAGATGAGGATTCAGATGTGTCATTGGATGATCTTCTTGGTATAAGAGGATTGAAAATCCCTGGTATGGAAAAAGCATTGAAGGATGCAAATCAGAAACTGAGAAGATCAGATAGAGAGAAAAAAACTGTTGAAAGATTTGGTTATGATACATACATGGCTATGCATTATGCATACATGTCTAAGGTGGTACAGATCCCTGATCCAAGTAGTTTTGATGAGGCTAAAACTGAGAAGAAATGGGTGGACGCAATGCAAGAAGAGATTGATGCATTGGCTGAAAACAAAACATGGGATTTGGTGAAGTTACCAAAAGGAAAAAATGTGGTAGGTTGCAAATGGGTCTACAAGACAAAGCATGATTCCAGTGGGAATGTAAGTAGACATAAAGCAAGATTGGTTGCAAAGGGATATGCCCAAATGCAAGGAATTGATTATGATGAGACATTTGCACCGGTTGCAAAGATGGCAACATTGAGGACATTACTGGCTGTAGGTGCAGCCAGAAGATGGTTTCTTCATCATATGGATGTAAAAAATGCCTTTTTACATGGTAACTTGGAAGAAGAAGTGTATATGTGTCAACCACCAGGTTTTGAAGATAGGAAGCATCCAGATTATGTATGTAAGCTGAAAAAGGCTCTCTATGGACTGAAACAGGCACCAAGAACATGGCACAGGGAACTTTCAGATTATCTGAAAAAACTTGACTTCAAAATGTCAAAGGCTGATTCATCATTGTATGTTAAAAGGAAAGATGATTGTATGGTTGTGATTCTGATTTATGTTGATGATCTCATCATTGGAGGTGATTTCATGGATGAGATAAGTAAGCTGAAAAGAAATTTGGAAATGAAATTTCATATGAAAGATTTGGGAGATCTGAGATATTTTTTGGGTATTGAAATCATCAGATCTGAAAGTGGTATATGTGTGTTGCAAAGACAATATGCAACAACTATGTTGAAAAAGTATGGTATGCTTGAATGCAAACCTATTGGAGTACCACTAGATAAAAACTGCAAATTGAGGGCTGATTTGGGAGCCAAAATAGAAGATGTAAACATGTACAGGTCTATGGTGGGCAGCCTTATTTATTTGACCATAACAAGACCTGATTTGAGTTATGCAGTTGGATTAGTTAGCCAATTTATGCAACAGCCAACAAAGCCGCATTTGGACTGCATTAGAAGAATTCTGAGGTATGTAAAAGCTACTCAGAACTATGGATTGTTTTACAGGGCTGATTTGGACATAAATCTGGAAGGATATACAGATGCTGATTGGGCTGGAAGCCAAACAGATAGAAGATCCACAAGTGGATATATCTTTACATTGGGAAGTGCAGGTATTTCATGGAGTAGCAAGAAACAGGCTACTGTTGCATTGTCTAGTACTGAAGCTGAGTACAGAGGAGCTGCCATAGCCACTTGTGAAGAGGTATGGATTAAAAGATTGCTTGTTGATTTGGGAGAGTATATAGATGGTATTGTCACAATCTGGTGTGACAACATGAGCAGCATTCAGCTTGCAAAGAACCCAGTGTTCCATGCAAGAACAAAGCACATTGAAGTGCATTATCACTTTGTTAGAGAAAAAGTGATTGAAGGAGAAGTTGATCTGGTGTATGTGAATACAAATCAGCAGGTTGCTGATATTCTCACAAAGGGATTGAGTGTGGAAAAGCATACACAGTTTCGGAACATGATGGGAGTTGTAGACATTGATATGATGGCTGAAAAGCATCATGAAAAAGAAGCTGTAGATAACCCCAAGAAAGGATAAGTTGAGCTTGAGGGGGAGTGTTGAGAAGCAAGCTCAACATGGTATGCGATGCTTATTGGGAAATAAGCTATAGTAGTTATTTAGCTACTTGTGAACATAAAGGAGAAACAGCTAATTAGCTACTGACAGCTAATTAGCTACTGACAGCTATTTAGCGACTGACAGCTAATTAGCTACAGGCAGCTAATTAGCTGCATACGTAAGTAACTTATTACTTAGGTAGAAAGTAAGAGAGTAAGAAAAAAGGAGAGAAGGAGATATACAGGAAGTAGAACTCTGTGAGAGAGATAGAGTATAGTGAGAAAGAACTCAGAGAGTGAGAGCAAGAGAGAGAAACAAACGAGAGCAAGTAGAGCTCTGCGCATAATAAAATAGAAGAAGTTTTTGGCTGCTACAGAGGTAAGTCTCCTTCCCCCTTCCCTTCTGTGTTTGAGCAATAAACGATCTAGCACACCACGATCCGCCGCGCACATAAGAAGAGCTCGAGTGCCTTCTTCACGTTTTCTTAACACATACCTGGTGGTTGCGACTGTGAACAAGATGCTCGAGAGGGATCAATTTGTGCTAGAATGGCTCGGGCGAAAGCATCGGTCTTCAAGTCCTCACATATAGTATCGATAACGTGGGAATCCATTGGCATGCCAAAGACCTGTATTGCTTGCAGTCGTGTCGGTCCCAAGATTACTTGCTTTTGGTTATCAAAAGCTGGCTCGCCGTGATGCGGTGCTAGGTACGAATGTCGTGATAATGCATCTGCCGATAGTCCGTGCTTCCTCGGACGATATGTAATTTTGAAGTCGAAACGCATGAGGAAGTGGGCCCACCGAGCTTGACGTCGATTTAACACACGAGCGTCCTGAAAGTAGGCAAGGTTTTTGTGGTCACTGAATACAGTGACTTGATGAGAGGATCCCTCTAGAAAAGGCCTCCATTGTGTAAAAGAATCCACTATTGCCAATAGTTCCTTATCATGAATTTCGTAGTTGATTTCGGTGGCGTCAAACTTGCGTGACTGAAAAGCCATTGGATGTAGCTTCTCATCATTACCCCGTTGTGACAGAATGCTCCCCAATGCGAAATCCGATGCGTCTGCTTCGATAATGAATGGTTTTTCCAGATCGACATGAGCTAGAATTGGAGCCGATGTAAATACCTTTTTAAGACTCTCGAAAGCCATGTCCGCTTCTTTAGACCAAACGAACGATTGTCCCTTCCTAGTAAGCTGTGTGAGAGGCAGAATGAGCTTTGAGTAATTCTGTATGAATTTCCGGTAAAAATTGGCAAAGCCTAAAAAGCATTGCACATCTCGCATCGAACGCGGAGTCTGCCACTCTACCACAGTTTTGACCTTAGATGGGTCCATGGAGATGCCTTCTGAGGAAATGACATAGCCCAAAAATTCCACCTGGTTGCACCCAAAACTACAGTTTTCCAGCTTTGCATAAAGACCATGTTCTCGAAGTCGTTTTAGTACTAATAGTACATGAGAATCATGCTCTTCTTGGGTCTTCGAATAAACCAATAGATCATCCAAATAGATGATCAAACAAACATCCAAGAGATCTCGGAATATATCATTTGCCATGTGCTCGAAGACTGTTGGCGCATTAGTGAGGCCGAACAGCATGACTGTATACTCGAAGTGCCCATATCTAGTGCGAAACGCGGTCTTCCATTCATCTCCTGGTCGGATCCGTACGAGGTTATAGGCTCCCCTCCCCGTAAGTCGATCTTTGTGAAGAACCTGGCACCATTGATCCGTTCTAAAAGGCTTGAGATAAGGGGAAGTGCATACCTATTTCTGATTGTCACCTTATTCAAGCCACGATAATCTACAACGAGATGAAGTGATCCATCCTTTTTCTTGACGAAGAAAATGGGTGCGCCGGCTGGAGATTTCGAATGCCGAATGAAACCATTTTCCAAATTCTCCTCTATATAGGCTCGCGGGACTTCTAGCTCGGTTGGTGACAAACTGTAGATCGGTCCCCATGGTGGCTCTTTCCCCGATTGTAAATCGATGGGGCAATCATACGGTCAATGGTGAGGAAGCATATTGGTTTGTACTTTATCGAACACATCGTCATAATGATGATACTTCTTCGGAAGTTGAACAATGGACTCCTCTTTAATGGTGTCTAAGGGCTTTACGGATATTGCGAAGAGAAACATTTCTTCCTTGCGTCCTTCTTCCCGCAACTGATGTAGCGAAATGGTTGCAATCTCATGAGTAGATCCTCGGGCTTTTCGATACAGGATTTCTCTTGTTCTCCAATCTACGTCTGGGTTATGTAATTCGAACCATGGTAATCCTAAAACAATGGGGTGTTCTGGGATGCTAATTATATTAAATGATACTACACATGCTAGATTATCTAGGACAATATTAACGGGCTCTGACTCTTCTATGATATTTCCGGAAGCAATGGGACGACCATCAATGACTACTACAGAGGCTGGACACAGGAGTTTTCTGAGTGAAATTTGATGAGCTTGGGCAAAGTTCCTATCCATGAAGCAAGAATTAGCTCCAGAATCTAGAAGTGCTAAGACATGTACTAGAGGGGTACTTTTAGTACTAACTATTACTTGGGCTACGAACACATTGCTAACTTGCTTAGAGGGAATGGAGCCACTAATGGGTTGCACAGATCTAGGGTTGTCCAACCAAACGGCTCCTATTTTGGCTGGACTTAGTCGTTTAACTCTTCTTCTAACTGACTAAGGACATCAAATTTGTTCGCTAGATTTGGGCTATTAGTACTATTAGGACTATCAGATATCCCTACTGAAATAGACTCGGGTTTAGTACAATCAGAACTAGCAACTATTTGGTTTACCTGCCTTCTTGGCCTATGGGGACAGTTTACTGCGATATGCCCTGGTCCACCACAATAAAGACAGTCGGTTTGCTCGGCGTCATTGCTTTTCTTCTTCTGATAGCGGTCCACGACAACGTGTGGTATTAATTTCCATCGGAGTTGGAGTACTTACTGGAGGCGCATTATATGACTCCCTCGGAAAAGGTTTCACTACCACTGAGGCATAGGTAGGCTCTGATCTTGCCCTCAGAATCTGGAATTGTCGTTCCGAACGTCATTCGAAGAGGTGGTTGTCACATCTCACCGCGCGACTGATTGCTTCTGTTAATGACTTTGGCTCTTCGGGGAAGGTCAAGAGTAAATTCGTGACATCGTTGCGTAAACCATAACGAAATTGCTCCATCAATGCGTGATCATCCCAAGGGATATCGGCAGCGAGTAGGCGGAAATCTGCAGCGTATGTGGAGGCTGGACGGTCACCTTGGCGTAATCGCCGAATTTTGTTGATTGTAGTCCTTATGATGTCAGTATCTCCAAAACAGGCCTTAAACTCACTTATAAATTCTTCAAAATTGTTTAGTAATGGAGATTCCTTTTCCAACAATGGAGCAAACCATGCTAACGCTGAGCCACTAAGGAGAGTGCCTACTAGTCCCACTCGTGATGCATCGGTGGGATATTGAGAAGGATGCATTTGTATCACTAAATGTACCTAATTCAAAAACCCTCTAAACTGTGATCGGGTCCCATCAAACTTCGCAGGAAGACCGATCTTGGGTTCTTTGTGAATCCCTTGAGTGCTTGATCCTTGTTGTTGTAATGATAGGATAGTCGCTTCGAGTTGTTGTACACGTAACGTCAGCTCCCCATGTTGTTGTTGTTTTTCCAACGCTATTTGATGAAGATCCCCCAACAAACGATGATTTTCTTGTTCTAGTGCTACAAATTTCTCTTTTAAGCACTAGAGGCTCGAGAAAACAGATTGGTATTCCTGAGCGCTAACAGTTTCCATTTTACTATGGAGGATAAGAGGATTAGTAAGAAGATAAAAGGAAGAGGAGGAAAGGAAGATATGGAAGGAAGAACGACCAAAATCGGTTCAAACTATCAGGAACAGTACTAAGACAGAGAAGGAATTAGTACTAAAAGAAGTATTAGTACTAAGAGAGGTGAAGAACTCTCGAGAGAAGGAAAGAGTGAGTGGGAGGGAGGGAGAGAGAGAGAGAGAGAGAGAGAGAGAGAGAGAGAGATGATAAGAAAAGATATATATATTATGTGAAGAGAATGTACAATAGTAGCTAGGAGGCTTAAGACTGGCGTTGAACCGATTTGGTTCGAAATAATGCCTTGTGCCTCCTTTTATAGTGTTCTAAGGAATACTCCTGAAGTTTCTAGAATGTTCCAGAGAAATCTGGAATATACATCAATTTTCTATAATAAAAAATGAAAATAATATTTTATATATTACAATGTATAGTCTAATGGTCAAGAGCTCGACCCATGTAGCATAAGGTTATGGGTTTGAGTCTTGCCATATCATGACACCCTCTACGTACACATTGCACTATTTTGAGCTTGATTCTAAACAATATCAAGTCGAGCTTGTTACAGCTCTGGTTTCTTTCGATGGGGAATGGAAGGCGGTGGTGCTTCCCGAACTGCCAGGCTTCACATATTTGGGCCTTCTGGCCACTAAAGTTTGGCAATCCGAAAACAACATGTTTCGATTGCAGGTCTTCAAACCTCTGATAGTTGACATGGCCGATCCGCTTGTGCCACAAGTCGATATCCAATTCGACCTTCTATCCTTTTGCGAACATAGCAGTGCCGACGTCATTGGTGTCAAAGATAAACATCCTCCCATCCCGGCGCCCTTGCGCGATGATCTAGCCCTCTTCCTCAATGAAGCACTCGAGATGCGTAAATCCCACTTGCGTCCCCTGGTTGATGATATGTCCGATCGACACTAGCTTCTTTGTGTTTCATCACAAAGGCAAAGCTGAATCCATTTACGGAACCGGATCCTTCCGGTCCTTCCGAGCTTTGTCCGAATCGGCACGCTTTTCCCAGCACTCGCTCTCTTTGTGCCCCTTCCAGCCACAGTACCAACATTCTCTTGCGGTCTTCTCTTGCCAGCTTCCGTCACCACCTTGACTGCCCCTGCTTGTGGAGGGTCCGGAACTGTTGTCAGCATCATCATTGTGCCTCCAGTTTTGGTCTTGTCGGCCACTTCCACCGCATGCCGATCCGCCTCCGTGTACAACATCATGTTGTCGGTGTGCATGCTCGTTGACGCACCCGCGTGGTTCTCCTCTATTAGGAGCATCGATTGTAGCTCGAAAAACAAGGGCATATTCTCCCTTGTACAAACCGCCTTCCGGAATGCTCTGAACTTTGACGACAGGCCCTCGAGACAAACCTGCAGCATCTCATCCTCCGACAAGTGAGTCGTAGATGTCTTTGACTGGGGCCGTGTAGTCGGCCACAGACATGTCCGTCTATCGGACATTGCTCAACTCCTGTCAGAGTTACATCTTTTGGGCCATGGTGTTTGTGGCGAAGACCTTGTTTAGGTTTCCCCAAGCTTCCTTCAGCATCTTGGCGTCCCAAATATTGCTCAGCAATTGATCGCTGACACTGGATGCAAAGCAGTACATAACTCTACTTGCCGCTTGTTCCCAAGTCGGGAAGTCCCTGTGTGTCGCATCAGGTACCATATCGTTAGCTCTGTCGACATAACTCCAGTAACCGTGCCTGAGCAAGTATTGGTGCATCTTGTATGACCAAGATGCATAGTCGGATCTGTCGAGCTTTTCCGTCGGCATTGAGCTAGCCATTCCTCTGTCCATTCTAACCTTTGTTTTCTGTTCTCTATCGGGTGTCAGGGTTTGTCTTCGGAAATCACTCATCGGCTGCAGAGGTTCTCAACCCTCGCGCTTTGATGCCATGTAAAAGTGAATATGGGGAAGCTAAGACACAACCGGCTTAGCTAGATAGCAACAGAATACAGACACAGGTTTAATGGAAACCTTACACAAGAAAGAGAAACAGAGTTAGAGCAGAACACTCCTCATTTTCAAAATAATAACACTATGTACATATAGTGTACTCAGTGAGCACTTTTATACAAGTCCATAAAAGGACTGACACAAGTACTGATAGGTATTTCAATGCCCATACGAGCGACTGACACTGACTCCCAAAATATATGCCTACGTACTAGGCTAGAGTTGTAGGCCTCTAACGGCCTACCGGTTACAATCCAATCCAGTTCTCCATTCCGGATACCGATCCAGCTTTGGCTTATTCAGCCGATCTAGATCCGGTTGAGCTTGTCTGCTCAACAATAATCTCTCTCTCTCTCTCTCTCTCTCTCTCTCTCTCTCTCTCTCTCTCTCTAAGTTATACAAATCTAGCACAACCATCTCTTCTATCTACTCTCACAAAAGGAACCTCTCTATATTCATGGTGATTGGCATAGTTCTAGCCATACGCCCCATTCGTGCCATACTCATACGCCAATATTCGTATCATACTCATACATGAAAAGGCTCCGAGTAGGATTGAAATCCATACGCGGTACATAGATATAATCATATATACATACGGTGTACATACTACATAGTGTGTGTGTGTGTGTGTGTGTGAGGGAGAGAGAGAGAGAGAGCATGTGTGGTCTAGAGAGAGAAGCCTTGTTTTGCATGTGTGAGGAGAAAGTGGTTGAGTGTATGTCTAGAGAGAGAGAGGAGCTAAGGGTTTTGTCAATGTGAGGGAGAGAGAAGCTCTGAGTGTGTATATTGGATTCTGTAGAGAGAGAAGATCTATCAGTTCTCGTGTGAGAGAGGGTGTGTGTGTGTGTGTGTGTGTGTGTGTGTGTCAGACGTCACTTCTGTTCGCAATGAAGTATGAATATCAGGAAAAAAAACTAAAAAAACAAAAAGGAAAAAAAAAATCCAAACGAGTGTTGCGTATCGTACGCGAACGTATGCAAACGTTCGCGTATGACCACCAAATTGGACGTACGCAAATATCAGGAACTATGGTGATTGGTCACTCAAGCCTAATCAAGGAAGTATACGGCCAAGATAGACTCATGCAATTTGACACGTTCGACACAATAGGAAAAAATGCAATAGTGTGCAAACAAAGTTAATACACAAAATAGAAATATTGAGGCCAATATTTTGCAAGTTCGAAATCAAAGCTTACTTCAAAGATCTCTTGAAGGATTTACGAACTTGGTTATGTGAACAACTATGAAAAAATTAATGATTGCATATATAAAAGCCAAGAAGGAGAGAGATGTTTGGACGCTCATTTGCCTCCTGAAAGTTCTCCCATCATAGTGAATAACCATAAGTCAACATTAGGTGTACATTAGTCGAAATATGAGCATGTAGAAAGTTAAAATAAGTGGTTAAAAATAATAGAAAATTGTATTCGATGATGTACCTCAGTTTTACAAGAGTTGGATGTCATAGGATTTCGTTACTATTGTAAATTACAAGTATATGATTGGCACAAAAAACTTCCCTTATAGAGCAAAGTTATAAATAACTTATCAAATATGAGATATATCATATGACTTAGCAAATACCTCAATTTACAAGCGTTGGAATTGTAGGATTTTGTTATGGTTGTCGATTTTGACATGTTAATGAAAATGAAACTAAGTTATATGATTGGCATAAATAACTTCCCTTACATAACAATGTTATAAACAACTTATCAAATGTGAGATGGACAACTTTTTATTCTGTCAAACACACATGTGTGCGTAATCAAAACATAGAGACACCCAACGGTTGGTACTAGGCCCATGCACATCAATTAGCTTTTGTAAATTTGTTTCATGCATTAAACACATGGAAAAATTTTGAGCCTTTTTATGGTGTCAAAAAATTATATCTATATTTATTTGACCCCTAGTTTTTTTCTTAACTTTGTTTCTATTTTAAGCAGAGTATAGGTATCGCATGATTAGACGTATTTCAAAAGGTCTTTATAAAATAGAGAATTGTGGTGAGGATGCTTGCACTAATTATTCTTACGTTTCCACACATTCTCTTCGGTATGCCGTATAGAAAACAAATACTTTTTTCATTATGTGGATCGTTAAGATGTAATGTTCCATGGATTTTACATCTCAATGGATTTGTTGATGAAAAGCTTATAAACCTACATAATTTAACACAATCAAATAGTTGTTTCTTTTTCACAAATGTTTACATCATTTATCAACTTCATCTTATTGCTTTGTTTCATGTTAGTGCTTGTCGATTTCATGGATTCTTGCAAATAAAAAAAGAAATCCTTAACATAACTCACAATTTAGCAATCATCATCAAAGTTGTTATTAACAAGGATTTGATTCCTTTTTGCTTTTATATTTTCGAAGTTGTGATCTTTTAATTTAGTTTTATGTTATCATTAACCACCAAACTTGTATGCTACCTATTTGGTATAACCGTATATGTAAAGATAATGAATGTAACATATTTTCCCACATTCATGTGATTTCAACATTTTGAAAATTATTGTGGTGCTAGTACTTAATCAATATTGATAAACAACATAATGTAGCATAACACTATAATATTGATGCAATCATTAAATTGACCCAACTTGGTTGAGAATATTGCTAGATGTATCAAAGGTGTACCAATGGTTCAATATTGTATTTCTCATCGCGTAAAAAAGGATCCTTGAGGTTTGTAATGTAATATATTCATGTTGAATGAACTCCTTGAACACGCACTTAATGTATCGAAACATCCTCATACGAGTCCATAGTCCAATGTTTAAGCCGACCAATGATGAAGAGGTCAAAAGCATTTCTTGCATGAGATAGAAAATGGCAATCTAGGTTTATTTCCCTCATATTTTGGAAGACAAATTTTTAAAACACTAACAAACTTGAAGGCATGTTAACTTAAGGTTCCAATAATGTAATCACTCTTTTGCTAGCTTATGAGATGATTCATCTACTTTGAAATGAGTTAGCATCAAACATAGCTTTTGATAACCAAAATATGGAATATAATGAACAATGGTGGAGCTTATCAAATGTCTAACAATGGGATTTTTCTTAATTTGTTGATTAATATTAAATAGATATAATAATGTGAGATTATACTATGGATTTAATTCTAGTTTATTGATCAAACTCCATGAAGTTTTATTATCTTTGATTTTTTAAAGCTGCCGAGTGAAAAACTTATTATATGTGCCTTAAATATAATATCCTTGTCCAACACCTCTTTAGCCATCCTTTTCAAACCGTTTTTGCCAATATGATTGCCATCACATAAGATTTAAATTATTCATTCATGATCAAGTACTTGTACAATAGAACCATGAAGGAACCATTTATGTTTTTAGATTGAGAAGATGCAAACTGACACTTGTCCTAAAAATGTTGTTTTACAAATTCAACTTCCACAATTCAAAGGTTGAGATGATGCACACTGAAACTTTTCTCCTAAAAATGTTGTTTTACAATTTCAATTTCCACACGTCAATGGTTGAGATGATGCAAACTGAAACTTTTCTCCTAATAAGGTTGTTTTACAAATTCAACTTCCACAATTCAATGGTTGAAAACAATAGCTAGACCAGGCATAGACATTAATCACGATTTGAAGCATAGTGGCAATTATATCATTCGTTTCCTGGGAAAAAAGGGGAAGCTATAAATGAAGTTTAAATGCATGTAACATCCTAAACCCTACTCAACCAGAACTAGCAGACAGATATCTTAGATAAATAACATAAATAGACCCCAATGAAAATCCTTTTATTTTCTCACCACGAACAGAAGAGAATGGTGGGTGTGATGCTCCTCGGTGTTGAGCACCCAAAGAAGCTAGATTGCAATTTGCTCTTTGCCCATCAATGATAGGTGTGGCATCTGCACAGGCTCTTCTGCGGCTTCAGGATCACGAAATGTGACCTGGAGAGAGATATAGATTCACACTTTTCATTATGAATCATATTGCCTCTCTAGTTGTTCCTCTAGATTTACTCAGTATATGAAATAAAACCGAATCCAAATTTTCAATGCTCAGATATATGACAAGAAGCTCTAGACATTTTTCCATGTGAAAAAGAGTCGTTTTTCCTCATGTTTCCAATATTTTGAGCTGCCACAGGCAAAGGTGGTAATCCAGGTGTGGTTTTGTTTTTATTTGGCGGGAGGGGGCACACATTGACATGAGTTCACTTTTCCTCTTGCTTCCCCATAGCATTCGATAATATAAGCCTCTTTTCTATGTAGGTAAGAGTGCACTTTCCCTTATGTTACCATATAAATATCAACGTTATGAGCTTTATTCCAATGTGAAGAAGAGCCCACTTTCTCACATGATTCAATGTCTTTAATAGAACTGTACATCATTAGCTTGTGTCCACTTTCCCCAATGTTTCCTTGCTATAATCAATGTTAAGTTTCTTCCCAAGTTCCAACGACACATGATGTTAGACCAAAATCTGTGATGTGGAGAAAACATATCAGGAAAATGCCTACAATTCCATGGAAAAAACTTTTGACATTTTCCCCTTATGATTCGAGCCAACGTTTTTCCCAAGTAACCAGAGATATTTTCTGCCAATGATTCTGGCTTCATTATGGCTAATCAAGACCTGAGGTAATATATATATATATATATATATATACCAAGCAGCAAGAACCCACCCTTCTTGCATTGAATTGAAGAGCAGCACGTCTTTCTGAGATCTCCTTGCCAACATCGAATTTTAACTTATTTTAATGTTATCTGAGTTGCAAGGTTTCCTCTGGCAATGACTGTGGCTTTGGCAGCGTAATGTTAGAACCTCCATTCAAAGTGGCAGCAGAAACTGCTGGTTTCCTTGCAGCTCGACCCCATTTGATAGCTGAGACCAGAGAATCTCCTTGGGATCCCAGTCCTCTTCGACCAACTAGTTTAACTCCAAGATTTTCACATAAGAAGACTAACCGCATCTTATCCCCTCCCCTAACCTCCATCAATTCTAAAGCTTGTTGTCGAGATATCATTGTGTAAAGGTGGAGCTGCTGCTGCTGATACATCTGAATTTGTTGAAATAAAAGCGTTTGTGGTAAAGGAGGCTGATCATTCATCCCGCTCTCATTGACCTTCTTCCTTGCACCCATACCAATCATCACCCGTAATAGCACATGTGACTTAAGCTCACTAGTTCGAGGGTCAAAAAGTACAGCAAAGCATCCGAATTCGAGATCAGCTTCTCTGAACAAGTCTGCCAAAAGCGTAGCATAAGCCTGTGTGTCCTTCAGGATTGCTCGTTCAACTTTTGCAGGAACCAACCTGTTGGCAGCATGCGCGGTTATGTTACCAGCCTCCCTTAAACCACTCAGCAATGCACCATGCATAGTTGCTGGGTACCTACGGTTTGTGGCCTCTCCAGCAAAAAATAGCCTCCCATCACCAACACTCTCTGCTAAAAGATCATAGTCATCCCCTGATGCACCAACAGCAACGTGAGAATATGATCCAAAACTAAGAGGATCCCCTCCCCATCTCGTACATACAGTCTGGATAGGATCAGGAACACTAATTCCTTGAGGTTCATAAATGCCTGCCATTATAATAGAACTTAATTAAGTAACTAGGTGGTATCAATAAGGAATGCTCAAAAAAATTACAGTGACCACTTTGCCAACCTCTTAAAATCGTCAATACTCGTTGAATTGCCTCTGCTGGATGCATTAGTTCAAAATTGATCGCTGCCTCCCCTGCAACAAGTGCGAGCAAAAGCGGCCCTCCTGATACAGCTGCATAGCTATAGAACAGAAAAAACTCACCCCTTCTCTCTGAGCTTTCAGCAAGGTGCCCAAAGGTATCAAGTTCAGAACCCCAGAAAACTCTAGGAAAAAGCATGGCCACCTTGTTTAGCAATCCAAAACCAAGCCTTCGGATCGCATCAAGTTTTCTCTGTGGCAGCTCTGGCTCAAATTTAATCATCTTCTGCTTCAAAACCCCTAAGGGCACCGTGCATAGAGCCATATCTCCTTCAAAAACTTGATTGGTTGTTATTACCTGTACACCACTACTGCCATAGCGAATTGTATGTACCTGTTTCCCGTAGAAGATAGGTATTCCTTCTGCAAGTGCTGAAACCAATCGCACATTACCTCCAGGAAGAAAACAATGATCACCCCCCATCTCGTATGGATCATCCTGGTCCCAAAATGCAAGTGAAAGCTCTGAAAGTAGCCCTGCATTTGCATACTCAAGATTTGCAAGGTGCCAATCAAACAACTGCCTTTCATCAAGAACTTCTGCAACCCCTGCGTCTTCACGCAAAGTCTCCAGAGTTTGTCCTAATGATATCCCTTCTGCAATCGGTCCCATCTGCTCTCTCAATTGGCTAGCTCTATCCAAAAGTTTGTTGAACTGGGACTCAACTTTAGCATCCACATCCACTGCCAAAGGTGACCCATCGGGTTGATAAAGGGGACATTTCTCACTTATCTTGTGCAAGGGGATGGAAAGTTGCCTAGCAAGGACACCCAAAGGGTTTCCATGCAATCCAGTTATAACACTACCTCCAAGATCTGCAGCAGCCACCTGGCCCCCTCCTTCCATTTTCCTGGTGTAAACCCGCCCTCCAGGCCTATTCCTTCCCTCTACAACAGCGACTCGGTGCCCAAATGCCAATAATTGTCTTGCAGCCGCAAGTCCTGCTAATCCCGCCCCAATGATAACGATTGTGGACTTTGTTCCCTCTTCTGGTATGACTGCTTTCACTGCTGGTGACACTCCGAAATTGATATAGCCATATGAAAAGAGAAATTTATATGCTGCAGTTACTAGTAACTTATGTTGGCTTCGAATACTTTCCATAACTTGGGCTTGATCCAACCATGTGTTAACACTCTCTCGCCATCGAGCTAAGATATGGTTTCTTACTTCTATATAATTATCTTGTTCCACATCTCCGATAGTCTGCACAACTCCTGCTTCAATCTCTTCTTCTGTTAACGAATCTTTGGGAAAGCCAATGGATGCAGCGATCATCGCTTCTTTTTCTTTGTTTTTATCAAGGTCCACTGATTTCTTCTTCTTACCTTTAGCTGGAGAAATCTCTGCACCTAGCTGAGATTGGATCATGACATCCATGAGATTCTCATCATAGCTCAAGGCCCTTGCCTGTTGCCGAAGGGCTCTCACATTCTTTTTACCGCCTCCTCTGAGCCTCTCCTGTGTTCGTTTTCTTCTCTTCTTTGCGAAGCCATCAGGAACATACTCAGATACAAGAGTCCTCTTCTTTGCAAAACCCTCTATACTTTTCTTCTTTACAAAGCCCTCAGGGCCATCCTCAGATTCAATACGTTTCATCTTTGCAAGGCCATCCTCAGATTCTACACATTCTCTTTTCGATGGACCATCTCCAAATTCTACTCTTTCTTTCTTTGAAAGGTCATTCTCGGATTCTAAACTTCTCTTCTCTGCAAATCCATCCACAGATTCCACACTTTCCTTCGTACCAAATTCATCCTCAGTTTCCAAGCGTTCCTCCTTATTCTCAACTCTATACTCGGATTCCACGTTTTTATTCTTTTCAAATACATCATCATCGGTGGTAATGTTTTCTTTCATTTCAAATACATCCTCAAATTCGGGTTTCTTATTTGGAAGTCCATCCACGCAGTCTACAGAGTTCTGCATTGCGATATGAGGAGCTTTTCCCACGGAAACACTACACGAATCTGATGCTCCTGTTTCAGTTATGATAACGGTACTCACAGGATTATGCGAGTTGAGAGTATGCTCTGAGACACCACCACCACCACCACCACCACCCTTGTCACTCATGATTCTTTCATCTGCGCCGTCGATGCTTTCACCGTCTGCCATACTTTATTCTTACTCTGCCTTTTTTCCTCCCAAGTGGCTGCGCTGCGAGCAGTGTTCAGAAAATAAATAAAAACGATGGGATGGATGGGCAAGATCGAGAGAAAAACGATATAGATAGGCAAAAGGCAAGGCAAGGCAAGGCAAGGCAAGGCAGTGCAGAAGCAGAAGAAGAAGAAGAAGAAGAAGAAGGCAGGAAGGCAGGCAGGCCGGCCAACGAAAGTTTTGTTTGATCTGTATAACTTATAAGTTATTAAGTTATTAAGTTTTAAGTAGAGTTATAAGAAGGGAGGGGTAAATTGGCATCATCATGACATGAGTGAAGTAAGTAAGCGCATTGCATTTCTACTACCCTCGTCCCCTCCCCTCCCCTCCCCTCCCCTCCCCTCTTGAAATTGTCAAAATGTTCTCTAAAGCCCAAAAGCCAATCAATAATAACTTTGGTGTGTACGATGCAAGAACAAATGTTCATTTGTGTTCATCCTCAGAAGGAAGAGATGATGGGACCAATGTAAACGAATATCTGATTTTCACGTACAACTTATGAGAGTTAGGGACCCCATAAATGTAACAACATTCACAACTGAATGCATCATGTGTGTGTGTGTGTGTGTGTGTGTGTGTGTGTATAGGGAGGGGTAGATCAAGGTTGAGAGTGCAAGGCAAGCAAACTTGAAAGTGAGTTAACGATAGACCTTTAAAAATAGAGTTAACGATTTCTCACCTTACTAAATTATTTGGGGTAAGATATATGCATGCATACACATGTATATTATTAGTTAGAATCAAAGATCATTAAAAAGAGAGAGTATACCTCATTAAATAAACCCTAAACGCATATCTTGTTTGTTGCATATGTTTTGGATCATTTACATCTTCCACATCATCGATGCACTAGGTGACAATGGACATCCTTGCTTAACAAGCAAGGTGTTTCAATGTTCTCAACCATAGGTGTCCCTCCTTCATGCATACATATAAGTATGCATATTCTTGCATCTCTTCATTCATAAATTAACCTTTGATATCATATTTCTTAGCCTTAAGTTGTCTCTTCTATACATACTAATGTCACTTGGAGCTCAAACAATATTTATTTTTCCTTTTCTTGCACTTGAAATTATTGTCTTTTATTTCTCCTCATTATTTCTAGGCTTGGGCCATAGATTCCTCCAAACACAAGTCAGGCCGCACCATCCTCCTTCTATATATTGCTAAACATTGGGTATGTCCACATATTCCATCTTTAACTCCTCACACATAGCATTGAAGACAGATTTTGTAATGTAATGCATGATTTGACACATCCATTCATAGAGGTGGTGTTGAGCGGACAAGCTCAACCGGATCCGAATCGGTGTCCGGAACCAGGAGCCGAATCGGATTGTAATCGGTAGGCCGTTCGTTAGAGGCCTATGAATCTAGCCTTAAGTCAAGTGAACTTCTCTGACATGCACGATTGGGTGAGGAGTGTCGCCTCCGGTTTCAACAACTCCTGGTTGCTCCGGCTTTTCCAAAAATGAGAACCACTCTTCATGGCTCGTCATGTGGTTTGATGCTCCGGAGTCAACGTACCACACTTCCTCCGATTCAGAAATGGTCCTCTTCATCGAGTTCGCCTTGTGCTTCATCACAAAGGTTGGCACTTTTCCGGTCGTACCAATTTTGGATCCTTCTCATCCTTTTGCGTACTGTGAGATTTGCTAGTTTCCTTTTCCGATTTTACTGGATCTGGATTTATCTGAATTGGAGGGCATCTTCCAACACACACACTCTCTCTCTCTGTGACCCTTCCGACCACAATACCAACATTCCATTGCGGTCTTCTCTTGCCGGTTTTCAGCGCCGCCTTGACTCCCCCTGCTTGTGGAGGGCCCAGAACTGCTGTCGGCACTATCTTCGTGCCTCCGGTTTTGCTCTTGTGTTGCCGGTATTGCGTGCCGAACCACCTCATCCTTCACGCCCACGGGGCCGATCTACCTACGAGTACAACATTTGGTTGCCCGATTGAGTGGTGCTCTACCCACTCATGTGGTTTTCTTCGACCATCAGCATCGATTGTAGGTCGAAGAAGGACGATGGTTTCTCCCGTGTGCAAATCGTCATTCGTATTGGCCCGTACCGTTGTGCTAGACCACCGAGGTAGATCTGGACCATCTTGTCCTCGTCCACCATCTCGTTGATGGAACCGAGCGCGTCGCAAATCTCCTTTATCTTGGTGGTGTAGTCAATGACCAACATGTTCCATTGCCGGATGCTGTTGAGCTCTTGATGGAGCTACAACTTCCGAGCCATGGTGCTTGCGGCGAAAATCTTCCGGAGATTTTCCCAGGCCTCCTTCGGTGATTTTGCATCCAGGACGCGAGGTAGAACAACACCCTATTCACCCCTTACTCCCATACCGGGAAGTCCTTGTGTGCTGAATTTGGCGATGCTTCATTCGCTCCTTCCACGTAGTTCTAGTATCCATGCCATAACAGGTACTGGTGCATTTTATATTACCAACATGCATAGTTGCTCCGGTCGAGCTTTTCTGTTGGAAGCGAGCTCACCATGCTTCTATCCATACCTTCTCTTTTCGGTCTATTCTTTTACCGGTGGTTAAGGTTTGTCTTCAGGAAAAAAACACTTATCGGCAGCAAAGGTTCTCAACCCTCGCGCTTTGATACCATGTCAAAGTTAATACGCGAAAGCTTTGACAAACCGGTTTATCCGGATAGCAACAAAAATAGAGAATGAAGGTTTAATGGAAGTTTAAGAACAAAGAATACACAGGAGAGACAGAGAGAGCAGAAAGCATAAACTCAATTCAAAATAATAACACTCTTGTAAAAACGAAGGTGCGGAAGCTTTAGACAACCGGCTTACCCGAATAGCAATAGAGAGAGAGAGAGAGAGAGAGAGAGAGAGAGAGAGAGAGAGAGAGAGAGATTAACACATAGAAGGTACGCAGGAGAGATAGAGAAAGAACAGAACAACTTAAATCTATTATCAAAAACTCTGTAAAATACTCTATACATACAACATGCTCAACAACACTATTTATACAAGTCCTAAGAGGACTGACAAAAGTACGGTGTACTTCAATGCTCACATGAGCTTCTAACACTAACTACGAGACATTAACTACCTAGTAGTCTAGGCTGCTACTAGGCTTTCGGTTACTGCTGGATCCAGCTAACCGGCTCCCCAGCTCACCGGCTCACCGATCCGGCTCATCCTTCCGGATGCTGATCCGGCTCAGGCTTATTCAGCAGATCCGGATCCGATTGAGCTTGCCACTCAACACTCCCCCTCAAGCTCAACTTGAGGTCGGATCGTAGTGTCAGTCTCCATGGCAGCCGGTCCTTCCACTCGGCTCCTTCTGGCATCACTTCGCCTCGCTCGCACTCCACGTCCGGTCCGGTCCCATTTGTCGCGACCCTTCTGATTCTGCGCACATCGACCTCCTCGGTCGGCTTGTTTGCTCAACAGGCCCAATTCAGCTCCCTCGCTGTTGTGACTTCGATGCTTGCCGATTCGCCGATTCCTTTGTGTTGGCGTCGACTTTCGCTGCCTTCTCGTCCTCTTGGCCTTGAATTGATCCGGTTCTTCCGAATCCGTCTGTTGAACTAAATCGAATATCTCCGATTCGTTCCAGCTCTTGTCCGAATCGGTTGCTCCCGATTCGTCTTCCGGTTCCAGGCCCTTCACCACATCGGACCATGTCCGGGTCTTGGCCTTCTCCTTCTGGTTGGCTCTGTCCTTCTTGACTCTGCCACCGTTGCCGCTTGTTCGGACTTGTTCAGATGTGTCAACTTCCTTTGTCGACTCGGCTCCTTTCTTCTTCTTGTTTCTCCCTTTGTCGGTTCTTCCCTCACCAACGCAATCGACAATTTCTTTGCCTTTGCCCGTTCCGGTGTCTTTGCCCGTTCTCCCCCTCAAGTGTGGCACATTGAGATGCTGAACACCAAGCATTTCGGTGAAGTGCTGCAACTTATCCAATGCGAGTGGTTTGGTGAAGATGTCGGCAACTTGCCGATCCGTATGAACATACTGAAGTTCGACTTCGCCGGTTAGGACACGCTCACGCACGAAGTGGTAGTGCACTTTGATGTGCTTTGTGCGAGCATGGAATACGAGGTTCTTGGCGAGCTGCATGCTGCTGATGTTGTCGCAGTAGATCAGGATCGGGGTCGGCACCTCGATCCGCAGGTCTTGTAGTAGTCGCCAAAGCCAAATGGCTTCATAGGTGGCAATGGTAGCGCCCTTGTATTAAGCCTCAGTGCTAGAAAGGGCCATTATTGGCTGCTTTTTGTTACTCCATGCAACAGCCACGCTACCAAGGGAAAACATATAGGTGGAATGGATTGGCGATTTGATGCATCGCCGACTCAATTGGCATCGGTGTAGCCGACTAGCCCTTCGGTTATACCATGCCGGTATAACAGTCCCCGGTCCTTCGTGGTGCTCCACGGTCGGCTTCTGCATATATTGGCTGGTCACGCCGACCGGATAATTGATGTCGGGTCGGGTGATTGTCAAAGATATAAGGCTTCTGACGATTGGTCGGAACCGCTTCTCATCGCAGGCTGGTCCGGAGTTGGGACAGAGCTTCTGGTTCCG
The DNA here is from genome assembly GCF_043228905.1 of Azolla caroliniana. Lineage (NCBI taxonomy): Eukaryota > Viridiplantae > Streptophyta > Polypodiopsida > Salviniales > Salviniaceae > Azolla > Azolla caroliniana. Next base: position 12,021,911 of record NW_028230442.1, read on the forward strand.
GTTCAGGGGTGTGGAGATCGGTCGGCATTCCGTCATGCCGAACTTGTACAACATATTCAACACATAGTGTCTTTGTGAGAGCAATATGCATCGGGGGTTCGGATCACCTCAATCCCAAGGAAATAGTGAAGGTCCCTCAGGTCCTTCATCTCAAATGCATCCGACAAATGGGACTTGACTCGGCTGATTTCATTGAGTCTAGGTCCGGTGATGACTAGATCATCAACATACAGTAAGATGCAAATCGGACTGTTGAGACCTTGCCGGCTGAACAACGAAGAGTCGAACTTGGAGGCCACAAACCCCATCATACGCAACCGGTGCGTGATACTCGCAATCCATGCTCGGGGGGCTTGCTTTAGGCCATAAAGTGACTTCTTCAGCCAACATATCGCCGACTTGTTCATCTCTGACTGGAAACCGAGGGATTGGATCATAAAGACCTTTTCTTCAAGATCACCTTGAATAAATGCATTCTTCACGTCCATCTCGTGAAGATGCCACCCCCTTGCCATTGCAACCGCCAGCACCACACGAACCGTCGTCATCTTCGCTACCGAAGTGCAGGTCTCGTCGTAATCGATTCCGTGGGTTTGCGCGTATCCCTTCGCCACTAACCGGGCCTTGTACTAGTTAATTGAACCGTCGGCATTGTACTTTACCTTGTACACCCACTTACATCCGATCGGTTTACAGTGTCGGGGAGGGTCTAGGTCCCATGTGTCGTTGGCATCAAGTGCTCGCATTTCTTCCTCCATAGCGGCACGCCAATTTGCGTCCTTTGCCTCTTCTACGTAGCTCTCCAGCTCACGCACTTCTGCCACCTTGGTCATGTACGCATAGTGATGCGCCATGTACTCATTGTACCCGTACCGCTTCACAGGGTTCTTCTGGCGAGAAGACCGGCATAATCTATCGTTACCCAGTTTGAGGCCCTTCTTGGCCGGTTCGGACTTTGTTCTTGAAGATCCACCGTCATCCTTTCCGAAGTCGGATTTGCTCCAATCCGACTCAACGTTGCCGGTTTCGTATTCTGACATCTTTTTCTTTCCCTTCTCTTTACGCGTGAACCGTCTCCTCGGTTCCTTGCGCGGGGAGAGCACGACAGAGTCTCCACTACTCACCGGTTCCTCATCCGACTAGTCATCCTGACTCAGCCGCTCGTTCGGCCCGTTCAACCGAAACGATTCCGGACTCACATCTAGAGTCTCGAACCCTTCGTCTTCTAACTGGACCGGTTCAGGCTCACTAGTCTCATCCTTCGGTATCGAGTCGGGGTTGGAAGTCAGAGTCGGTAAGGCATACCATGATGCCGTCTCATCAAACTGAACATCCCGGCTTACTCGGACCTGCTTCGTCCGGGGGTTATAACACTTATACCCCTTTTGCTCATGCGAGTAACCAATTAGGATGCATTTCTCCGACTTTGCATCCAACTTCCTCCGCTTCTCATCTGGCACATGCACATATGCAATGCTACCGAATATCCGAAGGTGTCTCAAATTCGGTTTGCGCCTGAAATATAGCTCATGCGCGGACACCTTGTCACCGATCCGGTTTTGGATATAGACGACCGTCCAGACCTCCTCAACCCAGTAGACTTTGGGCATGCTCTTCTCCTCCAGCATCGCCCTTGCCACGTCGATAATCGATCGGTTCTTCCTCACGGCCACACCGTTTTGCTCCGGTGTGTATTTGCAGCTGAACTCTCTCCGAATTCCTTTTGGCTGCAGATTAGTGTTGAATTGACCGGAAAAATATTCTTTTCCGCCATCCAACCGCAGACACTTGATCTTCCTCTCCATTTCCTGTTCAACCAGGCTTTGCAGGTTCCGGAAACACTTGAAGACTTCGCTCTTCTGCTCAATGAGGTAGATCCATGTGTGCCCGTTGTAGTCGTCGATGAAGGAGACGAAATACCGACTCCCGCCAAGACTAACATTCTGCGTAGCTCTTCGGCTCACACACTTCCACCACCTTGGTCATGTACGCATAGTGATGCGTCATGTATTCATTGTACCCGTACCACTTCACGGGGTTCTTTTGGTGGGAAGACCGGCATAACATATCATTACCCGGTTTGAGGCCCTTCTTGTCCGGTTCGGACTTCATTCTCAAAGATCCATCGTCATCCTTTCCGAAGTCGGATTCGCTCCGATTTGACTCAACATTGTTGGTTTCGTATTCCGACATCTTCTTCTTCCCCTTCTCTTTACCCGTGAACCATCTCCTCGGTTCCTTGCGCGGGGAGAGCATGACAAAGTCTCCACTACTCGCCGGTTCCTCATCCGATTGGTCATCCCGACTTAGCCGCTCATTCGGCCCGCTCAACCGAAACGATTCCGGACTCACATCTAGAGTCTCGAACCCTTCGTCTTCTAACTAGACCGTTTCAGGCTCACTAGCCTCATCCTCCGGTATCGGGTCGGGGTCGGAAGTCGGAGCCGGTAACGCATACCATGATGCTGTCTCATCAAACTCAACATCCCAGCTTACTCGGACCTGCTTCATCCGGGGGTTATAACACTTATACCCCTTTTGCTCATGCAAGTAACCGATCAGGATGCATTTCTCCGACTTTGCATCCAACTTCCTCCGCTTCTCATCTGGCACATGCACATATGCAATGCTACCGAATATCCGAAGGTGTCTCAAATTCGGTTTGCGCCCGAAATATAGCTCATGCGCGGACACCTTGTCACCGATCCGGTTTTGGATATAGACGACCGTCCGGACCTCCTCAGCCCAGTAGAATTTGGGAATGCTCTTCTCCTCCAGCATCGCCCTTGCCGCGTCGATAATTGACCGGTTCTTCCTAACGGCCACACCGTTTTGCTCCAGTGTGTATCTGCAGCTGAACTCTCTCTGAATTCCTTTTTGCTGCAGATAAGTGTTGAATTGGCCGGAAAAATATTCTTTTCCGCCATCCAACCACATGCACTTGATCTTCCTCTCCGTTTCCCGTTCAACCAAGCTTTGTAGGTTTCGGAAACACTCGAAGACTTCGCTCTTCCGTTCAATGAGGTAGATCCATGTGTGTCGGCTGTAGTCGTCAATGAAGGAGACGAAGTATCGACTCCCGCCAAGACTAATGTTCCTGTGCCGGTCCCCATACATCCGAATGAATAAGGTCGAGCTTGTTACAGCTACGGTTTCATTCGGTGGGGAATGGAATCCAGTGTTGCTTCCTGAGTTGGCAGGCTTCACATATTTGGGCCTTTCGGCCACTGAACTTCGTCAAAACGAAAACAACTTGTTTTGTTTATACTTGAAGCTTCCGGTAATTGACGTGGCCGATCTGCTTGTGGTAGAGATCAATATCTAATTCAATCTTCTGTCCTTTGGCGAACAAAGTGGTGCCGACGTCATTGGTGTCGAGGATGAACATTGTCCCATCTTTGCACCTTTGCGTAATAATCTGGCCCTGTTCCTCGATGAAGGACCCAAGGTGCGTAAACCACACCTGCATCCCCTGGTCAACGATCTAACCGACTGACACCAAGTTCTTCGTGATAGTCGGAACGTGTAATACATTCATCAGCTTCCCCCTCTGTCCGACGTTGCTCAAAGGGACTTCTCCGACATGCACGATTGGGTGAGGAGTGTCGTCTCCGGTTTCGACAACTCCCGATTGTTCCAATTTCTCCAAGAAAGAGAACCACTCTTTGTGGCTCGTCATGTGATTCGACGCACCGGAATCAACGTACCACACTTCCTCCAATTTGGAAGTGGTCTTCTTGATCGAGTTAGCCTCATGTTTCATCACCAAGGTTGGCTTGGCCCTTTACCGGCTTTTCCGGTTTTGGATCCTCCCGATCCTTCTGCGTAGTGCGAGTATTGCAGGTTCTCTCTGCCGCCCTTGCCGGATCCAGATCTGTCCGAATCGGCGTGCTTCTTCTAGCACTCGCTTTACTTGTGGCCCTTTTTGCCACAGTACCAACATTCTGTGTCGGCCTTTGCTTGCCGGCCTCCGGCGCCGCCTTGACTCCCCCTGCTTGTGGAGCGTCCGGAACCGCTGTCGGCACGTTCTCTGTGCCTTCGGTCCTGCTCTTGCCGGCCGGTACCATTGTGAGCCGACCTGCCTCATCCACCATGCACACTGGGCCGATCCGCCTCCGTGTACAACATCTGGTTGTCGGTGGGTGCAATAGTGGACACACCAGCGTGGTTGTCCTCTAGAAGGAGCATCGACCTTGTACATACCACCGTATTCTCCCTTGTAATACTGCCGTTCGGAATGCTCTGAACTTAGATGTTAGGCCCCCAAGACAGATCTGCACCATCTCATCTTCCTCTATAGTGACGTTGATAGAGGCAAGTGAGTCATAGATCTCTTTGATTTGGGCCATATAATCGGCTACCGACATGTCCTTTTGTCGGACATTGCTCAACTCATGTCGGAGTTGCAGCTTCCGGGCCGTAGTGATTGCCACAAAAACCTTCTTCAGGTTTCCCCAAACTTCTTTTGGCGTCTTGGCATCTTGGACATGGCTCAGTAGCTGGTCTCCGACATTGGACGCAAAGCAGTACATCACTCTACTTGCCGCTTGTTCCCAGACTGGGAAGTCCTTGTGTGCCGCATTAGGTGCTGTGTCGTTAGCTCCGCCGACATAGCTCCAGTAACCATGCCCAAGCAGGTACTAATGAATCTTGTATGACCAAGATGCGTAGTTGGATCTGTCAAGCTTCTCCACCGGGATCGAGCTAGCCATTCCTCTATCCATCACTTATCTTTTTGTTCTAACCGGGTCTTAGGGATGCTGATGTCGGCTGTAGAGGTTCTCAACCCTTGTGCTCTGAAAATGAGATGGTGCAGGTTTGTCTCGGGGGCCTGGTGTCAAAGTTCGGAGCATTCCGGACGATGGTCTGTACAAGGGAGAATACACTCTCGTTTTTCAACTTACAGTCGATGCTCCTAATAGAGGAGAACCATGTGGGTGCGTCAACGAGTATGCACACCGACGACATGATGTTGGACACGGAGGTGGATCAGCCCCGTGGTCATGGCAGATGAGGTGGATCGGAACGCGGTGGAAGAGACCGACAAGAGCAATATCAGAGGCACAATTATGGTGCCAACAACAGTTCTGGACCCTCCAGAAGCAAGGGGAGTCAAAGCGACGCCAAAAACTAGCAAGAGAAGACTGCAATGGAATGTTGGTATTGTGGCTAGAAGGGCCATAGAGAGAGCGAGTGTTGGAAAAAGCACGCCAATTCAGACAGTTCTAGATCCAACAAGGTCGGACAGGGAAGCCGACAAAGCTCACACTATGTGGAAGGACTAGAAGGATCTGGTTCCGGAAATGAATCGGGCCCAGCCTTTGTGATGAAATACAAGGCTAACTCGGTGAAGACCTCGTGATGAACGCGACCTACCACTTTCGAACCAACCACATCTAGAGGAGATATCATTGGCTCCGGAAGAAGGTAGAAGATAAAAATTTCTTGTTGACGAAGATCCACACGGAGGAGAGCGGATTGGACATGTTGACCAAGGTGGTGTCAGCTGACAAGCTGGACGTGTGCTGGAGATGGATCGGAATGACGGGACATCCCATGCCATAGTGAAGGGGGAGTTTGTTGGGAAACAGGTCCCTGCGGATGGGATCCGGAGGAACCAGGCCGGACGGATCCAAAAGGTATTCGGATGGATCCAGTGTGAACCAGATCTAGGGACATATTTGTAAATAATCCTAAAGTCATATAAGTATAAATATAACTTAGGGAAATCACTTTGTAGTGTAGAGATATGTTAGGAATTCGATTCCTCGGATGGGATCTGGATGAGAACCGGAGGAGCCGGATCGGATGAGTTGGATGAAGGAACCAGATCCAGAAGGGTTCTAGATGAGACCCGGAAACCGGATCGAGTGAATCCGGATGGATCCGGTGCAAACCAGATTGAAGGACATATGTGTAAATAGCCCAAAAGTCATACAAGTATAAATATGACTTAGGGCAATCACTTTATGTATATATGGTGTAGTAGTGGTTGTATCATCATTGTACACAGAGTGAGTTAGTGAGAGAGAGATACAGAACTAGTTTCTGTTGTGACCGTCGACTGGCGAAGACATAGAACTTGAGGTCGTTGCCTCTGAGTCTCACATTGTATTCCTCCCCTCATAGTGATAGTTGGAGTCCCTGGGCTACTGTCGTCTTTCTTGTTTAGGGTTTTCCAGGTAAACATCCTGTGTCATCTCGGTTTTAGTTTGTTCTCTTCTATTCCTTGTTGAAGACTCGGTTGTGGCTGAGCGTTATTTCCGCACAATCTAGTATCCGAGCGAACAAGAAAATAGAAGAGCCATTCACAAGCATGTTCAAGCTCATCGGCTCCAACTACCCAATGTGGAAGTCGAAGATGAGGGACGTGCTCGTGGTCAAAGAATCTGGTTGCTAATACTGTTTGGGGACAAGAAACCGGACAAGATCGATGCCATGACATGGGAGGTGATGAACATGAAGACAACGGCGTACATTCGGTGCTTCATCAACATGAGCCTATATAACAACTTCAATGAAGAAAGTAAAGCTCATGTGCTCTAGGAGAAAATTGGCACCATGCTGGAGAGTAAAAATGTTGTAAATCGGGTTTCGGTATTCAGGAAATTAGTGAGACTCTGGTACCAAGACAGATCCAGCATGGCGGAGCACATGAACACATTTTAGGGGCTCATTAACCAAACAACTTCGCTCCAAGTACCTCTAGTCAACGAGGTCATTGCATTGCTCATGCTTGGGGGGTTCCCTCCCGGATAGTTGGGAGACACTAGTTGTCACTTTGGGCAACGCCGGGCCGGAAGGAAAGCAGTTGTCCCTAGCAAGGGTAAAATCAATCTTGGTAGATGAAGAAGCTCGCCGAAAGGACCAGGAGTTCGGAACCGATCCGAAGGCCTTGGTCACAAAAGATGACCATAACCGGGGAAGAGGGTGGTATAGGAGTCCCCAAAACCTGGACAAATCGGGGACGAGGTCAAAGTCAAGGGGAAGACCCACTTGCTTTAATTGCGGAAAGCCAAGGCAATTCAAGAAGAATTGTCGGCACTTCCAGAAATCCAAAGGGGGGGCCGATGAACCAGAACCGAAGAAGATTTCGGAGAGAAGAGGAACATCGGCGATCGCGACAAGTGAAGAAGAATTGATGCTCATTACCGAGGAGAATGAGTTAAACCTTGTCGACGATGAAACAACGTGGGTTGTCGATTCCGGAGCATTGTTCCATCTGACACCGGACCGGAAATGCTTCTCATCCTACACAACCGGAGATCACGGTTGTGTCCGGATGGGGAATGAAGGGACCTGCCGAATCATTGGCATAGGAGATGTGTTGTTGACGACATCAACCGGATGCAAGTTGCTGTTGAAGGATGTCTGACACGTTCCGGAGGTTCAATTGAACCTGATATCGGCCGGTCGGCTAGATGATAAAGGCTACACAGGTAACATCCGGAACGGAGTCATGAAGTTTAGCAAGGGAACCTTGATTGTGGCTCGAGCTCGGAAGATCAACACACTGTACCTGATACATGCCCGGATATGCTAGGAAGAAATAAACATAGCATCCAACACTACCGATGAGCTGGCACATGAGACTGTGTCATATGAGCCAGAAGGGCATGAGAAGACTTACCGAAGACAACCTCATTCCGGAGGTGGAAGACGTGCATCTTGAGAAGTGCACCGATTGCTTGCCTGGCAACCAAAACCGAACCTCCTTCCGGTCAAGACCACCGATGAGACGGAATGCACCACTGGAGATGGTGCATACCGGTGTGTGTATGGTGGACACGAAGTCACATGCCGGATCGTAGTACTTCATGACATTCATAGATGACCATAGCCAGAGGCTGTGGGTGTCATCTTTGAAGACGAAGGATTAAGTGTTGTCTGTCTTCAAGGAGCTCCATGCGAGAGTGGAAAGAGAAACCGGTCGGAAGATGAAGGCAGTTCGAGCAGATAACGGAGGAGAATATCGGGGGCAGTTCGAGGAGTACTGCTGGTTGAAGGGAATTCGGCTCAAACTCACCATGCCAAAGACACCAGAATTGAACGGGTTGGTCAAACAGATGAGTTGGACCATAATGGAGAGAGTATGAAGCATGCTAGCACATGCAAAGTTACCCAAGACATTTTGGGCTGAGGTGCTGATGATGACAACGTACGTGATTTACAGGTCACCCTTGGCACCCTTGGAAGGAGACACACCACAAAGAGTATGGACCGGTAAAGACGTGTCTTACTGGCATCTGAAGGTGTTTGGGTGTCTCGCATATGTGCATGTTGTAAAGGACAAGAGAGCAAAGCTGGATCCGAAGTCCAGGCCATGCATATTCCTCGGATACGGTGATGATGAGTTCGTTCACTGGGTGTGGGATTTGGTCGACAAGAAGGTGTTCCGGAGTCGAGACATAGTCTTCATGGAAGACAAGACCATTGCCGACTGGGAGTCGGAGAAGAAGGTGAGAAGAAGGTGATGAACTCCGGATCATCCAATGGAAACCGGCTTGAGGACACAAGGACTTACCCGGTTGAAAACCGGATGACACTCGACGAACCGGCCGGATTCAGACAAGAAACCGAACCGACCGAAGAAGAAGAAGAAGAAGAAGAAGAAGAAGAAGAAGAAGAAGAAGAAGAAGAAGAAGAAGACACCAGAACCAGACAAGATCCTGAATCGGATGAGGATGAGGAATAAATGGAGGAACCGGTAGTCAGAAACCAAGGATGAAGATACCCTTTGAGAGAGAGAAGAGGCCCCTAGAGATTTCCGGATGTAGAGCACGTATTGCTGACCGATGAGGGCGAGCAAAGAAAGACACCCACAACCACAAGTGGTTGAGTGCCATGCAGGACGAGATGGATTCCTTGCATGGGAACTACACATGCGAACTAGCGGAGCTACTGAAAGGAAAGAGGGCACTTCGGAACAAGTGGGTGTATGTTGGGAATCGACGCTTCGATTCACCTTCACCACTCGGCCACAACCGAGTAAGCGCGAATCAATGCAGCAGAAAATAGGAACCACAGAGAGAAACACACGAATGCACAGGGATTAACGTGGAAAACCCTATACGGGAAAAACCACGGGAGTACAAGACTCCAAACCAACACTATACAAAGAGAAGTATACAATGGCGAGCTGCAAGGCGACGACCTTGAGCTCGCTGTCCTCGCCACAGGCGGCGGAAATACACAGAAGCGTCGTCCTCTTCCTCTCCCACGCTCTATCTCTCTCTCTCTCTCACGGCTGCTCACTCTTCACTCCTCTTGAGTGGAAAAACAGAAAAATGATCAACAACAGTAAAAACTATTTGCCCTAAGTCATATTTATACATATATGACTTTGGGGCTATTTACAGCTATAGCCTCAGGGGCCCTTAGCAAAACGCTTTCACGGATATGTCCCTGCATCCGGATCTCTCTCCGGGTACATTCGTCATCCGGCTCCGAAGCCGGGGTCTTCATCATCTGGTTCCGAAACCGAAACCGGGCTTGTCGGCATTCAGTCCGACATCCGACTATCCCATCCGAAGGGACCGTAATCCCAACAAACTCCCCCTTCACTTCGGCATGGGATGTCTCTCCAATCCGATCCTCTTCCGGCATGCTTCCAGCTTGTCGGGTGTGAGCACCTTGGTCAGCATATCCGACCCGTTCTCGTCCGTGTGGATCTTTGTCAGCACGAACTCCTTGTCTTCTATCCTTTCTCGGATCCAGTGATATCTTCGCTGGATGTGCTTCGTCCGGGAGTGATAGGCCGCGTTCTTCGCAAGGTGGATTGCACTCTGACTGTCGCAGTAGAGTCGGTACTCCTCCTGCCGGATACCGAGCTCTCTAATGAAGTCCTTCATCCATATTATTTCCTTGCCGGCTTCAACAGCCGCCATGTACTCCGCCTCCGTGGTTGACAACGCAACCGTCTTCTGCAGCCTCGACTGCCACGAAACGGCTCCCCCTGCATACGTCATCACATACCCTGATGTGGACCGGCTGGTATCTGCATCAGCCGACATATCCGAATCGGTGAAGCCGTCGAGTTCGGGCTTACCGGAGCCGAATCGGAGGCACACGTTTGCCGTGCCCTTCAGGTATCGGAGTATCCACTTGGCCGCGTTCCAATGCTCTTTGCCGGGATTGCTCATGTACCGGCTCACCACTCCGACTGCATATCCGATGTCCGGTCTCGTACACACCATGGCGTACATCAAGCTCCCGACGGCTGAGGCATACGGCACTTTCATCATATCCTCCTTTTCAGCCTTTGTCTTGGGACTTTGCTTGCTGGACAGCTTGCAGTTTGCCGGGAGGGTCGATCCGACCGGTCTTGCTTCCGACATGTTGAACCGTTTAAGCACCTTTGTCACGTACTTCTCCTGTGACAGCCACAACTACTTCTTGCTCCGGTCCCGGATGATGTGCATCCCTAGTATTTGTCTCGCCGGACCCAAGTCCTTCATTGAGAAGGTTCGGTGAAGAGCCTTCTTCAGCATCCGTATCTTGACCTGGTCCCGTCCGACGATCAACATGTCGTCCACGTACAGGAGGAGTATTAGAAAGTCTCCTCCTTCGAACTTCTTCACAAACACGCAGTGGTCGGACTGCGTTTTGAGGTACCCTTCGTCGGTCATGAAGGAGTCGAACTTCCGGTACCATTGCCGGGGAGCCTGCTTCAGTCCGTAAAGGCTCTTCTTCAACCGGCATACCAGGTGCTCCTTCCCTTTCTTCTCGAATCCTTCCGGTTGCTGCATGTAGATCTCTTCATCGAGGTCACCGTGAAGGAATGCCGTCTTCACGTCCATCTGTTCTACCTCGAGGTCCATGCTTGCCGCTATGCTCAGCACCGTCCGGATGGAGGTCATCTTCACTACCGGGGCAAATATCTCGTCGAAGTCGACGCCCTTCTTCTGCTGAAACCCCTTCACCACGATCCTGGCTTTGTATCTCGGGGGGTTTCCGGCATCTCCCGGTTTCAGCTTGAACACCCACTTGTTTCGAAGTGTCCGCTTTCCTTTCGGCAACTCCACAAGTTCATATGTGTGGTTCTCATGCAGGGAATCCATCTCGTCCTGCATGGCACTCAACCACCTGCGGCTCTGGGTGTCGTGCTTTGCTTCTTCAAAGCTCTCCGGCTCCCCCTCGTCGGTTAGCAGCACGTGCTCTGGATCCGGAAATCTCCGGGGGGCCCTCCTCTCTCTTAGAGGATATCTCCGTTCAGGAGCTTCGGTAACCGGTTCTTCCGATTCTTCTTCTTCATCCGAATCCATTTCGGGATCGGGACCGGTTCCGGTATCATTTTCATCTTCTTCGGCCGGTTCTGTTTCTTCACCGTCTTCGGCCGGATCCTCGAGTGCTAACCGGTCCCTTGCCGGTCGGGACTGCTCCTCATAAAGTTGATCCTCACCGGTTGACTTGGAGCTCTTCATCTTCTTCTCCGACTCCCAGTCGGCGAGTGTCTTGTTCTCCATGAAGATGATATCGCGACTCCGGAATATCTTCTTGTCAACCGGGTCCCATACTCGGTAGCCGAACTCGTCATCGCCGTAACCGAGGAATATGCATGGCCGGGTCTTTGGATCTAGCTTTCCTCTCCGGTCCTTTGCCACATGCACGTATGCGAGACACCCGAACACCTTCAGATGCCGGTAGGACACTTCCTTGCCGGTCCACACTTTCTGCGGCGTGTCTCCGTCCAAAGGTACTGAGGGTGATCTGTTTATCACGTATGTCGCCGTCGACATTGCCTCAGCCCAAAACCCCTTGGGTAATTTCGCATGCGCCAGCATACTCCGGACCCTCTCCATTATGGTCCGGTTCATCCTCTCGGCCAGCCCGTTCAGTTCCGGCGTCTTCGGCATAGTAAACTCGAGTCGGATTCCCTTCGAGCGACAGTACTCCTGGAACTGCCCCCGGTATTCCCCTCCGTTATCCGCTCGTATCGCTTTCAGCTTCTTGCCGGATTCCCTTTCCACTCTCGCGTGGAGTTCTTTGAAGACGCACAACACTTGGTCCTTTGTCTTCAACGGTGCCGTCCACAGCTTCCGGCTGTGATCATCAATGAATGTTACGAAGTACTGGGCTCCGCCATGTGACTTCGTTTCTACCTGACACACATCAGTGTGCACCAACTCCAGTGGTGCGCCACGTCTCGTCGGTGGCCTTGAGTGGAAGGAGGTTCGGTTCTGCTTACCGGCCAGGCAATCGGTGCACTTCTCCAGGTGCACATGCTTCACTGGAATAAGGTTGTCTTCTGCAAGCCTCTTCATCCCCTTCTCACTCATGTGGCACAGTCTCTTGTGCCACAGCTCACCGGCAGTGTCGGCTGCCACGTTCAACTCTTCCGGACACAACCGGGCATTCATCAGGTACAGTGTGTTGTCTTTCCGGGCCCGAGCCACTATCAGGCTCCCCTTGCTGAACTTCATTACGCCGTTCCGTATGCTACCTGTGTAGCCTTCATCGTCTAGCCTCCCGGCCGAAATCAGGTTCAATCGAACCTCCGGAACGTGTCGGACATCCTTCAGCAGCATTTTGCATCCGGTCGGGGTTGTCAACCACACGTCTCCGATGCCGGCAATCCGGCACGTACCTTCATTTCCCATCCGAACACAGCCATGCTCACCGGCTGTGTAGGATGAGAAGTATCTTCTCTCCGGGGTCAGGTGGAACGATGCTCCGGAATCGACCACCCAGGTCGTCTCATCGCCGGCAATGTTTACTTCACTTTCTTCGGTGATGAGCATGATTTCTTCCTCACTTGCCGCGAGTGCCGTTGTTCCTTTCCGGTCCTGCCCTCGCCGATCCGAACCTCTCCGGTCCGTGGCTCCCCGGTATGCACCGTTTCTCTCCGGTGACTTCTTCGAATCGGTGTCATCGGCTCCGTTGTCTTTTCGGTAATGCCGACAATTCTTTCGGAAGTGCCCCGGCTTCCCACAGTGGAAGCATGTGGGCCTTCCTCTTGACTGTGACCGGGTCCCCGACTTCTCCCGTCTTTGCGGACTCCGGTTCCATTGTCTTCCCCGATCCGATTCGGTAAGCAGCGCCTTCGAGTCGGAGGCCGGTTCTTTATCTCTCCGACGCGCTTCTTCGTTCAAAATACTTGTCTTTACCGTTTGTAAGGACAAGTTATCTTCTGTGCAGGAGGTGCTGAGAGTCACCACCAAGTTCTCCCAGCTTTCCGGCAATGTACACATCAGGATGATGGCTTGCATTGCATCCTCCAACGGGAACTTGATCGCCGCAAGCTGATTCACGAATCCCATGAACGTGCTTACGTGTTCCACCATACTCTCGCCGTCCCGGTACTTGAGATTCACTATCTTCCTCATCAGGGAGGTCCGGTTCAACGCATTCTTCCTCTCGTAGAGGCCCGACAGCTTCCGCCACATCTCATATGCGTTGGTGTCGTTCGCCACATGTTGTAGAACGCTCACGTCGACGTATTGCCGAATGGTTGCAACGGCTTTCCGGTTCAGAAGCCTCCATTCCGACTCAAGTACCCCTTTCGGTATTTCCGACCTGTCAATCGGTTCGTACAGGTCCCGAACAATCAGAAGATCCTCCATCTTGATCTTCCAGTCGGCGTAATTCTGCGCAGTCAGCACCATCATCCCTGGCTGCCCGCTGCCGCCGCCTTCCATTTTCTGCAGCAACCCGCTCTGATACCAGTTTGTTGGGAATCGACGCTTCGATTCACCTTCACCACTCGGCCACAACCGAGTAAGCGCGAATCAATGCAGCAGAAAATAGGAACCACAGAGAGAAACACACGAATGCACAGGGATTAACGTGGAAAACCCTATACGGGAAAAACCACGGGAGTACAAGACTCCAAACCAACACTATACAAAGAGAAGTATACAATGGCGAGCTGCAAGGCGACGACCTTGAGCTCGCTGTCCTCGCCACAGGCGGCGGAAATACACAGAGGCGTCGTCCTCTTCCTCTCCCACGCTCTATCTCTCTCTCTCTCTCACGGCTGCTCACTCTTCACTCCTCTTGAGTGGAAAAACAGAAAAATGATCAACAACAGTAAAAACTATTTGCCCTAAGTCATATTTATACATATATGACTTTGGGGCTATTTACAGCTATAGCCTCAGGGGCCCTTAGCAAAACGCTTTCACGGATATGTCCCTGCATCCGGATCTCTCTCCGGGTACATTCGTCATCCGGCTCCGAAGCCGGGGTCTTCATCATCTGGTTCCGAAACCGAAACCGGGCTTGTCGGCATTCAGTCCGACATCCGACTATCCCATCCGAAGGGACCGTAATCCCAACAGTGTACAAGCTGAAATCGGTAGACACTGGAAATCCACCAAGGTACAAAGCACGGATCGTGGTGAAGGGGTTCTAGTAGAAGAAAGGAGTGGATTTCGACAAGATCTTCGCCCTGGTAGTAAAGATGACATCCATCCGGACGGTATTGAGCATAGCGGCAAGCATGGACCTGGAGGTAGAGCAATTGGACGTCAAGACGGAATTCGTACATGGCGACCTCGGAGAAGAGATCTACATGCATCAACCGGAAGGATTTGAGAAGAAAGGGAAGGAGTACCTGGTATGCTGACTGAAGAAGAGCTTGTACGAATTGAAGCAAGCTCCCCCCCGGCAATGGTACTAGAAGTTCGACTCCTTCATGACCGACCAAGGGTACGACAAGATGCAAGTTGACCACTGCGTGTTTGTGAAGAAATTTGTCGGAGGTGGCTCCTTGATACTCCTGCTATATGTGGATGATATGCTGATCGTCAGAGGAGACCAAGCCAATATCCAAATGCTGAAGAAGGCTCTAAACCGGACCTTCTCAATGAAAGACTTGGGTCTGACAAGACAGATTTTGGGGATGCACATCATCCAGGACTAGTTGAAGAAGTTGTTGTGGTTGTCACAAGAGAAGTACGTGACAAAGGTGTTTCAAAGGTTGAACATGTCGGAGGCGAAACCGGTCGGATCGACACTTCCGGCAAATTGGAAGTTGTCTGGAAAGCAGAGTGGAAAGACAAAGGTAGAGAAGTCGGATATGATGGAGATACCATATGCCTCTATCGTTGGAAGCTTGATGTACGCAATGGTGTGCACCCAGCCGGATATTGCATATGTTGTCGGAGTAGTTAGCCGGTTCATGAGCAATCCAGGAAGAGAGCCCTGGAATGCGGTCAAATGGATACTCTGGTATTTGAAAGGCACCTCGAGTATGTGCATCCGGTTTGGCTTCGGTAAACCCCAACTTGACGGATTCATGGATTCGGATATGTCGATTGATGCGGATACTAGCCGGTCTACATCCGTATATGTCATGAGTTATGTAGGGGGAGATGTATGATGGTTGTCGAGGTTGCAGAAGTCTATTGCATTGTCGACAATGCAAGCTGAGTAAATGGCAATTGTGGAAGCCGGCAAGGAGAAAATCTGGATGAAGGACTTCATCGGAGAGCTAGGGATCCGGTAGGAGGAATTCCGGCTCTACTGCGATAGTCAAAGTGCCATCCATCTTGCGAAGAATGTGGCCTACCATTCCCGGACCAAGCACATCCAGAGGAGATATCACTGGCTCCGGGAGAAGGTAGAAGATCAAGACTTCGTGCTGACGAAGATCCACACGAAGGAGAACGGATCGGATATGCTGACCAAGGTGCTTTCAACCGACAAGCTGGATGCATGCCCAAGACGGATCGGATTAACGAGAAATCCCATGCCGGAGTGAAGGGGGAGTTTGTTGGGAATTCGGTCGCTCCAGATAGGATCCGGATGAGAACCGGAGGAGCTGGATCAAACGAACTGGATGAAGGAACCGGATCCGGAAGGGACCCGGAAACCGGATCGAGTGAATCCGGATGGATCTAGTGCAAACCGGATCCAAGAACATATGTGTAAATATGTTTCATAGTGAGCCCATCGAGGCTATCTTTGTAAATAGCCCTAAAGTCATATAAGTATAAATATGACTTAGGTCAATCACTTTATGTGTAATGAGAGTTGTTGATAGAGTATGTACACAGTGAGTGAGAGAGAAAGAGAGACACATAACGAGTTTTCTGTTGTAACCGTAGGTTGGCGAAGACATAGAGCTCGAGGTCGTTGCCTCTAAGTCTCACATTGTATTCCTCCCCTCATAGTGATACTTGGAGTCCGTGGTCTTCCGTGGTTTTTCCCATTTAGGGTTTCCACATAAACATCTTGTGTCATCTAGTTTTTAGTTTGTCTTTCTTCCATTCGTTGTTTAAGACTTGGTTGTGGCTGAGCACTATTTTCCGCACATATTCAACCTCCGTGAAGGCATACAGAACATAGGACATCCCTGTTGAGAATCAAGCTCAACTTGGTCTAGTGTGTGAACTCACCTTGAGAGTGCATAGACACTCCAACGGTCAAGAGTCACCATTAAGTCACCCCTTTGTATTCTAGCATTTAGTATGAGTCATACAATCATATTCTATGACACATAACTTATGAGCTTTCACATTCCCCATGCTCCATGAGTCTTGTAGTTAATGAAGAGAGAGGGTGACTATATAAAGCACCTTCCTCCCGCCTTGTATTACGTTGAGTCTTTCTCCCTTGTTAATACAATCTACCTTGCGTATTCTCTGTGTATTATTTCTTGTCTCTCTCACTCTCTCTCTCTCCCTCATACACACACATAACTCACATCTCTTCCGCTTCACAAGAATCATACCCGATTCTTTACATGGTATCAGAGCGATTTGGTAGCTTGATCTAGCCCATTCGCCTCATCGTGATCGTGTGTTGTGCTCTACGCCGACGACCAAGAACCGGCTCATCGCTATCGTAGCTTCGCTACATAGCTCGCATTCGAAGAGAGAAGAAGAAGAAGAAGAATCGACATAATGAATACTCAAATGGGGAGTGCTCTCCCTACCGAGAAGTTGGATCGAAACAACATCGCATCTTGTGAGTACAAGATGCACCAATACCTTGTCGGACAAGGCTATTGGAGCTACATCAAAGGAGCGCATGAAGACCGACCTGCCGAAGCGGCTCCCGGATACGTGACATGGGAGCAAGCCGCAAGCCGCGTGATGTATTGCTTGGCGACATGTGTTCACGATCACATGCTCGGCTACATTCGAGAAGCCAAGACGTCGAAGGAAGCTTTGACTCCGCCAAGAGTTGAACAACATTCAACAAAGGGACATGGCCATCACGACATACACTTCGAAGATCAAGGAGCTTTGCGATTCGCTCAGCTCAAAAACCGTAAATATCGATGATGATGAGATGGTTCAAATATGCCTCGGCGGCCTCGCACCACGGTTCGGCGCGATGCGAACCGTCGTTCTAGCACGGCAGAAATCTCCCTCCTTCTTCAAGCTCCAATCAATGCTATTGGTCGAAGAAAACCATGTGCGTACAAGGAGCAATGAGTCGGAAGGCCACATGCTCTACACACACTCGAATGGAGGAAGAGGACGCGGACGGTCGAGAGGCCGATTCGGCCAAGAACAAGGCGGACGAGGTTCGACCTACGATAACAACTCCCAATTTCAGCCGCAAAACGGAAGCCAACGAGGAACCTTCGCAAGAAGGGGGAGCTTCCACTCCGGCCCGAGCCGTCAAAACGCAACCGAATGCGGATATTGCGGAAATCTCGGCCACCACGAAGAAGAATGCTGAAAGAAGATGTGTGAATCGGCTTCTACAAGCTGACAACCTAGCGAGAAACAACTTCGACTCCGACTCCGCTCGACCCAGAATCCGCTGAACAAGAGATAGAGGATGAAGATCATTTTACGCGCATGTTCGAAGAAAGTCCGATCACGACTTGAATGAGCGGACCACAAGAGCCTCCGAGCGATCAAAGCACATCACAACCTAGCCCGAAGATGGACAAAGGCAAGGCGAAAATGGCGGAATACGAAGACGATCACTTCGACGACGATGAATCTACTCACTCACTCGACAGTGAGTTTGGTGGCTTTGATGTACCAATCGGAGCTAAGAAAGCCCTCATCTCTGCAAATGAAAACCTCTGCTGCTCCACCCGTGAAAAGAATCCAGTTAGCCGATTCGGCTACAATGACTACATGGCATATTACTATGCCTTTATGATGAAGGTGGCGATAGTACGCAAGCTCGAAAAATTCTCCGAAGCAGCCAAGGATCCGCGATGGATCAAAGCCATGAACGAGGAGATGCAAGTACTATGCAAGAACGAGACGTGGGATCTCGTTCCCATCTCACCACACAAAAAGGCGATCGGATGCAGATGGATTTACAAAGTGAAGTACAATGCCGACGGCTCCGTCAACCGCTACAAAGTGCAACTCGTAGCGAAAGGCTATGCCCAAACGCACGGAGTTGACTACGAGGAGACCTTTGCCCCGGTGGCAAAGATGACGACGGTACGGACCGTAATTGCGCTTGCCGCGGCACAAGGGTGGCACCTCCATCAAATGGACGTCAAGAATGCCTTTCTACAAGGCGAATTAGAAGAGGAGGTGTACATGATACAACCACCTGGCTTTGAATCGTGCATTCATCCAAAAGCCACATGCCAACTCAAGAAGCCACTCTACGGCCTCAAGCAAGCACCGCGTGGTTGACATTCGAAGATAACGCAATATCTTCATCAAATCGGCTTCCGTATGTCAAAATCGGACAAGTCCCTCTACATACGAAGCGATTCCGCCAGTCTGATCATCATCATCTTATATGTGGATGACCTAGTCATTGGAGGTGAGCATCTCGTCGAACTTAATAAGGTCAAATCCCTCCTTTCCGACAAGTTCAAGATGACGGACATGAGGGAGCTCCACTACTTCCTCGGCATCGAGGTAATTCGGACTCCGGCCGGAATCATGATCTCTCAACGGCACTACATCCTCAACTTGTTATACAAGTTCGGGATGGCTGAGTGGAAATCCATGGCAACCCCGCTCGATCACAACCTCAAACTAGATGCGAACTCTGGCACCAAAGCATGTGAGCCAACTCAGTATCGGCAACTCATCGGGAGTCTCATCTACCTCACGATCACACAACCCGATCTTAGTTATCCGGTCGGTCTCATTAGCCAATTCATGCAAACTCCGCATGATACTTACTTGGATTGCGCCAAGCGAGTTCTACGATACGTGAGCGGTACAATGGATTGCGGCATCCTCTACAAGACCGCGATGCCAATATGACTCGAGGGGTACACAGATGCCGATTGGGCTGGCTACAAAGTTGATAGAAGATCAACCTCCGGATTTATTTTCTCCCTCGACAACGGAGCAATATCCTGGAGCAGCAAAAAGCAACCAATCGTCGCTCTTTCGAGTACGGAGGCGGAATACAGGGGCGCAACCGTTGCTGCGTGTGAAGCCATATGGCTCAAGAGGATTTTGAAGGATCTGGGCGTACCCATCAAGGATCCGACCTCCCTTTACTGCGACAACATGAGCAATATCTATCTGGCTCAGAACCCGGTGTTCCACGCGTGGACAAAGCACATCGAAGTGCACTATCACTTCATCTAAGAGCGCGTTCCAACTGGCGATGTCGACCTACAACACATTTGCACAAATCTTCAAACGACCGACATATTCACTAAAGCCTTAGGAGCCGACAAGTTGTAGCAATTCATGATCGATCTCGGAGTGACGATCCCTGACTTGCCAAGTTTGAGGGGGAGGACTGAAGATATTACGCAATAACGCGTGGATTACAGTACACAACCACGCAACAAAGCCGCGAAGAAAGACGCAAGCCGAAGCACAACCTTCGCAACTATGCACAATGCAAGCTGGAGCATGGATTCCGTAAGTCCGCATAAAAGTGAGTTGACGCGAGTCGACGCGGACTCCGGAACACGATTCGACCCGGATTTTGGATATCGTCTGAAACCGACCTGACTTGAGCTTGAGGGGGCGTGTTGAGAATCAAGCTCAACTTGGTCTAGTGTGTGAACTCACCTTGAGAGTGAATAGACACTCCAACGGTCACCATTAAGTTACCAGTTTGTATTCTAGCATTTAGTATGAGTCATAGAATCATATTCTATGACACATAACTTATGAGCTTTCACATTCCCCATGCTCCATGAGTCTTGTAGTTAATGAAGAGAGAGGGTGACTATATAAAGCACCCTCCTCCCACCTTGTATTACGTTGAGTCTTTCTCCCTTGTTAATACAATCTACCTTGCGTATTCTCTGTGTATTATTTCTTGTCTCTCTCACTCACTCTCTCTCCCTCATACACACACATAACTCACATCTCTTCCGCTTCACAAGAATCATACCCGATTCTTTACATGGTATTAGAGCGATTTGGAAGCTCGATCTAGCCCATTCGCCTCATCATGATTGTGTGTTGTGCTCTACACCGACTACCAAGAGAGAGAGAGAGAGAGAGAGAGAGAGAGAGAGAGAGAGTGACGATAAGAAAAGATATATATTATGTGAAGAAAATGTACAGTAGCTAGGAGGCTTAAGACTGACGTTGAACCGATTTGGTTCGAAATAATGCCTTGTGCCTCCTTTTATAGTGTTCTAAGGAATTCTCCTGAAGTTTCTAGAATGTTCCAGAGAAATCTGGAATGTACATCAATTTTCTATAATAAAACATAAATGAAAATAATATTTTACATATTACAATGTATAGTCTAATGGTCAAGAGCTTGACCCATGTAGCATAAGGTCATGGGTTCGAGTCTTGCCATATCATGACACTATCTCCCCTTTAAAACGACGAGTGTAACGAGTCGTTTTGGATTGAGGACCCGGTTTGTCTGGATATTGATGATGGAAGTCTTCAAGAAGAGCACGAGCATTGGTGACATTATCTATCAGTTCCCAAGTACGCTCACTGGGATTATATCCTAGCCAATCGACTAGATAGTAGAGCTTGTTGCAAACAAGCTTGGAATCAAGGATGGCGGCAACCTCGTACTCAGGTCCATCTTCAAGCTCGATCAGGGGTGGAGGCTGTGTAATACATCCTGGGATGGTGCTCTCTTGATAGGGTTCGAGAAGAGAACTATGAAAACACCGGATGTATCCAAAGTTGTGGAGGTAGATCAAGACGAAAAGCGACATCATTAATCTTTCCTATAACACGGAAATGACCTAATTGTCGATAATCCAACTTCTCGCATGGGCGAGTAGTCTTGATGTGTCGTCGGAGTAGCCATACCCGATCTCCAATGTTAAAACTAGATGGGAGTCGATGACGATCCGCATAAACCTTGTGTGTTTGTTGAGCTTGTTGGAGATGAGTAGATAAATGCGCTTGTATCTTGCGTAACCTCTCCAAACAATCCTCTGCGCAAGGATTTGTGGACACCTCTAGGGTTTCAAGTACACATCACCGGGGGTGACATCCCGTATAAGCATAAAATGGTGTAACTTTAGTGGATGCGTGGATAGAGTTGTTATAGGCAAATTCAGCGAAGTGGAGAATATCTGCCTAGTCATCCTGATGATAGCTGAGAAAGCACCGTAGATACTACTCCAGCGTTTGATTGGTTCGTTCAGCTTGGCCGTCGGTTTGTGGGTGGTAGTTGGAGGAGAGGTTACAAGTGACCTTAAGCATGTTAAAAAGGTGCTTCCAGAATTTTGACACGAACTGGGGTCCACAGTCGCTGATGATACTATCGGGAAGTCCATGATGCCGACATACTTCATGCATGACAATTTCAGCAGTGTCTTCATTGGAGATCTCCTTAATACATGGCAAGTGTTGAGAGACAAGCTCAACATCGGCCGGATCGGCTGAAGAAGCCGAGGACCGGATCAGTTGGGACCGATCGGTTAGGCCGAGTGCGTAAACCGGGAGGTCGTTAGGAAAGATATTCCGTGAGGAATATATTTGGGAGTTAGTGTAGGGGCTCTTGATGAGCATTGAAGTACTGTCAGTACTTCGGTCAGTCCTTTTAGGACTTGTATAAAAGTGCTCACTGAGCACGTCTTATGTACACAGAGATTGAGTATTATTGTGAAATATAGTTTTTTGTGTTCTCTCTCTCTGTCTCTCCTGCGTATACCGTGTAAGCTCAAGCTCTCCATTAAACCTTTGTTTCCTTCCTCTGTTCTGTCTTAATACCTGCTTCAGCATGCTACTTTCTTCATGGTATTAGAGCGCAAGGGTTGAGAACCTCTCTGCAGCCGACACAGCTTGACGAAGAAGAACAAGAAGAACGATTGATACAGGCATGGCGAGCTCGCTTCCAACAGAGAAGCTCGACAGAACCAACTACGCGTCTTGGTCCTACAAGATGCACCAGTACCTGCTCGGGCATGGCTATTGGAGTTATGTCGAAGGAGCTAATGACACGGCACCCGAATCGACACACAGAGACTTCCCGTCGTGGGAGCAATCAGCGAGCAGGGTACTATACTGCTTCGCGTCGTTTGTGGGCGAACAACTATTGAGCTATGTTCGGGATGCAAAGACGCCAAAGGGTGCGTGGGAAAATCTGAAGAAGATTTTCGCCGCAAGCAACACAGCCAGGAAGCTTCAGATCCGACAGGAGTTGAGCAACCTACGACAACGCGACTTGTCGATGGCGGACTATACCTCGAAGATCAAGGATATCAGCGACTCCCTCG
This sequence comes from Azolla caroliniana, assembly GCF_043228905.1. Lineage (NCBI taxonomy): Eukaryota > Viridiplantae > Streptophyta > Polypodiopsida > Salviniales > Salviniaceae > Azolla > Azolla caroliniana. Next base: position 12,044,463 of record NW_028230442.1, read on the forward strand.
CCTCCATAGAGGTGAAGATCGAGGAGAGCGAGATGGTCCAGATCTGTCTCGGAGGTTTGGCGTCGAAGTTCGGAGTGTTCCGAACGGCTGTGTGTACCCGGGAGAATACGCCGTCCTTTTTCGACTTACAGTCGATGCTCCTGGTAGAGGAGAACCACGCGGGTGCGTCGACAAGCACGCACACCGACAACAAGATGTTGTACATGGAGGGAGAAAGGCCCCGTGGTCGTGGCGGACGAGGCGAGTCAGTACGCAATGGAAGCGGCCGACGAGATCAAGGAAGAAGGCACCGATGTGATGCCGACAGCAACTCTGGACCCTCCGGAAACAGGGGGAGTCGAAGCGATGAGAACCGGCAAGGGAAGGCCATCGCGGAGTGCTGGTACTGTGCCAAGAAAGGCCATAGGGAAAGCGAGTGCTGGAAGAAGTGCGCCGATTCGGAGAGAACTGGTTTCGGGAACGGCTCCAGACATACCGACAAGGGAAATCGGCAGCGATCGCACTACGCCAAAGACTCCGGGAGAGCCGGAGAAGGGACTGCCTTCGTGACGAGACACAAAGCAAACTCAATGAAGCAAACCACCCCGAGATCGGACCAGGTGTGGTACGTAGACTCCGGCGCGTCAAACCACATGACGAGCCATAAGGAGTGGTTCTCGTACCTTGAAAAACCGATACAACCTAGAGTAGTCGCAACAGGAGACGACACTCCGCATCCGATCGTGAATGTCGGAGAAGTTCCCTTTAGCCATGTCGGGTAGAAAGGGAAACTCATGAACGTGTTGCACGTTCCGACAATCACAAAATACTTGGTCTCGATCGGACAGATCGTCGACCAAGGGATGGAGGTTCGGTTTACACACCTCGGGTGCTTCATTGAGGAAGAAGGCCGTGTGATTGCGCAAGGGCACAGAGACGGGAGGATGTTCATCCTCGACTCCACTGACGGCGGCACCGCAATGTTCGCGAAGGGACAAAAGACCGAGTCGGACATCGACTTGTGGCACAAGTGGATAGGCCACGTCAACTACCAGCGGCTTCAAGATCTGCAAACGAAACAGGTAGTGTTCGGATTGCCCAAATTTAGTGGCCGAAAGGCACAAATTTGTGAAGCCTGCCAGCTCGGGAAGCAACACCGACTTCCTTTCCCCAATGAGCGAAACCGGAGCCGGAACAAGCTCAACCTTATACACTCCGATGTGTGGGGACCGGCACAAAACGTTAGTCTTGGCGGGAGCCGATATTTCGTCTCCTTCATCGACGACCACACGCGGCACACGTGGATCTACCTCATTGAGAGGAAGAGCGAAGTCTTCGACTGTTTCCGGGACCTCAAGGAGTTCGTGGAAACCGAAACGGGATGAAAGATCAAGTGCCTGCAGTCGGATGGCGGGAAAGAGTACTTTTCCGGTCAATTCAACGGTTATCTACAACAAATGGGAATTCGGCGCGAATTCAGTTGTAGATACACACTGGAGCAGAACGGCGTGGCCGAGAGAAAGAATCGGTCGATTGTGGAAGCGGCACGGGCAATGCTGGAGGAGAAGAGCTTGCCCAAGTTCTACTGGGCCGAGGCAGTAAGGACCGCGGTATACATCCAGAACCGGATTGGAGACAAAGTGTCAGCGCACGAGCTATATTTCGGAACGAAGCCGAACTTGCGACACTTGAAGGTGTTCGGTAGCATTGCATATGTGCATATACCGAAGGAGAAAAGGAGGAAGCTGGACGCAAAGGCCGAGAAATGCATCTTGGTCGGTTACTCGGACGAGCAGAAGGGTTATAAGTGCTATAACCCTTGCACCAAACAAGCGCGTGTCAGCCGCGACGTTGTGTTTGACGAGTCCGCGTCTTGGTACCTGCCCCCGACTACGAACCTTGACTCCAATCCGAGTTCTGACGATGAGGTCAACGAGGCCGAGATGCCTCCGGATGAGCCCGAAATCGAGACCCGCGAAGAGAGTCCGATTTCATTCCGGTTAAGTGGACTGATTGGACGATTGAGTCGGTACGACCAGTCCGATGAGGAGCCGACGAGTAGTGGAGACTCGGCCGTGCATTCCCCGCGCAGGAAGCCGAGGAGACGGCTTACGCGCAAAGAGAAAGGGAAGAAGAAGGTGTCGGATTCCGGCACGGAAAGGAACGAGTCAGACCGATGCGAGTCTGACTCCGAGGGAACCGGTGACAGGTCTTTAAAGATGAAGACTGCGTCGACCGAGAAGGCCTCGACATCGGCTAATGTGAGATTATGCCGATCTACCCGCCAAAAGAACCCAGTTGTGCGGTTCGGTTACAACGAGTACATGGCACATCATTATGCGTACATGACCCGCGTAGCGGAAGTGTGTGAGCCGGAGAGCTATGCAGAAGCGGCTAAAGACGCGAATTGGCGTGCCGCGATGGAGGAAGAGATGCACGCATTGGCGGAGAACGAGACCTGGGACCCGGTTGACGCACCGAAGGGTGTGAAGCCGATCGGGTGTAGGTGGGTGTACAAGGTCAAGTACAACACCGATGGCTCGGTCAACCGGTACAAGGCTCGGCTAATGGCAAAGGGCTACGCGCAGAAACACGACATCGACTACAATGAGACGTTTGCGCCGGTCGCGAAAATGACGACCTCCGTGTTTTGCTGGCAGTAGCTGCGGCGAAGGGGTGGCACTTACATCAGATGGATGTAAAGAATGTGTTCCTGCAAGGTGACCTTGAGGAACAGGTGTACATGGTACAGCCCCCCGGATTTCACTCCGAAACGAACTCCTCGGCAGTATGCCGACTGAAGAAGTCCCTTTACGGACTGAAACAAGCCCCGCGTGCCTGGAACGCGAAGATCATGCAACAACTGCGTCGGATGGGCTTCGTCACGTTAAAATCGGACTCTTCCCTGTTCATCTGGAAAGGTCGACTCGGACCGGTTAGTATTTTACTATATGTTGATGACTTGGTCATCACCGGCGCCGACCTAGGTGAAATCGACCGTGTGAAGCTCCAGCTTGCGGCATCGTTCAACATGAAGGATCTGGGAGACCTTCATTACTTCCTCGGGATCGAAGTGATCCGTACCCCCGAAGGCATATTGATCAGCCAACGTCATTACGTGCTGAATATGCTCTTCAAACTCGGGATGGCCAACTGTAAGTCCATCTCGACTCCTCTGGACAAAACCGTCAAGCTTCGTCCCGATACAGGAAAGGTATGCGACCCGATGAGGTTCCGACAAATTGTCGGAAACCTCATATACTTGACCATCACCCGACCTGACCTCAGTTATCCGGTCGGGGTGATCAATCAGTTCATGGCGCGACCAACCGAGGAGCACCTTCAGTGTGCGCAACGCATACTTCGGTATGTCAACGGCACTAAGGACCGGGGACTGCTATATCGGACCGATGCAGCCGCGCAGCTAGTCGGCTACACCGATGCTGATTGGGTTGGCAACGCCGCCGATAGCCGATCCACGTCTGGATACGCGTTCTCCCTCGGGAGTGCCGCGATCGCGTGGAGCAGTAAGAAGCAGCCGACAGTTTCCCTGTCGAGCACCGAAGCTGAGTACCGAGGAGCGGCTGTCGCAACATGCGAAGCCATCTGGTTGAAGCGGCTCCTTAAGGATCTGCAAGTGGAGGTGTCAAATCCGACGACGATCTACTGCGACAACCTCAGCAGCATCCAGCTCGCGAAGAACCCCGTCTTCCATGCACGGACCAAGCACATTGAGGTGCACTACCATTTCGTTTGTGAGCGTGTCCTTTCCGGTGAAGTCGAACTTCAGTATGTTCCAACGGATCGGCAGGCTGCCGACATCTTCACCAAGCCTCTTGGTCTGGACAAGTTGCGGCAATTCTCAGGTGCACTCGGATTGCGTCACCTTGACGTGCCGAACTTGAGGGGGAGAACAGTCTCGAACGACCAAGCAAAGGAGCAGGAAAGGAGCGGACACCGCGACACCGAGTCGGTTGTCGAGTTCGACATCGGATCGGCTGAAGAAGCCGAGGGCGGACCCACGGAAAGGTTCGGAAGTAGACAGAAGGGGAGCAACCGAAGGAGAGAGCCGATGCCAACCACGCATGGGGAAGATAACGCCATCGAGGGCGAGAAGACCGAAGACGAGTTGGAGACAGCCAACTCGGACGAGAGCGAAAACCGATCGGAGGTAGCCGAGTCGGTTCGGATGTTTGATTCAGACACGTTGAATTCACTGGAGATCTCCTTAGTACATGGCAAGAAATGAGCCATCTTCGTGTATCGATTGACCACCGCTAGAATTGCATTGAACCCCTTAGAGACTGGAAGATCTGTGATGAAGTCTAGAGCAATGGATTGCCACGGGTTGCTTGGAATTGGTAATGGTTCTAATAAACCATATGGATGATGCCTTGGCATTTTCGTTCTGCAGCATGTATCACAAGTCCGAACAAAATCCTTGACAAATTGTCACATACAGGGCCACCAGAATGATCGTTGTACTAAATGCAATGTTTTAGTACTACCAAAATGCCCAGTTGTATATGTGTCATGACAGTTTTGTACTACTTGAAGGCGGCAAGAACCATTAGGAACATACAAAAGTTCTTTAAAGAAGAGTAATCCATCATGGTATTTGAATTGCCGATAGTCCGTACCTGGTGGTTGCGACTGTGAACACGACGCTCGAGAGGGATCAATTTGTGCTAGTATAGCTTGGGCGAACGCATCAGTCTTTTAGTCTTCGCGTATGGTATCGATAACGCGGGAATCCATGGGCATGTCAAAGATCTGTGTTGCTTGTAGTCATGCCAGTCCCAAGATGACTTGTTTTTGGTTATCGAAAGTTGGCTCGCCGGGACGGGGTGCTAGATACGAACGCCGTGATAATGGATCTGCCTTCCCTTGGTGCTTCCCCGGACGATATGTAATTTTGAAGTCGAAATGCATGAGGAAGTGGGCCCACCGAGCTTGACGTCGATTTAACACACGAGCATCCTGAAAGTAGGCAAGGTTCTTGTGGTCACTAAATACGGTGATCGGATGAGAGGATCCCTGCAGAAAATGCCTCCATTGCATAAAAGAATCCACTATTACCAATAGCTCCTTATCATGAATTTCGTAGTTGATTTCGGCAGCGTCAAACTTGCGTGAGTGAAAAGCCACAGGATGTAGCTTCTCATCATTCCCTTGTTGTGACAGAATGCTCCCCAATGCAAAATCTGATGCGTCAGCTTCGATAATGAATGGTTTTTCCGGATCGGCATGAGCTAGAATTACCGATTTGGTTCAAAATAATGCCTTGTGCCTCCTTTTATAGTGTTCTAAGGAATACTCCTGAAGTTTCTAGAATGTTCCAGAGAAATATGGAATATACATCAATTTTCTATAATAAAATATAAATGAAAATAATATTCTACGTATTACAATGTATAGTCTAATGGTCAAGAGCTCGGCCCATGTAGCATAAGGTCATGGGTTCGAGTCTTGCCATATCATGACAGTGTTTGCCCTAACTCATATTTATACTTATATGAACTTAGGGCTATTTACAAATATAGCCTCATTAGGATTACTCAAAACATATTCACAGATATGTCTTCTCTTCTGGTTCTCACCGGGTCCTCTTCATTCAACACCGGATCCCATCTGGAGGGACCGATTACCCAAAAATCTCCCCCTTCACTTCGGCATGGGATGTCACGTTAGCCCGATCCGCTTTCGGCATGCATCCAGCTTGTCTGTTGTCAACACCTTGGTCAGCATATCTGACCCGTTCTCCTCCGTGTGGGTCTTCGTCAGCACGAACTCTTGATTTTCTACTCTTTCCCAGATCTAGTGGTACCTCCATTGGATATGTTTCGTCCGGGAATGGTAGGCCGCGTTCATTGCAAGGTGGATGACACTTTTGACTGTCGCAGTAGAGCCGATAATCCTCCTATTGGATCCCTAGCTCTCCAATGAAGTCCTTCATCCAGATTATCTCCTTGCCGGCTTCTACAGCTGCCATGTACACCGCCTCCATGGTTGACAACGCAACCATCTTCTGCAGCCTCAACTGCCACGAAACAACTCCCCATGCATAAGTCATGACATATCCAGATGTAGACCGGCTGGTATCCACATCAGTTGACATATCCGAATCGGTGAATCCGTCAAGTTGGGGATTACCGGAGCCGAACTGGAGGCACATACTCGAGGTGCCTTTTAGATACCGGAGTATCCACTTGACCGCCTTCCAGTGCCATTTTCCGGGATTGCTCATGAACCGGCTTACCACTCCAACTGCATATCCAATATCCGGCCATGTACATACCATTGCTTACATCAAGCTTCTGACGGCAGAGGCATATGGTATCTTCATCATATTTGTCTTCTCTGCCTTTGTCTTTGTTCTTTGCTTTCCGGGCAACTTGCAATTTGTTGGAAGTGTCAATCCGACCAGTTTCGCCTCTGACATGTTGAACCTTTGAAGCACCTTTGTCACGTTCTTCTCTTATGACAACCACAATAACTTCTTCAACCGGTCCCGGATGATGTGCATTCCCAATATGCATGTTGCCGGACCCAAGTCTTTCATTGAGAAGGTCCGGTTCAGAGCCTTCTTCAGCATCCGCATCTTGCCTTGGTCTCGTCCGATGATCAAGATATCATCCACATATAGGAGAAGTATCAAGATGTCTCCTCCATCAAATTTCGTCACAAACACGCAGTGATCAACCTGTGTCTTGTGGTACCCTTGGTCGGTCATGAAGGAGTCGAACTTCTGGTACTATTGCCGGGGAGCTTGCTTTAGTCCGTAAAAGCTCTTCTTCAGCCGGCACACTAGGTGCTCCTTCCCTTTCTTCTCAAATCCTTCTGGTTGATGCATGTAGATCTCTTCTTCGAGGTCACCATGTAGGAATTCCGTCTTGACGTCTAGTTGCTCTACCTCGAGGTCCAATACCGTCCGGATAGATGTCATCTTTACTACTGTGGCAAAGATCTCATCGAAATCCACTCCTTTCTTTTGCTGGAACCCCTTCACCACGATCCGGGCTTTGTATCTCAGTGGGTTTCCGGCATATCTTAGTTTCAGCTTGTACACCCACTTGTTCCGAAGTGCCCTCTTTTCTTTCGCCAACTCCGTCAGTTTATACGTGTGGTTCTCATGTAGGGAATCCATCTCATCCTGCATGGCACTCAACCACTTTCGGTTGTGGGTGTCTCTCTTTGCTTCTTCGAAGCTTTCCGGCTCCCCCTCATCAGTTAGCAATACGTCCTCTACATCCGGAAATCTCCAGGGGGCTCTTTTCTCTCGGAGAGGGTATCTCCGTCCTTGGTTTCTGACTACCGGTTCCTCCATATGTTCCAAATCCGAATCCGATTCGGGATCTTGTCCGATTCCAGTGTCTTCTTCTTCTTCTTCTTCGATCGGTTCGGTTTCTTGTCCGTATTGATCGAGTTGTCATCCAGTTCGATCGGTTCGGTTTCTTGGCCGGTTCATCGAGTGTCATCCGGTTACCGGCTAACATCCGGTTCTCAACCGGGTAAGTCCTTGTGTCCTCAAGCCGGTCTTCATTGGATGATCCGGAGTTCATCACCTTTGTCTCCGACTCCCAGTCGGCAATGGTCCTGCCTTCCATGAAGACTATGTCTCGGCTCCGGAACACCTTCTTGTCGACAAGTTCCTACACCTGGTAACTGAACTCATCATTGCCGTATCCAAGGAATATGCATGGCTGAGACTTCGGATCCAGCTTTGTTTTCTTGTCCTTCGCCACATGCATGTATGCAAGACACCCGAACACCTTCAGATGTTGGTAAGATACATGTCTAACGGTCAATACTTTATGAGGTGAGTCTCTTCCCAAGGGTACTCGGGGTGATCTGTTTATCACGTAGGTCGTCGTCGTCAGCGCCTCAGCCCAAAACGTCTTGGGTAACTTGGCATGTGAGAGCATGCTCCGAAATTTCTCCATTATGGTCCGGTTCATCGGTTCAGCCAGCCCGTTGAATTCCAACGTCTTCGACATGGTGAATTCGAGTTAGATTTCCTTTGACCGGCATTACTCCTCGAACTGCCCCCGGTATTCTCCTCCATTGTCCGCTCGAACCGCCTTCAGCTTTCGACCGGTTTCTCTTTCCACTCTCGCGTGGAGTTCCTTGAAGATGGATAGCACCTGATCCTTCATCTTCAACGGTGAGATCAACAGCTTCTGACTATGGTCATCTATGAACATTACAAAGTACTGTGATCTGGCATGTGACTTCGTGTCCACTTGACACACATCGGTGTGCACCAGCTCCAATGGTGCATTCTATCTCATCAGTGGTTTTGATCGGAAGGAGGTTCGGTTTTGCTTGACGGGCAAGCAATCGACACTTCTCAAGTTGCACGTCTTTGACCTCCGGAATGAGTTTATCCTCGGCAAGCCTTCTCATCCCCCTCTGGCTCACATGACACAACCTCTTGTGCCATAGCTCATCGGCAGTGTTAGATGCTACGTTCACTTCTTCTCGGTATATCTGGGCATTCATCAAGTACAGTGTGTTGCCTTCTGGGCTTGATCCACTATTAGGCGTCCGTTGCAGAAGTTCATGACTCCGTTTCGGATGCTACCCGTGTAACCTCATTCCAGTGAAGAACGTGCACTTGGAGAAGTGCACTGATTGTCTGGCCGGTAAGCAAAACCGGACCTCTTTCCGACCAAGGCCACCGATGAGACGTAATGCACCATTGGAGTTGGTGCATACGGATGTGTGTCAAGGGGACATGAAGTCACATGTAGGATCGCAGTACTGTACGCTCCGTATGCACAACGCTCGGCCACAACCGAGCTTAGAGTCATACACAGAAAACGGGAAATAAAGCACGACACGAAGAAGAGAAAAAAAGTACGTAGGATGTTTACGTGGAAAACCCAAACTAAGGGAAAAACCACGGCAGCCCACAGGCTGCAAACTATTGCTATGTTAGAATGTACAATAGTGAGTTCACAGAGGCAACGACCTCGTGCTCACGATCCTCGCCACAAGCGGCGGTTACAACAGAGGCAACGACCTCTTTCTCTCTCTCTCTCTCTCTCTGTACACAGTTACGCGCTCTCTCTCTTTCCTTGCACCAACAAGAATGACAACAACTACAAAAGTTTGCCCTAAGTCATATTTATACTAATATGAATTTTTGGCTATTTACAAATATAGCCTCTATGGACTCTCGGAAACATATTTACTTATATGTCTCCTCATCTGGTTCTCACCGGGTCTGCACCATCCGGAGGGACCTGTCTCCCAACAATTCGGTCTCTTTTCCCCGAACTGAATTGGCAACCAAAGATCTTTAACCACCAACATATCTCTCATCTTCGATTTCCACAGTGAGTAGTTGGAGCCGGTGAGCTTGAACATGCTGCCGAACGATTCTTCCATTTCCTGTGTTGGTTGCTCTGATATCAGATTGAAGAGAATAATGCAGAATATCGCTAGGCCACAACCGAGTCTTGAATCACTTCAATGAGAATCAAACACACAAATGGGAAATGGGGAGAGAACGCACGTACACACAGACAATAGAGAGTACATAGGATGTTTACGTGGAAAACCCTAATAGGGAAAAACAACAGGAGCCCACAGACTCCAAACTATCAAATATATAGAAAAAGGTACAAACAGAGACTCAAAGGCAACGACCTCGACCTCTGTATCTCTCTCTCTCCTTGTCACTATACAACAGTTATGCACATACCACAATATGATAACAACTCCACTAAATTGTTTGCCCTAAGTCATATTTATACTTATATGAACTTAAGGCTATTTAGAAATATAGCCTCAATAGGCTTACTCAAAACATATTCACAAATATGTCTTCTCTTCCGGTTCTCACCGGGTCCTCTTCATTCAACACCGGATCCCATCCAGAGCGACCGATTTCCCAACAGATGCGAACTCGCTAAAGCAATGGCGGTGGTTGTAGACCGCCTAGTTAACGCTCGCGAGGGCGCGAGCACCCTTCATAGGATCGTAGAAGCGATGGTTGACAAGATAGGCCGGTTTAATGGGAAAGACGCAACAAGCTACCTGGAGGCCTACATGGCCGAGATGTTGATGAGGAATATTCCGGAGGAAAGACGCTTGTCCAGATTTGCTTGGGTCGTAACGCCGAACATCCATGTGGAGGTGCTCGAAGTGCAAGTGGATTACCGTAATTGGGCAGACTTCAAGGGGCGGCTGCTCGAGAAGTACGGCTTCGATGATTCTCTCCGGTTGTCGAAGAAAGATTTTATGGATTGGGTCGAGAGCCCCGACAAAGGTCGGAACGACAAACGGCGAGACTCGAAAATTGTGGGGCCATCAACAGTTGAATTGGTTGCGGATATAAGGGTTGAGTTGGCGCTTGTCGAGAGAGAGAGAGAGAGAGAGAGAGAGAGAGAGAGAGAGAGAGAGAGAGAGAGAGAGAGAGAGAGAGAGAAGAAGATAGAGAGATAATTGAAAAGGAATTATTATATTGAAGAGCAAATGGATTACAAAGAGTAGGCAACAGACTACTACAAAATGGCGTTGAACCAATTTAGGTTTGGGATGAGTGGTAGATCCCAATTTATAAGTAATAGAGAACACTCTAGAATATTCTAGGTTATCCTAGAATGTAGAGTAATCTAGAATATCTCTAGAGTATTCTAGAAGGTTCTAGTGTATAGAACACTCTAGAAAATTCTAGGTCATTCTAGAATGTAGAGTAATATAGAATATTCTTATGATATTAGATTTCATATTCTAAAAACTATACATACAAGAATATTAATACAATGGCTAAGGATTTGACATGTGTACAACAAGGTCGTGGGTTCAAATCCTTTCGAGGCATAATGTGAGTGTCATGATCCTTTCGATGCATGATGTGAGTGTTATCATGACACTATCCCCCTTCTTCGACGACATGTCTCACAGGTTGTAGGGTTTGTATTAGGACCTGGTATCATGACACTATCCCCCTTCTTCGACGACATGTCTCACAGGTTGTAGGGTTTGTATTAGGACCTGGTTTACGAGGATATTGGTGATGAAATGCAGTGACGAGTTCCGCAGCATTAGAAAGATTTGCAGCAGGTTCCCATGTTTGATCATTGGGGGTATAGCCTAGCCAATCGACTAAGTAATACAACTTGTTGCACACGATTTTAGAATCGAGAATGGCCACAACTTCAAATTCGGGTCCGTCCAAGAACTCGACAGGTGGTGGGGGTGTCGTAAGACGGCCCGAAATTGAACTTGTAGTATAAGGTTCCAAAAGGGATACATCAAACACCGGATGAAGACGCATGTGTGCAGGGAGGCCAAGTCGAAATGCCACATCACTTATCTTACCAGTGATCATGTAAGGGCCAAAACGTTGGTAATCCAATTTACTACAAGGTCAAGTGGTCTTGATGTTGTGTTGGAGAAGCCATACATGATCCCCAACGCGGAACATTTTTGAGGAGTCTAGACGATGACGATTGGCAAGCCTCTTGTGTGTAACTTGAGCATCGTGCAAATTGTGGAGAATGGTAGCGTGAATTTCTTGGAGGCGACTAAGACGATCCTCGACAGTAGGGTTGGTAAGAACGTCTGGATGCGCATTCATCCTCTACCAAGGACGACAATCCGTATTTGCGAAAAATGGGGAATATCCTGTAGAAGAATGGGCTGAGTTGTTGTAAGCAAATTCCTCCAAGTGCAAAAAATCAACCCAATCATCTTGTTGATAGTTGATGAAAGAACGAAGATATTGCTCCAACATCTGGTTGGTACGCTCAGTTTGGCCATTTGTTTTGGGATGATAGCCCGAAGAAAGCTTAATAGAAATGTGGAGAAGTTTGAACATGTGCTTCCAAAACTTTGAGATGAATTGTGGACCACGATCACTAATAATATCATCCGGCAGACCATGATGCTTAAATACCTCCCCGCATAACAAGATTGACCACCTCTCAACTAGTAATCGACTTCATACATGGCAAGAAATGTGCCATTTTGGTAAATCGATCAACCATTGTGAGAATTGTATCATAACCTTTTGAAACTGGGAGATCGGTAATGAAATCCAAGGATATAGACTTCCAAGGATTTTCCGGAATGGGAAGTGGTTGTAGTAAGCCATAGGATCGGTGACGAGGACTCTTTGATCGACAACATATACCACAACTGTGAACATACTCAACAAAATGATGAAGGCGAGGCCACCAATAGCGTCGAGAAATTAATTCTAGAGTCTTGCGAACTCCAAAATGACCAGCCATTAGCGAGTCATGGCAATGTTGTAAAACTTGTAGTTGTGTGGGATCATCAGGAACATACAATAGGTTTTGTCGAAACAGAAAACCACCATGCCAATAGAACTGACGATAGTCCTTACGAGGATTTTTCGACCCTGAGGAAGAAACTGTCAGGAGCAGTACTAAGACAGAGACGTATTGTCAGGAATAGTACTAAAACAGAGAAGGAGTTAGTACTAAAAGATGAGGATTAGTACTAAGGGAGGTGTAGAACTCTCGAGAGAAGGAAAGAGTGAGTGAGAGAGAGAGAGCGAGAGAGAGAGAGAGAATGAGGATAACAAAAGATATATATTATTTTAAGGGAATATACAATAGTAGCTAGGAGGCTTAAGACTAGCGTTGAACCGATTTGGTTCAAAATAATGCCTTGTGCCTCCTTTTATAGTGTTCTCAGGAGTACTCCTGAAGTTTCTAGAATTTTCCAAAGAAATGTGGAATATACATCAATTTTCTATAGTAAAACTTAAATGAAAATAATATCCTTCGTATTACAACATATAGTCTAATGGTCAAGAGCTCGACCCGTGTAACATAAGGTCATGGGTTCACGTCTTGAAATATCATGACACTATCCTTCCTTTAAAACGACGAGTGTGATGAGTCGTTTTGGATTGAGGACCTGGTTTGTCTCGATATTAATGATGGAATTCTTCAAGAAGAGCACGAGCATTGGTCACATTCTCTATTGGTTCCCAAGTACGCTCGCTGGGACTATATCCTAGCCAATCGACTAAATAGTAGAGCTTGTTGCGAACAATCTTGGAATCGAGGATGGTGACAACCTCGTACTCAAGTCCATCTTCAAGCTCGATCGGGGGTGGAGGTTGTTTAATACGACCTGGGATGTTGCTGTCTTGATAGGGTTTGAGGAGAGAACTGTGAAACACTGGATGTATCCGAAGTTGTGGAGGTAGAGTGAGACGAAAAGCGATATCATTAATTTTTCCGATGATACGGAAAGGACCTAATTGCCGGTAATCCAACTTCTCACATGGGCGAGTAGTCTTGATGTGTCATCATAGTAGCCACACCCAATCTCCAATGTCAAAACTGGATGGAAGTCAATGACGATCCGTGTAAACCTTCTGTGTTTGTTGAGCTTGCTGTAGATGAGTAGATAAATCCGTTTGTATCTTACGTAGATGCTCCAAACGATCCTCTGTCCAAGGATTTGTAGGTAACTCTAGGGTTCAAATACACACCACCGGGGGTGACAGCCCGTGTAAGCATAAAATGGTGTCACCATTGTTGATGAGTGGACAGAGTTATTATATGCAAATTTGGTGAAGTGGAGAATATCCGCCTAGTCATCTTGATGATAGCTTAAAAAGCACCGAAGATACTGCTCCAGCGTTAGATTTGTTCGTTCTGCTTGGCCGTCTGTTTGCGGGTGGTAGCCGGAGGAGAGGTTACAAGTGACCTTAAGCATTTTAAAGAGGTGCTTCTAGAACTTCGTGACGAACTAGGGTCCACGGTCGCTGATGATACTATCAGGAAGGCCATGATGCCGACATACTTCATGCATGACAATTTCGGCGGTTTCTTCATTGGAGATTTCCTTAGTACATGGCAGGAAATGGGCCATCTTCGTATATCGATCTACTACTGTTAAGATCGCATCGAATCCCTTAGAGATCGGAAGATCTGTGATGAAATCTAGGGCAATGGATTGCCATGGCTTGCTTGGAATTGGTAATAGTTCTAATAAACCATATGGATGATGCCTTGGCATTTTTGCTCTGCAACATGAATCACAAGTCCGAACAAAATCTTCGACAAATTGTCGCATATGGTGCCACCAGAATGATTGTTGTACTAAATCTAGTGTTTTGGTACTACCAAAATGTCCAGCTGTATATGTGTCATGATAGTTTTGGACTACTTGAAGCCGACAAGTACCACTAGGAACATACAAGAGTTTGTTAAAGAATAGTAATTCATAATGACATTTGAATTGTTGATAGTCCGTACTTGGTTGTGGCAACTGTGAACAAGATGCTCAAGAGGGATCAATTTGTGCTAGAATGGCTTGAGCGAAAACATCTGTCTTCAAGTCCTCATGTATGGTATCGATAACATGGGAATCCAAGGGCATACCGAAGACCTGCATTGCTTGTAGTCGTGCTGGTTCCAAGATTACTTGCTTTTGGTTATTGAAAGCCGGCTCGCCGGCTCACTGGGACGCCGTGCTAGATACGAATGCTGTGATAATGCATCTGCCTTCACTTGTTGCTTCCCCGGACGAATTTTGAAATTTGAAGTCGAAACGAGTGAGGAATTGGGTGCACCGAGCTTAACGTCGATTTAATACACGAGCATTCTAAAAGTAGGCAAGGTTTTTGTGATCACTAAATATGATGACTTGATGAGATGACCCCCTCTAGAAAATGCCTCCATTGCGTAAAAGAGTCCACTATTGCTAATAGCTCCTTATCATGAATTTCATAGTTCATTTCTGCGGCGTCAAACTTGCGTGAATGGAAAGCCACAGGATGTAGCTTTTCATCATCACCCCTATTGAGATAGAATGCTACCCAAGCTGAATTCCGACGCGTCTACTTCAATGATGAATGGTTTTTCTAGATCAACATAAGCTAAACTAGGAGCTGATGTAAATGCCTTCTTAAGACTCTCAAAAGCAATGTCCGCTTCTTCAGACCCAACGAACGATTTTCCCTTCGTAGTAAGTTGTGTGCGAGGCAGAACAAGCTTTGAGTAATCCTATATGAACTTGCAGTAAAAATTGGCAAAGCCTAAAAAGCATTGCACATCTCGCAACGAACGCGGAGTTTGCCACTCTACCACCGTTTTGACCTTAGCTAGATCCATGGAGATGCCTTCCGAGGAAATGACATAGCCCAAAAATTCTACTTGGTTGCACCCGAAACTACATTATTCCAGTTTTGGATAAAGACCATGTTCTCGAAGTCGTTTTAGTACTAATAGTACATGAGAATCATACTCTTCTTGGGTCTTCGAATAAACCAGTAGATCATCCAAATAGATGATCAAAAAGTCATCCAAGAGATCTCAGAATATATCATTTGCCATGTGCTGGAAGACTGTTGGCGCATTAGTGAGGCTGAATGGCATGACCGTATACTCGAAGTGCCCATATATGGTCCAAAACATAGTCTTCCATTCATCTCCTAGTCGGATTCGTACAAGGTTATACGCTCCTCGTAAGTCAATCTTTGTGAAGAACCTTGCACCATTGATCCGTTCTAAAAGACTTGAGATAAGGGGAAGTGCATACCTATTCCTGATGGTGACTTTATTCAACCGATGGTAATCTACGACGAGACGAAGTGATCCATCCTTTTTCTTGACGAAGAAAATGGGTGCGCCGGCTGGAGATTTCGAATGTCGAATGAAACCATTTGCCAAATTCTCCTCTATATAGGCTCGAAGCACTTCTAGTTCGGTTGGTGACAAATTGTAGATTGGTCCCCGGTTGTAAATCGATGGGGCAATCATACGGGTCGATGGTGAGGAAGCGTATTAGCTCGTACTTTATCGAACACATAGGCATAATGATGATACTTCTCTAGAAGTTGAACGGTGGACTCCTCTTTATTGATACTGGAGGGGTTTACTGATATTGCGAAGAGAAACATTTCTTCCTTGTGTCCTTCCTCACACAACTAATGTAGCAAAATGGTTGCAATGTTATGAGTAGATCCTCGGGTTTGTCGACACCATATTTCTCTTGTTCTCCAATCTATGGCTGAGTTATGTAATTCGAACCATGGTAATCCCAAAACAATGGGATGTTCTGGGATACTAATGGGCTGCATAGATCTAGGCTTGTCCAACCAAACAGTTCCTATTTTGGCTGGATTTAATCGTTTAACTCTTCTTCTAGTTGACTAAGGATTTCAAATTTGTTTGAAAGGCTTGGGTTATTAGGACTATCAGACACACCTAGAGAAATAGACTCGGGTTTAGTACTATTAATACTAGCGGTTAATTGATATACCTATCTTTTCTGCCGATGGGGGTAGTTCACTACAATATGCGTCGGTCCACCGCAATAAAGACATAATCAATTTGCCTTGCTTCGCTGCTTTTCTTCTTCCGATAGTGGTCCACGACGACGTGTGGTGTCAATTTCCATTGGAGATGTATTGAATGACTCCTTTGGGAAAGGCTTTGCTACGATTGAAGCGTAGGTGGGATCCGATCTTGTTCGTGGCATTTGGAACTATCGTTCCAAACGTCGTTCGAAGAGGAGATTATCGCATCGCACCGCACGACTGATTGCTTCTGTCAATGACTTTGGCTCCTCAGGTAAATTTAAGCATAAGCCGAGGCCGGCCACTCACCTTGGCACAATCTTCGAATTTTGTTGATTGATGTCCTAACACTGTCGGTATCTCCAAAACAAGCTTTAAACTCGGTAATAAACTCTTTGAAATTATTTAACAAGGGAGAGCTTTTTCCTAAGATGGGGGGGAACCATGCCAAAGCCGTGTCATTAAGTAGAGTGCTTACTAGTTCCACTCGTGATGCGTCGGTGGGATATCAAGAAGGATGCATTTGAATGACTAATCGTACCTGATTAAGGAATCCTCTAAATTGCGATCGTGTTTCATCAAATTTCATGGGAAGGACGATCTTGGGTTCTTTATGAATCCCTTGCATACTAGGTCCTTGTTGTTGCATCGCTACTAAGGTTGCTTCAAGTTGTTGCATGCGTACCACTAGTTCCCCATGTTGTTGTTGTGTCTGCCGCTTTTCTAAGGAGATTTGTTGAAGATCCCCCAACAACCATTGATTTTCTTGTTCCAAAGCAAGGAACTTCTCCTTCAAGCATTGCAGCTCTGAGAAAATGGATTGATATTCTTGAGCGCTAATAGTGGCCATAGTATGAGAGAAAAGAGGAATAAGAGATTAGTATGAAGGGAGGGAGAAGGAAGAAGATAAAGGAAGAGAAGGAAGGAGAGAAAAATCGGTTCAAACTATCAGGAGTAGTACTAAGACAAAGAAGTACTGTCAGGAATAGTACTAAAACTGAGAAGGAATTAGTACTAAAAGATGAGGATTAGTACTAAGGCAGGTATAGAACTCTCGAGAGAAGGAAAGAGTGAATGAGAGAGAGAGAGATCAAGAGAGAATTAGGATAACAAAAGATATATATTATGTTAAGGTAATATACAATAGTAGCTAGGAGGCTTAAGACTGGCGTTGAACCGATTTGGTTCGAAACAATGCCTTGTGCCTCCTTTTATAGTGTTCTCAAGAGTACTCCTGAAGTTTCTAGAATGTTCCAGAGAAATCTGGAATATACATCAATTTTCTATAGTAAAACTTAAATGAAAATAATATCTTTCGTATTATAACATATAGTTTAATGGTCAAGAGCTCAACCCATGTAACATAAGGTCATGGGTTCGAGTCTTGTCATATCATGACAGAAGCATGATCCAGGACGATATGATCCAAAACATCGTTGGCGAAATCATCAGTGTCCATATGATCTCAAATGGAATCTTCATGAGTTGTTATGGCATTAACTACCATTAATCGTAAGCGATTAGGACCCAAAAAGATTTGTTCTTTGATGCTCAAATGTAGGTTCCCCTAGATGAAGTTCCATATAAGACTGCCGAGAAAGAGCATCTGCTTTGCCTTGCTGCATCCCAGGGCGATATATGATGATAAAGTCGAAGTGAGTCAAAAATTGCGCCCATTGGGCTTGTCACTGACTCAAGATTCGAGCATTTTGGAAATAAGTCAGGTTCTTATGATCATTGTAGACAAGGATTTGTTGAGAAGAACCTTCTAGAAAATGTCGCCATTGTTGAAACGAATCCACAATTGCAAGAAGCTCTTTGTCATGGATCTCGTAGTTGATCTTTGCAGCATCAAACTTTCATGAATGAAAGTCGACAGGGTGTAGCTGTCCATCATCTCTAGTCTGCGAGAGGATACTCCCTAATGCAAAATCGGATGCATCGGCTTCGAGGATGAAGCGTTTTGTTGGGTTGACATGTGCTAAGATAGGTGTCGTTGTAAATGCTCTTTTTAAGCTTTTGAATGCCTCTATTGCATCTGAACTCCATATAAATGGCTGATTTTTATGTGTGAGTTGACTAAGCGGAAGCACCACCTTGGAATAATCTTTAATAAATTTTTGATAAAAATTTGCAAACCCGAGAAAACATTGCACATCATGCATTGAAAGGGGCATTTGCCACTCTAAAATTGCGTGTACCTTCATGGGGTCCATAACAATACCATCTGATGATACAACATACCCCAAAACTTCCACTTGATTCTAGCCGAAACTATAGTTTTCTAATTTTGCGTAGAGACCATATTCTCGGAGTTGACGCAGTACCTGACGAACATGTTCGTCATGCTCCTCTTGGGTCTTCGAGTAGATTAAAATATCATCTTGGTAAACTATAGTGAAGATATCAAGAAAATCTCGAAAAATATCGTTAGCCAGATGTTGGAAAACAACAGGTGCATTCGTGAGACTGAATGGCATCACAATATACTCCAAATGTCCATAGAGAGTGCGAAAAGCTGTCTTCCATTCATCCCCCGGGCGAATCTGAACTAGATTATATGCTCCACGAAGGTCCAACTTCGTGAAATATTTTGCACCATTGAGACGTTCCAAAAGATTCGGGATTAACGGTAGAGCATATCTATTCCGGATAGTCACTTTGTTTAGCCCTCGATAATCCACGACCAAATGAAGAGTCCCATTCTTCTTCTTAATGAAGATGATAGGTGCACTAGTAGGGGATCTAGAATGCCGAATGAATCCATTTGTGTTATGGGCATGACCATATAATATCCCGTGGTGAGAATTTACCGTAGTATTCTATACACGTGGATAAGTGTGAGGGTTAAACAAGAGTGTAAAGAAGGGATCTTTTTGACTACATCGAGACTCTGCTCTTGTGGTGGGTCAACTCTTGTAGCGAGCACACCAGCTCCAGGTACGACTCGACGCCACGGCGGTGATATGGGACGCCGATTGAGGCTCGAGTCCGTCTCGATCCCTTCGCTCGGGGGTGGTTGGGTGGATCGGTACCCTTCTTTCTCTTTCTCCTTTCTATCTATCATTACTTTATCCTTATCTTAAGCTTACTTTAGTACCTTGATCTTTAATATTTGGTATCAGATTTATGTACTAATGTTTCTTTGTTTTTCATTTGTCTTTTGATTGATGTTGATCGATCGATGTGCGGTCGGCCTTGATCCAAACAACGATCAACAAAGAACTTCGGTAACTCTTTCCGTAATTTTTTTCTTTCTATTCTCTCTTCTCCCATCTAATCATGTGTTTAGTTTATATGTCATTTTTTCATTAAGTCAATGATGTTGTAGTGGTCTTTAATTGATTATCTAAAACGTTTACATATGTGCACGAGGTCAATACCTTGTTTGACATATAAATAATATGTGATGAGTGTCGTATGCATACGAGGTTAATACCTCAATTACGTATTACGTTCACGAACATATGTTACGTTTGCGTATGAGTTTAATACCTTGATTTGTTGTAAAGGATATGCGTTTGGTCTCATATGCGTAAGAGGTCAATACCTCAATTGCGTATTACGATGATCTCTTATTTGTGGATGTTTCGTGTGCATAGAGGTATATACCTCAATTACGTATCTCGATCACATCATTTGTGGCTATTTAATATAAGGATATGTTAATATAGGCATATGTGGTCACGTATATATGTATTTGATCGTATATATGTGATAAGTAAACATACGTGTATATTCGTTACTACGTAATTATATTGAAAGTTGTCCTTGTTGGGAAAAGGATGTTGGTGGCCGTCCTCACATTTTTGTGAGAATGGCGTTGTCACCATCCCTTTTTCAACAATTTTTTATTGTTGACAACCCCGTTGATGACCTCGATTTCGTTACGTAAAGAAACGCCTATAGCCATAATGATGTTGAGTATGTAGGGCTTGACCCACTTCAAGTGAGGTCACTCCAATGACACACGTATCCAACATCCCTCCCTCGTTACATGGATACGATGCCACCATGAGCTCGTTCTTATGAGAGGCATTCGTAATGACATGACCATGTGATGGGCCATGTGGGCCTACTACGAAACGAAGGCTCATTTGGCTTGACCATTAGGTTGCAATTTGGCGTATGCCATCGTAATTACGAGACTTGAGGTTAGGTAACGTACAAACATAGTTTTGGTAAATGAGGGCGAAATAAGGACCCTTGAAATATATGTTCTTTTAAAAAAAACATATATGATCAATTGCCTCGCATATCTCTTATACGCATCAAACATTAAGCATTCGAGAAGAGCAACTTACTTGGTTGGCTCAAGTGTTTAATGTATTTGTTCTCGAGGTCTCGAGAAGACCATACAACATCCTTGATACATATGACTATAACACATGTTTAGACTTAAGGTCTAAGTGCACCTCGGGGTCCTCGTAATAGGACTTAAAGAGCCGAAACCACATATGTGAGCACCGAAACATAGTTTATTGTTAACATTATTTTCGTGTATAAACTACTCATGACGCGAACATACATGGTTGAGCCTCGGGGAGCCGCCATGAAAAAATCGATATAGAGATCAGGGAAAGACATTAAATTGTCACCCCCATGGTTTTTAAAACACCTTTGTGTTACCATAGTAACCTGATCTTGAACCTCATCTCATATGTCTAGAGGGGTATTGACGTGAGATCATGATATCGATTAATGTTTGCCCATGATATGTTTACATCACGACATGATGTTATGACTATCTCTCTGACCTTATCCTATTTCTTTTCTAGAAATAATCTTTAATGGCTCAAATTAACAACCCGATGTCATCCGCTCAAGCGGAAGGAACTCAAGGGAATCCTCTTTGACAAATGTCCACTGAGATGTATTTGGCACAAATAACGCAATACCTTAGTTTCACCGCTCAACAGATGATCGAACTTCAGCAATCTCAGAGTGCTCTTGAGGCACGTGTCATTAGTCTACAACGTGAGACTAATAGACCTGATGAGCGACAAGGTGAACCGTCATTTGTCGTTAAGCCATTTACGGGAGAATAAAAGGAAAGAACCGAAGAAGCAATCTGCACATGACTGGGACGATGGGAGTCTCATTTTGAGCTCTATCCCATGCCAGATAGTACGAAGATTGCATATGTCGGCCGAGAACTTGAGGGTAAGGCTGCCACCTGGTGGCGTGGGCTCCGTACTATGGGGAAATTGCCCGATACCTAGACAGATTTTATCACGGTTTTTAAGGGCCAATTTCTGCAACCTCCCTCTCGAACCGAGGCAGCATAAGCTTTAATGAACCTCTCTAGCAGGAAATTTTCCTCACTAGAAGACTATGTTCACCATGCTAGAACCCAAATCCAGAAATCGGGTCTAGAAGGGGACAATTAGTTGATAGCTTGTTTTGTCAATGGCATCCCCAATTCAGACTATCACTGGATAGTGCACAATAAGGATCCAAAATCCTTCGAAGAGGTCGTTGAAATAGTTCTTCGCTATCAACGCACTTCGAAGAAGGACCACAACAAACCCAACGAAGCGCCCGAGACTAAGCAGTCACAATTTGTTGGGAAACACAAGACACCCAACGAATTCCTGGATCGCGATTGTAAGCGACAACATCCTTTTTGCGTATTCTGCAAAAAGAAGGGTCATACAAAAGATCAATGTCGAAAGCTCCTACGGAAAGAGCACGACTACAAAGCTAAAATTGCAGACCATAAAGGTCAGATTCCTAATGTCCTTCAGATCTATACACATCATTTAAGTAATTGTCAATGTTTCTTTCCCTCACTATGTATTAGGTCCCAATGATTTACTACGTGCAAACGGGTATATCAATGGATCTCCCGTACAATTTTTATTTGATTCGGGAAGCTCACACAATTGTTATTGCTAGGGCCGGACAACAGCCTAACATAGGGTGTCCACTTAAGAACATCACCAAAGGGTGGTACGGCAGAATGACTTACGTCACAACGCTTAATTAGACCTTAATCGATTACTTAGACATTCGTAATTAACACGCGTAAGATATGACAATAATCACAGAACGGTAATCAACAATTGAAGATTAAGACCATAAGCTTTATTAATTATCCGCTACTGATTACATTGTAACCGGGCCTTTATATAGGTCTCCGGTGCGAAATACAAAACGGTGCCAAACTACACCTTTACGGAATCGTTCCGGATCCGGATCGGCATACCGATTCCGGTCCGTCCGTCCACATCTTCTTATATAATAATATGTATATATTAAGACTACTAATTCCAACAGTTCCCGAATAACTATTCCTTTCACACTCTAGTTTGGAGTTTGGACCTCCTTTAGCCTTCTTTGCCGGCCGGTAACACATGGCACGCCCATGGGACAGTACCTTGTACGTCGAACTCACTATCCGGCCCTTTTACGCTGTGGTTGTGGCTGTGGTTGTGGCTGCTGCTCTGTTTGTGGCTTTGGCACCGGTGTTTCCGTCATTGGTTCCTCCGTCGGAGTTGTCTGTGGCTGACTGACCCCGGCCTATTCCCCCTCCGGTCTTTGCACCGGCGACGGTTCCTCATCACTAAGGTTGACCGTTGCCGTCTTCCGCGCTTTTTCTTCCCGGAGCCGGGACCGCTCATAACTTTCGAACTGGATTTGAGCCTCCAGTCGATCATCATTGTTACGGGCATGACCATATAATATCCCGTGGTAAGAATTTACCGTAGTATTCTATACACGTGGATAAGTGTGAGGGTTAAATGAGAGTGTAAAGAAGGGGAGGATTACTTTTAATCCTCGGGATTGAGACAACCCATTAGGTCAAGTGTGAACTTGCCTGGGGGCCTTGGGTTTCGCTATAAATAAGAGGCCTAGCTACCCTCATTTGATGATCTTTGGACTACATCGAGACTCTGCTCGTGTGGTGGGTCAACTCTTGTAGCGAGCGCGCCAGCACCAGGTACGACTCGACGCCACGGCGGTGGTATGGGACGCCGATCGAGGCTCGAGTCCGTCTCGATCCCTTCGCTCGGGGGTGGTCGGGTGGATCGGCACCCTTCTTTCTCTTTCTCCTTTCTATCTATCTTTTCATTATCCTTATCTTAAGCTTACATTAGTACTATGATCTATAATATTTGGTATCAGATTTTTTTACTAATGTTTCTTTGTTTTTCATTTGTCTTTTGATTGATGCTGATCGATCATTGTGCGGTTGGCCTTGATCCAGACAACGATCAACAAAGAACTTCGGTAACTCTTTCCATATTTTTTTTTCTATTCTCTCTTCTCCCATCTAATCATGTGTTTAGTTTATATGTAATTTTTTTCATTAAATCAATGATGTTGTAGTGGTCTTTAATTGATTATCTAAAACGTTTACATATGTGCACGAGGTCAATACCTCGTTTGACATATTAATAATATGTGATGAGTGTCGTATGCGTACGAGGTTAATACCTCAATTACGTATTACGTTCACGAACATATGTTACGTTTGCGTATGAGTTTAATACCTTAATTTGTTGTAAACGATATGCGTTTGGTCTCGTATGCGTAAGAGGTCAATACCTCCATTGCGTATTACGATGATCTCTTATTTGTGGATGTTTCGTGTGCGTGGAGGTATATACCTCGATTACGTATCTCGATCACATCATTTGTGGCTATTTAATATAACGATATGTTTAATATAGGCATATGTGGTCACATATATACGTATTTGATCGTATATATGTGAAAAGTAAACATATGTGTATATTCGTTATTACGTGATTATGTCGAAAGTTGTCATGGTCGGGAAAAGGATGTTGGTGGCCGTCCTCACATTTTTGTGAGAATGGCGTTGTCACCATTCCTTTTTCAACAATTTTTTATTGTTGATAACCCCGTTGATGACCTCGATTTCGTTACGTAAAGAAACGCAATAGCCATAATGATGTTGAGTACGTAGGGCTTGACCCACTTCAAGTGAGGTCGCTCCAATGACGCACGTATCCAACATCCTTCCCTCGTCACATGGATACGATGCCACCATGAGCTCGTTCTTACGAGAGGCATTCGTAATGACGTGACCATGTGATGGCCCACGTGAGCCTACTACGAAACGAGGGCTCATTTGGCTTCACCATTAGGTTGCACTTTGGCGTATGCCATCGTAATTACGAGACTTGAGGTTAGGTAACGTACCAACATAGTGTTGGTAAATGAGGGCGAAATAAGGACCCTTGACATATATGTTCTTTTAAAAAAACGTATATGATCAATTGCCTCGCATATCTCTTATACGCATCAAACATTAAGCATTCGAGAAGAGCAACTTACTTGGTTGGCTCAAGTGTTTAATGTATTTGTTCTCGAGGTCTCGAGTTCAAATATGACCAAGACCATACAACATCCTTGATACATATGACTATAACACATGTTTAGACTTAAGGTCTAAGTGCACCTCGGGGTCCTCGTAATAGGACTTAAAGAGCCGAAACCACTTATGTGGGCACCGAAACATAGTTTATTGTTAACATTTTTTTTCGTGTATAAACTATTCATGACGCGAACATACATGGTTGAGCCTCGGGGAGCCACCATGAAAAAATCGATATAGAGATCAGGGAAAGACATTTATTTGTCACCCCCATGGTTTTTAAAACACCTTTGTGTTACCATAGTAACCTGATCTTGAACCTCATCTCATACGTCTAGAGGGGTATTGACGTGAGATAATGATATCGATTAATGCTCGCCCATGATATGTTTACATCACGACAACATGTTATGACTATATCTCTGACCTTATCCTATTTCTTTTCCAGAAATAATCTTTAATGGCTCAAATTAACGACCCGATGTCATCCGCTCAAGCGGAAGGAACTCAAGGGAATCCTCCTGGACAAATGTCCACTGAGATGTATTTGGCACAAATAACCCAATACCTTAGTTTCACCGCTCAACAGATGACCGAACT
Organism: Azolla caroliniana; assembly: GCF_043228905.1. NCBI lineage: Eukaryota > Viridiplantae > Streptophyta > Polypodiopsida > Salviniales > Salviniaceae > Azolla > Azolla caroliniana. Next base: position 12,069,683 of record NW_028230442.1, read on the forward strand.
TCGGCAATCTCAGAGTGCTCTTGAGGCACGTGTCATTAGTCTACAACGTGAGACTAATAGACCTGATGAGCGACAAGGTGAACCATCATTTGTCGTTAAGCCATTTACGGGAGACAAAAAGGAAAGAACCGAAGAAGCAATCTGCACATGGCTTGGACGATGGGAGTCTCATTTTGAGCTCTATCCCACGCCAGATAGTACGAAGATTGCATATGTCGGCCGAGAACTCGGGGGTAAGGCCGCCGCTTGGTCGCGTGGCCTCCGTACTATGGGGAAATTGCCCGATACCTGGACAGATTTTGTCACGGTTTTTAAGGGCCAATTTCTGCAACCTCCCTCTCGAACCGAGGCAGCACAAGCTTTAATGAACCTCTCTAGCAGGAAATTTTCCTCGCTAGAAGACTATGTTCACCATGCTAGAACCCAAATCCAAAAATCGGGTCTAGAAGGGGACAATTGGTTGATAGCTTGTTTTGTCAATGGCATCCCCAATTCGGACTATCACTGGATAGTGCACGATAAGGATCCAAAATCCTTCGAAGAGGCCGTTGAAATAGTTCTTCGCTATCAACGCACTTCGAAGAAGGACCATAACAAACCCAACGAAGTGCCCGGGACTAAGCAGTCGCAATTTGTTGGGAAACGCAAGACACCCAACGAATTCCTGGATCGCGATTGTAAGCGACAACATCCTTTTTGTGTATTCTGCAAAAAGAAGGGTCATACAAAAGATCAATGTCGAAAGCTCCAACGGAAAGAGCACGACAACAAAGCTAAAGCTGTAGACCATAAAGGTCAGATTCCTAATGTCCTTCAGGTCTATACACACCATTTAAGTAATTGTCAATGTTCTTTTCCTCACTATGTATTGGGTCCCAATGATTTACTACGTGCAAACGGGTATATCAATGGATCTCCCGTACAATTTTTATTTGATTCGGGAAGCTCACACAATTTTGTGAATGATCGTTTGGTTCAGATATGGGGAATCCAACCCACCGTAAGTGATCACACCTACACGGTGCACTTGGCTGATGGAAGAGTACAATACATCAACGGGGCGATTCATTCATTAGGAATTTCTATTGATACTTATATAGAGGAAGTAGACTTCCATGTAATGAATCTTTGTACCACCGATGTAATACTGGGTTATCCCTGGTTTTATAATAAAAACTCTTCTTTATTTATTGATTGGGTTCGACATTCCATTTCTTTTGTACTGAACGATTGTACGCATTTTATTCAATGTGTAAAAAAACAATCCCTCTCGATTGTTTCCTCGTGTCCATCAATATCCGAGTTGTCTTGTTCTACGTTATTTTATTGTGTACTTGATCCGGACATTCACGTTTACAATATCGATAATGTCCCGATTCAGTTAACATATTTTGAACAACAACAACTTGATGAAATCTTAAATGATTTTCATGATGTTTTTCCAAGTGAACTACCTGATGGGTTACCTCCTAAACGTAATATAGACCATCGTATAGATATTGTACCTGGTGTTGCACCAATAAGTATACCTCCGTATCGCTTAAGTCGATCCGAAGAAGATGAGGTATCTAAGCAACTCAAGGACTATTTACGAATGGGTTATATACGTTATAGTAAATCTCCATGGGGTGCACCAGTTCTCTTGGTTAAAAAGAAAGAGGGCACATGGCGTATGTGTATTAATTACCGACGCTTGAATAAAGTGACGATCAAGAATTCGTATCCATTGCCCCGGGCTGACGATCTAATTGACCGTCTCCAGGGAGCTCGGTATTTTACGAAACTTGATCTCCGTACTGGCTACCATCAAATACGAATAAGTGAGGACGATGTTCCTAAAACGGCATTTCGTACGCGCTATGGCCATTACGAGTTTTTGGTTATGCCTTTTGGTTTGACCAATGCTCCGGCTACTTTCCAACAAGAAATGAATGACATTTTCCGAGAACAACTTGGAAAATTTGTCGTTATTTTCTTGGATGATATTTTAGTTTATAGCCGTACATTACAAGAACATGCTAGACATGTCCGCTTTGTTTTACAAACATTGCGTGACAAACAGTTTTATGCGAAGATCTCAAAATGTGAGTTCTTCAAGAAATCAATTACTTATCTAGGACATCTCATAACCGAACGAGGAGTTGAAATTGATCCTTCTCGCATTGAGAAAATCAAGCTTTGGCCCACTCTTCGGAATATTCGAGAAGTTCGATCATTCCTTGGTTTTGTGGGGTTTTTGCGAAAGTCTCTTCGTAATTACTCCCAATTGACGACGCCGTTTACTGATCTTTTAAAAGGTCAAACGCGTAAGTCTACAAAACCTATTGTGTGGAATGCTACACTAGACCTTGCCTTTAAGGAACTCAAGGACTTGGTTTGCAAGGCTCCTTCACTTCTTTTACCCGATCCTTCAAAACCTTTTGAGGTTGAAACCGATGCCAGCGATTATGCTATAGGTGCTGTCTTGTATCAAGATGGTAAACCAATAGCATTCGAGAGTAAGAAACTTGATTCTGCTCAATGTCGGTATACCGTTCAAGAAAAGGAATTATTTGCAGTTATACATGCGCTCAAAACATGGCGCCATTATCTTTATGGAAATCACTTTGTGGTAACTACGGACCACGAGTCCTTGAAATATTTTTGTGACCAACAAGACCTGAAAGGTCGTAAGGCACGATGGGCTGATCTCATCCAGGACTTTGATTTTTCCATACGATATCGTAAAGGTTCCATGAACACTGTCGCTGATGCACTAAGTCGCATCCGTGAAGTTAACACGCTTAGCTTCACTGAAATATCATCAGATCTTTATGATCACCTTCGAGGAAAGTATCCTGATGACAGTTATTTCGCAAAATACTGGGCAAGAGTTGAGTCTGGAACAGACACCACCACATCCTCGAAGGAATACTTCCACATTGCTAACGGTTTGCTCTACCGTAATGGGAAGGTTTGTGTTCCAGATTTACCCGAGGTCAAAAAGAGGATTCTTTTTGAATGCCATGATGCACCCTCAGCAGGGCACCCTGGAATACATCGTACACTCGTTCTCATCTCCACTCAATTTTATTGGCCTAAGATGCGTCCTGACATACATAGCTATGTGACTAAATGTCACCAGTGTCAGGTTAACAAAGCCGAGCGACTTAAAGCCGCAGGACTTTTACATCCCTTGGACATTCCCAATAATAAGTGGGAAAGTATATCCATGGATTTTATTGTTAGCCTTCCTCGCACCCAAAAAGGTCATGATGCCATCTGGGTTGTCGTTGATCGACTAACTAAAATGGCCAGATTTATTGCTACTAAAACCACGGTAACAGCTCCTGAATTGGCTTACCAATTCGTTGACGAATTGTTTCGTTTTTATGGGTTACCGATGGATATCGTGAGTGATCGAGATCCAAAGTTTACTAGTGACTTCTGGACACAAGTCTTTAAGAAGTTAGAAACTACGTTGAGCATGAGCTCCACGGATCATCCTCAATCCGATGGACAGACAGAACGAGTAAATCAAATTATTGAGGACATGCTTCGAGCATACGTTGGTGCAAAACCAACAAAATGGGAACGTTATCTCCCAATTTTGGAGTTTGCTTATAACAGCTCCAAGCATACGTCGACGGGATATAGTCCTTTTATGTTGATGTATGGTTTTCAGCCACGAGCCCCGATTGATGTTACTATACATCATGATGAGTTGCGAAGTACGCAAAACTTTCTTCGGGATATGCAAGATATGTTGCATATTGCACGAGATAATATAAAAACAGCTCAAGATAGAGCGCGTTTTTATGCCGATCATCATAGGCAACCTCGTGTATTCAACCCTGGACAGAAGGTATTTTTACGTGTACCTCACAATTCTAAGACATTGTCTACGGGTAAGTGCGCTAAGTTAGCCCCACGGTTTTGTGGACCTTTTACAGTCCTCAAACGCATTGGGTCATCAGCCTATCGTCTCGCTCTTCCCGATGGTGTCGGAATTCATCCAGTCTTTCATGTGAGTCGTCTAAAAGAACTTCTAGGTTCTGGCGACAATACAGTTACGACTGAAACTCTGGTTACTTCTGAAGAATTATCTTCTAAACCACATGTACCAGAAAGAATTCTCGATGTTAAAACAAAAAAATTACGTACTAAAGAAATCCGAGAATTCAAAATAAAATGGATGGATAAATCAATAAAAGATGCCACATGGGAACGCGAAAATACTCTTAGAACTAACTTCCCTAACTTTCCATTGCAAGAGTGCAATGTTTTAAAGAGGGGGAGTATGTTACGGGCATGACCATATAATATCCCGTGGTAAGAATTTACCGTAGTATTCTATACACGTGGATAAGTGTGAGGGTTAAATGAGAGTGTAAAGAAGGGGAGGATTACTTTTAATCCTCGGGATTGAGACAACCCATTAGGTCAAGTGTGAACTTGCCTGGGGGCCTTGGGTTTCGCTATAAATAAGAGGCCTAGCTACCCTCATTTGATGATCTTTGGACTACATCGAGACTCTGCTCGTGTGGTGGGTCAACTCTTGTAGCGAGCGCGCCAGCACCAGGTACGACTCGACGCCACGGCGGTGGTATGGGACGCCGATCGAGGCTCGAGTCCGTCTCGATCCCTTCGCTCGGGGGTGGTCGGGTGGATCGGCACCCTTCTTTCTCTTTCTCCTTTCTATCTATCTTTTCATTATCCTTATCTTAAGCTTACATTAGTACTATGATCTATAATAATCATCTAGTTGAGCTACGAGCCGCCGGACCTGCACCAATTGTTCATCCGCCAGGGATGTGAAATCTTCCGCCAACTCGTCCCTGATGGTGGTGAAGTCCTCCGAGGTCAGCATATAGCAATCGTCGCCCTCCTTTCGCTGATTTTCAATGTCCGCCCTAAGCAATTGGAGTTCCGCGGTATTCTGTGCCCATTTTGCCCACCAACGCACAGAGCTGTCATCAATCAAGCTTTTGGTTTTAGTGAGCCAGGACCGGAGGATGCACTGGATCCGTTCGGCTCCCATCTGTGATTTATTTTCTGCGGCTTGTCGCTCTTCCTTCAATTGCTTGATGATCCGAACCGTGTCCGCCTCCTGCTCCCTATAATGTGACAATTGAGTTTGATAGGTTGTTTGCAACCTCTGTAGTACTATTGTCGCCCTTTCCTTGTCTTCATGGTTCTGTTTGTGGAGCTCCATCCGGGCATTCGCCGCTTCCTCCAATAGCCTGGAACTTTCCGCTCGTTCTTCAGCAAGTGCCGTTGTGGCCTTATCAACCTCTTGCCGGAGCTCGGCCATCCGTTGCTGATGCTCCGTCTCCAACTGCTTGTAGTCCCGATGAAGATGATCGAAATCATCAGTCTTCTGCTTCAGCCTTTGGTTTATCTAACGGCGCGCGCGGTCGTCCCGGTCCTTTTGTTGCCGGAGCTCTTCCTTCAGCCGCTCGATTTCCGTTTCCGCCATCCGTCGTAGCTTGTCTTTTTCCTGCAACACTTTCTCTTTTTCCTCCTTCAGCCGGTCGTAAGCGTGATGTCCTTTACGCAGGTTTTCCTCTGCCCGACGAAGGTTCTCAGCAGTCTTTCTTAATTCTTCTTCGGCCGCCTTCTTCAAGTCGCGTTCGCAGCTCCGTAATGCTTCTTGTGCGGCTAGCTCATCTCGTAATTCCGCAAGCTCTTGGGCTTGCGCCGCCTCTTTCTTTGGGACCGTTTGTGTCTCCGGGGTCTTATTCTTCTGTACATCAACTGGAGTCACCGGTACTTGGACCTGCGTTGCGGTTAAGGCCATTTTGGCCATATCTCCTGTGATCCAATCCAAGTCTTGTTCCAGGAACCGGATCCTTGACCAGGCCGTCTCCAGTTCATCGGTTGTGACGAGCAACCGTTCCGTTTGCGCTCTTTCCTCCGCCTCTATGCATCCGACTACTCCGGCAATGTGGTCTCCTATCCACCGGAGCCATTGGCTACCGGTGCACTGTTGTTGCGCTTGCACGGAGAGTTGGCTGATGGGTTCACTCGCCGGTGGCTGGTCCCGCCTTTCTGCGTCAAGCTGCGTTTCTGGTTCTGTCAGCTGACCAATTTGCTGTTCCGGCTCTGAGTGTGTTTCGTCTGGTCACCCCTTGTCTGCTTGTTCTTGGTCGGCGGGGGCGGTTGGCCTTTGTATCTCCAGCTCTTGGGTGACGGGGCTTGCCGGGGCTGCCTGTTGTGCCGGGACTTCTGTGACCGGTTCCATCCGAACCGGTTCCGGTGCCTCCCTTGGCATGGGTTGCTCAGAGTGAGTTGTGGATGTTCCATCCTTCTGTGGGTCTGAACGTTTCCCGGTAGATTCTACGGTGCTCTTCACCGACCGCCGCTAGAGGTGCTCCGTGGGTTCTTCCTCCATCTCTTCTGCCTGAGTCCCGGCATTCATTCTTGCCGCCAAGGTGTCCGTTTCCTGTTGCACCGGTCGGTGGAGTGGGCTCTTCAAGGCCTGTGCCGGTGTCTCCTCGTGCGTGTCCGCCGGTCGCTTCCGGTCGGCGCACTCCTTCGCTGCCTTCTCTGCTTCGGCAGTCTTCCCCTTAGTGGCCTTGGAAGCCAATAGTTGTTGCCGTTTCGACGCAGGTTTCGGGGTGCCGTCCGTTGTTCTTCCCCGCTTCTTGGTTTGGACGGGCTCGACCGGTGGCACCAACAGGGTGAGCCATTGTGTCACTGCATGCCATATTTTCCGGCCTTCCTTGCCATCCTTTCCCCTTACTATATCAATGGCCGTACACAGCTTGTCGGCGATCAGCACCGGCCAATCTACCTTGACCCCTTCTTACGTTGTGATGATCAAGCCTGCTCGGTTCTAAGGCATGACGGGGGGTCGAGGGTACACGTGGCCGAACTCGTGGAGCACTCGGGCAATTTCTCGGAATAGCATATCTTCGCTGCCCTGTGTCCTATAGCCCTTGCTGGCTAGAGAGTACTCACCGAAATATTTGATGAGTTGCTCGGGGGTAGGATTGTCGATCATGTAGATAACGCCCTCTGGAAGGCCTATTAACGCACGGATCGCTTCCTCCGTGTCGATTTCTTTTATAATCTTCTCAGCCTCTTTGTGTGGCGCTGCCTCCATGATCGTTAAGAAACCCTCCAGACCGTGCTGCTGTAACCATTTCTTGGCGGCTTCAGACAGCATTTGGCAGTCCATCTCTGCGTCGAGGTCGGAGAGCGTCGGAGAGGTCTGATGGTGGGGAGAATGTGAGAGAGAAAGTTCTGAGGGAGGGGGTTCTCTGTGTGCGAGCTCTCTACGATTTATCTTCACATGTCGCTCTGCGTCTGTTCTCCTTGGTTTACGATAGGAGAAGGTCTCAATGCGTGGGGGTTTTTCTCTCTGCATCTTGGCGCCTTTTTCGAGCCTCCGCATGTGTAGGTCGTGTACTATAATAGCATTGCGTGCCATGTGGCGGTGGTTTAATGTCCTATTCATAGCCCCTCGTACCTTTTCGACATGCCTCATTACTCCTCGTGTGCATGGCCGTTTCCACCACTCCTTTTCATGATTTATTCGATTCCATTCGATTTTTTACTTCTTCTTCTTCTTCTTCTTCTTTTTTGAACTTATTTGTGTGGTTAGTTGTTCTTCGAAGCGTGCAACTCGCCGGCCTCTTGTCGGTTTGCCGGCTCATGCTTCTCCTTACTGCCTTGGTGGTAGCCGTCGTCTTCACCGGTTGCCATTATGGTTGGCCTGCCGGCGTTTGATTCGGTTTCGGTCCTTCGTTCAAATGGGTTCTTAGGCATAGGTCCTTTGTATGGTTTTAATCTAAATCTGTTGACCCATTTTCCCAGCACTTCTCTGGCAAGTGTCCCCAACTAGTAGGACCCATTGAACTCGCGTGTGATCCAGTACGGTCCGGTCCATCTAAACCGTAGTTTACTTGGCATTTTGCCCATCCGGGTCTGGAACATGAGTACTGGCTTGCCGGTCCCGAACATTTTTTCGTTTCCCTTCCGGTGCCGATCTACAAATGCTTTCCGTCTCCGTTGTTCCAATTCCAGGTGCATAATGCTCGCCAGTCGGTGTTCTTCTAGTTCGCACAGAGCCTTTAACCGAATTGCCTCCGATTCCTTTTCGTTCAATCGTTCCTTAATCTGAATCCGTAAGCTTGGTACTTGGAACTCGACCGGCATGACTGCCTCCAATCCGAATGCTAACTGGAACGGTGTTGTCCGGATGCTTGTTTTGTACGCTGTCCGGTAAGCCCAGAGCGCATTGTGCAGCTTTGTGTCCCAATTTGTCCGATTTTCATTGACGATCTTCCGGAGGATATTTTGGAGCGTTTTGTTCGTCGACTCAGCTAACCCATTTGCTTGCGGATAGTATGGTGTGCTTCTTTTATGTACTACCGCATAGAACGTCATCAAACTTTCTACCACCTGTCCAAGAAAGTGCCCTCCTTGGTCGCTTATCAGTTCTATGGGGCATCCGTACTAGCACCAAATGGATTCGTATAAGAATTTCGTTGTTGACGCCGCGGTGTTGTCTCGTAAGGCTTTCGCTTCCACCCACTTAGTGCAGTAATCCGTCGCGACGATCACGTACCGGTTGTCGGTTCTCATTGCTGGTGGTTTGAATGGCCCGACGAAATCCAGCCCCCATTTCTGGAATGGTTCTAGTGGCAGGACTGGCTAGTGTGGCATCCGAGCTTGTTCCGTTGGCTGACCCATTCGTTGGCATAGATCACACTCCTTCGCATACCGGAGTGCATCTTTCAATGTGGTTGGCCACCATAGGCCACTTTGCCATACTTTTCTTGCCATCGCATCTCCGGCATAATGGCCTCCGGCGACTCCGCAGTGTGCCTCCCGTAGTATTACCTCCTTCTCGTCGCTGCGCACCGCTCGTCGCTAGATACCGTCTGCGCCTTTGTGGTATAGCGTGTCCTGTAATAAACAGAAGTGCTGGCTCTGTACCGCCAGGCGTTTTCTCTCGTCCCGGTTCATCTCCTCCGGCGGCAATCCGGTGCTCAGAAACTGGTGCATATTAGTTAGCCACTTATCTTCTTGTGCCACCGTTTCATCTGTTGCCGTTTTAGTGGTGACTCGAAAAAGCTCTGCATCCGGAAACTCGTCCGGTACTCCGTCCCCTGTCTCCCCAGAATCTAGCCGGCTTAGATAATCTGCGACCGCATACTGTATGCCGGGTTAGTGGAATATCTCGAATTCAAACTCTTGCAACAACAAAGTCCACCGGGCCAGCTTACCGGTAAGTGACACTTTGGATACTAGGTAAAGGAGTGTTGAATAATCCACATGGAAGGAGAACTTTCTTCCCAATAAATAATGCCTGAATTTTGTTACATTGTAGATCATTCCTAAAGCTTCCCTTTCCGTGGTAGAATAATTTCGCTGCGCTTGGGATAGCTTCTGGCTGGCATAGTACACTGGCCGGTACCACCTTGGCTCGGTAAGCTGCATGAGCGCGCTGTCGATTGCGATATCGGAAGCGTCTACGAACACATGAAATTCTTTACTCCAATCGGGAGGCTGCACTACCAGTGCTTGTGATAATAACAACTTTAGTGCCCGGTACGCCTTGTCTTCGATGTCGGTCCATTGGAACGGTGTTCGATGTACTGCCGTATGCAGAGGAACACTTGCATAAAAGACGGTGAAGTCATCAAGGAACACCTGCATAAAAGACGGTATGTATTCGCCAAAGATCTCCATGATGATCCGTTAGAATGTTGTTGGTGCCCTTTTCAGCCCGAACATCATCACCACCGCAACAAACACTCCCCATTCGGTGACAAAAGTCGTTTTCTCCTGATCCTCAGGGTGCATCCGGATCTGATTATACCCGTTGAATCCGTCTAAGAAACTGTAGACTTCATGGCTGGCGATGACATCCAAAACTCCATCCGTAAACGGAAGTGGAAAGGCATCTGTTACCGTTGACGCATTGAGCTTCCGGTAGTCGACACAAACTCTAATTTTTCCGTTCTTTTTCGGTACGACTACAATCGGGCTCAGCCATGTAGATTTCTTTACGGGACGGATGAAGCCGACCCTCAGTAATTTGTCGATCTCCTCCTTAACTTTGGCGGCGTAGTGTGGGTTCATCCGGTACCGACGCTGTGCCACCGGCTTGGTGTCTTTGCTCAGATGTATCTGGTGCTAATACAACTGAGGATCCAGGCCTCTCATATCCTCGTACGACTAGGCAAAGACGTCACGAAACTCGTTGAGGAGTGTAATTATCGCCGTTTTGTTCTCTGCATTCATTTCTTTGGCTATGTGCACCGGTTTTGCCTACTCCGCCGTTCCTAGATTTACTTCTTCTAATTGGGACGCTTTTACGCGCTGGGATACAGCCATTTCCCTTTCCAACGCCTCCTGCGCATGCCGTAACTCCCGGATTGCTTCTTTATCCGGTTCCGCTTCAGTTTTGTCCGGTTGCAGTAAGTAGGGTGATACCGCCTCCGCGACGTCAATTTCGAAGAGGGGTACAATCTTTGGGTTCTCCAGCAAGTACTGCTCTTCTTCTTCGTCTGCTAATCCCTCCAGCATATTGACACACTCCGCATATAACGGTGTCAGGTCCTTGCCAGTGCCCTTCCTTTGTTGTGTTGGTACCCGTACCTTTACTTTTCCCCGCCAGAACGTAATCATATTCCTCCTCCAGTTCTGCTTGATATGTGCCATTTTTAACCATGGTCGTTCCAACAATAATGGGTACGCTCCTTGAGCCTACAATTGGAGAACTATGGCTGAGATTCGGAATGTGTGGCCCCCGATGGTTACTTCCAAATTCCGTATTAATCCTGTCGGTCGCACCGAACTTGTGTCAGCCATTCGGAGCTAGAACGGACATGGCTCCCACTCTCGGATTCCAAGAGCATCGCATGTCGGGAGGCTGATTACATTAACGCCGGAGCCTCCGTCTAGGACTGACTGCTTCCGGCGAGCTCTTTGGTGTTCTCCTTCTGTTGCGCAAGTTCTGCTACGTTTTTCTCATTGGCCTTTTTTACCCATTCCGTTGCTTGTTTCCGGATGGCCTCTTGTGTCTCCCATTTCGTAGTCTTCCCCTTCGACCTTGTGGTGACCTACTGGAGGTCTGCGACTTCGGCGACTACCATGTTTACTGCCGGTCGCTTATCTTAGCTTTTTGCCGGACATTGATTACTATAATGTCCTTCTTGCCGGCAGTAATAGCAATATGCTTTCCGGGTGTTGCTAGACTCGGCATTGTTTCCTTTACCCGGTGGAGGACTTGTGGTAACTGCGGGGCTCTGGTCTGGTTGGCTGCTTGAGGCGCCTTTTTCCGGTTCACGTGGGTGGCTCCCGTTTTTGAAATGTCGTTTTTTATTAAAGTTCTTTTTGTTGCGGTACCCTTGCCGGGCTTGGTCGTCATACCTCTCGTACTCTTCCCGTTGTTGGTGATACTCGGGGAAGTGATCCCGGTTGTGATGCTCGTACCGTCCATTGTATTCTCGGTACTTGTTGTATCTCTTGTAACGGTCGTAGTTGTCTCACCGATTGTCGTACCGGACATCTTGTGCCGGTCGATATCGCTCCTCTCGTCGCCAGCGTTCGTCTTCTTCGTCCCGGCTGCTACGTGGCTCGATTTGCCGGACTGGTGGAGCTTGCCGATTCAATAAGTTATATTCGCACCGATCCATCGTGTGGCTCGTAGATTGGCAGAGTAAGCAGTGCGTCCTCATGGTGCACTCCAGTGACGAGTGTCCGGAATTCAAGCAAGTCGTGCATTGGATTGCTTGCTGGAAACAGAGATCCTCATTGGTTGGTAATGCTTGTTGGAGGGCTCCCATTGTTAGCCAACAACTTGTTTTCTCCATTTCTCGAACCCGGTCGATGACCTGGTCGACGGTGCTTGTGCGTAAGTCAATGACCATGCATACCGTTCGTAGAGGTTCCTGGAGCGCGGCTAAAAATATAGCCCGTGTTTCTTCCTCCGGAGGTGCACGGGTTAGCTGACTATGCATCCATTCATCGGGGTCCTGCCGAATTGTGTAAAACTAGCCCACCATTTCTCGTAGATCCACCTCCTTCTGGAAGAAGTGCAAGAATTTGTCTTTCAGGTCCGCAAAGGTGGTGTCATGATATGGCAAGACTCGAACCCATGACCTTAACTTATATGGGTTGAGCTCTTGACCATTAGATCATCTATTGTAATACGTAGGATATTATTTTCATTTACATTTTATTATAGGAAATTAGTGTATATTCCAGAGTTCTCTGGAACATTCTAGAAACTTTAGGATTACTCCTGAAAACACTATAAAAGAGAGCACTAGGCATTATGTTGAACCAAATTGGTTCAACGCTAGTCTTAAACCTTTTAGCCACCATTGTATATTCTCTTCATATAATACATATCTTTCTTATCATCAGTCTCTCTCTCTCTCTCTCTCTCTCTCTCTCTCTCTTTCTCTCCGTCTCGCTCACTTCTTCCTTCTCTCGAAGAAGTTCTACACCTCTCATAGTACTAATCCTTCGTTTAGTACTAATTCCTTCTCTGTCTCAGTACTGTTCCTGACAGTTTGAACCAATTTTCCTACCTTCTGTCTCTTTCATTTCCTACTAATCGTTTATTCCTCTTTTCTTTCATCCCATGGCCACTGTTAGCGCTGAAGAATATCAATCTGTTTTCTCAAAATTTCAATGCTTGAAGGAGAAGTTCCATGCTTTGGAACAAGAAAACCAACGGTTGCTGGGGGATCTTCAGCAAATCTCCTTAGAAAAGTAGCAAACGCAACAACAGCATGGGGAACTTGCGTTACGCGTGCAACAACTCGAAGCAACCATTGTAGCGATGCAACAACAAGGGCCCAGAACACAAGGGATTCATAAAGAACCCAAGATTGGCCTTCCCACGAAGTTCGATGGAACGCGATCGCAGTTTAGAGGGTTCCTTAACTAGGTACGATTAGTTATTCAAATGCATCCTTCCCGATATCCCACCGATGCATCACGAGTGGGTTTAGTAGGCACTTTGTTAAGTGGCTCAGCGTTGTCATGGTTCGCTCCACTATTAGAAAAGGAATCTCCGTTACTCAACAATTTTGAAGAGTTTCTAGGGGAGTTTAAAGCATGTTTCGGAGATACTGACAGCATCAGGACCGCAATCAACAAAATCCGGTGATTACGCCAAGGTGACCGTCCAGCCTCCGCATACGCTGCAGATTTTCGCCTACTCGCTGCTGATATCCCTTGGGATGATCAAGCGTTGATGGTGCAATTCCGTTATGGTTTATGCAACGACGTCAAGGATTTACTCTTGACCTTCCCCGAAGAGCCAAAGTCCTTAACAGAAGCAATCAGTCGCGCGGTGAGATGTGACAACCGCCTCTTTGAGTGACGTTCGGAACGACAGCTACAGATGCCGAGGGCAAGATCAGAGCCCACCTACGCCTCAGTGGTAGCAAGACCTTTTCCGAGGGAGTCATATAATGCGCCTCCAGGGAATACTCCGACTCCGATGGAGAATGACACTGCACGTCGTCGAGGGCCATTATCTGAAGAAGAAAAGCAGCGACGTCGTCGAGGGCCATTATGTCTTTACTGCGGTGGACCAGGACATATCGCAATAAATTGCCCCCATAGGCCAAGAAGATAGGTAAACCAAATAGTCGCTAGTTCTAATTGTACTAAACTCGAGCCTATTTTAGTAGGGATATTTGATAGTCCTAATAGTACTAATATCCCAGATCTAGCAAACAAATTTGATGTCCTTAGTCAGTTAGAAGAAGAGTTAAACGACTAAGTCCAGCCAAAATAGGAGCCGTTTGGTTGGACAGCCCTAGATCTGTGCAACCCATTAGTGGTTCCATTCCCTCTAAGCAAGTTAGTGATGTGTTCGTAGCCCAAGTAATAGTTAGTACTAAAAGTACCCCTCCAGTACATGTCCTAGCACTCCTAGATTCCGGAGCTAACTCTTGCTTTATGGATAAGAAATTTGCTCAAGCTCATAAGATATCCCTAAGAAAACTCCAGTGTCCAGCCTCTGTAGTAGTCATTGATGGACGTCCCATTGCTTCCTAAAATATCATAGAAGAGTCAGAGCCCATTAATATTGTCCTAGATAACTTAGCATGTGTAGTATCATTTAATATTATTACTATCCCAGAACATCCTATAGTTTTAGGATTACCTTGGTTCGAGTTAAATAACCCAGACATAGATTGGAGAACAAGAGCAATCCGGTGTCGACAAACCCAAGGGTCAACTCAGAAGATGGCAACCATTTCGCTACGTCAGTTGCGTAAAGAAGGGCGCAAGGAGGAAATGTTCCTCTTTGCAATATTAGTAAACCCGTCCAACACCACTAAAGAAGAATCCACCGTTCAACTTCCCCAGAAGTATCGTCATTTCGCCGATGTGTTCGATAAAGTACAAGCCAACACAGTTCCTCATCATCAACCGTACGATTGCCCCAACGATTTACAACCGGGAAAAGAGCCGCCATGGGGACCGATCTACAATTTGTCACCAACCGAGCTGGAAGTCCTTCGGGCCTATATAGAGGAGAATTTGGAAAATGGTTTCATTCGGCATTCGAAATCTCCAGCCGGCGCGCCCATTTTCTTCGTCAAGAAAAAGGATGGATCGCTTCGTCTCGTTGTAGATTACCGTGGCTTGAATAAGGTTACAATCAGGAATAGGTATGCTCTTCCCCTTATCTCAAGTCTTTTAGAACGGATCAATGGTGCCAGGTTCTTCACGAAGATCGACTTACGGGGGGGAGCATATAATCTCGTACGGATCCGACCAGGAGACGAATGGAAGACCGCGTTTCGCGCCAGATATGGGCACTTCGAGTATACAGTCATGCCGTTCAGCCTCACTAATGCGCCGGCAGTCTTCCAGCACATGGCTAATGATATATTCCGAGATCTATTGGATTATTGTTTGATCATCTATTTGGATGATCTACTGGTTTATTCAAAGACCCAAGAAGAACATGATTCTCATGTACTATTAGTACTAAAACGACATCGAGAACATGGTCTGTATGCAAAGCTGGAAAAATGTAGTTTCGGATGCAACCAAGTGGAATTTCTCGGCTACATCATTTCGTCAGAAGGCATCTCCATGGACCTAGCTAAGGTCAAAACAGTGGTAGAATGGCAGACTCCGCGTTCGGTGCGGGATGTGCAATGCTTCCTAGGCTTTGCCAATTTTTACCGGAAGTTCATACAAGATTACTCAAAGATCGTTCTACCTCTCACACAACTTACCAGGAAGGGACAACCGTTCATCTCGTCTGAAGAAACGGACATGGCTTTCGAGAGTCTTAAAAAGGCATTTACATCGGCTCCAATTCTAGCTCATGTCGATCAGGAAAAACCATTCATTATTGAAGCTGACGCATTGGATTT
This sequence comes from Azolla caroliniana, assembly GCF_043228905.1. Lineage (NCBI taxonomy): Eukaryota > Viridiplantae > Streptophyta > Polypodiopsida > Salviniales > Salviniaceae > Azolla > Azolla caroliniana. The sequence continues at coordinate 12,085,036 of NW_028230442.1, forward strand.
TGCATTGGGGAGCATTCTGTCACAACAGGGGAATGATGAGAAGCTACATCCTGTGGCTTTTCACTCACGCAAGTTTGACGCCGCCGAAATCAACTACGAAATTCATGATAAGGAGCTATTGGCAATAGTGGATTCTTTTATGCAATGGAGGCATTTTCTGGAGGGATCCTCTCATCCAGTCATTGTATTTAGTGACCACAAGAATCTTGCCTACTTTCAGGATGCTCGTGTATTGAATCGATGTCAAGCTCGATGGGCCCACTTCCTCACGCGTTTCAACTTCAAAATTACATATCGTCCGGGGAGGCACCAAGGGAAGGCAGATGCGTTATCACGTCATTCGTATCTAGCACCCCGTCCCAGTGAGCCAGCTTTCGATAACCAAAAACAAGTCATCTTGGGACCGACACGACTACAAGCAACAAAGATCTTTGACATGCCTCTGGATTCCCGCGTTATCGATACCATATGTGAAGACTTGAAGACAGATGTGTTCGCCCAAGCTATACTAGCACAAATTGATCCCTCTCGAGCGTCGTGTTCACTGTCACAACCACCAGGTACGGACTATCGGCAATTCAAATACCATGATGGATTACTCTTCTGTAAAGAACTTTTGTATGTTCCTAATGGTTCTTGCCGCCTTCGAGTAGTACAAAACTGTCATGACACATATACAGCTAGGCATTTTGGTAGTACTAAAACATTACATTTAGTACAACGATCATTTTGGTGGCCCTGTATGCGACAATTTGTCGAGGATTTTGTTCGGACTTGTGATACATGTTGCAGAGCGAAAATGCCAAGGCATCATCCATATGGTTTATTAGAACCATTACCAAGTCCAAGCAAGCCGTGGCAATCCATTGCTCTAGACTTCATCACAGATCTTCCAGTCTCTAAAGGGTTCAATGCGATTCTAACGGTGGTCGATCGATATACGAAGATGGCTCATTTCTTGTCATGTACTAAGGAGATCTCCAGTGAAGACACTGCGAAATTGTCATGCGTGAAGTATGTCAGCATCATGGACTTCTCGATAGTACCATCAGCGACCGTGGACCCCAGTTCGTGTCAAAATTCTGGAAGCACCTCTTTAACATGCCCAAGGTCACTTGTAACCTCTCCTCCGGCTACCACCCACAAACCGACGACCAAGCTGAACGAACAAATCAAACGTTGGAGCAGTATCTGCGGTGCTTTCTCAACTATCATCAGGATGATTGGGCAGATATTCTCCACTTCGCCGAATTTGCCTATAACAACTCTATCCACGCATCCACTAAAGTTACGCCATTTTATGCTTATACGGGATGTCACCCCCGGTGGAGTGTACTTGAAACCCCAGAGGTGTCCATAAATCCGTGCGCGGAGTATCATTTGGAGCGGTTACGCAAGATACAAGCGGATTTATCTACTCATCTCCAACAAGCTCAACAAACACACAAGGTCTACGCGGATCGTCATCGACTTCCATCCAGTTTTAATATTGGAGATCGGGTGTGGCTGCTACGACGACACATCAAGACTACTTGCCCATGTGAGAAGTTGGATTATCGGCGATTAGGTCCTTTCCGTATTATTGGACAGATTAATGATGTCGCTTTTCGTCTCGATCTACCTCCTCAACTTCGGATACATCCGGTGTTTCAAAGTTCTCTCCTCGAACCCTACCACGAGAGCACCATCCCAGAACGTCTTATCCAACCTCCACCCCCGATCGAGCTTGAAGATGGGCCGGAGTACGAGGTTACCGCCATCCTTGATTCCAAGATTGTTCGTAACAAGCTCTACTATCTAGTCGATTGGCTAGGCTATAGTCCCAGCGAGCGTACTTGGAAACTGATTGAGAATGTGACCAATGCTCGTGCTCTTCTTGAAGCCTTCCATCGTCAATATCCACACAAACCGGGTCCTCAATCCAAGATGACTCGTGACACTCGTCGTTTTAAAGGGGGGATAGTGTCATGATATGGCAAAACTCGAACCCATGACCTTAGGTTATATGGGTCGAGCTCTTGACCATTAGATCATCTATTGTAATACGTAAAATATTATTTTCATTTACATTTTATTATAGGAAATTAGTGTATATTCCAGAGTTCTCTTGAACATTCTAGAAACTTTAGGATTACTCCTGAAAACACTATAAAAGAGGGCACTAGGCATTATGTTGAACCAAATTGGTTCAACGCCAGTCTTAAACCTTTTAGCCACCATTGTATATTCTCTTCATATAATACATATCTTTCTTATCATCACTCACTCTCTCTCTCTCTCTCTCTTTCTCTCCGTCTCGCTCACTTCTTCCTTCTCTCGAAGAAGTTCTACACCTCTCATAGTACTAATCCTTCGTTTAGTACTAATTCCTTCTCTGTCTCAGTACTGTTCCTGACAGGTGGTGATGGTGCTGAGATCCTGCGTCCGGTGCCATCTGGCAGCCGGTCCTTCTAATGTCACGCCGAAGTCGGCTATCTTAGATCGTTCTTCTTCTGCCGCGGTTAACCATTGTGACACATGGTTTGCTTCCCATGTTTGTTCAAATACGTGAATGTGAACCTCCGCGTCCGGGTCATCCCGATACTTGGAGTATTGGAACAGCATATCGTCGTCCGGTGTCGGTACGCGGTCTGGTGGTTTTGGTAGTCTTTCCTACTGTTTCGCCGGCGTCTGAGGTCTTTGCCGGTTTTCCTTTGGTGTTGCCGGCTCAACTTCTGATGTTGGAGGTTTTTGCCGGTGTACTTCCGTCTCTGGAGGTTGCTCCCCAACGAGTGCCGGAAGTTCTTGGTCTGCCAACTCTGGTTCCGGTGTCGGTAAAGTATCCGACTCCTCGTCCTCCGGTCTTCCTGGGGTGTCGTTACTGCTGCGATAGTTCGTATGCGCGCGGTAACCCCCTTCCGAATCCGATTCCAGTGCTGAGAATGCTTCAGACTCGCCTTCTCTTCCGGCCAGGGCCTGGAGAAGGGTTTCCGCTTCCCGGAGGCTGCTTAAGCTGCTTCCTTCGTCCGGGTAGGCGTTTTGTTGCAGACGAAGCAACTCCTCCGCCACTTTCCGGATCACTTTGGAAAATGATCGATCCGTTCGGATTTCTTCCGCTGCTTGCTGAAAAGCCTCTCGCTGTCGTCTCCGTTCAGCAAGTCTTCGTGCTCTCTCCGTAACCAGGTCGTCTGTTGGCCTCGTCATCCATTCCTGCCGATGTTCTCTGCGATAATGCGGGAATTGTGGTCGCCAAAAACTGTGTTACTGCTAGGGCCGGACAACAGCCTAACACAGGGTGTCCACTTAAGACACGTCACCAAAGGGTGGTACGACAGAATGACTTACGGCACAATGCTTAATTAGACCTTAATCGACTACTTAGCCATTCGTAATTAACACGCGTAAGATATGACAATAATCACAGAACGGTAATCAACACTTGAAGATTAAGACCATAAGCTTTATTAATTATCCGCTACTGATTACATTGTAACCAGGCCTTTATATAGGTTTCAGGTGCGAAATACAAAACGGTGCCAAACGGCACCTTTACGGAATCGTTCCGGATCCGGATCGGCATACCGATTCCGGTCCATCCGTCCACATCTTCTTATATAATAATATGTATATATTAAGACTACTAATTCCAACAATTCCCGAATAACTATTCCTTTCACACTCTGGTTTGGAGTTTGGACCTCCTTTAGCCTTCTTTGCCGGCCGGTAACAACAATTTTGTGAATGATCGTTTGGTTTAGATATGGGGAATCCAACACACCGTAAGTGATCACACCTATACGCTGCACTTGGCTGATGGAAGAGTACAATACATCAACGGGGCGATTCATTCATTAGGAATTTCTATTGATACTTATATAGAGGAAGTAGACTTCCATGTAATGAATATTTGTACCACCGATGTAATACTGGGTTATCCCTGGTTTTATAATAAAAACTCTTCTTTATTTATTGCTTGGGTTCGCCATTCCATTTCTTTTGTACTGAACGATTGTACGCATTTTATTCAGTGTGTAAAAAAACAATCCCTCTCGATTGTTTCCTCGTGTCCATCAATATCCGAGTTGTCTTGTTCTACGTTGTTTTATTGTGTACTTGATCCGGACATTCACGTTTACAATATTGATAATGTCCTGGTTCAATTAACATATTTAGAACAACAACTTGATGAAATCTTAAATGATTTTCATGATGTTTTTCCAAGTGAACTACTTGATGGGTTACCTCCTAAACGTAATATAGACCATCGTATAGATATTGTACCTAGTGTTGCACCAATAAATATACCTCCGTATCGCTTGAGTAAATCTTCATGGGGTGCACCAGTTCTCTTGGTTAAAAAGAAAGAGGGCACATGGCGTATGTGTATTAATTATCGACGCTTGAATAAAGTGACGATCAAGAATTCGTACCCATTGCCCCGGGCTGACAATCTAATTGACCGTCTCCAGGGAGCTCGGTATTTTACGAAACTTGATCTCCATACTGGCTACCATCAAATACGAATAAGTGAGAACGATGTTCCTAAAACGGCATTTCGTACGCGCTATGGCCATTATGAGTTTTTGGTTATGCCTTTTGGTTGGACCAATGCTCCGGCTACATTTCAACAAGAAATGAATGACATTTTCCGAGAACAACTTGGAAAATTTGTCGTTATTTTCTTGGATGATAGTTTAGTTTATAGCCGTACATTACAAGAACATGCTAGACATGTTCGCGTTGTTTTACAAACATTGCGTGACAAACAGTTTTATGCAAAGATCTCAAAATGTGAGTTCTTCAAGAAATCAATTACTTATCTAGGACATCTCATAACCGAACGAGGAGTTGAAATTGATCCTTCTCGCATTGAGAAAATCAAGCTTTGGACCACTCTTCGAAATATTCGAGAAGTTCAATCATTCCTTGGTTTTGTCGGGTTTTTGCGAAAGTCTCTTCGTAATTACTCCCAATTGACGACGCCGTTTACTAATCTTTTAAAAGGTTAAACGCGTAAGTCTACAAAACCTATTGTGTGGAATGCTACACTAGACCTCGCCTTTAAGGAACTCAAGGACCTGGTTTGCAAGGCTCCTTCACTTCTTTTACCTGATCCTTCAAAACCTTTTGAGGTTGAAATTGATGCAAGCGATTATGCTATAGGTGCTGTCTTGTATCAAGATGGTAAACCAATAGCATTCGAGAGTATAAAACTTGATTCTGCTCAATGTCGGTATACCGTTCAAGAAAAGGAATTATTTGCAGTTATACATGCGCTCAAAACATGGCGCCATTATCTTTATGGAAATCGCTTTGTGGTAACTACGGACCACGAGTCCTTGAAATATTTTTGTGACCAACAAGACCTGAAAGGTCGTAAGGCACGATGGGCTGATCTCATCCAGGACTTTGATTTTTCCATACGATATCGTAAAGGTTCCATGAACACTGTCGCTGATGCATTAAGTCGCATCCGTGAAGTTAACATGCTTAGCTTCATTGAAATAACATCAGATCTTTATGATCACCTTCGAGGAAAGTATCCTGATGACAGTTATTTTGCAAAATACTGGGCAAGAGTTGAGTCTGGAACAGACACCACCACATCCTCGAAGGAATACTTCCACATTGCTAACGGTTTGCTCTACCGTAATGGGAAGGTTTGTGTTCCAGATTTATCCGAGGTCAAAAAGAGGCTTTTTGAATGCCATGATGCACCCTCAGTAGGGCACCTTGGAATACATCGTACACTCATTCTCATCTCCACTCAATTTTATTGGCCTAAGATGCGTCCTGACATACATAGCTATGTGACTAAATGTCACCAGTGTCAGGTTAACAAAGCCGAACGACTTAAAGCCGCAAGACTTTTACATCCCTTGGGCATTCCCAATAATAAGTGGGAAAGTATATCCATGGATTTTATTGTTAGCCTTCCTCTCACCCAAAAAGGTCATGATGCCATCTGGGTTGTCGTTGATCGACTAACTAAAATGGCCAGATTTATTGCTACTAAAACCACGGTAACAGCTCCTGAATTGGCTTACCAATTCGTTGATGAATTGTTTCGTTTTTATGGGTTACCGATGGATATTGTGAGTGATCGAGATCCAAAGTTTACTAGTGACTTCTAGAAGCAAGTCTTTAAGAAGTTAGAAACTACGTTGAGCATGAGCTCCACAGATCATCCTCAATCCGATGGACAGATAGAACGAGCAAATCAAATTATTGAGGACATGCTTCGAGCATACGTTGGTGCAAAACCAACAAAATGGGAACGTTATCTCCCAATTTTGGAGTTTGCTTATAACAGCTCCAAGCATACGTCGACGGGATATATTCCTTTTATGTTGATGTATGGTTTTCAGCCACAAGCCCCGATTGATGTTAATATACATCATGATGAGTTGCGAAGTACACAAAACTTTCTTCAGGATATGCAAGATATGTTGCATATTGCACGAGATAATATAAAAACAGCTCAAGATAGAGCGCGTTTTTATGCCGATCATCATAGGCAACCTCATGTATTAAACCCTGGACAGAAGGTATTTTTACGTGTACCTCACAATTCTAAGACATTGTCTACGGGTAAGTGCGCTAAGTTAGCCCCACGGTTTTGTGGACCTTTTACAGTCCTCAAACGCATTGGGTCATCAGCCTATCGTCTTGCTCTTCCCGATGGTGTTGGAATTCATCCAGTCTTCCATGTGAGTCGTCTAAAAGAACTTCTAGGTTCTGGCGACAATACAGTTACAACTGAAACTCTGGTTACTTTTGAAGAATTATCTTCTAAACCACATGTACCAGAAAGAATTCTCGATGTTAAAACAAAAACATTACGTACTAAAGAAATCCGAGAATTTAAAATAAAATGGATGGATAAATCAATAAAAGATGCCACATGGGAACGCGAAAATACTCTTAGAACTAACTTCCCTAACTTTCCATTGCAAGAGTGCAATGTTTTAAAGAGGGGGAGTATGTTACGAGCATGACCATATAATATCCCGTGGTGAGAATTTACCGTAGTATTCTATACACGTGTGAGGGTTAAACGAGAGTGTAAAGAAGGGATCTTTTTTACTACATCGAGACTCTGCTCTTGTGGTGGGTCAACTCTTGTAGTGAGCGCGCCAGTTCCAGGTACGACTCGACGCCACGGTGGTGGTATGGGACACCAATCGAGGCTTGAGTCCGTCTTGATCCCTTCGCTCGGGGGTGGTCGGGTGGATCGGCACCCTTCTTTCTCTTTCTCCTTTCTATCTATCATTACTTTATCCTTATCTTAAGCTTACTTTAGTACCTAGATCTCTAATAATTTGCCAGATTCTCATCAATATATTCCCGCAAAGTCTCTAGCTCTACAGGGGAGAGATTATAAATTGGACCCCATGGAGGTTCTTTCCCTAGTTGTAAGTCAATAGGGCAGTCGTATGGTTGATGCTCTGGCAATGTATTGGCCTTCACCTTATCAAAGACATCTGAGAACTCCTTGTATTTCTCTGGTAGTTTAATGTCTGCTTCAAGTGAAGTGTATGATGGAGTTGCTACTATTGTGAAGACGAACATGGGCTCGTTTGCCCCTTCCTCCCGCAACTGTCGTAAAGAGATGGTCGATAACTCTGGGGATCTATTATCACATGTAAGAGAGAGGGATGCGGGATTTGTGCTTTTTTCCCGGGTCTCCTCAATTGTTCTTTTCATCCAATCAATCTTCGGGTTATGGAGTTCAAACCAAGGGAGACCTAGAACTATTGGGTGTTCCGGACTACGAATAATGTTGAAAGAGATTATGCTTGCCAAATCACCAAGGACTATCCTAATTGGCTCAGACTCCTCGACTATATCTCCTGATGCTATGGGAGGTCCATCAATGACTCTTACGGCCACTAGGCTGGGAAGCTTATTCAAGAGGGCGTTTTGTGACAAGGCAAATTCACGATCCATGAAACAAGAGTTGGCTCTAGAATCTAGGAGGGCAGAGGATAGGACTCAATGACATGTAGATGTGGTAAGCTTGACTTGTGCTGAAAAAACTCTACTCACTTGATTTGATGAAATGGAACCACGAGTAGGAACTAACTCTAAATAGCTAGGATGGTCCAGCCAAATGGCTCCTATTTTGGCCGAACTTACTCATTTAACACATCCTCTAATTGGCTCAAGACATCGAACCTATTCTCATGCCATGGACTATAAGGCTTACTTATGTTATTAGTAGTAACAATGGAACTCGATGTGGGGTTTTCATGGGCACTTACTTGGTATACTTGACGCCTAGGTTTATGTGGACAATTTAGAGCTATATGTCCTAGACCGCCACAATACAGGCAGAGCTGATGCGCTCGACATCGTTGCTTCTCAGCATATGATAACGGCCCACGTCGTTGTGTTGACTCTATTTCCATCAGAGTTGGGCCATCCCTTGTAATGGGTCTAGAAACTTGTGGAGGCGTTGCGACTACGGAAGCATAAGTCTGTTCAAGTTGGCAGCGTAACATTTGTTGGCGCTTAGAACGTCGCTCAAATAGGCGATTATCACATCGCACGGCTCGACTAATGGCTTCTGTAAGCGATTTTGGATCTTCAAGGAAAGTAAGAAGAAGATCTTTGACATCATTTTGCAAACCTTGACAGAATTGATCTATTAAGGCCACCTCATCCCAAGGGATATCGCATGCCAAGAGACGGAAATCGGTTGCGTAAGCCGACGCGGGATGATCTCCGTGTCGAGGCCTTCAAATCTTGTTTATCGATGTCCCAGTGTTGTCGGTGTCTCTAAAACTAGCTTGAAACTCTTTAAAAAATGCCTCGAAATCCTCCAACAATGGTGATTTCTTCACGAGAAGTGGTGCGAACCATGCTAACGATGTACCGCATACCAAAGTTCCCACTAATCCCACACGAGCAACGTCAATTGGATACCGATTGGGATGTCATTGAATAACCAGACGAACTTGATTCAAAAAGCCTCGAAATAAAGACCTCGTACCATCAAACTTGGCGGGGAGGTTGATCTTTGCCTCTCTAGGGGACGCATGTTCTCATAATGACAATATAGTCGCCTCGAGTTGATGAACCCGCTGTGATAACTCTTCATACTGTTGAGCATTTTCAGTGCTCACTTGTTGTAGGTCTCCAAGTAGCCTTCGATTCTCATGCTCTAATGCCAAAAATTTATTCGTGAGCATGTCGAGCTCAGAAAGAACACGCATGTATTCTTGTTTGCTCACGGACTCCATAGCTTACGAGGGGAGAGGAGAAGGAAGAAGAGAACTTGTTAGTTGTGGAAGATGAAGAAATGAAAGATAAATTGGTTCAAATTGTCAAGACAGAGAGAGACAGAGAGAGAGAGAAAGAAAGAAGATAGAGAGATAATTGAAAAGGAATTATTATATTGAAGAGTAAATGGATTCCAAAGAGTAGGCAACAGAGTACTACAAAATGTCGTTGAACCAATTTAGGTTTGGGATGAGTGGTAGATCCCGATTTATAAGTAATAGAGAACACTCTAGAATATTCTAGGTTATCCTAGAATGTAGAGTAATCTAGAATATCTCTAGAAGGTTCTAGTGTATAGAACACTCTAGAAAATTCTAGGTCATTCTAGAATGTAGAGTAATATAGAATATTCCTATGATATTAGATTTCATATTCTAAAAACTATACATACAAGAATGTTAATACAATGGCTAAGGATTTGACATGTGTACAACAAGGTCGTGGGTTCAAATCCTTTCGAGGCATGATGTGAGTGTTATCATGATAGCGCCGACCCGAACGGAGGAAACAGAAGGTGGCTCGAGCCGGACTAGGTTTCGACCCCGGCAAAGGTCGTATCAACAAACGGCGAGACTGGAAAAAAGTGGGGCCATCAATAGTTGGATTGGCTGCGGAGATAAGGGTTGCGTTGGCTCCGACCCGGACGGATGAAACGAGAAGGTGGCTCGAGTCGGGCCAGGTTCTGACCACTGTGGTTGCGGGACCATCTGGGGGCGCGGCTCTAGAGGAGCTGATGAAGATGGTACACGATCTCCAAATCGGTCAGTTGACCAAAGGTGTATATAGTGTGATGTTGTTGGCCACATCCGAAGAGACTGCGTCAACTTCGACGAAGCCCTTAGGAGGAACATGGTATACATTTCGAATGATAGGGTGCATGCGAGCGACACGCGAAGGCCGCTCGAAGTAAACACCGGATGAGGTGGCATGAAGAGGACATTGGAGGAGGCAACGATGCGTCATGTCGAGGCCATTCACTACTCGGCCTCGGTTGGCATCAATGTGGGCAGAGAGAAAGCCACTGACTTTGGGGCTGACTCCGGATTTTGGTCGGTAGTACTAGAGGGATTCCACGGAAAGAAGGTCAAGAAGGAGGAAGTCAATTGTGCAAAGAGCCAGGTTCACGAAGTAACCGGATGGAGCGATCCGGTTGAGGAAAAGACCGACTTCGTATTAGGTTCTGGTTAACGACAAGCTGGCCGGAAAGACTGGAGGGGCAGGCCCTTCGGTGATGTACGACACCCGGAGCAGACCCAGGAGGAGTGATTTCCAAGATGAACCTACGGAAGGTCCTGAAGGAGCGAATCCTCGATAGTCGCGTGGAACTCACGCTGCGGGAAGTGGTGGGAGTAGAAAAGAAAGAGTTCCATGATGGCATTGTCGATCTCGTAAAGAATAAATGGCTAGCGACAGAGCCAGAACTGAAAAAACCGGTAGAAGTAAGGCGGCACTCCTCGATGAGGTGGCTATGGAAGATGCGTTTACCGATAGCCACTACGTTAGGCCGCATTGGACGAGGGCGACAATGGAGACCCCGGTTTGGATTGGGGATGGTTGGGAAAGATGTCCCTCTAGATGGGAAGAGAAGTACCGTGTTGGTGAGTATCTCGATCGAGACTGAAACCGAAATCAAAACCGAAAACCAAAATCGTTTCGGAAGACTATAATTGTAAATAGTCTAAAATGCCCCTTGTGGGCTATACTTGTAAATAGCCAGAAAGTTTCTTTTGTTTATAAGAAACTAGGGCAAACTTTAGTAAGTGTAGTTGATCATTATTGTAAAGTGAGAACGAGGTACTTGCCTCTATAACCATGAGTGAGAGAGTGAGAGTGTAACTTTGTGGCTGTCTGTCAGACGAAGGAGATGTTACCCCGTACGAGATGTACGAAGAGTCAAGTGTGATGATCGAGGGTCGAATGTTATCATGATGTTGTTGTGTATGTGTAGGAGGCATAAATGTAATTGTGAGTCGATACGTATGTGAACACATGCACAAGTGTGTGCATGTGGATGGATACGAGGTGTGAGTGAGTGTCCAGTATGAATGCTCGAGGGGGCCTACACCCCTATGTATCTACCCCCTCTTGTACTATTTAACCCCTTATGGGGAATGAATGAAACATGAATGAACATTTCTCTCTAATCTCTCTCTTTGTCACCTTTTCTCTTCTCTCTCCCTCTCTCACGTTGAACCCCCTTGGGAGGGGGGTGGAGCCATTCTAGGCACCACCCTCCACCCCACAATGCTTCTCTATATGATCTCTCTCACCATCATACTCTCCATCACCATGTCTATCTTCATTACCAATCATCATAGTTATCATTCATCATCGTCGTCGTCGTCCTTAACCCTAACTCTAAAACGTACAACACCTTTTGGCGACCACTAAGGCGACCCCCCTTTGGAGACGGAGTCGAAGAATGATATGTGGCGATGCAAGTCAATAACGACAAAATATGCAAGAAATGGTGATGGTGATTGAAAGTCGTCGAGGAATGCAACAGGGTGATGTTGTGCGCAAGGAAGATGAAGAATGTTACGTGGTGATGATCTGCAAGAAATGGAATCGACAACAATATGCAAAAAATGGCGACCATGATGTGCATGAGAAGCAAGAAATGACAGATTGATTATCCATGCCATGATTCTGATACAAATTAATGTCTATACAAGTGTATTTTGTTTGACATGTGATTGGTCTTTTTGGCGTGGATCTGATCGCAAAGAAAGAAGAAAAAAGCAAGGTAGAAATAAAGCCTATGATCTATGCGAGACCCAACCACCACATGTTGTATCTTCCAAAGATGCGAGAGTGCATTTCTATCCACATATGACCAGACACACATGGCCAGAAAGAAAATGACTGGACCAAAGGGAATTGTTGGAACAAAGATGGAGAAGGCAATTAAGAAAGCGAAAGAAATACAAACAGACGCAGAAAGACACGACTAGTCAGATGGCCGGGAACAAGGAACCAGAAGTACAACCAAATGGGCAGAACTCGCCGGAATGGCCGGAGTGACCGGACAACGGGCAAGAGTGGCCGGAGTGACCGGATAGCAGCCGAAGTGTCTAATTGGCCGGACAACAGTCGGAGCGACCGTAGAGAGGTCAGAATGGCCGAATAACGGCCAAACAGCGGCTGAAGAGCAACCGGGCAACAGTCTGAGCGGTTGGAGAGCGGTCGGAAGGGATGGAAACCAGTCGGAATAACCTGATGTAGACAGGCAGCCGAGACGACAGACCGGATGCATGACCGAAAGACGACGGACAACAACCAAACTGACTACCGGAAAACCGACAGGAACGAGCCGGACTAAGATGGCTCGAAGGCTAGAACACCGACAGAGATGGAGGAGAGGCCGGAGAGCGACCTAAGAGTGGTCGTAGTGCCGAACAACGCTAGAACGGAGGCGGCTGGACCAGACGACGCCGGACAACGACGAAGATGGAGACGGACAAACAACGGGATGACGGCAATGGCAATGGCAACGGCAACGTACAAAGAGTGACAGAGATGACAATCGAAATGTACAGCCATGCCAATGGCAACGGCAACGGCAACGACCAGACAATGGGACATTGACACCAAAAAGCGACGTAGCCGGAAACAGAGCCGCCGAAAAGCGAAGGAGACAATGACAACGACGGAGAGCAGGTCGACGAGCGGAGGAAGAAATGGCTCGAAACGACACAGAAGAAGAAGAAGAAGAAATAGAGGGGAGAAAGAGATAACAAGATGAGCATGAACTAAGACAAATAGACAGAGATAAAATAGATTGGAAGAGGATGAAGAGGAAGATAGAAGACTTTCTCTTGAAGAGAAGAAAGCTAACGAATCGCAAGAAGGCGGGAAGAAGAGAAAGATGCAGACAACGGCAAGAGAGAAACGTAAGAAGCAAAGAAGAAGACAAACACAAAAGCAAAACGACCTAAAAGCAAAACTCAAATCATAACAAAACCAAATAGAAATACGAGAGAGAGGGAAAAAAGGAGATGAGGGCATCCATGAAATTTTAAAAACATGAGGGTACAATATAACATTTTAAAAAACAAGAGGGCACCACCAAAATTTTGAAAATCCCCAACACTACTCACACACACTCAAAACAAAGGAAGAACATACATACACACGACATGATTTTGGACCCATGAAGAAGTTCGTAAGCCGACAAAACGAGAATGTTCGTGTCGCGGAAAGATTTGCTGACTGACAAAGATGTTCGAGTCAAGCACTCCGATCGAGGGAGTCAATCGTTGAAAGGACCGATGGAAGTTCCGGTCAAAGAAATATCATCATCAAGGCATGTGGGATCAACGTGCAAGGCACTTTCCCACGGGCGTGCCATATTGTGTTACCCCGTACGAGATGTACGAAGAGTCAAGTGTGATTATCGAGGGTCAAATGTTATCATGATGTTGTTGTGTATGTGCAGGAGGCATAAATGCAATTGTGAGTCGATACGTATGTGAACACATGCACAAGTGTGTGCAGGATGGATACAAGGAGGTGTGAGTGAGTGTCTAGTATGAATGCTCGAGGGGGCCTAGACCCCTATGTATCTACCCCCTCTTGTACTATTTAACCCCTTATGGGGAATGAATGAAACATGAATGAACATTTCTCTCTAATCTCTCTCTTTGTCACCTTTTCTCTTCTCTCCCTCTCTCACGTTGAACCCCCTTGGGAGGGGGGTGGAGCCATTCTAGGCACCGCCCCGCAATGCTTCTCTATATGATCTCTCTCACCATCATACTCTCCATCACCATGTCTATCTTCATTACCAATCATCATAGTTATCATTCATCATCGTCGTCGTCGTTAACCCTAACCCTAAAACGTACAACAGGAGAACTCGAGGTCTTTGCCTCCGAGTTCCATATTTGTACTTCCTCTCTACCATAGTGATAAGTTTTCTCAGGGTTTGTAGAAGCCCGTGGTTTTTCCCATTTCGGGTTGTCCACGTAAAATATCGGCGTCTCTGTGTGTTCACGATTTTTTGTCTGACTGCTAATTCTTGGTTTCTGTACACAAATACAAATGTGTAACCAGTTGTGGCCGATCGTTTCCTAACAAAGTGGTATCAAAGCAATGGAAGACTCGCTCGGCAGCATGTTTAACCTAACCAGATCCAACTACTCAATGTGGAAGTCGAACATGAGAGACATGCTCGGGTGTAAAGACCTCTGGTTGCCGGTGCAGTTCGGAGATAATAGACCAGAGAAGATTGATGCAGCGACTTGGGAAGTGTTGGATCTGAAGGCGGTCACATATATAAGGTATTTTATAGACATCAGTCTATACAACACCTTCGGCGAAGAAACGGAAGCAGATGTCCTATAGAAGAAGATCGTCGTCATGTTCGAAAACAAGAACGACGTGAACCGAGTCTCAGTATTTCAAAAAATCGTGAGGCTCTGGTATCAGGATGGCTCCAGTATGGCGGAGCACCTCAATGCCTTCCAAAGACTGATGAACCAAACTACCTCTCTAGAAGTACCTCTGGCCGACGAGGTATTAGCACTGTTCTTGATGGGATCCCTTCTGGACAATTGGGAAATGTTGGTTGTCATGGTGGGCAACGTGGGACCGGAAGAGAAACACCTATCCCTAGTGCAGGTGAAGTCAAGCTTGCTAAACGAAGAAGATGGCCGGAAGGACCGAGAGTCCAATACTGACCAGAAGGCCTTAGTCATGGAAGGTGACATGATTCAGGGAAGAGGTCGAAATCGAAGTCCCCAGAACCACGATAAATCGGGGCCCAGGTCCAAGTCGAGGGGGAGACCCACGTGCTTCTATTGTGGGAAGCTGGGGCAGTTCCAGAAAAACTGTCGACACTTTCAAAAGGAGAAAGAGGAAGCTGATGGTAGAGCTGAAGAAAATTTCGGACAGGAAGAACACCTCAGCAATTGTTGGAAGTGAGGAGGAGTTGTTGCTCATTACTGAGCAAAACGAAGTGAATCTCGTAGGCGAAGAATCAACATGGGTGGTCGATTCGGGTGCGTCGTTTCACCTAACCCCTGACCGAAAGTGTTTCTCATCCTACAAAGCCAGAGATCTCAGATCTGTAAAGATGGGAAATGAAGGAGCATGCCGAATCGTTGCCATTGGAGATGTGTGTTTGGAAACCTCAACAAAGTGCTGACTCATGTTGAGAGATGTACGACACGTTCCAAAGATTCAATTGAGCCTAATATCAGTCAGTCGACTAGATGATGAAGGCTACACGGGTAGCATCCAGAATGGTGTCATGAAGTTCAGCCAAGGAAGCCTGATCATGGCTTGACCTCGGAAGACCACACACTGTACATAATGAATGGGGAAGCAAACGTGGTAGCTGATACAGTTGGTGAACTGTGGCACAGGAGGTTGTGCCATATGAGATAGAAGGGGATGCAAAAGCTTGCCGAGGACAACCTCATTCCTGAGGTGAAGAACGTGCAACTTGAGAAGTGCACAGATTGCTTGGCTGGAAAGCAGAATCAAACATCCTTCTGAACGAGGCCCCCAATGAGGAAGAAAATACCGCTGGAACTCGTACATATAGACGTATGCTTTGTGGACACGAAGTCGCATGGTGGCTCATAATATTTCATTACCTTCATTGATGACTGTGCCAGAAGTTGTGGGCTTCCGTGGTGAAGAAGGAAGGATAAAGTGTTATCCGTCTTCAAAGAGTTCCAAGAGAGGGCTGAGAGAGAGACTTGCCAAAAACTAAAGGCAGTTCAAGCGGAAAATGGCGGAGAGTACCGTGAACCGTTCGAGGAATATTGCTGAATGTTACCCGTAAGAATATATGGGGAGGCATAAGGGTATGTGTAATGATGTGGTTGATGTGTATGTGTAAAGTAAATGAGTGTGTGAAGATGAGTATGTGGGAGCACATGTACAATTATGTGCATGTGACAAGAGTGTAACGATCGTCTCTTTTGTAACGTTCATTAGTATTATATAAACCCCTTATGGGGGCATCCAATGGATATACATTTTTCCCCTCTCATTTGGTGTCATTTCCTATATGTCTTTCTCTCTTGCTCTCTCTCTAACTTAACCCCCTTGGGAAGGGGTGAAGCCATTCTAGGTTTCACCGCCCACCCCAACAACACTTTTGGCACGCCCGAATGGACCGACCTTCCTTGACAGGAAGTCTCTTCTCACTCTCCCTTTTCCTCAATAATCTCTCTCTCGCTCTCTCTCCCTATCTGCATGTCTATTTTGTCTCTGTGCGAGAGAGTGATGCAAAGCATAACTATGACACGATGGACCAGCAAGGTAAGAGATCCATAGCCTCAGAAAGAGGAAGATCTCCACATCAAGTGAGTGTTAGTGACTCTGATAAATGTCATGAGGTAGTGCAAGGTTCAAAATAAGAAGAAGATAAGATGCTCCATAAGCATGCAAAAGAGGTCCAGTCCGCCATGTCTACCGTCCTTTTCTGCCATGATGGGTCATTCCATCACGAAGTTGTTCACTCAGGATGCGACTTCCTCCTTTGTGCGATGACAATCACCTCCTCACATCTTGCTCCTTGCTTGCTACATTTCTTCATCACACATCATACCCGATTCTCTACTATAGTAGGGTTTATGTCCTCTATTGTTGTCATCCCTCAGAGAGGACAAGGAGTGACAACCATGGTAGCGTTTGGCAACAAAAGAAACTCTAATGTTGTTTACATGGGTCAGTGCAGGCTTGTGAACTTCTTGCACTTCATCAATCGCACGTATATGGAGCTCGATACCGCTACCTGATCAACCCTGAGCGCTTCTACCTTGAGTGCGCAGATCAAGACCCTCCAACCGGGAGTTCTAGATCCAGCTATGGAACAACCTGGAGGTGAGACGGTTGGGCATCGTGGCCTACTCGGGGCCGAATAAAAAACGAAGGACGTTTTCCAGAAAGCTAAAGCTATGGAGGATTGAGGATTCTTCTACATCCGAGTCTACTGTTTTGTACTCTGCTTCTTGTTCCCCTCTGTCATTCCTCGCTTCCTTTGATCCCTGCTTTTAGACCCTGTGCACGTAGAGTGATGTAGAGCATAGACATGGCGAGGAGTCCTTGTCTCTCAGAGTGATGGGCATCATCATCAACACACCTCTCTGTGCAGAACTCGTAAGAGGAGGTGCATGTGAATCTAGAACTCCTCCCTTGTAACATGGTAGGAGGGTCGACGTAAAAGGATGTGATGGCTGCCTCAGTAGCATCCCTGGAGACATCTGAAGAAGAATCGAAGAGCACAAAAGATACCAATGATTCCAAATTCTACAGACAATTGCATGAACCGGATCTGCCCTTAGCAAAGCTTCATTCCGAAAGACAACGAGAGCGCTGATGATGAAGCTTCAGGATTGAAGATAATGATGACGAGAAAGAAGAATAGAGAGGATCAATGTTTATCTCAAGGAGGCTAGTGGAGGACGAGATGTACCAAGGGAAGTCCTCATGGATCGAGAGCCAGGAACGATGGACAGTATTCACACTGGGACCACTTGGTTGTAACCCCGTGGGCCGCCGCCGCCGCAATCCGCTAGAAGTGAAAGTCGAGAATATGAATGGAAGCAAGAAGAGAGGTGCATTCTAAAAGCACGAGGGCAGATCGCAAAATTTCAAAAATTGGAGGGCATCAAAACCGAATTTCAGAAGTTCGAGGGCATGCGACCAAATTTCAAAAATTGGAGGGTAGAAGGGAAATTTTCGAAAATTCAAGGGCATAAAAAAAACAAAACTTGAGCGCAAAATTTTAAAGACCAAAGGGTGAAAAATATAAAACTCACTTCACATGATGAAAGAAAGAATACACAAATGCACAACACGATTTCACGACCCATGCCACATTGAACTAGCTGATTGGTGTATGATCCAATCACGACTTGTGCTGACCGAACGAGAAGGTTCGAGTCAAGCAAAGCTCCGATCGAAGTTATCGATCGTAGAGTAGTGATTTGAGGGATTTCCGACCGTTGAGATGACCTATGGCAAGTGGATTCACCGTGCAATGCACTGTCCCATAGGCGTGCCATGTGTTACCCGTAAGAATGTACGGGGAGGCATAAGGGTATGCGTAATGATGTGGTTGATCTGTATGTGTAAACTAAATGAGTATGTGTGAGCACATGCACAATTATGTGCATGTGACAAGAGTGTAACGGTCATTATTTACCGTTACATTATGTATTATATAAACCCCTTATGGGGCATCTAATGGATATACATGTTTCCCCTCTTATTTGGTGTCATTTCCTATTTGTCTTTCTCTCTTGCTCTCTCTCTAACTTAACCCCCTTGGGAGGGAGGTGAAGCCATTCTAGGTTTCACCCCCCACCCCAACAACATCGAAATCAAGGAGTCCGGCTCGAGTATATCGTGCCGAAGACACCAAAGCTTAATGAGCTGGCCGAGAGAATGAACCGAATCGTAATGGAAAGGGTCCGAAGTATGCTTGCACATGCTAAGTTACCGAATATGTTATGGGCTCAGGTGCTGATGACGGTGGCGTACATGATAAACTGATCACCCTCAGTACCCCTGGACGGTGATATCCCACAAAGGGTGTGGAGTGGCAAAGACATTTCGTACCGACATCTGAGGGTGTTCGACTGTCTTGCCTATGTGCATGTGGCAAAAGAGCAAAGGGGAAAACTAGACCGGTAATCTCGGCTAGGTATATTTCTCGGTTATGGAAACGATGAATTTAGCTATCGACTATGGGACTTAACCGAGAAGAAAGTGATTAGGAGCCACGACATTGTCATCACGGAGGAAAAGACAATAGTGGCCGGTCAACAAAGTAACCATTTGAAACACAGGGATTGGGCCGACAATTGACAAGTTTGTGGAGGCCTTCACGGGGAGGTTGATTTACTCAGTCGGCGACTTGTACTCTGGATATGACTAGTTCTAGCTAGCCATGGAGAGTAGGAATATCACGACGATGCGAACCCCTCTCGATCTAACTCGGATGTGTACCCTGCCGCAAGGAGGGACCAACTCGGTGGTGCACATGATGAATGTAATGAACAAGGTTTTGAGGGACTACATCCCGATCAAGGGATTTCCGGAGGAAGCAAAGGATGAATCGATCAAGCTGGACAGATGTCGGAGGTTTGTTGCAGACCACATCTCCGAGTGCGAGAAGATATTGCAGAGGCTTGAGGGCGCTCGGTTTACCTTGTCCGGGGAGAAGGCAGCATTCGGACAACCCGAGATCCTAGTTGTGGGGCACCTGTGCAGACCATACAAACAGAAACCGTCTCCGGCGAAGGTAGAGGCCATCTCCGCGATGAAGGAAGAATGTAGGTTGGTCACGGAAGTTCGGCGATTCTTGGGAGCGTGCGCCTTCTACCACATTTGGATCCCACACTACTCGCACCTTGCGGAGCCGCTCTACGGGTTGCTAAAGAAGGGTCGGAAGTTCGAATGCGGCGCAGAGCACACGAAGGCGGTTCGAAAACTAAAGGAGAGGCTAACAGTAGCACCGGCCCTCCGGAAAGCGGTATACAAGACAAATACTTTGGTTTACGTAAGGGTGGAGATGAGTCTGACCGGAATCGGGTGGGTGGTTCATCAAGAAGACGAGGATGACATACGGTTCCCCATCCGGTTCGGTGCGAAAGTGTTGAGCAAGTGGCAATTGTTGGCCAGTGGCGGCCAAGTATGGAGGGACGAAGAGGCGAGTTGGTTCGTAGAGATAATTGAATAACTAAGAATTATGTTAGGAACGAACAGATCCAGAAGAGGTATGCCAATTCGGATTTGGACTGATTCATAGCCGGTTGCCGGTTAGGCACCGTTTTGTAGCACAAACCGGATGCTTATAAAAGGATCCGGATATCATAATTTGTATGAAGGACAGAATATTAATATAAGAGTGTGTTATTATTAATATAAGAGCGTGTTATTATTGTCTATCAGATCTTTATTCCGTCCTATTTTTAATGTATTGATCTTACGCGTGTAACACACTGTGTGATGTGAATCGGATCTCAACCGGACATTAACCGGTTGAAGCCTGTCGAAGTCAGACATCCTTACCACAACCACCCCTTTGGTGAAGTGATCTGGAAGGAGGCCCTATGTTAAGTTTGGCGTGTCGAGGTGACGCAAACCGAGCTCACCCAAGAAATGCCATAACTTGTCGAGACCAACATGCTTGGTGAAGATGTCGGCAATCTGCCGACCAGTCAGAACATACGTTAGTTTGACCTCACTAGAAAGGACATGCTCGCGGATGAAATGGTAGTGCACCTCAATGTTCTTGGTCCGAAATACAGGGTTTTTCGCAAGGTGGATGTTGTTGAGGTCGTCGCAGTAGATCGTCGTTGGATCGGACACCTCTACGTGCAGATCCCGTAATAGCCGTTTCAGCCAATATTCGGCATCCGTACTCGACACGCTACTGTCGACTGCTTCTTATTGCTCCATGCGATCGCCGCACTTTCCAATGAGAATGCGTATTTGGATATGGATCTACGATCCTGGGCATTTCCGGCCCAATCGGCATCCGTGTAGCCAACTAACTGTTTGGCTACGCATACACGATACAACAACGCCATGCCTTGCGTGCTGTTGACATATCGTAATATTCTTTGCGCACATTAAGGGTGTTCGGTCGTGGGCTGCGACATAAATTGATTGATCATTCCGACCGGGTAGCTGAGGTCCGACCGGATGATCGTTAAGTAGATGACGTTTCCGACAATCTATCGAAACCGTGTCAAGTTGCACACCTTTCCCAAATCTTAGCGAAGCTTTACGTTTCTATCCAGAGGGGTCGAGATGGGCTTACAATCTGCCATCCTGAACTTGAAGAGCATATTCAGCGTGTAATGACGGTGGCTGATCAATATGCTTTCGGGGGAACGGATCACTTCGATACCAAGGAAGTAATGAAGGTCGCTAAGATCCTTCATTTACGCGGCCGATTTCTTCTAGGTCGGCATCGGGGATGACTAAATCAACAGCATAAAGTAAAAGACAAACCGGTCCATGTTGACATTGACGAACGAACAAAGAGGAGCCCGATTTGGACGTTGTAAACCCCATTCTACGCAACTCTTGTATAATCTTCGCGTTCCAAGCTCGCGGGGCTTGCTTCAGGCCGTATAACGCCTTCTTCAATCGGCAGACTACCGAAGTGTTCTGTTCAGATAGAAATCCGGGGTCTGTACCATGTACACCCGTTCCTCAAGATCACCTTGCAAGAACGCATTCTTTACATCCATCTAATGTAGATGCCACCCCTTCACCGCACCTACGGCTAGCAGAACTCACATAGTAGTCCTCTTTGCGACTGGTGCGAAGGTCTCGTCGTAATCTCCGTCGTGCTTTATATTTGTTAACGGAGCCATCGGTGCTGTATTTCACCTTATACACCCATCTACATCCGATTCTCTTTACACCTTTCGGTACGTCAACTGGGTCCCAAGTTTCATTGTCTGTTAAAGCGCAGATCTCTTTCTCCATCACGGCACACCAATTGGCTTCTTTCACTGCTTCTGCGTAGCTCTCTGACTCACGCACTTCCGCCACTCGGGTCATGTACGTGTAATGGTGCGCCATGTATTCATTGTACTTGTACCTCTTTACAGGGTTCTTCATGTGGGTATTTCAACATAATTTGTGATTACCTGATTTCTGTTAGGAAACAGGTCCCTCCGGATGCGAAGTGAGAAGAACAATGTTGATGAGCAAACTCGGCTGAGGCTTATCGACCTCGGTCGAATCCGGATGTGGAGTACCCGGCAACGGAAGACTCGGTTAGAACCGGATGACGAGTACCCGGCACCGGAAGACCCGATGAGAACCGGATGTGGAGTACCCGGCAACGGAATACCCGTGAGAACCGGATGACGAGTACCCGGCAACGGAAGACCTGGTGAGAACCGGATGACGAGTACCCGGCAACGGAGGACCCAGTGAGAACCGGATGACGAGTACCCGGCAACGAAAGACCGGTGAGAACCGGATGTGGAGTACCCGGCAACGGAAGACCCGGTGAGAACCGGATGAAGAGTACCCGGCAACGGAAGACCCGGTGCGAACTGGAGGTGGAGTACCCGGAAACGGAAGACCCGGTGAGAACCGGATGACGAGTACCCGGCAACAGAAGACCCAGTGAAAACCGGATGTGGAGTACCCAACAACGGAAGACCCGGTGAGAACCGGATGTGGAGTACCCAGCAACGGAAGACCCGGTGAGAACCGGATGTGGAGTACCCAGCAACGGAAGACCCGGTGAGAACCGGATGACAAGTACCCGGCAACGGAAGACGCGGTGAGAACCGGATGTGGAGTACCTGGCAACGGAAGACCTGGTGAGAACCGGATGACGAGTACCCGGCAACGGAGGACCCGGTGAGAACCGAATGACGAGTACCCGGCAATGGAAGACCCGGTGAGAACCGGCTGACGAGTACCCGACAACGGAAGACCCAGTGAGAACCTACTGACGAGTACCCGGCAACGGAAGACCCGGTGAGAACCAGATGTGGAGTACCCGACAACGGAAGACCCGGTGAGAACCGGATGTGGAGTACCCGGCAACGGAAGACCCGGTGAGAACCGGATGTGGAGTACCCGGCAACGGAAGACCCTTTGAGAACCGGATGTGGAGTACCCGGCAACGGAAGACCCGGCGAGAACCGGATGACGAGTACCCGGCAACGGAAGACCCGGTGAGAATCGGATGCGGAGTACTCGACAACGGAAGACCTGGTGAGAACCGGATGACGAGTACCCGACAACGAAAGACTCGATGAGAACTGGATGACGAGTACCCGACAACGAAAGACTCGATGAGAACCGGATGTTGCAGGCCCAGAGAGAACCGCTCACCGGATGAAGGGACATATATGTAAATATATAAATATGTAAAACCACGGCAGCCCTCAAAATGTAAAATATCACTATATCAAGATTACAACAATGGGGCACAGAGGCAACGACCTCTTGCTCCCTCGATTCGCCACCAGGCGGTTACAACAGAGGCAACAACCTCTTCATCTCTTGTCCTCTCTCTCTCTCTCTCTTTGTACACAGTTACGCTCAGAATTATCGCCACAACGATAATCACACAATCAACTCTATCATAATCATAATCAAGTTTGCCCTAGGTCATATTTATACTAATATGACTTTCAGGTTATTTACAAATATAGCCCTGGTGGGCTCTTTGGAACATATTTACATATATGTCCTTTCATCCAGTGAGAGGTTCTCTCTGGGCCTGCAACATCCGGTTCTCACCGGGTCTTCCGTTGCCGAGTACTCCACATCCGGTTTCCCATCCGGAGGGACCTGTTTCCTAACACTTATAGTACTTGATTGCTCATAAATGAGCATCCTACACCTACTCCCGAAATTATTCCTTACGAGGAATAACACTCTAATGGCCTCTCAGTTTGAAAACCGCCACGACCATATTTTGCGTATGGTTTTACTTACCCATTCTACGCATTGGGTTATGCACCCGTTTACGCACCCAATGTTGAGCTTGTCTCTCAGTAGTTCCTAATAGGATGTCGTCTGCTGATATGGGTGCATGGGTAAGATCGTGGCCGACTGAGGGGAGTTGGATGCGCAGGAAGCTGAGGAGTTGTATGACCAAATACGTGTAAAGCTTTCCCTCACCACGACGTACAATCTGGAGGCAAATGGGAAAGTCGAGCGTAGACATGGGCAATCGTGAAAGCATTGGTTCGAGCTTGTGACGGACGAGTCGGGAATTGGTTGAGACTACTTCCTTATGCGCTTTGGGCTGACTGAACTACGGACAGTTTGGTGACTGGATACATGTTGGCCGAGCGAGGAACTGTTGGCAACATGGATCCGAGCGGATATTGGAAGACATTGAGCGAGCGATGGCGAGAACAGAGGAAGTGAGGAAAAGGAACAACGCCTAGTTTGACCGAACGCACCGACTCCGGCCAAGGAAGATTGAGGAAGGCGATTGCGTGCTAGTCTACGACAGCAGCCTCGACAATCAACACCGGTCGACCCGGAATTTTGCATGACGGTGGTGACGAGCGCAAACCACAATGCCACGTACCACCTGGCGGAGTTGGACGGGACGAAGATAGTAGTAGCGGTTGCGGGGAAAAGGATAAAGGCCTTCAAGAAACGACATGATGTGGAACCACACCCGGAAACCGAAGACGGGGAGACCGGTGAAAGCATGCAGCCGGATGAAGACCAAACTACCAACAGACTGGAGGAGGAGTAAGGACTGGGCTAGAATCCACCGATACATTATTTGGTACATGCCGAAGGATGTGCGGTTTGGTTGGGGTGGATGTCGTGAAGGATTCCGACCATAAAGAGATGCGAGGCCAAGCGCGTGCAAACAAGTTTGTGCATCGAAGCACACGAACCAAGAAACATGTACAAACATAATGTAAATAACATAGGATTGGTAAGTACTAGGTAGTAGGAATTAAGGGTACTTTAAAGTCCCACACGCATAGAGAGAATGCGGGGATTTGATGTGAAGAAATCAAAGGGAGGGGATCTTTGACATTGATCACGATGTAACGATCTCCCCTTGTGTTATAAAGGGGCAGGCATGAGCCTGTTTTAAGTATCCGGTTTTGTGAGGAAGAAGTGTTGTCGGTTTGTGGGCCGAGCTCTCTCTCTCTCTCTCTCTCTCTCTCTCTCTCTCTCTCTTTCCAGAAAGATGATGTGTTATGGTTCTCTTTTTTTACATATGTCTCCCTTCTTTACAATTGAATATATATGCATAGGACTTAGGAAATTGGCCTCTCGAAAGGCAAGCGATCATCAATGTATAAAGGCTAAAATGCTCAAATGGATGGGAAAGGAAGCACATGTATGGATAAACAATATATTTAATGATGCATTACAACATGGTATGCATACGATTGGACTACAAATTGGATCAAACCTTTACCTAAAGGTGGAGATGTAAATAATGTAAACAATTATCAAACCATCATGGTTAGCTCATTAATGACAAAACTGTTTGGATGTATAATGGAATCAAAGATAAGTATATGGGCTGAGAAAAAGGGTAAGAGAGCTTATGGACAAGCTGGCTTTCGAAAACACCATAGCACCATTGATCACCTTGTCACCCTACGAGTATTAATGGAGGAAAGTCGCCTTAGAGATAAAGGTTTATATTGTTGCTTTGTAGACTTCAAGAAAGCTTTCTATATGGTACCTCGTGAGCATCTTTGGAGACGAATGGAATAACTTGAGGTGCCAAGTGAATATATGCTTGCAATTTATGAGAAGGTTATATGTTGTGTGTGCATGAGAGATAAACTTTCAGATTTTTTCAAAAACACTATTGGTGTTAAGCAAGGATGCCCACTCTCACCAACAACACTATTTGATCTACGCATTGATGAATTGGAAGAAATGGTTACCAAGTTTTCAAAGGAAAAATGTGTTGAAGAAGTTGTCATCGGGAATGTTGTGATTATGCTTTTGCTATATGTAGATGATGTAGTGCTTTTTGCAAATACTTTAGGAGATGCACAAAATTTTATGAAGGCATTGGAAAAAATTTGCGTGCATACTAAATTAAGTGTCAATAGCTCTAAAACAAATATTAGGCTTGTGAAGAGCCAAAAAAGAGATAAACCATGCACTATGTACAACAATGAGTCACTTGAATGTGTGGAAAGCTTCACATATCTTGGCCTTGAAGTTCCTTCAAATCATAGATGGAATGAATTTGCTACACGCTGCTTAGAGGTAGGTAAGCGAGCATACTATGCATTTGAGAACACATGCAATCTTGGAGATATTAAGTGTTGGGTCCTCAAGGAATATCTTGTCGACACTTTGGTGACACCGGTTCTTCTCTTTTGGGTGGAAGTATGGGGCGGTAGCATCCCTAAATCTATGTGGAAAGAGTTTGAAAATGTCCAAAAACATTTTCTTACAAAGTTTCTACAAGTTAAGAAACTAACGCCCTACACCCTCCTTGAGACCGGATCCGGTTGGATGCAAGATATAGAAAAATGGTTTGGTAGATGGGATGCGAGACACTTGCTTCATGATGCATCATTAGATTCCTCTGTAAATGAGGCCTTTTTGCAACGCCAATGTATCATGACATGGGACAAATGTGGAGGCTCGCACTTCACACATTATACTACACATGTTGCACCTAACTACAAAACCATATTCTTTGCGGAACGGGGAAATCGTACACATCCATACATGTTAGAGCCCATACTGTTATCTTCCATTCGAACCATTGCTTCCATGCGACTTAGCTCACATGCATTGCGATGTGAAACAGGGCGTTGGGGTACAAGTGATGAGAGTGGTCAGCTATGCACACTTTGCCCTAAACAAGTTCGCGAGTCTGAGTATCACACTTTGATACAATGCTCTGCCTTTGATCATATTCGACCATGTTTTACACATCTCTTCGATTGAGCCCAATCTTTGCATGAATTCCTCTCAGAACCACAATGTGCACTCTCGATTGCAAAATTCATTGGTAAAGTTCTTGAACATCGAGAGTCACTACTCACTTTCACACATATCACGTGAAATGTAATATTTTTGGTCTCATAGGTCATATTTGACCTCCGAAGACGATAATATAATCTATCTATCTATCTATCTATCTATCTCTCTCTCCCTATCTCTGTATAGTAGTTACACACCATAATTCTATACAATGATGATGACAACGAAAAAAACTATATCTCTGTTTGCCCTAGGTCATATTTATACTAATATGACTTTTGAGCTATTTACACTAATATGACTTTGTGTTGTCTATGATTCTCTAAGGAAGCCTCTGCTCGCACAGGAAGCCCGTGAGCTCTCGGCCAGAGGCTCTTCGATTCGTTTGTGTGCATGTGTGGGTGGAGGGAAGGTGTGCTCCAAAAAACACATGGCTTTGCTACCGGCCGAGCCCGGTTGTATTTTACCGGCCGACCAGGCACTCCATCACGGTTGCTCTGCCTACTCCCTCTTACTCCTTGGTCCGAGACTCCCGTGGTCCAGTCTATTTCCACACATACTTGTGACACCAAAAAACCAGCACACTATATATAATGAATGCTCATTTATGCTGAAATGAAGCAAACGTGGCAGCCGACATAGTGGGTGAGTTGTGGCACATGAGGCTATGCCACATAATCCAGAAGGGGATGCAGATGCTAGTTAAGAAGGATCTCGTACTAAAGGTGAAGAAGGTGCAGTTGGACAAGTGCTTTGATTCCCTGGCTGTCAAACAGAACAGAACCACGTTCCGATCGTTGGAACTCGTGCATACGAATGTATGCTATGTGGATACAAAGTTGCATGCTGGTTCATAGTATTTCGGGATCTTCATAGAAGACTGTAACCAAAAGTTGTGGGCTTCCTTGCTGAAGACAAAGGATCAAGTGGTCTCCTTCTTCAAAGAGTTCCAAGCGAGGGTCGAGAGGGAAACCGACAGAAAACGGAAGGCCGTCCGAGCGGATAATGGTGGAGAATACCGCAGACCATTCGAAGAATATTGCCGAGCGTAGGGAATTCGGCTCGAGTATATTGTGCCGAAGACGCCAAAGCTTAATGGGTTGGCGGAGAGAATGAACCGGGCTGTAATGGAGAGGATCCGAAGTATGCTTGCACATGCAAAGTTACCAAAGACATTCTGGGCTGAAGCACTGATGATAGTAGCATATGTGATAAATCGATCACCCTCAATACCCTTGGATAGTAATATTACACAAAGGGTGTGGCGTGGCAAAGACGTTTCGTACCCAAATCTAAGGGTGTTCGGTTGACTTGCCTATGTGCATGTGGCAAAGGACCAAATGGGGAAATTGGACCCAGAAACTTGGCCATGTATATTCCTCGACTACGATGACGACAAATTCGGCTATTGGCTATGGAACTTAGCCGAGAAGAAAGAGATCCGGAGCCATGACATTATCTTCATGGAGGAAATGACAATAGTCGATTGGGAGATTGAGAATAAGTCTCGAACTACTGAATCGAACTAAGTCGATGGTCGACCGAATCGATTAGAAGTCGATTTGATCGAAATCGAATCTGAGCCAGTCGGTTGATTTAGTACTCTGCAAAATCTAGAACCGGTTGAAGAACGAGGGGAACAAGCCGAACAAGGAATCGAATTCGACTTGGATGAAGAAGAACCGATCGTGCCAAATGGAGGCTGAAGATACCCCCTAAGACAAGGGAAGGCCCCCCGAATATTTCCGGTGTTAGGGTAGTTGTGGTTCGTGCGACGAAGTCGCAGGGACGAAGGTTAAGGGGAGTTGAAAGAACTTAAATTTTAATAAGGCTTGTATGGTGATGTTAGAAAGGTTAAGAGTAGCAAGAAGAAGAGTTACAAGTAATGTGTGTGTGAGAGAGAGACAAGAATAGATAGAAGATAGAGACAAAGTATGAATCAAGAAGCAAGAGTATTTGATATAAACATGATGTATATTAAAAAGACAATATTTTACCAACTTTACAATCCTTGATCGCAAACTGAACACATTCTCTACCGACCCTTGATTTGAACCCACGACCTCAACATCGAAACGAGAGGTTCTCCACCCAATGAGCTAGTCTTCTTTACTTGATTGTATT
This sequence comes from Azolla caroliniana, assembly GCF_043228905.1. Lineage (NCBI taxonomy): Eukaryota > Viridiplantae > Streptophyta > Polypodiopsida > Salviniales > Salviniaceae > Azolla > Azolla caroliniana. The sequence goes on from NW_028230442.1 coordinate 12,113,872, forward strand.
ATTTTCTCACTCTCCCTTGATTGATTTCTTGTTTTCCTTGCCCCTCTTTATATAAGTGTTGCCATGCATATGGTAATGTATGGGAGCATGGCATGCATGCAATGCATGAGTTACATGTAATGCATGATCGCCATTTAGCGCACATGTATTGCACGTGATGCATGGTAGCCATCATGCTCACTTGAGCTCCCATGTATGAAAATAGATATGGGATAAGTATAATGATGAAAATGCAGTTTAAAATAACTAACCTAGCTTAGTGGTGTATACTTTTTGTTTGGCATACAAGGTTGAGAGTTCAAGTCTCTCAAATCTACTTAATACAATATATGGCTTCATTCTTATGTCATGAAGCACATTTATTGCACACTTTTACAAATAAATAGCCTAGCCTTGTGGTATGTACATTGTACTTCGTATATAAGGATGTGGGTTCAAGTCAGATCTCAAATATTATTAAATACAACATTTAAGATCATTTTTATATTGTGAAGCACATTCTTCACGATACCCACCCCCTCTAAACTTGCACATTGGTTGTGCAGAGTTCATCCAACACTTCTTCCGATTCTTTTAGTTCTTCTACTTCTTCATAAAATTCGGGCTCTAATGACTCCCTCCTTTTAAATATTTTAATCCTTTTTCCTACCATTGGGATACAAATTTCTGTCCCATCTAATTCATTGAGGAAATATGTGGCTTTATCTATTATTTTCCTAACTTCATAAGGTCCAAACCATCTTTTTGCAAACTTCCGAATAGTACTGTATTGATTATCTAGGCTACTATCATATACTAATACCCAATCTCCCTCTTGCACCTTTCTTGGTCGTATTCTTTTCATCTTGTCAAATCTGTCCTTATTCTTTATTCTTGCCTCTTTCAATCTAGTAGCTACTTTTTCTATGTCTTCTGTCCTTGATTGAAGTTGTCGTATTCGAACTGCAAGTAAATCTTCCCTACTCATTTCCGATTCCCAAGGCAACATAGCCCATGTAGTTATCTTTTGTTCAATTGGCATTATTGGCTTCTGTCCTGTGATTAATTCTGCAGGCTTATATCCAGTAACAGTGTTGTGAGTTGTCCTATCAACCCATATTGGCTAATCACTAACCCGTCCTCTACATGCCTTTGCCAAAGCTTTGACTATTGGCCCATGTCCCCTTTCTACCTTTCCATTAGCTTCTGGATTGTACACCGTTGTCAAAGAAAGCCGAATTCCTATTTTGTCGAAAAAATCTTGAGCTTCCGCAGAATTGAGTTCTCCCCTATCTGCCACTATCTTCCCGATACATCCATATCTACAAACAATGTCCTCCAAGATGAATTGACATACTCCTAATGTCCCTTTTGTTCACAATGAACGACCGACCTTCCACTTGATTTGTTAGATCTTCTCTAGCAAGAACCAAGTATCTCTTTTGTCCTACTCCAAGTGGCATTGTTACCAAATCTATCATCCACTTGTAATGCACCCTCGGTGAGTATGTTGGGTGTAATTCATCACAAAACTTTACATTTGAATAATATTGACAAGTGGGACAAGTTTCTACATACTTTTTTATTTGCTCATAGTATCGAGGCCACCAAAATTGATCTTTAATCTTACTAAAAGTGGCCCACACTCCTCGATGACCAGCCCATTCTTTGTCATGCAGCTCTTTGATTATCTCTTTTCTTTGCCCTTCAGAACCTATTACTCTTTGTGGGCTTCCAGTCTTGGTTTTCGGATGTCGCCATAGATATCCTTCATGCAGGAAGAACTTATGGGCTTTTTTGCGAAACTGTGCGAACTCTTTTCCAGATCGACCTTTGTACTTGTCAGGGGTTTGTAGGTATTTCCCTATTTCCTTGCATTCTTCTTCATACTCCTCTTCTAGAAACTGCATTCCTCCTTCCTGGGTAATGCTTGTGGTAAGGACTGTTTGTTCTTTGTCCTCATCATCCGAGTCTGGAATCTCCTCTTCCTCATACCTTGCTCTTGATAACATATTTGCTACAGCATTTCAATTCCCAGAGATATGTCGAACTTCAGGGTTGACTAATCTAATATAGATACACCATCTTAAGATGGCTTGATCTAGAATATCACAATTAGCTATGATACCAAGAATAGGCAAACAATCTGTTTCTATTATTACTTCAGCACCAATTAAGTAATCTTTGTCTGTCTTTACTGCTATTACTATCCCCCATAGCTCTCTTTTCACCTGTGCATATTTTCTTTGTCGACCACTAAGAACCTTTGCCCCGAATCGGACTGGATACCTTTCTTCCCTATCTTGTTGGCTTATCACCCATCCAATTCGAATGGGACTAGAGTCTACTGTGAGATATATGGGCCGGGTGTAGTCTGGTTGCTTTAATGGTGGAGCTTGTGCCAAGTAGTACTTCAATTTCTTCATTGCCTCTGAATGCTCTTCACTCCATTCAAATGTCTCTCCTTTTCTTAGGAGTCTATATAAAGGTTCAGATAAATGAGCATAATGTGGAATCCATTTACAGTAAAAAACACATACCCCTAGAAACCTTCGTACTTCTAAGACGTATGTACATTCCTCTTCCATATTTTGAATTGCATTGACCTTGGTTGGGGATGGCTTTCTCCCATACGAGCCACACATATGACCAACTATTAATATCTCTTTTGCCCCAAATATTGACTTCGCCCCTGATAAGGTCAAATGCACTTCTTCCATCCTTGATAACACCTTCTCACAATCCTTGATATGATCAGCAACGAATTGACGGCAACCACTTTCGTCCAATTCCTCGTTCTTCTCTTTCTCCTTGCATCCCTTAATTGGAACATCATCTAAAAAAGGCATTGTAATATGAGGAATAAAATCACGAAGTACCTTGTTCATTCCATTCATCATATGCGCCACTGAGTTGGTCGCTCCTTGCGGCAAGGTGCACATCCGTACTAACCCTATAGGTGTCTTGATAGAAGTTATATCTCGACTCTTGATAGCAAGTTGAAATTGATCATACTTGGAATAAAGGTCTCCCATTGAATATATAGCTCTTCCTGCAAACATCTCAGCAAACTCATCCACAATTGGCCCTACTCCTGAGTTTCGGATTGTTACCTTATTCACGGGTTGCATATCTTGGATAAATCGGAGTCGCCCATCTTTCTTTAACACAGTGAACCATTGACTCGAGTAAGGAGCGTTCGATGGTTCCAAGATACCAATCCTTATCTTTTCTTTCAGAAGTTCTAATAATTGAGGGATTCTAGCCCTAGCATGGGTATTGGCTTAAAGTTCCATGGAATATGAGGAATAGTAAATATAACCATGGGCTCTACAATTTCTGGATCCACACACCCTATTTCCTCAGGTTGGAATGCAAACGCCTTTCCATGCGTTTTTAACATCTCCCTGAATTGCTTTTCTTCAGAAGGTAATAGGAAGTCACCCCCTCCTATTTTCATCCCTTGTATTGTTTCCAGAGTAAACACATGTCCCACCTTTCGTGGATCTCTGATCATTGGCTTTATGGCTACTTCTTTGATAATTTGCCTTTTCACTATCCCCTGGAAATGGAGCAGCAATAGGATGAACCTTCTTCTCCACTGTCTTGTACTTTATTAGTACATGTGCTTCATGATCCTTTTGAGCAACTTCTTCAATGACCTCGTACATCTTGATTGCATGGACAAGAACTTGGATTTCGTTGTCTTCTTCGATTGCTTCCAAATGAGTTATTGTATCTTCAAAACTTAATTCTTCAAACATATCCTGAATTTCTTCATCATCATCTATTAATCCAGAATACTTAAAGTACTCGAAAGCATTTTGTATTTTATTATTATTTACTTTTAGTATAAAAGTAGCACCATTAGATGAGATTGTACAAGGAATATCTTTATTTACATTATTATTCATGGGGTTTTCTTTTATGTTCGGGCTATCACAACCCCTACCTGTAAAAGCCCTATCTAAAAATCTTGGGAAAACTCTTCATCCATCTCTTGAATTGGATGTTCCCTCAAGCATTCTTTGTTTCTTTCATGGTTGGGCCTCACGGTTAAGAATTGAACAGTCTTTCTTCCATCTTGACTCTTGATTCTCGCGAAAGCCGAACCATCATCAATAACCTTTGTTTCCATCCTCATTGCGGTGATGTAGGGCTGACCAAGGATGACGGGGTAGGTTGATTGATCCTGCACAAAGAAATTTTGATTCACCGACACATCACCAATTGTTACCTTCACACTAGGACATGCTCCGAATAGATCCTCCGTAGTCTCTGTGGCAGCTCTTATTTTCCACCCATGATTTTTGTCGATCGGCCACCGTCGTCAAGCGTAAAATTTCGATGACATCATGTGAATCTCGGATCCATGGTCGATCAAAGCAATACATGGAATTTGCTGCTCCCCAATTTTTGCTGGTGCCTCCGTTGCTGCTAGAGCCTAATGGTCCCTTGTATAGTGACTCCTATCCCCTTCATGGACGCCAACATCATTCTGGTTTTTTACACTTGCAACATTGATGGTGCCACCATACAAATCTTGGAGTGTTGCAGCACACCCTCCCGTAATTTCCTCTGTCACCTGTCTCTTCCTTCTAATAATATCTATGATAACTTCATGAAATTCTTTCTTTGCTATATCCAACACTTCTCTTAAAGTAAATTCTACCTTACTATTTAATATTCTTGTTTCTAGTACCTTTTTTATATCTGTCGTTGTTTCTATGTCTGAGGCAAGCTTGAAAGATGGGCATGTCTTTCCTTTTACTTTATCAGCTTCCTTCGGCTCAGTAGCACCCTTTTCCATCTCCCTTCTCTTCTGTTCTCGTGTCTCATGTCTCTTTGTCGGATCAACTTCCTCAGCTCTCTTCCGCTTCTCTTCCACTAGCACATCTTGTGCATTCACTTGGGCAAATGCTGATAGCGCGTCTACTGGATCATTCCATCCAGTGAAGTTTTGTATTTCATCTCCCACTCTTTTTAATTCATCCACTCAAACCTTCCCTTTTCTTGCATAATCCATCACATCTTGCCAAAAGCCAGATCCACTATATGAGTCTTCTACGCGCAACCCTAAGGTTGCCACGAATTGTATCACTTGAGTCGTTTCTTTCTCGGCATCTTCCATTAGCTTTTTCATTCCTCCTCGCCCGAAGTTGAGTTGAAGTGGTTGTCGAGTCTCTGTCGAGTGAATCTTGCCATCTTGATAGTAGATTTTATTATGATTAAGAGCATCCCTATGCTCTTGACAATCTTTCTTCTAGTGGTCGATACTATCACACCACATACACCTTCGGACTATTCCACCTCCCTGCCTTGATGAAGTCGAGCTTTGTCCCGATTCTAGCTTCATCACTTTGATCGACAAGTCTTTCATGCCTTTCACCAATTCGTGTAAGAGTGATTCTTCTACTTTCTTTTCTCCCGACTCGTTCCCTGTTTCTTCATCATTTCTGTCGGGCAACTCCATAAACCATAACTTTCTTGTGCAGAAATGGGCGCACGCCCTTTTCACCTCCTCCCAATCTTCGGTAAGTCCACTTGGACTATTCTAATCTTCTAAAAGCATTCCCAAGTCCTTCCTGTCTTTAATATTAGTAGCTTGTAGAAACAATATGACTTTATTTGGCACTATTATATTTCTATCTCTAACATTTAGTTGCTCAAAACTTTCAGAAAACTCTTTTGATACTTCCAAAACACTTAAATGTTTGTTAGACTCTACCCAATCCATGATGGCTCGCCTTGTCATCCTTGTCATATCATTGAGGTTGTATTCATTTAGCAATGCTCTTTCGAAAGTCGCCCATGTTTGATGTTCCCTCTGTAGCTCCTGGATCCTTTCTTGTAGCCCAATCGTAGCGACTCGACTAAATCTATTAATTTTTGTAGCTTCGTCGACACCGCGTTTAAACATTTCGTCATTATAAATCTTCAGAAATCTTGTTAAATTTATACCTTCGAAGATTCCTACTCGTGCGAGAATATTGTCAACGGCTTTGTCGATGTTTGCCATCATCCCTTGTTCCCGCATCACTCATTCCATCATCGTACACAAAAGCCTCATTTGCTCCTCCATTTCTCCTTGTCGCCGCTTTCACGTCGGGTTCACCAAATGTGTTGGGGTAGTTGTGGTTCGTGCGGCGAAGTCGCTGGGACGAAGGTTAAGGGGAGTTGAAAGAACTTAAATTTTAATAAGGCTTGTATGGTGATGTTAGAAAGGTTAAGAGTAGCAAAAAGAAGAGTTACGAGTAATGTGTGTGAGAGAGAGAGACGAGAATAGATAGAAGATAGAGACAATATATGATTCAAGAAGCAAGATAGAGACAAAGTATGATTTAAGAAGGAAGATTGAGACAAAGTATGAATTAAGAAGCAAGAGTATTTGATATAAACATGATGTATATTAAAAAGACAATATTTTACCAACTTTACAACCCTTGATCGCAAACTCAACACATTCTCTACCGACCCTTGATTTGAACCCACGACCTCCACATCGCGACGAGAGGTTCTCCACCCAATGAGCTAGTCTTCTTTACTTGATCGTATTATTTTCTCTCTCCCTTGATTGATTTCTTGTTTTCCTTGCCCCTCTTTATATAAGTGTTGCCATGCATATGGTAATGTATGGGAGCATGGCATACATGCAATGCATGAGTTACATGTAATGCATGATCGCCATTTAGCGCACATGTATTGCACGTGATGCATGGTAGCCATCATGCTCACTTGAGCTCCCATGTATGAAAATAGATATGGGATAATTATAATGATGAAAATGCAGTTTAAAATAACTAACCTAGCTTAGTGGTGTATACTTTGTGTTTGGCATACAAGGTTGAGAGTTCAAGTCTCTCAAATCTACTTAATACAATATATAGCTTCATTCTTATATCATGAAGCACATTTATTACACACTTTTACAAATAAATAGCCTAGCCTTGTGGTATGTACATTGTACTTTGTATATAAGGATGTGGGTTCACGTCTCTCAAATATTATTAAATACAACATTTTAGCTCATTTTTATATCGTGAAGCACATTCTTCACGACACCGGATGAAGAATGTGTACTGCTAACCGATGAGGGTGAGCTAGAAAGCTTTGAAGAAGCTAGGCAAGATACCCACAACCGAAAGTGGTTAAGTGTCATGCAAGACGAGATGGATTCCTTCCATGAGAACCACACATACGAACTGACCGAGTTGCCGAAAGGGAAGAAGGCACTACGGAATAAGTGGGTATACAAGTTGAAACCGAGAGATGGCAGAAATTGACCTAGATTCAAAGCCTGAATTGTCGTCAAAGGTTTTCAGCAGAAGAAGGATGTCAATTTCGACGAAATCTTTTCCCCGGTCATAAAGATGATGTCAATCCAAATATTGTTGAGCATCGTGGCTAGCAGGGATCTCGAAGTCGAACAACTAGACATCAAGATTGCCTTCCTTCATGGAGATTTGGAGGAAGAGATATATATGCACCACCCAGAAGGATTTGTGGAGAAAGGTAAAGAAAACCTGGTATGCCGACTGAGGAAGTAGGCAGCTCCGTAATGGTATCGAAAGTTTGAATCTTTCATGGTGGAAAACGGTTTTGGCAAGACACATGCCGATCACTGCATCTTTGTCAAGAAGTATGATGGAAGAGATTTTCTCATCCTTCTGTTGTACGTGGATGACATGCAGATTGTCGGACAGGACCCGAGGACAATGGGAAGTTTGAAGAAGGCGTTGAGTAGGTCGTTCTCGATGAAAGGTATGTGTCTGGAAAAATAAATCCTAGGAATGCACATTGTTCAGGATCAAACAAAGAAATTGTTATGGTTGTCAAAAGAAAAGTACTTGACAAAGGTGCTCCAGAGATTCAACATGGAAAGCTCGAAACTAGTTGGTTCGACACTACCGACAAACTATAATCTGACCGGAAGCCAAAGTTTGAAATCAAAAACCAATTAGGCCGAGATGAAAAAAGTCCCTTATGCCTTGGCAGTCGGAAGCTTGATGCACGCAATGGTTTGTATAAGGTTGGACATTGGATACGCAGTCGGCGTGGTTAGACGATATATGAGCAACCCTGGAAAAGAGCATTGGGTTGCCGTGAAGTGGATACTTTGGTATCTAAAAGGCACCTCAAATGTGTGTCTTCGATTCGGCTTGTGTAACCCCACACTAGAAGGTTATACTGACTCGGACATGTCAACTTATGTGGATACCAGCCGATCCACGTTCGGGTATGTAATGACTTATGCAGGGGGCAGTTGTTTCGTGGCAGTCGAGGCTACAAAATTGTAAAAAGTAACGTGCGGAAGCAAGTATGAAGATCAAACAGAAGGAAGAAAACTCAGGTATAATGGAGGGCTTGAGCTTACGCAGTATACGCGGGAGAGACAGAGAGAGTGAGAGAGAGAGAAAACACAAGAACTATATTCAAGAACAGTACTCAATCTCTATTCACCATTCTATACATATGTGTGTTCAATGAACACTTTGTACAAGTCCTAGAAGGACTGACCGAAGTACTGACAGTACTTCAATCCTCATTAAGAGCTCCTACACTAACTCCCAAATATATTCCTCACGGAATATCTTTCCTAACGGCCTCCCGGTTTACGCATCGATCCGGCCCTACCTACGCACCGGTCTGTGTACCGGTTTACGCATTCGGCCTAACTGATCGGTCCCAACCGATCCGGTCCTCGGCTTCTCCAGCCGATCCGGCCGATGTTGAGCTTGTCTCTCAACACTCCCCCTCAAGCTCAACTTGGGGCTCTTCGGGATCTTCGGGCTCACAACCCTGGTTCCTCCTGGCATTGCACCTCGCTCGCGCTCCACAACCTGTTCAACTCCGCGCGCTTCAACCCTTCCGGTCGGCTTGTCTGCTCATGTGGCCCTTATCAGCTCTTCTGTTGTTGCGGTGTTGACGCTTCTCCTACTGCCTTTTCTTCCGCTTGGGCCTTGGTTGATTCAGCGTATCGAAATCAAACATCCGAACCGACTTGGCTACCTCCGATCGGTTTTCGCTCTCGTCCGAGTTGGCTGTCTCCAACTTGTCTTCGGTCTTCTCGCCCTTGATGGCGTCATCTTCCCCATGCGTGGTTGGCTTCGGCTCTCTCCTTCGGCTGCTCCCCTTCTGTCCGCTTCCGGACTTTTCTGCGGGTCCGCCCTCGGCTTCTTCAGCCGATCCGAAGTCGAACTCGACAACCGAGTCAACCGACTTGTCGTAGTCTCTGCTCCTTTCCTGCTGCCTTGCTTGGTCGTTCGGGACTGTTCTCCCCCTCAAGTTTGGCACGTCGAGGTGACGCAATCCGAGCGCACCTGAGAATTGCCGCAACTTGTCCAGACCAAGAGGCTTGGTGAAGATGTCGGCAGTCTGCCGATCCGTCGAAACGTACTGAAGTTCGACTTCACCGGAAAGGACACGCTCACGGACGAAATGGTAGTGCACCTCAATGTGCTTGGTCCGTGCGTGGAAAAGGGGTTTTTCGCGAGCTGGATGCTGCTGAGGTTGTCGCAGTAGATCGTCGTTGGATCTGACACCTCCTCTTCTAGGTCCTTAAGTAACCGCTTCAACCATATGGCTTCGCATGTCGCGAAAGCCGCTCCTCGGTACTCAGCTTCGGTGCTCGACAATGCAATTGTCGGCTGCTTCTTACTGCTCCACGCGATCGTGGCACTCCCGAGGGAGAACGCGTATCCGGACGTGGATCGGCGATCGGCGGCGTTGCCAGCCCAATCAGCATCGGTGTAGCCGACTAACTGCGTGGCTGCACCGGTCCGATATAGCAGTCCCCGGTCCTTAGTGCCGTTGACATACCGAAGTATGCGTTGCGCACACAGAAGGTGCTCCTCGGTAGGTCGCGCCATGAACTGACTGATCACCCCGACCGAATAACTGAGGTCGGGTCGGGTATTGGTCAAGTATATAAGGCTTCTGACAATTTGTCGGAACCTCGTCGGGTCGCATACCTTTCCCGTATCGGGATGAAGCTTGACGGTTCTATCCAGAGGAGTCGAGATGGACTTACAGTCGGCCATCCCAAATTTGAAGAGCATACTCAGCACGTAATGACGTTGGCTGATCAATATGCCTTCGGGGGTACGGATCACTTCGATCCCGAGGAAGTAATGAAGGTCCCCCAGATCCTTCATGTCGAAAGATGCCGCAAGCTGGAGCTTCACGCGGTCGATTTCACCTAGGTCGGCGCCGGTGATGACCAAGTCATCAACATATAGTAGAATACTAACCGGTCCGAGTCGACCTTTCCGGATGAACAGGGAAGAGTTTGATTTTGACGTGACGAAGCCCAACCGACGTAGTTGTTGCGTGATCTTCGCGTTCCAAGCACGCGGGGCTTGCTTCAGTCCGTAAAGGAACTTCTTCAGTCGGCATATTGCCGAGGAGTTCGTTCAAGAGTGAAATCCGGGGGGTTGTACCATGTACACCTGTTCCTCAAGGTCACCTTGCAGGAACGCATTCTTTACATCCATCTAATGTAGGTGCCACCCCTTGGCCGCGGCTACTGCGAGCAAAACACGGACGGTCGTCATTTTCGCGACCGGCGCAAACGTCTCATCGTAGTCGATGCCGTGTTTCTCCGCGTAGCCCTTTGCCACTAGCCGAGCCTTGTACCGGTTCACTGAGCCATCGGTGTTGTACTTGACTTTGTACACCCATCTACACCCGATCGGCTTCACACCCTTTGGTGCGTCAACCAGGTCCCAGGTCTCGTTCTCCGCCAATGCGTGCATCTCTTACTCCATCGCGGCGCGCCAATTCGCGTCCTTCGCCGCTTCTACATAGCTCTCCGGCTCACGCACTTCCGCTACACGGGTCATGTACGCATAATGATGTGCCATGTACTCGTATCCGAACCGCACAACTGGGTTCTTCTGGCGGGTAGATCAGCGTAATCTCACATTAGCCGATGTCGAGGCCTTCTCGGTCGACGCAGTCTTCATCTTTAAAGACCTATCACCAGTTCCCTCGGAGTCGGACTCGCGTCGGTCTGACTCGTTCCTTTCCATGCTGGAATCTGACACCTTCTTCTTCCCTTTCTCTTTGCGCGTAAGCTGTCTCCTCGGCTTCCTGCGCGGGGAATGCACGACCGAGTCTCCACTACTCGCCGACTCTTCATCGGACTGGTCGTACCGACTTAGTCGTTCAATCGGTCCACTTAAGCGGAGTGAAATCGGACTCATTCGGAGGCATCTCCGCCTCGCTGACCTCATCGTCAGAACTCGGATTGGAGTCGAGGTTCGTACTCGGGGCAGGTACCAGGACGCGGACTCTCAAACACCACGTCGCGGCTGACACGCGCTTGTTTGGTGCGAGGGTTATAGCACTTATAACCCTTCTGCTCGTCCGAGTAACCGACCAAGATGCATTTCTCGGCCTTTGCATCCAGCTTCCTCCTTTTCTCCTTCGGTATATGCACATACGCAATGCTACTGAACACCCTCAAGTGTCGCAAGTTCGGCTTCGTTCCGAAATATAGCTCGTGCGCCGACACTTTGTCTCCGATCCAGTTTTGGATGTATACCGCGGTCCTTACCACCTCGGCCCAGTAGAACTTGGGCAAGCTCTTCTCCTCCAGCATTGCCCGTGCCGCTTCCACAACTGACCGATTCTTCCTCTCAGCCACGCCGTTCTGCTCCGGCGTGTATCTACAACTGAATTCGCGGCGAATTCCCATTTGCTGTAGGTAACCGTTGAATTGACCAGAAAAGTACTCTTTCCCGCCATCCGACCGCAGGCACTTGATCTTTCGTCCCGTTTCGGTTTCCACGAACCCTTTGAGGTCCCGGAAACAGTCGAAGACTTCGCTCTTCCTCTCAATGAGGTAGATCCACGTGTGCCGTGTGTGGTCGTGGATGAAGGAGACGAAATATCCCACACATCGGAGTGTATAAGGTCGAGTTTGTTCCGGCTCCGGTTTCGCTCGTTGGGGAAGGGAAGTCGGTGTTGCTTCCCGAGCTAGCAAGCTTCACAAATTTGTGCCTTTCGGCCACTAAATTTGGGCAATCCGAACACTACCTGTTTCGATTGCAGATCTTGAGGCCGTTGGTGGTTGACGTGGCCTATCCGCTTGTGCCACAAGTCGATGTCTGACTCGTTCTTTTGTCCCTTCGCGAACATTGCGGTGCCGCCGTCAGTGGAGTCGAGGATGAACATCCTCCCGTCTTTGCGCCCTTGCGCAATCACACAGCCTTCTTCCTCAATGAAGCACCCGAGGTGTGTAAACCGAACCTCCATCCCTTGGTCAACGATCTGTCTGACCGAGACCAAGTTTTTCGTGATTGTCGGAACGTGCAGCACGTTCATGAGTTTCCCTTTCTGCCCGACATGGCTAAGGGGAACTTCTCCGACATTCGCGATCGGATGCGGAGTGTCATCTCCTGTTGCGACTACTCCAGGTTGTATCGGTTTTTCAAGGTACGAGAACCACTCCTTATGGCTCGTCATGTGGTTTGACACGCCGGAGTCTACGTACCACACCTCGTCCGATCTTGGGGTGTTCTGTTTCATTGAGTTTGTTTTGTGTCTCGTCACGAAGGCAGTTCCTTCTCCGGCTCTCCCGGAGTCTTCGGTGTAGTGCGATCGCTGCCGATTTCCCTTGTCGGTATGTCTGGAGCCGTTCCCCGAACCAGTTCTTTCCGAATCGGCGCGCTTCTTCCAGCACTCACTTTCCCTGTGGCCTTTCTTGCCACAGTACCAGCACTCGGCGAAGGCCTTCCCTTGCCGGTTCTCATTGCTTTAACTCCCCCTGTTTCCGGAGGGTTCGGTGTTGCTGTAGGCATCACTTCGGTGCCATCTTCCTTGATCTCGTCAGCTGCTTCCATTGCATACCGACTCGCCTTGTCCGCCACGACCACGGGGCCTTTCTCCCTCCGTGTACAACATCTTGTTGTCGGTGTGCGTGCTCGTCGATGCACTCGCGTGGTTCTCCTCTACCAGGAGCATCGACTGTAAGTCAAAAAAGGACGGTGTATTCTCCCGGGTACACACAGCCGTTCGGAATGCTCCGAACTTCGACGCCAAACCTCTGAGACAGATCTGGACCATCTCGCTCTCCTCGATGTTCACCTCTATGGAGGCGAGGGAGTCGCAGATATCCTTGATCTTCGAGGTATAGTCCGCCACCGACAAGTCGCGTTGTCGTAGGTTGCTCAACTTCTGTCGGAGCTGAAGCTTCCTGGCTGTGGTGCTCGCGGCGAAGATCTTCTTCAGATTTTCCCACGCACCCTTCGGCGTCTTTGCATCCCGAACATAGCTCAATAGTTGTTCGCCCACACACGACGCAAAGCAGTACAATACCCTACTCGTCGATTGCTCCCACGACGGGAAGTCTCTGTGTGTCGATTCGGGTGCCGCGTCATTAGCTCCTTCGACATAACTCTAGTGGCCGTGCCCGAGCAGGTACTGGTGCATCTTGTAGGACCAAGACGCATAGTTGGTTCTGTCGAGCTTCTCTGTTGGAAGCGAGCTCGCCATGCCTCTATCCATCGTTCTTCTTGTTCTTCTTCGTCAAGTTGTGTCGGCTGCAGAGAGGTTCTCAACCCTCGCGCTCTGATACCATGTAAAAAGCAACGTGCGGAAGCAAGTATGAAGACCGAACAGAAGGAAGGAAACTCAGGTTTAATGGAGAGCTTGAGCTTACGCAGTATACTCGGGAGAGATAGAGAGAGAAACTCAAAAAACTATATTCAACAATAATACTCAGTCTGTGTACATAAGACGTGCTCAATGAGCACTTTTATACAAGTCCTAGAAGGACTGACCGAAGTACTGACAGTACTTCAATGCTCATCAAGAGCTCCTACACTAACTCCCAAATATATTCCTCACGGAATATCTTTCCTAACGACCTCCCGGTGTACGCACTCGACCTAACCGATCGGTCCCAACCGACCCGGTCCTCGGCTTCTTTAGCCGAACCGGCCGATGTTGAGCTTGTCTCTCAACAGAAATCATATGGATGAAGGAGTTTATCGGTGAGTTGGGAATTTGGCAGGAATAATTCTGCCTCTTTTGCGATAATTAGAGTGACATCCACCTTGCGAAAAATGCTACCTAGCACTCTAAGACAAAGCACATCCATTGGAGGTATCATTGGCTTCGGGAGAGGGTAGAAGAGAGGGATTTTTCTCTAGTAAAGGTGCATACAACGGAGAACAGTGTCGTGATGGATTCCGGCTACAAGGAGAAAGGGGCCCGGATATACGTGAAGGGGGGTGTGCAAGGAAGGATGCACACGGAAATGTACAAGAACATACATAGGAAGCCTCTGCTCGCGTAGGAAGCCTGTGAGCTCTCGACCAGAGGTTCATCATCCTGAGTTTCTATGTGTGCGTCTTAAAAGAGCGCATAGCTCTTATATAGGCCAGGTCCGGTTGTATTCCTCTTTGCATAATCTATTACATTTCATTGTATCTGATTGCTCTCTCTGTGTTGTGTACGCATCTCCATTGTGTCTCTATCTATTGCCCGCATTTACACGAGTACCGAGCCTGTTATCCAACGACCGGTTCGGAACAAAACACATATCTGATCTTGTTGTTACCCGTATATGTGTACAGGAGGGTTAAGGTGTAATGCGTATGGTGTGTAATGTGTGTAATGTGTGATATGAATGAGTGTATGAGGGTGAGTATGTGTATTAACACATGCACATTTGTGTGCATGTGTACAAAGGTGAGAAAGTGGGTAAGTAATGTAACTCCCTACTTGTCTCATTTTTTATTTATAACGGTTACCTCTTGTACTATATAAACCCCACCCACGGGGTATAATGTAACATAGCTTTTTCCCCTCACATTTTTGTGTCATTTCTTATTTTCTCTCTCTCTCTCTCTCTCTCTCTCTCTCTCTCTCTCTATCATAACCCCCTTGGGAGGGGGGTGAAGTCATTCTAGGCTTCACCCCCCACCCATTAACGTTGGCACGCCCGAACGGCTGACCCTCCCTTGAGAAGAAGTCACTCTCTCCCTCCCTCAATCTCCCTCTCCATCACTAATGTTTATCTCTTCCCTATGTGTATGTTAATGTTTGTGTTAGAGAACCATGGCATAATGTAACATAGCTTTTTCCCCTCTCATTTTTGTGTCATTTCTTATTTTCACTCTCCTCTCTCTCTCTCTCTCTCTCTCTCTCTCTCTCTCTCTCTCTATCGTAACCCCCTTGGGAGGGGGGTGAAGTCATTCTAGGCTTCACCCCCCCGCCCAGTAACACTGGCACGCTGTCGTAGTGTATTTCGTACACTACGTGAAAATAATATAAAATAACCGATTGAATCAATATGAAGAAAAAAAGAAGAAGAAAATATCAAAATAAGCATTACATGCATAGGGCAAGATTCAAACCTTGCACCTCCATGTTAATAATGTAATGTCTTACCATTGCACTAGCATTTCATTGGTGTTAAAAAGTAGATGTCTCACATAGAAAGGTTAGTTCACCTAGGATAAACTTTAGTAAAAAGAAAACGCATGCTAAAAGAAAAAAACCTACGCATGCATATCTAGCGTGCACGAACGCTATAGTTGATAAAAAACACACAAGTTAGAAAAAGCATGATCACTTTAGATAAAGCATATAGTCTATATATAGGAAAAAGCATGGAGTCTTTAGTTAGAGAAGAAAAAACATGGATTGCTAAGACTCCCTCATCACTACATAAGGATGGGGAGCACAATGTAATGGGGGGAGTGTGTGAAATCTTTTGGAAATTTGATATATTTCTAAAAAACACCAATCAATAAACTATGTTCGTGGGATTCACGAAGGTTTCTATATCTCTCACTTCCAATCTATGATAAATTGTAATTAGGATTCTAAATATTAATAAATCTAATAATCTATACTTGTGGGATTCACAAGTTTCTATCTCTCTTTCTTATAATCTATTCATATTCATAACTAGATTAACCTCAAATTCTTCTTCCTCCTAGTCCAAAACCCCAACGTTTCCCACCCGACTCACGCAACGATCTGGCGCCGAAAGGCACGACAATGCCCGAACGGCTGACCCTCCCTTGACTAGAAGTCACACTCTCCCTCACTCACTCTCCCTCTCCATCACTAATGTCTATCTCTTCCCTGTGTGTATGTTAATGTTTATGATAGAAAATTTGGCTTTGGGCTTAGATTCTCTCAACGGTGATGTCTTTTTATGAAAGGATCTTGGCATCGAGCTTCTCATGGGATCTCGTCATGCCTCTTCTACAATCATGTACTCGTCTCTGGATATGGTGGCATCCATAGCAGCTTCTACACACAGTTCCAGATCCATGGCTCTGCAATCAGCCAAGCCCCCAAGGAAACTCAGATCACAACACCTACAATGCACCCAAACCTGGTTCAGATCAGAACCATACAATTTCTGTTGAGCAGAAGCGGAAGCATCATCAGGTTCAGATTCTGTCCCCTTCTTTCTTCATCATCAAACCCTTGTACAACAAAGGAAGGGAACACACAAACAGGCCCAGACCATGGTGACGGAAAAGGCCATGATCATAACCATTGAGATCATGCCCAATGGCTCCATGAGCTTCTCTTTTAGGGTCAGTGCAGGCTCGCGGACTTCTTGCACTTCATCAATCGCAAGTATGTGAAGCTAGGGTACCACTACCTCATCAGCCTTGAGTGCTTCTACCTCTTCACAATCCTTGTGTTGTTGGTCGCCTTGAGAGCGCAGATCGAGACCCTGTCCAACCAGGAGCTCTGGATCCAGCCATGGAAAAACCTAGAGGTGAGATTTTTCGGGATCGTGGCCTGCTCGGGGCCGAATGAAAAATGAGGGACGTTTGATTTCAAGAAAGCTAAAGCCATGGAGGATTGGGGATTCTTCTGCATCGGAGTCTGTTGTTTTCTACTCTACTTCCTATTCCCCCTCTGTCATTCCTCGCTTCCTCTGATCCCTGTTTTTAGACTGTGTGCACGTGCGTGCACATAGAGAGAAACAGAAAGTAGGGGCTTGTCCACATCCCTCGCCGTCCATGGCGGAAGAGAAGTGCCACGAGATGATTTAGAGGACTCTGAAGACGACGTAGACGTCGAAGTCAGCTCTAGCTATGACGGAGGCCGCAGTGAAGACTATGACGTTGCCATCAATCCCCCCTACTCTCATGACGAGGTTGAAGGGGGTGGAGAAATTGATGTGGAAGGTGAATGTGAAAGAGTCAGAAGAGAACTTGAGCGAGAGGAAAGTGAAGCAGAGAGAGAGACGAGAGTGATGTAGAGCATGGACATGGCGAGGAGTCCCTGTCTCTAAGAGTGATGAGCAACATGGCAACGAGGATGAACGTACCTCGAGTCTCAACATTCCTGACGACGACCCCGGAATCCAGCGAATCATTGCTGATCATGAGGGTGATAATTTTGGTGACACTGCAGGGATGGGCTCAGATCTTTACCCTACACTATCTCCATGACAATGACCTTCTTCAAGTTGCTCTGCTACTTCTCCCAATACTGCTACTATATCAGAATGGCCCTTGTATGCGAATTGAGGATCCCCTGAGGTAGAGAAGGAAGGATCAGTTGCTTGGTTCCTCCCTTCCCTCTTGATGAAGAGATCAGCGTTGCCGCCGCCGCCGCATGAGTATAAATACTGATCTAATAATAAGCTCACAATAAGAGGATCAAGTACGGAAGAATCAGCAAAGATGTAGCACATGCAATCAAGGTAGTATTGCGACAACGGGGTTGTACAACAATGGACAAGCAATATAACCTGGTTGAAGAGGAGAAGAGCGATAGATCGATCAATTCGAAGGCTACGATTCTCAGAAGAATATGGAAGGAGAAATTTGAAGAAAGAAGAGAAGAGGGAGACAACGCAAATAAGAAGTGAAGTAGAGGCAAACGAAGAAGAAGAATGTGAGCAACAAGAGGTGAGAAGAAGAGAGGATACAGACAGAAACGAAGAAGATACAAACAGAAATGAAGAGGAAAGAAAAAACGAAACAACAAAAGAAGCGCATGACACTAAAAATGACAAGGGCATTGTGTAGGATTTCAAAAGTTCAAGAGCATGCGACATAATTTCAAAAACTAAAGGGTAGACGAGGAAATTTCGAAAACGCAAGGGCAGAAAATAAAATTTTAAAAAACCTGAGGGGTACAACGTAAAATTTCGGAAACACAAGGGTACAGAAACTCATCACTACTCACACTAAGGAAGAAAAACATATATAAACCCTAAACCCTTAACCCTAAACTCCCTACTTGTTTCATTCTTTATTTGTAACGGTTACCTCTTGTTCTATATAAACCCCACCCATGGGGCATAATGTAATATAGCTTTTTCCCCTCTCATTTTTGTGTCATTTCTTATTTTCACTCTCTTTCTCTCTCTCTTGCTAACTCTAATCTTCAATCGTGCCCTTGCGGAGGGTTTTCCACCACAATGGACTATGAATACAGTGACCCCCATACATAAAGGGGGGGACCCCATGGACCCAAATACATATAGGACCATTATGATAGGCCATACCTTTGCTAAGTTATATGGTGCAGTAATGGAAGCAGAGCTTAGCGACTACATGGAGACCCTAAACCTTCGTGCACCTGAACAAGCTGGCTTTAGACGAGCCTTCTCCACTGTTGATCACATCTTCACACTTAGATGCCTAATTGACCAAACTAGGGCTCGCAAGAAGAGATTATATTGTTGTTTTGTGGACTTCCGCAAAGCCTTTGACACAGTCCCTAGAGATCGGTTGTCTGATAGACTTAAAAGCTTGAGGATACCAGATGATATGGTATGGGCCATCTACGCACTATATGAACAAGTGTCCGGGTGTGTCCGATGCCCAGGTGGCCTATCCAATCGTTTCACTAGCACTATTGGTGTAAAACAAGGTTGCCCCCTATCACCGACGCTTTTTGGGATTTACATTGATGAGATCACAGATTTTATTGCTCGTGAGGGAGGCACCGGAGTGGTCCTTGGGGATACGCAGGTTCGTATCTTGCTCTATGCGGATGACATAGTTTTGCTCTCTGAATCCGAACACGACCTACAGAGGCACCTCAATGCCTTAGATGACTTTTGTGTACAACGAGGATTGGTAGTGAATCTAGGGAAAACGAAAGTCCTTATCTTCCACACATCGGCCCAAGTTAGAGCTAAGTGTCACCTAACTATCTCCCATAGCCCAGTCGAGGTGGTTGGATCGTACGTATATCTCGGAGTCACTTTTAGTGCCCGCTCAGGTAAATTTTCGATGACACAGGCAGCGAAGGATAGACTCACGAGAGGACATGCATCCCTCTCACTCCTAGAGAGACAATGCCACCAAGCACACTTTCAAGAGCCACGGACTAAAGGGTGGCTCTTTGACTCATTAGTGACCCCCTCCCTCATGTATGCATCTGCGGTTTGGGCTCCAGGATTACCATCCGTCATGTGGACGCAATTAGAGAGACCATTGGTGATGATGCTATCACGCCAACTCCGAAGCAAATCGACTGTACCACATGACATTATTAGGGCCGAGTTCACGTTACCCCCAATGCTAGTAGAGGCACTTTTTCAACTTGTAGTCTTTATTGATAGGATACATAGCCAACCACATGATAGAATATCTCATCAAGCCTTTAAGGCCTCTCGATCATTGTATGAGTCCGGCTATACTAGCTCATGGTATGGCATGATGGTGACTTGGCTTCTTGCGAATGGTCTAGACATTAATAACCTACCTCCCCTTAGGTACAACCACACGAGTGATAACACCTTAATCTCTCATGAGAACCGCAATAAAGTAATACGCCAAGAAATATGGCAAATTTACACTCGGTGTAAATGGATCACCCCACTAGAGCCACTCCCATCTAAAATGTCGTACTATAAGAAACACTTCATGCACTTCTCTGAGTTAGGTTTTATCACACGGCCAAAATATCTAGATGTATTCTTACCACATGCACTAAGGGTTGCCATAGGACAACTTAGAATATCATCTCACCAACTTGAGATTGAAAATGGCCGTACTAGTGGAGTCCCTAGGGAGGAAAGGATATGTAGGTTATGTCACATAGAGATAGAGGATGAGTACCACTTTACTTGCAAGTGTCCAACCTATGCCGAGATAAGGGCACAATACCAAGACATACTTGGTCCGTCTCCCACCCTCCCCAAACTATTAGATACTCTAGATATAAAGAAATTAGGCAAATACATTCTAGCGCTAAAACAACACAGAGAGAATAAATTACAAAATGTTGACAATAATGCTGCTAATGATCACGAACATGTAACAAATGCAGTTTTTCAGGAACCTGAGGAGACAACGAATGCCGACACACTTGCACCACTCGGCCTTTCCATTGATGAGGCAGAAAACCAGAGAAGAACCAGACGTCCTCGGGTGCCGGGTTTCAAAACAACTCAACGTGATGTGGACGCAATATTGAAAATAAGGGAACGTGAGCTACACCGCCTAGAAGCCATGGCTAGGGCACTCTCTACATTGGAACCCACATCAAGACCCTTTGACCCCCCACTTCTTTTCGAGAGGCTTGGGTGGAAATAAAATTAGGCTTAGTGTATAGTCACTTTCGAGTATACTACATATTGTACACTACTAGAACTCTTTTAGTTTAAGTTCTATTTTTTTTACTTAATTTTATTTTTAGTTATGATGACTGGATAAATACTCTATTGTTGTAAACCAATTGTCTCATGGGCCAAATTTGGCCTTAGAAGACGTTAATACACCTTTCTTTCCTTTCTTTCTCTCTCTCTCTCTCTCTCTCTCTCTCTCTCTATCGTAACCCCCTTGGGAGGGTGGTGAAGCCATTCTAGGCTTCAACCCCCACCCATTAACACCTACGCGCTCACTGTCTGGCGTCCGGGAACCGATCCGGACCGGGTACGTGACCATTAACCGATCCAGCGAATATATCCGGAAGACCTTCCTACTCCCGTCGGCTCCTTAGTCCGAGACCCCCGTCGTCCCACCCCGTCGACACATCCACGCGGAATACCATGACATCTTTGGTGAACCCAACATGAAAAGGGCGGCAAAGGAGTTCGAAACTGAGGGGAAGTGAAATTGAAAAAGCAATGGCGATGGCAATCGACCGCCTGGTGAACGCTTGTGAGGGCACGAGAGCCCTCGACAGGGCCATCGAAGCGATAGTCGGCACGATCGATCGGTTCAATTACAAAGACGCGACAAGCTACCTAGACGCCTACCGGGCCGAAATGATGATGAGGGATATTCCGGAGGACAGATGGCTGGCCGGATTCCCTCAAGTGGTTACGTAGAGCATCTATGCCGAGGTGCTGGAGGTGTGTCAGGAACAGAACTAAGACAGAGAAGTATTGTTAGGAAAATACTAAGACAGAGAAGGAATTAGTACTAAAAGATGAGGATTAGTACTAAGGGAGGTGCAGAACTCTCGAGAGAAGGAAAGAGTGAGTGAGTGAGAGAAAGAGAGAGAGAGAGAGAGAGAGAGAGAGAGAGAATGATGATGACAAAAGATATATATTATGTTAAGAGAATATACAATAGTAGCTAGGAGGCTTAAGACTGGTGTTGAAACGATTTGGTGTGAAATAATGGCTTGTGCCTCCTTTTATAGTGTTCTCAGGAGTACTCTAGGGTAACTCTGGGGTAACTCTGGGGTCTCAAATACACATCACCGACGGTGACAACCCATATAAGCATAAAATGGTGGAACCTTTGTCGATGAGTGGAGAGAGTTATTATATGCAAATATGGCGAACTGGAGAATATCCCCCCAGGCATCTTGATGATAGCTTAGAAAACACCGAAGATACTGCTCCAACGTCTTATTAGTTTGTTCTACTTGGCCGTCTGTTCATGGGTGGTAGCCAGAGGAGAGGTTACACGTGACCTTGAGCATTTTAAAGAGGTGCTTGCAGAATTTCGAGACTGTTGAGAGACAAGCTCAATATCGGCCGGATCGACTGAAGAAGCTGAGGACCGGATCGGTTGGGACCGATCGGTTAGGCCGAGTGCGTAAACTAGGAGGCCGTTAGGAAAGATATTCCGTGAGGAATATATTTGGGAGTTAGTGTAGGAGATCTTAATGAGTATAGAAGTATTGTCAGTACTTCGGTCAGTCCTTCTAGGACTTGTATAAAAGTGTTCATTGAACACACATATGTACAGTGTGGTGAATAGAGTGTTGAATATAGTTCTTGTGTTTTTCCTCACTCTCACTCTCTTTGTCTCTCCCGCGTATATTGCGTAAAGCTCAAGCTCTCCATTAAACCTGAGTGTTCTTCCTTCTGTTCAGTCTTCATACTTGCATCCGCACGCTACTTTCTACTTGGTATCAGAGCGCGAGGGTTCAGAACCTCTCTGCAGCCGACACAGCTTGACGAAGAAGAACAAGAAGAACGATGGATAAAGGCATGGCGAGCTCGCTTCCAACAGAGAAGCTCGACAGAACCAACTACGCGTCTTGGTCCTACAAGATGCACCAGTACCTGCTCGGGCACGGCTACTGGAGTTATGTCGAAGGAGCTAATGACGCGGCACCCGAATCGACACATAGAGACTTCCCGTCGTGGGAGCAATCGGCGAGCAGGGTATTATACTACTTCGCGTCGTGTGTGGGCGAACAACTATTGAGCTATGTTAGGGATGCAAAGACACCGAAGGGTGCGTGGGAAAATCTGAAGAAGATTTTCGTCGCGAGCACCACAGCCAGGAAGCTTCAGCTCCGACAAGAGTTGAGCAACCTACGACAACACAACTTGTCGGTGGCGGACTATACCTCGAAGATCAAGGATATTTGCAACTCCCTCGCCTCCATAGAGGTGAACATCAAGGAGAGCGAGATGGTCCAGATCTGTCTCGGAGGTTTGGCGTCGAAGTTCGGAGCGTTCCGAACGGCTATGTGTACCCGGGAGAATACGCCGTCCTTTTTCGACTTACAGTCAATGCTCCTGGTAGAGGAGAACCACGCGGGTGTGTCTACAAGCACGCATACCAACAACAGAATGTTGTACACGGAGGGAATTAGGCCCCGTGGACATGGAGGACGAGGCGAGTCGGCGCGCAATGGAGGCGGCCGACGAGATCAAGGAAGAAGGCACCGAAGTGATGCCGACAACAACTCCGGACCCTCCAGAAACAGGGGGAGTCGAAGCGGAGTGCTGGTACTGTGGCATTGAAAGGCCACAGGGAAAGTGAGTGTTGGAAGAAGCGCGCAGATTCGGAGAGAACCGGTTCTGGAAACGGCTCCGGACATACCGACAAGGGAAATCGGCAGCGATCGCACTACGCCGAAGACTCTGGGAGAGCCGGAGAAGGGTCTGCCTTCGTGACGAGACACGAAGCAAACTCAATGAAGCAGACCACCCCGAGATCGAACGAGGTGTGGTACGTAGACTCCGGCGCGTCAAACCACAGGACGAGCCATAAGGAGTGGTTCTCGTACCTTGAAAAACCGATACAACCTGGAGTAGTCGCAACAGGAGATGACACTCGGCATCCGATCGCGAATGTCGGAGAAGTTCCCCTTAGCCATGTTGGGCAGAAAGGGAAACTCATGAACGTGTTGCACGTTCTGACAATCACGAAGAACTTGGTCTCGGTCGGACAGATCGTCGACCAAGGGATGGAGGTTCGGTTTACACACCTTGGGTGATTCATTGAGGAAGAAGGCCGTGTGATTGTGCAAGGGCGCAGAGACGGGAGGATGTTCATCCTCGACTCCGCTGACGGCGGCACCGCAATGTTCCCGAAGGGACAAAAATCCGAGTCGGACATCGACTTGTGGCACAAGCGGATAGGCCACGTCAACTACCAGCGGCTTCAAGATCTGCAAACGAAATAGGTAGTGTTCGGATTGCCCAAATTTAGTGGCCGAAAGGCACAAATTTGTGAAGCCTGCCAGCTCGGGAAGCAACACCGACTTCCCTTCCCCAACGAGCGAAACCAGAGCCGGAACAAGCTCGACCTTATACACTCCAATGTATGGGGGCCGGCACAAAACGTTAGTCTTGGCGGGAGCCGATATATCTTGTCTCCTTCATTGACGACCACACGCGGCACACGTGGATCTACCTCATTGAGAGGAAGAGCGAAGTCTCCGATTGTTTTCGGAACCTCAAAGGGTTCGTGGAAACGGAAACGGGACGAAAGATCAAGTCCCTGCGGTCGGATGGCGGGAAAGAGTACTTTTCCGGTCAATTCAACGGTTACCTACAACAAATGGGAATTCGCCGCGAATTCAGTTGGAGATACACGCCAGAGCAGAACGGCGTGGCCGAGAGGAAGAATCGGTCAGTTGTGGAAGCGGCACGGGCAATGCTGGAGGAGAAGAGCTTCCCCAAGTTCTACTGGGCCGAGGCGGTAAGGACCGCGGTATACATCCAGAACCGGATCGGAGACAAAGTGTCGGCGCACGAGCTATATTTGGAACGAAGCCGAACTTGCGACACTTGAGGGTGTTCGGTAGCATTGCGTATGTGCATGTACCGAAGGAGAAAAGGAGGAAGTTGGACGCAAAGGCCGAGAAATGCATCTTGGTCGGTTACTCGGACGAGCAGAAGGGTTATAAGTGCTATAACTCTCGCACCAAACAAGCGCGTGTTAGCCGCGACGTTGTGGTTGACGAGTCCGCGTCCTGGTACCAGCCCCCGACTCCAATCCGTGTTCTGACGATGAGGTCAGCGAGGCCGAGATGCCTCCGGATGAGCCCAAAATCGAGACCCGCGAAGAGAGTCCGATTTCACTCCGCTTAAGTGGACCGATTGGACGACTGAGTCGGTACGATCAGTCCGATGAAGATCCGGCGAGTAGTGGAGACTCCGTCGTGCATTCCCCGCAGGAAGCCGAGGAGACGGCTTACGCGCAAAGAGAAAGGGAAGAAGAAGGTGTCGGATTCCAGCACGGATAAGAACGAGTAAGACAGATGCGAGTCCGACTCCGAGGGAACCGGTAACGGAGACCGCGTCGACCGAGAAGGCCTCGACATCAGCTAATGTGAGATTACGCTGATCTACCCGCCATAAGAATCATGTTTTGCGGTTCGGATACAACGAGTACATGGCGCATCATTATGCGTACATGACCCGTGTAGCGGAAGTGCGTGAGCCGGAGAGCTACGCAGAAGCAGCTAAAGACGCGAATTGGCGTGCCGCGATGGAGGAAGAGATGCATGCATTGGCGGAGAACGAGACCTAGGACCTGGTTGACGCACCAACAGGGGTAAAACCGATCGAGTGTAGGTGGGTGTACAAGGTCAAGTACAACACGGATGGCTCGGTCAACCGGTACAAGGCTCGGCTAGTGGCAAAGGGCTACGCGTAGAAACACGGCATCGACTACGATGAGACGTTTGTGCCGGTCGCGAAAATGACGACCGTCCGTGTTTTGCTCGCAGTAGCTGCGGTGAAGGGGTGGCACTTACATCAGATGGATGTAAAGAATGCGTTCTTGCAAGGTGACCTTGAGGAATAGGTGTACATGGTACAACCCCCCGGATTTCACTCTAGAACGAACTCCTCGGCAATATGCCGACTGACGAAGTCCCTTTACGAACTGAAGCAAGCCCCGCATGCTTGGAACGCAAAGATCACGCAACAACTGCGTTAGATGGGCTTCGTCACGTCAAAATCGGACTCTTCCTTGTTCATCCGGAGAGGTCGACTCGGACCGGTTAGTATTTTACTATATGTTGATGACTTGGTCATCACCGGCGCCGACCTCGGTGAAATTGACCGCGTGAAGCTCCAGGTTGCGGCATCGTTCGACATGAAGGATCTGGGGGACCTTCATTACTTCCTCGGGATCGAAGTGATCCGTACCCCCGAAGGCATATTGATCAGCCAACGTCATTACGTGCTGAGTATGCTCTTCAAATTTGGGATGGCTGACTGTAACTCCGTCTCGACTCCTCTGGACAGAACCGTCAAGCTTCGTCCCGATATGGGAAAGGTATGTGACCCGACGAGGTTCCAAAAAATTGTCGGAAGCCTCATATACTTGACCATCACCCGACCCGACCTCAGTTATCCGGTCGGAGTGATCAATCAGTTCATGGCGCGACCTACCGAGGAGCACCTCCAGTGTGCGCAACGCATACTTCGGTATGTCCACGACACTAAGGACCGGGGACAGCTATATCGGACCGGTGTAGCCATGCAGTTAGTCGGCTACACCGATGCTTATTGGGCTGTCAACGCCACCGATCGCCGATCCACGTCTGGATACGCGTTCTCCCTCGGGAGTGCCGCGATCACGTGGAGCAGTAAGAAGCAGCCGACAGTTGCACTGTCGAGCACCGAAGTTGAGTACCGAGGAGCGGTTGTCGCGACATGCGAAGCCATATGGTTGAAGCGGCTGCTTAGGGACCTGCAAGAGGAGGTGTCAGATCCAACGCCGATCTACTGCGACAACCTCAGCAGTATCCAGCTCGCGAAAAACTCCGTTTTCCACGCACGGACCAAGCACATTGAGGTGCACTACCATTTCGTCCGTGAGCGTATCCTTTCCAGTGAAGTCGAACTTCAGTACGTTCCGACGGATCGGCAGACTGCCGACATCTTCACCAAGCCTCTTGGTCTGGACAAGTTGCGGCAATTCTCAGGTGCGCTCGGATTGCGTCACCTCGACGTGCCAAACTTGAGGGGGAGAATAGTCCCGAACGACCAAGCAAGGCAGTAGGAAAGGAGCAGAGACCGTGACACCGAGTCGGTTGACTCTGTTGGCAAGTTGGACTCCGAATCGGCTGAAGAAGCCGAGGGCGGACCCGCGGAAAATTCTGGAAGCGGACAGAAGGGGAGCAACCAAAGGAGAGAGCCGAAGCCAACCACGCTTGGGGAAGATGACACCACCGAGGGCGAGAAGACCGAAGACGAGTTGGAGACAACCAACTCGGACGAGAGCGAAAACCGATCGGAGGTAGCCGAGTCAGTTCGGATGTTTGATTCAGATACGTTGAATCAACCGAGGCCCAAGCGGAAGAAAAGGCAGCAGGAGAAGTTTCAACGCCACAACAACAGAAGAGCTTATAAGGGCCACAAGAGTAGACAAGCCGACCGGAAGGGTCGAAGCGCGCGGAGTCAAACAGGCCGTGGAGCGCGAGCGAGGCATGAAGCCAGGAGGAACCGACGCTTTGAGCCCGAAGATCCCGAAAAGCCTCAAGTTGAGCTTGAGGGGGAGTGTTGAGAGACAAGCTCAACATCGGCCGGATCGGCTGAAGAAGCTGAGGACCGGATCGGTTGGGACCGATCGGTTAGGCCGAGTGCGTAAACCGGGAGGCCGTTAGGAAAGATATTCCGTGAGGAATATATCTAGGAGTTAGTGTAGGAGCTCTTAATGAGTACAGAAGTACTGTCAGTACTTCGGTCAGTCCTTCTAGGACTTGTATAAAGGTGTTCATTGAACACACATATGTATAGTGTGGTGAATAGAGTGTTGAATATAGTTCTTGTGGTTTTCCTCTCTCTTACTCTCTCTGTCTCTCCCGTGTATACTGCGTAAAGCTCAAGCTCTCCATTAAACCTGAGCGTTCTTCCTTTTGTTCAGTCTTCATACTTGCATCCGCACGCTACTTTCTACAGAGACGAATTGTGGTCCACGGTCGCTAATGATACTATCGGGAAGGCCATGATGCCGACATACTTCACACATGACAGTTTCGGCGGTATCCTCACTAGAGATTTCCTTAGTACATGGCAGGCAATGGGCCATCTTCGTATATCGATCTACTATTGTTAAGATCGCATCGAATCCCTTAGAGACCGGAAGAGGAATAGATGGCTACGGCTTGCTTGGAATTGGTAATGGTTCTAATAAACCATATGGATGATGCCTTGGCATTTTTGCTCTGCAACATGTATCACAAGTCCAAACAAAATCTTCGACAAATTGTTGCATATGGGGCCACTAGAATGATCATTGTACTAAATCTAATTTTTTAGTACTATCAAAATGTCGAGTTGTATATGTGTCATGACCGTTTTAGACTACTCGAAGGCAACAAGAACCATTAGGAACATACAAGATTTTCTTAAAGATTAGTAATCCATCATGACATTCGAATTGTCGATAGTCCGTACCTAGTTGTTGCGACGATTATGAACAAGATGCTTGAGAGGGATCAATTTGTGCTAGAATGGCTTGAGCAAAAAAATCTATCTTCACGTCCTCACGTATGGTATCGATAACGTGGGAATCC
The DNA here is from genome assembly GCF_043228905.1 of Azolla caroliniana. Lineage (NCBI taxonomy): Eukaryota > Viridiplantae > Streptophyta > Polypodiopsida > Salviniales > Salviniaceae > Azolla > Azolla caroliniana. The sequence goes on from NW_028230442.1 coordinate 12,142,024, forward strand.
AAGGGCATACCGAAGACCTGCATTGCCTGCAGTCGTGCTGGTCCCAGGATTACTTCCTTTTGGTTATCGAAAGCTGGCTCGCGAGGATGCGGTGCTAGATATGAGCGTCGTGATAATGCATCTGCCTTCCCTTGTTGCTTACGCGGACGATATGTAGTTTTGAAGTCGAAACGAGTGAGGAATTGGGGCACACTAAGCTTGATGTCGATTTAGCACACGAGCATTCTAGTAGTAGGCAAGGTTTTTGTGATCACTGAATACGGTGACTGAATGAGAAGATCCCTCTAGAAAATGCCTCCATTGCGTAAAAGAGTCCACTATTGCTAATAGCTCCTTATCATGAATTTCATAGTTGATTTCGGCAGCGTCAAACTTGCGTGAGTGGAAAGCCACAAGATGGAGCTTTTCATCACCGCCTTGTTGTGACAGAATGTTACCCAACGCGAAATCCGACACGTCTGCTTCGATGGTGAATGGTTTCTTCGAATCAACATGAGCCAGAATAGGAGCTGATGTAAATGCCTTCTTAAGACCCTCAAAAGCTATGTCTACTTCTTCAGACCAAATGAACGATTGTCCCTTCCTGGTGATCTGTGTGAGAGGCAGAACAAGGTTTGAGTAATCTTGTATAAATTTGTAGTAGAAATTTGCAAATCCTAAAAAGCATTGCACATCTCACAATGAACGCGGAGTCTGCCACTCTACCACCGTTTTGAACTTAAGTAGATCCATGGAGATGAGTTCTAAGGAAATGATAGCCCAGAAATTCTACGTGGTTGCACTCAAAACTACATTTTTCTAGCTCCTCGTAAGTCGTTCTTTGTGAAGAACCTTGCACCATTGATCCATTCTAAAAGACTTGAGATAAGGGGAAGTGCGTACCTATTCCTAAGGGTGATCTTATTCAAGCCACGGTAATCTACGACGAGACGAAGTGATCCATCCTTTTTCTTGACGAAGAAAATGGATGCGCCGGCTGGAGATTTCGAATGTCGAATGAAACCATAAATGCCAAATTTTCCTCTATATAGGCTCAAAGGACTTCCCCATGGTGGCTCTTTTCCCGGTTGTAAATCGATGGGGCAATCATATGGTCGATGGTGAGGAAGTGTATTGGCTTGTACTTTATCGAACTGTTGAGAATCAAGCTCAACTTGGTCTAGTGTGTGAACTCACCTTGAGAGTGAATAAACACTCCAACGATCAAGAGTGACCACTATGTCACCACTTTGTATTCTAGCATTTAGTATGAGTCATAGAATCATATTCTATGACACATAACTTATGAGCTTTCACATTCCCCATGCTCCATGAGTCTTGTGGTTAATGAAGAGAGAGGGTGACTATATAAAGCACCCTCCTCCCACTTTGTATAATGTTGAGTCTTTCTCCTTTGTTAATATACTCTTACCTTGCGTATTCTGTGTCTTATTCCTTGTCTCTCTCTCACTCTCTCTCTGTCTCATACACACACATAACTCATATCTCTTCCACTTCACAAGAATCCATATCCGATTCTTTACATGAACAAATTGGCATAATGACAATACTTCTCTAGAAGTTGAACGGTGGACTCCTCTTTAGTGGTGTTGGAGGGTTCTATTGATATTGCGAAGAGAAACATTTCTTCCTTGAGTCTTCCTCAGGCAACTGATGTAGCGAAATAGTTGCAATCTTATGAGTAGATGCTTGGGTTTGCCAATACTAGATTTCCCTTGTTCTCCAATCTATGTCTGGGTAATGTAATTTGAACCATGGTAATCCCAAAACAATAGGATAGTCTGGGATACTAATTATATTAAAGGATACTACACACGCTAAATTATCTAGGACAATATTAACGGGCTTTGACTCTTCTATGATATTTCTGGAAGCAATGGGACCACCATCAATGACTATTACAAAGGCTGGACACGGGAGTTTTCTTAGGGATATTTGATGAGTTGCCTACTAAACCCACTCGTGATGCATCGGTGGGATATCGGGAAGGATGCATTTGAATGACTAATCGTACCTAATTAAGGAATCCTCTAAACTGCGATCGCGTTCCATCAAATTTCATGGGAAGGCCAATCTTGGATTCTTTATGAACCCCTTGCATACTGGGTCCTTGTTGCATCGTGACTATGGTTTCTTCGAGCTGTTGCACACGTAACGCTAGTTCCCCATGTTGTTGTTACGTTTGCTGCTTCTCTAAGGAGATTTGTTGAAGCTCCCCCAACAGTCGTTGATTTTCTTGTTCCAATGCGACAAACTTCTCTTTCAAGCATTGCAACTCTGAAAAAACGGATTGATATTCTTGAGCGCTAATAGTGGCCATAGTATGAGACAAAAGAGGAATAAGAGATTAGTATGAATGGAGGGAGAAGTAAGAAGATAAAGGAAGAGAAGGGGACCAAAATCGGTTCAAACTGTGAGGAATAGTACTAAGATAGAGAAGTATTGTCAGGAACAGTACTAAGATACGGAATTAGTACTAAAAGATTAGGATTAGTACTTGTTGAGAGACAAGCTCAACATTCGTGCGTAATACGATGCGTAACCCAGTGTGTAGACTGGGTCCGTAAATCGGTACACATAACATGGCCGTATCGGTGTGAAAACCGCGAGGCCATTGGGAAGTTATTCCTTGTAAGGAATAATTTTGGGAGTTAGTGTAGTAGGCTCATTTATGAGTGGTCAATTACTGTCAGTACTTGTGTCAGCCCTATTGTCAGGGCTTGTATAAAAGGTGGTCACTGAGCACAGTTTATGTACATATTGAGTATTATTTTGAATTGAGTGTCTGTGTGTTCTCTCTCTTTGTCTCTCCCGCGTACTGTGTATATTCAAACTCTCCATTAAACGTGCGTATTTTCTGTGTTCGGTTTTCTATTGCTTCCGCACATAATCTTTTTCATGGTATTAGAGCGCGAGGGTTGAGAACCTCTGCAACTGACATAGCTTGAAAAGAAAACTAACCAAGAAGAACAGGAAAAACAAAATGGATAGAGGCATGGCTAGCTCGCTTCCTACCGAGAAGCTCGACAGAAACAACTACACGTCTTGGTCCTACAAGATGCACCAGTACCTGCTCGGGCACGGTTACTGGAGCCATGTTGACGGAGCAAATAACACAGCACCCGAATCGATACACAGAGATTTCCCGGCGTGGGAATAGTTGATGAGCAGAGTACTGTACTGCTTCGCGTCTTGTGTGGGCGAACAACTCCTGAGCTATATTCGGGATGCAAAAACACCAAAGGATGCTTGGGGAAATCTGAAGAAGATCTTCGCCGCAAGCACCACAGCCAGGAACCTTCAACTCCGACATGAGCTGAGCAATTTACGACAACGCAACTTGTAGGTGGGTGATTACACCTCGAAGATCAAAGAGATATGCGACTCCTTAGCCTCTATCGATGTGAACGTCGAGGATGGCGAGATGGTGCAAATCTGTCTCGGGGGACTGGCATTGAAGTTCGGAGCGTTCCAAACTGCTATGTGTACACGGGAGAATATGCCGTCGTTTTTCGACTTACAGTCGATGCTCCTTATAGAGCAAAACCACGCAGGTGCGTCGACAAGTACGCATGCCGACAACAAGATGTTGTACACGGAGGGAGATAGGCCCAGTTGTCATGGCGGACGAGGCTAGTCAGCATGCAATAGAGGTGGCCGACGGGATCAAGGAAGAAGGCACCGAAGTGATGCCGACAGCAATTCTGGACGCTCCAGAAATAGGGGGAGTGAAGGCGATGAGAACCGGCAAGGGAAATCTGTCGCGGAATGCTGGTATTGTGGCAAAAAAGCCCACAAGGAGAGCGAGTGCTGGAAGAAGCGCGCCGATTTGGAGAGGATTGGATCTAGATCAGGTTCTGGACAGACCGACAAAGGAAATCGGCAGCGATCGCACTATGCCGAAGGATCTAGAAAATGGTCAGTCTTCGTGACAAGACACGAAGCAAACTCGATGAAGAAGATCACCCTAAAGTCGAACAAGGTGTGGTACGTCGACTCCGGCGCATCAAACCACATGACGTGCCACAAGGAGTGGTTCTCGTACCTGGAAAAACCGATGCAACCGGGAGTAGTCGCAACCGGAGACGACACTCGACATCCGATCACGAATGTCGGTGAAGTTCCCTTGAGCCATGTCGGGAAGAAAGGGAAACTTATGAACGTGTTACACATCCCGACAATCACGAAGAATCTGGTGTCGGTCGGGCAGATCGTCGACCAGGGGATGCAAGTCCGGTTCACGCATCTTGGGTGCTTCATCGAGGAAGAAGGCCGAGTTATTGCGCAAGGGTGTAGAGACGGGAGGATGTTTATCCTTGACTATAGTGACGGTGGCACCACAATGTTCACGAAAGGAGAAAAAGTCGAGTTGGATATCAACTTATGGCACAAGCGGATAGGCCACGTCAACTATCAACGGCTTCAAGACCTGCAATTGAAACAGGTGGTGTTCGGATTGCCCAAATTTAGTGGCCGGAAGGCATGAATTTGTGAAGTCTACAAGCTAGGGAAGCAACACTGACTTCCTTTCCTTAACGAGCGTAACCGGAGTCGGAACAAGCTCGACTTGATACATTCCGATGTATGGGGCCCGGCACAAAACGTTAATCTTGGCGGAAGTCGATATTTTGTTTCCTTCATCGACGACTATACGCGGCACACGTGGATCTACCTCATCGAGAAGGAGAGTGAAGTCTTCGACTATTTCCGGGACCTCAATGGGTTCGTGGAAATGGAAACAGGACGAAAGATCAAGTGCTTGTGGTCGGATGGCGGAAAAGAGTAGTTCTCCGATCAATTCAACGGATATCTGCAACAGATGGGAATTCGGCGCGAATTCAGTTGTAGATACACGCCGGAGCAAAACGGCGTGGCCGAGAGGAAAAACCGGTCAATTGTAGAAGCGGCACGGACAATGCTAGAGGAGAAGAGCTTGCCCAAGTTCTATTGGGACGAGGCAGTACAAACTGCGGTGTACATTCAGAATCGGATCGGAGAAAAAGTGTCAACGCATGAGCTGTTTTTCGGAAGGAAGCCGAATTTGCGACACTTGAGAGTTTTCGGTAGCATTGTATATGTGCATGTGCCGAAGGAGAAATGGAGGAAGTTGGACGTGAAAGCTGAGAAGTGTATCTTCGTCGGTTATTCAGACGAGCAGAAGGGCTATAAGTGTTATAACCCTTGCACCAAACAAGCGCGCGTGAGCCGCGACGTCACCTCTAATCCGAGTTCTGATGATGAGGTCAGCGAGGCCAAGATGCCTCCGGATGAGCCTGAAATCGGGACCCGCGAAGAGAGTCTGATTTCTTTTCGGTTAAGCGGACTGGATGGACAACTGAGTCAGTTCGACCAGTCTGATGAAGAGTCGGCGAGTAGTGGAGACTCGGACGTCCATTCCCTACGAAGGAAGCCGAGGAGACGGCTTACGCGCAAGGAAAAAGGGAAGAAGAATGTGTCGGATTACGGCTCGAATAAGAACGAGTCGAATCGATGCGTGTACGACTCCGAGCGAAGTCCGCGTCGGCTAAGATAGCCTCAACATCGGCTAATGAGCAATTGTGTGGAAGACCCTAAACCCTACCTGCCAGAAGAACCCTGTTGTGCAGTTCGGATACAATGAGTACATGGCGCATCACTATGCGTACATGACCCACGTAGCGGAAGTGCGTGGGCCGGAGAGCTATGCAGAAGCGGCGAAGGACGCAAATTGGCGCACCGCAATGGAGGAAGAGATGCACGCATTAGAGGAGAAGGAAACCTGGGACCTGGTTGACGCACCGAAAGGTGTGAAGCCGATTGGATGTAGGTGGGTGTACAAGGTCAAGTACAACACTGACGGCTCGGTCAACTGATACAAGGCCCGGTTAGTAGCGAAAGGCTACGCGTAGAAACACGACATTGACTACGATGAGACGTTTGCGTTGGTCACGAAGATGACGACCGTCCATGTTTTGCTCGCGGTACTGCAACAAAGGGGTGGCATTTACATCAGATGGATGTAAAGAATGCATTCCTGCAAGGTGAGCTTGAGGAACAGGTGTACATGGTACAGCCCCCCGGATTTCACTCCGGAACGAACACCTCGGCGGTGTGTCGATTGAAGAAGTCCCTTTATGAACTAAAGCAAGACGCACCTGCCTAGAACACGAAGATCACGCAACGATTGCGTTGGTTGGGCTTTGCGACGTCAAAATCGGACTCCTCACTGTTCATCCGGAAAGGTCGACCCGGGCCGGTTAGCATTTTACTTTATGTTGATGACTTGGTCATCACCGGCGCCGACCTAGGTGAGATTGACCGCGTGAAGCTCCAGCTTGCGGCATCATTCGACATGAAGGATCTGGGGGACCTTCATTACTTCCTCGGGATCGAAGTGATCCGCACCTCCAAAGGCATACTGATCAGCCAACGACATTACGTGCTGAGTATGCTCTTCAAATTTGGGATGGCTGACTGTAAGTCCGTCTCGACTCCTCTCGATAGAACCGTCAAGCTTCGCCCTGATTCTGGAAAGGTATGCAACCCGATGAGGTTCCGACAGATAGTCGGAAGCCTTATATACTTGACCATCACCCGACCAGATCTCAGCTACCCGGTCGGGGAGATTAGTCAGTTAATGGCGTGACCAATCAAGGAGCACCTTTAGTGCGCACAATGCGTACTCCGGTACGTGAGTGGCACTAAGGACCGGGGGCTACTATATCGGACCGATACTGCCACATAGTTGGTCGGTTACACCGATGCTGATTGGGACGGAAACGCTGTCGATCGCCGATCCACGTCTGGTTTCACGTTCTCTCTTGGGAGTGTTGCGATCGCGTGGAGTAGCAAGAAGCAGCCGACATTTGCGTTGTCAAGCACCGAAACCGAGTATCGAGGAGCGGCTGTCGCGACATGCGAAGCCATATGGTTGAAGCGACTACTTAAGGACCTACAAGTGGAGGTATCCGTTCCAACGACAATCTACTCTGGTAACCTCCGCAACATCCAGCTAGCTAAGAACCTCGTCTTCCATGCGCGGACTAAGCACATTGAGGTGCACTACCATTTCGTCTGTGAGCGTGTTCTCTCCGGTGAAATCGAACTTCAATATGTTCCAACGAATCGGCAGAACGCCGACATCTTCACCAAGCCTCTTGGTCTGGAAAAGTTGCGGCAATTCTCGGGTGCGCTTGGGTTGCGTCACCTCGACGTGCCGAACTTGAGGGGGAGAGACGTCCATGATGACCACGGAAGGAAGCAAGAAAGGAGCGGAAAAGACTGTGACACCGAGTTGGATGACGAATTCGATTTCGGATCGGCTGAAGAAACCGAGGGCGGATCCGCGGAAGAGTCCGAAAGCGGACATAAGGGGAGTAGTCGAAAGAAAGAGCCGAAGCCAACCTAGCGTGGGGGAGACGAAGCCATCAAGGGCGAGAGGACCGAAGACGACTTGGAGATAGCCTACTCGGACGAGAGTGAAAACCGATCGGAGGAAGCCGAGTCGGTTCAAATGTTTGATTCGGATACGTTGAATCAACCAAGGGCCAAGCGGAAGAGAAGGCGGCAGAAGAGGCGCCAACACCGCAACCGCAAGGAAGCTCAGAAGGGCCGTGTAAGCAAACAAGCCGACCGGAAGGGTCGAGGTGCGCGGAATTGAACGGGTCGAGGAGTGTGAGCGAGGCGTGACACCAGAAGGAACCAGAGCGTAGATCCGGCAGAGTAGGTGGAACCTCAAGTTGAGCTTGAGGGGGAGTGTTGAGAGACAAGCTCAACATTCGTTCATAATACGATGCGTAACCTAGTGCGTAGACTGGGTGCGTAAATCGGTACACATAACATGGCCGTATCGGTGTGAAAACCGCGAGCCATTGGGAAGTTATTCCTCGTAAGGAATAATTTTGGGAGTTAGTGTAGTAGGCTCATTTATGAGTGGTCAAGTACGGTCAGTACTTGTGTCAGCCCTATTGTCAGTACAGGTGTTCATTGAGCATAGTGTATGTACAGATTGAGTATTATTTTGCATTGACTTTCTGTGTGTTCTCTCTCTCTGTCTCTCCCGCATATTGTGTATATTCAAACTCTCCATTAAACCTGCGTATTTTCTATGTTCAGTTTTCTATTACTTCCGCACATAATCTTTTTCAGTACTAAGGGAGGTGTAGAACTCTCGAGAGAAGGAAAGAGTGAGTGAGTGAGAGAGAGAGAGAGAATGATGATAATAAAAGATATATATTATGTTAAGAGAATATGTAACAATAGTAGCTAAGAGGCTTAAGATTGGCGTTGAACCGATTTGGTTCGAAATAATGGCTTGTGCCTCCTTTTATAGTGCTCTTAGGAGTACTCCTAAAGTTTCTAGAATGTTCTAGAGAAATTTGGAATATACATCAATTTTCTATAGTAAAACTTAAATGAAAATAATATTCTTCATATTATAACATATAGTTTAATGGTCAAGAGCGTGACCCATGTAACATAAGGTCACAGGTTCGAGTCTTGCCATATCATGACAAGGTGCAAGCGGACTGTCGTAATTGGGCAGAATTCAAGGAGCGGCTCATCATAACTTACGGATTCGACGACTTTCTCCGGCTCTCAAAGAAGGAATTTATGGATTGGTTCGAGAGCCCCAACAAGGGACGAAATACGTCGGCGCTGCTTCAGGAATCTAAGAAGCGGTTCACGTGACTCTTGACACTAGACCGGACCGTGCTCGATACGAGCAAGGTCCCGTTCTTTGTGAAGTCAGTCGACATGTTCGACCGCGAGAAGGTGGGTGTCCTCTTGGAGACGGATGAGGGTCTCACGACCAACTACACAATGGTTAAAAGAGTTTGTAGCCATTTCGAAAAACGGCGTGATTGGAACGATACAGGGTCGTTGACGATCAGCCCGAGAGAACCCCAACGAGGGACCGAATACGGTAGCGCTACTTCAGGAGTCCGAGAAGCGGTTCACACGACTCGTGACGCTAGACCAGACCGTGCTCAATATGAGCAAGGTCCTATTGTTTGTGAGGTGGGTTGATGTTGTCCGCCGGAATAGTAACCGACGGACAGAAGCGAAGAAGTATTATAATATAGTAAAAGCGTAAGAAACATATGTAACAGCTCACGGGGGAAGCGTGAACGGCTAAAAGACCCTGTTTATATAAAGGGCAGAAAACCTCTTTAAGAGGTAGCGTGTACTTTTGGTGCATAGAGTGTTATTGTAATAGAGTACTATCTTCTCTGATTTCTGTGCATATCTGTGGTTGATCTATTGTGTTCTTTGATTCTCTGTGGCATATTGTAATTGTAAGGGCGTAGGCATAAGTGCGGGTACTAGGGCACTGTCTAAGGAGTTCGGTTGTAGCCATCTCCCTTATACATTACGAGGATACGAGGAAGTGCCTCGTTACGTATTACGGTATGATGGTACCATTCTTTGCAACGCAGTCACCTTGAGATCTAGGTCGAAGGACTAACCGTAGACCGTGTTCCTAATCAGTAACACTTTTGGCACACTTGGTGATCTGTGTCTTCTCACAGACGAACAACGATGAATGGATGTTTAGCCGTAGACGTCCCAGAGAACCAACACGACAAGACTGACCAATCACAAGGTCCATCACACGCCAAGCAGAGGAACGCGCAAGGCAAAAACCTCGCCTCAGTGACCTCAGTGATATCTGCCAGGACCACAAAGTAGATTTCCCGCTCACCAAATACCCCGGCGACAAGCAGGAAGTTTGCTCACCACATAAGCACTGTGGTCTTTCCCTGCCCCCCTTGGCGTCCAACATGGCCTTCTCTTATCCCCGCTTCAACGGCGAAACAGACGCCACAACCCACATTCGCCTGTTCCTGGATGTCTAGAATGCAAATCACATGGCGCAAAGACTTCTCGAAGAGGTAGCGCACCAGTCCAAAATGACAGAGTTCGGATTAACTCTGGATGGGAGAGCGGCGTTTTGGCATTCGCAGATGGATCTGCTAGCAATCACGACCTTCGACTAGCTGTAGTCGGCCTTTCTGCGTTTCTTTCATCAGAGGGTGCCGCAACGTGAAATCCTCGGGCAGTTCTATACAATCAAACAGTTGCCGGCCGAGACTGTAGCGGACTTCAGTTTACGCTTCCAAAATCTGTGGCGGAAATTAGAATAGGGCCCGACAGAGGACGAGTCTCGGGAGACATTTCTACCAGCTTTACGATGACCGATACGGACGACTCTAAACAACAATAGCGTGAAAGGAGAAACAACTGATATGGTCATAGAACGAGCACTACAGCTCGAGCTGGACGAAGAAGAGGAAAGGTTTTCCATGTCCTCCTTACAACAAGCATTACCTGAAGACGAGGAACGACATTTTCGCCAGGCAATCCACTGCACGATTTACCTCAACTTTGGGCATTCCGTAGTGGAATCCAACATGCCAATCCACCCCCTAAACTGTCACTCGAAAGCACACACGGTCGAGTAGTGTGAGTACAACATGTTGAACAGACCCACGCCCACAATACAAAGCGTGGAAACACAGTGACCACCGCGTCGTAATGAGCAAAGGCGCCAAGAAGAAAGACCCCGGTATACGGATTGGAACCCACACGATGTCCGGCACTACCGGAATCTCCGGAATAACAACGATTACGAGGAAGAAGATCTGGAGGGCGAAGACTACCGGGGCAACCACAAATATAATAAGTGAGGCCGATGCTACAAATGCCCGACGAACAAATGTGGCGGCTTCAATGGGCCTCGTGGGAAACATTGTTAGCATCGGGACCAACGGCGGTACGCCGAAAGTTCGGATGATGACCGGCACCAAGAGCTGTGCTAGGGCCAACAATAACCACTGCGTACGCTTAGAAGAATGAACCAAGACCGGGAGGAGCAAGTCACACATGGGGATAGGAACATGCCACCAACTGCCGAGAAAAGCGAATCCAGCGTCCATTGTTTCGTTTGCCAACAACCCGGACATTACGCCATGCAATGTCCACTATGCAAGGGCAAGGGGCCCGCAGTCAACACGATTATGGCAGAAGTTCAGTAAGTTACGACAAGACAGAAAACTAAAAATGTTGATTGGGCCGCGCAAGATGAGATATGTCAGACGGCCCAAGCATGGGTCGAAAAAGCGAACACGGCAAATACGGAATGCATGCGGTAGGAGTCCGCGAACAATGTGGGGCCATTGGAGGAAGATGTAATATCTCCAGATTCCATATGGCAAGCACTGGCAGGCTGCAAGATAACACTAACCATGGAGAAGCTACTTCAACTAGTCCCACGGTTCCGCCAGGCCGTAGAGGATCGCATAACGGGCAGACCTAAGGTAAGCGTCTCCGCCAACTTTACGGACACCCGCGCCGGACCAACGGTGGTGGATCACCACAATCCGGCTATTAAGTTGATATTACATGGTCAGGAAATCACAGGATGCGTAACCGATTGGGAAGACATGCGAACAATTGGGTATTTCAGAATGGCAAGCTTGCCTGTTTTGGCTTCACATGGCGGATACCCGCTCAGTAAGGCCTTTAGGCTTAATACGAAAATTAGGCGTTATGATTGGCGGACATCGCTTCGACGTCTCGGCGGTAGTCCTCGCCCTCGACGCCCCAGGAGCATATCCTATGCTGCTTGGCAGACCTTGGCTTCGTTCAGCGAATATCAAACAGAGCTGGCAACATAAATGCATTAATTTTCGACGCGGACGCACCAAGTTCACGTACCCATGGAGGAAATGGAGATACAACCCAAGGGCATAACACCATTATACGCGGAAGATATAAATATGTTGGCACCCCCGAATCATTCCGCTATTCAAAATCGCCATCATAGAAACCACGGTGGAGTACGCCACACCCACTACGCTCCACGACAAGGCGTACGAACAAGACCCGGAGTCAATATTAGAATTAAGCAGAGCACGGGCGGCGTTCGAGAGGGAAATGGAAATTTCATGACGAGTCGCTGCCTCAGCCCTAGAAGAAGTAAACGTAGGTACGACGTCAGAACCCCAATTCCTCTCCATCGCAAAAGAACTACTGACGGATCAGAGAGAGGCGATGATATCACTACTCAAGAAGTATAAAGATGTGTTCGCTTGGTCCCAAGAGGACATAAAGGGATTAGATCCGAAGTTCTATCAACATAAGATCAATTTAGCGACCAATGCGAAACCGGTCCAACAGCGTCGATACTGCATGAATCCAAATTACGCGGCGCGCATAAAAATGAAAATTGACAAACTCCTCAAGGCCGGATTCATTTGACCAGTCAAACAAGCTACATGGCTAAGTCCGATAGTAGTCGTACCAAAGAAAAATGGCAAAATACGGGTGTGCGTGGACTACCGGAAATTGAACGCCGTAACCATTACGGACACATTCGCTTTACCTTTCACCAACAACGTACTAGATGTCGTCATAGGGCATGACATGTACAGCTTTCTAGATGGCTTCAGTGGGTACAATCAAGTACGCATGCACCCCGACGACCAAGAGAAGACGGCGTTTGTCACGGACTGGGGAGTCTATGTCCCAATCATCATGATGTTCGGCCTAAAGACGGCGCCGGCTACATTTCAACAAACAATCACGGAGTTTTTTGGGGAATATATACCTGCCTTCATGCAGGTCTTTTTAGACGATTTTGCCGTATATGGGACAGCAACCGAACATTTTACGCATCTACAGCTTTGCTTGGAGCGTTGCCGAACTGCACACTTAAGCTTGAATCCCGCCAAATGCGACTTTGGCGTCACTAGCGGGGTCCTCCTCAGCCACCTAGTCAGTAAGGAGGGGATAGCGATCAATCCGAACAAAATCTCCATGATTACTCATGAAAAAACACCGACAAACGCGAAAGCACTCAACCAGTTTTTGGGACAAATACGATGGCACAGCCGGATGATACGCTATTTGGCAGATTTCGCCACACCATTACATGTCGTCGTTCACCGTACCCCTTTTAAATGGACACCAATGGAAGAGAAGGTGTATGATGCACTCAAAATAATGCTAACACATGCACCAGTCGTACAGCCACCAGTTTGGGTGAAACCATTTCACGTATTTGTCGATGCCTCGGATATAGCAATAGGTAGTGCGTTGATGCAGCTCACGGAGCCGAATTGGTATCGACCAGTGTACTACGCTAGTCGGCAACTATCAACGGTTGAGCGTAACTATTCCACAACAGAACGTGAAGCGTTGGGGATGATATACAACATCAATAAATTCCGGCATTATCTGCTAGGTCAAAAATTCACATTTCACGTGGATCATACGGTGTTACTATATCTGGTGGGCAAATAGGCACTAATGGGAAAATTGGCTAGATGGATGCTGTTGATCCAAGAATTCGACTTTGTAATTCAGCACCGACCGGGCACGCAACACGTGGTGGCGGATTTCTTGAGCATACTAGATAATGGAGAAATGGCGCAAAAAGATGACGACGACTTTCCGGATGCGGACATTCTACGTATAGCAACTTTAGAAGACAAAAAAGACTTTTCCAGATCGGTGGTTGATGGAAATGATTGGTCGGGGTTACCACCACCCCAATTAAGGATGGACGAGAAAAAATGGCTAGTTGTACGGAGTCGTAATTTCTGTTTAGTCGAAGACTTCCTATATCACAAAGGTAGTTACAGCATCTGGAGGTGCGGAATATGGTAGGATGAGAAGGCAGTGGTTTTACACGAAGCCCACTGTGGTGCGGCGGGAGGACATTACGCGGGCGATGTTATGGCCTGGAAAATCTGGCAAGCTGAACTATGGTGGCCAAGTACGCAAAAGGATGCGTATGAATATTGCAAACAATGTGACTTATGCAAATGGATGGGCTAGCCCACGGAAGTTGCGAGAATGCCACATCAACCGGTGTTGCCGTTGGATCCTTTCCAAAAGTGGGGGCTGGATTTTGTGGGACCCTTTACCCCGGCGGCTGCTCGAACATGCAATAAGTATATCCTAGTGGCTACGGATTACTGCACCAAGTGGGTAGAAGCGAAGCCACTATGTAAAAATACCGCGGCAGTCATGGCGAAATTCCTTTACGAACATATCTAGTGTCGTTTTGGCTGCCCTATCGAGCTCATTAGTGACCAAGGGAGTCACTTTCTAAATACGGTCATCAACAAACTGACCCAACACTACGCTATGGTTCACAAAAAGAGTATGCCGTATTACTCACAGGCAAATGGCTTGGCTGAATCCACGAACAAAACATTACAAACTATCCTCAAAAAGATAGTCAATGAGAACAGAATAGATTGGGATACCAAATTGCATAGCGCATTATGGGCATATCGAACCAGCTATAAGACCACGATACAATCCACGCCTTTCAGGCTAGCATTTGGGCTTGAGGCCGTAATGCCCGTCGAATTCCAGGTACCTAGTCTGCAGATTCAAGTACCAGAACGGTTGCCATAAGGCAAATCCAAACAAATACGACTACAACATTTCTTAGAACTAGGCGAAACCCGGGTATGTAGTATGGCCATATTGGAACAAGAGCAGCGGCGGCGCAAAGCATTCGTGGACCGACATCGGCATGCGCGTGAAAAGGATTTTACGGTCGGGAAGGCGGTATTAGTTTTTCAAACACGCATGGGGCAAATGCCAGGAAAATTAAGATTCCGTTGGACAGGCCCGTACTGGATAGTTGGAGTGGAAAACGGCAATTTCAACTTGGCACCTTGGCTGGAGAGGTGCTCCGACAAAAGGTGAATGGGTTTCGCTTAAAACCCTACCTCGGGCCTACGCCACTTAACCCGTTCCCCGTCGGACGGGACAAAGCCGGCAAATCCGCAGAGAAAGTATAGGGCCCTACTTGTACTATAGTGTAAAAATTATATTGTAAGAGAGAGAGGGAGAGAAGATAACGATGCTATTAAAAGGACTTGATGCATGCACAAACTTCTAGAGCAAGAACACGCGGCACCACGACGGCTCACAGACCAATGAACCCTAGGCCACAAAAAGAAGAAAATAGAAGGTTTTCTGCACATTACAAAAACCAACATTCTAACTCCCATAGCTCTCATTGCTCTCATCGCTCCCCTCACACCCCTTCCTCTCCATCCTACCACAGAGCCCAAGTTCGCCATAGCCAGCGTACCTCACCCACTGTCCACGAGTCTCACCCTCCTACGATGTCGATCCCTATTTCTGCCGCCTTGCGTAGATGGCTCGTCGAGAAGCGTCTGGATGGATACATCAAAGTCGCTGAGGCACCTGCTCATCCTGAAGCCCTGGACATCGCCAAGAAACTCAATATAGACACGATCACCAACTCATCCATTCGGAAGAAACTTAACCGGTCATCGCTCGGAGAAAGACATTTTGACATTCCTCCTGCGGAAACCTTGCAGAGATATTTCGAGGCATATTCGGCGTCCGCCAAGGCATACAGGAGGAAGGAAATCCCCGATCCCTTCTTCTGCGAAATAGCCAAGTTCTTGTTGGAAGTCGGATGCGTGCATATAAATGCCTATGGGATACCAAAACAGAAGGCGGGCATCATCATTGATCCCTTCGAAGGGCATGCGGTCGATTGGGGGGTCATTACGGGACCAGCGTTATAGGAAGGCTTGCACGCATATCAAGGAGGAAAAAAGCTAAGGCCAATCATACAACAGTATCAGACAATACTATTTCCACCCCGGGGTTTGCCCGCACCACAGCCCAGCAAGCCCATGCCACCACTACGTTCCGCAAAACGGAGGTTAGCGGAATTGGCCAGCACAGAATGGGAAGATGAACCCCAATCGGCTCAACCCAGCACGCAGACAACACATGAAGAACGGCCGGAGCGCAGTGAAGAAGCACCGCAGCAACGTCAGGAAAGCCCGAGGCCGAAACGGCGGAGGCTGAACAGGAAAGATGGGCGTAGCCTCGTTAAAGACATACTCGCGACCATAGAGACGATCGTCGTAGCTACGGAGCCCAACACCACTTTCGAAATAATCTGAGAACCATGGCCGATCATTACGGCCCAGTCTTAGCGGGGGAAAGGCGTATTTACGGCAGAAAGCGAGGTCATGAAGTATATGGACATTCCGGGCACATCCCACGAGTTCGGCACACTATTACAGTTTGGCACTACTTACGAACTCATGGAATTTTTGGCAACGCAACAAATAAAAGTCTCACAACGAATGGAT
Source organism: Azolla caroliniana (assembly GCF_043228905.1). Classification (NCBI taxonomy): domain Eukaryota; kingdom Viridiplantae; phylum Streptophyta; class Polypodiopsida; order Salviniales; family Salviniaceae; genus Azolla; species Azolla caroliniana. The sequence continues at coordinate 12,158,169 of NW_028230442.1, forward strand.
GAGGAGCATGCAGAGCAACAAATGATTAAGCGCGCGCTACCACAAACAACAGAAAGCGATGATAAGGGGCTGCTAGCCAGACTAGGCAGACAGCGGAATGTCGGGATACACCGAATGGGAATTGAACTACCCCCATTAAACGCGACCCTCATCGAGGTTCATAGGGAACTGGCAAAGGTCGGTCTTGGCGCCAAGGATACAACGATGAAAAATAAAAATGTCTGGAAAACGGTTAAATGGAGCCAAGCTGAGCTACAGAAGGCCAACGAACGCATCGCAGAGTTGGAACGTAACGCGACTACGGATCATCAGGCATCTCGACCACAGACAACGCCGCCGAGGCCCAGTCCCTAAGAGAGGAGATTGAAGCACAGATCGTCATTGCCTCAAAAGAAAAGAGGATCGTGCAGCTGGAGGAATCGGAGATTGACTGCCTCCGCTCCAAACTTCACCAATCCTCTGACAGAGAAAAGGACATCCGGGCCAACGGCCGAAAGGCAGTGAAGACCCTTGAAGAGAAACTCGTAGCGGAGATAGCACAACACACCCGCACGAAAGAAGAAAACTCCAAACTATGGGAGGAAGCGCAAAAATCGGAAATGGTGATCACGGGAGTCCGGGCATTATTGGAAAAGAAGGAAGCATGGTTCGACGAATAGCTTGTACATGAACAGGAGAGGAGGCATCAACTCGAAATCCTCCTGAGAAATGAAATGGGAAAGTTGGAGGAATTACATTCGAAGGAATCTCAGCTATGGGCAAGAATGAGGAGCAATTATGAGGAAGCGGCGACGGTTAGTAAATAGGAAATCGAAAACCTCAAGAAAACCGTGGAAGAAGCACGCAACCGCTACCAAGCAATAACCAACCACGTGCGCATACTTCTTCAAATAAATTAGGAGAGGTTTACGGCGCAATTACAAGTGGCGCTAGACAAAGTCTGGATGGCGTGGGCTGCACAAGCGGTGGAGTTGCATACTTACCGGGCGGACTAGGAGAACCAAAGAAAAGACGGCCGAGGTTTCTACAAACTCAATGAGGAAAGCATTGCGGCAGTACGCGAGGACCTAGCACAAGATTATCGCACGCTAGCAAACCAACACTCCGAGGAACTCGCGCAACTACTAGACGATTTTGGCGAAAGTCAAAAGGACATGTTTCACCAAATCATGCAAGCCGGCAGCACGCGACCAAACGAGGAATCCATCGCGATACAAATGAAGGATACTGCCGAACGAGAGGAACCTCAGCCCACGTCACTGGAATCAACCACTACCATAGGCAGCACGGAACAATAAGCGGAACCACCCGCGATACTAGAAGGTGAGACCGCCGAACAGGATGAACCTCAGCCCCATTCACCGGAGCATACGACTATGGCCGACAACACGGAGGAAGTTACAGACAGGATAGAGCCTCAACCTCCCGCGAGCCCAGTAGAACGAGAGGAGCCAGCAGAGCCCGGACCGCCCACACAGGGAGACCTTAACACCACGGAAAGCCCCACCGAGCACGTACAAGACATGGAACCGTGCAACAACGCGCCTATGGACACTACATCGTCCCCGGACCAGGACATCTGGGCGGAACCAAACATCCGGGCCATTTTGGAGGAAGATTAAAGGACTGGTTCTGACGTGCCATGGCACTATCCCACAGGCGTGCCAGGTGTTGTTGGCCGGAATAGGAAGCGACGGACAGAAGCGAAGAAGTATTGTAATATAGTAAAAGCGTAAGAAACGTATGTAACGGTTCATGGGGGAAGCGTGAACAGCTAAAAGACCCTGTTTATATAAAGGGCAGAAAACCTCTTTAAGAGGTAGCATGCAATTTTGGTGCATAGAGAGTTATTGTAATAGAGTACTATCTTCTCTTATTTCTGTGCATATCTGTGGTTGATCTACTATGTTCTTTGATTCTCTGTGGTGTATTGTAATCGTAAGGGCGTAGGCATAAGTGCGGGTACTAGGGCACTGTCTAAGGAGTTCGGTTGTAGCCATCTCCCTTATACGCTACGAGGATACGGGGAAGTGCCCTGTTACGTATTACGGTACGACGATACCATTCTTTGCAACGCAGTCACCTTGAGGTCTAGGTTGAAGGAATGACTGTAGACCGTGTTCCTAATCGGTAACAGTCGACTTGCTCGACCACGAGAAGGTGGGTGTCCTCTTGCAGACGGATGAGGGTCTTATGACCAACTAGGCAATGGTTAAAAGAGTTTGTAGCCTTTTCGACAAATGGCGTGATTGGAACGATAGAGGGTCGTCAACGACCGGCCCGGGAGAGCCCCAACGAGGAACGGAATATGTCGGCGCTGCTTCAGGAGTCTGGGAAGCGGTTCGCGCGACTCTTGACACTAGACCGGACTGTGCTTGATACGAGCAAGGTCATGTTGTTTGTGAGGTCGGTCGACTTGCTCGACTGCGAGAAGGTGGGTGTCCTCTTGGAGCCGAATGAGGGTTTCACGGCCAACTAGGAAATGGTTAAAAGACTTTGCAGCGTTTCGACAAACGACGTGATTGGAATGATACAGGGTCTTCGACGACCGGCCCGGGTGCCGGGAGGAAGCTGGAGGAACCCGTTCCGATAAGAACAGACGAAACGAGATGGTGGCTTGAGTCGGCCAATGTGGTCGTCGAACCATCTGGGTGTACAGCTCTTGAGGAGCTTACCAAGATGGTGCGCGATCTCCAGATTAGGCTGAGAGGGACGGCGGGAGTCAGTCATACGACCGGAGGCCGTCGTTCGACCAGAGGTGTATGTGGTGCGACGTTCCCAAGTCGACCGCGAGAAGGTGGGTGTCCTCTTGGAGATGAATGAGGATCTCACGGCCAACTAGGCAATGGTTAAAAGAGTTTGCAGTCGTTTCGACAAACAGTGTGATTGGAACGATACAGGGTCATCGACGACCGGCCTTGGTGTCAGGAGGAAGCTGGAGGAACCGGTTCCTATAAGAACGGACGAAACGAGATGGTGGCTTGAGTCGGCCAATGTGGTCGCTGAAACATCTGAGTGTGCAGCTTTTGAGGAGCTGACCAAGATGGTGCGCGATCTCCAGATTAGGCTTAGAGGGACGGCGGGAGTCAGTCGCACGAGCAAAGGTCGCCGTTCAACTAAGGTGTATGTGGTGGGACGTTGTCGACCACGTCCGGAGGGACTATGCCGATTTCCCTGAGGCACTTAAGAGTAATGTGGTGTACCTTTTGAACGGTTGGGTGCATGCCAGTGATACGCGAAGAGCCCTGGAGGTAAATACCAGCTGGGGTGGGATGAAGAGGATAATGGAGGAAGTCGCGGACCGGGAAGCCGGGGTCATTCACTATTCAGTGTTTGCAGGGATCCGTGTGGACGGAGAAAAGGGCATAGGATCTAGAAGCAATACCGGACTCTGGTCACTTGTGCTAGAGGGTCTGTCTGGTGTGAGGCTGAGGAAGGAAGAGGCGAACCACGCTGAAAAGTGGGTCCATGATGGCACCGGATAAAACGATCCAGTAGAAGAGAAAACCGGCTTCATGGAAGCTGCGTGCCAGAACTACGAGGGTCTGGTTGAAGAGATGCGGGCCAGGAAGGCCGAAGGGGCTGGACCCTCAAACCGGTATGAGACCTGGAGTGGGCTGAAAAGGAATGACGGAGGCCAAGCCGGCTCATAGGAGAAGACGAAGTTGCCGGGATTTCGGTTGAGCTCGGAGATAGAGAGAGCAATGGACCTGTAGAAGGTCTTGGAGGAACAACTCCTCGACAGTCAGGTGGATCTCACCCTGAGGGAGGTGCTAGGGATAGCAAAGAGGGAATTCCATGATTCCATCATGGACCTAGTAAAAAGGAATCGGCTCTCAGTGGAGCTAGAGCCGGAGAAGCCGGTTGAAATAAGGGCGGCCCACATCAAAGAGGTGGCGACGGAAGAAGAGTTTCTGGATAGCCACTATATGAACCCACACTGGGCCAGTGAGACGACGGAGACCACGGTCCGGATCGGGGAGGTGAAGGAGCCGGTGGTGGCATTGATCGACCATGGATCGGAAATCAATCTCATGTCGATGGACTTCTATAAGATACACGCATCGACCCACACTACCGAAGAGCTTCACGGGGCTTGTCCAAGTAATGGTGGGCGATGTCGAAATAGACCAGCATTTCTTCGTGCAGGAGACATCCTCCCACCCGCTGATTCTCGGAGAACCTTACGTTATGGCGGCTCGTACAGAAAAGAAGGTGTTGGACAACGGTTTGGTGTACACAAGGGTAAAAAGTCAAGACTGTAAGCACTTTGTCCAGTTCTTAACGGTAAGGCTGAATCATGAACGAAACTAAGATTCTCTCAGCGGCGAGAGCCAAGCGGACTTTTAGAGAGGACTATCAAGGCGTGTACCATAAGTAGCCCCACACATGTATGATAAGTAGGAAATTATGGCTCTCCGGAAATAGAGGTTGTACTATAGCCGGTATCGGAGGCCGGGAGAAAAAGCAAGTTGAAAGGCATCTGAAGGCATGCAGAGCCTTGGACCCTGACGACTCGATTAGCAGCGCCGTCGAGGCGGTTTTATTCGATGACACCCTCGGGGAAATCAAGAGGGTAGTCAAGGAGGATCATAGTGAAGACCAAGTCATTCCGATGAATTCCATCGAGATGTACGAAGTCATCGCGAAATTCAAGAAGATGATCGGGTTGGATCATACCACCCGAGTAGACACCATGTACAAGACTATGGACCGGAAGGTGAGGCCAGTCACAGCTCCCTTGCCGGAGGACAGTTGGGAGAGAATGAAAGGGGTAGTTGTCGACCCAAGTTTATGAGATCCGGTCGGCATAGGACACTAGTTCACCGACGAGACAATGCAGAAGCTCAAGGTCGGTGGGGGTGGCTTCCTACTACCCGCGGAGGGGAACCGGTTTCGAAGGATGCTCGAAAGGCACGGGAAAGCCGTTGCATTCTCACTAGGGCAGATCGGTTGCGTCAACCCGACGATTGTAGAGCCAATGGTGATCTTCACAGTGCCGCATGCACCGTGGAACCTCAAACTGATTCTGGTACCGAGAGCTCACATCTTGAAGTTGATGGAGCTACTCAAGGAGAAGGTCCATATGGGTATCCTCGAATCGTCGAGCACCCCGTACTCAAATCAGTGGCTTACGGTGCCGAAGAAGAATGACACATTGCGCTTTATTCAGGATCTGCAGCCGGTCAACAAGAACACCATTCAGTGGTCAAGGCCGCTAAACACTATTTAATCGGGGTGGAGGTTATAATTGAGACAGATTTCCTACCGATTCTCGGTATGGTTTCGGGATGCGCAACTCCGAACCTAGCGATGCTCAGGTAGATCACGTACATCAAGTCCCTGAATCCGAAGATATGGCAGATCTCTGGAAATGACAATTCCATGGCCAATATGTTCGAGAGCGAGGACAACATGGTGTCGGAAGACGAAGAGGTCGGCCTGGACTTCTTCAAGTCGTCTCGAATGTCGGCGGACCAACGGAGCACTTCAGCCCTGGACGAGTTCGACGAGAACGACTACGACAGGGAGTGTCTCCAGATTGGTAAGTTCCTAAGCACGTTGGGGTCGGATGGGCATGGACGAACGAAGAAGCGAGCTGGATCCGGAAGAAGGGGGTACTGGTTCTTCCAACGGAACGGTAAGATATGGAAGCACCCGAAGAGACGGACTGGAACACCCCTCCAGCTTCCGGACAAAGAAAGAAGAGTAACCGGTGCTCCTATTTGAATTTCACGAAAGCCCCTGGTCCGGACACCGGGTAACATGGGCCACATTTGAGAAATTGAAGAAAGGTATTGCTGGTCGGGGATGTATCGTGACATGCATCACTTCGTCACAACATGTGAAAGCTATCAAATGCAATCTGGTATCCAACACCGCGACGAGCTACACCCGACCTACCCGCCAACCATTCACTTCAAGTCGATGTCGATCGGGGTAGGACAGATGCGGTACCTGGTGCTTGCGAGAGAAGACCTGACGAACCAGGTGGACGGTCAAGCCTTAGCGAACAAGACAACCGCAGTCGTATGCCGAGATGAAGGTGAAGCCTCTGCTCACGCAGGAAGCCCATGAGCACCCGACCAGAGGTTCATCGTCATGACTTTTTGTGTGTGTGCGTGTTTCGAGAGCGCGTAGCTCTGATACCTACCAGCTCCAGTTGTATTCCTCTTTGCATAATCTATTTCATTTCATTGTATCTGATTGCTCTCTCTATGTTGTGTACGCATCTCCATTCTGTCTCTGTTTGTTGCCCACGTTTACCCGAGTCCCGAGCCCATTATCCAATGAACGGTCCGGACCGGTCCGAAACAAAACACATCTCAGATATTGCGCACTCACTGTCGGGCGTCTAGGAACCGATCAAGACCGGGAACGTGACCATTAACCGATCCGGTGAATATATCCAAAAGACCTTCCTGCTCTCATCAGCTCCTTGGTCTGAGACCCCCGTGGTCCCGCCCCGTTACGACACATCCATGCGGAATACCACGACAACAGGTCGAACATGCTAACAAAGGTGACGTCGCCCAAAAAGCAGAACAAGTGCCGACAAAGGGTCGGATTGGTGAAGTACCCCATGCCGGAGTGAAGGGGGAGTTTATCGGGAGACAGATCCCTCCGGATGGGAAGAGAACAAACCAAATCGGGTGGAGTGAATGAGTATTTCGGCCGAGATTGAAAACCGAAATCGAAAATCGATTTCCCGATTTGAGGGACTATATTTGTAAATAGTCTGAATGTGCCCCTTGTGGGCTATATTTGTAAATAGCTTGAAAGTTGTTATAGTATATAAGCAATACGGCAAACTTTATAGAATGTAGTTGATCCTTTTTGTAAATTTAGAATGAGGTAGTTTCCTCTGTAACTGTGGGCGACAGTGAGAGAGTGAAATTGTAACTCTATAGCCATCTGTCAGGTGGAGGAGAACTCAAGGTCATTTCCTCCGAGTTTCTTATTTTGTACTTCTCCTCTATTATAGTGATATGTTTCTTGGGGTTTGTGGACCCCCGTGGTTTTTTCCCTTTCGGGCTTTCCACGTTAAATTCTATGTCTCTGATTTTTCTTTGTTTTTCTGCTCCCTCGTTTATCTGTTTGTGTACTGTGTATACATATTCGTTGCACACCCGAATACGAATGTGAAACCAGTTGTGGTCGGTCGATTCTTAACAGATTGTTTGATTGGTAGGTCGAACGTTGTGCTACTTAAGCTTCATCTATCAAATCTTTTGCAAAAGATATCCTCTGAGCTACTTCAGTCAGTATTGTGCTCGTAACTTCGGAGTACTTCACAGCTACAGTAGAAGCATTGCACAAAGTTGTGACGAAAGTTTATCATGAAGGGGGGAGACTACTCTTGAGCAACATTGCTCTTAGTTCATCCTCAGTTGTCGTCCCCTAAGCCGAAATCGTACTCCTTCAAGTCTACCTTGACTGAGTTTGGATTCTTTCATCCTAAGATTGTAAAGGCGTTGAATCAAATATATCTTTGTGGCGGCAAGCTTCTTCTCATAAGTGTATGACAATGTCTTGCATAGTTGAAAGGCTATCGAACACAATTGCATTGTGGAGTACACTGACTCTAACAAGTACATCTAAATGGTGGCTTGGACATTTCTATCAAGTTTCATCCACTCATTCAGCTTGATTCCTTCAAGAGGGTTGTCATTCCCGATTGAATAGACTATCTGACCCTTTACTATTAGATATTCTTGCATCTGCTCCTTCCAGAAGTTGAAGTTTGATCCGTCAAACTTCCTTAGACTCACCTCTGACGAGCCAGATGTTGATGCCATCTATGTGGATTTATTAAACTCTGTCCGGAATTTACTATGAATTGTGGTGGAGTGACCCGATATTGTTCTCGTCAGATTCAAACACAAGTCAAATCGGCTTCTCGAGTTGGACAATTGGCTCTATCAATTAGTTTCCGACCACGATTTCAAGATGTCGATCACAGATTTTGTGTCAGTTATCTAGGCCAATCTAGCTTTGAGTGACTATGACAATGAGAGGGACGGAGCTGACTGGTCCTCCCGAATGTCTTCTAGTCGAATGAAGCACGAAAATGAGTTGGATCTGCTTTGAGAGGTTACAAAAAATGAGTAGATAGTGTCTAACCTGGTAAAGCAAGATCGAGACCGATTTGATAGAGATTCCACTCTAAGCAATTGCAATCACAAAAGTGAGGTACAGCCGACTGGCTTACCTTAAGAGTGATTCAATTCGGTAGAGTGCAAGTCTTCTGTTTTCTTTCTCTTCTCAAGATGAGATCTTGAACTCAGGTTCTTCAATGAAGACAAAGCAAGAATGTTGTTGAAGACTTATGACGGATGGCAGCGAGTTGAAGAACCTTTGCTTTGATACGATATGTGGGGAACTAAGGCCATCAATGCGGAAACATAAACAACATTTTATTATGAAGGTCGCCGAGTTAGCATGTGTAAGCAAGATACAACAAAGAATCTACGAGAGAGAGAGAGAGAGAGAGAGAGGCACACAATGTAACACTATTATTCAGAATCGTTACAATACAATGGAGTCGGTTGCTCTCTAACAATGGCAACAACCTTATGGGCTAGGTTACAACGCCTATTATATACTAATTGGGCTAGGGCAACTGCCCTTTGAAATATTTAAAAAGATTTTCTAAACCTAGACTTTCCAAAGGGATAGTGTGAATACAGACATTAGAGACTTGTATTCGATATCGACCTGCACCATTTCCTCCTCCTCAACAGTCCCATTGATGGAGGCAAGGAAGTCGTAGATCTCCTTGATCTTGGAGGTGTAATTTGCCATAAATAGACCTTTTTGCCATACATTGTTGAGCTCTTGCCTGAACTACAACTTCTTGGTCGTTGTGCTGGTGGCAAAAAGCCATTTGAGATTCCCCCACGCATCTTTTGGCATCCCAGATGTAGCTAAGTAGTTTATCATTGACACTGGACGCGAAGCAGTACATTACTCTACTTGTTGCCTGCTCCCATGCTGAAAAGTCCTTGTGTGTCACATCCAATGCTGCATCATTTGCTCCTTCAACGTAACTCCAATACCCGTCCCGTGCCCAAGCAAGTACTACTGCATCTTATCGAGCTTTTCTGTCGGAAGTGAGCTTCCCATGCCTCTCTGGTGTTACCATACGAGATGTACGGAGAGTCGAGTGTGATGAGTGAGGGTGGAATGTTATAATGTTGTTGATGTGTACGTGTAAATGTGTAAGTGTAATTGTGAGTGTGAGTAGATACGTATGTCAACACATGCACACGTGTGTGCATGTGGACAGATAAGAAGAGGTGTGAGTGAGTGATTAGTGTGAATGGCCAAGGGGGCTTGCACCCCTATGTATCTACCCTTTTGTAACTATTTAACCCCTTATGGGAATGAATGAAGAAGGAATAGTTCTCTCTCAACCTTTCTCTCTCTCTTCCTTTTCTCTCCCTCCCTTACGTTGAACCCCCCTTGGGAGGGGGGTGGAGCAATTCTAGGCACCACCCCCCACCCCACAATGCTTCTCAACATCTAGGATAGTGGCCAAGAAGAGTGACAACTAATGTTGGCTGAACAACGGTGCTAAAGCGGCTGAGCAGCGACTAAACATCGGACAGGATGAACAAAGGACGACAGAAATGCCGAACAGAGACAATAGAGATAGAATAGAGCCAGTCAGACAAAAACTGTCATCGACATTGATGGACAGAGACAACGACGACGATGACTAAACAGTGATGGGCAAGAGACAAAGACAGATGTGCAAAAACAAATGGTGGTAGGATAAACAATGCAAAGCGATGGGATGAGGGCCAAACAGTGGCGGCCGAACAACTGATGCCAAATAGAGACCACAGACAACAGAAACAACGGTGGTGGCAAAAGAAAGAGAAGGGAAGAAGAAGGAGAAAGAAACAAAAGAAGATGCAAGAAAACACAAGACGAAGTAGGAAAAAAAAAGGAGAGAAAGATAACAGATGGAAGATAGAAAAGACAAAGTGAAGAAACGCAACAGGAGAAAAAGAAAACAAGAAAAAGATCTAAAATAAAACAGAAAAGATAAAGGGAAAAAAGGATTTAAGGGCATATATGAAATTTTAAAATTGGAGGGTAGCAAACAAAATTTCATAAACACAAGGGTACATAATACAATTTCAAATATCAAAGGGCACCGTCGAAATTTCAAAAACTCATCTGTTACGGGCATGACCATATAATATCCCATGGGGAGAATTTACCGTAGTATTCTATACACGTGGATAAGTGTGAGGGTTAAACGAGAGTGTAAAGAAGGGGAGGATTACTTTTAATCCTCGGGCTTGAGACAACCCATTAGGTCAAGTGTGAACTTGCCTGGGGGCCTTGGGTATCGCTATAAATAAGAGGCCTAGCTACCCTCATTTGATCATCTTTTGACTACATCGCGACTCTGCTCTTGTGGTGGGTCAACTCTTGTAGCAAGCGCGCCAGCACCAGGTACGACTCGACGCCACGGTAGTGGTATGGGACACCGATCGAGGCTCGAGTCCGTCTCGATCCCTTCGCTCGGGGGTGGTCGGGTGGATTGACACCCTTCTTTCTCTTTCTCCTTTCTATCTATCATTACTTTATCCTTATCTTAAGCTTACTTTAGTACCTAGATCTCTAATATCATCAACCTAAAAGAAATGGACGTGATTGACACACAACAACTCACAAAATAAAAGGAAAAATACACATACACAACATTTATTAAAGACCGGAAGGATGAAACCAATGTGAAAGTACCAAAGAACGGGAATGTTCGTGTCGATGAAGATACGTTGACCGAAGGAGATGTTCGAGTCAAGCATTCCGATCAAGAGAGTCGATCAATGAGAGGACCGATGGAAGTTTCGGTCGTATAGAGATGATGATCAAGGCATGTGGGATCGAAGTGCAAGGCACTTTCCCATGGGTGTCCCATAATGTGTTACCATACGAGATGTACGAAGAGTCGAGTGTGATGAGCAAGGGTGGAATGCTATAATGTTGTTGATGTGTACATGTAAATGTGTAATTGTAATTGTGAGTGTGAGTAGATACGTATGTGAACACATGCACACGTGTGTGAATGTGGACAGATAAGAAAAGATGTGAGTGAGTGATTAGTGTGAATGGTCAAGGGGGCTTGCACCCCTATGTATCTACCCTTTTGTAACTATTTAACCCCTTATGGGGAATGAATGAAGTAGGAATAGTTCTCTCTCAACCTTTCTCTCTTGTCATCTCTCTTTCTCTCTCTCTTCCTTCTCTCTCTCTCCCTTACGTTGAACCCCCCTTGGGAGGGGGGTGCAGCCATTCTAGGCACCACCCCCACCCCGCAATGATTATTAACACCATCACCATTTCCCTCTTCATCACTATCAATGTCATCATCAATCTCGCAATGTTAATCATCACGCACCATTACCACTCCTCAGTATCATTAACTGTTGAGTGGACAAGCTCAACTGGATCTAAATCAGCTAAATAAGGCAGAGCTAGATCGGTATTCGGATAGTATCCAGAACCAAGAGCCAAATCAGAGAGCCGGATCGGATTGTAACAGGTAGGCCGTTAGAGGCCTACGAATGTAGCCTAGTACGTAGGCCTATATTTGGGAGTCAATGTCAGTCTCTCATATGATCATTGAAGTACTTGTCAGTACTTCTGTCAGTCCTTTTAAGGACTTGTATAAAAAAGTGTTTTGTAGGACATTTGTATGTACAGAGTGTCATTATTTTGAATCTAGTTTTATGCTATTCTGCTCTCTCTGTATCTCTTGTGTATTCTAAACTTCCATTAAACCTGTGTTTATTCTCTATTGTTATACGTGTAACCGATTTTCTCAAAGCTTCTGCAATTGTATTCTTTTACATGGTATCAGAGCGCGAGGGTTGAGAACCTTTGCAGCTGACACGCATTTACTGAAGACAACCCCTAACACCCGGTAGAGAACAGAAATCAAAGGTTAGAATGGACAGAGGAATGGCGCTCACTCCCGACGGAGAATCTCGATAGATCCACTAGTACCTGCTCGGACACGGTTACTCCAGTTATGTCGATGGAGCTATTGATACAGCGCCTGATGCGGCACACAAGGACTTCCCGACTTGGGAACAAGCGGCAAGCAGAGTTATGTATTGTTTTGCGTCCAGTGTCAGCGATCGGCTGCGCCAAGACGCCGAAGGAAGCTTGGGAAAACCTAAAGAAGGTCTTCGTCGCAAGCACCATGGCCAAGAAGCTGCAACTCCGACAGGAGTTGAGCAATGTCCGATAGAAGGAAATGTCAATGGCCGACTATGTGGCCCGGATCAAAGACATCTCCGACTCACTTGCCTCCATCAACGTAACCATCGAGGAAGATGAGATGGTGCAGGTTTGTCTCGAGGGCCTAGCATCAAAGTTCGGAGCATTCTGAATGGTGGTCCGAAAAAGGGAGAATACGCCCTCGTTTTTCGACTTACAATCGATGCTCCTACTAGAGGAGAACCACTCGGATGCATCAATGAGTATGCACACCAATAGCAGGATGTTGTACATGGAGATGGATTGGCCCCGTGGTCATGGCAGATGAGGCGGATCAGCACGCGGTGGAAGCGGTCGACCAGAGCAAAATCAGAGGCACAAGGATGGTGCTGACAACAGTTCCGAACCCTCCAAAAGTAGGGGGAGTCAAAGCGGTGCCGGAAACCGGCAAGAGAAGACCGCAATGGAATGTTGGTATTGTGGTCGGAAGGGCCATAAAGAGAGCGAGTGATGAAAGAAGTGTGCCGATTCGGACAACTCCAGATATGGCAAAGTCGGACAAGGAAACCGGCAAAGCTCGCACTACGTTGAAGGATCGGAAGGATCTAAAACCGGTAAGACCGAAAAAGGGCTAGCCCTTATGATCAAGCACAAGGCGAACTCAATGAAGAAGACCATTTCCGAATCGGAGGAAGTGTGATACCTTGACTCTGGAGCATCCAACCACATGATGAGCCATGAAGACTAGTTCTCATATCTGGAAAACCCGGAGCAACCGGGAGTTGTCGAAACCAGAGACAACACTCCTCACCCAATCGTGCATGTCAAAGAAGTTCCCTTGAGTCATGTTGAACAAAAAGGGAAGCTTATGAACGTGCTCCACATCCCGACAATCACAAAGAACCTGTTGTCAGTCGGTCAGTTCGTCGACTAGGGGATGTAGGTGCGGTTTACGTACCTCGGGTGCTTCATTGAGTAAGAGGGCCGGCTCATCACGCAAGGGCGCCGGGACGAGAGGATGTTTATTCTCGACACGAATGATATGGGCACCACTATGTAAGTGAAAGGGCAGAAGTTCAAGTCATACATCGACATGTGGCACAAGCGGATCGGTCACATCAACTTCTGGAAGCTTCAGGAGTTGCAGTCAGAACACATAGTTTCCGGACTGCCGAAGTTCAGTGGCCGGAAAGGCCAAATATGTGAAGCTTTCCAGCTCGGGAAGCAGCATAGGCTTCCATTCCCCAATGAGAAGAATAGGATTCAGAATTGGCTTGATCTCATCCATTCGGATGTGTGGGGACCGGCACAAAATGTGAGCATCGGTAGGAGTTAGTATTTTGTCTCCTTCATCGTCGATTTCACCTGGCACACATGGATCTATCAAATCGAGAAGAAAAGCGAAATCTTCTTGTGCTTCCGGGATTTGAAGAACCTTGTTGAACGTGAAACCGGATGGAAGATCAAGTGTTTGAGATCGGATGGCAAAAAAGAGTACTTTTACGGCCAATTCACGAGTTATGTGCAGACGAAGGGAATCCCACAGGAATTCTCCTACAAATACACGACACAGCATAATGACATGGCCGAACGTCAGAATAGGATGTTGGTAGTAGCGGCAAGGACGATGCTTGAGGAGAAAAGCATGCCCAAGTTTTATTAGGCCGAAGCGATTCAAAAAGCCGTCTACATCCAGAATCGGATATCTGTATTTCAAGCAGAAGTCAAACTTGGCACGCCTTCGGGTGTTCGATAGCATTGCATATGTGCATGTACCGAAGGAAAAACGAAGGAAGTTAGACGCGAAAGCTTAAAAGTGCATTCTTGTCGGCTACTCGGATGAACGGAAGGGTTATAAGTGTTATAACCCCCGATCAAAAACGGTCTGAGTTAGGCAAGATGATGTTTTTGATGAATCGGCACCCTGGTACTTCTCACCACCCAAACCCGAGCCCATTGTTGTTGATGATCGGGTGGAATCCAGAATAGAGGGAAGCGTAAAGGAATCCGAACAATCGGATAACTTGACTTCTCTCCAGATTAGTGGACTGAATACGGATTGGTTGAACCGGAGTGATCAACCGGATGATGAGTCGGTGAGTAGTGAAGACTCGGCCATGCTCTCCCCGTGCAAGGAGCCGAGGATATGAATCACACGCAAAGAGAAGGGGAAGAAGAAGATGCCGGAATATGACACCAGCAGAGCTGAGTCGGATCGGAGCAAATCCGACTCTGGACAAAGCAGAGATGGACCTTCGGAAGAGAAGTCTAAGTTGGCCAAGAAGGCCAAGAAATCGGTGAATCAGGAATTGTGTTGATCCACCCGCTAGAAGAACCCCGTGAAGAGGTACGGGTATAACCAATATATGGCACATCATTATGCGTACATGGCAAAGGTGGCAGCCGAGCGTGAACCAGAGAGGTATGTTGAAGCCGATCGGTTGTCGGTGGGTATACAAGGTTAAATACGACGGCTCCATCAACAGGTACAAGGACCGGTTAGTGGCCAAGGGCTACGCGCAGCAGCACGGCATCGATTATGATGAGATGTTCGTGTCAGCTGCGAAAATGACGATCATCCGTGTCTTGCTTGTGGTGGCAACGGCGAAGGGGTGGCATCTACATCAAATGGATGTAAAGAACGTGTTCTTGCACGGTGATCTTCAGGAGCAGGTGTATATGGTTCAGCCCCCCGGATTTCAGTCCGAAATGAATACATCGGTAGTATGCCGATTGAAGAAGTCCCTCTATGGACTCAAGCAAGCCCCGCGCGCCCAGAACACGAAGATAACGCAGAGACTACATCAGATGGGGTTTTCTCCGTCAAAATCGAACTCTTCACTTTTCATCTAGCAAGGTCGGAATGGGCAGGTGAGCATATTGCTCCATGTGGATGATTTTTTGATCGTCGGCGCTGACTTGGACGAAATCGGCCGTGTGAAATCCCAACTTGCGGCATCATTTGAGATGAAGGATCTAGGAGACCTTCACTACTTCCTCTAGAACAGCATGCAACCCGACAAGGTTCCTACATATAATCGGAAGCCTTATATATTTGACCATCACTCGGCCAAACCTCAGCTATCCAAACAGATTGATTAGTTAATTCATGGCGCATCCGACTGTGGAGCACCTTCAGTGCGCGCACGGAACAATGAGGTATCTAACCGGCACTAAGGACCGGGGATTCATGTTCTATCTAGGTAGTGCGGTTGTTGCATGGAGTAGCAAAAAGTAGCCGACATTGGCCCTGTCGAGCACTGAGGCTCGGTATCGGGGCACTACCGTTGCACCTGTGAAGCCATCTATCTTTGGCGAGTACTGCAAGACCTCCATATCGAAGTACCGACTCCAATCCCGATCTACTCTTACAACATGAGTAGCATGCAGCTAGCCAAGAGCCTTGTATTCCATGCTCGAACGAAGCACTCTGTGTGTGAGCGGGTCCTCAGCAGTGAACTAGAACTCCGGTATGTTCAGACAGATCAACGGGTTGTCAACATCTTCAAAAACCCACTTGGATCAGACAAGTTGCAACATTTTCCCGAGATGCTTGCTCTTTAGCATCTCTACATGCCACACTTGAGGGGGAGAATTGGGACTGATATGGGGAGAATCAGGTATGGAGAGACTGAAGACAAGGAGACAATCGAAGCAGGGGGAGACAAGAAGAAAAAGGAAGCCAAGTCGATTGTCGAGAAAAAAGCGGAATATTGCTCGGCCACAACCGAGTCTAGATCTCTTCTATGAGAATGAAGAACACAGAAAAGGGAACTAAAGAGTGAACACAAGATGTTTACGTGGAAAACCCTAAATGGGAAAAACCATGGGAACCCACGGACTCCAAAATATCACTATGAAGAGAAGGGGTACAATCAGAGACTCGTAGACAACGACCTCGAGCTCGGTCTCTTCGCCAGGCGGCGGTTACAACAAAGTATCACTCTATATCTCTCCCCCTCACCACGTCTTCAATGGTGAGACCCACAGCTTCCGGCTGTGGTCATCTATGAACATCACAAAGTATTGCGATCTGGCATGTGACTTTGTGTCCACTTGACACACATCTGTATGCACCAGCTCCACTGGTGCATTCCGTCTCATCGGTGGCGTTGATCGGAAGGAGGTTCGGTTTTGCTTGTCGGCCAAGGAATCGGTGCACTTCTCAAGTTGCACTTCCTTCACCGGAATGAGGTTGTCTTCGGCAAGCCTCTTAATCCCCTTCTCACTCATGTGACACAGTCATTTGTGCCATAGCTCACTAGTAGTGTCGGAAGCAACGTTCACTTCTTCTTCCCGGCATAACCGGGTGTTCATCAGGTACAATGTGTTGACTTTCCAGGCCCGAGCCACTATTAGGCTCCCCTTGCTGAACTTCATGACTCCATTCCGGATGCTACCCATGTAGCCTTCATCATCTAGCCGACCGGCTGATATTAGGTTCAGTCGAACCTCCGGAACGTGTCGTACATTCTTCAGCAGCAACTTGCATCCGGTTGGTGTCTTCAACCACACGTCCCTTATGCCGACAATTCAGCATGTACCTTCATTCCCCATCCGGACATAGCCGTGGTCACCAATTGTGTAGGATGAGAAGCATTTCCGGTTTGGGGTAAGGTGGAACGATGCTCCGGAATCAACAACCCACATTGTCTCGTCGTCGACAAGGTTCAACTCACACTCCTTGGTGATGAGCATTAGTTCGTCTTCACTTGCTGCAATCGCCATCATTCCCTTCCAGTCCGGTGACTTCTTTGAATCGGTATTGTCGGTTCCCTTGTCTTTCCAGAAATGCCGACAGTTCTTTTGGAAGCGCCCCGGCTTGCCGCAATAGAAGCAAGTGGGCCTCCCCCTTGACTTGGACCGTGTCCCCGACTTTTCCCGGTTCTAGGGACTCCGATTCCTTTGTCTTCCGCGTTCGGATTCAGTAAGGAGGGCTTTGGCGTTGGAGATCACCTCCTTGTCTTTCCAACGCGCCTCCTCATCTAGCAAGCTCGACTTGACTCTTGCTAGGGATAACTGTTTTCCTTCCGGCCCGGCGTTGCCCAACGTGACAACTAACGTCTCCCAGCTATCCATGAGGGAATAGAGCAGGAGCAATGCGAGTACCTCATCAGCGAGAGGTACTTCCAATGAGGTTGCTTGATGTATTAGCCCCTAGAAGGCATTCATGTGCTCCGCCATATTGGAGCTGTCTTGGTACCAGAGCCTCACTAGCTTTCGGAATACCAAAACCCGATTAATAGCATTCTTGTTTTGGAACATGATATTGATCTTCTCCTAGAGTTCATGAGCCTTGATCTCTTCATTGAAGTTGTTGTACAGGCTCATCTCGATGAAGCACCGGATGTATGCCATTACCTTCATGTGCATCCCCTCCCACACTGTGGCGTCAATCTTATCCGGTCTCTTGTCCCCGAACTGAACCGGCAACCAAAGATCTTTGACCACCAGCATATCCCTCATCTTAGACTTCCACACTGAGTAGTTGGAGCCTATGAACTTGAACATGCCGCCGAATGATTCTTCCATTTTCTGTGTTGTTCGCTCTAATACCAGTTTGTCGAGAAAAACGCGGAATATTGCTCGGCCACAACCAAGTCTAGATCTCTTCTATGAGAATGAAGAACACAAAAAAGGGAACTAAAGATTGAACACAAGATGTTTACGTGGAAAACCCTGTTGTTCAGTCGACAACAACTATTGTCGACACAATATAAGTCGAACGTTGCTCACCGAACGTTCTACCAATGAATTGTGGTTAGACGAATAAATACTAAAATGGCTATAAACTTATCGATGTTAAACAAACATCGAGATCGTTATTTACATAATAAGTTATGAAAGAAAGGAAATAGATTGATAGAGCGTTTAGTACACAAAGATTTCCTAAACTAACTTTATATTACTAAATAAAACGATAGCTCTTTACACTGCCTTTGGTTCCTTTTATAGGCAACCGGAAGGACTTTCTCATCAAGAAAACATACTGCCAAAAATGGCAAGAACTACAAAATCTCTAACTAACTATAATTTCAGTTTTAATTTAATTCAGCAAAATGTTGACTCATTGATCCTCTATACCAATCCGACTCTGACTCTGACTCTGAACCTTTTACATATGGCACGCCTGTGGGCCAGGGCCTTGCCCGGCAAACCCACGGTACCCCTTCTACTCCTGTTGTTCCGAAGGAAGATCCTCGTCTAATTCGTCCTCCGCGTCATCCTGTAGAATATCGAACAATGAAGGTTCAGGTTGTTGCATGTCTTCTTCGTCTTCAGATTCGGACTCTGTAAACTTGTGTGTATCTTTGGTCGATGGTTTTGGTTTCTCTGTTTTCGGGGCTCCGAGTCCTGTGGTCTGGTTTCACCTTTCAGATTCAAGGTTGTCTAGTTGGACAACTGTGTCGACATCGTGTTTGTCGAATTCTTGCATAATTCGACTTACTTCTTCTCTGTGGCAAGCCGCTATCTCATACAAGTCTTTAGCAATATCTTCCTGAACAATTGATATTGCCTCTTCTGTCATTTCGAAGAAACCTTGGGCATGAGCCTTCCTATTGTCTCTGTCAGCACTTAACAGTTGAAGTTCCGCTGCTTGTGCCGACCAGGTTTTCCAGCCCTTATCTATGGACTCATTCACCATTTTCAAGGTGTTAAGCTTATGACGTTTCAGGATAGCTCGAATTCTTTCCTCGATTATACTTGCCTGAAACTATGTTGCTGCCAATGTTTTTCGTAGATCATTAATTTGAGCATTATTTTCTCCTTCTGTCTGCAACAACTTGTTTTGCACGAGTAACAGGTCAAGTCGCTTATTTCAGACACAACTTCCATTTTTTAAAACTGTCTTTCTAGAGTTGCCCTAGCCGATTCCCGTTCTTCCTGCTGTTGATTATATTTTTCATTGAGTTCATTCAGTAGGGTTTCTTTTTCGACCATCTCTTTTGCAAAATATTCTTCTTGTATTTTTACATATTCTTCAAGCTCCCCCAGTTGCTCAGCGTTTTGGCACGTGGTTTCCTGCTATTGTGCTAACTTTCGGCGCAACTGTTGAATCAATTCATCCTTTGCATCGAGCCATTTTCCGATTTCCGTCTTTGCCAGTTGTATCCGATCCTCCAGTTTCTTGGATCGGATTTCGGCTTTTTCGGCTCTAGCTTCCGCCTCCTTGAGTGTTGCTTCTACCTATTGTAAGTTTTGTTGCAATTCTTGATCAGCCTCCAAAGGTCTGCTTGATTCTCTCTGCAACATTTCCTCCCTTGTTTTCTACTTGTCGGAGTTGTTCCGTCAAGTGCTGGTTTTCGGCTTTCATGTTTGTACATTGTACATTTAGCACTTCCGACGCCGTTGATTTTTTTTTTGTATAAATCAGCTATATCTTTGGCTACTCGGCTGGCCTTTTCATATTCTCGATGTACTTCTACCAGTGCCTCATGTAGCGGTAGCATCTGGATAGCCTTGCCATTGTTTCGCGCACTACGTTGTCGGTCGATTCGATCCAATTCGTGTTGCTCTTCCAGCTCGACAGCTCCACTCAATGACCTTTGGATCATTATCTGATCGTGGTGCTCCTGTGCCATTCTTTCCGATACCTCCTGTAATCTTCGTGCTAACCATTCCACTGGCTCATACGATGTTCTAAATTGAAGAATAATTGCCAATTCATGTGCCACTGGAGGAATGTTGACAAAGCCTACTGCTTCTCACACCATTGTTATTGACGATTGGCCTTTTTGAACTTTGGTCATGTCATTAGGATTGACCCGAGGTATTTGTGTGCTCTATGTGGCTTGGTCGTCGGTTCTTTGTTTCTTCTACGCAGGCTCCTCTTGCTGAGTCTGAGGAAATCATTGGGACCTTTGTTTCATCCTCCGTGGCCGTTGTGTCGGCTGTTCAGTTACAACAGGTGTCAATTTTTGTTGTGTTTGCAATGGAGTGGTGGTCCTAGGGTCCGGTTGCTGTTCAAATTTTGGCTACGTGGCCGGTTGTTTTTCAGGTTTTGGTTGTGGTGAGGCTGGTTGTTGTTCGGGTTCTAGTTGCTGTTGAGGTTCTAATTCAGTGGTATCGACATGCATCGACTCTTCTTCCTGCCACTCTTCTCGTTGCACTTGTCTTCGAGGACGGGACGCTTTCTGGCCGTAGCGTCCTTTGTTCTTGTTGTTGGTTTTCCGATCTCTGAGTCGGAAACAATACTGACAACCAACGAGCAAATATCGGTTTCATTGGTTTCCCTTGCTGCACCCCATATAGTTGCTCTCGTAGAGCTTCTGTTGATAGCAACCCCCAATCGCATGTGGCGATTATGAATACGGCCCGCTTCTTGGGCATACAATAAAATCGGGGACTTACAAAGCCCACTTCCAACAAAAAGTTAGCGACTTCATGGAAAAATTCATCGGCTCCTCCTTGCGTTTGGAAAGCCTTCGCAGAAGGAGAATATTCCCCAAAATAGAACCTTAGCACATCCTTATCCATTTTTTGGACAGCATCGAAACCTTCCCTTTTGAATTCCAAAGCAGAACGTACCTTCTTATTGGTGATTTTCGATACGTCGATTTGCTACAGGATTTCTACAGCACGAGGGTGAGGTTCTGCTTCTACAACTTTGATGAAACCCTATAGGTTCTTGTTGGCGAGCCACTGTCGCAAGTTGTCAGAAACATAAATCGCCATATTGTCGTCGTCGACTAATGAATCAAAGTTTTGTGGTGGAGGCGAAGAGAGCTTCAGGCTATGGCGAGGACAAGCAGAAAACCTTTCAGCATGTATACGCTTCTGTCTCTGTGGTGAAATAGACGTTGCAAAAATAGGTTTTAAGCAAATAACGCGTTGCATGATGCCTGGGGAATAGAAAAGATACTATTAATGTAAAAATCTAGGAATAGCAATAATGAGTGTTAGTTGCATGCCTCCACTACCCCTTTACTTATAGTCTGTCTAAGTCATTTCCAAGATTTTCCTTTTTGACAGTAAGTTGCTTTTGTCAAGATAATCTATAGTTTGTTTTTTTTTCTTTGTGTGTGTGTGTGTGACGTATGCCACGTCACTTTGCATAAGCTTCGAGTTTAAATGGGTTTTCCGGCATTGGCCCATGATACGGTTTAATCCGGAAACCATTTACCCATTTTGGTAAAATCTCGCTTGATAATGTATCAACTTGATACGCCCCATTTTTGTTGTTCACAATCCAAACTGGTCCTGTCCATCAAAATCGTAATTTTCCCGGCATTGCCCCCATCTTAGTTTGGAATACTAGTACCGGTTTTCCGATTTCGAATTGTATTTCAGTCTGACATCTGTGACGATTTACAAATGCCTTTGTTTGCCTTTGCTTCTGTTCCAAAGCTAACATGGCTTGTATTCATTCTTCTTCTAACAGCAATAAGGATTCTTTCTGAATTTGTTCCGACCTTAGTTCATTTAACTTTTCAGTTGCTTGTATTCGGAGTGTCAGAATCTGAAATTCTACTGGCATTACGGCTTCTAACCCGAAAGCCATTCGGAAAGGAGTTGATTTAATAGATGTTTTATAAGACGTTCGATATGCCCATAAAGCACTATGAAGCTTTTGATCCCAATCTGTACGATTTTCATTGACTATCTTTTTGAGTATTGTCTGCATTGTTTTATTTGTCGACTCTACTAATCCATTTGCTTGTGGATAGTAAGGAGTGCTCTTCTTATGAACCACTACGTAATATGTGGATAGCTCGTGTACAATTTTATTAATGAAATGTGTACCTTGATCGCTTACTAATTCTATCGGACACCCAAATCGACACCATATATTTTCGTACAAAAATTTGGTCGTTGATGTTGTCGTATTGTCCCTAAGAGGTTTAGCTTCTACCCACTTTGTACAGTAATCTGTAGCGACTATAATGTAACGATTACCTGTACGTATGGCTACTGGTTTAAATGGACCGACAAAATCCAATCCCCATTTTTGAAATGGCTCCAAAGGCAAAACTAGTTGGAAAGGAATTTTGTCCTTTTCTGTAGGTTGCCCCAGTCTCTAACATAAATCACATTTTCGACAATAGTCTAGTGCATCCTTCATTACTGTCGGCCACCATAAGCCACTGTTCCATATTTTTTGGGCTGTAGTTTCTCCAACATAATGACCGCCTGCAATACCACAATGAGATTCTTGGAGAATTACCGATTTCTCAAATTGTCGTGCTGCTCTTCTCCAAATTCCGTCTGCACCTTTATGATAGAGAGTGTCATTCAAAAGACAAAAATTCCGACTACGAACGGCTAACCTTTTTCTTTCATCCGCCAATAGATGCTCGGGTGGTAGCCCTGTTCTTCATTTATTTCCTATACCCGTACTGCTTCCACTCGAAAGAGTTGTCCATCCGGAAAATCGTCTCTCACACTTGTGCCTTCTTCTCCCGACTCTAGTCGGCTAAGATAATCAGCAATCGCATGTTGTACCCCTGGCCGATGTAACATGTCAAACTCGAATTCTTGCAATAATAATGTCCATCGTGCTAGCTTACTAGTTAATTCTTGTTTAGAGACCAAATATGTTGGGAATCGACGCTCCGATTCACTTTCACCACTCGGCCACAACCGAGGAAACACACGAATCAATGCAGCAGAATATAGGAAACACAGAGAAAGACACGATGACACAGGGATTAACGTGGAAAACCCTGTACGGGAAAAACCACGGGAGTACAAGACTCCGAACCAAAACTATGCACAGAGAAATATACAATGGCGAGCTGCAAGGCGACGACCTTGAGCTCGCTGTCCTCGCCACAGGCGGCGGAATTACACAGAGGCGTCGACCTCTTCCTTTCTCACGCTCTATCTCTCTCACGGCTGCTCTCTCTCTCTCTCTCTCACGGCTGCTCTCTCCCTCCACTCCTCTTGAGTGGAAAAACAGAAAAATGAGTAGCAACAATAAAACTGTTTGCCCTAAGTCATATTTATACACATATGACTTTGGGGCTATTTACAACTATAGCCTCAAGGGCCCTTGGCAAACATATTCACAGATATGTCCCCGCATCCGGATCTCTCTCCGGATACATTCGTCATCCGGCTCCGAAGCCGGGGTCTTCATCATCCGGTTCCGAAACCGCAACCGGGCTTGTCGGCATTCATCTCCGACATCCGACCATCCCATCCGAAGGGACCGTAATCCCAACAAACTCCCCCTTCACTTCGGCATGGGATGTCTCTCCAATCCGATCCTCTTCCGGCATGCTTCCAGCTTGTCGGATGTGAGCACCTTGGTCAGCATATCCGACCCGTTCTCGTCCGTGTGGATCTTCGTCAGCACGAACTCCTTGTCTTCTATCCTTTCCCGGATCCAGTGATATCTTCGCTGGATGTGCTTCGTCCGGGAGTGATAGGCCGCGTTCTTCGCAAGGTGGATTGCACTCTGACTGTCGCAGTAGAGTCGATACTCCTCCTGCCGGATACCGAGCTCTCTAATGAAGTCCTTCATCCATATTATTTCCTTGCCGGCTTCAACAGCCGCCATGTACTCCGCCTCCGTGGTTGACAACGCAACCGTCTTCTGCAGCCTCGACTGCCATGAAACAGCTCCCCCTGCATACATCATCACATACCCTGATGTGGACCGGCTGGTATCTGCATCAGCCGACATATCCGAATCGGTGAAGCCGTCGAGTTCGGGCTTACCGGAGCCGAATCGGAGGCACACGTTTGCCGTGCCCTTCAGGTATCGGAGTATCCACTTGGCCGCGTTCCAATGCTCTTTGCCGGGATTGCTCATGTACCGGCTCACCACTCCGACTGCATATCCTATGTCCGGTCGAGTACACACCATTGCGTACATCAAGCTCCCGACGGCAGAGGCATATGGCACTTTCATCATGTCCTCCTTCTCAGCCTTTGTCTTGGGGCTTTGCTTGCTGGACAGCTTGCAGTTTGCCGGGAGGGTCGATCCGACCGGTCTTGCTTCCGACATGTTGAACCGGTGAAGCACCTTTGTCACGTACTTCTCCTGTGACAGCCACAACTGCTTCTTCTTCCGGTCCCGGATGATGTGCATCCCTAGTATTTGCCTCGCCGGACCCAGGTCCTTCATTGAGAAGGTTCGGTGAAGAGCCTTCTTCAGCATCCGTATCTTGACCTGGTCTCGTCCGACGATCAACATGTCATCCACGTACAGGAGGAGTATTAGAAAGTCTCCTCCTTCGAACTTCTTCACAAACACGCAGTGATCGGACTGCGTTTTGTGGTACCCTTCGTCTGTCATGAAGGAGTCGAACTTCCGGTACCATTGCCGGGGAGCCTGCTTCAGACCGTAAAGGCTCTTCTTCAACCGGCATACTAGGTGCTCCTTCCCTTTCTTCTCGAATCCTTCCGGTTGCTGCATGTAGATCTCTTCTTCGAGGTCACCGTGAAGGAATGCCGTCTTCACGTCCATCTGTTCTACCTCGAGGTCCATGCTTGCCGCTATGCTCAGCACCGTCCGGATGGATGTCATCTTCACTACCGGGGCAAATATCTCGTCGAAGTCGACGCCCTTCTTCTGCTGAAACCCCTTCACCACGATCCTGGCTTTGTATCTCGGGGGGTTTCCGGCATCTCCCGGTTTCAGCTTGAACACCCACTTGTTACTGAGTGCCCGTTTTCCTTTCGGCAGCTCCACAAGTTCATATGTGTGGTTCTCATGCAGGGAATCCATCTCCTCCTGCATGGCACTTAACCACCTGCAGCTATGGGTGTCATGCTTCGCTTCTTCAAGGCTTTCCGGCTCCCCTTCGTCGGTTAGCAGCACGTGCTCTGGTTCCGGAAATCTCCGGGGGGCCCTTCTCTCTCTTAGAGGATATCTCCGTTCCGGAGCTTCGGTAACCGGTTCTTCCGATTCTTCTTCATCCGAATCCATTTCGGGATCGGGGCCGGTTCCGGTATCATTTTCATCTTCTTCGGCCGGTTCTATTTCTTCACCGTCTTCGGCCGGATCCTCGAGTGCTAACCGGTCCCTTGCCGGTCGGGACTGCTCCTCGTAGAGTTGATCCTCACCGGTCGACTTGGAGCTCTTCATCTTCTTCTCCGACTCCCAGTCGGCGAGTGTCTTGTTCTCCATGAAGATGATATCACGACTCCGGAATATCTTCTTGTCGACCGGGTCCCATACTCGGTAGCCGAACTCGTCATCGCCGTAACCGAGGAATATGCATGGCCGGGTCTTTGGATCTAGCTTTCCTCTCCGGTCCTTAGCCACATGCACATATGCGAGACACCCGAACACCTTCAGATGCCGGTAGGATACTTCCCTACCGGTCCACACTCTCTGCGGCGTGTCTCCGTCCAAAGGTACTGAGGGTGATCTGTTTATCACGTATGTCGCCGTCGACATCGCCTCAGCCCAAAACCCCTTGGGTAATTCCGCATGCGCCAGCATACTCCGGACCCTCTCCATTATGGTCCGGTTCATCCTCTCGGCCAGCCCGTTCAGTTCCGGCGTCTTCGGCACAGTAAACTCGAGCCGGATTCCCTTCAAGCGACAGTACTCCGCG
The DNA here is from genome assembly GCF_043228905.1 of Azolla caroliniana. Lineage (NCBI taxonomy): Eukaryota > Viridiplantae > Streptophyta > Polypodiopsida > Salviniales > Salviniaceae > Azolla > Azolla caroliniana. The sequence goes on from NW_028230442.1 coordinate 12,183,923, forward strand.
AACTGCCCCCGGTATTCCCCTCCGTTATCCGCTCGTATCGCTTTCAGCTTCTTGCCGGATTCCCTTTCCACTCTCGCGTGGAGTTCTTTGAAGACGCACAACACTTGGTCCTTTGTCTTCAACGGTGCCGTCCACAGCTTCCGGCTGTGATCATCAATGAATGTTACGAAGTACTGGGCTCCGCCATGTGACTTCGTTTCTACCTGACACACATCAGTGTGCACCAACTCCAATGGTGCGCTACGTCTCGTCGGTGGCCTTGAGTGGAAGGAGGTTCGGTTCTGCTTACCGGCCAGGCAATCAGTGCACTTCTCCAGGTGCACATGCTTCACTGGAATAAGGTTGTCTTCTGCAAGCCTCTTCATCCCCTTCTCACTCATGTGGCACAGTCTCTTGTGCCACAGCTCACCGGCAGTGTCGGCTGCCACGTTCAACTCTTCCGGACACAACCAGGCATTCATAAGGTATAGTGTGTTGACTTTCCGGGCCCGAGCCACTATTAGGCTCCCTTTGCTGAACTTCATTACGCCGTTCCGGATGCTACCTGTGTAGCCTTCATCGTCTAGCCTCCCGGCCGAAATCAAGTTCAATCGAACCTCCGGAACGTGTCGGACATCCTTCAGCAGCATTTTGCATCCGGTCGAGGTTGTCAACCACACGTCTCCTATGCCGGCAATCTGGCACGTACCTTCATTTCCCATCCGAACACAGCCATGCTCACCGGCTGTGTAGGATGAGAAGTATCTTCTCTCCGGGGTCAGGTGGAACGATGCTCCGGAATCGACCACCCAGGTCGTCTCATCGCCGGCAATGTTTAGTTCACCTTCTTCGGTGATGAGCATGATTTCTTCCTCACTTGCCGCGAGTGCCGTCGTTCCTTTCCGGTCCTGCCCTCGCCGATCCGAACCTCTCCGGTCCGTGGCTCCCCGGTATGCACCGTTTCTCTCCGGTGACTTCTTCGAATCGGTGTCGTCGGCTCCGTTGTCCTTTCGGTAATGCCGACAATTCTTCCGGAAGTGCCCCGGCTTCCCACAGTGGAAGCATGTGGGTCTTCCTCTTGACTGCGACCGGGTCCCCGACTTCTCCCGTCTTTGCGGACTCCGGTTCCATTGTCTTCCCCGTTCTGATTCGGTAAGCAGTGCCTTCGAGTCGGAGGCCGGTTCTTTATCTCTCCGACGCGCTTCTTCGTTCAAAATACTTGTCTTTACCGTTTGTAGGGACAAGTTGTCTTCCGTGCAGGAGGTGCTGAGAGTCACCACCAAGTTCTCCCAGCTTTCCGGCAATGTACACATCAGAATGATGGCTTGCATTGCATCCTCCAGCGGGAACTTGATCGCCGCAAGCTGGTTCACGAATCCCATGAACGTGCTTACGTGTTCCACCATACTCTCGCCGTCCTGGTACTTGAGGTTCACTATCTTCCTCATCAGGGAGGTCCGGTTCAACGCATTCTTCCTCTCGTAGAGGCCCGACAGCTTCCGCCACATCTCATATGCGTTGATGTCGTTCGCCACATGTTGTAGAACGCTCACGTCGACGTATTGCCGAATGGTTGCAACGGCTTTCCGGTTCAGAAGCCTCCATTCCGACTCAAGTACCCCCTTCGGTATTTCCGACCTGTCAATCGGTTCGTACAGGTCCCGAACAATCAGAAGATCCTCCATCTTGATCTTCCAGTCGGCGTAATTCTGCGCATTCAGCACCATCATCCCCGGCTGCCCGCTGCCGCCGCCTTCCATTTTCTGCAGCAGCTCGCTCTGATACCAGTTTGTTGGGAATCGACGCTCCAATTCACTTTCACCACTCGGCCACAACCGAGGAAACACACGAATCAATGCAGCAGAATATAGGAAACACAGAGAAAGACACGATGACACAGGGATTAACGTGGAAAACCCTGTACGGGAAAAACCACGAGAGTACAAGACTCCGAACCAAAACTATGCACAGAGAAATATACAATGGCGAGCTGCAAGGCGACGACCTTGAGCTCGCTGTCCTCGCCACAGGCGGCGGAATTACACAGAGGCGTCGACCTCTTCCTTTCTCACGCTCTATCTCTCTCACGGCTGCTCTCTCTCTCTCTCTCTCACGGCTGCTCTCTCCCTCCACTCCTCTTGAGTGGAAAAACAGAAAAATGAGTAGCAACAATAAAACTGTTTGCCCTAAGTCATATTTATACACATATGACTTTGGGGCTATTTACAACTATAGCCTCAAGGGCCCTTGGCAAACATATTCACAGATATGTCCCCGCATCCGGATCTCTCTCCGGGTACATTCGTCATCCGGCTCCGAAGCCGGGGTCTTCATCATCCGGTTCCGAAACCGCAACCGGGCTTGTCGGCATTCATCTCCGACATCCGACCATCCCATCCGAAGGGACCGTAATCCCAACAAAATAGAGAAGAGCAGAATGATCGACATGGAATGTAAATTTCTTGCCCAAAAGGTAGTGGCAAAATTTATTAACACTATAAATCATTCCTAACGCTTCCCTCTCGGTTGTTGAATAATTCCTTTCCGTTGTCGAGAGTTTCTGACTAGCGTAATATACTGGTCTATACCAGTTCGGTTCGGATAACTGCATAAGTCCACTGCCGATTGCTATATCAGATGCATCAACGAACGCATGGAAGGGTTTATTCCAGTCAGGTGGTTGAACCACCGGAACTTTAAACAACATTTTCATGAGGTGCTCGTACGTGTCCTGCTCCACACTTGTCCATTGAAAAGGAACTTTATGCACCGCTGTGTGTAGAGGAATGGCAACATCCACAAGATATCTAATCATTCTGCTATGCCATCTAATCTGCCCCAAGAACCGACTAAGGCCCTTAGCGTTTGTAGGTGCTGGTGCTTCTAATAGGTCTCTGACCTTGTCTGGGTCAACTACAATTCCTTCTTGGCCAACAATATGGCCTAGCAGTGCTCCACTAGTAACTCCAAACGCGCATTTTGCCAGATTCAAGCTGAGCCGACCTTTCCAGCATTGCTCCAAACATAATCGTAAATGTTCGAAATGTTCCGATTTCCGACTATAAACGGCAAAATCATCCAAGAAAACTTACATAAATGTGGGAATGTATACCACAAAGATTTCCTATATAACCCTTTGAAATGTGGCCGGGGCTGTTTTTAATCCGAACATCATTACTACTGCCACAAACACTCCCCATTCCATAACGAAGGTTGTCTTCTCTTGATCCTCCAGATGCATCCTTACCTAATTATATCCACTAAATCCATCCAGGAAACTATACATTTCATGACCAGCGACTGCATCCAATATCGCATCCATAAATGGTAATGGAAATGCGTTTGTTACTGTTGCTACATTCAGTTTCCGGTAGTCGACGCATACTCGAATTTTCCCATTCTTTTTCGGAACAACTACAATTGGACTCAGCCAGAATAAACCCTACCTTCAGGAGTTTATCTATTTCCTCTTTAACTTTAATTGCATAATTAGGATTTAAACGATACCTACGTTGTTGAACCAGTTTCGCATCTTTATGCAAGTTAATTTGGTGTTGGCAGAAAGCTGGATTTAGCCCTTTCATGTCTTCAAAAGACCAAGAAAAAACATCCTTATATTGCTTTAGTAACCCAATTAATCGTTGCTTATCCACCACCCTCATATCTTTAGCAACCAACATTGTTTTCGGTTCAAGCCCATTATCATCTTCTGCCAAATTTACTTCCTCTAATGCCGAAGCCTGGACCCGTTGAGATACCTTCATTTCTCTTTCGGTAGCTTCCTACTGCATTCGGATTTCTTTCATTGTTTGCTCATCTAATGGTAACTCCTCTTGTGAATGCACGTACGGAGTCAAGGCTTGTAATATGTCTACTTCGAACAAAGGAATCATTTTTGGGTTATCCTTAAAATAATGATTCTCTTCGACCTCATCTAGTCCTTCTGTCATATTTACGGTCTCCGCATGAATTGGCAAACATTGTTTGCTCGTCGTAATCTTATTCTGAGTAGACACCCGGATTTTTGTCTTGCCTTTTCGAAATGTCAATAAATTCTGATTCCAATTTTGCTTAATATTAGCAGTTTTTAACCATGGTCGACCTAAGAGCAAAGGATATGCCCTAGGAGCTTCCAAATGAAGCACCACTGTTGATATTTGAAAAGTGTGACCTCCTAACACGACATCTAATTGTCACAGTAAACCGATTGGTCGTATCGTACTAGTATCAGCCATCCTCGGCCAAAATGGACATGCTTCCCATTTGGTAATGCCAAGCCTATCACAAGTAGTTTTATTAATTACATTCACTCCTGAGCCACCATTGACAATAGCACCTTCTATTTCTTGACCATGAGTTATTACTTTAATAGAAGGATTTTGCTCATCCATAATTGAAGGACTGTTACTTGGTTGATTATAGTGGACGGCTACCTGTTCTGTCCCTTTTTGGGCAATTAACGTTGCCACTTTCTCTATGAACCTAGGAACTAATTTGAGTAAGCCCGTCAAAGGTAATGACACCTGGAAATCCGCCAAAATTTTCCAAGTTTCCTCTTGTTCTGGTATAGCTATAGCTCCAGGTAGTTCATTAGCTTGATTGATCTCATTGTCTTGGAGCATTCGGGACACATTATTTTTATTTGCTTCTTCTACCCATTCCTTGGTTGCTTTCCGATAGCTTCCTAAATTTCCCACTTTGATTGTTTACTTTTACTTCTGGTGGTCACTTGTTTTTCCTTTTCCTTTAGACGAACATTGATTTGCATAATGTCCATCCTGTCGGCAAATATAGCAAGTAGGAACAAATGTTCCACTTCCTTCGCCTTGCACAAATTGATGATTTCCATCCTCATTAGAATTTGAAGGTTGTTGAAATTGTCGTGACGCTTTTTGCTTATAAATTTTTTTATTCTTATAACGATTTTGTTTAAACCGACCTCCATTGTGTTGTTGACGGTTGTTATCTTGTGCCGCTGAAATGATTCTATTGATAATTATTTTGTCGAGCGGTTTCTTGGTACCCATTATTGAACATATTTCGGTTATTCTGGTACCCATTTTCCGGAAAAAATTGTTGTATCGGCGCCGTTGTTTTGTTAAGTAGATTATATTCACATTGCTCAACCGAATGGAGTTTAGAATGACATATTGTGCAATGTGTTCGTAAACTACATTCTATTGTCGAATGCCCAGTATTCAAACAAGTAGTACATTGAACTGGTTGCCGAAACTGCAACTCCTCCATAGTTGGCAACATATGATGTAATGCCGACATATCCATACTCCTTACATTTTTCGGATTCTGGCCCATAGCGATTGCCTTATCAATCACTTGCTCGATCGTCTGATTCTGGAAATCGAACACTGCTAATGTTGTTCATAATGGTTCACCAATTGCTTCAAGGAATACATCCTTCAATTTGTTGTCTGGAATACGCCTGGAAATCTGGAGTTGTAAATTCTGAAAACGGATGACAAATTGAGACACTGTTTCATGTGGCTCCTGATATAACGCATAAAATTGAGCTATCAGATCCTTCTGAGGAATCTGACGATGAAATAATTGCAGAAATTTGATGGTTAATTGTTCAAATGTTTCGAACGCATGGAAACCATTTTGCACAAACCAATTAGCGGACTGACCATCCAATGACAAAACAAACTCGGAAATTTTAGATTTGTCTTCGGCTGCTGTCGATAGCCTCTGAGCTCCATGGTTAATTTCCCATTGTTGTCAAGAATTCCCTAACATGCGCTTTTGCATCAACTCCTTCCCGAAATTTAGAATATGGGTGAGGCATATTGTCTTCACTCCAGATATCGTAAAATGATACTTCTTTTGACTGATTTTCATCCGACTGACTATCAGTTAAATCGGGAAGTGCAAACCACCTTCTACTTGTTTCTGGTTGTACCTCTGCAGCCAAATCTTTTTCTAGTGTCTTTGTAATCGAACGTGTATGAGGACGTTTACAACAAACTGGTGTATCTAGATCAGACGACATCCATTCGACTTGTTCTCTGCAAACTACAGATGTAACCGGGCGCGCCAAAATTATACTGTATTGTTCGATCGACAACGACTATTGTTGACACAATATAAGTCGAACGTTGCTCACCAAACGTTCTACCAATGAATTGTGGTTAGACGAATAGATACTAAAATGGTTGTAAACTTATCGATGTTAAATAGACATCGAGATCGTTATTTACGTAATAAAGTTATGACAGAAAGGAAATAGATTGACAGAGCGTTTAGTACACAGAGATTTCCTAAACTAACTTTATATCACTAAATAAAACGATAGCTCTTTACACTGCCTTCGGTTCCTTTTATAGGCAACCGGAAGGACTTTCTCATCAAGAAAACATACTACCAAAAATGGCAAGAACTATAAAATCTCTAATTAACTATAATTTCAGTTTTAATTTAATTTGGCAAAATGCTGACTCATTGATCCTCTATACCGATCCGACTCCGAAACTTCTACATTTCCGACTCCGACGCTTCCCCACTTGTCCGGGTAACAAATCTTAAATGGGAAAAACCACGAGAGCCGACGAACTCCGAACTATCCCTATGAAGAGAAGGGGTACAATCAGAGACTCGTAGGCAATGACCTCGAGCTCGGTTTCTTCGCCAGGCAACGGTTGCAACAGAGTATGGCTCTGTATCTCTCCCCCTCTCTCTCTATCGCTCTCTCTATACAACAGTTACAACAAAAATAACAAAACAACTAAAGTGATTGCCCTAAGTCATATTTATACTTATATGAACTTAGAGCTATTTACAAATATAGCCTCAATGGGCTTACTCAGAAACATATTTACAGATATGTCTTCTACATCCAATTCTCAAGATCCCATCCGGAGGGACCAAAATCTCAACATCGATTGAAGAAGTTGGCACATCTGATAAAGTCAGAACAAGCGGTGATGGCAACAGAGTCAAGAAGGAAAGAGCCGATCAAAACGAGAAGGCCAAGACCCGGACGTGGTCCAACGTGGTGAAGAGCCTGAAGGTTAAAGAAGAATTGGTGATAGCCAATTCTGAAGAGTTCGATTCGGAGGAGCCGAATCAACTGAAGGCCAAACGGACAAGCAGGCAGTGGAAGTCGACACCGACGCTAAGGAACTGATGGGTCGAGATGTGCCGAAGTCACAACAGCAAAGGAAATGAGAAGGGCTTTATGAGCAAACAAGTCAACCGAGTGTCACATTCTAGACTCAAACATCTAACTTTTAACACACACAGTACATTGTGTTGTGTTAACCATATGGAAACTCTTGTGAACTATCCACACTTGATTGTGAACTTGTATATATATTGTAGAGTCTAGTGTATAGTACATTCAAGAATATTCTAGTATATTCTAGTCGTTTGTATATTCTAGAATTAAACGGGTATATTCTCGAGATATTTCTCGAGTATATTCTAGAGATATCAATCTCGGAAATTGTATAAATACTTGTAACATCCTAGTCCCTTTCAAGGAATTCAACACCAGTCATTCACACATCAATCTAGTGTTCTTGTTTCTCCCCATCTTGTCTCCTTGATCTTTATCATTGTCTTAATTTTCTTGTGTCATTCCTAGTGTCTTGAGTGAAGCATAAGAGTATGCGGAAACGTATGAGGATCTGTCTTGGTTCGTACTCAGAAAACAACACAGAAAGAGGAGCAAAGATATACACAGATTGAAGCTTTAATGGAAGCTCTATTACATTCTCTATCTTACTCTCTCAGAGACTCGATATATAATGTATGGTCAAGAAGATTATTCTTTACAACGTTAGGTTATTGCTTATATACTAAGCCCTAACTATGTGGACGAGTTCACACTAGGATACAAAGTGGAGGGAGACGGCCTTTTATGCCAACAAACTCCCCCGTAAAAGGACTAATCTTTCCTACATGTACGTGTGTTTGGGGTTGTCTCCCCCGTAAACTTAGATTACAATACTAATCTAGATTTATGTTACAAGTCGGCCGGCATATGGTCGAGTCGACATAGGTGACATCCGTGTCCAGCCTAGCATGGCTCATTATCATGATTGATTTGGTCAACTCTTACCTTCTGCTCCTCGTTCGACTTTCTTCTGCTCAGTTGCTTGTCGTAGTCCCATCTTTGTCCTTAGTGCTCCGAAGCGTTGATTGGGAGTGGCTTTGTTAGGCAATCAGCGATGTTCACCTCAGTGTCGATCTTCCAGACTTCAAGCATCTTCTCGGTTGTGAGGTCCCAGATGTGATGATACCGCACCTCAATATGCTTCATCTTTGCGTGATAGACGGGATTGTTGATGAGGTGTATTGTGCTCTATGAGTCACAATAGATGGTTGACGCAGATCGGTCGGTTTGGCTTATAGTTGAGAAGTCGGCAGATAGTTGACCCAGCTAGATCGCTTCCATCGCTGCCTCTGATGCTGCTATGTACTCGGCTTTTGTGATCGACAGAGCTGTGCACTCTTCAAGTTTCGACCTCCATGATATCTCACCGCCACCATAGGTGAAGATGTAACCTGATGTCGATTTCTGATTGTCCGTATTCCCGACATAGTCGAAATCGGTGTAGCCTTCGATTGTAGCTGAGGTTGTCAATCTGAAAGTCAGATGTGTATCTACAGTCCCTCTCAGATACCTGAAGATGTGCTTGACGGCCTCCCAATGGTTCCCTATTGGGTTTGACATGTAGCGGCTGACCACTCCTACGACATAGGCTAGGTCGGGTTGGGTCGCCACCATTGCGTACATGATACTTCCTATGGCCGATGTGTAGGGCATCTTTCCATTAAGCTCTCTCTCCTTTTCCGTTGAAGGAGAGTCTTTGTCCAATAGTCGGATCGACGTCGGAAACGTTGTTGGTGTTGGCTTCGCATTCTCCATATTGAAGCGCTTTCAGCACCTTTCGGATATAATCAGACTAGGAGAGTCAGAGAGTCTTGGTCATCCAATTTCTCTCAATCCTCATGCCCAGTATGTGACGGGCTTGTCTGAGTTCCTTCATCGCGAACTTGTCGTGAAGGCTCTACTTCAGCTTTCCGATCTCTGCTTGATTGCTTCCTGCAATCAGCATGTTGTTGATGTATAGGATCAAATAAATCCTAGACTCATCGGCCAGTTGTCGAATATACGTGCATGGGTCGGAGTCAGCTCAGCGGTATCCAAACTGCCTGATGTAGGAATCAAACTTCTGGTACCACATCCTTGACGCTTGTTTCAAGCCTTATAGACTTTTCTTTAACCAACATACAAGGTGATTGTCCGCTCCCGTCGTCGTGAAGCCTGCCAATAGAGACATGTAGATGTCTTCTTCCAGATCTCTGTGTAGGAATGTCATCTTTACTTCCAGCTTCTCTAGCTCTAGGATTTCTATCGCCACAACTCCTAGTAAGAGTTGGAGGGTGGTGATCTTGACTACTGGTGAGAATATCTCGTCATAGTCGACCCCGTATTCTTGTTTGAATCCCTTCCTGACGAGCCGAGCTTTGTACTTGGGTTTTTCTAAGTCGGATACATATTTGTATTGGAAAACCCATTTGCAAGGTAGCGGCTTCCTTCCAGCTGGTAGTTCAACTAGCTCCCATGTTTGATTCTTGTAAATCGATTTCATTTCAGATGTCATGGCTTGTAGCCATGTGTCGGCGTCAGTGTAGTTGACATAGTCGAGGCCTGGTTGAAAGAACTATGTTGGCCTTCGAGCTCATCCAGATCTCCTGGTTGCTGAGATAAGTGGTTCGGATTCTTCGATCAACCCGGTTGGGCGATCGGTATTTGTTGAACCATTTGTGTCAAGAGTCTTGTTAGGTGACCCGCTCCCATGTCGGGATTTCGGTGGTGTCACATTGTCCTCCCCTAGGGACTTTGTTGACTCGGTTCTGTTTCCTATTCACATCTTGTTGACTTTGCTTGCTTCAACTCTTGTTGAGTCTACTCTATCATTGATGACTTTGTCTTCGAGTTCAACTAATTCGACTAGTCCGACAACATGGAGTCGGCAGGTATGTTGTCGGCTTGTTCGAGTTCGACTGTTTGTCGAATCTATAAGTTGGCCCAGTGGGTCAGTCCTTCTACGACGTCTCTGTTGTCTTGGAAGGATACCTTTTTACCAACTATTTTCTGCTGGTTCCGATGAGAGAAGATAGAGTCTTCATTGAAGACTACATCACTGCTCCGGATCAGTGTCCAGTTCTCAGGGTCCCATAGCCTGTAGCCGAATTCCCCATCGGTTCCATAACCGAGAATTATGCCTTTCGTTGCATCGGTTGCCAATTTTGTCCTTTTAACCCTGGGGATGAACACATAGGCTTCGCATCCAAATATACGAAGCCTATCATAGGTCCTCTGTTTGCCTAACCATAGTGTCTGTGCCACTTCGAGCCTGATTGCTCTTGACGGCGCCAGATTTATCAGGTATACTACCATCTGCAATGCTTCTGCTCAAAATTCCAGCTTCAGTCCGGCTTGTTGAAGCATTGTCGTCACCCTCTCCTATATCATTCTGTTGATCCGTTCTGCCACCCCATTTTTCATGGGTGTGTAGGGAACGGTCTTTTGATATCGGATCCCTTTGTTGGACAGGTACTGTTTAAAGGCTCTAGAGGTGTACTCACCTTCATTGTCGGATCTAAGTGTCTTCACTCTGTGTCCCGACCGGTTCTCCACTTCAAATATCCACCGGGAGCCTCCTAGTGATCACTCTGGCATGGGCCCACATATATCTGTGTGCACGAGCTCTAGGGGTTGTCGTATCGTCTCGTAGTGGAGAGTGTGCGGACTTTGGGTCTGTTTCCCGTATTGACAATGCTCGCGGAAGTCTGTCTTCGCTTGGAGTTTTGGGATGTCGCCTACCACCATCAGTCGATCAAGTCCGGCTTGAGACATGTGACCAAGTCGGCCATTCCATAAGTTTGGGTTGGTCTTTTCGGCTAAGTTCACGGCCCCTTCTGGATTGATCACCATTAATGCGTACAGGTTGTTGTACTTGTGCCCGCATCCTAACATCAGGTTTCCTCGGTTGATCATCCATACTGACTCACTTAGAGTCGTTTTGTACCCGTCTTCGGCTAGCATGCCGATGGAGACCAGACTCCTTTTCAGATCAAGTACATGTTGAACTCGGTGCATGGTTTATTGTGTTGCCATTTTGCAATTGGATGGGAACCTCTCCGGTCCCTGCAATTCTGCACTCTTGCCCGTTGCCTAGACGGACTGTGCCGCTTGTGTCGGTTGAATAGTCCGAAAACCATTCAAGGTTGGGGGTCACATGGAATGTGGCACCGGAATCCAGTAGCCACATGTGTGCATCCTTTGCACTGTAGAGGACTTCTCCAATCACTGAATCCTCTAAGGAGAGAACTTCTCCTGATTGGGAATCGGCAACGTTGATTTGGTTGCCGACTGGAGAGTGGTCTGAGTCGGGTCGTCCTCGATCCCACTCGGATTGCTGACCACTCTCTTCCCTCTTGATTGACCAACAGTCGGAAACATTGTGGCCAGCTTTTCTGTAGTGTGTAGAATTCGCCTGATTGGCCTGTTCTTGACTTCGACCGCTATCGGTCTCCCCTTATTTTTGATTAGTTGGTATTCCGACCGGTTTTGTCAGCTTGTTCTCTCGTACGACTCTGTAGGTCGAACGAATCGGTCGAGTGATGGGCTTCTACTGATTCATCGATGGTAAGTCCCATCGATTTTCATCGAATGTCCTCGGTGAGGACTTGACCGATCGTCTCATCCAGATTTAGGATCGGTCGACTATTGGCGTATGTCGTATAGAATACCTCCCAACTCATCGGCAAGCTTGATAGGAGGGCAAGGGCTTTCACTTCTTCTTTGAAGTTGATCCCTTGTGAGGAGAGTTCTGACAACACCCGGTTGAAGGTGTTGATGTGGGAGGTAGTCGGATCGGTCTCTCTCGTCTTCATGTTGAACAATTGTTTGATCAAAATCAGTTTTGAAGATGAGGATTTTTTCTCGTACACGACTTGTAGTTTCTCCCATAGTGAGAACGTTGTCGTCTCTTTTGTCATGCTGAAGTAGACATTTTCGGCTAGGTGCATTCGAATGGTGGAACGTGCGATTTTGTCCGTTAATCTCCACTCATCGGCTGACATTGAAGTAGGCTTTTCGGAGTGTCGAATGGCCTCGACCTATCTTCGAATAATCATTACATCCTATATCATCTCCTTCCATAGGGCAAAGTTTTTGCCATCGAATTGTTGGATCTCAACTCCTGTACCGGATGTTGATCCCATGATTCTTTCGGAAGTGAGATTTACTAACCTGGTCTTTTCTTTCAGCCTTTTCTGTCATCTGTTGCGGCCGAGTAGCAAATCACTCTGATAGCAGTTGAAGCGTAAGTGTATGCGGAAACGTATGAGGATCTGTCTTGGTTCGTACTCAAAAAACAACACAGAAAGAGGAGCAAAGATATACACAGATTGAAGCTTTAATGGAAGCTCTATTACGTGCTCTGTCTTATTCTCTCAGAGACTTTATATACAATGTATGGTCAAGAAGATTATTCTTTACAACGTTAGGTTATTGCTTATATATTAAGCCCTAACTATGTGGACGAGTTCACACTAGGATACAAAGTGGAGGACGTCGGCCTTTTATGCCAACATTGAGTTCCACGATTGTAGCCCCATCGTCCGTGCTTTATTCCAATTCGCACTTGGTGTGTCCGTGACAGTTTGAATCCCTTCCAATTGGAAGCACCCTCCGTCTTCATCATCGCCTTTGCTTCCAACTGGAAGCACCACTATCGGGAAGGCCATGATGCCGGCATACTTCACGCATGACAGTTTCAGTAGTTTCCTCACAGGAGATTTCCTTACCACATGGCAAGAAATGGGCCATCCTCGTATATCGATCTACTACTGTTAAGATCGCATCGAATCCCTTAGAGACCGGAAGATCTGTGATAAAATCTAGAGCAGTGGACTGCCACGGCTTGCTTGGAAGTGGTAATGGTTCTAATAAACCATATGGATGATGCCTTGGCATTTTTGCTCTGCAACATGTATCACAAGTCCAAACAAAATCTTCGACAAATTGTCAAATATGGGGCCACCAGAATGATCGGTGTACTAAATCTAATGTTTTAGTACTACCAAAATGCCTATTTGTATATGTGTCATGACAGTTTTGGACTACTCGAAGGCGACAAGAACCATTAGGAACATACAAGATTTTCTTAAAGAATAGTAATCCATCATCATGATGACATTTGAATTGTCGATAGTCCGTACTTGGTTGTTGCGACGACTGTGAACAAGATGCTCGAGAGGGATCAATTTGTTCTAGAATGTCTCGGGCGAAAGCATCTATCTTCAAGTCCTCACGTATGGTATTGATAACATGGGAATCCAAGGGCATACCCAAGACCTGCATTGCTTGCAGTCGTGTTGGTCCTAGGATTACTTGCTTTTGGTTATCAAAAGCTGGCTCGCCACGACGGGGTGCTAGATACGAGCGCCTTGATAATGCATCCGCCTTCCCTTGTTGCTTCCCAGGATGAGATGTAATTTTGAAGTCAAAACAAGTGAGGAATTGGAGCACACTGAGCTTGACATCAATTTAACACACGAGCATTCTGAAAGTAGGCAAGGTTTTTGTGATCACTAAATACAGTGACTTGATGAGAATATCCCTCTAGAAAATGCCTCCACAACATAAAAGAGTCCACTATTGCTAATAACTCCTTATCATGAATTTCATAGTTGATTTCGGCGGCATCAAACTTGCGTGAGTGAAAAACCACAGGATGGAGCTTTTCATCATTGCCTTGTTGTGACAGAATGCTACCCACCGCAAAATCCGACGCGTCTGCTTTGATGATGAATGGTTTTTTCGGATCAACATGAGCCAGAATAGGAGTTGATGTAAATGCCTTCTTAAGACCCTCAAAAGCCATGTCTGCTTCTTCAGACCAAACGAACGATTGTCCCTTCCTGGTGAGTTGTGTGAGAGGCAAAACAAGCTTTGAGTAATCCTGTATAAATTTGTAGTAGAAATTGGCAAAGCCTAAAAAGCATTGCACATCTCGCAACAAACGCGGATTTTGCCACTCTACCACCGTTTTGACCTTAGGTGAATCCATGGAGATGCCTTCCAAGGAAATAACATAGCCCAGAAATTCTACATGGTTGAACTCAAATCTACATTTTTCTAGCTTTGCATAAAGACCATGTTCTCGAAGTCGTTTTAGTATTAACAATACATGAGAATCATGCTCTTCTTGGGTCTTCGAATAAACCAGTAGTTCATCCAAATAGATGATCAAACAAACATCCAAGAGATCTCGGAATAGATCATTTGACATGTGTTGGAAGACTGCTACATTAGTGAGGCCGAATGGCATGACCGTATACTCGAAGTGCCCATATCTAGTGTGAAACGCGGTCTTCCATTTATCTCCTGGTCGGATCCATACGAGGTTATATGCCCCTCGTAAGTGGATCTTTGTGAAGAACCTTGCACCATTAATCCGTTCTAAAAGACTTAAGATAAGGGGAAGTGTGTACCTATCCCTTATGGTGACCTTATTCAAGCTGTAAACTACGACAAGACGAAGTGATCCATCCTTTTTCTTGACGAAGAAAATGGGTGCGCCGGCTGGAGATTACAAATTCTCCTCTATATAGGCTCGTAGGACTTCTAGCTCGGTTGGTGACAAATACACAACTCTGATCATATGGGTGGTGGCAGATCTTACAATGTAGTTGGCATTCTAAATTGCCACTTGTAGCAGAGGACTTCATTTGGAGAGTTCGGATTGGTGGATTCGCCTCTGGGATTAGCTCTAAAGCGTCGTGGACTAGGAATCGGGTAAATTGCTTCTTTTGCACTGTTCAAATGGGAGATAGTAGTACACATCGATTTATACAATGTCCGATTGCTTGTCAAATTTGGAGTTACATTTCTCAAATTTGGCAAGTTTTATCACGATTGTTATTTGATACCTAGAAGATAGTTGGTGTTTTGAACTGTTGAGCGGCAAGCTCAACCGGAGCCGGTAAGCGAGACGGATCGGGCGAAACGGATCGGTATGACGGTGAGCAACCGAACCGGCAAGCAGTGGAAGCCGGGTGCAATCCGTAACCGGCAGTCCAATCGGAAGCCTAGTATAGGATAGACTACTAGGTAGTTATAGTCTCGTAGTAAGTGTCAGATGCTCGTGTGAGCATTGAAGTACATGGTACTTCTGTCAGTCCCAAGAGGACTTGTATTAATAGTGCTACTTAGCACAGTGTGTAGTTAGCGAGACTCGATATAATTTTGAAACTGTGTTCTCTCTCTCTCTCTCTCTCTCTCTCTCTCTCTCTCTCTCTCTCTCTCTCTCTCTCTCTGTTGTTCTCTGTTTTACGCTTCCGCAAACACTTACGTTTACATGGTATCAGAGCGCGAGGGTTGAGAACCTCTGTTGCAGACATTTGCTCTTGAGAAGAAAACCCTAACAGGTCGAAAACAGACACAGTAGAAGACATGGATAGAGGCATGGCTACGTCACTCCCGGTGGAGAAGCTCGACAGGAGCAACTACGCATCCTGGTCTTACAAGATGCACCAGTACCTGCTTGGACACGGGTATTGGAGTTATGTCGAAGGAGCGAATGATGCGGCGCCAGACTCGGCACACAAGGACTTCCCGGTATGGGAACAGGCGGCAAGCAGAGTGATGTACTGCTTCGCGTCCAGTGTCGGCGATCAGCTGCTCAGCCACATCCGTGACGCCAAGACACCGAAGGATGCTTGGGGGAACCTGAAAAAGGTTTTCGCCGCAAGCACCACTGCTCGGAAGCTGCAACTCAGACAGGAGTTGAGCAATGTTCGACAGAAGAACATGTCCGTGGCAGACTACACGGGCCGGATAAAGGAGATCTGTGACTCGCTCGCCTCTATCAATGTTACCGTAGAGGAAGACGAGATGGTGCAGGTATGTCTCGGAGGCCTGGCGTCCAAGTTCGGAGCGTTCCGGACTTCGGTGTGTACAAGGGAGAATACCCCCTCATTCTTCGACTTACAGTCGATGCTCCTTGTAGAGGAGAACCACGCCGGTGCATCTAACAGTGCATCCCCGGACAGCCGAATGCTGTACACGAGAACGGATCGGCTCCGTGGGCGTGGTGGAAGAGGTGGGTCGGCACGCAATGGAGGCGGCCGGCAAGAGCAGGAACGGTGACACTATGAGCGTGCCAACAGCAGTTCCGGGACTTCCACAAGCAGGATAGGCTCGTAGGACTTCTAGCTCAGTTGGTGACAAATTGTAGATCGGTCCCCATGGTTGCTCTTTTCCCGGTTGTAAATCGATGGGGCAATCATACGGTCGATGGTGAGGAAGCGTATTGGCTTGTACTTTATCGAACACATCGGCATAATGACGATACTTTTCTGGAAGTTGAACGGTGGACTCCTCTTCAGTGGTGTTAGAGGGTTTTACTGATCCTACGAAGAGAAACATTTCTTCCTTGCATCCTTCCTCACATAATTGATGTAGCGAAATGATTGCAATCTTATGAGTAGATCCTCGGGTTTGTCGATACCGGATTTCTTTTGTTCTCCAATCTATGTCTGGGTTATGTAATTCGAACCATGGTAATCCCAAAACAATGGGATGTTCTGGGATACTAATTATATTAAAGGATACAACACAGGCTAAATTATCTAGGACAATATTAATGGGCTCTAACTCTTCTATGATATTTTCGGAAGCAATGGGATGATCATCAATGACTACTATAGAGGTTGGACACGGGAGTTTTCTTAAGGATATCTGATGAGCTTGGGCAAAATTCCTATCCATAAAGCAAGAATTAGCTCTAGAATCTAGGAGTGCTGAGACATGTACTAGAGAGGTACTTTTAGTACTAACGGTTACTTGGGCTAAGAACACATTGTTAACTTGCTTAGAGGGAATGGAACCACTAATGGGTTCCACAGATCTAGGGTTGTCCAACCAAACAGCTCCTATTTTGGCTGGACTTAGTCGTTTAACTCTTCTTCTAACTAACTAAGGACATCAAATTTGTTCGATACATTTGGGCTATTAGTACTATTAGGACTATCAGATATTCCACTGAAAAAGACTCGGGTTTAGTACAATTTGAACTAGCAACTATTTGGTTCACCTGTCTTCTTGGTCTATGGGGACAGTTCACTACAATATGCCCTGGTCCACCACAATAAAGACATAGTTGATTTGTTCGGCGTCGCTGCTTTTCTTCTTCCGATAATGGTCCGCGACGACGTGTAGTGTCAATTTCCATCGGAGTTGGAGTATTCACTGGAGATGCATTATATGACTCCCTTGGAAAAGGTTTTGCTACCACTGAGGCGTAGGTGGGCTCTAATCTTGCCCTTGGCATCTGGAACTGACATTCCGAACGTCGTTCGAAAAGACGATTGTCGCATCTCATCACACAACTGATTGCTTCTGTCAATGACTTTGGTTCTTCGGGGAAGGTCAAGAGCAAATCCTTGACATCATTACGTAGACCATAACGAAATTGCTCCATAAGTGCTTGGTCATCCCAGGTGATATCAGAGCTGAGTAGGCGGAAATCTGCAGCGTATGCAAAGGCTGGACGACCACCTTGACGTAATCATCGGATTTTGTTGATTGTTGTCCTTATGTTGTCAGTATCTCCAAAACATAAGGACATTAAAAACTCTTCAAAATTGTTTAGTAAAGGAGATTCCTTTTCTAACAACATAGCGAACCATGCCAAAGTTGAGCCACTTAACAACGTGCCTACTAAACCCACTCGTGATGCATCAGTGGGATATTGGGAAGGATGCATTTGAATGACTAATCGTACCTGATTAAGGAATCCTCTAAACTGCGATCGCGTTCCATCAAATTTCATGGGAAGGCCGATCTTGGGTTCTTTATGAACCCCTTGCATATTGGGTTCTTGTTGTTCCATTGCTGCTATGGTTGCTTCGAGCTGTTGCACGTGTAACGCTAGTTCCCCGTGTTATTGTTGTGTCTGCTGCTTCTCTAAGGAGATTTGTTGAAGCTCCCCCAACAGTCGTTGATTTTCTTGTTCCAATGCGAGAAACTTCTCTTTCAAGCATTGCAACTCCGAAAAAATGGATTGATATTCTTGAGCGCTAACAGTGGCCATAGTATGAGAGAAAAGAGGAATAAGAGATTAGTATGAAGGGAGGGAGAAGTAAGAAGATAAAGGAAGAGAAGGAAGGAGACGAAAATCGGTTCAAACTGTCAGGAGCAGTACTAGGACAGAGAAGTATTGTCAGGAACAGTACTAAGACAGAGAAGGAATTAGTACTAAAAGATGAGGATTAGTACTAAGGGAGGTGTAAAACTCTCAAGAGAAGGAAAGAGTGAGTGAGTGAGTGAAATCGAGAGAGAGAGAGAGAGAGAGAATGATGATAACAAAATATATATATTATGTTAAGAGAATATACAATAGTAGTTAAGAGGCTTAAGACTGGCGTTCAACCAATTTGGTTCGAAATAATGCCTTGTGCCTCCTTTTATAGTGTTCTCAGGAGTACTCCTGAAGTTTCTAGAATGTTCCAGAGAAATCTGGAATATACATCAAGTTTCTATAGTAAAACTTAAATGAAAATAATATCTTTCATATTATAACATATAGTCTAATGGTCAAGAGCTCGACCCATGTAACATAAGGTCATGGGTTTGAGTCTTGCCATATCATGGTAGTCACAACTGCTCACATTTTGAGTGGGGATCAGATCATTGCTCACTTGCACTGCATTTTCGTTATAGTTCAAGTCTCGCTCCACTTTCTATTGGCGAGAACCGATTTCGATCGCTCACCTTCTAGTTTCGGTGGGGGTCACAACCGCTCACTTTCCGGGTGGGGATCGCATGGGTTTCTCGCTAGCACTACCATTTGTGTCGTGTCTTGGGTCAACCTCAACTATTTACCCTCTCATAATAGAAGAAGTCGAGTCGATCGTTTCACTTGCACTCCTTCGCCCGTTGTTGTTCCAGTTCTCGGTGAGGGCTGCATGGTCGTTCACGCCTGTTCGTGTTCAATTCTCGGTGAGGGCCGCATGGTCGCTCACGCCCGTTTGTGTTTTCAATGAGGACCGCACATGGTCGCTCACGTTCTGGTTCCTGATGAGGGCCACACATGGTCACTCACTCCCATTCATGTTCCCATCTCCAGTGAGGACCGCACATGGTCGCTCACTCCAGCTATTGTTCATGTCCCAGATCCTCGCGAGGACCGACATGGTCGCTCATGCCCGTTGTTGTTCATGTTCCAATTCCTGGGGAGGACCACACATGGTCACTCACGCCTGATGACGTTCGTGTTCCAACTCTTGGCGAGGACCACACATGGTCGCTCACGCTCGTTGGTGTTTGTGTTCCAACTCTCAGCGAGGACCAACATGGTCTCTCATGCCCATTGGTGTTCGTGTTCCCCGTGAGGACCACACATGGTCACTCACGCCCATTGGTATTCGTGTTCCAGTTCCCGACGAGGACCACACATGATCGCTCATGCCCGTTGGTGTTTGTGCTTCCCGTGAGGACCGCACATGGTCTCTCACACCCGTTGGTATTCGTGTTCTAGTCTTGGGCGAGGACCACACATGGTTGCTCTTACCCGTTGGTGTTCAATACCTCGTCTTGTGGAAGGGTTACTCCTTGTCTAGGATTTACAAAATACTTTGGAGCTGTTCTAAGATTTTCATCAACAGTATCCCCTTAAGCCAAGGGCCGGTTTGGGAAGGCGGCGTAAGAGGGGGGATAATGTCACATTCTAGACTCAAACCTCTAACTTTTAACACACACAGTACATTGTGTTGTGTGAACCATATGGAAACTCTTGTGAACTGTCCACATTCGATTGTGAACTTCTATATATTGTAGAGTCTATTGTACAGTACATTCGAGAATATTCTAGTCATTAGTATATTCTAGAATTATTCTGTGGTATATTCTAAACGGGTATATTCTTGAGTATATTCTAGAGATATTTAATCTCAGAAATTGTATAAATACTTGTAACATCCTTGGTCCCTTTTCAAGAGATTCAACACCAGTAATTCACACATCAATCTAGTGTTCTCGTTTCTCCCCATCTTGTCTCCTTCATCTTATCATTGTCTTCATTCTCTTGTGTCATTTCCAACGTCTTGAGTTCCACGCTCGTAGCCCCATCGTTTGTGCTTCGTCCCAGTCCGCACTTGGTGTGTCCGTGACACCGAGAAAGTCAAGGAGCGCGGAACCGGACGGGTTGAGGAAAGCATGACCGAACCGGACGAGGAGCGTGAGCCAAGTAGGAGGACGCCAGGAGGAGCCAAAGGGAAAGACCGGCAGACACTGACACCAACACAACGATCCGACCTCAAGTTGAGCTTGAGGGGGAGTGTTGAGCGGACAAGCTCAACCAGATCCAGATCGGTATCCAGAACGGAGAACCGGATCAGTGTCCGGATGGTATTCGAAACAAGGAGCTGAATCGGATTGTAACTAGTAGGCCGTTAGAGGCCTATGAATCTAGCCTAGTACGTACGTAGGCATATTTTTGGGTGTCAGTGCCAGTCACTCGTATGAGCATTGAAGTACATGTCAGTACTTCTGACAATCCTTTTAAGTACTTGTATAAAAAAGCGTTTTGTAGAACCTTTGTGCGTACAGAGTGTCATAATTTTGAATCTAGTTTTGTGCTACTCTATTCTCTCTATCTCTCTTGTGTATTCTAAGCTTCCATTAAACCTGTGTTTATTCTCTATTGCTATCCATGTAACCGGTTTTGTCAAAGCTCCTGCAATCGTATTCTTTTACACTAACCCTAAAACCTACAACATCCGGAAGACGAAAGTGTCCATGTTCTTGTCTTTTCTTCTCCTGAAGACGAAACTTTGTCTTTGTGCTTGTTCACGTTGTCACAATATTCCGAGGAACCAGAGATAGAGAGAGATTAGTTGATGCCTACACAATGCACAGGCCTACAAGGCAGTTCAGCCCAGACCTGTAGTAAGATTCCGCATGGCGAGCACACGGGCTCAGACACTCAAAGATCACAATGAAAGAACAGAAAACAGATTTAACGAGGATGACCAACACAGAGAAAGATCGCCACGAATATTGGTGGTTAATCGGAGGAAAGAGAGATAACAACTAGACTCGGCCGGTGATAGAACTTTGAGCTCAACAAACACACACACACAGAGAAACGATAAGCCTCTGGTCAGGAGCACACGGGCTTCCTGCACAAACAAAGGCCTCACCTTCCTTCCTCACAGACACACAGAGCGCCAAAGGAAAACGACAGAACTCCGAATTGCAAATCGGTAGCACTTCCCCCTCCAAAATGATGGATACCCTCCTTAGTTATCTCTGTCGAATACAAGTGTATAATGGACGTATTCACACTATCCCTTGTATAGCTCTAGTTTGGGCCATTTGTGTAATTAGCGTAAAGGGTAGTTGCCCTAAGTCGGTCACTATATAAAGTGACCTAGTAACCTCTTTGTAAGGTTGGGTGTTGTATTATTGTTTCTATTGAATAGAAAATCTTGTGTGCCTCTCTCTCTCTCTCTCTCTCTCTCTCTCTCTCTGTGCACGGATCAGAAATTGTCATACGCAGGTACTCAGCACGAATCTAATGCTATTTGATCTTTGATATTGACGACATTGTCTCCAACATCTGGTATCAGAGCCTGCACAGTATTCGGTCCTTCAACTCGCTGTCGGCCGTCGTCTCAGCCTGCACAACATTCGGTCTCCTGCGTCATTCGAAGAAGAGAGAAGAAGAAAAGAAACGAGGCTTGCATCTCATCGCGTTAGATCATCTTCGCTTGGAGTAAGCCAGCCGGTTGTACTCTGTTCCTTGTGATCGTAACCGCTCGAGGTGAAATCCCCTTGTGCAACATTGACACAATCGTGCTCCACTCGGTTAAACGGCATCCGAAGAGGTCATCAAACGTTGCTCGCCGCTCATTGTAACCACTCGGTGCAGATCAGTCTCAAGAAAACAACCCCAATTCGTGCTTCATCCGGCTGATCGACATTCGGGAGGATCAGTTGGATCCGTCTCTCTCGTCGCTGCAGTCACCCGAAGCAGAATCGGTCCAGACAATCGGTTTCAATAATCGGTATTTGGCATACATATTAGGAAGCGAACCGGGCTCACTCCGACTCGGCAACATTCGGGAAGACCAGTCGGTTCTGTCCCTCAAGTTACCGGAGTCAATTCGAGCAAGTTCAACAATACATATATCCGAAGCCGAACCGACTCGGGTTCAAATCCGACTAGAACGATATCGGGTGAGCCAACCGGCTGCACTCCAACAAGGTTCGTAGTCAACTCCGAACCGAGCTTCGTCAACCGAAACCGAATTTGATGGCATCAACATCCGGCTCGTCAGAAATGAGTCTACGAAAGTTCGATGGATCGAACTTCAACTTCTGGAAGGAGCAAATGCAGGACTATCTCATAGTCAAGGGGCAAATCGATCCCATCGAAAATGAAGAACCTCCAGAAGGATACAAACCAATTGAGTGGCAGAAGCTGGACAGAATCGTCCGCGCCACGATTCGGATGCACCTATCGGAATCGGTATACTTTACGGTGCAATCGTGTACGACAGCATTCGAACTGTGGAAAACACTGTCGGACACCTACGAAAAGAAGGTCGCTGCAACGAAGATGTTTCTGATCCGGCGCCTCTACAACTTGCGGATGAAAGAATCCGATTCGGTTCAAGCACATCTCAATGAGTACGAAAGCATAAGCTCCCAAATCTCATCTCAGGGGACGGCAATCGAGGATGAACTCAGAGCAATGATACTCATGAGCAGCCTTCCCTCATCATGGGAAACTTTCGTCACAACCGTGTGCAACGCGTCAACCACGGCTGTTAAATACTCCGAAGTCACGAGCGCAATCCTGACCGAAGCAGCTCGGAGAAAGTCTTTCGCCAAAGACTCAACAGACGACGCTTATGTAGTACAAGGTTCGACAGAACGATCGAACATACGAGGAAGAGATTCCTCACGGCAGCCGAACAATCAGCGAAGACGGAGCCAGTCACGGGATAATCGAATCTGCAACTATTGCAAGAAACCCGGACACATCAAAGCCGACTGCCGCGCACTCAAGAACAAGAACGACAAGTCTCAGAAATCAGATAAGAAGAGTGGCCGGCATGAGGAGATCAATTACGTCAGCTTCTCACTGATGTGCTACCAAACAACCCGAACATACTATCAATCGAAAATCCAGTCGGATCAGAAGTTCTGCTCACGACTGAAGAATCGAGCACATGGCTCTTAGATTCGGGCGCGTCATTTCACGTGACTCCTCATCGATCCCAATTTCGGCAATATACGATCCGTCACTCCGACTCAGTTCGAGTCGGCAACTCGCAACACTGTGACATCATTGGCATCGGCACAGTAGAGCTCAACCTTGCAGGTGGCTCTACACTTGTACTTCACAATGTCCGACATGTACCCGAGCTCTCAAGGCCATTGATCTCAGTCGGACAACTAGATGAAGACGGCATTCGTGCCGGTTTTTCTTCGGGAGGGTGGACACTCCACAGGGGGAACCTCCTGCTTGCTAGAGGACCCAAGATACACTCACTGTATCCGTTACATGTTACGCTCAGAGAGGGTAACCTGTTTTTGGTGGATATTCCTGTGTCATCACTATGGCACAGAAGATTAGGACACATCAGCAAGGCCGGCATCACGCACCTATCTAGAGCCGGATACATCCCTAAACTCTCCTTCTCGGACCATCAATTCTGCGAACATTGCCAGTATGGCAAACAAGCAGCCGCATCACACCCGACATCAGCACCAAGAGACATGAGACCTCTCGATTTAGTCCACTCGGACGTCTGTGGCCCAATGCCGCATCAGTCTCTCGGCGGTGCCTCTTACTTCGTCAGTTTTATTGACGATTCAACTCGAAAGGTGTGGGCTTATCCAATTCGCACCAAAGATCGTGTCTTCTCGATCTTCTCCGATTGGCTCGCTATGGTAGAAAATCAAACCGACCGAAAACTGAAATGCTTTCGGACCGGCAATGGGGGAGAGTTCAAATCAGAAGAATTCGTCAAATTCTGCCGACAACGCGGCATCCGACGTGAATTTACGGCACCACACAGTCCGGAGCAAAACGGGATTGCAGAACGAATGAATCGGACAATCCAAGAACGGATAGTTTCCATGCTTCAACACTCCGGACTGTCGGATGGCTTCTAGGCAGAGGCTCTACTCACGGCAGTACACATAATCAACATGTCGCCAAGCAGACCTCTAGGACTTCAAATTCCTCAGGAACAATGGATCGGCAGTAAGCCGAATTATGACAAGCTGAGGATCTTCGGATGCGAGGCGTACGCCCTTATTCCGAAAGATGATCGCCGAAAACTTGCACCTCGGTCCAGGAAATGCATTTTCCTTGGATATGGATCAGACGGCGAAATGGGATACCGACTCTGGGACCCCGAACGCAGACAAATCGTTCGAAGTTCGGACGTTGTGTTCAACGAGTCGGCTATGAATCCATCAGTCGAAAAACCGATCGAAGTCCGAAGGGTAACATTTTCCGATGTGCCGACCCTTCAAGAAGGCCCCGCTCTTAACACACGGTCAGCTTCACGGGTAGCTGAACCTTACACTACCGACTCGGACAACTCCGACTCGGCACAGCCGAATGATTCGCTTTCGGACCATCCGACCTCGATACCCGATGCGACCAGTCCAATCATACCTCGACGATCCGAGAGACTGTCACAACCTCCGGAGAGGTATTCTCCTGGAATTTTCTTCACCGACGCCGGCGAACCGACGTCTTACGAAGAAGCATCGACATCTGTCGATTCAGCCACCTGGCATCTGGCGATGGAGTCGGAAATGCACTCCATTCGGGCAAACCAGACTTGGGACCTGGTCGAATTACCTAAGAATCGACGTGCTCTTCCTTGCAAGTGGGTTTATCGACTAAAAGAGACGTCTGATTCAACCACCCCAAAGTACAAGGCCAGATTAGTTGCGAAGGGCTTCCGACAAGAATATGGTGTCGACTTCGACGAGATTTTTTCACCAGTGGTGAAAATGACAACCCTTCGTTTTCTACTCGGTGTAGTGGCAGCCGACAACTTGGAGCTGATTCAGCTAGATGTCAAAACAGCCTTCCTCCATGGTGATCTTGAAGAGGAAATTTATATGGAGCAGCCAAAAGGCTTCGTGGCAACTGGCCAAGAACATCTAGTCTGCCGACTCAGGAAGAGTCTATACGGCCTCAAACAGGCACCGCGACAATGGTACAAGAAGTTCGACGACTTCATCCAATCGATCGGCTTCTCAAAAAGCGATGAGGACCATTGTCTTTTTACCAACACAGCTCACGACGGATCACCCATCTTTCTCATCATTTACGTGGACGACATGCTAATTTCTGGACGCCACGCGGGCGAACTTGCCGATCTCATTCGGCAACTGCGGTTGAAGTTTGCCATGAAGGACCTCGGTCCGGCACGACACATACTCGGCATGAAGATTAGTCGGCATCGCGATAAACGACATCTTTTTTTGTCTCAGACCGACTATATCGGACGTGTCTTGGAACGCTTCAACATGCAATCAGCCAAATCTGCTTCAACCCCGCTCCCCATGAATCTTCGGCTCTCTCAGCGAGACTGCCCGACATCCGGTCCGGAGGGGGAAGATATGAAGTCGGTACCGTATGCACCGGCAGTCGGCTCCCTTATGTACCTGATGGTCGCGACACGGCCTGATATTTCTCATGCCGTAGGAGTCGTTAGCAGATTTATGCACAATCCTGGTCGATCGCATTGGAACGCAGTCAAGCATGTGTTCAAATATCTGGCTGGCACAAAAGACCACGGCATTCTTTTCGGTCCGAACTCAACCTCAGGCGTAGTCGATTACACCGACTCGGACTTCGCCGGCTGTATAGACAGTCGGAAATCAACAACTGGATACTGCTTCAAATTCGGCAATGGAGCAATTTCGTGGAAGTCGAAACTTCAGGAGTGCACAGCGACCTCAACGACCGAAGCAGAATATGTAGCTGCGTCCGACGCTGCAAAAGAAGCTTTGTGGCTCGGCCGGCTGGCGCACACGTTTCGGCAAGTCGACCATGACTCGGCTCCAGTTGTCTACAGCGACAGTCAAGGTGTTGTTGCCTTGTCGAGAAATCCGGTTCACCACAACGCCTCCAAACACATCGACGTTCGATATCACTTCGTTCGGGACTGCGTCATTTCAGGGAAAATCGGTCTAGAGAAAATATCCACAACCGACAATGTCGCAGATGGAATGACCAAGTGTCTTTCGGCAGACCGCTTTCGGTCCCTTCGGCATCAGATGGGCGTAACGACAAACCAGTCCGGTTAGAGCCGGACACAGCGCAGGATGGTTTCGGACAACCGACATCAGTTCCTTAATGATCGGCTTCAACTCTTCCAACCCGACCAGTCCGGTCTTCTGCCTTCGGACCCTGCCGACTCGAACAAAACGGATATGTCCGAGAACCTAGGTTCATACCTGTAATCTTAGATAACCCATGTATACGCCCATTACGGGGGAGTGTCGAATACAAGTGTATAATGGACGTATTCACACTATCCCTTGTATAGCTCTAGTTTGGGCCATTTGTGTAATTAGCGTAAAGGGTAGTTGCCCTAAGTCGGTCACTATATAAAGTGACCTAGTAACCTCTTTGTAAGGTTGGGTGTTGTATTATTGTTTCTATTGAATAGAAAATCTTGTGTGCTCTCTCTCTCTCTCTCTCTCTCTCTCTCTCTCTCTCTCTCTCTGTGCACGGATCAGAAACTGTCATACGCAGGTACTCAGCACGAATCTAATGCTATTTGATCTTTGATATTGACGACATTGTCTCCAACAGTCTCTCCCTCCTTTTATAGCTCAAGGAGAGAGAGAAGCCATTACATCAGGCTGTTAAGATAGCCGCTTTTTGTCCTAGAATTTCCCCTCGATCTCCTCCGTCAATCAATATTGTTCCTTTCTATTCATGTGGTGTTAAAGTACATATTAAACACTTCTACCTAGTATACACTCAACCTAATACTATGTTATTTACAATTTATAGTACATAAGACTCTTTAGTGTGCATTCGTGCCCACCCCCGTTCACGTGCGGTCGGTGAGGTTTCTCCTTGTGGCCGGAATTCTCCACTCCACGACAACGTGTTAGCTGCAAAGGATTCTTCTAACCCTCCCGCTCTGAAACCATGTAAAAGATTACATATGTGGAAGTGTTATGTGGGAACACATCCGGCTCAGCCGGACAACAAAAAATAGACAGTTAGGTAAACACAGAGTAGGAGAGAGAGATAGATAGATAGATAGATTATATTATCATCTTCGGAGGTCAAATATGACCTATGAGACCAAAAAATATTACATTTCACGTGATACGTGTAAAAGTGAGTAGTGACTCTCGATGTTCAAGAACTTTACCAATGAATGTTGCAATCGAGAGTGCACATTGTGGTTATGAGAGGAATTCATGCAAAGATTGGGCTCGGTCGAAGAGATGTGGAAAGCATGGTCGAATATGATCAAAGGCAGAGCATTGTATCAAAGTGTGATACTCAGACTCGCGAACTTGTTTAGGACAAAGTGTGTATAGCCGACCACTCTCATCACTTGTGCCCCAACACCCTGTTTCACATCGCAATGCATGTGAGCTAAGTCGCATGGAAGCAATGGTTCGAATGGCAAATAACGGAATGGGCTCTAACATGTATCGATGTGTACGATTTCCCCGTCCCGCAAAGAATATGGTTTTGTAGTTAGGTGCAACATGTGTAGTATATAATGTGTGAAACGTGAGCCTCCACATTTGTCCCATGTCATGATACATTGGCGTTGCAAGAAGGCCTCATTTACAGAGGAATCTAATGATGCATCATGAAGCAAGTGTCTTGCATCCCATCTACCAAACCATTTTTCTATATCTTGCATACAACCGGAACACAAAATTTTGCTTTTATGCGTCTTTTGGATTTTTTTGCTTACTTCCCACGCAATTCTAGGAAGTCGATGTGAGGGACTTTTTTGAACCTTAAGCATGTATTGAACAACCCTTTCCATGGCCATGATCTCAATGGGAAGCGATCCCGTCTCAAGGAGGAGGAGGGTGTAGGGCATTTGTTTCTTAACTTGTAGAAACTTTGTAAGAAAATGTTTTTGGACATTTTCAAACACTTTCCACATAGATTTAGGGATGTTACCACCCCATACTTCCACCCCATAGAGAAGAATTGGTGTCACCAAAGTCTCGAAAAGATATTTCTTGAGGACCCAACACTTAATATCTCCAAGATTGCATGTGTTCTCAAATGCATAGTATGTTCACTTACACGCCTCTAAGCGGCGTGTAGCACATTCATTCCATCTATGATTTGAAGGAACTTCAAGGCCAAGATATTTGAAGCTTTCCACACATTCAAGTGGCTCATTGTTGTACATAATGCATGGTTTATCTCTTTTTTGGCTATTCACAAGCATAATCTTTGTTTTAGAGCTATTGACACTTAATTTAGTATGCACGCAAAAAATTTCCAATGCCTTCATAAGCTTTTGTGCATCTCCTAAAGTATTTGCAAAAAGCACTACATCATCTGCATATAGCAAAAGCATAATCACAACATTCCCAATGGCAACTTCTTAAACACGTTCTTCATTTGCAAACTTGGTAACCATTTCTTCCAATTCATCAATGCATAGACCAAATAATGTTGGTGAGAGTGGGCATCCTTGCTTAACACCAATAGTGCTTTTGAAAAAATCTGAAAGTTTATCTCTCATGCGCACACAACATATAACCTTCTCATAAATTTGGGAAATTGCAAGCATATATTCACTTGGCACCTCAAGTTCTTCCATTCGCCTCCAAAGATGCTCACGAGGTACCATATCAAAAGCTTTCTTGAAGTCTACAAAGCAACAATATAAATCTTTACCTCTAAGGCGACTTTCCTCCATTAATACTCAAAGGGTGATAAGGTGATCAATGTTGTTATGGTGTTTCCGAAAGCCAGCTTGTCCATAAGCTCTCTTACCATTTTTTTAAGCCCATACACTTATCTTTGATTCCATTATACATCCAAATAGTTTTGCCATTAATGAGCCAACCATGATGGTTCGATAGTTGTTTACATTATTATATCTCCACCTTTATGTAAAGGTTTGATCCAATTTGTAGTCCAATCATACGGCATACCATGTTGCAATGCATCATTAAACATATCGCTTATCCATATATGTGCTTCCTTTCCCATCCATTTGAGAATTTTAGCCTTTATACATTGAAGATCGCTTGCCTTTCAAGAGGCCAATTTCTTAAGTCCTATGCATATATCTTCAATTGTAAAGAAGGGAGGCATATGTGAAAGAGAACCATAACACATCATCTTTCCGGAAAGAAATAACTCATATAAATTCTTACAATGCATAAACACGTCGTGAAGAGTTAAGTCACCATAACTCTCAACACATTTCCCCTTTAGATTTCCCCAAAATTTAGCACATGCATGTGCTTTCTCTTGCATTTGAATAAATTGTTGAGTAACTTCCCATATTCTTCTCTTTCTTTGAATAAGCCTTTTATACTCATGCAAATGCTTTTGGTAATTCTCTTTATCCTTAACTACATCCAAAACCTTAAGGCACTTTCGAGCTTCACGACATTCTTTATCAAACCATTTTTTCCTAAGTTTCTTGGTGGATTTCCAAGATGTGCAGTTGGTTGAAAAAAAATTGTTTGTACAGAAGAGAATGACTTTCTTGAAAGCTTCCCATTTGCATTCTAGTGTGGCACCATGTTGTATCTTTTTCATTTGTAACATATCCTCAACCATCTTGGAATACATGGGTGCTCGCTTAAGGTTCATGCTCAAGTGCGGTTGTTTATTATCTTTAATAGCCTTCTCAAAATCAAACCTATGCATACATTTGAGATCAATACAAAAAGTCCTATGATCGGATTCCGGTGTCCATTCACCAAGTGAGAATTTATGTATACGATCCAAAATACCTTCAGAAAGTAGCACATAGTCAATCATACTATTTCCATTGTGTTTTCTACATGTAAAACCATTAGTGTTGGGCCATAAGGAAATACCATTTGCAATAAACAATCCGGTACTATTGCACATTTGTAGGAGTAACTTCCCAAATTGGTCCGGATCTTTTTCATCGCTAGAAGAGCGGCTATACATTTGCATATCCTCTTGCATCCTTGAGATATGTGGCATGAAAGATTCTTGTGAATCAAGTTGGAAACTTCTTGTACGAGCATTCATGTCACCAAAGACAATAACTTCCCCTTTGGATTTGAAATAAGCAATATCATCTTCTAGATTGGAAAACGGTTGATCTTTATCCAAACAAGCATAAAAGTTAGAATCTTGATGAGGAATGTAACATCTAACTACAAAAGTGGGCAAATCATTAGGTGTTTCTATTTTGAGCCATATGTAGCATTTAAGTTCATCATTTTTTATGATTGACACATATTTCTCTATTTCCTTCATAATCAAACATGCCACCCCTCCTTGTCCTCTTCTTTGTCTTGGATTTTTCTTCCATATCAAAGAGTGTACATTATAGTTTCCTAAACCTTGAATCCTTTGAGTATCATGCTCCCATGTTTCAACAAGAAGTGTGATATCTGAGTCATCGGTGAACTCCTCTATGCCAAATCCCGCATTCCATGGGTATCCATTGCAATTCCAAAAGCATAATCGTAAAAGGCGTGGGTTAGTCTCATAGATCACGTGTCCCTATTTGCCTACATTTCCATCTTTAGGCACATCCGTAACCTTATTTTTCAATCTTTCTTCATATGTTTTACAGCGAGCATTTTGTTGTGAGATAGTATGATCTTCACTCACAAAGCATTGCGTACCTTTGAGGTATACCCAACTATTTTCGAGTATGATCCGCCACTTTGTATCATCTGTCATTGTGCATACAATAGGCCTTTCTCCGAAGCGAGTAACACCATGTTTCCCAACTCGGTGTGCCACATATACATTCACATCTGACATCCCATAATGCATGCTAAAAAATTCACCAATGGCCTTTCCAAGGGATGTGGGTGTTTCCATAATCTCTTCTTTAATCCCACGGACGACAATGTTCTTTGATCGCCATTCACGTTCTTTCAATTCTCAGACATCTAGGCTTTCTATATTCTTCTCTTGATGCATCACATGCATATTAGATGAGTTTGATAGCACATCCCCACCACATAAATCGGCCCATGACTTCGTTGTACATACATTTTTCATCTCACTTACATCCCGCCTCATCGTGTCCAATTTTTCTTCTTTTAATGCTTCCTTTAACTCAAATTGTTAAGGCGCTCATTTGTTTTGAAAGAAGCTCTTTTACATTCTTGAATCTCTTCTTGAAGTTTTGCAACCACTTGTTTAAGACTTTCATTCTCAATGACAACACTTTGGAGCTTAGCATTCTCTTTCATTAACGTCCTAATCTCTTCACCTTGCTTGTTTATGGTTTCTTGAAGAGAAATCAAGTGACTCATAAGCATTTTGTCCATTGCACTAGAATCAAGATTTGTTGGTGATCTCGGCTCATTATCAATCATACCCCCGAACTTTGCGGCGGCTTTACAAGTATTTGCCTTCCCTCTTTACAGGAAGAGAGAGACAAAGAGGGAAGGAGAGAGAATGTACCTTTCACTCGATTTAGGGCTTCCAAATCTACCTTGCGTTTGAGGAACCGTGGGGCATAGATGGTTGCGGATGAAAATGCTCATAACATCTTGCCACGGTAACGGAATTCAGTAAATGAACATTCTTTAGAAAGCTCTCTGAAAGAGCTTTCCAATCCAACGAGGTATAAAACGTAGAAAACGATGGCCGGAGTGAACTTACAGAGAGAGAGAGAGAGAGAGAGAGAGAGAAAACAACAAGTTCTATTACAAAATGTCTCAATACATACAAATGTGCTCACAGGTCACGTTTTATACAAGTCCTTCAAAAGGACTAACAAAAGTATTGACACGTACTTTAATGCTCATTAACTGAGCCTAACACTAATTAGCCTATAATAGGCCTATTTACTAAAATAGGCATCTAGACTCCCTAACGGCCTGTTGGATTCCATCATACTCGACCAGCCGATTCGGGCCTAGCCGATCGACCCATGTTGCGCTTGTCCACTCAACAGAAGGGTTTTTTACTTCTTCATCAACACAAAGCTCATCAAGTTGTGACAACTTTTGAGAAGGGAACTGGCTACCTCGTACATTGGTCATTGAAGGAGGACGAAGTTACCCGAGAACACTACACTGACTTTGAGGTGTCGTTGCCAATCTGTAGTGGTTGCACGATCTTAATAGGTCACTTGACTCACCTTCACATTTTGGAAGGTTTTGCGATAAAGAAGTAAATTTTGTTGTGGATAAATTAGAGACAACTCGGACATACTCGTCCATGCTCACTGACTCCATGGAAATAATAATACTTGATAGGATTCTTGAGAAAAAGAATGGGTATTTTGGTTCAAATTATCAAGGCCCAAGCGTGACAAAAATAGATTTAAAAAGAGGGGGGAGGGAGAGGGGGGGGGGGGGGGGGGACAGATAAAATGGATATATTTTTATTATATGAGGATATAAGAGTTGGAACTAAAAGATTCTTAGAAGACCAATGTTGAACAGGAATGGTTCTAACAACAAAATATCTCATGTTTATATACTAGTAGTATGTGCTACTTGGATATTTGTAGTATCATGATACCCTTAGATATACTATAGAGTCATCAGTCCTCTTGAAATATTGTAGGTTCATGACATCCTTTGGATATTTGTAGGGTCATAATATGAAATCTACAATAATATTATTATGTATAATATACATGGCAATAATGGTTCACATTGATTATTTTTTGTTAAGAGATTATGATTTGAGTCTCCAAAGCTTATGGAGTTGTGGTAATGGTTAAAGTTGATTCTTTTCTTTTAAGAGGTTATGGTTCGAGTCCCCAAAGCTTATGGAGTATTTTTTACTCATGATAAGGACGAGTCAAACGTTCTCATTAGTATCATCTTCTTGCCAAAAGTCAAAAGGGCACCTGTAGTGCGTAATGGTTAAAGTTGATGGCTTTCTTTTAAGAGGCTATGGGTTCGAGTCCCCAAAGGTTATGGAGATTTTTCTACCCATGATAAGGAGTCAAAGGCTCTTGTTAGTGATTGTCTTGTCGCCAAAAGTCGAAAGGGCATTAATGAGGGGCATTGCTATCAAGAGTGGACACGCTCCGTATTCGAGCGGTATACCGACCTGCACTCCTTGCAAAGTCATAAGGCAAACCCTAAAAGTGGTTTCCCAAGTGCTTAACATCAGAACACATTTATAGATTTATATATTAAGGGGACGAAGAGCGAGCTTTATTACTCTAACTGGAAGAAGAAACTTGTATAGTGGATCTATGTTTCTTCCGTGGTTTTTCCCGGTTATTGGGTTTCCATGTAAAACATTGTGTATCTTGTGTATTTCCTGCTTTCACGTCATTGTCTATGGTAGACGTTGTCTTTCTCACCGATCGAATCTCAACAAACTGGTATTAGAGCAATGTTTAAGATGGAAGGAGGTGTGGGCGGCTTCCCAGGCACGATAGTTCTAAACTCGCAAAACAATGCAGCCTGGAAGATAAAGATGGAGGTCCTTCTCATAGTCAAAGACCTGTACGAGCCGATCAACAGAGCAGAAATACCGACGAAGGTATTTGAGTCTGAATGGAAACTTCTTAACAGAAAG
Organism: Azolla caroliniana; assembly: GCF_043228905.1. Taxonomy (NCBI): domain Eukaryota; kingdom Viridiplantae; phylum Streptophyta; class Polypodiopsida; order Salviniales; family Salviniaceae; genus Azolla; species Azolla caroliniana. Next base: position 12,217,705 of record NW_028230442.1, read on the forward strand.
GCAGTGGCCACCATTCGATAGTGCATCGATGTGACAGAAATGCCTACGAGATGTGGTAGAAGCTAGGCTTATATGAGAGGAAGAACGCCCTCAATAAAACATCCATGATGATGAAGTTCGTGAGGCTGAAATACAGGGACGGGGAAAGCATAGACGAGCACGTCAGCACATTCATGGGGTATGTGAATTAACTTGCCGCAACCAAGTTTCCCCTTGAGGATGCAATGCAGGTCGTCCTCCTATTGTGCACCCTACCGGACAACTAGGAGAATCAAGTGGTGACTCTCAGCACCTCATATCAAGTAGAGCACTTGTCTCTACATGCAATAAAGACAAGCATCTTGAACGAGGAGACTAGAAGGAAGGACAAGGTTGTCTTGGCCCAGTCGGAGTCAAACTTGACTCAACATACCTATAGAGGAAGGAACCGGCAAAGGAGTCCACCAAGGAGATAAAGGCACATGTCAGATCCAAGTCCAGAGGTAAGCTAACATGCTTCTATTGTGGAAAGCCTAGACACTTTCAGAAGGAATGTCGACACCTCAAGAAGGATAAGAGCGTCGACAATAATGTCGAACCTAGGAAGATTCCTAATGAAAAAGGCACATCAGTCGTAGCTACGAGTGCAGAGGAGATTCTGTTCATTTGTGAACAGGCAAGCACAAATCTTGCAAGTGAAGAGTGCACCTGGGCGATTGACTCGAGTGCATCATTCCACATAACTCCGTTGAAAGAGTGTTTTTTGACTTACATAGTCAGGGATCATGGCTATGTAAAGATGGGAGATCATGGAGAGTGCAAGATAGCTAGCATTGGAAGCGTGTGCCTGACGATGTTGACTGTTTGTTGACTGATGATGAGGGAAGTTCGACATGTCCCCGATATCAAATTGAATCTAATATCGATTCGAAGATTGGACGGCGAAGGCTACAATGGTGGCTTCCGAAATGGCAAGTGGAAATTCTATCGTGGAAACCTCATAGTGGCACGAGCACAGAAAGAAGGTACATTGTCTATGATGCATGCCCGACTGTGCAAGTAGGAAGTGAATGTGGCAGCCGACTCGAGTGGAGAGTTATGGCATAAGAGGCTCGGCCACATGAGTGAAAAAGGAATGCACATCATGGCTGACCAAGAACTTCTCCTAGAAGTGAAAGGAGTACACTTGGAAAAGTGTGTCGACTGCTTAGCCGGAAAGCAGAATCGAGCTTCATTCCACACAAGACCACGCAGAAGAAGAGAAGCCGCACTGGAACTAGTACACACGGATGTGTACTATGTAGATGCTCCATCATATCGAGGTGGACAGTACTCTGTAACGTTTATCGATGACTATAGTCGGAAGACATGGGCCTTCGTATTAAAGTCGAAGGATCAAGTATTGTCAATGTTCAAGGAGTTCCAGGCAAGAACCGAACGGGAGTTGAGTCGGACGTTGAAGATTGTCCGACCCGACAATGGTGGAGAATATAAAGGGCAGTTTGAGGAATATTGCACGGCCCAGGGTATTCGAATCGAATACACTATACCAAACACCCCTGAGTTGAATGGGCTTGCAGAGAGGATGAATCAAACAATTATGGAGAGAGTAAGGAGCATGATGACACATGCCAAGATGCCGAAATCGTATTGGTGGTGTGGATAGGAAAGGATGTCTCCTACCAACACCTGAGGGTGTTCAGATGCTTAGTGTATATGCATCTAGCTAAGGATCAAGGTCGAAGCTCGACAATAAGTCGAAACCATGCATATTCATGGGATTCTCGGAGGACGAGTTTAGCTATAAGTTGTGGGACTTAGTCGATAAGAAAGTAGTGTGGAGTCGGGACGTAGTCTTCTTGGAAGACAAGACGACTGAACACTGGGAGCAACAGAAGTCGAAATCGACTTCCCAGTCGACTCCCACTACCACTTACTTAATGCCAAGTGAACCGACACAGTCAGTTGTTAGGAGACAACTAGTCGGCACAACCGAATCCAAGTCGATTGACTCGGAGCAACCAACAAACATAGAAGAGTCGGAATCGGCAAACTTGTTGAAGTCGATTGAGGACTATGAGTCAAAATCTGCTAAACCCCAACGACCGATCGACACATATGAATCTGAGCCAAGAGTAGAGTCAGCAGAGACATCTGAGCTGGAGCCGACAACGAGTGGAAGGAGATACCCAGTCAGAGAAAGGAGAGCACTGATGACATACGCCAGTCAATACAACCTCTTGACTGATGAAGACGAGTCGGAGGGCTATGAAGAAGCCATGGCCAATGAGCACAAGGAGAAATGGCTAAGTGCAATGCAAGATGAGATGGACTCCTTGCATGAGAACTACACCTATGACTTGGTAAAACTACCGAAAGGTAAGAGAGCACTTAGAAACAAATGGGTCTACAAGGTGAAGAACGGAGAAGTCGACGGCACACCCAGGTACAAAGCCTGCATTGTGGTGAAGGGGTTTCAATAGAAAAAGGGTGTCGACTTCGACGAAATATTCGCACAAGTCGTGAAGATGACATCCATCTGAACTGTTCTGAGCATTGATGCGAGCATGAATTTGGAGATCGAACAGTTGGATGTCAAGATGACATTCTTGCATGGGGAGCTGGATGAAGAGATCCACATGCAACAGCCCGAAGGCTTTGTCGAGAAAGGGAAAGAGAACCTTGTGTGTCGACTGAAGAAAAGCCTGTATGGGTTGAAACAAGCTCCATGCCAATGGTACAAGAAGTTCGAGTCCTTCATGGTGGAACATAGGTTCTAGAAAACATAGGTTGATCACTATGTGTTCGTCAAAAGGTATGATGACGGTGACTTCTTAATTCTCTTGTTATATGTGGATGACATGTTGATAGTCAGACAAGACACAAAGAAGATCGTGAGCTTGAAGAAAAGCACTAGGCAAGTCGTTTGTCATGAAAGATCTTGGACCGGCAAAGTAGATCTTAGGGATGCACATAGTTCGAGATAGAACTAAGAAAGTGTTGTGGTTGTCACAAGAGAAATACATGAGGAAGATCCTAGAAAGATTCAACATGTCAGAGGCAAAGCCAGTCGTCTCTATGTTGCCGATCAATTGCAAGCTAAATGCCAAGCAATGCCCTAGAGGAGAAAAAGAAAATGCTAAGATGAAGAAAGTATTGTATGCCTCAACCGTCGGCAATTTAATGTATGTTATGGTTTGTACGAAACCAGTCATAGCATTTGTTGTGGGGGCAGTAAGACGATATATGAGTAATCCAAGTAGAGAACATTGGGCAGCAATGAAATGGATACTCAAGTACTTAAAAGGCACCTCGGGTGTGCATCTTAGGTATGGTGTCGAAAAACCCATGCTTGAAGGGTTTACCAACTCAGACATTTCGGGGGATATAGACTCAAGTCAATCCACTTTGGGGTACGTGATGACCTATGCAAGGGGAGTAGTGTCATGGCAGCCACGACTGCAGAAATCTGTGGTCCTGTCGACCACAGAGGCAGAGTACATGGCAGCGGTAGAGGCCAGCAAAGAGCTAATCTGGATGAGAAATTTTCTCAGCGAGTTGGTGATGAAGCAATGGGAGTTCTTACTTCATTGTGACAGCCAAAATGCCATACATCTAGCAAAGAATGCTATGTACCACTCCCGAACCAAGCATATACATAGAAGGTATCACTGGTTGCGAGAGAAAGTGGAAGAAGAAGAGTTTACTCTTATGAAGATCCATAGTGATGAAAATGGATCCGACATGTCGACAAAGAACCTACCAATGGAAAGACTAACCAACTCCACTCATGGGGGGAGTTTGTTAGGAATATGTCCCTCCTATTGGAGCAACTGACTGGTCGGGCCGAGTGCCGACAGTCGAAGACATGAAGAGTCAACTGGGGGAATCGACAATAGGATAGTCCAAGTCGAAGACACGACCAACTAGTCGTGCCGACCAGATGGTCGAAGACAAGGCCAACTAGTTGGCCGACTAGACAGTTGACACTAGAGTCGACTAGTCGATCAGTCGGTTGAATAACTATTATTGTTATAATAGGAATGACAATAGCAGTGGCTACATTTGTAAATAGCCTATACAGTGTATAAGTATAAATACACTTAGGGCAAACATAGAGAGTGTAGAACAGAATAGTTGTGAGCCTCTGTTCTTGAGTGTGACAGAGAAGAGACAGCGTGTGAGTGAGAGAGAGCGGCAACAAAGTTCAGTGAACTTGCTAAGAACCCTAAGCAGGTTATCCTTTGGATGCATCAGAGAAGATTGTAACCGTTTTCTGTATTCTCTTGTATAATGGATCTCTGTTTCTCCCATGGTTTTCCCAGTTAGGGTTTCCACGTAAAACATTGTGTACCTTGTGTATTTCCTGTTTTCGCGTCATTGTGTATGCTAGAGGCTGTCTTTCTCACATATCTCACCAATCAAATCTCAACAGGACCCAATAATGGAGAAGAGTTACAAAAATCACTAAATATGACTTTTATTATAGCTTTTACCAATGGGGTTGGGATCCATTCACATGAGGTTGTCCATTGGCTAAAAGCTTCGTAGTGAGCACAGGTTTACAAAGAGAAGGAGCAACTCTTCAAATGCCAAGTGGAAAGCTACCAAAACTTCTTTAGCATAAAATATTCATATACCAAGCTCCTTAAATATGCTAATGTCCTTCTATGGCTTTGTAGGTACTTTTCTCATATTCTACTTGTGGTGTACCATACTTTGGAATGTGCATAGTGGATACAATTTATTCTATATACAAGAGGGAATCTTCTCAATATTCTAAATTATTGTAGCATTTGAAATCTTCTTGTAGTGTAAAATCTTGACATGCCTAACTCTAGATTACTTACGTTATTGGCATCCAGATGAATCCCCAATTTTGAGCAAAAATAGCTCAAAACAAATTGTTATGAATCATTTGTTTCCCATCAAATAAATAAATCTTCAATATTTCTTTCTAGTGGTGAACCCAAAAGATGTAAGAACTAGAGACATGACCATGGTGATGTAAGAACTGAAGAAGGTATTCGTGGGCAGTTAATATCATAGATCCCTTCCAGGTGTGACATGGTTTTTGCTTGCATGTCTATTGAGATGTTTTAGATTGATTTCATTTATTGCTCTCTGCTCAAGGTTTTTCCTCCTGAAATTCTTCATATTGTAGCCTTCCAAGCCAAAAGTAATTACAGAAAAGCTCAGGTGATGTATCAAAACGGCATAGAAACGAAACCAACTATTATTATCATGACCTTACAGCATTCTATTAGTAACGTTTGTTACCATTAAAGAAAGGTCTATATTGGATTGTAAGATTTACAATTGTGATATTATGATACCTCATCCCACTTATAATCATTGAACCATCAAATAGGAGTTGCCTCATTAGTAGCAAATGCAAACAATACATAATACCATTTAAGCTCTCAATAATCCATGTACTTCAAGATTTTATTCACAAATTTCAAGCAGGCAGCCAAAACTAAACTGGAAAATAAAATAATCCTGGGTTCTTGACGCCTTGGCAGAAAATGCACATTATAAAGATCAGTAGTTCAATTGCAGTATTTTCAAGATTGTTTCAAGGTTTCCTTAATCGAATTTGCACGGACATAGAAAACTAAACCAGAAAATAATGTGATCTTGCTGACAGCATTCATTGTGAACCAATAAAACAGATGTCTTGTACTAGCTCACCATGAATACATACCATCAGCTCAATTAGTTAAAAGAAAAGCTCTGTTACAACAGAAATCTTATGCTGCTCAGATAATTTAGCTACCTAGTGAAGAAACAACAATATTCTGTGCTTTCTCTTCAATGCATATTAATCCGGTTTATGTGCACAAAATGCACTCGTCAATAAGTGGTAAAGCCATTCATTGAATGATATTTGCCATGACTTCAAACTGCATTATACTTTCTTGGCAAGGCATTCACTTATCTTTGTGCCGATTCAAAATCAAATCATAGGTGCTTACCTGTTTCTAAGTTATAATTCCAAATTAATTTGTGAAAAGCACATATAATAGCAAAACAAGCATTACATATAATTGTATAGCCACCATTAAGCAATTCGAAATCCAGTCCAAAAAGAATTGAACTTCCATAACATAAAAGCCCAAATCGGCATTTGATATAAGTATATGTGAGAGAACATGTATAAGAAGAAAACATCATTTCATGGTACCTAAGGAACCACTTTAATATACCAAAGGAGTTCGAAGTGAAAGCTCATTGATCCACATGATTTTCAAATGAAAGATCCTTCAATAACAAAGCCACATAATCCTGAAAAATGATCAGAAAACAATTCAGAATAGCGTTGATTAATCGCCCAAGTTTTGGTTTCTTCTCCAAATACCCTTGGTTAATCCCCTCTCAAGCAATTATATGTGCTTTCGTATATGATCAATTCATCCCTTTATTAAATATGCTATTTGAGTAGCTATATTGTCAATACAAGACATTTGTTCACCAGTGCATTTGGGACATAACGACACACTTAAAGACAGTTGGTGAAATTAAGAAAGATTTCGGGGTGAAATTGCTTACCTCAATAAGACCATCATTTTGGCACAAGCTTTCTACTAGGAGAGATGAATTCTCGTCATGACCATCATCAGATGCAATTGACACGTTTGCCGTTTCTGCTACAACTCTAAAAACCTCATCAGCTGAGGTTGCTTGCTCAAGCTTCTCAGCAGCTTTCTCCACATTAATCTGATCCAAAGACCAGAACAATTTCAGCATCCAGCATTTCTTTGCTTGTGATATGCCCATCAATATCATTGTTTCTGGTCATGTCAAAGAATATATTCTTAAAATTTAAAGTTAAATCTACTCCCCATTACGCCCAATCTCAGGACTCCTATTTCCATTTACCTTTTGGCGCTTTGTATTGGGTCCATTTTCAGGTGTCTGAACAGAAGTTGAGGTTTGATGTGTGTCCAGCTGGGATGGTGCAGTTCTCACCTGTTGCAAGTTCATGTGACACACGTGTAAGTGAGCTACAAAACATAACAGACACATACTTTGCAATTCAATTTTCTTGATCAGTGACATGAGAAATAAATCCTACTCTATACTTCCATTTCCAGTTTTCTTGACAAGGTTTTCAAAATGAACTAAATTGGTAGATTTCAATATACTGTACAAATAAAACAGTGTATAGACCTATAATAACAGATAAAAAGCTCACTGGCAAGTGAGTGAAAGTGGAGAACCTGAGGGACATTATCAATATTGAAATCCACTGCTGGATGTTGATTTGAAGGATGGTTAGAATCCCCTACATCTCTATTACCACCAAATGCTTGAGCAACAACAGGCATCATTTGCTGGAAGAGAGCAGAAAGGTTTGGTCCTTCTCTCGATCCCTCTGCACTACTTCTCAACACACCTTCCCTGATTCTTGCACTAGCATCTTGCAGTACACTTGACCCTTGCTCTGGATTATTAGTAGCACTACTATTCACTCTGCTTAGTGCTTGACCCACAACAGGCATCATCTGCTGCATAAGTCCAGAAAAGTCAAGATTGCTTGGAAATCCTCCATCATGATCAATGCTTTCTTCCCCGACCTGTTCAACAACTTGTTGCACAACATTCCTCATGAATGGATTTTGCATAACTTGACCCATGAGGTTGCCTAATACTCCTCCTGGAATACCCATACCTTGGCTGGAATCCCTTCCCCTTCCTGGAGCAGGGATCCCTCCAGAATTTGAAATCAGTTGTTGAAGAAAATTACCAATGTCTGGATTCGTTCCTTCACTTAGTAAGGTCTGATTAACTGCTTGAATTGGTGGATTCTGTGTGTTTCCTGCTGAATCTAGGAATGAATGCTCTTGCATATTGCTCTGTCCTCCAATCATACTAATCAAACCATCTCTAGATTGCCCTGAAACGGTGCTCTCATCATGACTCTGCGTTGATGTACCTGCACCTTGGGAACTGTGCAGTGACCGAACAAATTTTCTCGAACTCTGTTTTGGGTGTTGTCCTTATGAGAAGCAGATAATATATACAGCATAATAGAATCAAATTACATACCATACTTACCCGTAATGGCAATGGCTGCAACCCTTTGAGACCCAAGCCAGCAGGAACATCAGTTGCACTTGTTTCTTTAGGTTGATTTTTCATATTCTCAGTATCTGATAACTCTGTCTTCTCATCTTTCACTTCTTCCTTTTCTTTATGTACATGCGAACTCGGGTTCCTTTCAGCCTCATCAACATGTTCCGAGTCCATATTCTCTACAGTTGATGCCTGCAAATGAATGCATGAGAACATACGTCAGTGCTGAGATGTAACTCTTCACACCAACAAGAAAAATTAAGTCAAGCAGAAAATGTCTGACCTGTTCTGTCTCTACATGCCTATCTGGCACAATATCTGTGGTGACTTCATGTCTTTGCTCCAAGGGTTCTGGCTGAGATACTGTATAGAAGAACTAAGAAGATACTTACAGCATGAAGATAGAAAACTTATGCAAAAAAGGAAACCAGAACTGAACCCCCTTCCCTACCGTTCTCCTGTGGGTGCTGAGGTGAACTTGATGAAGCCGGCGGTACTAGTGTGAATATAGCACGCAGGGCTTCTTCATTACTTAATACCCGTGTTCCACCCTGCCCATCCGGCACCCGAGCTTGAACTTGAACTTGTGCTCTTACCGTTGGTGCAGAAGGATTCAAGGGTTGCTGAGACATGGGTGCAATAGACAGGGGGATAGTTTGACTTGTAATTGCTGGGGTACCATTTACATTATGGGAATTCAGCTGTTGAAACCTTGCAAGGAGTGGATGGAGAAAGCCAGAAGATGTTGGATTAACATCATTTCCAGATCTACCAAGAGTTGATTGCATGGTTGTAACCACAGTTCTTACAGGCACCACGCGGACACCAGGTTGCTCTGATCCTGAAGCTCTGGAAGACTGTACCGGTACTGCTATTGCATGTATTGAAGATGCATTATTTCTAGCAACAGATGTTGATGATAATCCACCATTCAGGCCTGTAGACGTAACTGCGGGAGATGTCTCAGAGGAAAGGTTGTTGGGTCCAATGCTTTGAACAGAAGGTGCAACTTGAGAAGGTATAGGTGGTATGCCAGAATTATTTGCATCAATATGGATACTGATATTGTGGGGCACTTCACCAGAACCCATTGCCCCAGTCGCCTGCTGAGATCCAAGGTTCACAGTTCCAAACCCAGCCCCTGGCTGAAATGGTTGTGGCTGTACCACCAGAGGAATAAGAACTTATACCTAGCATAATTTAATATTTGGAAATTTTATGAAACTCCTACCTGAACCATCATAGGATTAGGTCCGGCTGAAGAGATAAAAACAGCAGGGCCAGCATTGACAGCAGCCTCCACCTGCACATATTACAAAATAATGATTTCTCAACTCACAATAACAGTTGCTAGTTAACCAATACTGATCAATGATACATACAGGAGAAGCTCCCATAGTCAATGTCAGAGTTGCTCGACCAAGCTCTAAAAGCAAAGCACCTAAATATTGAAAGAGAACGCCATCTCGTAAAGCTAACGACTGAAGTTCTGCTCGCACATCAGCATCAACTAGATTCGGTTCATTCTCGAGCTCAGAAGATAACCTCTGTTAGAAAAATACAATATTTTTAAAAAAAGACATAGATCTAAAGAAAATGGCATCAAACTTTGTCCGCAAACAAAAATCCCTAATGTATTATCAAATCATTGTTGGCAGGTTTAGAGTAGAACACCCATGAAATGAGTGTGCATGTTCAAAGTCCCTGAACCTTCAGAGCTTTATGTAACAAGTTGGCACCTATCAGATTTTGCTCTTGTGATCTTACTGATATGTTTACAAGAACTAATTACATTGAGAGAACCTAGTGGTAACATAAGAGGTTCAATGGAAGATAGAGCATTGAGGACAAATACTTTTGCACATAAGACATCTCTAACCATAATTGTGAATATTCCAGATGGTATACGCTTACTTAAGATGTATAATACTCAAAAGTCACATGGATCAGGTCACATTCACCAGAAGCAAGAGTAATTAAAGATAAATACAAGAAATGACAAAGAAAGGGAGGAGGAGAAGTCGATCTTCTGCATAAAGATAAAACATAATCATCGAAGTTCCAGATAGTAGATGCCCATCTCAAATCATAATTGTGAATGCATCATACGGGGCAGAAGCCTGCGTAGATGTGTATAATGCTCAAAGCAATAACAAAGAAAGAGAGAGGAAAGAGGAGTGTCTCTTCTGCTTAAAGGTAACTCCAGCCATAATCAGCAAGGTTACAGAGAACAGGCCCACCCTAGATAGGATACTCAAAAGTCAAACACAAGAATATTAGGAAAGAAAATAATATGGGAGAGGATAAAATAAAGAAAGGATGTTAATGAGAATCACAATATTAACATCCTGAGACAGCAGAGGACCAGCAAAATTAAACCAAATACATAAGACTTTTACGATGATAGACTCCATACATATATTATCTAAAACAACTTTTGAATGTTTCTCCTAACAGTATGATGTATACTTGAATAAGGGAACATATTGCAATAATATAAATAGACTACTGTGTGACAAAACAAGAAAATGTGTTTTCATTCTCGACCATTTTGATAAAGAAATTATATTTACAGTTAAGGCTGCTGCATTGCGAACCATTTCATTGGTCTTGACCTGATACCAGAGAGAATTTGCATTTTCAGATGAAGCTTGTTTGCAGAATATAGAACTCTTCCTGGGAAGGCAGGCGTCCTATGCCAAATAATCAAACAAACCTCCTACCTTATCCAAATGGAGCTCATCTATGTACAAGAGCAATATAAAAAATGCATCGTAAATTGACAAATCTCAATGTTCTAGGTAGGTAGTCTTTCACGTTTCCTTCTCTAGTAGCATTCTCATTTCTACAGGAATCTTAGTCTGACAACACTATAGTGGAAAGCTTTCAACGCAAAAAGAAGCCAAGGAACGTGTAAAGAGTGCTGCAAAAATCTTTATAAAATCACAAACGTGAAGACATTAATTAAAAAAGAAAATAAAGTACATATAGTTGTAGCAAATAATATTAATGAAAAGAGTCAAACCAGATGCTATTACCGACACCTATTCATTGATGAATGTGAAAATCCTCCAAAATAGCATGAGGCTCACAATTCAAATTTCTCAAATTTCAGATGAGCATATACATATTTGTTATAAAGAAATACACTTTACTATGTGAACCGCACGTAATATATTGAACTTCATTCATCAGCAATAAATCACATTCAAGTAAAATAAATAGAAAAAAGCAGAAGCTTGTCCTCTCACATTAAGTTCAACTGTGGCCTGATGAGATATAAGCCCCATTGTACGCCGAATTAAAGCACCCAAATTTGCTGGTGTAAGCTGGCCTCTGATGGTAGAGTTTGCACTAGATGTACCTTGATCAGTATGTTGTCCTGAATGAATTTTGTTAAATAGGTCCCAAAAGGTTAAGACATATACTTGCCCTCCAAATTTGTAATTAAATTCAAGTTAATAATAACATCTCACCATTAATAGCAAGCTCCTGCTCCAAGCCACCAAGATACCGAGATATTGTTGTTAAAGCATCAGGAATTACCTGAATATCTTCAATATATCAAGATCAACTTCATCTCTATCATTAATGCCAAACATAAGCTTCACAAAGCAACCCTAACCTGTTGTGAAATCCTGAACTGTTGACCCATGGAAGGTAAGGTAGTAGCTGCAGCAGGGAAGAACCCTGGATACATGCGAGGGGCTGGAGGTTGGTGGCCTAAATCCGCAAGAGACTGTGGCCTGACACTGTCATTTCCAACTTGCGCAGCCACATTAGGCAGGTTTAATGTCTGTTAAAGATTCAGCGCCGTAATCAGCAAGAAATATGCGTATTCTAGCTCTACAATCAACCAGTCATCATGAGTGGAATACAACAGCTCTTGGAAAAATACATATCTTTTATACAGCCATAATATTCAAGAAAAACAAAGTTCTAGACAGAATTTGACTTCCAAAAGAACGCTGTCCGTGTTCTAAGTTAACAAGTCAATAGACTACAAGAACATAAAACAAACCAATTTAAAATACAAACTAAATTTTGCAGACAAGACATTTTACTGCAAAAGAGCTCAAGTAATAAAACAAAATGTGGGGTATCATTCACAATAAGCAGTAAACTTTACATATTTAGATAGACAAGATCTACAAGAGGTGTTGGTCATGAAAGTAGGAGTATGAACAGTACCAAATCACTCTCAAATGCAAGTGTTTAGGTAGTAGAACTGCATTATGAAAGATATATTGAGAGACTGATTCCAATATTTCTTCTAAACTTAAAAATTGATTGTAAATTGTAAAAATATTGCCCAACATAAATCCTAGCATTGAAAATCATAAATTTGGCAACATTCAAATGTTTCCACAGAATATGCTATGGTATTATGTACATCACTTTCTAGGATAACGGCATGAAGTTAAGAATCCTTTTTGAGCATTTCTACAGCATATCTAGCTTGCAATCCATTGTTTTTCCTATCATTATCTGAAAATATTAATCAAAAAGATTGATCACAAGAGGTTGACCACATTAGTTGAGCCACCAATGTTTGAAGGAGCATTGTTCGCAAGCCCAAAAGACGTGAGAACTGAAGATATGATCTGCAAGAAAATATTCACAACAGAAAAAAGAAATAATCATAAGTTTACAGAGAAGTTCAAGCGGCCATCAAATAGCAAATTCCAATCTTAACCAATGATTATCCACTGACCCTGTTAACATCTGCTAATCCACCATCTCCATTATCTTGTACATTAAAGGTTCCCATAACAACACCATGAGAAACCTGGGTTGGCCTATTGCGAGCTTCCGCTGCAGATTGATCTTCATGCATGCAGCACACACAGATACAATTAGTGATTTTCCTAAGTCAAGAAAAGAACCCAAACTAGAAAACAAGCTTTGATAACACTTGTTCAGAACTTTAGCGATTTTACCACACTGAACAAGAATCAAACTACAACTGTCAACAAGACAATGAAAACCTTGTTCTTCTTCATTTGCATTGTTTCCATTAGACAATGATGTGGCAACAGGTGCAGGAGCCTGCCGTGTTACCAGATGGAGAGTGTGTCCATCTTCGACATCTGTTCCCTTTTTAAGGAATATCATTCCATGATAGCACAGAACTCATACAAATTTTCAAAAATGGAAAACAGTGAAGCACATAATACTCCATTCAAATGTTCCATTGTGTAGGCCAGAAATCAGAATTGATTACATTAGCCTTGAATTTGTAACAACTATTAAAAGATGACCTTATTAAAATTAACTCTTCTGGCATCCAATCACTGGCTTATATTGAAAGAACAAGTTACTATACAAATGTGTACAGCAGAAATGTAAATTAACACATTGGTATAGCAGTTTGTGTCTTCTATGTAACAATATAGAATATTGCTGGCTAATGTCAAAGCAATAAATCAGTACATATTTTCCAAAAACAATGAAGTCAATGGAAGGATAAGAAATTGAGCTAGCTTAAATATCATGAAATTATGTGCTTTTGAGTGTCAAATTTTACAAAAATAATCAATGATCTCACAAGGATACTGTAATTAGACAGATTATGGTTGTCTTTCAAAACTTTGCCCCTGCAAATTAGGCGCTGGTTTTCTAGAGGTACACCTGTTAATGTTGCTACATGTTCCTTCAAGGCCGGTACTGATATCTGAAAGGAAAGTAGAATTTTGGTTTAGTTAAAAGAGACTAATTAATGGCTAAATTTTTAGATAGAAATAGTTGTTTGTATACGTTTGGATCCACTCGGCAGGTATAAACTTGAGAATCTAAAGTTTTGATCTTTATTTCCATCATTCCACCATCTTCTCTAGTACTGCTTGTGCTCGCCCCTTCCATTCTGGCTGGAAAACACAACAAATAATTCAGCATCGATCATGTTTCCCACTGTTCTAGATCTCTTACAGATTCTCTCACTTCCTATCAGACGCATAGAAGGACTGGTACCAAGTGGATATGTTCCATTTACTCTAGACTCTCCCTCACTCTGGGGCACACTCCTGAATGTATACTCCTCAGAAGATACAGTAAATCTACTAGAAAAACAGCCCAAGATTATCTCTTATCATAAAAGTTAATGACTCAAGAGAATAGTCCAAATCCCTCCCTAGAGAAGCAGTGAAAACATCCTCGATCTCATATCCTTAGAAGAGACACTAAATCTAATCGAACGAGCAGCCCAAACATCTCTGATCAAAGAATTCAATGACTCAAAAGAATAGGCCAAATCCCTGACAAGAGAGGCAGTAGAAGAATCCTCAAATCTCATTGTCAACTGAACAGCAGCACAGGTAGTGCTCCTCAGACTGTATGGCTTAATAGAACAGAACTTATCCTCAGCTCAGAAGCTACACCCCTATACCTACCCTGTCTCTATCTCCAACTGGGAGCGAGAAACACACACAAACAAAACACGGAGAGATTAGCAGATTACACCAGTCAGTCGGGTACAGGGAGAGGATTGTGTGGCAGATGTTGAAGTCAGATCCAATTCGTTCATCTGTCACTTTGTCTTCCAGGATCCACGACTATGATGAGGCAGAGACAATTAACATGATACTTACCAGGATGATCAATAGAGTTGACGTAGGATTAAAACAATCTCAAAGTCTTGCATGTTGCTCGTCGATGGTCTTTTTCAGTGCCCTTTCCTAGATCCTGCTACTGCTTATTCTATATTTGAGGCCACAGAACCATGATTTTGCAAGAAATGCAGGCCTCACAAGCCATTATCTTTCTGTCCCTCTCCTTCTCTGTTGCTCGCTGAGCAACACAATAATGACAGAGAAGGGACAGTAAGAAAAGAAACGGATTTCTTTAACATTACAGACTGTCAAATACGGCTAAATAGATTTCTTTCAGATTTTGGGAACTAAGACGAGTCTCTCTCTCTCTCTCTCTCTCTCTCTCTCTCTCTGCACCCTGGAAAAATGGAAGAATCGATATACCTAACCATCCCCACGAAGGAAGAAGAAGGGAGTAATAAGAGGATATGAATCAGAGAAGGAGAAACGCGTTTTTGCGTACGATGACGATCTTCTCCGTGCTTTGCAGAGGGATGGATGTGCAGAGAGAGAGAGAGAGAGAGAGAGAGGGAATACCTTTTGCTTCTGCTTGCTTGGCTCTGTCTGCTTTTTCGCTTCTGCTCCTGCTTCTGCTTCTGCTTCTGCGTGTGCGTGTGTGTGTGTGTGTGTGTGTGTCTCTCTCTCTCTCTCTGTGTGTCTGTGTGTGTGTGTCTCTGTTTTGAGCGGAGGAGGGATGTAATGAATGAAAACAAGAGAAAGAGATTTGAGCGACAGACCCCTCCCAGTGTCTGTGTGTGTGTGTGTGAAAAAATTTCAAGTATTTTTCATAATAAATTAATGAAAAAACCAGAGAAAACACACACAGAAAATGGAAAGATTTTTTTTCTGTTTATTCGCTTATTAATCATTTTACTCTGAAATATGCACATATATGTATGTACATACATACATAATAAACAAATGGAATCTGAAAGGTTTGTCACCACATGGACACATAGAGAAAGTGAGAGAGAGAGAGATTGGTCATACATCCAATCATCCATCCATAAGCAAAGAAAGTGGAGGAGTGGGAGGGATTTGAATGGATTAATGAAGACCAAATAACACAACATGTTAGGGCGAATTCCCTTGGTAGCTCACCCGGTGGATTGGACTCTCGTTTGTTTTCCTTTTTTTTTGGGGGGGGGGGGGGGGGGGGGGGGGAGGGTCTTGCTGTGATGCTTCATTTCCTTCCATGCTCATAGCAATACATTAATGAATTGGGCAAATTTTGTCTTCAATTTCCTTCATATTAGAGAGACCACCTCCTCATCCCCTTGCAGGTTTCAAACATTTGTTGATGTTTTTTTATCTCGCCTAGACACCTTTCATTCGTACTTGCATTTTGTAGTATGCATGTGAATCAATGAGAAAATCTACTCTCATGCACAAAAGAATTAGAATGGTTCAACCTAAGGGTTCATTTAACGTGTGTTTGGGAATTGAGACAATGATTTTTTAATAGTAAAATAGGACATATCTTTGCCAACATAAGCCACAAAATTACAATGTGCATTACTAATTAAGGTTATTGACTAGTGAAGCTTGCTCATAACATTATTTTCATAGTAAATCAATAATGAATAACTGCATACAACCTATGGATTTATGAGCATGAAATTGTCTCTGCTCTTCAAGTTGAGCCCATCTACTCCCACAAATTCTATCAATGTCTTTCAAATCAAGAAAAAACCACGTTCTCTCTCTCTCTCTCTCTCTCTCAATATCGTTTTTTATTACGTAACTTCCCTTTTGTAAAAGAAGAAATTAGATGCTTTCATAAAGATAGTTTTTTCTGATTTCACTTTCAAATTGTTTCTCTTCTTTTCTCCATACTTTGTGTCAAATTTCTCCACTAGTAAGTGAGTAGCTTGTTTTGTCGAGGATGAGGTGGTGGTGATTAACGATGTGGCATCTGCGTGGTTGTTTATGTGGTGGTTCCAAAAGCAATATTGTTCTGTCATTAATTAAACAAAAAAGAAAAACCAATAGGGTAAAGCGTCAATTGGTCGATACCTTCCTCTGTTATTTACATGGAGAAACATATCATAGAATAAATATAATCAAGGAGATTGAAACCATGACTTCATACCATACCACGCATTCTTATGTTGAAGGTTAATTAATTATTAAGGAAAGGAAAATTTTGAGAGTTTAGACCCACTCATTCTAAAAAACATTTATCAAAACTTTATTTCCCTTCAGTGTGTCATGTTGGGATGACATGCTCCACCATTGTTCCATATCTATAAAACATCCTCACTTTTTTGCCATTTTCCTTCTCTATCCTTACTAAGCTATAGAGCACACAACACCCTTCAGTTTGTTTAATTTTTATTATTGTGATCTCACTTTGAAAGTTTTTCTTATCCTTGCCTCTATGTTGGAGATAAGTTGTGTACATACATTATTTTTACCCGTCCCTTTACACGAGTCACGACTCACAATATGTGCTTGCATATTTTATGTAAACATCTAATTTGATAGAGAGAAGCATATGAAAATGGTTTACAATTAGGGAAGGTCAATTATTTGGAATGCTATATTTTTAGGTTGTAAAAAAGGGAAAATATCTTTATTATATCCCTCTTATTCGGGGCAATGTTGTCCCACTCCTTTGTATTTCTAAAACATATCACCTTATTCCCCATGGTAAAAACAACCCTGCATCACCATCTACTATAATACTTTGCAAAACCATTCTTTCATGAAATCAATCTATTCAATACAAGATGCAATTAACTTGTGGGTTAGTAAAAAATTAGATGTTTCCATTTGTGCCACCAACAAGTATAGGGGTAATAATGAGATTAACATTGCAATTACTAGAAATGTATGACCCAATGTAGTTGTAATTTGTATTTGTTATATCAATTCTCGTGTTATTTATTAATTGTTGAACAAAAAATATTGGTTAGTTATGATCATGATCATTGAGCATGTTTGGTTAATTACTATAAATATTAGTAAGAGTGTGAGTTAATTGCTATACTTAGCACTTTGTCATTACTAATTAGCTTTGCAATTACTTCATCCTTCCCCATTATTAATTCATTAAAACCTAATTTTTGTGAAATATTAAAACATACCTTTAAAAACTATATATCTACCTTCTACCTTTTCTTTTCTTTTCCAAAAAAAACACTACTTCGCATTAGTTAGCAAGCAAATTACATCATAGATCACCAAAAATTCCTCTCATCAACCCTCACTTTGGCCTTCCCACCAAAGTGGACATAGTCCCCACCTCATTTTCAACAAAAGTATCCAATTAACTCCTATAACCTAGTAATTTGTACCATATCTATACATATTTACAACACCTAGTCACTGATGGAAACCATTGGGGGAAACAACCATCGAGGTGGTTGGTAGTTCCATTGAGGCCCTGATGATGATCTGCCCACCATAGGAGAACTACCCCATTTCAGCAAGAACTTTGATCGAGTTCTTTCAATTGCATCAAATTCCCCCTTAATCGAGTTGTATCGTCCCTGCAACTAAGATACCAACTCAAACCAGATATTTAATAACACCTCACCGTTATGGATCTTTTGATGTTAAAAAACAAACTTACACCGCCTAGTCCAAATGTGCCAGACCGATAAACAAGCCACCATCATCCATATCTCTTCAAAAAAAATTGAGTTAGTGCCAGGTCGAACTCCAGCCCGTTGAAACACCTTGCCACCCTGCACTATAAATCCATGACCGTGGGGGTTTAACTGTTCAGCCCAACCTTCCCCTGTTAACTTCAACCCCTGTACGGACCCCCATACAACTCTCCCATTCACGCCGCATGCTACCACTATCCTGAGACTTCTACCCCAAATGTTAATAGCCTCTTTGCAATTCCAAAAACAACGAGGAATTGATTCCAAAGGGTGTCCACAAATCTTGCAACCAACCTCACCACCACGACACCTAAGCCACTCCCCCACCGGTACCGCTTTGTGACTAAGGAGCCACAACCAAAGCTTTATTTTTTCTGGCATATCGAACGCCCATAACCTCCTCCAAAAAGACTTCAACAAGTCATCAGAAATGCCTTTATCCATCCAACTATTGCGAGTTAGAGCAGCACCCATCAATTTGGAGCCAATGATTTGCCTTCCTAGCTTAGTAGTGTACTCGAAAAACCGTTCCAATTTGTCCGTTCCCGGTTTCTGCCACCACACCTCTAGTGGATCCCAATCCAAATCACATATGGGCTTGTTGTCAACTATCCACAACTTACAATCAGATTCCAGCTTCCCTGGGTCCGGGTTTACTTGCCACTTCTTACCTTCCAACACTGCCACTTGCACTGCCAACCACTGGCCATTGTCTGCCACAACACTTAGGTTGCCCCACAAGCGTGGTCATCTGCCTCGGATAATTTGTGCATCACCCTCACCTACAAACCACCCAAACCAGACCCCCTCTTCTTCATTCAACCTAACTAGACCATCAACAGCCTTATCTATCAAATAGGTCACCTTTTCCAGCTTGCCAGTAAACCTAGGACTACCAACCAGACCGTCCCTTCTTTTCCTTTTGAAATCCTCCCAGTCTCTTACGGAACTAACATTGTACCCTACCATTTGCCCCCATGGTAAGTATTTTTTCTGGCCAAGCATCATACCGTCATCATCTCTAATCTTGGGGTTCCAAAACAGTGGTTGACGGAGTTGTTCCTCCATCGTTTTTGGCTCCATTAAGACCAACCCCTCTCTTAAACTTGACCAGGCCCTCATTATGGTGCGGGCCACCCTATCCTCCATGCTAGTAAGTTCTTTTAACTTTAGTCCTGGACTGAACAACCACCACTTCTTTGCCTTCCAAGGGCTGCCATTCCTCGGACACCAGAGTTTAGTTCTGTCTCTAAGAAGCAATTTCCACAATTCTGGTCCAAGAGCTTACCGAGTAAAGCCTTACTTTGGTGAACCGGATCCACCATCCCTAGTCCACCTTGATTTTTTGCTTTGATCAAACAACTACATGCCACTTTAGCTGATGTCGTCTCGTGGTCTCTACCCGACCAAAGGAACCCTTCTACCTTTTCATTTATACATTGTTAGAAATACAAAGAGCGTGATCAATATTACCCTAAGAATTGGAAGTGATATTTTTGTTGTAAACATAACATTATACCTCTAGTTCAACCTTCCATGTTTATGAACTTTCACCATTTTATTAGAAACAAATATGATTGGAAATATAATGATTTTGTCAGTTTTCCATATTGCTTAGGTTATCCTTATCAATGTATTGACCTATGTTCATGAAAACACATGGCTACCTAAGGTCAACTCGAACCCTTTGCAATGGACATGACGCAATCCATATGAGGGTCAAGGAAGCAAAGTCATCCCCTTCGTCCAATTCATAACCAAATTTGGGTCACCACATCCTAACTGTTCAAACCGAAAGAGAACCGACCACCGCAAAGATATGGCACACATATATTGTTCCACTTGTGACTATTGACAAGCTAGGTGAATTACCACCTTTCAACGACTATTAATGCATATAGGTCACTATCAGTCAGAGTGTGGCAACGCGGGATACTTTGCTCTCCTAATCATGTAGCATGCCCCAATTGAAATAGAGTCAATTTGGCATGCTCTATGGGATTTCCTAGAGACTCATCGAATATGGAGGGAGGTTTGTTGAATACTGCAATTATGCAAAGTGCAAGGCTCAATCAAGTGGGGAAATGTATGTTGGTTATCATGATAGGCCCCAACTAATTGGTATGAACATTAGAAGGAGGGAATGACGTTGGTGGTAAAGGCACAAGCGATTTTGATTTCCACCACCAACCATGTTCACTCAACATGCATCAATGCCAACGATCAACCCAATAACATTATGGACCATATGGAGCAGCGTTGTAGGTGGGTCTTCCCCAATCAAATTGTTCACCAGACGACACTATTGCATGAGATATGGAGTGAAGTTGCAGCCATGCTAAGAGTCAATATGATGACATCACGGACATGTCTGAAGGACCTGAAAGAAAATGCTTACTTGTCATCCAACAATGGTCGTCCTCTCCCTTTCTTGAATCAGTGGGCCTCCACATAAAATGGAACTATCAAGCCCCTTTTGTGGTATGTATATACCCCACCCGATTCACGAACTAATGCAATGAGATTTTTTTGGAAAAAAAAGAGCACATGCTAATTGAGTATTTTCAATATTATGTAACTTATATTAAATAGCCACTTTAAGGGGATAGTTAGTTGTCGACATAAGTAATTTAGTTGTGATGATCCCAATTTATACATCAATTCGGCTTAATTGACGTAATTCAAACATATTATGCTTAACTAATCTTGACAAATGTTGATGTTTGAATATTAATTGTCTCCCACAAATTGCTTGCTTAAAAATCATTTTATGCTTAATCAATAATTTCATCATCACCTTCTTAAATCTACTAGTGACCATATAAAGAGGACTCATTTGAGTTTAGTACTCTTTCCATAAAGTTAACACATATTTTAGACTTTTCTTAGACAATCTCTAAACAATTCCCAATTTAGAACCATTATCAATAGATTCTTGATTTATTGGAGCATAATCATGCATTCGAAAGGACATGAAGACAACGATAAACATGTATTTGTCAAGGTCATAGCGAGAATAAGATAGAATGGAAGAAGAGAATAAGAGAAGAATGTAGCTATATTAACATGAACAAATGTACTAGAATACGCTGAAGATTGGCATTGAACTAGAATGATTCATCAATGACTAAAGCACTTGCTTATATAGCAAGGCTAGACACTTGCATGCTCGCCACCTCACATTTATGCAAGACGAGAAGATGGAGAACATGCAAAAGACTTACGTTAAAGAGTAAGGAAGTATGCCCAAGTGAAAAAAGAACTATGGGGAATTGTGTCTATTGTCAAGGTTGACCGAAACTACTTAAATCGATTAGATGATGATCTCTAGGTGCTTGACACAGGATATAGCTATGCTGCGATGGATCAAAGATATCAAATCACTTAAATCCGAAGTCCGACATGTTGATGGGAAGGATAATGTTATGGTTGATATGTTGTTTAAAGCTAGATATGATGGAGAGGTCAAGGAGTTGATGGATGATGAAGAATGACTAGACTTCTTTAGGAAGACATCACGTAAAAATGCTTATCTTTTACATCAAATGCTTTTTAAAGGGAGAGAGTCACCTATTTTTTTCCATCCAATGTTTTTTAACCTCTTTTTATAATGAAAGAGACACTTATATTTGACATCAAATGTTTTTTTTTCCTTTTTACCTCGAAATTACAAAAATGAAATCATTCCCTAATACATACTTATATAAAGAAAGAGACGCTTATATTTGACATCTTCCTATTCCTAAAACACACACATATTGAATAATGCACCTAATGCATGTAGTTGTGTCGTACCATCATGTGGTTTGTACAACTCTTCCAGTTTTGCCCACATTGCAGCAGTCGTGATGAGTCTTCGAATAATGTCTGCTTGCTTGTCATCTACATGTAGTAGAATTTCCAAGCATGCCATTTTATCTCAAGCCTTCCATGTTTTCCATTCTTCTGATGTTTTATCTATTGGTTCTTCCCAAGTACCATCCACAACCTCAAGAAAACCTTCAATATGTAGTACCAATTCTATCTTTGACTTCCAATTTTTAAAATTTTTCTCCATTAACTTATCTAAGACATATTTCCTGCTAGATGTAGTCATATTGATTGTGGATAACTTTGAGTATGCAGAGATTATGATTAGCGGTTTAGAGATATATGGCTCAAGAGGATAATGCTTAGGATTTTGATCAAAACTTTGCTATGATACCATGTAAGGATTATAACTTTGAAGGAAGGACATAAGGATAGAGATGAAGAGGTAAGATATTACAAAATAGATATTGGTATTAACACATGAACTTATACATGTATCCTTAGATGAACTCACCTAAAACATGTGGTATTGTGGTGATTTAAATACATCTAAAATGTAATTGTTGCAGTTGTAACAATCACTCCTATTTTTTGATAATGTTAGCTAACCAATTAGTTTCTATTTTAAGTGCATCCACATATTCTTCATCGAACTTGACAGATCAAACTTGCAGGAAGAATGAATAAGATAATTTAGGAATGAATTTTCACCATGCTGCACCATTCCGGACTTTTAGATGGTTTCTAGACTGAGTGTTGCTCACTGCAATACATATTATAAATATGTCACCAAAGAAGGCCTCTTGGACTTTATATTCCGCAAGAGCTTTGGACCAGAAAATGATATGATTACGTAAGTTGCGGATTTTCGGATGTGAAGCGTACTTGCTTGTGCCTAAGAATGAATGCCGAAAGCTCGAGCCCAGGTCAAGAAAATGTATTCTCTTAGGTTATGGACCTGACGACAATTTTGGCTACCGACTCTGGGACCCGGAAACTTGACAAATCGTCTGAAGTTCGGATGTTGTCTTCAATGAGTCAGAGATGCACAAGGTGACTGAAAGGTTGATCGAGTTAAGAAAAGTCACCTTTTTGGATGTGTCGACTCTTCTTGATGGCCCGACGTAAAATACAAGGTCACGTTCACGAGTAGCCGAGCCTCCTATTCTCGATTCAACTGAGAACAATACTACATGGGTTACCCTCAGGAGTAGAAAGAAGACAAGGAGTTAAGCCGAAATGGCTAGCAATCGGTTATATTATGAAAACCAAAGTTGAATGTGATATGAAGCGATATAGTAGATGTAGATACGAATAGTTATAAGCCTTCATGCTAGAGATATGATCCGAAGGGATGTGTCGATCCAATCCGGCATTGTAAACTTACATGGTTACCTATAAAAGGGACATGAATTTTGTACATAGGGGGGTTGTGTATTACGAGTTAATATAGAAGAGTTCTGTGTATACAATACCCTTTTGTATGTTGATATATGTGTGTTAATTCTTAATTAAGTTCCTAATTTCCGTGTTGTGATTGGCCGATCAATGGTGTAGCCAATTCAGATTGTGTTATCTGATTTGATTGAAGTTGAATCCTTGATAGTTGATGGTTGATCCAACTCATAGTAATTGTTCATTGTGGTCTGATTCAATCCATCACTCCTATCACGAACCTTTGGATAAGGGGTACCCAGGGATTGGGTATATAACTATGCTTTATAGGGATTAGGAACACAAATTTGGCGACCACGATTCATTTGTGAGAGGCAACAAACGATGGAGGATGGATGTCATCTAGATAAATTGGCGACCCACTAACCGATCGGGAGAAGAGGGCATGTAAACAGGAGGAATACCAAAGAGCAATCGAGTAAATCCAATGGGATAGATAATTTCCTCGAAGCATTCGGAAGGTAGCCAAACAAGCGTTTCAAACACACAACAACAATGAAGACAAGTGCGACATGACTGCCCTTATCGACATTGAATCAACCCTGCATACATTATCAGCGCAAGAAAAAGATTCGACCACATTCATTGACTTGGAGGACAACACTAATAGTTCTAGTCCGGATGAAGACACATCCGAAAACCAAAGTCCAGTCAAGTTACCATCCCATTCTCGACATTCCGGATGAACAAGCAATAGAGAACCTGGTATGAACACCGTAGGTCATAATAGTGACTCCAATCCAAACGCCATTGGCTAAAGTAGAAAATCCTATAAGGATATCCCCAGCTGAAGTAGAGGCTTCAACACAACCACTACCGGATGGTTCACTAGTGCCGCTAACATACTTGAGTATTCGGTGCGCTCATTGAAGGTGCACCACGATCGACCTTTGCATAAATTGGTTGATTGCTTTGACCGGATAACTGATGTCGGGTCGGGTGATCATTAAGTAAATAAGGCTACCGACAATTTGTCAGAACCATCTCTCATTGCAGGCCGGTCCGGAGTCGGGACGACGCTTCAGGTTCCGGTCCAAGGGTGTGGAGACTTGTCGGCAATCCATCATGCCGAACTTGTACAACATATTCAACACATAGTGTCGATGTGAGAGCAATATGTCGTTGGGGATAGGTCCTGAGGAAATAATGAAGATCCCCTAGGTCCTTCATTTCGAATGCATCCGACAGTTGGGACTTCACTCGGTCGATTTGAGCGAGTTCGGGTCTGGTGATGATTAGATCATCCACATATAGCAATATACATACTAGATCTTCCGGACCTCTACGGATGAACAATGAAGAGTCGGACTTGGAGGCTGCAAACCCCATCTTACGCAACCAATGCGTGATTTTCGAATTCCAAGTTCAGCGGGCTTGCTTCAAGCCGTAGAGTGACTTCTTGAGTGAGCACACTACCGATGTATTCAACTCCGATTGAAATCCGGGGGGTTGGATCATATAGACTTGTTCTTCAAGATCGCCTTGAAGAAACACATTCTTCACTTCCATTTGGTGAAGATGTTACCCCCTTGCTGCAGTAACCGCTAGCACCACACAAACCATTGTCATCTTCGCTACTTGAGCAAAGGTCTCATCGTAGTCGATTCCATGGGTCTGCGCATATCCTTTGGCCACTAACCGGGCCTTGTACTAGTTGACCGAACCGTCAGCAATGTACTTCACCTTATATACCCACTTGCAATCGATCGATTTGCAATGTTGGGCAAGGTCAACTAGGTCCCATTTGTCATTAGCATCAAGTGCCCACATTTCTTCCTCCATCGCGACACGCCAATGCGCATCCTTTGCAGCTTCTGCATAACTCTCCAGCTCACGCACTTCCGCCACTTTCGTCATGTACGCATAGTGATGCGCCATGTACTCATTATTACTGTACCATTTTAGGGGGTTCTCTGGTGGGTCGATCGGTGTAACTTCTCATTAGCCAATTTCAAGGCCCTCTTGGTCGGCTCTGACTTCATCTCTGAAGGTCTGTCTTCGTTCTTTCTAGAATCAGTCTCGCTCCGAACCAACTCATCTCTACCGGTGTCGTATTCTGGCATCTTCTTCTTCCCCTTTTCTTTGCGGGTGAACCATCTCCTCGGTTCCTTACGTGGGGAGAGCACGACCGAGTCTCCACTACTCGTTGACTCTTCATCCGACTGATCGTTCCGACTCAGTCACTCATTCGGCCCACTTAGCGGAAATGAGATCGGACTCTCATCTAGAGTACCGAATGACGATGGCAACATGCACGAAGAAGTATGATGTGCACTGATGATGTGTGAGAGGAAGTCGCAAAATCATTTGCGGTGGAAAGTATGTGTGAGAGAGCGAGAAATGGAATCAACAAGAGTGCAAGAATGGCAACAATGTATGTGCAAGTGTGTGGGAAATTGCGACAATGTGCGTGTGCAGGAAAGCGTGGTGCGAGATGCTTGTTGAATCTTATAAACGTCTAATAATTGTGCCTGGCCTGAGAAACACGGATGTTAAGGTCGAGAAAGAGAATGACACTATCTTGATGATAATGAGAGAGAGACAGGGCATGAATTGATGGAAGATTTTTCAAATCAGATGGAGAACAAAACAAAACGGGCGGGGAAATGGCTAGATCTGACAAACACGGATAGAGATAAAGTCAGCCGAACAACTGGAAAGAAAGAGGAATGGACAACTAGAAAGAGGGAGACGAAGAAACAACCAGAAAGACATGGCCGGACAACGGATGGGCCAGACGGTTGGACAACGAGGAAGACAATCAGAGACGGAAACGGCTGAACTACCGGACAGAACAATGACGGAGATGGGAACAATGGACAACGACCACAGTGGTCGGACAGTGGCCGAAGAGCGACCAGAACGACGATCAAACAGCGGCCAGAGTGGCCGAACAACTGTTATTCTTTAGGGCCGGACAATGGCCTAACACAGGGTGTCCCTTTGAGATACTTCACCAAAGGGGTGCTGTGGTGATAAAGTTAGACCGACTATTAATGGAACCCTGATTGGTTACTAAGTAGCGAGATCATTAGTCACAATACACGTGTAGGATAAATTACACTTAGCACAAAATGGTAATTAACAATGATTAAAATACAGAACAACAACACTCTATTGTTGGGAGACAGGTCCCTCCGGATGGGAAGGGAGAAGAACAATGCTGATAAGCAAACTCGGCCGAGGCCGGAACCGGATGAGGAGTACCCGGCTACGGAGAGCCGGATGGTGCAGACCCGGTGAGGAATGCTCACCGGATGAAGAGACATATTCGTAAATATGTTTCTGAGAGTCCATCGAGGTTATATTTGTAAATAGCCAGAAAGTCATATTAGTATAAATATGACTTAGGGCAAACTTTTAATGTGTGTTGTCATTCTTGTTGGTGCAATAACAGAGAGAGCGCGTAACTGTGTACAGTGAGAGAGAGAGAAAGAGGTCGTTGCCTCTGTTGTAACCGCCGCCTGTGGCGAGGATCGTGAGCACGAGGTCGTTGCCTCCGTGAACTCACTGTTGTACATTCTAACATAGTGATAGTTTGCAGCTTGTGGGCTGCCGTTGTTTTTTCCCTTAGTTTGGGTTTTTCCACGTAAACATCTTGCGTACTCTTTCCTTCTTCGTGTCGTGCTTTATTTCCCATTTTTTGTGCATGATTCTAAGCTTGGTTGTGGCCGAGCGCTGCGCATAGGGAGCGTGTAGTTCCCGTCATCTATTAATTATCCGCCAATGATTACAATCTAGTCGGGCCCTTTTATAGGTCTTCGGCTTTAGGTACAAACTGGTGCCAACCGGCAATCGGCTACGAACCGGTCCGGATCTGGATCAGCATACCGACTCCGGGTCCGTCCATTCGCTTCTCAAAATCATAATAATTCTATAATATAACATTCTAACTAATCAGCTCCCGGTTATTAATTATCCCCCTTTTCCCATTCTGGACTTCCCTTGCCGGCCGGCTAACACATGGCATGCCTGTGGGACAGTACCTTGTACGTCGACTCTCACGATCCGGCCTTCATTCATCCTCCAAAATGTCCAGAATGCTTTGATCTAAAGGTTCCAATGGTTCCTCGGGAAGCTATTATGTCGTCTGTTGTTGCTGTTGTTCCTCCTCCTACTATTCCTGCGGTTGTGGCTGCTCTTCTTTCCGCTCCAGTTCCAGTTGTGGCTGCTGCTGGTTGACGTCCGTTGCCTGTGGCTCCGTTGGTCTGACCAACTCTGTCTCCATTTCTGGCTCGACTGGTCTTACCGGCTCTTCCTCCTTTTCTGGCTCAACTGACCTTGGCGTCTCTTGGCTCTGCTGTCCGGCGTGCACCGGTTCCTACGGATGACCTTCCTCTAGCGGCTCCTCCTAAGTACTCTCTAGTTGGCTTCCCCCGGCTTTAACCGACGTTTGTTCTGAAGATGGCTCCTCGTCACTGATGCTAATCGTCGCAGTTTTCTTGGCCACTTCTTGCCGTCGTCGTTCCCGTTCGTACTTTTCGAAACGGCGTTGGTTGTCCAACTGGTCATCATCCAACTATGCCACCAACTGGCGTACCGCCACCCTTTGCTCATCAGCCAAGGATATGAAATCATCCGCCAGTTCCTCTTTTATTGCTTCAATGCTTTCTTTATCCAGGATGCAAACTTTTTCGCCTTCTTTCCGCCGGTTTTCTGCATCTGCCCGCAACAATTGTAGCTCTGATGCCTGCTTAGCCCACTTCGACCGCCAATGTACTAAGCTTTCTTCCACCAATTGCTTCGTTCGATTCCTCCATGCCAGTACGATGTCCCGGATCCGCCCCAACCCCATCTTTGACTTGTTTTTCGCAGCCTGTTTTTCGTCCTTCAATTGTTTGATCAGGCTTGCGGTTGCCACTTCTTGGCTTCTATAGTGCATGAGTTGGGTCTGATATGTTGTTTGAACTCTATTCAGAGTTATTGTAGCCCCCTCCATTTCCACATGGTGCTGCACTTGCAGGTCAAGTCGCTCTTTCACTGATGCCGCCAGTTGTTTCGCTACTTCGGCTCCCTTCGATTGCTCTTCCATCAATGCCGTCATCAACCGGTTAACTTCCTCCCGGAGTTCTCTGCACTTTTCCTGCTGCCGATCACTTTCGGTAGTCAATTATGATTGGCATCCAAATGCTTATAATCCCGGTGCAGTCGGTTGAAGTCATCGGTTTTCTGTTTCAGCTTTTGATTGATAAGCCAACGAGCGCGGTCCTCACGGTCTTTTTGTTGTCGGAGCTCTTCTTTGAGGCGCTCAATCTCCACTTCCGCCGTCCTCCGGAGTTTCTCTTTTTCTTGAAGGAGTTTGTCTTTCTCTTCTTTTAGCCGGTCATACGCTTGATGACCTCTTCTCAAGCTTTCCTCTGTTTGGCGGAGGCTGTCGGCCGTTCTCCTTTGTTCCTCCTCCTCCGCCACCTTTTCCAATTCTCATTCCTTGGCTCGTAAGGCTTCTTCTACTGCCAGGTCTTCCATTAATGTGGCAAGCTCATGTGCTGATGATTTATGAGTATCCGGGCCTGCCGCCGTCACCAAGGTTTGATCGTTCTGTAGAGTTACCGGGGCCACCGGTTCCGATTGTTGTGGTCCTTCAATGACCAACTTGGCCATTTCTGTTCTGGCCTTCTCTATGTCTTCTTCCATGCTCCGGATTCTTGACCGGGCCATCTCCAATTCCTCGGTTGTGGCTAGCAACCGGGCTTCCTACGCTTTCTCTTCCGCTTCTAAGTGGAAGACAACACCATTCACTTATTCTGCTACCCATCAGAGCCATTGACTGTCGGTGCCTTGTTGTCGTGCCGATTCTGGTCGTGGGATGGCGTTTTCACTGGTCACGAGCCAACTATTGACAATTACGTCAAACGACCGCTCCGATTCTGGCTGTTGCTGCTGCGGCGGTGATATCGGCAATTCAATGATCGGTTCTTGATCCACCGATACTATCATGTCTTGGACCGCTGGTTCCACGATGTCCTACCGCAACACTTGCTCCGTCCCCGATTCTTGTTGAGCCAGTTCTGCCGCCTTCCTCGGCTGCGGTTCCTCAGGGAGGGGTTCCCATATACTGTCCTCTGTTAGCCTTGATGTCCCCCCTTCGTGGCCCTTTTCACTTGTCTAGCAACGTTGTAGCAGCGTCTCGGTCGGCTCTCGTCTTCCTATTGTTCTTCTTCCAGGGTCTTGTTGTTGATTAACGCCGACAAGGGGTCCTGCCCCTGCGTTTTCTTTGGTTGTTGTTCTGCTTGTTGTTCCGACAGGCGCAACTTGATTTTCAACGGTCTCCTCGAGGTGTCCACCGATGCCTCCTTCTCTGCCAGCCGTTTCCGATTAGGCCATTCCTTCGCCTAGGTAGCCAGGTGTTGTTGCCGTTTTGAAACTGTTTTGGGGGTCGATTTTGTCGGTCTTCCCCTCTTCCTTTGTTTCATGGGCTCCACCGGCGGTGCTAATAGAGTGAGCCATTGCGCCACTACTGTCAACATCATTTTGCCATCTTTTATTGAGACGATGGCAATGCTCAGGCCGTTGGTAATCATTACTGACCAATCCACCTGTACTCCCTCGTAGGTGGTTATGATCAAACCGGCTCTATTCCTGGGCATCGCCGGTGGTCGGGGGTATACATGGTCATACTCGTGGAGTACCCGAGCAATTTCTCGAAACAAAAGGTCTTCACCGCCTTGCGTGCGAGTGCGGTATGCCTTGTTGCCCAGGGATTATTCCCCAAAATACCTCGTCAGCAGCTCCTGTGAAGGGTTGTCGATCGAGCAAATTCCCCCTTTCGGTAGGCCGGTCATGGCTCAGATGGCTTCCTCGATGATGATCTCCGTGTCAATGTCTTTAACGACATTTTCCGCATCTCCGTGCGGCGGTGCTTCGACTATTCACAAGAATCCCTCTAGACCGTGTTGCTTCAACCATTTCTTAGCCGCTTCTGAGAGTACCATGCATTCCATGTCATCTTCGGAGTCGATAGGTTGTGGTAAGATGGGTGCGCCTGCGTGTTCTGCGTGCTCTCGCCTGATCACTCGTAATCGCCTGTGTACGCTGAGATCTTTGTGTTCGCGAAATGAAAGGGTCTCTACGCGGCGAAGGTTTTCTTTCTCCATGCATGGCGCCTTTTCTTGATTCCCGCGCATGCACGTCCTGTACTAATATAGCAGTCTGTTGACACGTGGTGCGCCTTTCTTTTTTAAAGGCTTTAATTAGCCACCCACCACACCTTTCCAAAGTGCCCGTTCGCTCCTCGCCTCTGCATGATGACTTTTTTCTTTCTTTTTTTTCAAATTGAGTTTTAGTTAACCGGAAGCACCGGGGCTGTATCCCGGTTTTTCCCCATCTTCACATTTGTCGGCCACATGTTTGTCATTATCAAGTAACGCAAGCTCTGCCTAACTATCAAGTACTTTTTTCCTGCTTCCTACTGTTGTATCAGCCTCCGTTTGCTCGAACGGATTATGTGGCATCGGTCCACAATATGGTTTGAGTCGAAACCCATTGAGCCATTTGCCCATTATCTCACCGGCGAGCGTTCCGAGCTGGTATGAACCGTTGAATTCCCGTGTTATCCAATAGGGTCCGGTCCACCGGAACCGTAGCTTTCCCGGCATTTGACCCATCCGGGTCTGGAACACCAATACCGGCTTGCTGATCCCGAACATCTTCTCATTGCCCTTCCGATGTCAATCGACAAATGCCTTCCTTCGTCGCTGCTCCAGTTCCAACTGCATGAGACTTGCTATCCAATGCTCCTCGAGTTCGCATAATGTGGCTAACCGGATTTTTTCCGATTCCTTTTCACTTAGTCGTTCTCTAACCGGTATCCACAAACTCGGAACCTGAAATTCGATCGGCATTACTGCTTCAAGCCCAAATGCTAACCGGAATGGTGTTGACCGGATACTCGTTTTGTATGATGTCCGATATGCCCATAATGCACTATGCAGCTTGGTGTCCCAATCAGTTCAGTTTTCATTGACGATCTTTCGCAGGATGTTTTGGAGCGTTTTGTTTGTCGATTCGGCCAGTCCATTGGCCTGTGGATAATAAGGGGTACTACGCTTGTATACCACGGCATAGAATGTTGTTAAGGTCTCCACTACTTGACCAAGAAAATGTCCGCCTTGGTCGCTAATTAACTCGATCGAGCATCCATACCGGCACCAAATGTACTCATATAAGAACTTTGTCGTTGATGCCGCAGTGTTGTCCCGCAAAGCCTTGGCTTCTACCCACTTGGTGCAATAATCGATGGCGACTATAACATATCTATTGCCGGTTCTCATTGCGGGAGGTTTAAATGGCCCAACGAAATCCAACTCCCATTTTTGAAAGGGTTCTAAGGGTAGCACCGGTTGGTGAGGCATCCTTGCTTGTTCTGTTGGCTGGCCCATCTGTTGACATAAATCACAGACTTTCGCATACCGAACTGAGTCCTTTAGTGTCGTCGGCCATCATAGCCCGCTGTGTCATATCTTTCTTGCCGTAGCGTCTCCGGCATAGTGCCCTCCGGCAACGCCACAGTGCGCTTCTCGTAATATTGTGTCCTTTTTGTCGCTTTGCATTGCTCGCCGCCATATGCCATCCGCGCCTTTGTGGTACAGGGTGTCCTGTAGTAGACAAAAATGTCGTCTTTGCACCGCTAACCGCTTCCGCTCATCCCGATTCATCTCCTCTGGTGGGAGTCCCGTGCTTAGGAATTGATGCATGTTGGTTAGCCATTTGTCTTCGTCGACTACCGTGCTATCAGCTGCCGTTTTTGTTGTTACTTTAAACAACTCAGCATCCGGAAACTCATCCGGGATTCCATCAACGGTCTCACCGGAATATAACTGGCTCATATAATCGGGAACCGCATGCTGTATTCCCGGCCGATGATATATTTCAAACTCAAACTCTTGTAGCAACAATGTCCATCGGGCCAGCTTGTCGGTGAGCGATGCCTTTGAGACTAAATATAATAGCGCTGAGTGGTCGACATGAAATGAAAATTTCTTTCCCAATAAATAGTGCCTGAACTTGGTAACATTGTAAATCATCCCTAAGGCTTCTCTTTCCATTGTTGAATAATTTCGTTCCGCCTGAGATAGTTTTCGGCTAGCATAATAGACCGGTCGGTACCATTTCGGTTCCGTCAGTTGCATTAGTGCGTTGCCGATTGCTATGTCAGACGCATCAACGAACACGTGGAATTCTTTTGACTAGTCCGGTGGTTGCACCACCGGTGCTTGTGATAGCAGTACTTTCAGTGCTCGGTAAGCCTCATCCTCTATATTTGTCCATTGGAACGGTGTCCAGTGAACTGCGGCATGCAATGGTGTAGCAAGATCGGCCAAATACCTGAGCATCCGGCTATGCCACCGGATTTGCCCTAGAAACCAACTCAAAACTTTGGTCGTGGATGGTGTCGGTGCTTCTAAGATTGCTTTCACCTTATCGGGGTCTACCACAATCCCGTCCTTGCTAACAAGATGGCCCAACAATGCACCACTTGTTACTTTGAACACACACTTTGCTGAATTCAGGCTTAGGTGATAACTCCTGCATTTCTCAAGACATAGCCGGAGGTGTTGGAGATGTTCTCCTTCTCGGCTATACACGGAGAAGTCATCCAGGAATACATGCATGAATGCCGGAATGAACTCGCCAAATATTTCCATGATTATTCGTTGGAAGGTCGTCGGCGCGGTCTTGAGCCCGAACATCATTACCACTACGACAAAGACTCCCCGTTCGGTGACGAATGCCGTCTTGTCTTGGTCGTCGGGGTGCATCCTTATTTGATTGTAGCCGCTGAAACCGTCTAGGAAGCTATACACTTCATGACCGTCTACCGCATCCAACACTCCATCTATAAACGACAGTGGAAAGGCGTCGGTCACTGTCGCCGCATTGAGTTTCCGGTAATCAACGCACACCCAGATCTTACCGTTCTTTTTCGGCACGACGACTATGGGACTTAATCATGTTTCTTTTTTCACTGGTCGGATAAAACCGACCTGTAGCAACTTGTCAATTTCCTCTTTGACCTTTGCCGCATAGTTAGGGTTCATCCGATAACGTCGTCATGCTACCAGTTTGGCATCCTTACTGAGGTGTATTTGGTGTTGGTACAACTAAGGATCCAGTCCCCGCATGTCTTCATAGGGCCAGGTGAATACGTCCCGGAATTCCTTTAATAAAGTGATCATTGTCGTCATGTTGTCCGGTGACATTTCCTTAGCAATATGAATCGGTCTGGCGTCGTCCCTGGTCCCTAAGTTCACTTCCTCTAACTGGGATGCTTTCACGCGTTGGGATACCACCATCTCCCTCTCCAGAGCTTCCTGTGCTTGCCGTAATTCTCTGATAGCTTCCCGATCCGGTTCCTTGACGGCATCGTCCGATTGCGTTCTATATGGTGACACCGCTTCCGCCACATCGATTTCAAATAGGGGTACAATTTTTGGGTTTTCTTCTAAGTATTGGTCAACCTCTTCGTCTGCAAGCCCCTCGGGCATGTTTACACCTTCCGCATATAGCGGTGTCAGCTCCTTGCCAGTACTTGCTCGAGGGTGGGTAAGTACCCTTACTTTTGTCTTCCCTCGTCGGAAGGTAATCATGTTTTTCCGCCAATTTTGTTTGATATGTGCCGTTTTTAGCCATGGGCGGCCCAACAACAGTGGGTAAGCCCCTTGTGCATTGAGCTAGAGAACCACCGCCGAAATGCGAAATGCGTGACCTCCGATAGTTACGTCTAGATTCCATATCAAACCGGTAGGTCTTACTGAACTTTTATCCGCCATCTGGAGCCAAAACGGGCAAGGCTCCCATTCTTACAAGTCCGTAGACTGATCACGTTCACGCATGATCCTCCGTCCACAATCGTCCATGGTAGTTCTTGTCCTTTGACGATGGCGGTGATTGTCGGACTGTTCGTGTCTACCACTGTTGGCCCTTCTTCCGGATTTGAGAAGAATGCAAGAGCCGACAATAGAATTGATGTGGTCATTCCTGATTTCAGCCCTTCCGTAAACCTGGGCACTAGTTGTAATAACCGACCCAATGGCAGCGTAATCTGACATTCTTATAACGCTTGCCATGTTGGGTTTTTCGGCTGAATCGTGTCGGTGGCCTCTTCTGGTTTCTCCTTTTGTTGTTCAAGCTCAGCCACATTTTGCTCATTTTGCTCATTTTGTTGTTCGGTGGCTTGCTTTCGGATTGCCTCCTGTGTTTCCCACTCCGTTGTTTTTCCTTTTGCCCTAGTGGTGACTTGTTGTATGTCGGCGACTTCTGCTACCACCATATTTATGGTTGGTGTTTTCTCGTAGCTTTTAAACAGACATTGATTACTGTAATGCCCTTCTTGCCGGCAATAGTAGCAGTACGCTTTCTGGGTGTTGCTGGATTCGACATTCGCTCCGGTACCCGGTTGAGGTCCTATTGGTGGTCGGTTGGGTGCTTGGCCTTGGTCCGGTTGGGTACTTGGCGTGCCCTTGTTCGGCTGCCATTGGCAGTCCTCCTTTCTAGCGTTCCATTTTTTGCTGAAGCGTTTTTTGTTCCGGTAACCCTGTCGGGGCAGGTTTTCATAGTTACCTTGATCCTCCCTCCGTTGGTTGTAACCGGGGGAGTGATCTCGATTGTATCACTCATATCGTTCACCGTTGTAATCCCGGTAGCTATCCTGCCGGTCTCGGTCGTGAGCGTCCTTTCTGTCGTTATTCCGGATATCTTGTGCCGGACAGTAACGCTCATCTTGTCGTCAACGTTCTTCTTCCTCCTCCCGGTTGCTCCAGGGTTCGATTTGCCTTACCAGTACTGCTTGCCGGTTCAACAAGTTATATTCGCATTGGTCCATTGTGTGCGTCCTGGAATGGCATAACATGCATTGTGTCTGCATGGTACATTCTATTGCCGAGTACCCGGCATTGAGACAAGTCGTACATTGTATAGCTTGTCGAAAACATAGGTTGTCTTCTGTCGGTAATGTATGCTGGAGTGCCCCCATTGTTAGCCACGAGCTTGTTTTCTCCATCTCCCTGACCCGTTCTATGACTTGGTCGATCGTGCTGGTGCGGAAATCGATCACTACGCACATCGTACGTAGGGGTTCCCTGAGTGCGGCTAGGAATATTGCTTTCGCCTCTGCCTCCAGTGGTGCCCGATTGAGTTGAATGTGCATTCGTTGGAATCGGATTACGAATTGTTGAATGGTTTCCGTAGGTTCCTGCCGTATGGTGTAGAATAGGCCGACCATCTCCCGTTGATGCACCTCCTTGTTGAAGAACTGTAAAAATCTAGTTTTTAAGTTCTCAAACGTCGTGATGGTGCCGGGAGTGTGCGTCAAGCGCCATCGCGCAGCTGGTCCTTCCAAGGTCATGCCAAACTCTGCAATCTTCGAGCGTTCTACTTCAGTGGAAGTCAAGCGTTGCGACACATGGTTTGTTTCCCATGTTTGCAGGAATGCATAAACATGAGCTTCTGCGTCCGGATCATCTCGGTACTTGGGATATTGGAACGACATGTCGTCATCCGGTGTCGGAGGTCTCCCCTCCTCTTCTTTTGGTGTCGGAGGTCTTTCCTCCTCTTCTTTCGGTGTCTCACGTGGCGGTGTCAGCAGTTGATCCGCCACTTGCCGATATGGGGCTTCCAGTTCTGTTAACTCTGGTTTTGGTGTGTCGGCAAGGTATCCGACTGCTCGTCCTCCGGTCCGTCTTTGGTACCGTGGCTGCTACAGTAATTCGAATGGCCGCTGCATTCGTCGTCCGAATCTGATTCAAAGGCCAAGAATGGTTCTGAATCGCATCCCCCCTGTCGCTAGTGCATGCAGAATGGATTCTGCGTCCCGGAGACTGCTCAAGCTGCTTCCTTTGTCTGATTGGGAATTCTGCTGCCCGCGGAGTGACTCTACGGCCACTCGCCGGATTACTTTGGAAAATGAGTGATCCACACAGATCTCTTCTACCGCCTGTTGGAAGGCCTCTCGCTTTCGCAATCGTTCGGCAAGCCTTCTTGCTTGCTCCATAACCGAGTCGTTTGTTGGGCTAGTCATCCATGCTCGCCGTTGTTCACTGCGTTTGTGCAGGAATCGTGGTCGCCAAAAACTGTGTTATCGCTAGGGCCGGACAATGGCCTAACACAGGGTGTCCCTTTGAGACACTTCACCAAAGGGGTGTTGCGGTGATAAAGTTAGACCGACTATTAATGGAACCCTGATTGGTTACTAAGTAGCGAGATCATTAGTCACAATACACGCGTAGGATAAACTACACTTAGCAGAGAACGGTAATTAACAATGATTAAAATACAGAACAACAACACTCTATTAATTATCCGCCAATGATTACAATCTAGTCGGGCCCTTTTATAAGTCTCCGGCTTTAGGTACAAACCGGTGCCAACAGGCAACCGGCTACGAACCGGTCCGGATCTGGATTGGCATACCGACTTCGGGTCCGTCCGTTCGCTTCTCAAAATCATAATAATTCTATATTATAACATTCTAACTAATCAACTCCCGGTTATTAATTATCCCCCTTTTCCCATTTTGGACTTCCCTTGCCGGCTGGCTAACAACAACAACCATAAGTATATATATGTGTGTGTGTATGTACCACTGAATGTATGTGTATAAATAATGTGTATGATTTAATGAATATGCGTGCATGAATAAATGATGGTATGAATGAATGATTTTGTCAATGTACATATATGTGTCACGTGTGTACAAATGAATGGTTGCATGTATGTGCATGATTGAATGTATGTGTGTGTGAATGTATGAATGTGAATAAATATATGAATGATTGTATAGATGTATTTGTATGATTTAATCAATGTGTGTATGTGTAAATGATTGACAATATGAAAGTATATATCTATGTGTATGTTTGTGTCAATGCTAGTTTATTTGTGAGTGAGTCAGTGAGTGATTGTGTGTGTGTGTGTGCGCGTGCTTTTATTTAGCCTTTGTGTTATCTACCTAAATCTTAACCTGAAATCGTATTTACATGTGTACAATTCGTGGTCCACAAATGGGAAGGAGGAGAGCTCTGGCAAAGACATGCATGCGTTAATGATAAGGAAAAAGAATATAAAAGGGATGATATGAATTCCCCCTTTTCTCATATTTAAGCTAAAAAGGCATTGGTAAACGTCGTGTTTTGTATGCCAACATGTTTCGATATGGAAACATCACTAAAATTTAGCAGTTGGCAATGCATAGTTTTCTTCAACATTTATCAACACCTTTTATAAAAAGAAGGTACGTCATTAAGTGACCACTTTAAAATGATCAAGATGAAGCATATAATGTTATCCACCCTCAAGTCCTTGGATAAAGCCTCAAAAACTAGTAAGTACACTTACAATCCCTAGAGTTTGACCACCACCAAGCCCTAACACAAAGTTCATTGAGTGAGCAACCTCAATACGAGTGATATTAATGTTGTACAACCCATCCCTAAATGCCAAAAAGACTATTTAGCCTTATGTGTCCAATGCAAGAGTTTGTTCCACCCTCATGCTCTTAGACAAAGTCCAATGAGTGGGCGTGAGCGTCAAATAAAGTAAGTAGCATCTACGATGCTAATTTTGCCTACCCTTGGTCATGCGTTTGTAGTACATCTATGTTGATAGCATTTAGATCACTTGTGATCTAGTTGATGAAGGAATCCCATGATGTTACTGTTTTGTCCACCTTGGAAAAACCTTATCCACAAACTCTTAGATCGATTGAGATCACAAGTGATTGCATTGCGACGCTAAAGTTTGGTCTATCCCAATTAATGTGACCTTTAAACCTAAGTGACACATTCTTTACAATGCTAATGTTTTGCTCACCCCAATTTGTGTGACCCTTAAACCCGAGTGGCTCCCTGTCTACAATGTTGAACTTTTGTCCACCCCTATAGGTGTGGCCTTGAAACCCGAGTGATTGATTGTCTATGTTGCTAATGTGTTGTTTATCGGAATATGTGCCAAACCTCGAGCGCATGGAATCACTCTGAAAGACGTTAACCCTCAAGTTGAGTGAATATATCAAATATCCTAATTTATTTCGGCCACGGAGAGAGTGTGAAGCCTAAATAAAGCCATGCACATGGGAGTTGGCCGAACTCCCTGAGCGTGCATGAAGATTGGGCGAGTGAGGGAGAATGAGTTAGTAGAGTTAGGGATGGGTTTTTTGTGTGCACACCACCATCTTTACTTACTAATGTTGTTGTTGGTAGGGAGAGGAGAGAGGTGGGAACATAGCGTTGCCTTTAAAAGGGATGGATGTTGTTGGTTGGGAAAGAGAGTGGGGAGGACCAATAGGAAGCAAGAATGAAAGATTGGGGCTATCCATTTAGTAGAGGAAGAAGATGGAAGGATAGATATGGTGAATGAATGAATGAATGAATGAATAAGGTGTAGCTGTAGCTGTAGCTGTTGCTCGCTCGCTCGCTCGCTCGTTCGGCAGGAAGAAAGACCAAAGAGACTGTGTGTGTTTGTGTGTGTGTGTGAGGAGAAGAGGAAGTGAAGAGAAGAGAAGAGAAGAGAAGATGGCTACATCAGCGGTAGGGTGTACTAACTTGGTGCCTTCTCTATCCTTGCCCTTATCCAAATCCAAGCTCTTTGGTTCATGGGCACCAGGTTTCACACCTTGTGGCAATGGCACGCGTATCACTATGTCTGCAGAGTGGTTGCCCGGACAGCCCCGGCCTGCTCATCTCGACGGCTCCTCTCCTGGGTGTGTATACACTTCACAATCACACACACACACACACACACACACACCCTCTCTCTCTCTCTCTATTTGGAGCTTAACTGTTGTTATTGTTAATTTTATATCATTTACAATGTTCTAATTAGTCTATATGTATATCCAAAGTTGTTTCTTTTATCCCATAAACTTTGGCTAATTTGTTGTTATTACCATTAGGCATGAAATTAAGTTTGAGTTCTTCTTATGCTAGCTACGGTCTACCCTTTAGGCTAATTGTCTGGATGTTGGTGTAATGATGTCATTGTGATGATGATCACCTGATCCAATGGTTGTAATTAGTATAATAAATATATCAAATTCTGTTTATTTTTCCTCCAGGGACTTCGGATTTGATCCTCTAGGCCTAGCTGAGATTCCTGAGAATTTTGCACGCTACAAGGAGTCAGAGCTCATTCATTGCAGATGGGCCATGCTTGCTGTGGTTAGTGTTTCTATGCCCTTATACCAAAATTTTAAATCATTTGACATATCTATATGTGTGTGTGTGTGTGTGTGTGTGTGTGTGTGCGTGTGTATCAATTGTAGTAATTGTAGATGAGTCTGTCTAGATTATAGCATTAAGTATATGAAAGGGGTATTATTAAACTTTGCCATTATCTCAAAAGAAAGAAAGAGAAAAGAGAGGATATGAGAGTGGTCTAAGTCAGGAAAGCAAGAATAGTGCAACTAATATGTTGTGGGTTATACACTAGACAATGTAGTACAAATACATAGAGAGAGAGAGATAGAGAGTTTTATTGACATACACGGGTGACTGAATACCATTTAAGTTCTCTCAATTTATGAACCCAATCCAATGGTTTAAGAGCCCAAATGGTTGTAGTATGGAGACCATAAGGTCACGCATTCAAAAACCCTATCTTCCACAGTGGCATCAGTAAAGCAATGTACATAATGAGATTTGAACCTCAAATCCCTTTTGCATGGGTTAGTAAAAACTTGGCCTTACCATTATAGTACAATCCTAATAAGAACAAAGGAAACGAAAAATTGGAGAGAGAGAGAGAGAGAGAGAGAGAGAGAGAGAGAGAGAGAGAGAGAGAGAGAAGCAACAAAACAAGTATTTCGGTATAG
The DNA here is from genome assembly GCF_043228905.1 of Azolla caroliniana. Classification (NCBI taxonomy): domain Eukaryota; kingdom Viridiplantae; phylum Streptophyta; class Polypodiopsida; order Salviniales; family Salviniaceae; genus Azolla; species Azolla caroliniana. Next base: position 12,258,033 of record NW_028230442.1, read on the forward strand.
ATAGATACATAGATAGATAAAAAGTTGCATATTCTATGTCTTATGTATTATGTATTATTGTAAGAGAACTTTTGTGTTTTGTCGTTTTGTTTCCGATAGCCAGGAATCTTGCTTCCAGAGGCCCTAGGGTTGGGGAACTGGGTGGAAGCTCAAAAATGGGCGGCCACACCGGATGGACAAGCCACATATTTGGGCACCCCTGTTCCTTGGGGATACTTGCCCGTTATCCTCGCCATCGAGGGTTTAGCGATCGCCTTTGTGGAGGCCAAGCGGAACGACGAAAAAGACCCCGAGAAGAGGAAATATCCTGGTGGCCCTTTCGACCCCTTGGGATTCTCCAAAAACCCTAAGAAACTCGAAGAGTACAAGCTTAAGGAATTGAAGAATGGTAATGTAGTAAACTTGTTCGTTCCCCTCTCATTCATTTTTTACTGTATATGTTAAGCTTCGTAAACACACGCACGCACGCGCACACACACACTCACATACACACACATACACACGCATGGAAGAGTCATTGATTGATCCAAGATGGTTGGGGAGGGGAAGATGTCTTGTTTTAGAAGACATCTGAAAACATAGGTTTTTATTGGTTGGGATTGACGCTAGCGCATAATACTTCGTAGCCAAAATGTACCAGAAAGGTAAAAAAGAAAAAATTGACAAAAGGAAGCCAATTTCGTCCGATCTTTCTTCTAAACATTTCACTAATGAAACTAGGTAAACACAAAGATGTCCACCTAGCGCCAGTGAACTCTATCTAAGACACTATTTATTTATTATCTTCTTTATTAAACACGAATGAGTCAGCTTAGGTTTGGCTCTGTTCAAATCTGGACTTTTTTTATTTTTTTTTGTTTTTTGTTTTTTGTTTTTTGAATGTAAGTGGGTGGGGTGGGTTCACACTGTGATTTATATGTATGTATAGGTCGTCTGGCACTCCTTGCCTTTGTTGGCTTCTCTATTCAAGCAGCCGCTTTTCCTGGCACCGGACCTCTTCAGAACCTGGCAACCCACCTCGCTGACCCATGGCATAACAACATCGCTGAGATTGTCATCCCTAGAAGCATCTTGTAAACTCAATTAGTCCACCTTTTTGCCATTGTGCATCACATGTAAAATGTATATGCCCTTCTTCTTTTAATGTATTAACGTTGCACGTTTTGGTCCTACAAACTAGAAACCCTCGAACTCTCTCAACATGATTGAATGTCTTTATTCATGCAATCTAGTAATTCTCAAATTCTTTTGCCATATTTCATCTAGATATATGTTTTCTTTACTTCCAACCCTTAGATTCATTCATTCATGGCTTTATATGACTGGTTTTCCAATTTTGACTCGGATGCAGTTCTCCTTATTTCTTCTGTGAAACATGAATGGTGGTATTTGTTAAAACTATAGAAAAATTGCATTTGCATTATTGTTAGTCTATTGTATCAGTGGATGTAGCACAGTTACACTTGTGCTTTATGAAATGTAGAATTGGTTGGATTGTATGTTGTGTTCCTCCACAATGTAAAGCTGATGATCTCTTTGAAACTCGGTTGATGCAGTCAAATAGTTTTGCTTTTTCATTTTACATAAAGTCTATAAAAATGCTACAGTGATGGAGCCTAGCAAAGATGTTAATGTGGTTATTCTAGTAAAGCTTTAGAAAAATGAACCACAATTTATTGTCTCAACTAAGACAAAAGTGTCGAAGTAGAAATGTTCATTAGTCGGAGTTATTAACAAAGTCTATCACATGCTCTTCTTTAACAATTTCGTTTACCTTTGACTTTTAACACCCTCGATGTTCTCTCACCTTGACCTTTACCATTGGACTTGTGACAATAACATTTAACCCTAGAGGTAGAGTTTAAACCAAAATATTCAATCATTTTGAGAGAATTCGAGAGTGCAATAGAGTTCTATCTTGAAAGGTATATTTTGCTTTAGAATTAACCTCCTCTAAAGGGAGTCTTGATGCTGGTATTGCTAAATAGTCATAAGCCATCTTGTACATTCAAGATAAAGAAAACCTATGCGAAATGTAAACAATCATTTTGAAATTGATTTGCAAAAGATTCTAGAAAAGTGATAAATTTCTGAACAAGACGTGTGAAGTAAAACCTATTGTTGAACTACTATTGAAGTGGAGTCATATTGGTTTTGCTAGGGAAGTTCCATAAATTGTTTGATTTTCAAACAAGAAGAAGACATTGATACGTAGTAGGTCTTTTTAAATATAGCTCAAAGAACGTTACTAGAATGTATTGATAACACAGTATTTCTCAACTTCATAGTGGAAGGTGAAATGACCTTTAATGCAGACTTAACATCTCATGTAATAATCTACCCAACTCCTTTGAGGCCGTAATAACATCACTAACACCATCAAATGTTATGAATACAAGATGAGATGAAATACCAAAGGATTTCAAACACATACATAAAGCTTGACCTTAACAATTACTATTGAGAGACAAGCTCAACATGGGCCGAATCGGCTGAAGAAGCGAAGAGCCGAATCGAATAGAGTTCGATTCGGGTGAGCCGAGTCACATGGATTCTGAGAGGCCGTTATTCCTATTATAGTAATAGGAATATTATGCGTAGAGATGGTTTAGGCCTTATGTGGTGACAAGCGCGAATGACAACGCCACGTACCACCTTGTGGAGCTTGACGGGATGAGGATAACGATACCGGTTGCAGGTAAGCGGATTAAGACCTTCAAGAAGCAGAACCAGACTCAGAGATCGGGAGTGAGGACGACGAACCGGAGGCGTTGGACCATGACGGGGAGGCTGACGGATTGGAGGAGGAAGAATAACTGAACAACCAGAATTCCCATCTCTCCCTCTTGGCACATACTGGTGGATGTGTGGTTTGGTGGGGGTGGATGTTGTGGGAAGTGCCGGCGACACGGTGAAACAAAGTCGGACGCACCAGAACACGTGCTTACACGAGTTAAGACCAACATTGGGTCTCTAAGTATGAATGCATGTAAATAACGTAGGACTCGAAAATAGGAGTTAATAGGTACTTTAAGGTCCCTCACGGATAGAGAGGAAGGGAGTGAGTCTGACGCGAGGAGATCGAGGAAATCTCTGTCCGAAGTGGCCAACTTAAGTACCTGATGTGACAACCCTCTCTCTCCTTGTTCTATAAAAGGAGGGAGAGAGGACTAAGTAGGGATCGACGTTTTGGGGGAGGACGAAGTGTTGCCGGTTTGAGTGTCGAGCTCCCTCTCTCTCTCTCTGTCTTGTGCCCGATTATGGAAGGAAAACTTCTGCTCACGTAGGAAGCCCGTGAGCTCCCGACCAAAGGTTCTTCATTCCGCTTCCCTGTGTGTGTGAGTGTGTGCGAGCGTCTCTCGTGAGCGATTGGCTTCGCCACCTACTGCACCCGGTTGTACTCATTGGTTCCCTACTAATCACTTGTCGATTGAGTTCCCTCTCATGTTGGGGTTTCTGTGTTGTTCGTACTTGTTGTGTGTTAATCGTGCCCTAGCTCATGTCTTAAGTCCCGTTCCGACCTTTGTTGCGCTTGTCGTTGCTTCTCGGCTTTCTGATCGTGATTGAACTGGCATAGCTACCGGGACCAATCCGGAGAAGCTAACCCCATCGTAACATGAGCCTCCCTTCTTCCTTTCCGACTCCTTGGTTCGAGACCCCCACGGTCTCGCCCGCTCTAACACGCGCATGCGGAATATTGCGACAACTTTATACATGCAAAGAATAAAGGAAGATGAAGATGCCGGAGTATTGTATAGATAAAGGTGCATCGGATCAATGAGAATCTGACACCAACCAAAGTGAAGATGGACCTCAAGAGTTGAGGTCGGATGCAGCCAAGAGGGCCCTCAAATTGGCGAATGAGAAGTTATACCGATCGACTCGCCGCAAGAACCCGATGATCTCGTACGGATACAACGAATACATGGCGCATCATTATGTGTACATGATGAAAGTGGCAGAAGTCCATGAGCCAAAGAGCTATGTCGAGGCATCGCAAGATGCCAAATGACGATTTGTCATGGAGGATGAAATGCGGCACTTGTTGCCAACAAGACATGGGACTTGGTTGACCCTCCCCGACATATCTGATGCAAATGGGTGTACAAGATAAAGTACAACGCTAATGGTTTGGTCAACCGATATAAGGCCCGATTGGTGACCAAAGGATACACGCAGACCCACTGCATTGACTACGACAAGACCTTTGCATTGGTGGCGAAGATGACAACAATCCGTGTGGTGCTGGCGGTAGCAGCTGCAAGGGGGTGACATCTCCACCAGATGGATGTTAAGAACGTGTTTCTTCAAGGCGACCTTGAAGAACATGTATTTATGATCCAACCCCCTAGTTTTCATTCGGAGATGAAGAAATCGGTAGTATGCCAACTAAAGATGTCACTTTATGGCGTCAAGCAAACCCCCCATGCTTGGAACTCAAAAATCACGCACCGGTTGCGTAAGATGGGGTTTGTGGTCTTAAAATCTGACTCTTCTCTATTCGTCCAAAAAGGTCTGAAGGGTCTAGTGTGTATATTGCTATATGTGGACAACCTAATCGTCACCGACCTTGACCTTGCTGAAATCGGCCAAGTCAAGTCCCAATTATCGGACGCATTCGAAATGAAGAATTTAGGGGACCTTCATTACTTCCTTGGGATCGAAGTGATCCACACCTCCGACGGCATATTGCTCACTCAACGACATTACGTCTTGAATATGCTATACAAGTTTGGAATGATGGATTGTTGATCCATCTCTACTCCTCTCGACAGAAACCTGAAGCTTTGTCCCGACTTGGAAGTGGCCTGCGATGAGAAACAGTTCTGACAAATTGTCAGGAACCTAATATATTTAACTATCACCCGCTCGACCTCAGCTATCCGGTTGACGTGATAAGTCAATTCATGTAGATACCGACTATCGAGCATCTTCAATGTGTGCATCAAATATTGTGATATGTGAGCGGCACGAAGGATCGCGGACTGTTATACTGGCACAACATAGCCAAATCGACTGAAGAAATCGAAACATCTAGAAGAGCCAGAGCAGGCGACAAAGGTGGCAGGGTCAAGAAGGACAGAGCCGACCGAAAGAAAAAGGCAAAGACCAAGACATGGTCAAATGTGGCTAAGGGCTTGCGAAAGGATAACGAATAAGAGACAACCGATTCAATCGAGTGGGTTGATTCAAATGAGCTGAATTACATGAAGGCCAAGTGGACAGGGAAGGGAGTAAGCTGAAGCCAACACCAAAACAAAGGGTTTGACAGGTCGAGGGGCGCCATTACCGCAACAACAAGGGAGCTGACAAGGGCCTTACGAGCAAACAAGCTGACCAAGGAGATCAAGGAGCACAAGACGGGATAGTACGAGGAGCGCGTGCCAGAAGACGAGTTGGCAGGAGAAGTCAAGGCAAGGGACCGACAGAGCAGAAGGAACCTCAAGTTGAGCTTGAGGGCGAGTGTTGAGAAGCAAGCTTCACATGGGCCAGATCGGTTGCATAAGCCAAGAACCGGATCGAAGAACCAAATCGGAGAACCGGATCCATGGGGAGCCGATAGGCCGTTAGAGGTCTACACTCCTAGTTTGATAGGCAGTTATATTTTTAGGAGTTAGTTTCACTAGCTCAGTTATGAGCATTGAAGTACTTGTCAGTACTTCTAACCGTCCTTTAAGGATTTGTATCAAAGTTCTCTCTGAGCACATTTGTATGTACAGAGTTCTATTATTTTGAATTGAGTTTTTAGTCTTCTACTCTCTCTCTGTCTCTCCTGTGTACTACATGTTCTTCCATTTGCTTTTTGTGTGTTTTTTGTTGCTATCCGACTGAGCCGGTTGAGTTCTGTTTACTTCCGCAAGTTAATCTTTACAATACTCTAACTTTAAAAGTTTGCACTCTTGCAATGACTATTTGAGGAAATGTGTTTTGATGTGCTTTTCCCAATAAAAGATTGATGAATTAGGCAAATAAACTAATATGTTTGCGAACAGTGAAAGGTCTACAAAAGATTGTTCGATGGAACCTATGCTCAAGGTTGTTTTTAGTGTTCCATAATGGAAAATTTAACCAAAAATTCACTAGAAACTAGAAATCTTTGATAATGGTGATATTTAGTCACATTAAACATTGGTATCAAGCAAAAAAAAAGGGGTAGAGATGATAACAAGTGTATAATGTATTCCAAGATGCCTTCGAGAGAGTGCAAAATGACTTCTTATATTGACCTTATACAAATTTAGAACACAAACCTTTCCAATACGGTTGAGTAGACGGTGTATTATTTAATAGCATCTATAATAGATTTGGTCTTGCCCATGGTTAAATTTTCTTTTCATGAAAGTACTTTAATTGAAGATGATCATAGTGATCGGATTATTAATGAACTAAATCATTTTAACCTCATGAATACATCTTAGGACATTAAAGACAATATTGACAAATCAATAATTAAATATATCTAATGGAAAATCAAAGTCCTTAATGAGCTTCATGCATTGTGCCATACAACCTATGTACCTGATAATGATTTGCATATAGGTAGTATCTCCCTATTTCCTTGTATCAAGAAATTTAGATGACGGAGATTGTAACACTTGTTTTCGAAGTATGTTTAAGCCTTCCCTTGTGCATGTAGAGGGTGGGTGGGTGAAATTAATCAAAATTATGTTTATGATATCCCCTCTTCAAGCGCCACCTAATGGACGAAACATTTGCGTTGATCAATGTAGTGGGTTCAACTCCCACCATTTTAAATATACATGTAAGTTCGTAACTAAGTATTCATTCGGAGGCCGAAGTTGTATTTTCAAAATTCCATTCCGACCCTCAAGAATTGGGAGTCACTAACTAATCTCTAGTTTATGTTATTTCCGTGAGAGATGAGACTAAGAATTTAATTGCATTTTCCAGAAGGGATTAACAAGATTTATACATTGGAGTGTTGTACTTCCAAGGGCTACTATCGAGTGCAAAGGAGTCACACATTAACACATAAAAGACCAAATCACACATCAACACATAGAAACACATATCTCTCCACTCCATGCAACAGTGGAAGCCTCTTGAGTACGTGGCACACTTTTCTAGCTTCCCCATGAATATTCTTTTTATAGCCTTCCTACACCACCAATTGTGATCATCTTGTCATGAGAAACTATTGCATGCTAGCTATTGTAACAAACCCCTTGCCCTAGATGCATTTTGCACCACCCACAATACGGGGGTGACTACCATAACAATGATAAAATTTTATAAGCCAAGGATAACTTAATATGCAAGTTAATGATGAGTTTCTTCTACTTGGTGAATTGCCTAGATTGAATAGATGGACATGGCATCATAATGGCATAACACATCAACTTCTTGGTGCTCTCAAAGATTCTTGGCTTGTTGAGCATGTTGATCACTGTTGATGATGAGTATGTTGATGCTTCAAGACATTGATGAAATATTAGTGTGCCATTGGTGTTGATACGAAGTGAAAGTTGATGATGGTGATTTTTGTGGTGTTGTGTGAAGCATATGCTTGTTGCTAGGTAAAGAAAATTTTACCTCTTGAATTCTCATTGGCAGCTTTGGCGTTCAAATTAGGATTTTTTATTTTTTCAACCATTTACTCCTAGAGTTGAGTTGCCTCATTACTATATTACAACTAATGAATTGCCACCATGTTATCAACTTACCCAATTTCCCAACTTTCCATCCACCCATTGCACAAAGATTACGAACTAGCAAATGTTACTCCTAATATTTGGCCCTTGTTGAGCAAAATATACCTAGAGAACATTGCTTGTACTTCAAAATTGCCTCTACATTAATTTTAATTTATTCTATACTTCGAAGACACTTAGACAAATTCAACCTCTAGTAAACATTGCCAATCCATTCCTAGGTTTTCTTACTTGTTTGGTCTCTTGCAAACTTGCACTTACCACTCCATGTGCTTCAAATAAATTGGCAAGTTCTTAGCAAGCATACTTAATATACTACCTAACAGCATTTCAACAATCTCTTGTGTTAATTGGAAGAAGATAGAAATTATCAAACTCTTGATATGCATTTTGTCAACATAGAAAAACCATCCAATCAAGGGAATATGTTAAAACACATGCCTCTTGAAGTACAAAGCTCCTACACTCTTCAAACCATGCAATCAAACCCAAGAAATAATTAATATATTTGCAATAGACAACTCATTCGCTACTACATCAATACCTATGATATGTGACATGATCACTAAATTCTACAAATAAGAGTACGGCATCTTCACAAATAGCATATGGTATAACTTCATTCAGCAAATCATTGCACTGGTTTCAACATAGCACATTTCAAATAATCATGAACAATTCCTACTTAAAGTTTTAGTAATACACAAGGGATCACATAGTGCTGTTATCTTCAAGCTTCAGGTATGTGCATTACATACATACATGGTTGTTTCTTTCTTTCAAAACAAGCACTGACGTGAATGATGTATTTTCACTACAATTTTGATGAATTGACAGCTCTCACAAGTTCAGCAAGTCAGTATCATGTGTTTCAATAGCTGATAAGCTTGAAAAAAATAAGAGGGAAAGGTTACAACTAAACAAAAACCAGGCATGATGTTGTTCTACTATTAGCCAGCCTGAAGCCATCTCATACAATGATAATCAGTTCATCAAAGCCCAGCTGGTTTTAAAAAAGGAGCTAATGTAAATAGTGATTCTACGTCAATAGGGAGGTTTAGAAGTGTCTTTAAAGTACTTGTTGATTCGCTTCTTTGTTTCCAAGTGTTGAACCAAGGCCCTCCACCAACTTCCAAGGCTGCCATGCTACTTCTTGCACTCAAAATAACCTATGAGTCAACAGTCCTCTTATAAATTACACTCCAATTTAATATAATGTTTTTCTACATTATAATTGTCTAAATAATATATCAAACACAGATTTTCCTTCTTAATTCAGTTTCATTACATATATTGTTAATATCTAATTATTATATCCATATTTTAACATGTTTCTACTAATACAATGTAATTCTACTTCGTGAAGATGTTTCTACTTAAACACAATGTTATTATGAATGCTTAATATTTAAACATCATGTGCACCTCTTAAAGATGTTACTGCTTTAGTACGATATTATTATTGCTTCAATTTTATTAACGCTGTTTTACCTTGCCCCTTCGTCCAGTTGGAGTTCTTTCCCATATCTCAAGCCTAAGGTTTCCATAGAATGTGTCCTTGCAAAGAGGGGCAAGTCCAGCCTCATTTGTTGGAGCTTTTAGAGTCGTTCCTTCATCCTCTGTTGTGGCCTCTAATTCAACCTACAAACCAGCCAACTAGAAAGAATGGCTCCAAATGCAAAATCCCAATCGAGTCCAACTACAAATAGTTGGTTCAAAAGGAAACAAATAGACACAGCCTCTATAAGGTATACAAACCTCAAAAAGTGCATTACAAGCTTTCATTTGCCAAAATCCCCAAGGTTTTATCTCCCACTCCACCGGACCTTTCCATGGGACAAATTCAAAAAATTTGCCACCAAAATGAATGCCAACCTATCAAGCATGCCAACCTATTCAAGCAAGCATATTGACCGGGGCCTCAAACATAACTCTAGAAGCATGACAGGGTTAATATGATGTTTACCAGAGCTACTTCTTCATAACTGTTAGTAAGTGGAAGGTATCTTCGTCCACCTCCAGCAGTCAAGGATATATCCCCCATGCCACCCTCAAAAACATTGCATTGTACCTGATCCAGATGAATTTAAATCATTGAATACAAAGTGAGTATTTCTTTGCATTATAAATTTACGACAACGAAAAATATGGTAAAATTGATGGAACAAACCCAAAACCACTTCTCCGGAAAGGATCCACCCCAATTCTTTTCACAGTATGATGGAGCGTCTTGAAACTCAAATCTGCGGTCGCCCCATTCAATCCAACCTGCATTAACAAAACTTAATCAGTAAGTTATTAAAAGGGAAAAACTTTGAGACACCCGAGTTTTTTCATATTTGTCCAAATGCGCAAGTTTTTGTTATTTCCCCAATTGTCATTGGTCGAGCCCCAAAGGAGAGAAAAAGGGATGAATCAACCATATAATTAGTAAAATTGTACAAAATAATTGAGTAAAAAGGGATGAATTTGTCATATAATTGCCCAAATATCACATATAATTATTCTTTCGAAGATTTCAAAAATGATTTCGGAGTATTTGTGGAAATAAAATAAAATGCAAGGGTATTTCACAGTTTTCCCTTTTTTTTTAACTAATACACAGTCTAGACTAAGCAATACCTGTCGATAGCCCACTAGCCATACAAATCTGCCAATGAGGTTCAAAGACAGGAAGTGCAGATAACCAAGTTGCAGTTGCCCTTTGTTGTGAAACTACATCTCCCCACCCATACATAGGACGAGTTCTATATGCCCATCTAACTGTTTTTGTCGTACTCATATCAGGAGACCTGTATAAATGTCACAATATAAATCTCTGTATGGCCATATAACACCTGTATAAATGCGATTTCATAAATCTTTCTCTGTCATGATATAAATGTGATTTCACAAAGCTATAAACGAAGGGCCTTATACCACTGAAAAAAGGGTTGACAATGTTATGCAATAACCTGCAGAATATCAGCCTAGAAATGAAAACACTGTGCTAGAACATTGATATTGTGGCTGCAACATCACCAGTATAAAGGTATGTAACGATAATCACAACATAAAATATTTGAGAAAGAGGGCATGAAGACCTAGAGCTCTCTTGCTGCTTTAATCTATGGTTGGACCATCTGACTTCATTTTGGCTCTTGTTTCTTTTGTTGTAAACCAGCCCCTCATCAAGTTTTTGAGAGGACCCTTTGCTAATTTGAACCTTGAACCTCGAAATTCAAAAGATTTTGAATCGACAAATCATTTAACACTTGAAGCTTACAAGGACTAAGACGACAGGTCAAACAGCTTTGTTTAAGGTTCTAGTTATTGAGGATTTGAACAGGGAATATATTTGGCACATAGTTGCTGGAAATGTAAAATCCCAAGCCTTTAGTGTTTCTTACAGGTTTAATTAAATTTTAGTTATTTCTTATCATTATATTTTAAAAAGTACGTTAATTTATTAGTTTAGTAGCTTTAAATGTTAGAATTTTTCAACACTCTCCGCAACAAAACAGAGTCACCTACAAAAAAAAGCTTCATGATGACTTCCATTTACCGTTCTTCCCTCATAATTGATGTTTTTCCTCAATTTCCAGCAGATTTGGAAGTCTATAATAATGTTATTTCTAATTTCTGAAATTTCTCTATTTCTGTGAGTAACTTAGGTCACTCCTTCCACGAATTTTGACAGAATTAACACCACATAATAGTAATGCTCTTTCAGAAAGTTAAATATTTGTGTATCATAATTAATATATATGTTTTTTGAAAGTTTCTCTTCAAAACAATTTTTTTACAGAGGATTCTACTTTTATGTCTCCTGACAAGGACTTGTCGATCACAAAGAAATGTCATGAAATCAACTTAGGAACATTGAATCGTAAATTTCATTCAATAACTCAGAAGTGCTATAGGTAGGCATTGTACCTACATGAATAAGTAATATTCAACAGTACTAACAATCAATGCATTTATGAAAGAAGCACTACGATTCCAGAAATCACAAATCATACTATACCCTCCATCATCATATAAAAGGCCTTGGTGCCAAAATGGTGTGACTTGAAATCCTTGCTCAACTTTTGATAGGAAGTCCTGCTCTAAAACACATAAAATAATCATAGTTAACTTAATTATTCTCCTCTATACATTCAAAATTTGACTTTATTTTTCTAATGCAGCTAACCTGTAGTTGGTCCTTGTGGAGGATTTTGTCCAGATCTTGTTACAAATGCATTCCCTAAAGCTAATTCATTCTTGCCTGTAACAAATGATCAAAATTAAATTGCATAGACGGAGATGCTATCAATGTCAGGGAAAAGGCAGTCCAATGACTAATTAGCCTACTATAGTCTTATTCAATTCCTAACAGAGCACAAAACTAAATACAGGTGGCAATGGCATGATATAACGCATGTCTTCATATCATGTACAATTACCTTCCACAAATAAACAAACAGAAACAAGACATTACATTCATGCAAAGGAAAATGTGATATACAGCCACTTGATTGATTACACAAAGTTTTATGTAAATTTTCCTATTACCATCCAGGGATAATAACTCATGTTTGTGTGAAGATATGAATTCTGAGCTTCATAGATTTGCTCTTTTACAAACCCTTACCAAATATCACTGTCCCAATACAAGAAACTGCCTCTTAGTGAAGCAATGGTAATAAAAGGGTTAAGTATGCATGCAATACCATCTCATCTCCATGGCTAACTTTCCTAGATAACAGAAATAACAGCAAAAGTATAAATTATGCGTGCAATACCATATCACATCCATGTTTCCCTTCCCTAGATAACAGAAATAACTGCGGAAAGGTGAAGTATGCATGCAAAACCATATCCCCCCACGGTTAATATCCCTAGTTAACAGAAATAATGAGAGGAAGGGTGAAGTAAACTTGCAATACCATATCATATCCATGGTTCACTTCTTTTAATAACAGAAATAACAGGAAAAACATAAAGTACACATACAATATTATGATATATGTCCTATTTCAAAGTATTCATGATTAGCTTCCAGAAAGAAAACAAAAAATAACGAGAAGGTAAAGTATGTATGCAATACTATACCTCATAACTACCATGGTTAACTCCCATAAATATATAGCACAAAAATAACAAAAAGGTATGGTAATCATACAACTCACTTCCCCAGAAAACACTTGTATCCTGTGTATACTGACAAAGGTAGCCATCGTCAGCTCCCATTACTTGAGCTCCAATTCCCGGAAATCTCTTACCATACTTGAGCTCTTCAATTTCGGTTAATCTGCCACTGAATGCAGGATCTTCAGCAGAATACATGAACGCAAAGCTTTGCTTCTCCTCAGGAATGGAGACTTTGAAGTACCAGCCTTCAAAGAACCGACGCTTACTCCCATCAAAGTGGTACCTATAGCAAAAAAAATGACAAATGAAATGAATGATTATACACTGTCAATAATAGAAACCCAAGTTTTTTCAGATGTCCTTGCTTGTTCCACAGACCTCATGCTTTTTTCCATAACATAACATCCTTTTTTTTCCACTCCTGCTAATTTTCAATGTTCTGAACACTAAAAGTTTTCAAAGAGCCAGAGCTTGTTCCATAATTCTCTTGCATTTTTCCATACCCTAACATCTGTTCTTTTTCTACTACTGCTACTTTTCAAAGATCTGAACACTGAACTTTCAGATGTTCGTGTTTGTTCCACGATTTTCTTGCTATATCCATAACATAACATCCTTTCTTTTCCACTACAATCTCGATATTTTTCAAGATAATATCAAAGTTCTGAGCACCGAAGTTGTTTCAGATGTTCTTGTTTGTTCCACAGTTTCCATAACATCCTCGCTTCTTTCATAACATCCTTCCTTTTTCTGTTGACATTTTTGTTACTTTTAAAAGTTCTGAACACCGTTGCCATACTTCTTCACAGTTACATATTTCTCCCATAACATTCTGGCCTTACTTTCTCATATTATTCTTGGTTTTTCCAGACATTTTTGTCTGCTTTACTTTTCCATGTCAGGGTCTCCTTTCCCAAATATCCTTTCCGTTTCCTTTCCCACCAATTCCTTTCGTTTGTTTTCACAACATGCTTGCTTTTTCCCACAGCATGCTTGTTTTTCTCCATCACGTTCCTTCTTGTTTTCTTCCATTACATGCTTAACTTCTTTACAAACCAATAGAGACCCAAACTGAGCAGAAGTATATTCAAATAACAAATAAAAATACATACCCGCTGTGGGGAGTTCTGAGGGGTGTGGCAGGAGCAGGGGCGGAAGAATGAGCTGAAGAAGAAGAAGAAGACGAACAAGAACAAGGAAAGACGGAGCTTCTTCCCTGTATGGGAGTGAGGCCGGAGACAAGGTTGATCGAAGGAGCCCATGCCATCGCCATGGCTTTGCTTTCTCCGAGACGAAGATAAATGGACGCTATGATTAATATATCGCCCGAACTTCGTTTACAAATTCGAAAACGAAAGGGGGAGAAGCTTGTATGTAAATTAATCTCTCAAGTAGTTAATTCATTTCCTTAGAGCTTGTACGTATACATACATACATACATACATACTTCATATAATAAATAATACATATACAATACATATTGTGGTATTACCACGGATCCTAACCAAGGCCCCACCCCCACCTAACCAGGGTCACATTGACCACACCCAAATTAGGCCCCTACCAAGCCCCCATAATTAGAAGAGCTAATTGGAGCGGGAAAACACCCACCATGCTAAGAGTAGCATATAAGATGTACTAAGAGTAGCCTATAAGATGTAACTTAGAACGTAATGGAAAGGGAGCTATGTTGAGAGCATTTCACATCTTGGTGGAGAAGACGGGCAAAGCAACCCCAACTCACGACCCCAACAACACACGCCACGATGCAACACGACAACAACAGCGACAACGCAAACTCCATGAATCCAGAATTCCTACAACAACAAACTCAAGAACATCAGCCCACATCGTTAATCGACCAACTGGTTCAGGCCCTGTCCAACATTATTTTACAAGTTAACCATACTAACCAAGCCATGTTGCCATTCCTCTCAACACGATCCGAGCCACAACAGAATCTCCCGAACCCTCGAGTTCGCCCAAAACCATTCTCTGGCCTACCATCGGAAGACGTCCTCTCTTGGCTGGATAATTTCGAAATGGTGGCCAGTTACCACCAGTGGCCACACCCCCGGAAGGCAATGGAAATGAAGACACTCCTTGAGAATATCACAACAACATGGCTCATACAACAACCCGAGGAGACACACAACGATTGGGATTTGTTACGGGCAACCATGATTCGGAATTTTGCTCATCAGGACTCCCGTCAGACGGCCCTACAACAACTCGAGTCAATCGCCCAGTAGCCACGCGAACCCATCACCCAGTTTGCGATTCGGTTTGTGCAGATCCTACGTCGGGCTGACGCCAACATGTCGGAAGACATGAAGTTGTTTTTCTTCTAGCCACGTATCCAGCAGGACCTCTGTTGTTGTGTACATGATCAATGCGCGAAGACACTACACGAAGCCATCTTCACCGCCCAACGCATCGAAGTTGCAGACGCACATGACCTGCACACACTAGGTAATCTTAGTCATGGTCATACAAACACTACGCCAGCCGCCACTCCCATGGACATCGACATCCAGAACACACAGTTATGCACCAAGCGTGCATTGCCCGAACGACACAGCCAAGGACGCCCCAAATGTTTCTACTGCAACAACTATGGCCTCATCCGGCATCACTGCCGAAAGTGGCAAAATCAACAATAGAAGCTAATCTAGGTTTACGGGGGAGATAACCCCAATCACTAGTATATGTAGGAAGATGTAAAGAATCAAGAGATGGATTCTGTGCAGTGGAATAGATATGAACTATGTGTGTGTATGAGAGAGAGTGAGAGAGTGAGTGAGAGAGACAAGGAGTAAGACACAGATAATACGCAAGCTAAAGTATATTAACAAAGGAGAAAGACTCAACATTATACAAGGTGGGAGGAGGGTGCTTTATATAGTCACCCTCTCTCTTCATTAACTACAAGACTCATGGAGCATGGGGAATGTGAAAGCTCATAAGTTATGTGTCATAGAATATGATTCTATGACTCATACTAAATGCTAGAATACAATGTGGTGACATAATGGTGACTCTTGACCGTTGGAGTGTCTATTCCCTCTCAAGGTGCGTTCACACACTAGACCAATTTGAGCTTGATTCTCAACACGCCCCCTCAAGCTCAAGTTGGGTCGGTTTCAGACGGAGTCCGCGTCGACTCGTATTTATGTAGAGTTGCGGAATCCGTGCTCTAGCTTGCGTTGTGCGTAGTTGCGAAGTTTGTGCTTCAGCTTACGTCTTTCTTCGCGGCTTTGTGCGGTAGATCGGCTCTTCGCGGCTTCGTTGTGTGGTTGCGGAATACACGCGTTATTGCGTAGTGTCTTCATACCACACATTATTGCGTAGTGTCTTCAGTACTCCCCCTCAAGTTTGGCAGGTTAGGGATCGTCAATCCGAGATCGGTCATGAATTGCCATAGCTTGTCGGCTCCTAAGGCTTTAGTGAAGATGTCGGCCGTTTGAATATTGGTGCTAATGTGTTGTAGGTCGACATCGCCAGCTAGAATGCGCTCTCGGATGAAGTGATAGTGCACTTCGATGTGCTTTGTCTGCGCGTGGAACACCGGGTTCCGAGCCAGATAGATACTGCTCATGTTGTCGCAGTAAAGGGAAGTCGGATCTTTGATGGGTACGCCTAGATCCTTGAGTATCCTTTTGGGCCATACGGCTTCACATACGGCCACTGCCGCGCCCCTGTATTCCACCTCTGTGCTCGAAAGAGCGACGGTTGGTTGCTTTTTGCTGCTCCAGGATATTGCTCCATTGCCGAGGGAAAAAACAAATCCGGAGGTTGATCTTCTATCGGCTTTGTAGCCGGCCCAATCGGCATCTGTGTACCCCTCGAGTTGTATTGGCATCGCGGTCGTGTAGAGGATGCCACAATCCATTGTGCCGCTGTCGTGAAGATCCATCACTAGGCGTGGATCGCAAGGCGGAACTGCCGGGGTTCTGGACCGGAAGGACTCGAAGTTTGTACAAGCTTTAGCGGGAAAGGAATTAAGATAGATTGAAAGAGAGAGAGATTGAGATAAGATAGAACGCTTGATTTTAGATTGAGAGAGAGATTAAGAACTCTTGACTTTAGATTTCAAGAACAAGGTATATCATCAAAAGGATAACAAATTTTCTTCTTAATATTAATTTTGATTTAAAGTACAAGCTTTCTTTTTATCTTAGAAAAAAATCCCCCATTGATCTCTTTCATTCCCTCTTTTATAGATGCCCTCATGCATTTGAGGGTTCAAGACATGCATAAAATGCATGTTTGCTATTTGGCGCTCATGTATTACATGTGGTGCATGATAACCATGTCACTCATTTTAGCTCTCATGTATGAGAATTTATATGTAAAAGTAAAATGATAGAAATATAATTTAAACTAAATATCTTGGCTTAATGGTAAGCCAATTGACTCTTAACTTGAAGGTGCAAGGTTTGAATCCTTACTTGCCCTCCTTGTATATGTACATATATTTATATATTTATTTATCTAGTCGCCGGACGCCGGTTCGCCGATGGCTACTGCCTTGCCGGCGCTAGATGCCGCTGGTTACTAGTGGTCGCCAGCTCGCCGGTGCACTGCCGGATGTCGGTTCCCGGTGTGCCACCGTCGCTTTGCTGGCTGCCGTCGGATCACCGGCTCCATCGCCGGTCCGGTTTTGGTTGGCCAAGACCTTTACAAGTAGCTAGGCCACCTCCACTCTTAGTTCAAGTTACCTTGAACTCTCTATGCTTCACACATAGACACAAAGATAATAACTTTTTGCTCTACCTTATATATGGTGAGAGCCTTATTCGTCTTGCCTATGTGGGATATCTCACAATTTTCTCTTTTCCTTTTACAAACTTTATACCCTCATATCTTGACATCTAGTTGTCCGTTTCTCATGTAATAAAGTGCATTCCAAAGTTCTTGAAGAACTCCATCATTTTGTACTTAGATATTAAACTTATTTAAAATGTTATCTTCACTATTATTGTTTTATGTGATTCATACTCAATTTTGTACGTTTTATGTGATTTTCATACCATTGCCGAAAATCTTCACGACACCGCTCACGTATCGTAAAACTTGCTTAGTGCAATCCAAGTGAGTATCACGCGGTGTTTGCATGAATTGGCTAAGGAGACGGACCGGATAACTGAGATCGGGTCGTGTGATCGTGAGGTAGATGAGACTCCCGATGAGTTGCCGGCTCACACGCTTTGGTGCTGGAGTTTGCATCTAGTTTGAGATTGCGATCGAGCGAGGTTGCCGCAGATTTGCACTCAGCCATACTGAACTTGTATAACAAGTTGAGGATGTAGTGCCGTTGAGAGATCATGATTCTGGCCGGAGTCCGAATTACCTCGATGCTAAGGAAGTAGTGGAGCTCCTTCATGTCCGTCATCTCGAACTTGTCGGAAAGGAGGGATTTGACCTTATTGATTTTGACGAGATGCTCACCTCCAATGACTAGGTCATCCACATATAAGATGATGACGATCGAAGTTGCGAAATCGCTTCGTATGTAGTGGGAGTTATCCGATTTTGACATACGGAAGCCGATTTGATGAAGATATTGCGTTATCTTCGAATGCCAAGCACGCGGTGCTTGCTTGAGGCCGTAGAGTGGCTTCTTGAGTCGGCATACAACTTTTGGATGGGTGCTCGAGTTGAAGGCGGGTGGTTGTATCATGTACACCTCCTCTTCTAATTCGCCTTGTAGAAAGGCGTTCTTGACGTCCATTTGATGGAGGTGCCACCCTTTCGCCGCGACAAGCGCAATTACGGTCCGTACCGTCGTCATCTTTGCCACCGGGGCAAAGGTCTCTTCGTAGTCAACTCCGTGCGTTTGTGCGTAGCCTTTCGCCACGAGTCGTGCTTTGTAGCGGTTGACGAAACCGTCAACGTTGTACTTCACTTTGTAAATCCATCTACATCTGATCGCCTTTTTGTGTGGTGAGATGGGAACGAGATCCACGTCTCGTTCTTGTGTAGTGCCTACATCTCCTCGCTCATGGCTTCGATCCATCGCGGATCCTTGGTTGCTTCGGAAAATGTTTCTGGCTCGCGTATTGTTGCCACCTTCATCATAAGGGCATAGTGATATGCCATGTAGTCATTGTAGCCGAATCAGTTGATCAGATTCTTTTCACGAGTGGAGCGACAGAGCTTTTCATTTGCAGAGATGAGGGCTTTCTTAGCTCCGATTGGTACATCGAAGCCATCGAACTCATTGTCGAGTGAGTGAGTCGACTCATCGTCGTCGAAGCGATCGTCTTCGTATTTCGACATTTTCGCCTTGGCTTTGTCCATCTTCGGGCTAGGCTGTGATGTGCTTTGATCGCTCGGGGGCTCTTGTGGCCCACTTAGCCTTGTGGTAATCGAGCTATCTTCGAACATGTCTTCGAGGCGATCTCCACCTTCTCGCTCTTGTTCGACCGGTTTCGCATCGATCGGGGTCGAAGTCGGAATCTTCTCTGGTGCGTACCAGGATGCAGATTCGTCGAACACGACGTCTCGACTTACTCGAACTTTTCGGGTAGATGGGTTGTAGCATTTGTACCCCTTTTGTTCGAGTGAGTATCCTATGAGGATACATTTCTTCGACTTTGGATCTAGCTTTTGTCGCTTTTCGTCAGGTATGTGCACGTTGTCGTAGTGTAATTCACACACTACGTGAAAATTGCATTTTCATGTCCCATCGGATGGGATAAGGAGGAACCGGTAAGGAAAACCGGTGAGGATTGTTACGTGCATAGGGCAGGATTTCAACCCTGTACCTCCACGTAGGCAAACCTCAACCTTACCATTATACTAACTTATTCTAAGTGTTCTAGATATAGATTTAATACGTATAAGACCTTTTTTTACACCTACCTTTATTAAAAGGTAAGTCATGCATTTTTAGAATGCGTGAATATTTTATTTATAAGAAAAATGTACACCAATAAAAAATTACTCATGCACATTTAGTGTGCATGAACACTTTAGAAAAAGCATGAAGCTATGCTTAACCTCTTCCATCCTTATATAAGGAGAGAAAGATGTATGGTTATTGATTATTTTGCAAGGATTGATCAATCTAATATATTCGTGGGATTCACGAGTTTATCATTAAAATTCTCTTTCTTACAATCCAAATATTGATTAAATACACTAAACACGTGGGATTCATAAGTTTTATTTCTTACTTCTCTTTCTGCCTATTCACAACTAGCCTTATATTGTATTCTTCTTTCTCCTAGTCCAAAACCTCAGTGGTTCCCACCCGACTCACGCAATGATCCGGAGCCGAAAGGCATGACACAAGTGGTGAACCCAATGTGAAACCGGGTGGCAAGGAGATGGAAAATCAACTGGGGCCTAATAACATGATGGCGATGTTTGAGCGGATGCTACAAGAACAACACGCGATGTCGGAGATTGCGGTGGCAATAGAGCGGCTTGTGCAACGGAACAGGCAATTCAATGGGAAAGACGTGTCGCAATATTTGCGAGATTACAAGGCGGAAATGCTATAGTGCGGGATTTCGGAAGGACTGCAAGTGACATCCTTCAACTGGGTGGTGACCGACAGACTTCAAGGGAGTACCCACAGGATATAGCAGCAAAATCCGACGTGGGAGGCATTTGAAGAGGCACTAAAGACTACGTTCGCCATCGAGGACTCCTCCAAGGCAACGAGGAGGGGATTCGAAGATTAGGTGGAAACACCGGATAAGGGGATGAAGGTCCTCGATGTGTTTTCGTCATTCGAAAGTCGGTTTGGGATGTTGTCCGTGAGAGATCAAGCTATCCTCACACCGGACAAAGTGATCATGTTCCTACGAGCCGTGGACATCCAGGACCAGAAAGATCTTGGAGTGCTTTTGGAGGACATGACCATTGAGAGTGGCCTCACTGAAACATGGGAAAGCGTTGTCGTGAAGAAAACCGTCCCTTAGCGCAATCGGTGCATAGCGCGCGTGAACCGGCTCTTCACGCGTGCGCGCCCTTTAATGTATATAATAGGGAATTAGGTACATAGGCATATCCGGGGGTAGTTAGATTCGGTAGGTAGGAAGTAAATGAGGGAGACGGATCCCTTCCTGAAGCTATAAAAGAGAGGGAGACGCGGGGGAGAAGGAATCGCGCATTGAGGAGGACGAAGTGTTGTCGAACCGTAACCGAACGCTTCTCCTCTGTTCATTCTCCATCGCTCTTCTCTACAAGATTTCGGGAGGCTCGCGTTGCTTCGAGGAACGCCCGTGTGCTTCCGGCAGCACCTCCATCCTATCCCGTTTCGTGCGCAGACGAATAGGCATCAACATTTGTTCGCCGGCCTGTTCGGTTGTAACCGCTCGCATGCTCTGTTGTTTTGTGTCATTTGTTAATATACAAACATTCGTGTCTCTCTATCTCTGTGTCCATTCGTGTTTTCTGCGTTGACGGGCCGTACCCCTGTGTTTCTTTGCTCATACGTAACCGGTCGTCTCTCTCTTTCTCTTTCCCCTCCTATCACCCGCTCTTCGGTTCAAGACCCCGGTGGTCCCGCCTCGTTTCTCCACGCACGCGCGTAGCAACGCGACATATTTGGTGAACCCGACGTGAACAAGGCGGCAAAGGAGCAGAAGATGAGGGGGTCAGATCTTGCAGAGGCCATGGCTTCGGCCGTGGACCGGATAGTGAGCGCGCGCGAGGGCACCAGCGCCCTTGACAGGGCTATTGAGGCGATCGTCGGTACGATCAATCGGTTCAGTGGAAAGGATGCCACGAGTTATTTGGCGTCCTACCGGGCGGAGATGTTGATGAGGGATATTCCGGAAGAGAGGCGTCTTGCCGGATTCCCTCGAGTGGCGATGCCGAGCATCCATGCGGAGGTGCTCGAGGTCCGGGCGGAGAGCCGGACCTGGGAGGAGTTCGAAGGACGGCTCCTGGAGAAATACGGGCTGGATGACGCGCTTCGACTTTCAAAGCAAGGCTTCATGGAGTGGGTGGAGTCCCCCAACAAAGGAAGAAATGCGTCGGTACTCCTCCGGGAGTTTGAGGAACGCTTTGCGCGCCTTTCGGCGCTCGATCGGACCGTTCTGGACACAAGTCGTGTCCTACTGTCTGTCAAATCGGTTGACGCACGGGATCGGGAGCAAGTGGGCTCCTTACTGGAAACCGAAGACGGGCTGACGGCTGACTGGGCAGCGGTAAAAAGAGTCTGCGGCTGTTTTGACAAAAGGTGGGAGTGGGCTGATACAGGGGCGACCGGGGCGGGTCCTGTCGCAACAAGGAAGCTCGAACCGATACCGCAGGCGCGACGGGAAGAGACCCGGGAGTGGCTCGAAACCGGTTCGGCTTCGATCGGCGTGGTCAGAGGCTTGTCCGGGGGGACAACTTTGGAGGAGTTGACACGGGCGGTAAAGGATCTCCAGATCGCCCAGGCTCGGAGGGAAGGTGGCGAACAAGCTCGTGACCGACGGCCTCCTGCAGGAAATAGGTGCATGTGGTGCGACGAGGTCGGCCACATCCGGAAAGACTGCGGGGACTTTGTGGAGGCTTTGAGAAGCCGGGTAGTGTACCTGTGGGAAGGTCGGGTGCACGCCAGCGATACTCAGAGGGTGCTGAACCGAAACGACGGGCGAGGAGGAATGAAAAGGCTGATGGAAGAGGCGGCGGCCCAGCACGCGGAGACCGTCCACTACTCGGCGTCGGCCGGTATTCGGGTCGGTGGCAGCGAGGCCCGGAAGGGGAGCAAAGCCGGGTTCTGGCCGACGGTGCTGGAAGGCCTCGCCGGTGCCCGAGTAAAGAAAGGCGAGGCGGACCGCGCGGAGAAGCGGGTCCAGGAGGTAACCGGGTGGAGTGACCCGGTCGAAGAAAAGACGGGTTTCGTCGAAGCAGCTTGCCAGAACTACGAGGCTCTGGTTGAAGACAAACGGGTAGGAAAAACCGGAGGGGCCGGATCCTCACAAAGATACGAAACCCGATTTAGGCCGAAATAGAACGAGGCCGGTGAGACCAGTGCCCGGGATAACCACAAGAAGGGCGGATACTGGTTGGGCACGGAGATCGAAAGGACCATGGACCTACGAAAGGTCCTGGAAGAACGAATCCTCGATAGCAAGGTGGAACTATCGTTGCGGGAGGTGCTCAGGAATCGCCAAGAAGGAGTTCCACGACTCCATCGTAGACTTGGTGAAGAGGAAGAGGCTGTCGACGGAGACAGAACTGGAAAGGCCGGTGGAGGTGCGGGCGACGCACATGGAGGACATGGCGATGGAAGACGAGTGGGCGGAGAGCCACTACTCAAGGCCACACTGGGCCCGAGCGACCACGGAAACCTCGATGAAGATCAGAGATGTTCAGGAACCGGTGGTGGTGCTGGTGGACCACGGTTCGGAAATAAACCTGATGTCCATGGACTTCTACAAGAAGGGGAAATGGCCGATCAACACCAAGCACGGGTGGAAGATACGGGCGGCGACTTGTGCCACCGAGGAACTACACGGGGCCTGCCCAAACGTGCGAGTCAAGATCGGCGACGTCGAGATAGATCAACACTTCTTTGTGCAGGAGACGTCCTCGCACCCGGTCATACTGGGAGAACCGTACATTACGGCAGCGCGGATGGAGACCAAGGTGCTGGACAACGGGTCGGCTTACGCGAGGGTCAAGAGTCAGGACGGGCGTCATTCGGTCCAGTTCCTGACGGTGCGACCAAACCACGAGCGAAACCGCGAGTCCCTCGGTGGCGAGAACCGAGAGGATTTTTAGAGAGGGTTGTCAAGGCGTGGGGCCACGACAGTCCGGACACTACGGGAAAACCCCACAAATGTACGATAGAGGCGAAACCGAAGAATCCTTGTACCATAAGTAGGAAGTTTTGTTTCTCCGACAACGGAGGGTGTACGATAGTCGGCGTCGTTGGCCGAGAAAAGACAAGGGCGGAAGAGCGACTTCAGGCGTGCGGAGTTCTCGGGCCCAACGAGGAAATCAACAGAGCCGTGGAGGCGGTCTCCTTCGACGATACCTTGGGAGTACTGCGAGAGGTGGTTGGAGAGGGCCTTAAAGAGGACCGGACGATACCGGTTTGTTCAGAAGAGATGTATGAAGTCATCACGGACTTCAGTCGAGGGCTCGAGTCGGATCGGACGGCCCGGGTTAACACGAAGTACAAGACTATGGACCGGAAGGTAAGGCCAGTCGTGGCACCCTTACCGGAGGGCAGCGAGTTGCGAATCAAGGGGGTCGCATCGGACCCCAGTTTACGAGATCCGGCATGCATAGGACACGCCTTCATCGACAGAACGCTACGGGAGCTCAAAATTGGTGGGGGCGGGTTCCTACTGCCGGTGGAAGAAGACCGGTTTCGGAGAATGCTCGGAAGGCACGGGAAAGCCTTCGCATTCTCACCGGGAGAGATCAGGTGCGTAGACCCGACAGTCGTGAAGCAGATGGTGATATTCACGGTACCGCATGTGCCGTGGAATCTCAAACCAATTCCGGTACCGAGAGCTCACATCCTGGAGCTGATGGAGCTGTTGAGGCAGAAAGTCGATATGGGCATCCTCGAACCATCGAGCGCCCCGTACTCGAACTGGTGGATTACTGTACCGAAGAAGAACGGGACGTTGCGCTTCATTCAAGACCTGCAACCGGTCAACAGAGTGACCATTCGGAACGCAGGAATCGGATCAACGATAGGTGAGTTCGCAGAGGCCTTCGCCGGAAGGTTGATCTACTCGGTCGGTGATCTGTACTCGGGGTACGATCAGTTCCAACTAGCCGTAGAGAGCAGAGACATTACGATGATGCGGACTCCTCTCGGCCTAGTGCGAATGTGTACCCTGCCACAAGGAGGGACGAACTCGGTGGTCCACATGGTGAATGCGATGAACAAGGTGCTGAGGGATTGTATCCCGGACATCACCATGCCATTCTTGGATGACATCCCGATCAAGGGATGTCCGGTGGAGGAAAAGGACGAAACGATCGGATCGGACGGATGCCGGAAATTCGTGGCGACACACATTCATGACTGCGAGAGGGTGCTGCAGAGGCTAGAGGACGCGAGGCTCACCTTCTCCTGGGAGAAATCGGCCTTCGGGCAATCAGAGATCATGGTCGTCGGACATCTATGCGGACCGTATGGCCGGAAACCGTCTCCGGCTAAGGTGGAAGCCATCTCCGCAATGAAGCCCGACTGTAACTCGGTCACGGAGGTACGGAGGTTCTTGGGAGCATGCGCGTTCTACTACATATGGATCCCGCATTACGCCCACGTTGCCAAGCCGCTATACGGGTTGCTGAAAAAGGGGCGAAAATTCGAGTGGCGAGACGAGCATACGGAGTCGGTCTGAAAGATGAAGGAGGCTCTTGTTGCAGCTCCGGCACTCCAGAAGGCTGTCTATGAGAAAGGCACTCCCGTCTACATAACGGTAGATACGAGTCCGACCGGGATCGGATGGGTTGTGAACCAAGAAGATGAGGACGGCATTCGGTTCCCAATCCGGTTCGGTGCGAAGGTCCTCAACGAGCGACAGCGAGGATACGCCCAAGTTAAACGCGAACTCTGGGGTATTGTTTCGGCGGTGAAGGCCGATAAAGACTATCTGATCGGGACGGAGGTGATTATCGAGACGGACTGCCTGCCGATTCTCGGCATGGTTTCCGGATGCGCAACCCCAGACCTGGCAATGCTCAAGTGGATAGCGTACATCAAGTCCCTGGATCCAGAAATACGACACATTTCCGGGAAAGACAATGCCGTGGCCGACATGCTTTCAAGGGCGCGATTCAACGACGAGGGCGGCATGGTTTCGGAGGACGAGGAAGTCGGCGTGGACTTCTTCGAGGTGGCTTACGTAACAACCGAGGGGGGGAGCACTCCAGCGCTTAACGATTTTAACGAGAGCAAGTACGATGGGGAATGGCTGCAGATTGGAGGATTCTTAAGGACGATGACGCCGGACGCGTCATGGACAAAGGAAGAGGCCAACCGGATCTGGAAGAAAGCGTACCGATTGTTTCTCCGGGACGAATACTTGTGGAAGCACCCGAACAAGAGAAACGACATCCCGCTCCGAGTAGTGGCGATGAAGGAGGAATAGGAGGAGTTACTGAAGGCCTACCACGACAGCCCCTGGGCTGGACACCGTGGAACGTGGGCCACGTTCGAGAAACTAAAGGGGAAGTACTGGTGGCCGGGACTGTACCGGGACGTGCATCGGTTCGTGACGACTTGTGAGAGCTGCCAGATACACTCCATAGTCCGACATCGGGACGAGCTTCACCCTACATACCCTCCGGCCATCCACTTCAAATGGATGGTAGATTTGGTGACGATGCCGATGGGTGTAGGGTAGCTGCGATATCTGGTGCTGGCCCGGGAGGACCTGACGAACCAGGTGGAAGGCCGAGCCCTGCAGAACAAAACGACCGCGACCGTGTGTCGATTCCTGATCGAGGACGTGATATGCCGGTACGGGTGCGTCGAGAAGATCGTGGCTGACCGCGGGGAGTTGGACGCCGAAGAGGCCGAGGAGCTGTTCGACCGGTTAGGGGTCAAGCTCTCGCTCACCACAGTGTACAATCTGGAGGCGAACGGGAAGGTGGAGCGCGGACACGGACCGATCATCAAAGCGTTAGTCCGGGCATGCGGAGGCCAAGTCGGGAACTGGCCACGACTGTTACCTTATGCCTTGTGGGCGGACAGGACAACACACAGTTCGGTAACCGGGTTCATGCCGTCAGAGCTCATGTTCGGACAGAAGCCGATCATGCCGATGGAACGGACGATCTCCTCTTGGGCGACAGTGGATTGGAGAGACGAGATGAGCCGGGAAGAACTGCTAGCGGCGCGTATACGACAGCTCGAGCGGAGGCTAGAGGACGTGGAACGAGCGGCGGAGAGACTTCGGACGGCGAGGATGAGGAACAAAGCCCGGTTCGACCGAACGCACCGGCTCCGACCAAAGAAAATCGAGGAAGGCGACTGGGTGCTAGTCTACAACAGCAGCCTCGACAACCAGCACCGGGCAACACGGAAGTTTGCAAAGCGGTGGTTCGGGCCTTACGTGGTAACGAGCGCCAACGACAACAGGACGTATCACCTGGCGGAACTTGACGGTACGAGGATGGTGATATCAGTAGCAGGGAAGTGGATCAAAGCGTTCAAGAAGCGCCACGACGGCGAACCGGATCTAAGAGGCCTGGATAGTGACGACGAACAGTCCGAAACGGAGGACGAACCGATGGACGAAGAACCGGAACTCGGACCGGTTTTCTCCAACCAGAGCACAATTTTGGCGCATACCGGTGGATGCGCGGTTAGGTGGGGGCGGATGTCGTGAAGAAAACCGTCCCTTAGCGCAATCGGTGCATAGCGCGCGTGAACTGGCTCTTCACGCGTGCGCGCCCTTTAATGTATATAATAGGGAATTAGGTACATAGGCATATCCGGGGGTAGTTAGATTCGGTAGGTAGGAAGTAAATGAGGGAGACGGCTCCCTTCCTGAAGCTATAAAAGAGAGGGAGACGCGGGGGAGAAGGAATCGCGCATTGAGGAGGACGAAGTGCTGTTGAACCGTAACGGAACGCTTCTCCTCTGTTCATTCTCCATCGCTCTTCTCTGCAGGATTTCGGGAGGCTCGCGCTGCTTCGAGGAACGCCCATGTGCTTCCGGCAGCACCTCCATCCTATCCCCTTTCGTGCGCAGACGAACAGGCATCGGCATTTGTTCGTCAGCCTGTTCGGTTGTAACCGCTCGCGTGCTCTGTTGTTTTGTGTCATTTGTTAATATACAAACATTCGTGTCTCTCTGTCTCTGTCTCCATTCGTGTTTTCTGCGTTGGCGGGCCGTACCCCTGTGTTTCTTTGCTCATACGTAACCGGTCGTCTCTCTCTTTCTCTTTCCCCTCCTATCACCTGCTCTTCGGTTCAAGACCCCGGTGGTCCCGCCTCGTTTCTCCACGCACGCGCGTAGCAACGCGACAGCGTGCGGGATATCGTCGCGCGATACACGAAGAGGGGGCAAATGGCCTGCTCGCGAAGAAAAGAGGGTTTCATAATCGATTCCGAAACCGAGATCCGAATTGGAAGACCATCAACCGAGGGTTCGGGAGACTACGACCGAGAAGGGAATCAATGCAACCACGGTGGAGCAGTTGTTGAAAGAAATGGAGAATCTGAAAATCGCGATAGTAAAGAAGTCGGATGACCGTCCCACAAGCTCCAAGTATATGGACCGTCAGTGCATATGGTGCGATAACACCGAACATGATCGGAGGGATTGCGACGAGCACAAGGAGGCGTTACGACGAGAACTTATCTACTACGAGGGAAATTGGATCCATTCGATGGACTCTCGGAAGCCACTCCGACTGAACTTCCGGAAAGGTGGCATGAAGAAGGTCCTCGAGGAGGAAATAGCGGCGAAAGGTAATTATGCGACAACCGCGGGAATAAGTGTGGGTGAGTCATCGGGAGTAAAGGCGTCTTTTGCGCCGGATGTGCTAGAAAACCCCAAGAAGACCGACTCCAATGAGATCCAAAGCACCGTGGAAGACAACCATGAAGTGTTGGGAGACAGGTCCCTCCAGATGGGAAGGGAGAAGAACAGTGCCGAAGAACAAACTAAACGGTATGAGGAGTACCTGGCTACGGAGAGCCGGATGATACAGTCCCGGTGAAGACCGGATGAGGAGTACCGGGCTACGGAGAGCCGGATGATACAGACCCGGTGAGGACCGGATGAGGAGTACCCGGCTACGGAGAGCCGGATGATACAGGCCCGGTGTGAACCGGATGAGGAGTACCCGTCTACGGAGAGCCGGAAGGTGCAGAACCGGTGAGAACCGGAGGAAGAGACATATTCGTAAATATGTTTCTGAGGGCCCATCGAGGCTATATTTGTAAATAGCCGAAAAGTCATATTAGTATAAATATGACTTAGGGCAAACTTTTAGGTGTTGTCATTTTTCTGTTTTGCACGAGATCAGTGTGCGTAACTGTACAGAGAGAGAGAGAGAGAAAGAGGTCGTTGCCTCTGTTGTAACCGCCGCCTGTGGCGAAGATTTGTGAGCACTAGGTCGGTGCCTCAGTGAACTCACTGTTGTATATTTCTACATAGTGACAGTTTGCAGCCTGTGGGCTGCCGTGGTTTTTCCCCTAGTTTGGGGTTTTCCACGTAAACCTCCTGTGTATTCTCTCCTTCTTTGTGTCTCGTTTTATTTCCCGTGTTTTTGTGTATCATTCTAAGCTCGGTTGTGGCCGAGCGTCGCGCATAAGGAACGTTGGGTTCCCGACATGAAGCTACGGGATGGGAGTGCCCCGTTGATAGGAATAGCGTGTATGCCTTATGTCAATTGCATGAAGTGTATGTAGACGAGAAACGACGACACATGGATGATGCGGCCGAACCATCGAAGACACCGGAAAGCTGGAACTCCGGAGGGAAGGGAAAAGAAAAGATGGTTCCGGCATTCAAGCTCACCTCGGACATCAAACAACAAACGGACTTGAAAAATGTGTTCGAGGAGAGAATCCTCGATAGCCGGGTAGAATTTTCGCTTCGGGAATTACTCGGAATAGCGAAGAAGGAGTTCCATGATCTTCTTGTGGATCTCGTGAAGAGAAAAAGACGAAGTATAGAGGAAAATGCTCCAAGGGTGAATGCAAATACCGTTTTAATGAATGACACCGAATTGGAGGACGAAATTCCGAACTCCCACTACACAAGGCCACACTAGGCACGTGCAACTACGGAGACTCCGGTCCGAATCGGCAACATCAAAGAGCCCGTGCTAGCATTGATTGATCACGGATCGGAGATCAATTTGATGTCCAAGGAGTTCTACCGGAAGGGGAAGTGCCCTATAAGCACTAACCATGGCTGGAAGATCCGGGCAATCACTAAAGCAACGAAATATCTATTTGCGGCTTGTCCGGATATGAAGGTGAAGATCAGGGATGTCGAGATCGACCAAAATTTCTTCGTACAAGACGAGGTCTCACATTCTGTGATCCTTGGGCAACCCTTTATCACGGCTTCATGAATGGAGACAAAGGTGCTCGATAGCGGTGCGGCTTTTGCATGAATTCGGAGCCAAAGCGGAGGGAAATCCGTCCAATTCCTAACTATGCCGACAAATCATGAAAGGAACAAGAGAGAGCTCTTGTCCCAAACAAGGATGGATTTTTAGAGCGGACTGTTGTGGAGTGGGGAAGTGATAGTCTAAGAAGCCCTGATACCCTACACAGGAAGAAAACTCTCGGAGCAAAACAATTACAAATTGGTCCGGATGGGGCATCTACGTACACGGCTGTAACCGGAGGAAAGAAGAAAGAATACCGAAAAGTAGAGGATAAGTTGCGGTCGGGATCAATAATAAAAGAAGACGAAGAAATCGTGGGGGTAGTCGAAGAAGTGTTCTATGGGAGCACGCTACAACGACTTGAAGAGCTTGTGGAGGATAAAAGCCAAGGAGACCGGGCAGTCCCGGTGGAATCGGTCGAGATGTACGTGATCATTGCGAAAATGGGGTCGGATGCGCTCCGCAAAGAAGAAGCAATGGTAAGTACGAAATACAAGACTGTGGAGAAGAAAGTGAAACTGGTTGCGAAACCGTTACCTGCCTATAGCGAGCAAAAGAGGAAAGAAGTCTTGGGAGATCCGACACTTCAGAAGTCCGTGGATATCGGACATGCCTTCACGGTTGACACCCGGAAGAAACTTCAGATCGGTCGAGGTTGTTTCCTTTTACAAAATGAAGAAGAACGATTCCGTGGGATGTTGGAACAACATGGGAAAGCATTTGCATTCACATCTAAGGAGATAGGGTGTGTTAATCCGAAGATAGTGGAGCCAATGGTGATCTTCACGATTGATCATGTGCCGTGGAACCTGAAGCCGATTTTGGTGCCACGGGCGCATATTCCCAAAATCATCGACTTGCTCAAGGAGAAGGTGGCGATGGGGATTCTAGAGCTATCAAACGCTCCGTACTCAAATCGATGGTTTATGGTTCTGAAGAAGAATGGGCCACTCCGATTTATCCAAGACTTGCAACCGGTGAACAAGGTCACGATCCGGAACTCCAGAGTCAGTCTGATAGTGGACGAATTTGCGGAAGCATTTGCCGGACGCGCGATATACTCCATCGGAGACCTATACTCCGGCCGGGTATGACCAATTCCAACTAGCCGTGGAGAGCCGAGACATCACTACCATGCGGACACCGATAGGATTAGTCCGAATGTACACACTACCACAAGGAGCGACAAACTCGGTTGCACATATGATGAATGCGATGAACAAGGTGCTTCGAGATTGCATTCCGAAGATAACGATGTCGTTCGTAGAGGACATTCCAATTAAAGGATGCGCGGTAGAAGAAAAAGATGAAACTATGGATGATCGGGATGCCGAAAGTTCGTAGTCGACCATATTCGTGATTGCTTCGAAAGTGCTTCGAAAGTTAGAAGATGTGCACCTAACACTTTCCAGGGAGAAATTGGCATTCCGGCAAGAAGAGATATTGGTAGTCGGACATCTATGTGGGCCCTATAGTGAAGACCATCACCAACCAAGATCGATGCGATTCAAGCTATGAAAGAAGTATACGAGTCACAATCCGAAGTCCGAAGGTTTCTTGGAGCTTGTGCATTTTATCACATATGGATTCCGCACTATGCACATATTGCGGACCCACTCTATCACTTGTTGTGGAAGGGGAAGAAGTTCGAATGGAAACTGGAACACACCAAAGCCATAAAGAAGCTCAAGAAAACACTATGGAGTGTTGAAGCACTTAAGAAGCCGAGCTATGAGCGACCGATCATAGTAACGGTTGATACAAGTCCAACTGGGATCGGATGGGTCATCAATCAAGCCGACTCGGATGGGTTGCGATATCCGATCCGATTCGGAGCAAAGGTTCTCAACGAAAGGCAATGCAGATATGCACAAGTCAAAAGAGAATTATGGGGAGTTGTGTCGGCAATCAAATCGGATCAAGATTATTTGATCATAGCCAAAGTAGTGATCGAAACGGATTGTCTTCCGATACTCGGGATGATGCGGTGTTGCACGATACCGGATGTGACTATGCAAAGAAGAAGAATATGAGGGAGAAAACTTGATGATCGGGAAGGTGCTACAAGAGATTGAGGAATCATCGGACGATAAAGAGAAGAGAGTCGAGATCCGAAGTGTCGAATACGAGTGTATAATGGCCGTATTTAGACTGTCCCTTTGGATAGCCCAAGTTTGGGCTATTTCTGTAAATAGCATAAAGGGCAGTTGCCCTAGGATAGTCACTATATATAGTGACTTTGTAACCTTCAGTGGGGGTTGGTTGGTGGTCATTTGTAACTGTTGCTATTAAGAAATAAAATGTTTCTTTGTGCCTCTCTCTCTCTCTCTCTCTCTTTGTGTATCTTGTTCATTCTCATACACAGGTCCTCCAACATCGCCGATGTTGTTTGTTCTTCCGCACTGACAACCTTGTCCCCAACATTTGGTATTAGAGCGTTGGAGGTTCTTGAACCCATCGTCGGCCGTCATAGTACACCACACAACATTCTGTTTCTCTTTTTCTTGAAGAACAGAGAAGAGAGAAGACAAACAAGAAGTTTGCATCTCACTGTGTTAAATCACTAATTGGAGTAAGCTAGCCGGCTGTACTCTGTTCCTGTGATTGTAACCACTTGAGATTGGTCTCCAGGCAACAACCAAATTCGTGCTTCATTCAGCTGATCGACATTCGGGAGGATCAATTGGATCCACCCCTCTCATCGCTGCAGTCATCCGAAGCAGAATCGGCCTAAACAATTGGTTTCTTGTGATCGGTATTCGACATACAATCGGAAGCTAACCGGAGTCACTCCAAGAAGGTTCAGCAAACAAGTATCTGAAACCAAACTAACTCGGGTTCAAGACTGACTAAAACGATATCGGGTGAGCTGACCGGCTGCACCCCACTAAGGTTCCTAGTCAACTCCGAACACAGTCTTACCAACCTAAACCGAATTAGATGGCATCAACATCCAGCTCATTGGAGATGAGTCTAAGGAGGTTCGATGGTTGGAACTTCAACTTCTGGAAGGAACAAATGCATGACTATCTCATAGTCAAGTGTCAGATAGACCCGATTGAGAATGAAAATCCTCCAGAAGCATACAAGGCAAACGAGTGGCTAAAGCTGGATAGAATCGTCCGCGCCACGATTCGGATGCACTTGTCGGAGTCAGTGTACTTCATAGTGCAATCATGCTCGACAACTTTTGAACATTGGAAAACACTGTCGGAAATTTATGAAAAGAAGGTCGCTGCAACGAAGATGTATCTAATCCGGCGCCTCTACAACTTTCGGATGAAAGAATCCGATTTGGTTTAGGCACACCTCAACGAGTACGAAAGCCTAAGCTCCCAAATATCATCTCAGGGGATGGCAATAGAGGACGAACTCAGAGCAATGATACTCATGAGTAGTCTAGTAGTCTCCGCTCTTCTTGGGAAACTTTCGTCACAACCGTGTGCAATGCTTCAACAACTGCCATTAAGTACTCTGAAATCACGAGCGCAATCTTAATTGAAGCAGCTCGGAGAAAGTCTTTTGCCAAAGACTCGGCAGATGAAGCTTACGTAGTACAAGGTTTGAACGACCAATCAAACAACCGGGGAAGAAGTTCTTCCCGACCACCGAACAATCAGTGAAGCCGGAGCAAGTCCCAGGACAACCGAATCTACAACTACTGCAAGAAATTGGGACACATCAAAGCTGACTGCCGGGCACTCAAAGCAAAAACCGACAAAGCTCAGAGAGTGGATCAGAAGAGTAGCCGGCATGAGGAGGTCAACTAAGTCGGCTCTTCAGCCGAAATTTTGACGACCGACCCGAACATACTGTCCATAGACAACCCAGTTGAATCAGAAGTTCTGCTTACGACTGAGGAATCGAGCACATGGCTCCTAGACTCGGGCGTTAGGGATCTGCAACGGCTCGGCTCAAGCCTAAACCATTTGGCTTAGCTGGCTTGAAAACGGCTTAGCGGCTTAGCGGCTCGGCTCGGCTCGGCTCGAGCCTCGCCAAACCGGCTCAAGCCGGCTAAGCCGGCTAAACCGTTTAAGCCGTTTATAAACTTTAGAGAGAGGGGGAGAGAGACAACAGACAAGGGGAAAGAGAGAGTGAGAGTGAGAGAGTGAGGGAGACTAAACAGACGATGGGAGAGAGAGAGAGTGAGTGAGGGAGAACTACACAGACGAGGAGAGAGAGAGAGAGGGAGGGAGACCACATATAAGGAGAGACAAAGAGAGAGAGACTATACAGAGGGGAGAGAGAGAGAGAGGAACTACACAGAAAGGAGAGAGAGAGAGAGAGACTACACAGAGGGGGGAGAGAGAGAGGGAGGGAGAGAGTCGAGACCACAAACGTGAGAGAGAGTGGGAGGGAGAGCTTGTACAATGTATAACATATAGTATATAGTATATAGTGGATCATCTGAGAGAGAGAGAGAGAGAGAGGTTTCTAAACCGGTTTCCAAGCCGGTTTGTGAACTGGTTCGGCTCGGCTCGGCTCAGGTTTGAGGTCCCGTAAGATTTAGGTTTAGCCGGTTTGGCTTGGATTAGGCCAAACTGGCTAAGCCTAAACCGAACTGTTGCCGATCCCTATTGGGTGCATCGTATCATGTGACACCTCACCGATCTCAGTTTCAGCAATACTCAGACCAGCACTTTGACTCAGTTCGAGTTGGGAACTCGCAACATTGTGCCATAATCGGAATCGGCACTGTAGAGCTCAACCTTCCGGGTGGCTCTACACTCATACTACACAACGTTCAATACGTTCCTGAGCTTTCAAGACCCTTGATCTCAGTCAGACAACTTGACGAAGCCGGCATCCGTGCCGGGTTCTCATCAAGAGGGTGGACACTCCACAAAGGGAACCTCCTGCTTGCTCGAGGACCAAAGGTACACTCTTTGTACCCTTTATGTGTCACACTCAAAGAGGGTGACTTATTTTTGGTTGATATCCCCGTGTCATCGTTATGGCATGGACGACTTGGACACCTCAACAAGGACGACATAATGCACCTATCTAGAGCCGGTTACATCCCCAAGCTCTCCTTCTCAAATCACCAATTCTGTGAGCATTGCCAGTACGGCAAACAGGTAGCCGCATCACACCTGACATCAGCACCAAGAGAATCGAGTCCCCTCGATTTGGTCATGGACGACTTGGACACCTCAGCAAGGACGACATAACGCACCTATCCAGAGTCGGTTACATCCCCAAGCTCTCCTTCTCAAATCACCAATTCTGTGAGCATTGCCAGTACAGCAAACAGGTAGCCGCATCACACCTGACATCAGCACCAAGAGAATCGAGTCCCCTCGATTTGGTCCACTCGGACGTCTGTGGCTCGATGCCACATCAGTCTCTCGGCGGTGCTTCGTACTTCGTCAATTTTATTGACGACTCGACTCGGAAGGTGTGGGCTTACCCCATTAGAACCAAAGATTGGGTGTTCTCAATCTTCTCCGAATGGCTTGCAATGGTCAAAAACCAGACTGGTCGGAAACTAAAATGTCTCCGAACCGATAATGGAGGAGAATTCAAGTCTGACGAATTCGTCAAATTTTGTCGGGAATGCGGCATTTGACGTGAATATACGACACCTTATAGTCCGGAGCAGAACGGAATTGTTGAACGCATGAATCGAACGATTCAAGAACGCATAGTATCCATGCTCCAACACTCCAGATTGTCGGATGGCTTCTGGGTGGAGGCTCTACTTATGGCAGTACACATAATAAATATGTCACCAAGTAGACTTCTAGGACTTAAAATACCTCAGGAAACATGGACCGACAGTAAGCCGAATTATGACAAGATGAGGATCTTCGACTGCGAGCCGTATGCCCTCATACCGAAAGACGACTGCCGGAAACTTGAACCAAGATCAAGGAAATGCGTTTTCCTTGGATATGGACCCGATGGCGAGATTGCATACCGACTCTGGGACCTCGAGCACAGACAAATCGTCCGAAGTTCGGACGTTGTGTTCAACGAGTCGGCTATGCATAAAATGGACGAAAGGCCTATTGAAGTCCGAAGGGTAATATTTTCCGAAGTGCCAACCCTTCATGAAGGCCCAACCCACCACACGAGATCGGTTTCACGGGTAACCGACACCTCCCATCCTGAATCCACCGATTCAGCACAACCGAATGGCTCAGCTTCCGACCATTCGACACCTATACCCAGTGCGACCACTCCAGTCATACCTCGAAGATCCGAGAGATTGTCACAACCTCCGGAAAGGTACTCTCCCGGAATTTTCTTTACCGACGTCGGCGAACCGACGTCTTACAAAGAAGCATCGGCATCTGCCAACTCAGCCACCTAGCATCTGGTGATGGAGTCGGAAATGCACTCCATTCGTGCAAACAAGACTTGGGACTTGGTCGAATTACCGAAGAATTGACGTGCTCTTCCGTGTAAGTGGGTCTATTGACTAAAAGAGACGTCCGACTCGACCAACCCAAAGTACAAGGCCAGATTAATTGCGAAGGGATTTCGACAAGAACATGGCGTCGACTTCAACGAAATCTTTTCACCAGTGGTGAAAATGACAACCCTTCGTTTCATGCTCGACGTCGTGGCCGCCGACAACTTGGAGTTGATTCAGCTAGATGTAAAAACAACATTCCTCCACGGTGACCTACAGGAGGAAATCTATATGGAGCAGCCGAAAGGCTTTGTGGCATCCGGCCAGGAACATCTAGTCTGCCGACTCAGGAAGAGTTTATACGGCCTGAAACAGGCACCCCGATAGTGGTACAAGAAGTTCGACGACTTCATCCAGTCGGTCGGCTTCTCCAAGAGAAATGAGAACCACTGTCTCTTCACCAAAACAACTCAAGTCAGGTCTCTCCTCTTCCTCATCATTTACATGGATGACATGCTACTCTCCGGCCGACATGCCGGAGAGCTCACTGAACTCGTTCAGAAACTGCGGTCCGGCAAGACACATACTTGGTATGAAGATTAGTCGGCATCGCGATACACGACAACTTTTCTTGTCTCAAACTGACTACATCGGACGTGTCTTGGAACGCTTCAACATGCACTCGCCCAAGTCTGCTTCGACCCCGCTCCCCATTAACCTTCGGCTATCTCAACGAGATTGTCCGACATATAGTCCAGAGGGGGAAGATATGAACCGTATGCACTGGCAGTCGGCTCCCTTATGTACGCAATGGTCGCGACACAGCCTGATATTTCTCACGCCGTAGGAGTCGTTAGTAGATTCATGCACAACCCAGGCCGATCGTACTAGAACACAGTCAAGCATGTGTTCAGATATCTAGCTAGCACAAAAGACCACGACATTCTTTTTGGCCCGAACTCAACCTCAGGCGTAGTTGGTTACACCGACTCGGACTTCGCCGGCTACATGGACAATCGGAAATCAACAACCGGATATTGTTTCAAATTCGGCAATGGAGCAATCTCGTGGAAGTCGAAACTTCAAGAGTGCAGAACCACCTCAACGACCGAAGCGGAATATGTGTTTGCGTCCGACGCGGCAAAAGAAGCTTTATGGCTCGGTCAGTCGGCGCACACGTTTCGACAAGTCCACTTTGACTCAGCTCCAGTCGTCTACAGCGACAATCAGGGTGTTGTTGCTTTGTCAAAAAATCCGGTTCACCACAACGCCTCCAAGCATATCGACGTTCGATATCACTTTGTTCGGGACTTCGTCATTTCAGGGAAAATCGGTCTTGAGAAGATATCCACAACCGATAATGTCACAAATGGAATGACCAAGTGTCTTTCGGCGGATCGCTTCCGGTCCCTTCGACACCAGATGGGCGTAACGAAAAATCGGTCCGGTTAAAGTCAGACACACAACATAGGATGGTTTTGGACAACCGACATTGGTTCTTTGAGGATCGGCTTCAGCTCTTCCGACCCGACCGGTTCGGTCTTTTATCTTCAGATCTTGCCGACTTGAACAAAACCGATCTGTCTGATAAACCTTGTATATACTTGTAATTTCAGATAACCCATGTATACGCCCATTACGGGGGAGTGTCAAGTACGAGTGTATAATGGCCGTATTCACACTGTCCCTTTGGACAACCCAAGTTTGGGCTATTTCTGTAAATAGCATAAAGGGCAGTTGCCCTAGGATAGTCACTATATATAGTGACTTTGTAACCTTTAGTGGGGGTTTTTTGGTGGTCATTTGTAACTGTTGCTATTAAGAAATAAAACGTTTCTTTGTGCCTCTCTCTCTCTCTCTCTCTCTCTCTCTCTCTCTCTCTCTCTCTCTGTATCTTGTTCATTTCTCATACACAGGTCCTTCAACATCACAGATGTTGTTTGTTCTTCCGCACCGACGACCTTGTCCCCAACACGAAGGAAGAAGAGGCAAGTCCAAAAGTTCTTCTTGAAAAATGGATTAATATGGAGGGAGCCGAAAAGATCGGATGGCATACCACTTCGGGTAGTTGGGACGAAAGAACAACGAAACCGGATAATGTCCGAGTTTCACGAATCCGATTGGGCTGGACATCGAGGAACATGGACAACTTTTATGAAAATCAAACAAAAATATTGGTGGAAGAATATGTACAAAGATATAGCGGAGTTCACGGAAAGCTGCGAGAAGTGTCAAATCTACTCCGGAGTTCGACACCGAGATGAGTTACATCTGACATTCTCACCGACAATCAACTTCAAATGGATGGTCGACATTGTAGCCATGCCAACCAAGATCGGACAAAAGAAGTACTTGGTGTTAGCTCGGGAAGATCTCACAAACCAAGTAGAAGGAAAACATGTTTAGGGTCGGGCGCTACGAAGGAAAATGTGTTCTGCCGTATGCCAATTTATTTTGGAGGAAGTGTTTTGCAAGTACGGGTGCGTAGGACAAGTGATTGCGGATCGGGGAGAACTCGACTATCATAAAGCTAGGAAAAACACTTGCCAAAGCATGCGACGGAAGGGTGAAGGATTGGCCGCAGATGCTCCTGTATGCAATATGGGCGGATCAGACGATGCATAGCTCTGTGACCGGTTTTATGCCGGCCGAACTCATGACCAGACAAGCTCTAGTAATGCCGACAGAAACCGCAATTGCGACATGGACAATGCTTCCGTGGAAGGAAGAGATGAGCCGGGAAGAACTACTTGCGGTCCGGATACGACAACTAGAGGGAAGACAAGAAGACATAGCGGAAGCAACACGCCGACAACAAGAAGCGCGATTCCGGAACAAAAGCCGATTCGACACAAAGCATCGACT
This sequence comes from Azolla caroliniana, assembly GCF_043228905.1. NCBI lineage: Eukaryota > Viridiplantae > Streptophyta > Polypodiopsida > Salviniales > Salviniaceae > Azolla > Azolla caroliniana. The sequence continues at coordinate 12,297,095 of NW_028230442.1, forward strand.
ACGACCGCAGAAGATTGAAGAAGGAGATTGGGTGATTGTCTATGATAGTAGTCCAGATCATCAACATACAATGATACGGAAGTTCGCGAAAAGGCGGTTCGGGCCATATGAGGTTCGGAAAGTTTTCGACAACAAAACTTACCGACTATACGAGTTGGATGGAACAGTACTACGGGTGCCTATAGCGGGGAAACGGGTGAAAATTTTCAAGAAGCGGACTGACGAAGAACCCTATGTAACCCTAGACAAGACTGACATAGAGGAGCAATCGGACAAAGCTCGTGGTGATGTAGAAAGCAAAGAAAGTAGTCTACAATTGATAGTTGATATAAGGGAGGAATTGGGTAGTGCTACAGATGAAAACGAACAACAGGCATCGGGAACTTCGGCACATACCGGAGGATGTGCGAGTTTGGAGGGGGCGAGTGTCGTAGTGTAATTCACACACTACGTGAAAATTGCATTTTTGTCCTCCGGATGGGATAAGGAGGAACCGGCAAGGAGGAACCAGTGAGAACCGGATGAAGAAGGAACTGGTAAGGAGAACCGGATGAAGGAGGAACCGGCAAGGAGGACCTGGTAAGAACCGGATCAAGGAGCCGGTTAAAGAAGGCCGATGAGAGTCTCTCACCGGATGAAGAGGCAAATTTGTAAATAGAAGAAAACATTGTTACGTGCATAGGGCAGGATTCAAACCTTATACCTCCACGTAAACAAACCCTAACCTTACCATTGTACTAGCTTATCCTAAGTGTTTTAGATATAGATTTAATTTGTATAAGACTTTTATTTACGCCTACCTTTATTAAAAGGTAAGTCATGCATTTTTAGAATGCGTGAATATTTTATTTATAAGAAAAATGTACACCGATAAAAAATTACTCCTGCACATTTAGTGTGCATGAACACTTTAGAAAAAGCATGAAGCTATGCTTAGCCTCTTCCCTCCTTATATGAGGGGAGAAAGATGTATGGTTATTGATTATTTTACAAGGATTGATCAATCTAATATATTCGTGGGATTCACGAGTTTATCATTAAAATTCTCTTTCTTACAATCTAAATATTGATTAAATACACTAAACACGTGGGACTCATAAGTTTTATTTCTTACTTCTCTTTCTACCTATTCACAACTAGCCTTATATTGTATTCTTCTTTCTCCTAGTCCAAAACCTCAGTGGTTCCCACCCGACTCACACAACGATCCGGAGCAAAAAGGCACGACAACGTATGCTATCGCGCCGAATATCCGGGTGTGCGATAAGTCCGACTTCTTTCCGAAGTATTTTTCGTGCGGCGTGACCTCGTGCACTCCGAATGTTGTGCACCGGCTCATAAGGTAGATGGCCGTATTTGCAGCTTCGGCCCAATATGACTTGGGCATATACTTCTCGTTCATCATGGCCCGCACTACTTCGAGGATCTGCCGATTTTTGCGCTCGGTTACTCCGTTTTGTTGCGGAGTGTGTCGGCAAGTGAATTCTCGCTGAATTCCTTCCTTTCGGAGATACGTCGTGAAATCATCCGAGAAGTACTCCTTGCCGCCATTCGGTCAAAGGCATCATACATGACGACCAATGGCTTTTTCGACTTCGTTTTTAAACCTTTGGAAGTGTCCGAACACTTCGCTCTTTTGCCGCATCGGATAGAGCCACGTGTGCCTGGAGAAGTCGTTGATGAAGAGCATGTAATATCGGCATCCGCCAAATGTAGCCATTTGCACCGGTCCCCATACGTCAGAATGGACTACATCGAGTAGACCTTTGCTCACATTCTGCTCTTTTGGGAATGGGTGTCGGTGTTGCTTGCCGAATTGGCACGCTTCGCATACACCTTGAATCTCCTTCTCTTTGAATGTCGACACCAATGTGCAAGTTCAGAGGGGGTGGGTGTCGTGAAGAATGTGCTTCACGATATAAAAATGAGCTTAAATGTTGTATTTAATAATATTTGAGAGACTTGAACCCACATCCTTATAAACGATATACAATGTACATACCACTAGGCTAGGCTATTTATTTGTAAAAGTGCTTCATGATATAAGAATGAAGCTATATATTGTATTAAGTAAAATTGAGGGACTTGAACCCTCAACCTTGTATACCAAGCACCAAGCATACACCACTAAGCTAGGTTAGTTATTTTAGAATGCATTTTCATCATTATACTTATCCCATATCTATTTTCATACATAGCCATCATTCATCACATGCAATGCATGTGCGCCAAATGGCGATCATGCATTACATGTAACTCATGCATTGCATGCATGCCATGCTCCCATACATTACCATATGCATGGTAACACTTATATAAAGAGGGGAAAGGGAAAACAAAGGGATCAAGAGAAAGTTAGATAAATAAGATAATCAAAGAAACAAACAAGTTAGCTTGTTGGTGAAGAGGCTCGTGTTTCCAAGTTGGAGTCAAGAGTTCGAATCAAGGGTCGGTAGAGAAAGGGTTCATCTTGCTACCAAACATTGTAAAGTTGGTAAAATCTTGTATTCATAATATACATCATGTTCATATCATATATTTTTTTGTCTTAAATCATACTTTGTCTCTATCTTGCTTCTTGAATCATATATTGTCTCTATCTTCTATCTATTCTCATCTCTCTCACACACACACATTACTCGTAACTCTTCGTCTTACTATCCTTAACCATTCTATCATCACCATACAAGCCTTATTAAAAGTTAAGTTTCTTCAACTCCCCTTGACCTTAGTCCCCGCGACTTCTCCGCACGAACCACAACTACCCCGACACTCGACACCGTCTCTGGGGAAACACCTTCGATGAGCCCACAGGCTATCGGTGTCAAGGGATCATGTTACGTGGAAGCCTCTTCTACACATGGAAAAGAAAGGAGAATGAGGAGCGTACACGGGCTACAACCCGTTAGGCATAAACGTAGCTCGATTTACGAGTATAGGGAGAATGCACAGATAGAATATTGACAGGAACACATGCTCTCAATGAACAATGCTCGGCCACAACCAAGCTTAGAATCAAAACACAGAAAGACGGGAATCAATGCACGACACAAAGGAGAGAAGAGTACACAGGATGTTTAACGTGGAAAATTCTGAGAGGGAAAACTATCACTATATCACAATGATTACAACAGTGAGCTCACGGAGGCAACGACGTCGTGCTCACGATCTTCGCCACACGCAGCGGTTACAACAGAGGCAACGACCTCTTCCTCTCTCTTTCTTTCTCTCTCTCTCTCTCTGTGTACACCGTTGCGCTCTAATCTTTCGCCAACAAGAATGACAACAACAACATATACTAAGTTTGCCCTAAGTCATATTTATACTAAAATGACTTTTCGGCTATCTACAAATGTAGCCCCAATGGACTCTCAGAAACATATTTACAAATATGTCCCTTCATCCGGTGAGCACTCCTCACCGGGCCCGCATCATCCGGCGCTTGCCGGGTACTCATCATCCGGTTCTCACCGGGTCTTCTATTGCCGGGTACTTCACATCCGGTTCTCACTAGGTCTTCCGTTGACGAGTACTTCACATTCGGTTCTCACCGGGTCTTCACCATCCGGCTCTTGCCGGGTACTCGTCATCCGGTTCTCACTGGGTCATCCCATCCGGAGGGCCCTATTTCCTAACAAACTCCCCCTTCACTCCGGCATCGGATGTCTTAGTAGTCTGAATCGCTTCCGACATGCATCTAGCTTGTCAAGTGTCAGTACTTTGGTCAACATATCTGACCCGTTCTCGGCCGTGTGGATCTTCGTCAGCGCGAACTCCTGGTCATCTACTCTTTCCCGGATCTAGTGATACCTACGCTGGAGATGCTTCGTCCGGGAATGGTAGGCTGCATTCTTAGCAAGGTGGATGGCACTTTGACTATCGCAATAGAGCCAGTATTCATCTTGCCGGATACCGAGCTCTCCGATGAAGTCCTTCATCCATAATATTTCCTTGACGGCTTCCACAGCCGCCATGTACTCTGCTTCCATGGTTGACAACGCAACCGTCTTTTGCAGCCCCGACTGCCACGAAACAACTCCCCCTGCATATGTCATTACATACCCGGATGTAGACCGACTGGTATCCACATTAGCCGACATGTCCGAATTGGTAAAACCGTCAAGTTGAGGTTTTCCGGAGCCGAATCAGAGACACATATTTGAAGTGCCCTTCAAGTACCGGAGTATCCATTTGACCGCGTTCCAGTGCTCCTTGCCGGGATTGCTCATAAACCGGCTTACCACTCCGACTATGTATCCAATATCTGGTCGAATACACACCATTGCGTACATTAAGCTCCCGACAACAGAGGCATATGGAAACTTAATCATATTCGCCTTCTCTGCTTTCATCTTCGGGCTTTGCTTACCAGATAACCTGCAGTTTGTTGGAACTGTCGATCCGACTGGTTTCACATCTGACATGTTGAACCGCTGAAGCACCTTTGCCACGTACTTCTCCTATGACAGCAACAATTGCTTCGTTGGCCGGTTCCGGATGATATGCATCCCCAACATCTGTCTTGCCGGACCCAAGTCTTTCATTGAGAAGGTCCGGTTGAGAGCCTTCTTCAACATCCGTATTTTGGCTTGGTCCCGTCCGACAATCAACATGTCGTCTGCGTACAGAAGGAGTATCAAGAAGTCGCCTCCTTCGAACTTCTTCACAAACACACAATGATCGGCCTGCGTCTTGTGGTACCCTTGATCGGTCATGAAGGAGTCGAACTTTCGGTACCATTGTCGGGGGGCCTGCTTCAACCCGTAGAGGCTCTTCTTCAACCGGAAATCCAGGTGCTCCTTCCCTTTCTCCACGAATCCTTCCGGTTGCTGCATGTAGATCTCCTCTTCGAGGTCACCGTGAAAGAATGTCGTCTTCACGTCCAACTGCTCTACCTCGAGGTTCATGCTTGCCGCTATACTCAACACCGTTTGGATGGAGGTCATCTTTACTATCGGGGCAAATATCTCGTCGAAGTCCACGCCCTTCTTCTGCTGGAACCCCTTCACCACGATCCTGGCTTTGTATCTCGGGGGGTTGTCGGCATCTCCCGGTTTCAACTTGTACACCCACTTGTTTCGGAGTGCCCGCTTTCCTTTTGGCAACTCCACCAATTCGTACGTATGGTTCTCATGCAGGGAATCCACTTTCATCCTGCATGGCACTTAACCATTTTCGGCTGTGGGTGTCATCCTTAGCTTCTTCGAAGCTTTATGGCTCCCCCTCATCGGTTAGCAACACATGCTCAACATCTAGAAATCTCCGGGGGGCCCTTCTCTCTCTGAGAGGATATCTCCGTCTTTGGGCTTCGGTGACCGGCTCCTCCATTTGCTCTTCATCCGAATCCGATTCGGGGTTTTGGCCGGTTCCGGTTTCAGCTTCCTCTCCTTCTTCTTCTGCCGGTTCGGTATCCTCACCGTAACCAGCTAGTTCCTCGAGTGCTAACAGGTCTCTTGCCGGTTGGGTCTGCTCATCGTAGAATCGATCCTTACCGGTCGACTCGGAGTTCATCATCTTCTTCTCCGACTCCCAATCGGCAAGCGTCTTGTCCTTCATGAAGATAATATCTCAACTCCGGAATACCTTCTTGTCGACCAGGTCCCACACTCGGTAGCCGAACTGATCGTCGCCGTAACCGAGGAATATGCATGGCCGGGTCTTTGGATCTAGTTTTCCTATCCGGTACTTATCTACATGCACGTACGCAAGACACTCGAATACCTTCAGATGCCGATAGGAGACATCCTTACCGGTCCAGACTCTTTGTGGCGTGTCTCCGTCCAAGGGTACTGAGGGTGATATGTTTATCACATATGTCGCCGTCGACAGTGCCTCAGCCAAAAACTTCTTGGGTAGTTTTGCATGCGCCAGCATACTTCGGACCCTCTTCATTATGGTCCGGTTCATCCTCTCGGCCAGCCCGTTTAGTTCCGGCGTCTTCGGCACGGTAAATTCGAGCTGGATTCCCTTCGAGCGACAGTACTCCTCGAACTGCCCCCGGTATTCATCTTCGTTATCTGCTCGAACCGCCTTCAGCTCCCGGCCGGTCTCTCTTTCCACTCTTGCGTGGAGCTCTTTGAAGACGGATAACACCTGATCCTTCGTCTTCAACGGTGTGGCCCACAGCTTCCGGCTGTGGTCATCTATGAACGTCACGAAGTACTGCGATCCTGCATGTGACTTCGTGTCCACTTGACACACATTAGTATGCACCAACGCCAGTGGTGCATTACGTCTCATCGGTGGCCTTGGTCGGAAGGAGGTCCGGTTTTTCTTACCGGCCAGACAATTAGTGCACTTCTCCAAGTGCACGTTCTTCACTGGAATGAGGTTGTTGTCTGCAAGCCTCTTCATCCCCTTCTCGCTCATGTGACACAGCCTCTTGTGCCACAGCTCACCAGTTGTGTCAGATGCCACGTTCACTTCTTCCGGACATAACCGGGCATTCATCAGGTACATCGTGTTTACCTTCCGGGCCCGAGCCACAATCAGGCTTCCTTTGTTGAACTTCATAACACCGTTCCGGATGCTGCCCGTGTAGCCTTCATCATCTAGCCAACCGGCTGATATCAGGTTCAGAAGAACCTCCGGAACGTGTCAGACATCCTTCAGCAGCAACTTGCATCCGGTTGGTGTTGTCAACCATACGTCTCCTATGCCGACAATTCAGCATGTACCTTCATTCCCCATCCGGACACAGCCGTGATCACCGGTTGAGTAGGATGAGAAGCATTCCCGGTCCGGGGTAAGGTGGAACGACGCTCCGGAGTCGACCACCCAGGTCATCTCGTCGCCGGCAAGATTTATCTCACCCTCCTTGGTGATGAGCATCACCTCTTCTTCACTTGCCACGATTGTTGTCGTCCCCTTCCGGTTCGTTCCCCTCTGGTCTTTATCGTTCCGGTCCGGAGTCCGCTTCGAATCGATACTGTTGGTTTCCTTGTCTTTTCGGAAATGCCGACAGTTCTTCTGGAAGTGTCCCGGCTTGCGCAATAGAAGCAAGTAGGCCTCCCCCTTGACTTTGACCGTGTCTCCGACTTCTCCCGGTTTTGGGGACTACGGTTCCTTTGTCTTCCGCGTTCCAATTCGGTAAGGAGCGCTTTGGAGTCGAAGCTCGTATCCTTATCTTTTCGACGCGCCTCCTCATCTAGCAAGCTCGACTTTACTCTTCCTAGGGATAACCGTTTCCCTTCCGGCCCGGCGTTGCCCAAAGTGACAACCAACGTCTCCCAGCTATCCGGGAGGGAACCGAGCAGGAGTAGCGCTAGTACCTCGTCGGCGAGAGGTACTTCCAATGATGTTGCCTGGTGAATCAGCCCCTGGAAGGCATTCATGTGCTCCGCCATGCTGGAGCCATCTTTGTACCATAGTCTTACTAGCTTTCGGAATATCGAAACCTGGTTAACAATATTTTTGTTCGGAAACATAATGCCGATCTTCTCCCAGAGCTCATGAGCCTTGCTCTCTTCATTGAAGTTGTTGTATAGGCTCATGTCGATGAAGCACTGTATGTACACCGTTGTCTTCATGTGCATCACCTCCCATATCGTGGCGTGGATTTTGTCCAGTCTCTTGTCCCTGAACTGAACCGGCAACCAAAGATCTTTAACCACGAGCATGTCCCTCATCTTCGACTTCCACACTGAATAGTTGGAGCCGGTGAGCTTGAACATGCCGCCCAACGATTCGTCCATCGTCTGTGTCGTTTTGCTTTGATACCACTTGACAGGAACACACGCTCCCGATGAACAACGCTCGGCCACAACCAAGCTTAGAATCAAAACACAGAAAGAAGGGAATGAATGCACGACACAAAGGAGAGAAGAGTACACAGGATGTTTAACGATGAAAACTGAGAGGGAAAAACCACGGGAGTTCACAGACTCCAAACTATCACTATATCACAATGATTACAACAGTGAGCTCACGGAGGCAACGACCTCGTGCTCACGATCTTCGCCACAGGCGGCAGTTACAACAGAGGCAACGACCTTTTCCTCTCTCTCTCTCTCTCTGTGTACACTGTTGCGCTCTAATCTTGTGCCAACAAGAATGACAACAACAACATATACTAAGTTTGCCCTAAGTCATATTTATACTAAAATGACTTTTCGGCTATTTAGAAATGTAGCCCCGATGGACTATCAGAAACATATTTACAAATATGTCCCTTCATCCGGTGAGCACTCCTCACTGGGCCCGCATCATCCGGCACTTGCCAGGTACTCATCATCCGGTTCTCACCGGGTTTTCCGTTGCCGGGTACTTCACATTCGGTTCTCACCGGGTCTTCACCATCCGGTTCTCACCGGGTCTTCCGTTGTTGGGTACTTCACATCCGGTTCTCACTGGGTCTTCAGCATCCGGCTCTTGCCAGGTACTCGTCATCCGGTTCTCACCGGGTCATCCCATCCGAAGGGACCTGTTTCCTAACAAATATTAGAAAACGAAACTTATATTAAACGATAGAGCTCCTAGTGATTACAGTACTCGACTCTCAGCCGGAAACAGTTTGTACAGAGTTTGCTGCTAGGATATTACTCTTGCTAAGAATGATCTAGATAATCTGCCCTTGAGGTATGCATAACTCGGGTTATATAGTTTTCCCCTTCAGACAGAGCCAAGCCATCGGCTGATTGTGAGGGCTAAAACACGGCTATTTCTAGTCTTACCTATTTCCTCACCTACTCTTCTACCTAACGATGTGTTTACATAATATATTTATATTTCTGGCCTATGGACAACACTTGGCACGCCCACGGTTCACAATGTGGAGGAGTAACCATGGATTTGGCAAAACAACACAAATTACAAAAATTGCCCGTTCATACGAGGGCTTATAGGTTTGTTTTATTCCTCTTCCAATATGCCGAGGATATCCTCGAGGGCATGGGGTTGGTCTGGCTGCTCTGAAGGTGGGGTTGGTGATGGAGGTTTTGTTGTCGAGTCGGGGATGGTTGTGTCGTCGTGTGTGCCCTCCTCTGTTGGGACCGGTTCAGGCAGGGTCGTGGTTGTAGTCTGTGGCTCGGGTGGGATGTGGAGGTTTGTAGGGGCAAGTTTCTCCTATCTAGCTGTCGTGGTGGGTGGCTCAGGTGGGATGTGGAGGTCTATAGGGGCAGGTTCCTCTGGTCTAGCTGTCGTGGTGGGTGGCTCGGGTCCTTGCTCGTTGGTTGTGGGAGCTCTGTTAATCCCGGTAGCTAGTCGTTCCTCCTCATAAGCTTCGGCTTCTAAGCGAAACACCATTAGATCGTCGTTGAATTCCTCTAAAAGCTGCTCGATGGCCGTGGTGTGGGATGCTGCTAAGGTATGACATTCCTCAGTTAAGTCTTCATGGAGGGTCTGGATGCTGGTGTCATCCATCTTGTAAAACCCTCGGCCCTCCTTCCGTCGGTTCTCGGCATCCGCGCGTAGTATGTGTAGGTCCGCGGCTTGGGTTGACCACCCCTGCCTGACATGGTCAAGCGTTTCTTTGATCTTCGTGGTGAATTGTTGGCGATACTTGTTGATTAGGATCTTGATTTTAGTATCGTCCATGCCGATGCTAGCGCGGTGAACTTCCATTGCCTCCCTTGCGGCCTTGGCTTCTTCTTGGCTTTTGCGGATGAGGAGTGCTAAAGTAGCTTGATTATCTTTTGCTTTTTCGGTGATGAGCGCGATTGTCTGATCATAACGTTTGGTGAGCTGAGCTACAGTTTCGTTCATGTCCTGTCGCCAAGCGTCCCAATGTTGTTCTCTGGCAGCAATGTGCTCGGTTTGCAACTGGTGATATGCATCGGAAAATTTTGCCCTTTGCTCTTCCGAGATCCTCCACTTCTGCATATGTTCGTTGGCCATGTCTTGTAAGGCCCTTTGATGACATCATAATTCCTGGTTGTCTGCGAAGAGCTCTTGTTCCCGTTTGCTATTCCGCTCTGCATCTTTGATGAAACGTTCTTTGGCCTCAATGATAGAGACCTGAAGGGTCATCACCTCTCTTTCTCGTTCTTCAAGTGCGGCCGACCTTTCAGCAAGCAGTCGCTTGAGGTCAACTTCGTGGCTCGCGGCTTGTTCCCGTAGCTGGCCAAGAATGTTGTGGTGGTTTTGTTCTGCCAACTCGGCCAGAGTGATCTGGGCCTTAAGCTCCTCCTGGTAGTCCCCAAGGGGAGGCCCTGTTTGGGAGAGGGTTCCCTATCTGTCTGTGTAGATCGTTCCATGATGACCAGGGGTGGTGGCGTTTGCGTGGAGGCGTGGCTGGTTTGGGGTGCGGGTTGATATTTGCCCATGACGATGGCTTGCTTGTCTGTACCAAGTCTGTCATTGTGTCGGCATCGGTCGTGGCTACCCTAGGGTGAGTGGTGTCGTCTTTGTGTGCTTCGGTACCTGCAGCACTCAAGCTCGGAAGAGTGGCTGGTGAGACAACGTCACTCGGCGTAGGGAGGCTTAAGGGCGGTTGTTCTGGATGTTGCTGCTTGAATGTCGCCAGTTCCTCCTTAGCGGCTTGCCATAGCTCGGTAGCCCGTTTGGCTTGTTGATGCGCCGTTTTGATACGTCGGGCCATGTCCTTGGCTGCCCGAGTAGTGTGGTGTAGATTGTAATATGCCTCGACTAAGGCCATGTTCAGATCTGGTAGTTCCATGAGGAGCGAAGCATTCTGTGCTTGCTTCTTCTGTCCTATCTTCTGTAAGGCTCGATCCTCGTGAGGTTGGATTTCTCCCATTAGAGCGCATTGGATCATCTTTGTTTCGGCGTGCTCCTCGGCCATACGAGCGGCAACAGCTACTTGGGCGTGCGCGAGGAAATCCATTAACTCATATGTTGTGCCCAGTCGAAGTACTGCACTGAACTCGTATGCCTCCGCAGGGAGATCTTTGTAACCGAGGACTTCCTCCTCTGATATCTGCGTGGTTTGTCCATGCTCGATCCTACCAACTTGGAGCCATGACTCCGCTGGTACCATGGCCGTGGAGGTTGGGCTGGCCTCTTTTGCTTTTTGATGATGGTCGCCCTTGGGTCCTATGGGTGACTCTCAAATGATGCGGTCTCATTTTGGTGGCTGATCCTATGTGTCCGGGGCCGGTGGTGTTGGCTCCTCGGCCTGTTTCCTCTTTTGTTGTCGTATGGCCGAGGGCTACTGGCTTGTGGGCCGTGGGCTCGATTTTGGAGAGTTCATTGATGTCCTTGGCGTTTTCTGGCGTATGGTGACATCCTCGGTGATGGGCTCCTCGGCCTCGTCCCATTAGACACGGGTCGCTGTTAACGCCCGTTGTTTCTGTGTTTTTGGTGGGGGTGGTGCCGAGGCAGAAGTAGGGTTCCAAACGGCTGAGGGAGGTGGAGAAGGTGAGGGGTCTTCCCATTCTTCCTGGGTTAACACCAAGATCTTCTCTCGTTGTTTCCTTGGTGCTGGTGGAGAGGTCAGGATGCGACGAGGGGAAACCGAAGGAGGTGGGTAGAGGACTGTGAGGAAGTGATTGATCACATGCAACAAACGCTTACCGGTTTGAAAGGATTCAAGCGTCGCACGAACGTCTTCACCAGTGATGATTCCCCAATCGATTTTGTCGCCTTCATACGCCCGGATGATGATAGCAGCTTTGTTTTGTGGCATACTTGTGGGATTGGTATGCACAAAGGCGTATTCCATCAAAATCCGAGCGATTTCCCCAAAAGCTTTGTTTGGCCCTCCGTAAGTGCGGTAAGCTTTACCCGACATCGAATACATCCCAAAATATTCCTTGATGATCGAGTGGGGAGGGATTTCAACCTCATGGTCTCCGCCCTGCGCAAGGTGCAGAGCCACGCGAATCATGTTGTTGGATACTGTGTCAGGGTGTATTCGGCGTGCTATCGTTGGGGCGTCAGGGTGTGCGGGGGCGTCGATGACCCGTAAGTACCCACCCAGTCCTCGTTGTTGTAGCCAAGAACGGGTTTCCTATGATGCGGCGAGAGGCATGGTGGATGAGGAGGTTCGCTGGCAGGAGGCGTGGGGGGAAGCGATGAGACGAGGGCGAGACAAGGAGTTGGGGGAACGTTGTTGGTCAGTGCAAGGGCCACGAGGGCGAGAGGTAGGAGTCCGTTTGCAGGGGCGATGAGAACGAGATAGAGTTGTAGAGCTTGAAGACGGTGAAGGCAAGAACGTGTCTGAGTGCGTGGGCACGTTGTGTGTGGGGTAGTTTCTTTTATGTGACTGCCTAGGGTTTTGTGCAGGGAGAAGATCCTTGAGATTCCTAGTCGTGGCTGCCATAATAAGGTATTATGGCCACGCGTCCCAGGAGTGCTAGTCTGGTGTGCATGCTCCTTAAATATTCTATTTTAAAGTGGATGTGACTAGTTGGTGCGCCTAAAACAAATCGTGTGATTGGAGGTGATTAGTTAGGTAATTTTAGGTAATGCTAATTGAACTACTAAAAATCATTCCTATTATATACATTTGGTGGGTAGGTCGTGATTTTACCGATGGAGACACGTGGCCTCGTTCGAGGCGTCGCCCGGGAGCTGGTTCGTGCCGTCGATCTCAGCGAAAGGATTAACTGGGGTCGTCCCGTGGTAAGGTCGAAGTCGGAAGCCATTTACCCAGCTCTTAACGATGTCTACGGGAAGTGTGCCGAGTTGGAATGTGCCGTTAAACTCATCAATGATCCAGAAGGAGCCTGTCCATCGGAATCATAATTTCCCCGGCATAGCACCGAGTCGTGTTTGGAATACTAGCACCGCTTTGCTGAGGGTAAGTGCTTTCTCCGTACCCTTTCAGTGTCGATCAACGAAGGCTTTGCGTTGTCGTTGGCGTTGCTCCAGGTGAGCCATGTTGGCCACTCGTTGTTCGCCGAGTTCGAGGAGTTGTTTGAGCCGATAGTGCTCTGATTGAGCCTCGGGTAGCCTTTCCTTAACCTGAACTCGGAGACTCAGAACTTGGAACTCGATTGGCATGACTGCTTCCAAACCAAAGGCCATCCGAAAGGGTGTAGATTGAATGCTAGTTTTGATTGTGGTGTTATACGCCCATAATGCACTCTGGAGCTTGTCATCCCAATCGGTGTGATTCTCATTGACGATCTTTTTCAGGATTGTCTGCAAAATTTTATTAGTCGACTCCGCCAATCCGTTTGCCTGTGGATAGTACGTCGTACTTTTCTTATGTATGACCGCGTAGTGTGTAGTGAGTTCGCGAATTATGTGGTTTAGAAAATGCTCGCCTTGGTCACTAATGAGCTCGATTGGGCATCCATATCGGCAACATAGATGTTCGTATACGAATTTTGCCGTGGATGTAGCGGTATTGTCCCGCAGTGCCTTAGCCTTGACCCATTTTGTGCAATAGTCCGTGGCCACGATGATGTACTTGTTATCGGTGTGGGCCGCGGTTGGTTTAAAAGGTCCTACAAAATCTAACCCCCACTTTTGAAATGGCTCTAACGGAAGAATGGGTTGGTGCGGCATCCAGGCTTGCTCGGTCGATTGTCCCATGCGTTGACATAGATCACATTGTCGACTGAATTTATGAGCATCTTTTTTTGTTGTGGGCCACCATAAGCCACTCTGCCATATTTTTCTTGTTGTGGCCTCTCCAGTATAATGTCCCCTTGCGATTCCGTGATGTGCCTCCTAGAGGATTGCGGGTTTCTCAAATTGACGGATTGCACAACGCCAAATGCTATCCGAGCCTTTGTGGTAGAGGGTCTCGGAGACGAGACACAAGTTCCGGGTCCTGACAACTAGTCGTTTCTGAGCGTCGAGGGTCAAGTGGTCTGGAGGAAGGCCGATACTGAGAAAATGGGTCATCTCTGTGATCCATTCATCCTCATTCGCGTTTGGCACCGTGGCAAGACTGAAAAGGGCGGTGTCAGGTAAATCATCGTACGTGGACTCGGCTGGTTCGCCTGACTCGAGGCGGCTCATGTAGTCAGCCACGGCGTGTTGGACGCCGCGCCGATGCTGGATCTGAAAATCAAACTCCTATAGCAGGAGCATCCATCGGGCCAGGCGACCTATGAGGGCCTTCTTATTAACCAAGTAGAGGAGGGCCGAGTGGTCGACGTGGAATGTGAAATTCCGGCCCAAAAGATAATGCCAAAATTTGTTGATGTTGTAGACCATATCGAGGGCCTCGCGTTCAATGGTAGAGTATTTCTTTTCCACGGCTGAGAGTCGTCAGCTAGCATAATACACGGGCCAGTACCAATTTGGTGGTGTGCGCTGCATGAGCGCGCTGCCGATGGCTATATCTGATGCGTCTACGAAGACGTGGAAAGGTTCCGACCAGACCGGTGGCTGTACCACAGGGGCATGGGAGAGCATTAACTTCAAGGCTTGGTACACTTCGTCTTATGTTGAAGACCACTAAAATGGGAGTCGATGCACCGCCGCATGCAAAGGAGTCGCGAAATCGGCCAGGTGGCGTATCATCCAGCTATGCCATCTAATTTGGCCCAAGAATCTACTGAGAGCCTTCGCGGTAGAGGGCGCAGGGGCATTCAGAATGTCCTGCACTTTATCCAGGTCCATGGCGATGCCTTCCTGGCTGACTATGTGACCGAGCAAGTTGCCGCTTGTCACCAAGAACACCCATTTTGCCGGATATAAGCTCAAGCGAGCGTGCCGACATCGTTCGAGCCAGAGCCGTAGCTAGGTCATATGCTCCAGCCGTTGGCCATAAACTGCAAAGTTGTCGAGGAACACTTGCATGAACGCCGGAATATACTCGTTGAAAATCTCTGAGATGATGCGTTGGAACATGGCCGGTGCTGTTTTTAATCCGAACATCATTACCTCGACCACGAAGACACCCCAGTCCGTGACAAACGCCGTTTTCTCCTGATTGTCCGGGTGCATTCGGATTTGATTATAGCCACTGAACCCATCGAGGAAACTGTAGCATTCATGACCAGCCACCATGTCGAGGACACTATCCATGAATGGAAGAGGAAACCCATCCGTGACGGTCGCGGCATTGAGTTTGCGGTAATCAACACAAACACAGATTTTCCCATTTTTCATGGGGACGATGACGATTGGGCTTAACCATGTGGCTCTTTTTACTGGGCGTATAAACCCTACTCGCAGGAGTTTGTTGATTTCCTCTTTGACCTTAGCCACGTAGTTGGGGTTCATCTGGTACCATCACTGTTGGCTCGGCCGAGTGTTCGACAAGAGGTGTACTTGATGTTGGTAAATTTGGGGATCCAATCCCTTCATATTAGTGTAAGACCATGCGAACACATCCTGATACTCCGTGAGCATGCGTATTAGGGCTGACTGTTCGTCGGTTGGTAAGTTATTAGCGATTTGTAGTGTACGTAGGTTCTTGTCGGAGTCGAGGTTCAGTGACTCGAGCGTTGATGCTTTGACTCGCTGGGAGATGGCGAGTTCTTGTTCGAACGCGTCCCGAGCTTGTCGTAGTTTCGCGATAGTTGTGGAATCGGCTTCGTCCTGGGGAAGGGAATCTGTCGTGCCATCCTCGTCCAGTGGTGTGCCGAAACCCGAAATGGCATTTATTTCAAAGAGGGGTATGATAGTGGGGTGATCTTCCAACAAGTCATCCACCTCTTCGTCGGCTAAGCCGTTGAGCATGTGTACCCCTTCCACGTATAAGGGCGTAGTGTTGTGGGGCTTGGTGAGGCGTTCTTCTGTTATTACCCGTACCTTGGACTTCCCCCGGCGGAAGGAGATCATATTCCGCTGCCAATGTTGTTTAATATTTGTTGTGTGCAGCCAGGGTCGGCCAAGCAGCATTGGGTAAGCGCCCGGAGCTTCGAGGCATAACATGACTGCCGAGATTGTGAACATGTGGCCGCCTAACGTGAAATCAAGGTGGCGAATTAACCTGATGGGGCGAACCGATCGCGTATCGGCCATCCGTAGCCAAAAGGGGCACGACTCCCATTGGTTTATGCCGAGGGTGTGACATGTGGCCTCGTTGATGACATTCACATCGGAGCCACCGTCGATTATGCACCCATGAAGGTCGCGTCCTTTAATCATGATTTTCTTGGCTGGATTTTGGGAATCCATGAGAGGTGGGCCTGTCCTTGGCTCTGTCAGGTTAACAGGGGGTGCGACCGATTTGTCGTTAGTGGTGAGCTTAGCCAAGGTATCCTGAAAGCGCGGCATGAGCGGTAACAACTTATGTAATGGCAGCGAGATCCTAGCGCTTGTAAGGGCTTCCCATAGATGGTCATCTTTTGCCGTGGTGGATGGTTCTGCGGCCGGTGGTGCGTCGATGGTCACGTCATGCATCTCTGTGTGCATTTGTGCCACGTTGCGTTTATTGGCGGTCTCAATCCATTCCTTGGTTGCTTGTCGGATGTCATCATGTTCTTGCCATTGGCTGGCGTGGGTCTTGCTACGTGTAGTGACGTGTTGGACGTTGGCCATAATAGTATTCATAGTTAGGGCCTTGCCGCGGTTCGTGGTTGGGCATTGGGTAGCGTAGTGGCCGGGTTGGTTCACTTAAAGCAGATAACGGATGCCGAGTTGCCAGTGTCACCGTGCTCAATGTGTGGGAAGGGTTGTGATTGGTTCCCGACCGATTGGGTAGGCGTGTTGGCTCGTGGCGCGGTGTGCGGGGCGTTTGGAGGGGGGTCCCGACGATGATTGTCATTTTGACGTTGATTGTTCCGTGGACCTCTATAAGAGTTTCGTCGATCATTTCGTGCATACCACTGATCATACCGGTCCTCCCGACCGTCGTCATACCGATCGTACTCATCGTTTGCTCTATATTGGTCGTCGTGGTATTGGTCACGGTCGTCCAATTTCCTGCGATTGTCGTGGCGGTACCAGTCGTCGTCGTGGCGGTAGTCGTCCTCATGGCGCTAGCGATCCGGGGATCGTGGTCGCTCGTTTGCCCGATGTCGTTATGACTGATGTTCATCCTGCCGGGAATACGTATTGCGCAGCTCGATCTGGCGAACCGGAGCCGTCATTGTGTGGTTGAGCATGTTGTACTCACATTGTTCGATCATGTGAGCTCGGGACTGACATATTGGGCAGTGTGGCTGGTGAGAGCACTCAAGAGCCAGATGGCCTGAGCCTGAGCAGGCCGTGCATTGAAGGGCTTATTGGAAACGATTGCCCTCCTGAGGAAGGGAGCTTTGCAAAGAGCCCATGGAGAAAACCGTGGTATATTGTGTCCGATCGATTGCAAGGATGCGTGCGATGACTTGCTCGATAGTCTGGTTGGAGAAATCTGTAAGTGCGAGAGTCCTTCGTAGAGGCTCCCGTAGGCTGGACAGGAAGGTATCCAGAATGTGATGAGTGGAGACATCGTCGGCCAGTTGTCGGTAGAGATCTTGAAACCGGATCGTGAACTGGGCAACCGTCTCGTGAGGTTCTTGGCTCATGGAAAAGAATTGTCGGAGTAGTTCTCGCTTCAGAACTTGGTGGTGAAATAATTGTAGGAACTTTGTCTGGACATCCTGGAACGTTGTGACCTCTCCCATGTCAAGGCGGGAGTACCATCGAGCAGTCGGGCCATCGAGGGATAAAGCAAATTCCGCGAGTTTGGAGGCCTCGATTTTAGCAGCCGATAACCGCTACGTCGAGTGGTTGGCCTGCCATGTGGACACGAACGACCGGGTGTGTGATTCCACGTCGGGGCTATCGGTATACCGTGGGTAAGGGTAAGGCATGGTATCGAGATCCGGGTCCTCATGTAAAGCCGGAAAAGGGTTCAGGTCAAGTTGGGTGACCTCTGGAGGGCTCGACGGGGAGGTTGGTGCGGAATCAACTTGCAACTGGGTATTGGGTGGTGAGGATTGCCGGTGAGCCTCCGATAGTTCCTGGAACGATTGGTCAGTGACCGCCGAGTCGGAAGTTCCCTCGACTGGCTCAGGGTGTCGGGCAGGTGGCCAAGACCGCGTGATGCGATTGGGCGCCATAATGGCGGTTGGAGTTTGCTTCCAACGTAGTTCGCTATGACCTTACAGTTGTAACCGGGCGTGCCAAATTGTGTTAACCGTCACTGGGGAAACACCTTCGATGAGCCCACAGGCTATCGGTGTCAAGGGATCGTGTTACGTGGAAGCCTCTTCTACACGGGGAAAAGAAAGGAGAACGAGGAGCGTACATGGGCTACAACCCGTTAGGCATAAACATAGCTCGATTTACGAGTACAGGGAGAATAAACAGATAGAATATTAGAAAACGAAACTTATATTAAACGATAGAGCTCCCAGTGATTACAGTACTCGGCTCTTAGCCGGAAACAGTTCGTACAGAGCTTGCTGCTAGGATATTACTCTCGCTAAGAATGATCTAGATAATTAGATAATCCCCCCTTGAGGTATGCATAACTCGAGCTATATCGTTTTCCCCTTCAGACAAAGTTGAGCCATCGGCTGATTGTGAGGGCTAAAACACGGCTATTTCTAGTCTTACCTATTTCCTCACCTACTCTTCTACCTAACGGCGAGTTTACATAATATATTTATATTTCTGGCCTATGGACAATAGTCCCTTTGTTGAATGTTGTTCAACTCTTAGCGGAGTTGAAGCCTTCTTGAGGTTGTGTTCGCCGCAAAAATCTTTCGTAGATTTTCCCATGCCTCCTTCGGCATCTTGGCTTTGCGAATGTAGCCGAGCATGTGATCGTGAACACATGTAGCCAAGCAATACATCATGCGGCTTGCGGCTTGCTTCGATGTCGCGTATCCGAGAGCCGTTTCGACGGGTCGGTCGTTGTGCACTCCTTTGATGTAGCTCCAATAGCCTTGTTCGACAAGGTATTGGGGCATCTTGTACTCCCAAGATGCAAAGTTGTTTCGATCCAACTTCTCGGTAGGGAGAGCGCTCCCCATTTGAGTATTCATTATGTCGATTCTTCTTCTTCTTCTTCTCTCTTCAAATGCGAGCTATGTAGTGAAGCTACGATAGCGATGAGCCGGTTCTTGGTCGTCGGCGTAGAACATAGCGCACGCGAATGGGCTAGATCGAGCTACCAAGTCGCTCTGCTACCATGTAAAGAATCAAGAGATGGATTCTGTGCAGTGGAATAGATATGAACTCTGTGTGTGTTATGAGAGAGAGAGAGTGAGAGAGTGAGAGACAAGGAGTAAGACACAGAGAATACGCAAGGTAAAGTATATTAACATAGGAGAAAGACTCAACATTATACAAGGTGGGAGGAGGGTGCTTTATATAGTTACCCTCTCTCTTCATTAACTACAAGACTCATGGAGCATGGGGAATGTGAAAGCTCATAAGTTATGTGTCAAAGAATATGATTCTATGACTCATACTAAATGCTAGAATACAAAGTGGTGACATAATGGTGACTCTTGACCGTTGGAGTGTCTATTCACTCTCAAGGTGAGTTCACACACTAGACCAAGTTGAGCTTGATTCTCAACAAAAGAGATAGCCCTTTTACAGGGGAGTTTGTTGGCATAAAAGGCGACACCTTCCACTTTGTATCCTTAGTGTGATCACGTTCACAAGTTAGGGCTTGATATATATAAGCCCAACTGTATCATTGTAAGAGAGAGAGAGAGAGAGAGAGAGAGAGAGATTATATTATTGTCTTCGGAGGTCAAATTGTAAGAGAGAGAGAGAGAGAGAGAGAGAGAGATTATATTATCGTCTTCGGAGGTCAAATTGTAAGAGAGAGAGAGAGATTTTAAGAAGAGAATAACGAGTTTCCATTAGAGCTTACACTGTCTATCTTGCTTCTTGCTTCCTCTCTATCGAGCATACTCTACTTCTTTGTCTTGTCCATGTTGTTTGCTTGACACATTACCTTGCAAATCCTCACATATTCATCTACATACTATCTACAACATTCCATACAATTTCCATGCTTCATTTCGTTCTTCATGGGCTCTTGGACATCATTAATAATTGGAAATATCGGTTGTAGTCCTACACACAAAATAATCACAATGAATAATGAGCACAAAAACAATACCATTCATATTTATGGGTAAGACTAACCTCAAAGTATTTGTGTTTGATGTTAGATGCTCTACATATTCAAGGGCCCTTCTTATGCCTTCATCTTCATTATAAGATTCATTGTTTGAAGTTGATACCCCACACCCAACTTTGGAGTTATGTGAAGATGCTCTACACACAAGCATAGTGGGTGGTTATTCCATGCCCTTACATAATCTTGTGCTATCAAATACTATAACATTCATTACGAGAATTGTAACATGAGTGGTTCATAGAAAATGATACCTCTATATAAAATGAGTGAGTACTAATAGACCCAAAATACACATGTACAAAATCAAGTTAAGACTAAACAAGTTTAAGTACCTTTGTATTAGACAAATTAGTATTACATCAACTCTAAA
Organism: Azolla caroliniana; assembly: GCF_043228905.1. Lineage (NCBI taxonomy): Eukaryota > Viridiplantae > Streptophyta > Polypodiopsida > Salviniales > Salviniaceae > Azolla > Azolla caroliniana. Next base: position 12,317,362 of record NW_028230442.1, read on the forward strand.
CAAACAATGTATATATACAATTGTGTAAATCTATCTATATAATGAACTTAGCAATGCATTGGTATTAAAACACCCAAATGTAGTTGTACCTAATGAAATTAGTACTAATCCATGTACATAGATCTATAAAACATGAATTTAGTACTATATCTATGCTAAAGTACTTCAATATAGAATGAAAGATATTTTATAGATCAATCATATATATGATGATTGATCGCTTCGCGCATAGAATATACCATATAGTTGATGTTAATGTTAGTACTAAATGAGATACACACCTACTTTAGAATGAACTTGGTTCTACATCAATATTAAAGCACCTAAATACATAATGAACCATAGTTTAAGGAACGAAATTAGTACTTAGACAACTACATACCCAAGTGCATAATGAACTTGGTTCTACCTCAATACTGAAGCATCTAAAATCAAAATGAACTATAGTTTAAGGAATGACAATACTAAACCCTAGACCCTTGTGTGTGTTTCACACTTGGTTGTTGAAGTTATCTCTCACTATAGGATTGAGATAACTCAATTCTCAACCTTTATCCTTACAAATAGCCCACAACTATAGTTATAGTTATGCTTGTAACAAACCCTCCCTTTCCAACAAAATAAGTATACATATAGATAATCCTAAAGTATTAGCGTTGTAAAATTAAACATAAAAATACACATTAACACATATATAAACAGATATACTTACAATTACACATTAACACTAAATACACACATATGCAAACACATGGAAAAAACTAAAACTAAGACACGAAGCATTTCACACATAAAATACAAACACACCCACATTATGCAGGATTGTGCATGCACTTGCACTCGCATATAACCACAAGAACATGCACACACATGTAAAAGTGCTCAAATGCAAACAAATACATGGTTACAAATAACTTTTTCAATTCCAAAGAGGACAACCACGTTTTGGTGGACTCAATCAAGATCATCAAAAGCACAATGGCATGTCATCTTGCATACAAAAAATCCTACAACACGTCATCAACAAGCCATGTTCCTTGGTTCATGTTCTTGGTGGTCTTGCTTGACAATATTTCATGAACATGCATGCACAAATTCATGTGACAACGTAGTTCTTTGTTGACCCTACTAAGCACCAATTAGCCTTAATGTCACTCACTGTTGAGCTAGTGTGCATGTCCTCCATTTTGTTACCACATGCAACTATCAAATGAGGTACTATGATCCCTATAATGTGAAATGTTGCAATAATGTCAAAAGGTACAATGCTACTTGGCTATGCTTCCTAATCCCTTATCCAAATAGCTAAAGCAATAATGCAAGTAAAAATCAAGTTACTACGATGTAATACCCTTGACTCCAAGTTATTTCACATAAATAGATAGATGATTATCACCTTCCTTGTATTGTAGTAGTAGGCTACAATTCCCCTAACAATGTTGTGTTCGCTACATGTTCAACATAACAAAACAATTGATATGATCATGATACAACTTGTAACAATGTTCAATGGCACAATAGAATGCCCATTGTTACCATCCTTTATCCCCACACATCTAAGGTTCCTTTAATAATCCTTTCAACTATCACAAGGACCACCGAATGTTCTTGCAAGTTATGGTCAATATCATACATGTCATTTACCTTGCACTTTGAGGTTATTCAAACTCTAGAGACTTATTAGTGAATTTTGTCCGTGTTTGGAAATAAACAATAGAACAATTGCAATGGGAGGTGCATCAAGTGTAGGCATTTGATTATTTCACAAGTTATTATCTTTTTTTGGAGGTTGCGAAAATGTTAACTTTTTTAATATTGCAAGGGGTTGGATGATGTAATTTGTAAATGTCAATCAATGTTCTAGAGGTGTCCTTTTGTTTGTCTACCTTGTTAGGATCATGACCGGCAATAAGCAGTTTCTCGTATGTATATTCAGGTGCAAAGAATTGAGTAAGATAGTGCACATACTGAAAACAAAAAATGAACAAGTCAAAAAACGCAAGTATTTTAAGGTGGAAAACCCGAAAGGGAAAAACCACGTGGAGTCCATAAATCTAAAACAGAATCACTATATTTGGGAAGAGTACAACGAGAAGCTCAAAGGCAACAACCTTAAGCTCTCCTTCATTAGACAGACGGTTGTAGAGTTACTCACCCACTAACTCTCACTCTCTCTCTTACACAGTTACAAAGGCAACGACCTCGTCAATAACTATACAAATGATTGTTCTATATCATAATGATTGCCCTAGGAGTATTTATACCAATACAACTTTTTGGGCTATTTACAGATATAACCCACAAGGGGGACATTAAGACTATTTACAAATATAGTCTCCCGAATCGGCTATTAAATCGATTATTCGATTTGTCGATTTTCGGCCTTGGCCAATTTCCCATCAACTCCATCTGATTCAACTTTTGCTCTTCCCATTGGGAGGGACCTATTCCCAACATACCTAGGGAGGAGAATGTTGTGTAAGTTGAAGTATAGCAAGATTGATCACAATCACTCCTCAAAAGGTATATGATGTTATGTGTGATCATGATACAATCACTCTCGACTTAAAAAGGGATACACACAGGGTTGCTTTTTCCGGGGACTTGATGAATGAAAAAAGTTCATTAATGCGACAATTAAGCATTATACTTGAGAAATGAATGGATGCAGAGTAGTGGGAGATATGTGGTTATTAATTCACAATCTCTCCACCAACATGAGCCTCATTGATGTAGGTGATTGGGGCAATTTGTGTTCCTTCTCATGCATTGATCAACAACAATCATGAGAATCTAGATGTTGTTTACCAAGCCCTCTTTGCAAACTAAGCCACCCTTAGGAGCTATCTTTTGAGTATATACGAAACACAAGTTATGTGCAAGAATACCCTATGTTTTCCAATAACTCAGGAATGTCCCACGAAGTGTATGTATTGCCACAATATTTCTCCTCTAGAGAAACCGAGACCACAGTATGTACATACATAATATACAATGTACATACATATGTATGTATACGCATACATACACGACGTGTCTATTATGACACAAATCATAAAGAGGGATGGTGAGGGAATCGCGACCACAGATGGTGCAGGTCGCTCAGAGGAAGGCGCGTTCAATCTGCACCATCAGATTTCGATAAGATAGAGGGCGCGAAAAAAAAAGTTCTACAGAGGTCGCCCAACCTTGTCAGAGGTCGCCCAACCGCAGGTAAGTTTATATTAAGTTGGTTGCCCAACCAACTTAATCATCAACGCAGGTCGCCCAACCGTATATTTTTAAAACGGTTGGGTGACTGGTTTAAGCAGGTCGCCCAACCGTAGGAAAGTTTATATTGAGTTGGTCGCCCAACCAACTCAATATAAGATGCAGGTCGCCCAACCGATGACTATAAAAGCCTAAAACCTATCATTATCTCTCATTTTTTCAAACGAGATTGACAGGGTTTTTTTGCCGAGAAAGAAAACTATCATTAGGCGGCCTGCAATCGACAAAAGTGGCAATCAATCTCCTCCATCACTATTCCCAAGTATGTACTAAACCCTATTACATCACTTTTTCTAATTTTTTTTACATGTGGTAGGAATAGTTGAGGGATTAGGGTTTGGAATAGTTGAGGGATTTTTTTTTTGTTGAGGGATTAGGGTTTTACTACATAAAAGGAAGGAATAGACTATATAGACGACATCTAATTATTGCAACATGATAAGTAGGATATAACATATGGGGAGATTTGAAAGTGAGGGATTAGGGTTTAGGGATTAGGATCATAAGGTATATGGGCCGTACCATCATTGAATCATGGAGATCATTGCTCACCATGTTTGATCCACACAAGAAAACCTAGATACACTTGTTGAACTTCGTCATAGTCTCATTCCACCACACCAACTAACCTAATCATTCTACCACAAGCATTATGATAATGATGATGGAGCTTTGGGAAATCTAGAGCTTGTATTTCTGTTTCAATATGGATGACACATGGATTCAGCCATATTTGCAATCATAATTTGTGTCATGGGTCGATTTTGGCCTCTAGCAAATGTTAACAGATTTTCTTCATCACTTTAAGGTTAGGATGAATGGCATTCTATTTCTTAAGGAACATAACCAAGCTTTGGTTTTCAATGAATTTAAGTTGTAATGAGATCTTTTGACTAGGCAACAATGATATGATCATTTAATGTATATGAGATAGTGACAACTCAACAATACCTAAAATGCAAATTTTAGTGCTTGATATGTGTAAATGAATGCCATGGCTCCAATCGTGGCTGAAAGACTGCTTCTTGAGGCAATATCATGGTGGCCAGATTGCGTATTGGTAGCCTCCCAAATGGCACTGAACGTTTGACATCGATTCTTGATTGTCTATTCATGGATGAGACATGGAAACCCTAAATCCTTTTTTATTGAGGTGAAGACATGTATCATTTCCAACATAATTCAGTAGTTGAATGCACTCTTCTATTTAAAGATTAGTTGATGATAAATGTGCAAGTGAATCATTAGGTAATCATCGTGCAAATGTTGTCATTTGCGAATTGTGTGTTCATAAATAACTTATTTTAATGGTGTGGCACATGGTTTGGTCACCATTTCACACGTTTAGAGTTAGTAATGTTTACATATGAATGTTTCCGTTTAGAAAAGTTTTGGTTGTTTTGGTTCTCTTTTGGATTGTATACATACTAAAAAAGGAACAAAGGGAAAGGTGTACAAGCATTGACCGTTTCCGAACAATGGGTTGTATATGAATCAGTGATGTAAACATATGCAAGTGGTGATGCTATATTAGATATACTTAGATAAATATGCATATGGCCACATTTATGTCTTCAAGTTTTAACGTCTTTTTTTGTAATTTACCGTGAAACTTGGGCTAACAGGTATCCTTGTGAAAGCAAACGATAACGCTTTTGATCAATCACAAATTTGTGCTAGCCTCAACAATAATGCATCAGTAACTGTAAGTTTTTTAATATAACATCTAATCTTCTGGTAATGCTACAAATGCAAATTTTATTTTGTACAAATCTGTACCAATCTCAGCGACATAGAATTGGCAATGTTAAGTTTGTGTATCTAATCTTTTGGCAATGTCATATGTGATTATTTTTTATACAAATCTGAGCTAGGATTCACAATGAAGCATCGGTAATGTAAGTTTCTGCATATAACAACTAATGTTGTATTAACTCCATAACTCCTTCTCTACTTCTTTAAATTGTTCTTTTTTCAGAATGCAATGCTAGTAGCTGCTAACGTTGTGAAAGCAGCAACATGTGAAGTAGAATGCCAATACATATCGAGTGAAAAGGCCAAGAGCATGGTAATAACAAGTACTTCGTTACTTCCTACTATGTGTATTATTTAAGGTCGTACATGGTCAAACCGACGTCTATATTTGTATATTATGAAGAAATGACATTGAATTGTACGTTCTAGTCCATTCAAATTTTATTTTATCACATAGAATGTGGTTCGAAACTATACTTAATTGAGCACATAAAATACGTCATTCATGTGGGTATTTCTCTTTGGGTTGTGGACAAATAAACATAGGGAAATAATTTGATCCCACTCACTCGCTGTCAATATCTGTCTACCCCATTACTCATCAAAATATCCCAGCGAGTCCTTATAATATGTGGGTATATGAGATATCGTTGTTTAAGACATCATATCCAACAAAATGATGCAATTATATTTATCTCTAATTCAGTGACCGAAATGATTTGCTTGAATGGTGGTAGATGGCTTCCAAGTCCAAGTACAAAGATTGGTGGGATTTTGATAACGATGACATATATCCAACTCAAGATAGGTATGTCACTGGTTTAGGGTTTGATGCATGTATGTTGACTCGTGATTTGTTAAAGGGTCTTCGTTAGAAGACATTGGAGAAGTTCCTCAGCCAACATGTCTAAGGGTGGGGAGAGAATGGACCAGACACTAGCGGTTCATCTGCCTCAGATACAGTCAATACTGTTACCGGCCGGCAAAGGAGTTCAGAGTGTGAAACGAAGGAGTTATTTAATTATTAAGGAATGGTTGTAAGTAAGCTATTAGTGTGGACGGACGGACCGGAATCGGTATGCCGTTCCGGATCCAGACCGATCCCGAACAGGTGCGGATGGTATCGTTTTGTACTACAAACTGGAAACCTATTTAATGGCTTGGATACAATGTAATGAGGAGCGGTTCATTAATGAAGCTTAGTGTTTTTATCTCTCTGTGTTAATTGTCGTTCTGCATTCATTGTTATATCTTACGCGTGTGATTATTAAGGACAATCTTGCTAAGTGACCTAATTAAGTTGGATTAATCGTTGAGCCTAATCCTCTTGCCGTAACACCCCTTTGGTGAAGTGTCTTCCGTAGAAACCCTGTGTTAGGCCATTGTCCGGCCCTAAGAGTTAACACAGTTTTTGGCAACCACGATTCCTATTTTTGCAGCGAACGAATGCATGAATGGATGACTAGATCAACGCACGACCTGGTTACAAATCGAACTCAACACCTTGCCGAAAGGCAAAGGAGACGTGAGGCTTTCCAGCAAGCGGCGCAGGAAATTAGAGCGGATCGCTCGTTTTCCAACGTAATCCGGAGTCCCTCGGTTATAGCAAACATCGCACCCGGACAACGGCAGCAGCCTAAGCAACCTCCGGGAAACCGAATCCCTTCTCCAAGCATTGGCAAGCGGAGAAGGCGAAGCAGAAGCCTTTTCAGCGTATGAATCAGATTCCGAAGGGGGATACAGCGTGCACACAAACTACTGTAGTAGCAACGACACCCCAGGCGGACCGGAGGACAAAGGATCGGACACCTTACCGACATCGGAACCGGAAGTGCTAAGGCTGGAACCTCCGGAACCAGAAGCAGAGAAAGAGCGACCTCCGACACCGGAAGTCGAGGAGGAGAGGCCTCCGTCACCAAAAGAAGAGGAAAGACCACCGATGTTGGAGACAAATCAGGAACAACCACCGACGCTGGAGAAAAACCAGGAATGACCACCAACACCACCAGCCCGCGCACCAATACCGGATGACGACATGTCGTTCCAGTACTCCAAGTATAGAGATGATCCAGACGCGGAAGCTCATGTTCACGCCTTTGAACAGACATGGGAAGCAAACCATGTGTCCCAGCGATTGACCCCAGAGGAAGAGGAAAGCTCTAAGATAGCGGAATTTGGCGTCACATTGGAGGGACCGGCAGCAAGATGGCGCCGGACGCAGGACCCGTCTACCATCACCACCTTCGCAGATTTACAAGCTAAATTCTTGCATTTTTTCCACAAGGAGGTGGACCAGATAGTAATGGTGGGCTTGTTTTATACCATCCGACAAGAGGAAGGGGAGAGCATTCCCCAGTTTGTCATCCGGTTTCAACGGATGCATAGTCAGCTTGCCCGCGCACCCCCGGAGGAGGAATTACGGACTATATTCCTAAATGCGCTCCGGGAACCCCTACGCACGGTTTGCACAGTAATTGACTTCCGCGCGAGTACCATTGACCAGGTCATTGACCGGGTGAGAGAGATGGAAAAGACAAGCTCCTGGCTCACACTTGGAGCACTCCAACGGGCGTTACTGTCCGATGAAGACCTCCTGTTTCGGCAAGCAATACAGTGCACAACCTGCTTGAATTCCAGACACTCGGCACTAGAATGCACTATGAGGACGCAATGTGTAATCTGTCAATCCAAGGGCCATACAACGGATAGGTGCGAGTATAATCTATTGAACCGGCAAGCACCGCCCGTCCGACAAATAGAGCCACGCAGCAGCCAGGATGAAGAAGAGGAACACTGGCGGCGAATGGACCGATACCGACCGGCACAGGATGTCCGGTATGGCGATCGACGGGAGAATGATGTCTGGTACGGTGATCGGCGGGATAACTACGACCAGTACGATAGATATGATCGGTACCGGGATTACAATAGATGATACAAACATTACGACCGGGAGCACTCCCCCGGGTATCGTCAGCAACGGGAGGAATACGGCAGATATAACGACCAACCTCGTCAAGAGTACCGCAATAAGAAGAACTATAATGAAAAATGACATTTCAGAAAAGGCGGCCACCCACGGGATCCGGAACAACGAGCTTCAAGCAGCCAACCGGCCCAAAACCCCGCACTTATCACAAGACCTGCCCCGAGTACAACAAACAATGTTGAATCCAGCAATACCCGGAAAGCCTACTGCTACTATTGCCGACAGGAAGGCCATTATAGTAATCAATGCCCGGCGAAGAGCTATGACAAACGACTGGCAGTAAACATGGTAGTCCCTAAAGTGGCAGATCTGCAGCAGGTGACCACAAGGTCAAAGGGCATGGCCAAGGAATGGGAGACGCAGGAGACCATCCGGAAGCAAGCGACGGAATGGGTGAAGAAAGCAAATGAGCAAAACGTAACAGACTTAGAGCGGCAAAAGGAGAACACCATAGGGCTTGCCAACGGCAGTCACTCCGAGAACGAGACATGGCAAGCGTTGCAAGAATGTCAGATTACGCTGCCATTAGGAAGACTTCTACAGCTCGTGTCGAGATTCACGGAAGGACTGAAGACAACCATGACGGAAGGAGAATCATCACCGGCACCGGTACTCTTCTCGAATCCGAAGGAAGGACCAACGATGGTGGACACCAACAGTCCGGTAATTACTGCCATTGTAAAAGGGAAAGAACTCCCCGGCACAATAATAGACAGAGGCTCCGGTGTGAATGTAATAAGCCTCCGAACGTGTGATGCCCTGGGAATCCACGAGTGGGAGCCGTGTCTGTTCTGGTTACGGATGGCCGATACAAGCTCAGTGCGGCCGACAGGATTAATACGAAAATTAGAAGTCACCGTTGGCGGTCATACATTTCACATCTCGGCAGTAGTGCTACAATTACAGCCACAAGGCGCGTACCCGCTATTCCTGGGGCGGCCGTGGTTGAAAACGGCACATATCAAATAGAATTGGAGGAAAAATATAATTACCTTCCGGCGAGGAAAAGCCAAGGTACGTGTACCAACACTGCCAAGGATGAGCACTGGCAAGGAATGTACACCGTTGTATGCAGAGTGCGTCAACATGCTAGAAGGGTTAGCTGACAAAGAAGAAGCTTAGTACTTGCAGGAAAACCCAAAATTCGTACCCCTCTTCGAAATTGACATTGTCGAAGCAGTAGCACCATACTTACCGCAGCCGGAAGAGACTGAAGCAGAACCGGATAAGGACGCAATCCGAGAGTTACGGCAAGCGCAGGAAGCATTGGAACGGGAAATGGCCGTTTCACAGCGCGTAAAAGAGTCGCAACTTGAAGAGGTGAACCTAGGGACCACGAACGAAGCAAAACCGGTGCATATCGCCAAGGAGATGAAGTCCGAAGACAAAACGGCGATGATCACACTTCTCACGGAATTTCGCAACGTGTTTGCCTGGTCATACGAAGACATGCGAGGGCTCGACCCTCAGTTATACCAGCATCAGATTCACTTGAGCAAGGACGCAAAACCAGTGGCACGAAAGACTGTATCGAATGAATCCTAATTATGCCGCCAAAGTCAAGGAGGAAATCGACAAACTGCTAAGAGTTGGTTTTATCCGTCCGGTAAAGAAAGCGACATGCCTGAGCCCAATCGTAGTCGTACCGAAGAAGAATGGAAAAATTCGAGTTTGTGTGGACTGCCGAAACTCAATGCGGTTGGATGTCGTCGCTGGCCATGAGGTCTATAGCTTTCTAAACAGATTCAGCGGGTATAATCAGATCCGGATGCACCCCGACGACCAAGAGAAAACGGCTTTTGTCACCGAATGGGGGGGGTGTTTGTGGCCGTGGTGATGATGTTTGGACTCAAAACGGCACCGGCAACATTCCAACGAATCATCATGGAAATCTTTGGTGAATATATCCCGGCTTTTATGCAGGTTTTCCTTGACGATTTTGCCGTCTATAGCCGGGAAGAGGATCATTTGCAACACCTCCGTCTTTGTCTAGAAAAGTGTAGAGCGTACCGGCTAAGCTTGAATCCGGCGAAGTGTGTATTTGGCGTGTCCAGTGGAACCCTACTAGGACATATTGTGAGCAAGGAAGGCATTGCAGTCGACCCGGACAAAGTGAAAGCCATATTAGAAGCACCGGCGCCGGCAACGGCAAAGGCATTGAGCCGGTTCTTAGGCCAGATCCGGTGGCACAGCCGGATGCCCCGATACTTGGCCGACCTGGCTACACCGTTGCATGCCGCGGTACATCGAACACCATTCCAGTGGACCGACACCGAGGATAGGGCGTATAGGGCCCTCAAGGTACTATTGTCGCAAGCACCGGTAGTGCAGCCTCCGGATTGGAGTAAAGAATTTCATGTGTTCGTGGACGCCTCCGACATCGCAATCGGAAGCACACCGATGCAACTTACGGAGCCAAAGTGGTACCGGCCAGTGTACTATGCCAACCGAAAGCTATCCCAAGCGGAACGGAACTACTCTACCACGGAACAGGAAGCTCTAGGGATGATCTACAGTGTGACAAAGTTTCGACATTATTTATTGGGAAGGAAGTTTTCCTTCCATGTAGATCATTCGGCACTCCTCTACCTAGTGTCCAAGGTGTCACTCATTGGTAAGTTGGCCCGGTGGACCTTACTGTTACAGGAATTCGAGTTCGAAATATTCCACCGACCCGGTATACAGCATGCCGTAGCGGATTATTTAAGCCGACTAGAGTTCGGAGAGACGGGCGACGGAGTAGCAGACGAGTTTCCGGATGCGAAGCTGTTTCGAGTCACTACGGAAACGGCAGATGAAACGGTGGCACAGGAAGACAAGTGGCTCACAAATATGCACCAGTTTCTGAGCACAGGACTGCCTTCGGAGGAGATGAACCGGGACGAAAAGAAACGCCTGGCGGTGCAAAGCCGACATTTCTGCTTACTGTGAGACACACTTTACCACAAGGGCACGGACGACATATGGAGACGGGTTGTGCGCAACGATGAAAAGGACCTCATACTGAGGGAAGCCCACTGCGGAGTTGCCGGAGGTCACTATGCTGGAGATGCGATGGCCAGGAAAATATGGCAAAGTGGCCTATGGTGGCCAACTACATTAAGAGATGTTGTACGGTACGCAAAAGAATGTGACCTATGCCAACCAATGGGCCAGCCAACGGAGCAAGCTCGGATGCCACACCAGCCTGTACTACCACTCGAACCATTCTAGAAGTGGGGACTGGACTTTGTTGGACCGTTCAAACCACCGGCAATGAGAACAGGTAATCGGTACGTCATCGTCGCGACGGATTACTGCACGAAATGGGTGGAGGCCAAAGCCTTAAGAGACAACACCGATGCGTCAATGGCAAAATTTCTATACGAACACATCTAGTGCCGTTACGGATGCCCAATCGAATTAATAAGCGACCAAGGGGGGCACTTTCTCGGCCAAGTAGTTGAAAGCCTGACGTCATTCTATGTCGTTGTCCATAAACGGAGCACACCGTACTATCCGCAAGCAAACGGGTTAGCTGAGTCGACGAACAAAACGCTCCAGAATATCCTCCGGAAGATCGTCAACGAAAACCGAACGGATTGGGATACCAAGCTACATAGCGCGCTTTGGGCATACTGGACAGCATACAAAACGAGCATCCGAACAACACCGTTCCGGTTAGCGTTCGGATTAGAGGCGGTCATGCCGGTGGAATTCCAAGTACCAAGCTTACGGATCCAGCTACGGGAATGGCTGAACGAGAAGGAGTCAGAGGCAATACGGTTAACAGCGCTGTGTGAACTCGAGGAACAACGACTGGCAAGCATCCTGCACTTAGAATTGGAACAACGGCGACGGAAAGCATTTGTCGACCGGCACAGGAAAGGAAATGAAAAAATGTTCGAAATCGGCAAGCCGGTGTTAGTATTTCAGACCCGGATGGGCAAGATGCCGGGTAAACTACGGTTTAGATGGACCGGCCCGTATTGGCTGACACGTGAGTATAATGGGTCCTACCAGTTAGGGACACTTGCCGGCGAAGTGCTAGGCAAATGGGTCAATAGATTCAGATTGAAGCCATATAGAGGACCGATGCCTAAGAACCCATTTGAGCAAAGGACCGACACCGGATCGGGAACCGGTGCGGAAACGGCAACCTGTGAGGGAAACGGCAACCACCAAGACGGAGGAGACGGCAAGCCGATAACTGGGGAGAATGAGGCGACGGCAAACCGTAATGAGGCCGGTAAGGGTCCGATAGGACCAACGGACAAGTAACCTCACACTACATTTAAAAAAAAAAAAAAACAGCGAAGTAATCATGCAAAAGCGAGGTATGAACGGACGAGAGAGCGAGGAGCGAAAAGGTACGTAGTGGGCATTTAAGCGCCGCCACAGGACATAATGCTATTTTAGTACACGACGTGCACACGCTCGAAAAAGGCACCAGAATGCACAGAGAAAAACCATAGCGCATGGAGACCTTCTCATTTCGCGAACCTAGGAGCACAGAAGCCCCAAGGCGTTGGCAGATCATCAGACGAGAACCTACACACAGAGAACCCCCGCTTTCTGAACTCTCTCTCTCTCACTCTCACTCTCATCACCATCTAACCTCGCCACCACAATCCGACCTCGACACAGACATGGACCCGCAAACGCTGTCGGAAGCCGCCAAGAAATGGCTAAAGCAACACAGGCTCGAGGGCTTCTTGACGATTATAGAGGCACCGCCACACAAAGAAGCCGACAAGGTGATCAAAGAAATCGACACAAAGGTCATAACGGAGGAGGCGATCCGTGCGTTAACAGGCCTTCCAGAGGGAGGCATATTCACGATCGACAATCCGACCTCGGAGCAACTCATCAAGTATTTTGGTGAGTACTCCCTAGCCAGCAAGGGCTACCGGACACAGGGCGGCGGAGATATGTTGTTCCGCGAGATTGGCCGTGTGCTCCACGAATATGGCCATGTGTACCCTAGACCCCCTGTCATGTCGCAGAACCGGGCAGGGATGATCATCGCCACCTATGAAGGGATCAAGGTGGATTGGCCGGTATTGATCGCAGACGGGTTGTGTGCGGCGATCAAGATCGTCAGAGGAAAAGACGGCAAAGAAGGCTGAGACGGACGGAAGATATGGCACGCAGTAACGCAGTGGCTCACCTTGCTTGTGCCACCCGTCCAGCCCGTCTAGCCCAAGAAGCGGGGAAGAGTGGCGGACGGCACCCCAAAGACTGCTTCCAAAAGACAACAGATGTTGGCCTCTAAGGCCACTAAGGGGAAGGCGGCGGACGTAGAACAGGCGGGAAAGGAGAGCGCCAGCCGGAAGCGGCCAACGGATGCGCAGGAGGAACCACCGGTACGGCCCGTAAAGATTACACTCCGTCGACTGGTGAATAGAGAAGCGGACCCCTTGGCGTCAAAACTCAATGCCGGGACTCAGGAAGAGGAAATAGAGAAGGAGCCTACAGAGCACCTCCAGCGACGGTCGTCGGCAAGGACCGTTGAGGCAACCGGGAAACGTTCGGACCCTCAGACGGAGGGAACACCGGCTCCCCATACTGAGACTCCCACGCCAAGGGAGGAACCGGAACCGGTGCGCATGGCACCGGAATCAGAAGCCCCTGCACCACCGGCAGCACCGGCAAGTCCCGTTCTGCCAGAGCCGGAAAGGTCAATGCAGCCTCCCTCGGTCAACCAAGAAGAAGCGCAAGGGGAACCAGGACAGTAGGGTGGTCCACGAGCAGAAACGGAATTGCAACTCCAACGGAAACCGTTCCAGAGAGAGATGTGGCGCAAGCCTAGGAGCTTGTAGAATTGAGAGATGAACTTGCCGCACAAGAAGCGTTAAGGAGCCGTGAACGTGAATTGAAGACAGCGGCCGAAGCAGAATTAAAGAAGATTGCTAAAAACCTCCACCGGGCAGAGGAGAGCCTCCGGAAAGGCCATCAAGCGTACGACCGGCTAAGGGAGGAAAAAGACAAAGTGCTACAGGAAAAGGACAAGTTGCGGAAGACGGCGGAAACGGAAATTGAACGGCTAAAGGAGGAGCTCCGTCAACAGAAGGACCGCGAGGACCGGGCCCGTCGACAGATCAACGTACGGCTCAAGCAAAAGACAAATGATTTTGAGCACCTGCACCGGGATTACAAACGGCTGGAAATGGAGCATAAGGAACGGATGGACGAGCTCCGGCAGGAAGTTGATCGGGCCGCGACGACGCTCACCGACGAATGAGCGGAAAATACAAGATGGTTGGACGAGGCGGAGAAGGTCCGGATGGAGCTCCAAAGGCAGCAACAGGAAGAAAGGGAGAGAGCGTCAACGGTATTGCAAAAATTACAAAGCACATATCAAGGGCAATTGACGCATTACAAGGAGCAGGCGGATGACAACGTCAAAATCATCAAGCAATTGAAGGAGGAACGGCAAGCTGCGGAGATCAAATCGCAGATGGGAACGAGCCGGATTCAGTGCATCCTCCGGGCATGGCTAAATCAGACAAAACGGTTGATTGACGAAAGCTCCGTAAGATGGTGGACAAAGTGGGCACAAAATACGGCGGAACTCCAATTGCTACAGGCAGATGTGGAAAACCGGCGGAAGGAAGGAGATGATTGTTACACGTTGACTTCCGAGGATTTCACCGCCATACGGGACGAGCTGGCCGAAGACTTCCAAGTCCTGGCGGATGAACAGCTGGTGCAGGTCCGGCAACTCGTAGCTCAGCTAGACGATGATAGGCTGGACGCTCAAATCCAGTTTGAGAGCTACGAGCGGTCCCGGGTTCGGGAAGAAAAAGCACGGGAAGCAGCAACGGTTAACCTTAGTGATGAGGAACCGTCGCCGGACGAGGGCCAGGCTGGAACCAGTCAACCAGAGACCACTACAACGGAGGGAGCAACGACGGTAACGCCGGTGTCAGAGCAACAAACAGAGGAGCAGCCGCAGCAGCCACCAACGGACCAGTCGCAGCAGCCATCAATGGAGCAACAACAACAACAACAACAACAACCAATTCCAGATGAACCATTGGAGACTCTCGAACAAAGCATTCTGGATATTTTGGACAAAGAATAGCAAGGGTCGGATGGTGGATTCGACGTACAAGGTACTGTCCCACGGGCGTGCCATGTGTTACCGGCCGGCAAAGGAGTTCAGAGTGTGAAACGAAGGAGTTATTTAATTATTAAGGAATGGTTGTAAGTAAGCTATTAGTGTGGACGGACGGACCGGAATCGGTATGTCGTTCCGGATCCGGACCGATCCCGAACAGGTGCGGATGGCTCCGTTTTGTACTACAAACCGAAAACCTATTTAAAGGCCCGGATACAATGTAATGAGGAGCGGTTAATTAATGAAGCTTAGTGTTTTTATCTCTCTGTGTTAATTGTCGTTCTGCATTCATTGTTATATCTTACGCGTGTGATTATTAAGGACAATCTTGCTAAGTGACCTAATTAAGTCGGATTAATAGTTGAGCCTAATCCTCTTGTCGTAACACCCCTTTGGTGAAGTGTCTTCCGTAGACACCCTGTGTTAGGCCATTGTCCGGCCCTAAGAGTTAACAAATACATGCCATGGCAACATTTGACCAAGATGCTCCTCCAAATGGTATGTGGATTTGGTGTCGTTGCAATATGTCAATCTTAAATATGTAACACATACAGAAGGAACAAATGCTCCTCGCCCAGACTCGTTGTATAAGGTTGGAAGAGATGCAAATGGGAACAAGGCCCGTGCGTGTATCTATACTGAGTATTGCCGCCTATCGCCAAGGTGGCATCGCAAAAAAAAGTGACATGGAATCACATTTACACAGGGAACATGGAATAGACATAGTCCTACCACAAGGGATGCGTATAGAGGAGGAGGAGGGTACTCTGGGGGCATGCTTTAATAGCTATGAGCGTCAAAGATCACTCAGAAGATTCATGGACCCCGAAATCAAGTACAATAGAAATCGACAAACATATATCCGGAAGCTTAAGGTTAGGGTTGTTTCGAGGCCCAACTCTATTCCTGCTGAACTCCGTCTTGACACAAAGGCAGAGTTTGTGGTGCGATTTATGGACAACGAGATGGCCATATATGACTCCAAAAAGGATGAGCGTTTGGAGATGTTGACGAAGAAGATAAGATCCGGTTTGGATTCTTATGTAAGTATGAGCGAGGATTTCATTTGAGATATGTGTTGGAGGGTTTATTGGCAGAATTAAGATAATAACATATGTCTTATTGTGGTGAGACAATGTAAAAAGGCGGGGATATCCCCCCAACTGCAGGGTGTGTCCACGGATGTGAGTGAGGCTCTAAACCCATCTGAGGGTGGTGTGTCCACTCCACCGAGACGAAGAGGACAGAAGATGCCAGTCCGACGGAAGGAGGTCGAGTTAAACACTGATCTTTATGTCACCCTAACATCATATTCAAATGACCCTGCATCGAATGTGGCCACAGTTCAAATTTAGCATGACAAGGGCATAAGGTTGTGGATCCAAACACCGAATAAACACTTCTCCAGGTAGTTTTATGTGAAATATAAATTAGTATCCTACTAACTAACATTGAGTGTGGTATACCTACTCAAACTACATATTTCTATGCATTCAGGTACCAGCTGACCTGCCAACGTCTCGATATGGCCCTTGACGTTACCGAGTCAGATCTTGAGACAATGTGCAAGTGTCGTGAAATGGCATCGACGTGGAGTATGACCTTATTCACATTGTTTATGGAGTACTCGCTGCCAACCGAGGTGACAAAACGCTTCACCATCGTCGACCCATTGTGGGTGCAACTACACCAGCAAGCGATGAAGGGGCAAGCCATCCTTAGGAAGGTGGCTGAACGTGATTTTATGTTCATTCCGATCGTGCTTGACGACCATTGGGTGTTGTGGACGAAGATGTGACAACAAGTTTCTAAGCTTACCAACAAAGTAGTCTTCTGTGATCCATTAAACAACGCAACAACTAACAACGTGCGGAGAATGGCAGAGTTGGCGATTCAGACCATTTCATCTGAACCGTCAGACCACACCATTGTGTCTGAGGGTCGACATCATGTATTGCACATCCCAACTCAGCCAAATTGTTGGGATTGTGGCTTTTACGTGATGAAGACTATCCAGATGTTGGTGGAAGAGTTCTTACGAGGATGGATACCTCCGACTTTTGTAAGTGTAATTGCAATGCCTTATTCATGTGGATTGTGTATAGATTTGTTCTTATACATATTTGGTGACAGGGCATAGAGATGTGGTTCACCAAACGCGAAGTGGATTCACTTCGGATTCATGTGGACGAGTGGGCATGAAGGGTACTAGGATTTGCACCTGCGACCGATGGCTCCATATTGTAAATTTTGTGTCTACTATTTTCAACACAGATTTTGTTATAGAGCTGATGTTGTAACTATATTTTGGAATCCACACAAATTTTGTATAGTGAGAATCGACTCATTGTATATCGTGAGTACTTATTAATGGAAAAGTTGTTTACAACAAGTGTTTATCTCAAGTTGATTTGTTGTTTTAAACCAATCTCAAGTTGTGATCTCCAATTGATTTGATGTTTTAAACCAATCTCAAGTGTAAATCAATCTCAAGTTCTTATCTCAAGTTGGTTTGTTGTTTTAAACCAATCTCAAGTGTAAACCAATTGCTTTGCGGTTTTAAACCAATCTCTTCGAAAAAGCTGTTTTAAACCAATAGATCGCCCAACCCTTGTAAAAAACATCAATGGTAATAAACCAAGTTGCCCAAACCTCTTAAAATTAATCGTCTCATAATCCAGGTCACCCAAACCTCTTAAACCTCATTCTCTCCTAATCCAAGTCGCCCAACCTGTTTAAATATGGAAAATAAACAAGTCACCCAACCTATATTTACCAGGTCACCCAACACTTGTAAAAAACATCAATGGTAATAAAGAAGGTTGCCCAAACCTGTTAAAAATCTTTCTCTGTCCTAAACTAGGTCACCCAACCGTTTTAAAAAATAGCTCGCTTTTAGAATCCAAGTCGCCCAACCTGTTAATCACATTCGGCCAAAAAAACAATCATATTAACATTTAAATTAATCACATTTTAAGTCACATTAAACCCTTCATCGTCATTTTAATTAGAGCCGATTCCATCTCCAATTAATTACCTCTTAACATTAGATTCAATTAATCACATTCTTTTTCTTAATCAAGTTCAATTAATCACATTCTCTATGTCTTAATCAAGTTTAATTAATCACATTCTCTATGTCTTAATCAAGTTAAATTAATCACATTCTTTGTCTTAATCAAGTTCGATTAATCACATTGTCTGACTTAATTAGGTTCAATTAATCACATTCTCTATCTTAATCACATTCTTTGTCTTAATCAAATTCACTTAATCACATTCTCTGTCTTAAATTACCTCTGATTAATCACTACAAGAATTAGAAGTTGTCGAGATGAATCCAAATGAAGTAGATTTCATGACGCCCTTGTATGATTTTGAGGATGGTTATGCATCACCATACTCTGCAACCATTGACGAAGACTTGGATTCGTCTGCATCTGAAGACTATGAGTCGACTTCATCCAAAGAAGAGGCGGAGGAGGTTGGTCCCTTCATGTTCTGTTCGACGAGGTATTTTGCGTTCACAAGAGGTACGTACAATTTAATGCTTAAAGTTTTATCAGGTCTAGTTAAGGTAATGTTTGAAACATTAAGCACAATTGCAAGGGGTGCACCTCTTAATTTACATGCATGGCGGCGCATGAAGAGTCGTCTCACACTTAGAAATGAGAATGCAATACACCTTAAGGCATCACCTCATCTCCAGGTTATGCATGTAGAGAAATGGAGGGACATAGTATTGGCGTCACATTGTGGCGCATCGCATCATTCTTTGACGGGTACTCTGACAAAGTTAAAGAGACTTTGGTCCAATGACCTTCGTGACCATGGGATCCCTAGTGCATATGTGAAAGCAGTGGTTGACCGATGTGGTTGTCAAATTGTGTCAAGGTTAACTCCATCTGACATGGAGGGGACAAGTGTCGTGAAATATAAAAAGTCTAGACCCATAGAAGTGATCAAGATAGAGGCCCATAAGGTTGATGATACACTCATAGATGTTCAATTGAGGTATCACACACGCTTCCGTACAGGGGCCACAAGGGGTGCACATGTGGCTAGGTATAATTGTCACCGATCCGGTGTGACCAACAAGCAATATCCGTGCACTCGACATAGAAAGCATTCATCCCGATGTGGGTTTACTTTTCATGTGAATGCTCGAATGAATGACGGGATTGACCATGGGACAATGACCCTTTCAATATATGAACCTCATACGGGTCATGTATCGGGAAGTAGACCAAATGCGTACTATTTGCCGGTGGCCCCAAATGTTATAAGTTGTTGCAGATGAGCATGTGTAAGGAAGCATATCAAAAGTCCAAGGCTAGTTCATTAGACCTTGTGATTTATAGGTTCTTTATGATACCAAAGGAGGTCCATAACATGGCCAACAAGTTAAATTTTGGGCGTACTATGTGTGAAGTTGATTGGTCTTTGATGATGCAAGAGGCCTATGCCCTCCAAGATCTTGGGAAGGTGGGTCATGTCCAACCCTACTTGCCTGGTGAATATGGATCTCCCGCAAGGCAACCATTCATCTTGGTGCTCCAAGATGAATGGATGTTAGAGATGTGTGAGCGATTGTCAATAAACAACTCTTGGGCAATCGACTCCACGTTTAAAACAAACCAATTTGGCTTGCCATTATATGCAGTTGTGGCTCCAAATGCCATGGGAGTTGGTATGCCATTATGGTACATGATATGTAGTTCTGATAAGGGGTCTAACCATGAGCAAGTAGCTTTAGAAACTTGCTTGAGAGTCATATTTGCATGGATGCCCAATGTGAGGCCAAATGCCATAGTCATCGATAAAAGTTGGACATCATATAATGCCATAAGTAATGTGGTTGCAACAGACCGATTATCTTGGATAGTTACAAATGGGCAAAGGTCACAAACACATTGTCGACTTTTGTTATGTTAGTTCCATGCACAAAAAACATGGCTGGACAACTTGTTGCCAAAGGTAAGTGCAACTGAGAGAAACCATCTTTATAATCGGATGTGCCAACTCATGCAATGCATTACTGAATCCACATTCAATGCCCAATGTGAGGAGTTAAAGGTAGAATATGCAAACAAGCCAAGTGTTTGGCAATATATAGAAGGAGGATGGTGTGGCTTGACATGTGTGTGAAGGAAACTGTGGCCCAAATTTGGTAGAATGTTCAACTACGGACATGTTGACACTACCAATCTTGTGGAGAGACATTGGTAGTTTATCAAATATACTGCCTTGAGAGGGAGGATAAACCGATCAATTACCGATCTTGTGCATGTTAATCGGGGACAGTCAAACTAGCACTTGCATCGGGGGTACTGTTATTGAATGGTACAAGCAACGACAAGAAATATGTGAGACTGGTAGATTTGCACCCTGTGCAATTTGTAGGGATCAAACAACAAGACTTAATGAGGCCGAGAGGCTACTCGAGAGGTATGAAACTAATGATGCAACAATGCATATTGTGGACGAGCCCCGATATTGGTTTAAAATATTGAGCTTGACAAAACCGAATGTATGGTATAATGTATCGCTCCAATGCTCATATTGTGATTGCCAAGACCCTACGAGTAAATGTAAGCATATACTCGGCATTCGGATGATCATTGAGAGGCACATGCCACATTTATGTGGGTCGTTGCCTTTTATAGATCATGCAACCCATATACGCAATGACCATTTCACAGAGATGGAAGTGGAGATAGAGGTAGAATTGGTCAAGGAGACAAACCCTATAACATCACAAATGGAGGAATGGGAGTCAAAATTACAAACGGCTGAGGGGGCTATTCAATGTCTTAGGCAAGGGTTACAATCCCTCGACCGTGCAACATTTTTGGCATGTATGGAGTCCATTGAAGAAATGAGTCAGATGGTGGTGTATCACGCAAGTGCACTGAAACCAACCAATGAAGAAGATCGTGGATCCATAAGGCGTAAGGAAGCAATTGGTGCAAAAAGGGAAGCATCCGTCAACATTTCACAAGATCTTATTGGCAGCTCCCCAAACACTTCCAAGGCACACATCGGAAAAATGCAAAGAGGCACAAGTCGAGCTAGGAGGCGGTTGCCAATATGTGCGACAAAGAAGATTCGATGCTTGCATTGTGATGCCTTGACCTTTAGATCAAGGGACTCAAATGTTGATTGTTGCAAGAATTGTGGCCACATCTTGCCATCATCTTCGGGATGAGCCATAAACATAGTTTGAGTGGTTTTGCAGACTAGTGCATTTGGGTTTACAATGTTTAAAGTGGATTTATGTTGATTTATGAGTGCATTTGGGAGTATGTCATATGTTGATTTATGTTTTAAGTTTCGTGTTTCAAGTATGTCACATGTTGATTTGGGTTTACGATGTTTAAAGTGGATTTACGTTCAAAGGATGTCATATGTTGATTTATTTTTCAAGTATGTCATATGCTGATTTATGTTTTAAGTTTTATGTTTCAAATATGTCGCATGTAGATTTATGTTTCAAGTATGTCATATTTTGATTCATGTTTCAAGTATGTTATAAGTTGATCTCTGTTTTAAGTTTTATGTTTTTTAACTTTTAACTTTTATGTTTTAAGATGATTATTTGTTTTATGTTAAGTATGGTGAAGATCGTCAATTTTGAATAATTTAAGGTTAGATTTTGTGACGATTTGATATGTTATTGTAAGTTTTAAGGGTAATGATCAAGCTTACTTGAAGATTTTGGTCGAAATGATACATTTGGTTGGGTGACCTGCAAAGGTCAGGGTTGGGTGACCTACAACGGTTGGGCGACTTGTAACGGTCAGAGTTGGTAATTTAAGGTTGGATTTTGTGACTGTTTGATATGTTATTGTAAGTTTTAAGGGTAATGATCAAGCTTATTTGAAGATTTTGGTCGAAATGATACATTTGGTTGGGCGACTTGCAACGGTCAGAGTTGGGCGACCTTCGACAGGTCTTTTTTCGCGCGTTCTTTCTTATCGAAATCTGACGGTGCAGATCGCACGCGCCTTTCTCTGAGTGAGCGACCTGCACCGTCTGTGGCTGCGATTCCCTCGCCAACCCTCTCTATGATTTGATGGAGAATAGACACGAGCATACATACATATATATGTACATACATACATATATACATACATATAGTACATATATACATATGTATGTATGTATGTATGTATGCATATTGTCGTCTCCGTCTCCTTCTCCTTATCCTTCCTCTGCTCTGCCAAACACTTACGTTTAGACGCGATTGTCCAAATGGAAGGCGCATGGAACAAACTCCTCCATCCTCTCAACTTCACAAGCAGCGGAAGACCAGAGCTTCTCGAAGGTGAAATAGAATGCCATCTTGTCGAGAACGCAGACCTCGAAGCAGACGGATCTCCTCCACTCCGATCTGGTATGGTTTCTTTCACTACTCACCGCATTCTTTGGTTCGATCAGAAGATCAGAAGAGGAGGTTCTCTACCTCTTCCTGCCATCTCACAGATTTATCCTCCTAAGAAAAACATCAAATCCGTTCTTTTCTCGACGCCTCGCATCAAAGTTGAGGTTTATTTGACCATAGAAGGAACTCCTTCTCTTCAAGGTCACTTAAATGCATCTTCGTTTGCTTCCATTTCGGTTGTTTTGCGGAATCAATCCGGTGGAGACTCGACTTTTGTTAGGTTATCGGAGATTCTTCAGATGAAAGCATGGGAAAGAACGTCTAGTATAGAGAAGGAGAGGTTTGATAGAAGGAAATATAGTAGCCATGGAATGGCTTTCGAACCATCTAGTAGTACGATGCAAGAATTGGTTGGTCCAAGTCGAGCTTCACCAGCCATGGCGGGCCTTTCTGGTATCCTTAGGAAGGAACAAGAGCAATGGGAAGAGACCGATAAGAATCTGCAGGAGGCATTCATTGATCTAAATGCATTAATGGTCAGTTCCTTCTAAATATACACATGAGAAGATTTAAAATTTTCGTTTTTGGTGTGTCTGAGTGCAATATGCCTGTTATATGTATGAGTCATAATGTCTGTTATCTTCATAAAATGCTCAAATTACCGTCAGTAGTCCCAAATGCACTATTGATAGCTTCATTTATTGAGAGTTTTATGTATTTTTCTTTACGGATTTTGTGTGTAAAATTTATGGATCACAATTTGTGGTCTCTTGAGCAAATGCACAAATTTTCGTTTCTCGTTCTAAGATCTACAAATGATCAGTTTTGTTGAAATACAAATATAAGGGAATTCAAGATTTTCTTTCTGATGTGTATGTATGTATAGCGAGTGTTTTTACATAATATCTGCAAATTTACAATTAGAGTTCTAAATGCGCTAATGATGAGTTTCCAGAACTATAAATAGAGAATGATGTTCTAATTTTTTATATGTTTATATACCATGTGAATGTACAAATTTGTGTTTCTAGATCTTAAATCAAATGCATTAATGTTCAGTTTCTTGAGTTCTAAATGTGATTTGACATTTTTGTTCGCATGAAAAAGTTCACCCCAGAACCCTAGGCCAATTAGTCCATCCTAGTTAACTTTGATAAATAGGAGAATCATAACATTTACTGTAAATAATGGTGCCATAATATTTTAATATCGTGTAATCTGTGTCTCTAGGGGATCCTTAAGGGAGAAAGAAACAAGAACAGAAATTCTGTTTATGTGTATGGAAGGTGAACCAGCCTATAGATGAGTTTACCATATGCTGATTATTTCCTATCTAAACTTCTGAAAAGGAAATTGAGTGTTATGATAGTTTCAGAAACTTAAGCTACACCTACCACCGAGTATGGTATGCTTTGAGTGTGATGAAATCATGATGAGTAGTATGCTGTAACTGCACACTTATCTCATGGATTCTAAATGCATCTAGAGAAGTAATAGACTGATCACATAACTAAATCCAAATAGTAGTGGAAATGGATTGAACTGGCTGTATGCAGTCAGGGAGTTTCGGATAAGGGAACTACCCAGCATTGACAGGATTGATAAAAGTTCTCAGATATTGATAAAGATAGCTTCATGAAAGGGGGGGCATTCCCCACTCTCTTTCCTGTTCTTCTGAAGGTTGGGACTATTGAATTTAAAGAACCATTGAGTTGAAGCATTTTGTTGGCCAAGATATTTGGAATTTTTTGTTGAGAGCTGTAGGCCACATTCAAAGGGAATCCTTCTGTATTGTCAGCCTCCATGGTACAACTCCAGTATGCTTACATACAGATTTGATCTGATTCATGAGCGAGAATCAATGTTTCCACACACACTTGGAAAAATATTGTGTGGGTTTACAATTGGCTATGATGGTGATGAGGAGATTAAATCATCTTCACTGATCTGATATATGTAAAGTCAAGGATATGTATGAGAATATGTTTTTCTTCCTTGATCTTGTGGATATAATTTCCAAAGAGAACTACCATAAAAGGAGAATGCCTGCACCAAAATATTTAGATTGCAACAGAGGGAAAGTTTGATTGGAAAAAGAATTTAAATTCCAAAAATTAGAATTTACATCCAATCATTTTTAAAGATTTCAATGATCTTCTTTATTTATGCATTAATTTTGTATCGTTGGTGATTCTCGATTCCATTTATCTAGAATCTCAATACTGAGGATTGACGCGGATATTCCTTTAATTCAGCAAGGATGGCATTGCTACTGCCTCCACTTCCTTGTGCCTTTTGGTTCTACTTCTCCTTCTGTGCACCATTATTAGAGTGGTAGTAGTCCTTTCCCCAAACCCTAATCTTTGCTATATTAAAATGATAGATACCTAAAATGTCTCTCTAATAAATCCTAAATCATATACCCTCCATTTCCCGGACGAAGAAAACTAGAGATTACATAACATCATATGTGAGTCTTTAGATTTCATGAAAAATCAATGCTAATTACCTTATTGAAATTCTAAAATCCAAATATATAAAGCATGATAGTGTAGTGCTAAAGCTTGTGCTTTGCAATATTAAGGTTGTGTGTGTGAGTCCTGAGCGATGGGTTGATGTTGCATTGTTTTTAACATATTTCATTATTTTAGTTTAAGATAATGTAGACAAACAGTTGGTGATTTTGTGTATTATCACCGTACTCTTGAATTTTCTCCATTCCCTATTTCATGTATTGAGAATCTTGGTATGTAAAGTCTTGCAACGACCCACCCCTTCGGAGTTATGACAAACTTAGCAGTTATGACAAAGGATAATGGACTCTATTTATTGAAGGGCAGCACGAGGATTAGGGTTTAGGTCAACCAGAGAGGGAAAGAGTCTGAGTGAGAGACAAAGGGAGAGAGAGAGAGACATGCACCCTATCTTGGGTACAAAGAGTGTACCACTTTTTCTTTGGTTTTTAGATATTATGTATATACAAGTAAAAAATGTGCTATGAGTGGGTTCACACTTGTGCACTAATAAAAGGCATGATGGCCTTTTATTCCCAACAACCTCCCACCTAAAGGCAATGTGCCGTGGAGAAAAAAAGAAAGTCAGCTAAGTCCAAGTATGTACAAAGCTGAACTACATACATCTATCCAACTCCCATCATCTGTCGGCAATGAGCAAAACACTCAGCTGGAAGACCCTTCGTGAGAAGATCTGCAGGATTATTATTCGTATGTACTTTGACAAGCTCAATGTTCTTGCTGTCAAGTACATCTTTGATGAAGTGATACTTCACCTGTATGTGCTTCGTCTTTGCATGAAAGACGGGATTCCGAGCTAGCATGATAGCACTCTGACTGTCACAAAGAAGAATAGGTAACTCTGTAATGCCAAGATCTCTCACTAGATATGAAAGCCATAAAGCCTCCTTGCATGCCTTAGTGGCAGCAACATACTCTGCCTCTGTAGTAGACAATGCAACACACTTTTGTAGTCTAGAGATCCAAGAGACCGCTCCTCCCGTGAAAGTAAACACATACTCAGAAGTAGACTTTCTGCTGTCCGCGTGACCAGCATAGTCCGCATCCGTAAAACCAACGACAAATGCCTTTTGCTTTCCAAAGCAAATGCACAAGTCCTTTGTGCCTTTGAGGTATCTCATAATACCTTTTACCGCTTCCCAATGCTTTTTACCAGGATTTGCCATGTACCTACTAACCACTCCCACTGCAAAAGCAATATCAGGGCGTGTAGCAACCATCACATATATCACACTGCCAACAGCTGAAGCGTATGGAACCTTAGCCATTTCAGCCTTCTCATCATCAGATGTTGGGCTGTCTTCTGCACTGAGTTTCAAATATGGAGGCAATGGAACCCCAATTGTCCCCCCCCCCCCAAAAGCAATATCAGGGCGTGTAGCAACCATCACATATATCACACTGCCAACAGCTGAAGCGTATGGAACCTTAGCCATTTCAGCCTTCTCATCATCAGATGTTGGGCTGTCTTCTGCACTGAGTTTCAAATATGGAGGCAATGGAACCCCAATTGTCCCTGCCATCTCCTGCCTTCTTGGTGTACAAGCAGTGGTCCACTTGACTTGTACGAAAACCTTGAGACTGCATAAATGTATCAAATTTATGATACCATTCTCTTGGTGCTTGTTTCAACCCATACAAACTCCTTTTGAGCTTACAAACCATCTTCTCTTTGCCTTTAGCCACAAAACCTTCAGGCTGCTGCATATATATGTCTTCATGCATATCGCCATGTAAAAAGGCAGTCTTCACATCCATCTGTATGAGCTCCATATCTTCAACTACAAGTAGGCCCAAAATGGTTCTTAATGTAGTCATCTTAACTACAGGAGAGAAGATCTCATCAAAATCAACTCCATATTCCTGCTTGTATCCTTTTGCAACCAATCTTGCTTTGTACTTTGGTGAGCAATCAGAAATGACCTTCATTTTATAAACCCATTTGCATGGAAGTGTTTTCTGCCCTTTAGGCAACTGCAGCAAATCCCAAGTGTCATTTTTCTCAAGAGATTCCATCTCTGACAACATGGCTTTATACCATTTTTTATTGTCCTGTCTGTCCATTGCTTCCTTGAAGCAAGACGGTTCGCCACAATCAGTCACCATGACATAATCAGCCACACTGTTTGCATCAGGAACAAATCTGTCAGGCTGTCTAGTAACTCTAGACGATCTCCTAACCCAATGCTCATTGTTTGGTAGCTGTTGAGCCTGCAAATCATCATTTTCAACTTGCTGTCCAGGCATTTCAGCCTGCAAATCAGTATTAACAGCTTGCTGTTCTAGCCGTTCCTGCACATTTGATGGCTCATCATTATTGGCAAAGGCTGGCTGATCATTTCCAGCCCCATTTTCTGCATTTGCAGGTATGTTTACAGCAGGTGTTTGCTGCTGTACAGCAGGCACATTTTCCTGTCTAAAAGGTATTTCTACTTGGAATACAGCCCTACGTACTTCCTCAGACTTTTCGGGTTGTTTATGCATGCAATTTTCCCGGAAGATAACATCATTGCTGCGTACACTTTTTCTTTCCTCGGGATCCCACAATCTATACCCCATTTCACCCTCGTCACCGTATCCTAGGAAAATACATTTGCAGGACTTTGGCTCAAGTTTGTTGCGTTCTTTATGAATGTGCACAAAAGCCTCACAGCCAAACACTCTCAAGTGAGCATATGAAGGTGGCTTGCCCGACCACGCTTCTTGGGGTATTCCCCCTCCCAGAGACCTGTTAGGTGACCGATTAATCAAGTGAACAGCTGTCATAACAGCCTCTGCCCAAAAACCATGGGGTAACACAGCATAGTACGGACCCTATCTTGAATAGTCCGATTCATACGCTCTGCAACTTCATTTTGGGGTGGATTATAAGGGGCATTGAGTTCCCTCTTTATCCCTTTCCTGTCACAAAATGCTTCAAAGGCCTTGGACACATATCCCCACCATTGTCAGAACAAAGACACTTAAGTGTCTTATCAATTTGATTCTCAACTAATACCAAGAATGTTCGAAACTTGTTGAGCACTTCATCCTTGCTACGAATAGGGTAAACCCATACCTTCCGTGTAGCATCATCGACAAAAGTGACTAAGTATTTCTTTCCCCCTAATGATAGCCCTGACATCTGACATACATCTGAATGTACTAACTCAAGCGGGGAAGACTTCAGCGAAAGAAACTTTTTTTGAGATGTTTGTACATGTTTACCATAAATGCAATGATCAAAATGTTCAAAATCAGCATAACAAAGACATGGCAAGTAACCCAAACGAGAAAGTACTTTCATACCAGTTTCACTCATGTGTCCCAATCGGCCATGCCACAAAGAAATACTTGGCTGCTCGGTTATGTCAACATCATGGTCACTCACACTAGATACATGGAGAGGATACAAAGTATCACTTGTACTACCCTTGGCAATAACCTTTCAAATCTTCCATTTCCCATCACCAAAGGTGGTGTGAAATCTATCGTCATCTAGCTGTCCAGTGCTAATCAAGCTCTTCTTGAGCTGAGGTACATGCCGTACATGCTGAAGTGTGAAAGCAGAACCATGCTGAAACTGTAATTGCACAGTGTCAATACCTGCAATTTCACATGCATAGTTGTCCCCAAGATGGACAACACCATGTTGACCCCCTGTGTAATCTGAAAACCACTCACGATGAGGGGTGACGTGAAAAGAAGCACCGGAATCGAGTATCCAAGTGTGCATGTCACCATCCGTATCTACAATGAAAGTGTGTTCTCTATGGCATGAAGAGACAAAGAGTACATCATTTCCACTATCACTGTCATGAGTGACTACATTCACCTCTTCAATTTTAGTATTGCCTTCCCTCGGTTGAATAAATGTCTCTCTTTTCTTCTATGCAATCATCTATCTTCTTGCCCTTTCCTTTCTCTTTCTTCCATTTGAAACAATCACATTTAAAGTGACCCTTTTTGCCACAGTGATGGCATTCTACATCTTTACCACGTGATTTACTACGGCCATAACTATTAGATTTGCCTCTCTGTTGTGACCTACCCCTAGTACGCAACGCACTAGAGGAGACTTATTGGATGCATTGTTTTGCTGACCCATCTCTTCCATGAGTAGAGAACTCTCTACATCGGCATAAAGAAGCATCTCATTTGAATTGCTCATAGCAGTCCTGAAAGTATCCCAACTTTCTGGCAAGGTGCAAAGTAAAAACGTGGCCTTAAACTCATCATCAATGATGAATTTTAAGGCAACTAGCTGGCTGAAAATGGACTTGAACTTACTCAGGTGAGTTGACATGGGCGTGCCCTCTATCATGCGCAAGTCCATAAGTTTCTTAAGCCAATAAACTTTGCTAGCTGTTGTCTTTTGGGCATACAGTTCCTCTAGTTTAGTCCATATAGAATAGGCAGAGTCCAAACCTTCAATATTAAACAGCAAGGCATCAGAAATTGACAACTCAATAGTCGAGCGTGCAAGCTCGTTCAACTCTTGCCAATCATCTTGGTTTATATCTGTAGGCTTTACCCCTTTGACTTTAATAGGCTTTGCATGCTTCTTTTGTAACAGGATGTTGTAGCACTGCTTTTTCGATACCGCAAAGTTATGTGCATCCTCAAGCTTCTTGATGTGCATAAGGTGGCTACTGTCATTGCTGCTAGTCATGATTTCTTAGCCCAAAAGGACCAAAATTTAAGGAAAAAAAACCAAGCCTAGACTCTCACACACGTGAACTAAGAAGGTACAAACAAATACCAACCAAAAATATATAGCCACACGGAAAACAGAAAATTTTAGATCTGCAAATAAATTTTCAGAGGCAATATTTGTTGTACATGCATTGTCAAAGCCTACAAGATGTTTCTGTCGTACAAGGTCAAAATGTGACCTACTCTGTAGAAAAGAGACTTGCTCTGCTGAAAATGTGACCTGCTTTGCAGAGAGAAAAGAAGACCTGCTCTGCAGAAAAACGTGACCTGCTCTAACATGCTCTGCTCTGATACCAGTTTGAAGGGCAGCACGAGGATTAGGGTTTAGGTCAACCAAAGAGGGAGAGAGTCTGAGTGAAAGACAAAGGGAGAGAGAGAGATGCACTATGTCTTGGGTACAAAGAGTGTACCACCGTTTTTTTGGTTTTTAGATATTATGTATATACAAGTCAAAAATGTGCTACGAGTGCGTTCACTCTCGTGCACTAATAAAAGGCAGGGTGGCCCTTTATTCCCAACACTTATAACCTGTCTTCAATTTGAAGAAACTAATATCAGCAGTGTCATTCTATTAGATTCAATTTATGTGCGAGAGGAAGTAAATGGGTATGCAAAACCCTGGTTCAGGAATGGCCTGAAACGTGCCAGAAACTTTCCCATCCAGGTTATACCTGGGGTATACTCCTAGGTGAGAATTGGACCATCCCTTATGATGATTATTTTTGCACCATTAAGTCATGCGAAGTTCCTGATGTGTGACATGCAGTCTCTTCCCTTGATAGAAATATAATGCTGGCAAGTGTATTCACTTGTCAAACTCTAAAAGCACATTGATCTCCTATACTGCAGTAGTGTCAACTAATAACTTAAATAAGTAATATGAATGTCTGATAATGGCGATTTTGTACTTTTTGATGATAGCTTTATAATTATATGACAATTATTAAATGTCTATTTATATACACTTTGTTTGTCATTCAAAACTGTGGAAACTCAAATCAAACCTACATAACCTTCACAATTGCTAATTAACTCACAATCTTGTCAATGTTAGGGAGGTAGAAATTTTGCAAAGTAGGAAACTTTACCAAGGTTGGTCTATATATTCTTTGTTTTTGTTTATAACTGGAGAACTTGCTTTAGTTGCATTTATATTCTCTTAAATCTTTACAGTAGTTGAAACTGTACTCTGTATCCTGTTTGGTATAAACGGAGTCATATCAGTCCCTGGTGCTTTTCTGAGTAACAGTGCTTTTACTTGTTTAGAACAAGGCCAAGGAAATGGTGTCGCTGGCCGAAAAGATGAGGGCAAAACTTTTGTCAACGCCTAATACACAGTCAGGATTCACAGACGAGGATGAATTCGGCTCGAAACAGGATATGCAAGATTGGATGCTGAGCGTTGGCATTGCTTCTCCTGTAACAAAGGAGACAGCTGGTGCTCAATACCATCAACAGCTTTCCCGTCAGGTGCTTCTCTAGTGCTGTGGTAATCGGCTTGCAGCACTTCTATATTAAGGTGTGACTGATGCTAGATGGTTGAAGATTAAGGTAGTTGACATGAGTCATGCAATGTTTTTTTGTGTATCAATTTATTTATTTGTTTCATAAGGATCTAATAAAAGACCACATCTACTACCCCGATGAAAAGGTCATTCGAGGTATGTGGAGGATATTTTGGTCAGACATCTAAGTTTACGCCCTAAGTCGATTCAAGATGTTAGAAGATAATCCATCATAGTACAGATCATAGTTCAGAGAACCCACTACATGAAATTCAGTGAAAAGATTGTGAAGGAAAAAGAACATCAAGAACTTATTATTGAGCCCAAAATTTGTAATCCATGTGCACATTTCATGAAAATGAAATCATTTTTTTGCAACATTGTTTAATTGTGTGTATTTTATTTTGCTGATCATGTATTAATCAAGAAAAGAGCCTCTAAGCAGTCTCCACACCTGTATTTTCAGCTAGCAGATTTTGTTAAAGTTCCTTTGCAGAGATCTGGAGGAATGCTGGCACTGGTTGATGTCTATTGTCTGTTCAATCGAGCCCGAGGGACAGGTATTACAGTTTGTGTATTTATCAAGTGCCAAAATGTAACCATTAAACAATCAATCCTGGTTTTTC
Organism: Azolla caroliniana; assembly: GCF_043228905.1. Classification (NCBI taxonomy): domain Eukaryota; kingdom Viridiplantae; phylum Streptophyta; class Polypodiopsida; order Salviniales; family Salviniaceae; genus Azolla; species Azolla caroliniana. The sequence goes on from NW_028230442.1 coordinate 12,349,222, forward strand.
AGAACTCATTTCTCCAGAGGACTTGCTTCAGGCTTGTACAATATGGGGAAAGATTGATGTGTATGGCTCAGCATGCAATGTTTGTATTAGAATTGATCAAATACAGTAGTAGTGATTTCCTACTTACTTTTTGGATTCTGATACATGTAGACCTGTAATTTTACGGAGCTTTGACAGTGGAGTAAAGGTGATTCAATCCAAATCTCAAAGCGATGAAGAGGTTTTCTGTTTTGAATTGTCCTATCATATGATGGCACATTGCATTCGAGGAAACATATGCATTGAAATGCTTGTCCTACAGGTAATTTTGAGAATAAAAGCTTTGCTGTCAAAGAGGGAAAATGCTATAATTGGAATCAGTGCCAGTGAGGCAGCACAAACTCTGAGAATGGCACCAGCTCTAGCTAAAGAACAACTTCTTACTGCTGAGAACAAAGGCAAGTAGTTCAGTTTCTAATCTTATTCATCATTGTTTTCTGCGAGTACTAAACATGTGTATGTTTCAGGTGAATTATGTCGGGATGATGGGGCTGATGGTTTACGCTTTTATCTAAACTTTTTCAAAGATGTGGATATTCAAAGATACATTGATTCTTACTAGTAAATATATGTATGAGTTCAGTATGACCTTACATGTTGTGAAATGTATTTTAATTAGTTCTCTTTTTGAACCAAAAAGGAATCCTGACGAGTGGTTTCTGTTTATTACCAAACTTCTCAAGATCTTATTACCAAACTGTTTTGATTTAGATACCATTTTTATCTTTTCTTTCTATATCCCAGAAAAATCTCAGGACGTATATGATATGATACTAGGTTGTATGTCGCAACTATGTTTGGAATGCCTTTACAAACTTGACAATCACTTGTTTATTTCATCGATGCATAGGCTAAAAAGAGTTTTTGAGTGTGTGCATCCTTGCTCAACACCAATACTTCCATTGAAATTATGGCGCCCATATGCATATAACTTTCTCATAGATTCAGGCATTTACAAGCATATGTTCACTTGCCACCCTGAATTCTTCCATGTGCCTCCAAAGATGTGCACAAGGTACATATCAAAAGCTTTTTTGATGCATAGGAAACAACAATATAAACCCTTACCTGTCAAGCGGCTTGCTTCCATTGACATTGGAAGTGTGACAAGGTGATTGATGGTGCTAAGGTGTTTCCAAAATCCAATTTGTCCTTAAGCTCTCTTATTGTTTTTCCTAGCCCATGTACTTATCATTGATTCCGTTATACATCCAAATATTTTTGGCCTTAGTGAGTTGACCATGATGGTTTGATAATTGTTTATAGAATTTAAATCTCCACCTTTGTGAAAAGGTTTACTCCAATTTGTAGTCCATTTTAGGGCAACCAACGTTGAATGCATGATTAAACATAACACTTATTCATGCATGTGCTTCCTTTCACATCCACTTGAGCACTTTGTCCTTTAAACATTGAATATCACTTGCCTTACAAGAGACCAATTTCTTAATGGCTATCTAGACATGTTCAATCATAAGGAGGGGAGGCAAATGTGAAATAGAACCATAATATATATCATCTAACCCAATGAAAACGTCTTTAACTCCTTCCTTTACAAATTTGGCAACCATTCTTTCGAATTTGTCAATGCATAGATGTTATCCTTGTCCACAGTCGACAGACACAATGGGTCGAACATTCTACTTTCAAAAACGTTCTATCAAGAAGATTGTGCTTGGAGATATGGTGTTTGTCGACACTAGTTTCTTACTCAGAACTCGAATGTTGGATATCGAACTCGAATTCTTGCAACAATAGCATCCATTGTGCCAATAGTGCGTTGTCGATGGCTATATCCGACGTATCCATGGCAATGAACACGCCCCACTCCGTCATGAAAGCGGTCTTTTCCTAGTCGTCAGGATGCATGCATATCTGATTGTATCCACTGAAGCCATCCAAAAAACTATACATCTCACGCAAGGGGCATCAAAGGTTAAGACGACGGTCGCTATCTCAAATGCTTTCCCGCCGATCACAATTTTTAGCTTTTGGAGTAAGCCCTAGTGGTCGGACGGATCGCGTATCCACCATGCGGAGCCAGAATGGGCACACCTCCCACTCTAAAATGCCAAGGCGATTGCAAGTGGCCTTGCTAATGATATTTACTCCCGACCCTCTATCGACTATGCATCCAGAGATTTCCTCCCCTTGTAAGAGAACCTTAATAGCCGGGTTATGGTGGTCCACCATGGATGGCCCCGTACTAGATTCTGCGAAGTGGGTCGGGATCTCGACTCGGTCAATGTTACGCATTCGTGTCTCCATGGCTTGTTGGAATCGAGGAGCCATGCTTGTAAGAGAACCTTAATAGACGGATTATGGTGGTCCACCACGGATGGCCCCATACTAGATTCTGCGAAGTGGGTCGGGATCTCGACTCGGTCAATGTTACGCATTCGTGTCTCCACAGGTTGTTGGAATCAAGGAGCCAAATTTAATAGCTTGTTCATTGTTAGGGTAATCAGGCAATCTGCGAGTGCTTGCCATACCGGATGCTCCCCCGGCCTCGTATCCTCCCTGTGGGAGGATGATGCCACAGATGCCGCCTCTTGACGCATGCGATTTATGTTGGCCTCATTTGCTTTGTCTACCCAGGCTTTGGCAGCTTCCCGAATATCGCCTTGTTTCGCCCACTTGGCTACTTTGGTCTTACTACGGGTAGTTACTTGCAGGACTTCCATCGTGATGGTGTTCACGACTGGTCCCTTTCCCTTATCGCGCCATGGGCATTGAGTTGTGTAGTGGCCTGGTTGTTGGCAAACAAAACAATGTACGCTAGACTCACCATTTTCGGTAGTTGGTGGAGCCACATGCTCGAATGCCTGCGCTTGCTCATCTCGAGGTCGTTGGTGCTACCGTGTATTTTGGGGTTTCCTGCGGTAGCCGTGACGATTTGACGGGAATTGAACGCTCCTTATGCGCAACGCTTGGCCACAACCGAGCTTAGAATGATACACAGAAAACGGGAAATAAAACGCGACACAAAGAAGAAGAATATACACAGGAGGTTTACGTGGAAAACCCCAAACTAGGGGAAAAACCACGGTAGCCCACAGGCTGCAAACTGTCACTATGTAAGAATGTACAACAGTGAGTTCACTGAGGCAACGATCTCGTGCTCACAGATCTTCGCCACAGGCGGCGGTTACAATAGAGGCAACGTCATCTTTCTCTCTCTCTCTCTCTGTACACAGTTACGCGCTCTCTCTATTCTTTTTCAAACAAGAATGACAACAACTCTAAAAGTTTGCCCTAAGTCATATTTATACTAAAATGACTTTTCGGCTATTTACAAATATATCCTCGATGGACTCTTAGAAACATATTTACCAATATGTCTCCTCATCCGGTTCATACCGGGTCTGCACCATCCGGCTCTCCGTAGCCGGGTACTCCTCATCCGGTTCATACCGGGTTTGCACCATCCGGCTCTCCGTAGTCGGGTCCTCCTCATCCGGTTCATACCGGGTCTACACCATCCGGCTCTCGGTAGCCGGGTACTCCTCATCCGGTTCATACCGGGTCTGCACCATCCGGCTCTCGGTAGCTGGGTACTCCTCATCCGGTTCATACTGGGTCTGCACCATCCGGCTCTCGGTAGCCGGGTACTCCTCATACGGTTTCGGCCTCAGCCTATCGGCCTTGGCCGAGCTTGTTCATCAACACTATTCTTCTCCCTTTCCATCCGGAGGGACCTGTCTCCCAACAAACTCCCCCTTCACTTCGGCATGGGGTGTCTTACCAGTCCGATCCTCTTCCGGCACGCGCTCAGCTTGTCGGGTGTCAGCACTTTGGTCAGCATATCTGACTCGTTCTCGGCTGTGTGGATCTTCGTCAGTGCGAACTCCTGATCATCTACTCTTTCCCGGATCCAGTGATACCTCCGCTGGATATGCTTCGTCCGAGAATGGTAGGCCGCATTCTTAACAAGGTGGATGCACTTTGACTGTTGCAATAGAGTCGGTATTCCTCTTGCCGGATACCGAGCTCTCCGATGAAGTCCTTCATCCATAATATTTCCTTGCCGGCTTCCACAACCGCTATGTACTCCGCCTCTGTGGTTGACAATGCAACCGTCTTCTGCAGCCTCGACTGCCACGAAACAACTCCCCCTGCATATGTTATTACATACCCGAATGTAGACTAGCTGGTATCCACATCAACCGACATGTCCGAATCGGTGAAACCGTCCAATTGAGGTTTTCCGGAGCCGAATCGAAGACACATATTTGAAGTGCCCTTCAAATACCGAAGTATCCATTTAACCGTGTTGTCGTGAAGATTTTCGTCCATAGGCGAAAACCGGGGTGGAAGGGGCAAGTCGGTGGTGTGCAACATGTGCACATGTATACTAGGATATGGTGTATAGAAAGAGAGGGGAAATTTTTGTCCGACATTGTAAGGTCCCTCCCTCCTTGGGCTATAAAAGGAAGGGAGGGGTCACTTATGAAGGGTTGCCTATTTTGTGCGAGTAAGGTATACCACTTAGTCTAGGGTTCTCCCTCTTCCCATTTCGTTTTAGGGTTAGGGTTTTCTTCTTGGGTTTCCCTTTAGGGTTTTCGGATAGTCATTTTTGGTGCGGCCATGGCGGCCACCATTGTTGTAACCATTCATTGTTTTTAATATAACTTGTTGAGCATCTTGCCTCCGCCGATCCCTCCTTCGATGTCGTGGTCTTATTCTTTCCTCTTCTCCTCTTGAGCTAAGCCTCCATATCATGTCCTATTCTTTCTCCTCCACTCCCTAGTCCAAGACCCCCGCGGTCCCGCCTCTTCTACACGCACGCGAGGAATACCTCGACAACGTTCCAGTGCTCCTTGCCGGAATTGCTCATGAACTGGCTCACCACTCCGACTGTGTATCCTATATCCGGTCGGGTACACACCATTGCGTACATCAAGCTCCCGACGGCAGAGGCATATGGAATCTTCATCATATCCGTCTTCTCTGCTTTCGTCTTTGGGCTTTGCTTACCGGATAGCTTGCAGTTAGCCGGAAGTGTCGATCCGACCGGTTTCGCATCTGACATGTTGAACCGGTGAAGCACCTTTGTCACGTACTTCTCCTGTGACAGCCATAAATGTTTCGCTGACCGGTTCCGGATGATGTGCATCCCCAGCATCTGCCTTGCCGGACCCAAGTCTTTCATTGAGAAGGTCCGGTTGAGAGCCTTCTTCAACATCTGTATTTTGACTTGGTCCCGTCCGACGATCAACATGTCATCCACGTACAGAAGGAGTATCAGGAAGTCTCCTCCTTCGAACTTCTTCACAAACACGCAGTGGTCGGCCTGCGTCTTGTGGTACCCTTGATCGGTCATGAAGGAGTCGAACTTCCGGTACCACTGTCGGGGAGCCTGCTTTAGTCCATACAGGCTCTTCTTCAACTGGCATACCAGGTGCTCCTTCTCTTTCTCCACGAATCCTTCCGGTTGCTACATGTAGATCTCTTCTTCGAGGTCGCCGTGAAGGAATGCCGTCTTTACGTCCAACTGCTCTACCTCGAGGTCCATGCTTGCCGCTATACTCAGCACCGTCCGGATGGAGGTCATCTTTACTACTGGGGCAAATATCTCGTCGAAGTCCACGCCCTTCTTCTGCTGGAACCCCTTCACCACGATCCTGGCTTTGTATCTCAGGGGGTTGCCGGCATCTCCCGGTTTCAACTTGTACACCCACTTGTTTCGGAGTGCCCGCTTTCCTTTCGGCAACTCCACCAATTTGTACGTATGGTTCTCATGCAGGGAATCCATCTCATCCTGCATGGCACTTAACCATTTTTGGTTGTGGGTGTCAACCTTCGCTTCTTCGAAGCTTTCCGGCTCCCCCTCATCGGTCAGTAGAACATGCTCTGCATCCGGAAATCTCCGAGGGGCCCTTCTCTCTCTGAGAGGATATCTACGTCTTCGGGCTTCGGTAACCGGCTCCTCCATTTGCTCTTCATCCGAATCCGATTCGGGGTCTTGGCCGGTTCCGGTCTCAGCTTCCTCTACTTCTTCTTCTGTCGGTTCGGTATCCTCACCGTAACCGGCTGGTTCCTCGAGTGCTAACCGGTCTCTTGCCGGTTGGGTCTGCTCATCGTAGAGTCCATCCTTACCGGTCGACTCGGAGTTCATTATCTTCTTCTCCGACTCCAGGGCGGCGAGCGTCTTGTTCTCCATGAAGATAATATCTTGACTCCGGAATACCTTCTTGTCGACCAGGTCTCACACTTGGTAGCCGAACTCATCGTCACCGTAACCAAGGAATATGCATGGCCGGGTCTTTGGATCTAACTTTCCTCTTCGGTCCTTAGCTACATGCACGTACGCAAGACACCCGAACACCTTCAGATGCCAGTAGGATACTTCCTTACCGGTCCACACTCTCTGTGGCGTGTCTCCGTCCAAGGGTACTGAGGGTGATCTATTTATCACGTATGTCGCCGTCGACAGTGCCTCAGCCCAAAACTTCTTGGATAGTTTTGCATGCGCTAGCATACTCCAGACCCTCTCCATTATGGTCCGGTTCATCCTCTCGGCCAGTCCATTTAGTTCCGGCGTCTTCGGCACGGTAAATTCGAGCCGGATTCCCTTCGAGCGGCAGTACTCCTCGAACTGCCCCCTGTACTCTCCTCCGTTATCTGCTCGAACCGCCTTCAGCTTCCGGCCGGTTTCTCTTTCCACTCTCGCGTGGAGCTCTTTGAAGACGGATAACACCTGATCCTTCGTCTTCAACGGTGTGGCCCACAGCTTCCTGCTGTGGTCATCTATGAACGTCACGAAGTACTGCGCTCCGGCATGTGACTTCGTGTCTACTTGACACACATCCGTATGCACCAACTCTAGTGGCGCATTCCGTCTCATCGGTGGCCTTGGTCGGAAGGAGGTCCGGTTCTGCTTACCGGCCAGACAATCAGTGCACTTCTCTAAGTGCACGTTCTTCACTGGAATGAGGTTGTCTTCTGCAAGCCTCTTCATCCCCTTCTCGCTCATATGACACAGCCTCTTGTGCCACAACTCACCGGCAGTGTCGGAAGCCACGTTCACTTCTTCCAGGCATAATCGGGCATTCATCAGGTACAATGTGTTGACCTTTCGGGCCCGAGCCACAATCAGGCTCCCTTTGCTGAACTTCATGACACCGTTCCGGATGCTACCCGTGTAGCCTTCATCATCTAGCCGACCGGCTGATATCAGGTTCAGACGAACCTCTGGAACTTGTCGGACATCCTTCAACAACAACTTGCATCCGGTTGGTGTTGACAGCCACACGTCTCCTATGCTGACAATTCGGCATGTACCTTCATTCCCCATCCGGACACAGCCGTGGTCACCGGTTGAGTAGGATGAGAAGCATTTCCGGTCTGGGGTAAGGTGGAACGATGCTCCAGAGTCTACCACCTAGGTCATCTCGTCGCCGGCAAGGTTTATTTCACTCTCCTCGGTGATGAGCATCAACTCTTCTTCACTTGCCGCGATTGCCGTCGTTCCCTTCCGGTCCGTCCCCTTCCGGTCTTTACCGTTCCGGTCCGGGGTCCGCTTCAAATCGGTACCATCGGTTTCCTTGTCTTTACGGAAATGCCGACAGTTCTTTTGGAAGTGACCCGGCTTGCCGCAATAGAAGCAAGTGGGTCTCCCCCTTGACTTTGACCGTGTCCCCAACTTCTCCCGGTTCTGGGGACTACGATTTCTATGTCTTCCGCATTCCGATTCGGTAAGGTGCGCTTTGGAGTCGGAGCTTGTATCTTTATCCTTCCGACGCGCCTCCTCATCTAGCAAGCTCGACTTTACTCTTGCTAGGGATAACCGTTTTCCTTCTGGCCCGGCGTTGCCCAAAGTGACAACCAACGTCTCCCAGCTATCCGGGAGGGAACCGAGCAGGAGTAGCGCTAGTACCTCATCAGTGAGAGGTACTTCCAATGAAGTTGCCTGGTGGATTAGCCCCTGGAAGGCATTCATGTGCTCCGCCATGCTGGAGCCATCTTGGTACCGGAGTCTTACTAGCTTCCAGAATACCGACACTTGATTGACAGCGTTTTTGTTCTGAAACATTATGCCGATCTTCTCCCAGAGCTCATGAGCCTTGGTCTCTTCATTGAAGTTGTTGTACAGGCTCATGTCGATGAAGCACCGTATGTACGCGGTTGTCTTCATGTGCATCACCTCCCATATCGCGGCGTTGATTTTGTCCGGTCTCTTGTCCCCGAACTGAACCGGCAGCCAGAGGTCTTTAACCACGAGCATGTCCCTCATCTTCGACTTCCACACTGAATAGTTGGAGCCGGTGAGCTTGAACATGCCGCCAAACGATTCGTCCATTTTCTGTGTCGATTTCGCTCTGATACCAATTGACGGGAACTGAACGCTCCTTATGCGCAACGCTCGGCCACAACCGAGCTTAGAATGATACACAGAAAACGGGAAATAAAACGCGACACAAAGAAGAAGAATATACACAGGAGGTTTACGTGGAAAACCCCAAACTAGGGGAAAAACCACGGTAGCCCACAGGCTGCAAACTGTCACTATGTAAGAATGTACAACAGTGAGTTCACTGAGGCAACGATCTCGTGCTCACAGATCTTCGCCACAGGCGGCGGTTACAATAGAGGCAACGTCATCTTTCTCTCTCTCTCTCTCTGTACACAGTTACGCGCTCTCTCTATTCTTTTTCAAACAAGAATGACAACAACTCTAAAAGTTTGCCCTAAGTCATATTTATACTAAAATGACTTTTCGGCTATTTACAAATATATCCTCGATGGACTCTTAGAAACATATTTACCAATATGTCTCCTCATCCGGTTCATACCGGGTCTGCACCATCCGGCTTTCCGTAGCCGAGTCCTCCTCATCCGGTTCATACCGGGTTTGCACCATCCGGCTCTCCGTAGCCGGGTCCTCCTCATCCGGTTCATACCGGGTTTGCACCATCCGGCTCTCGGTAGCCGGGTACTCCTCATCCGGTTCATACCGGGTCTGCACCATCCGGCTCTCGGTAGCCGGGTACTCCTCATACGGCTTCGGCCTCGGCCGAGCTTGTTCATCAGCACTGTTCTTCTCCCTTTTCATCTGGAGGGACCTATCTCCCAACACGATTATCATGGCGTGGCTCGTCCTCCGAACTATCGTTGTGCACCCGCTGGTTTCGTGTGTGTCTAGTGCCTTCATGCGATTGTGGTTCGGCCTGCCCACCGCGATTGTTTAAAGGGCGCTGATTTTCGTAACGTCGACCTCCACGGTCGTTATAGCAACTGTTTCGCTGATAGTCCTCTTCCTCTTGTTCATCATCCTCTGAATATTGCTCCTTGTCTCGGTTATGACGGTCGTGCCGGCCCAAATAGTAATTACGTTCTGTGTTGCGATAACGCTCGTCCTTGCGAAAGCGATCGGTTTGTCGGTTGTGTTGTTGGGTTCGATACGTCGAATCAACACCACGGATTGATTCAACAAATTGTATTCACATTGTTTATGGTATCCGGTCGAGAGTGACAAATCGGGCAGTGGGCACGCATGTTGCAATCGATCACAGAGTGTCCTGGGTTGAGACAGATTGTGCACTGGATGGCTTGTCGGAAGTGATCCTCTTCGTTCCTTGGTAACACCTGTCGTAGGGATGTCATGGTCATGCCGCTAAATAGTTATGGCCATTTTACCAGCTAATGAGCTCTAATAATGTTTCCACTCGCATGCTTTTACCCGCCCTCATTGTTTGCAGTCGTCACTTCTTGATTCTTGCGCATGCACGTCGTATATCATAATAGCATGATTATGCCGCGTGGTTCGCTTTAAATTGTCATGATATGGCAAGACTCGAACCCATGACCTTATGCTACATGGGTCGAGCTCTTGACCATTAGACTATACATTGTAATACGTAGAATATTATTTTCATTTATGTTTTATTATAGAAAATTGATGTATATTCCAAATTTCTCTGGAACATTCTAGAAACTTCAGGAGTATTCCTTAGAACACTATAAAAGGAGGCACAAGGCATTATTTCGAACCAAATCGGTTCAACGCCAGTCTTAAGCCTCCTAGCTACTGTACATTTTCTTCACATAATATATATCTTTTCTTATCATCACTCTCTCTCTCTCTCAATCTCTCTCTCCCTCCCTCTCACTCACTCTTTCCTTTTCTCGAGAGTTCTTCACCTCTCTTAGTACTAATACTTCTTTTAGTACTAATTCCTTCTCTGTCTTAGTACTATTCCTGACAGTTTGAACTGATTTTCTTACCTTCTGTCTCTCTCATTTCTTACTAATCTCTTATTCCTCTTTTCTTTCATCCCATGGCCACTGTTAGCGCTGAAGAATATCAATCTATTTTCTCGGAATTTCAATGCTTGAAAGAGAAGTTCCATGCTTTGGAACAAGAAAACCAACGGTTGCTGGGGGATCTTCAGCAAATCTCCTTAGAAAAGCAGCAAACGCAACAACAATATGGGGAACTTGCGTTACGCGTGCAACAACTCGAAGCCACCATTGTAGCGATGCAACAACAAGGGCCCGGAACACAAGGGATTCATAAAGAACCCAAGATTGGCCTTCCCACGAAGTTCGATGGAACGCGATCGCAGTTTAGAGGGTTCCTTAACCAGGTACGATTAGTTATTCAAATGCATCCTTCCCGATATCTCACCGATGCATCACGAGTGGGTTTAGTAGGCACTTTGTTAAGTGGCTCAGCATTGGCATGGTTCGCTCCACTATTAGAAAAGGAATCTCTGTTACTCAACAATTTTGAAGAGTTTCTAGGTGAGTTTAAAGCATGTTTCAGAGATACTGACAGCATCAGGACCGCAATCAACAAAATTCGGCGATTACGCCAAGGTGACCGTCCAGCCTCCGCATACGTTGTAGATTTTCGCCTACTCGCCGCCGATATCCCTTGGGATGATCAAGCGTTGATGGAGCAATTTCGTTATGGTTTACGCAACGACGTCAAGGATTTACTCTTGACCTTCCCCGAAGAGCCAAAGTCCTTAACAGAAGGAATCTGTCGCGCGGTGAGATGTGACAACCGCCTCTTTGAGCGACGTTCGGAACGACAGTTACAAATGCCGAGGGCAAGATCAGAGCCCACCTACACCTCAATGGTATCAAGACCTTTTCCGAGGGAGTCATATAATACGCCTCCAGCGAATACTCCGACTCCGATGGAGATTGACACTACACGTCGTCGAGGGCCATTATCCGAAGAAGAAAAGCAACGACGCCGTACAAATCGACTATGTCTTTACTGCGGTGGACCAGGACATATTGCAATAAATTGCCCCCATAGGCCAAGAAGACAGGTAAACCAAATAGTCGCTAGTTCTAATTGTACTAAACCCGAGCCTATTTTAGTAGGGATATCTGATAGTCCTATTAGTACTAATAGCCCAAATCTAGCGAACAGATTTGATGTCCTTAGTCAGTTAGAAGAAGAGTTAAACGACTAAGTCCAGCCAAAATAGGAGCCGTTTGGTTGGACAGCCCTAGATCTGTGCAACCCATTAGTGGTTCCATTCCCTCTAAGCAAGTTAGTGATGTGTTCGTAGCCCAAGTAATAGTTAGTACTAAAAGTACCCCTCCAGTACATGTCCTAGCACTCCTAGATTCCGGAGCTAACTCTTGCTTTATGGATAAGAAATTTGCTCAAGCTCATAAGATATCCCTAAGAAAACTCCAGTGTCCAGCCTCTGTAGTAGTCATTGATGGACGTCCTATTGCTTCCGGAAATATCATAGAAGAGTCAGAGCCCATTAATATTGTCCTAGATAACTTAGCATGTGTAGTATCATTTAATATTATTTGTATCCCAGAACATCCCATAGTTTTAGGATTACCGTGGTTCGAGTTCCATAACCCAGACATAGATTGGAGAACAAGAGAAATCCGGTGTCGACAAACCCAAGGGTCAACTTAGAAGATGGCAACCATTTCGCTATGTTAGTTGCGTAAAGAAGGGCGCAAGGAAGAAATGTTCCTCTTTGCAATATCAGTAAACCCCTCCAGCACCACTAAAGAAGAATCCACCGTTCAACTTCCCGAGAAGTATTGTCATTACATCGATGTGTTCGATAAAGTACAAGCCAACACACTTCCTCATCATCGACCGTACGATTGCCCCATCGATTTACAACCGGGAAAAGAGCCGCCATGGGGACCGATCTACAATTTGTCACCAACCGAGCTGGAAGTCCTTCGGGCCTATATAGAGGAGAATTTGGAAAATGGTTTCATTCGGCATTCGAAATCTCCAGCTGGCGCGCCCATTTTCTTCGTCAAGAAAAAGGATGGATCTCTTCGTCTCGTTGTAGATTACCGTGGCCTGAATAAGGTTACAATCAGGAATATGTATGCTCTTCCCCTTATCTCAAGTCTTTTAGAATGGATCAATGGTGCCAGGTTCTTCACGAAGATCGACTTACGGGGAGCATATAACCTCGTACGGATCCAACCAGGAGACGAATGGAAGACCGCGTTTCGCACCAGATATGGGCACTTCGAGTATACGGTCATGCCGTTCGGCCTCATTAATGCGCCGACAGTCTTTCAGCACATGGCTAATGATATATTCCGAGATCTATTGGATGATTGTTTGATCATCTATTTGGATGATCTACTGGTTTATTCAAAGACCCAAGAAGAACATGATTCTCATGTACTATTAGTACTAAAACGACTTCGAGAACATGGTCTGTATGCAAAGCTGGAAAAATGTAGTTTCGGGTGCAACCAAGTGGAATTTCTCGGGTACATCATTTCGTCAAAAGGCATCTCCATGGACCCAGCTAAGGTCAAAACAGTGGTAGAATGGCAAACTCCGTGTTCGGTGCGGGATGTGCAATGCTTCCTAGGCTTTGCCAATTTTTACCGGAAGTTCATACAAGATTACTCAAAGATCGTTCTACCTCTCACACAACTTACCAGGAAGGGACAACCGTTCATCTGGTCTGAAGAAACGGACATGGCTTTCGAGAGTCTTAAAAAGGCATTTACATCGGCTCCAATTCTAGCTCATGTCGATCCGGAAAAACCATTCATTATCGAAGCTGACGCATCGGATTTTGCATTGGGGAGCATTCTGTCACAACAGGGGAATGATGAGAAGCTACATCCTGTGGCTTTTCACTCACGCAAGTTTGACGCCGCCGAAATCAACTACGAAATTCATGATAAGGAGCTATTGGCAATAGTGGATTCTCTTATGCAATGGAGGCATTTTCTAGAGGGATCCTCTCATCTGGTCACTGTATTTATTGACCACAAGAACCTTGCCTACTTTTAGGATGCTCGTGTGTTGAATCGACGTCAAGGTCGGTGGGCCCACTTCCTCACGCGTTTTGACTTCAAAATTACATATCGTCCGGGGAAGCACCAAGGGAAGGTAGATGCATTATCACGACGTTCGTATCTAGCACCCCGTCCCGGCGAGCCAGCTTTCGATAACCAAAAACAAGTCATCTTGGGACCGGCATGACTACAAGCAACACAGATCTTTGACATGCCCTTGGATTCCCGCGTTATCGATACCATACGCGAAGACTTGAAGACAGATGCGTTCGCCCAAGCTATACTAGCACAAATTGATCCCTCTCGAGCGTCGTGTTCACAGTCGCAACCACCAGGTACGGACTATCGGCAATTCAAATACCATGATGAATTACTCTTCTTTAAAGAACTTTTGTATGTTCCTAATGGTTCTTGCCGCCTTCAAGTAGTACAAAACTGTCATGACACATATACAATTGGGCATTTTGGTAGTACTAAAACATTACATTTAGTACAACGATCATTCTGGTGGCCCTGTATGTGACAATTTGTCGAGGATTTTGTTCGGACTTGTGATACATGCTGCAGAGCGAAAATGCCAAGGCATCATCCATATGGTTTATTAGAACATTACCAATTCCAAGCAAGCCGTGGCAATCTATTGATCTAGACTTCATCACAGATCTTCCAGTCTCTAAGGGGTTCAATGCGATTCTAACGGTGGTTGATCGATATATGAAGATGGCTCATTTCTTGCCATGTACTAAGGAGATCTCTAGTGAAGACACTGCCGAAATTGTCATGCGTGAAGTATGTCGGCATCATGGACTTCCTGATAGTATCATCAGCGACCGTGGACCCCAGTTCGTGTCAAAATTCTGGAAGCACCTTTTTAACATGCTCAAGGTCACTTGTAACCTCTCCTCCGGCTACCACCCCCAAACCGATGGCCAAGCTGAACGAACCAATCAAACACTGGAGCAGTATCTGCGGTGCTTTCTCAGCTATCATCAGGATGATTGGGCAGATATTCTCCACTTCACCGAATTTGCGTATAACAACTCTATCCACGCATCCACTAAAGTTACGCCATTTTATGCTTATACGGGATGTCACCCCCGGTGGTGTGTACTTGAAACCCTAGAGGTGTCCACAAATCCTTGCGCAGAAGATCGTTTGGAGAGGTTACGCAAGATACAAGCAGATGTATCTACTCACCTCCAACAAGCTCAACAAACACACAAGGTTTATGCGGATCGTCATCGACTCCCATCTAGTTTTAACATTGGAGATCGGGTATGGCTACTCCGACGACACATCAAGACCACTCGCCCATGCGAGAAGTTGGATTATCGGCGATTAGGTCCTTTCCGTATTATAGGAAAGATTAATGATGTCACTTTTCGTCTTGATCTACCTCCACAACTTCGGATACATCCGGTGTTTCATAGTTCTCTCCTCGAACCCTATCAAGAGAGCACCATCCCAGGATGTATTACACAGCCTCCACCCCGGATCGAGCTTGAAGATGGACCTGAGTACGAGGTTGCCGCCATCCTTGATTCCAAGCTTGTTCGCAACAAGCTCTACTATCTAGTCGATTGGCTAGGATATAGTCCCAGTGAGCGTACTTGGAAACTGATAGAGAATGTCACCAATGCTCGTGCTCTTCTTGAAGACTTCCATCGTCAATATCCAGACAAACCGGGTCCTCAATCCAAAACGACTCGTTACACTCGTCGTTTTAAAGGGGGGATAGTGTCATGATATGGCAAGACTCGAACCCATGACCTTATGCTACATGGGTCGAGCTCTTGACCATTAGACTATACATTGTAATACGTAGAATATTATTTTCATTTATGTTTTATTATAGAAAATTGATGTATATTCCAGATTTCTCTGGAACATTCTAGAAACTTCAGGAGTATTCCTTAGAACACTATAAAAGGAGGCACAAGGCATTATTTCGAACCAAATCGGTTCAACGCCAGTCTTAAGCCTCCTAGCTACTGTACATTTTCTTCACATAATATATATCTTTTCTTATCATCACTCTCTCTCTCTCTCGATCTCTCTCTCCCTCCTTCTCACTCACTCTTTCCTTCTCTCGAGAGTTCTTCACCTCTCTTAGTACTAATTCCTTCTCTATCTTAGTACTGTTCCTGACATAAATGGGTTGACGTAACACTTTTCATTGTGACCGTTCAAAATCTCGAAGGATATCTTCTTCTTCTTTTCTTTCGTACTATTATTATCATGATCATTTTTTTGTTTTTTTTTTCTCGTACTGCCTAAGCATTTGAATCCCCACACTGAGTACTGTTGGGTCATCCGCTAGTACCCAGTTGTACCGGCTCTGTTGTTGTCGAACATTCACCGGTCCTCGGTCCTTCTCTGACTCTTTGGGTTTGTTGTTACTCTAGTTCTCTGAACGGGTTCACCGGCATCGGTCATGTGTAAGGTTTCAGCCAAAAACCGTTTACCCATTTCTTTAGTATTTCCCCGGCTAATGTCCCAAGTTGGTAGGATCCCTTGAACTCCCTTGTGATCTAGAACGGTCCGGTCCACCAGAACCACAACTTCCCAAGCATGGTTCCCATCCGGGTTTGAAACACTAATACCGGCTTGCCGATGCCGAAGTCCTTCTTGTCGCCTCGCTTGTGCCAGTCCACAAAAGCTTTCTGTCGTCGTTCCTCGAGCTCCAATTGCAACAAACTAACTATCCAGTGTTCCTCTAATTCACACAATGTCGCCAACCGAACCCTTTTGGATTCCTTCTCGCTCAATCTCTCCTAGACTTGTCCGGATACTCGTTTTATACGTCGTCCCGTAAGCCCATAGTGCGCTGGGTAATTTGGTGGCCCAATCTGTCAGGTTCTCATAAACAATTTTCTGGAAGATGTTTTGAAGCATCTTGTTTGTTGATTCAGCCAATCTATTTGCTTGCAGATAATATGGCATGCTTCGTTTGTGAACCACCTCATAGAATGTCGTGAGGCTCTCCACAACGTGGCCAAGGAAATGTCCTCCCTGGTTGCTAATAAGCTCGATCGAGCACCCATATCGGCACCATATATACTCGTATAGAAACTTAGCCGTCGATGCCACGGTGTTGTTCTGAAGTGCCTTTGCCTCCACCCATTTAGTGCAATAGTCTGTGGCTACTATAATATACCGGTTCCTGGTACGCATTGTCGGTGGCTTGAATGATTCCACAAAATCTAACCCCCACTTTTAGAAAGGTTCTAACGACAGGACCGGTTGATGTGGCATTCGAGCCTTCTCTGTTGCTTGACCTAATCAATGGCATAGGTCACACTCTTTGTAGTAACGGACTGCGTTTTTGAGAGTTGTTGGCCACTATAACCCACTTTGCCATATTTTCTAGGTGGTGCCATCTCCAGCATAGTGCCCTCCGGCCACTCTACAGTGAGCCTTGCGTAATATTGCTTCTTTCTCGTCACTCCTCACTGCGCGTCGCCAGATACCGTCGACTCCCTTATGGTACGGTGTATCCTAAACAAAGCAAAAATGTCGGCTTTGGACTGCAAGGCGTTTGCGTTCATCCCTAACAAATAATGACGGTACTTCGTGGCACTGTATACCATCCCCAAAGCTTCTCTTTTTGTTATGGAATAATTCCGTTCAGCTTTCAATGTAACTAATTAGCTACTGCCAATCTAAAGTCAACAACTAATTAGCTAAGCAATATCAAGAGTGGTAACTAATTGTAGAAACGAATAACATGCGGAAGTAATAGAAAACCTAACACAGAAACGCAGGTTTAATGGAGAGCTTGATAGTACGCAGGAGAGACAGAGAAAGAGCAGAACAAGTTAAATCTATTACAAAACAATAATAGTTCTCTGTACATCGTATGTGTTCAGTGAACATTTTTATACAAGTCCATACAGACTGATAGAAGTACAGTGTACTTCAATGCTCACTCGAGCGTCTGACACTAACTACGAGACTATTAACTACCTAACAGTCTAGGCTACTACTAGGCTTCCGGTTACTGTTTGATCCGGCTACCGGCTCCCCAACTCACCGACTCAATTGCTCGTTAGCTCGTTGATCCACCTCACCGATCCGGCTTCATCCTTCCGGATATTTATCCGGCTCAGGCTTATTCAGCCGATCCGGATTCGGTTGAGCTTGCCGCTCAACACTCCCAATCAAGCTCAACTTGAGGTCGGATCGTGGTGTCAGTCTCCATGGCAGCCGGTCCTTCCACCCGGCTCCTTCTGGCATCACTCCGCCTTGAACGCGCTCCTCGTCCGGTCTGGTCCTGTTTGCCGGGACGCTTCTGATTTTGCACACCTCAACCTCCTGGGTCGGCTTGTTTGCTCAATAGGCCCAATTCAGCTCCCTCGTTGCTATGACTTTGGCTCTTGTCGATTCGCCGATTCCTTCGTGTTGGCGTCGACTTTCGCTGCCTTCTTGTCCTCTTGGCCTTGAATTGATCCGGTTCTTCCGAATCCGTTTGTTGAACCTGTAAAGGATTACTTGCGGAAGCGTTAGAAAACAGAGAATGTAGGGAATACACAGAGTACACGGGAGAGACAGAGAGAGCAGAAGATAAAAACTATATTCAAAAAAACAATATAATCACTCTGTACATACAACTGTGCTCAATAACACTATTTATACAAGTCCTCGTGGGATTGAAAGAAGTACCGCGTACTTCAATGCTCACACGAGCTTTTGACACTTACTACGAGACTATAATTTCCTAGAAGTCTAAACTAACACTAGGCTTTCGGTTACCGATTGGATCTGGCTAACCGGCTCCCCAGCTCACCAGCTCTGTTGCCTGCCGGCTCGGTTGCTCACGGCTTACTGATCCATCTCACCACATTAGACCACGTCCGGGTCTTGGCCTTCTTACTTCGGTCAGCTCTGTCCTTCTTGACTCTGCCACCTTCTGTTCTTCCCTCACTGGCGCAATCGGCAGTCTCTTTGCCTTTGCCCGTTCTCCCACTCAAGTGTGGCATGTCGAGATGCTGAACACCAAGCATTTCGGTGAAGTGCTGCAACTTGTCCGATCCGAGTGGTTTGGTGAAGATGTCGGCAACTTGCCGATTCGTGTGAACATACTGAAGTTCCACCTCACCGCTCAGGACACGCTCACGCACGAAGTGATAGTGCACTTCTATGTGCTTTGTGTGAGCATGGAATACGGGGTTCTTGGCGAGCTGCATGTTGCTGATGTTATCACAATAAATCGGGATTCAGGTTGGTACTTCGATCTGCAAGTGTCGCTGCAGTCGCCGAAGCCAAATGGCTTCACAGGTGGCAATGGTAGCACCCCGATACTTAGCCTCAGTGCTCGACAGAGCAACTGTTGGTTGCTTTTTGCTGCTCCACGCAACAGCTGCGCTACCAAGGGAAAACATGTAACCAGAGGTTGATCGGCGATCTGATGCATTGCCGGCCCAATCGGCATCTATGTAACCGACGAGCGCTTCGGTTATACCTAGCCGGTATAACAGTCCCCGGTCCTTCGTGCCGCTGACATACCGCAATATCCGTTGCGCACACTAACGGTGCTCCACGGTCGGCTTCCGCATGAACTGACTTATCATTCCGACCGGATAGCTGATCTTGGGTCGCGTGATAGTCAAGTAAATAAGGCTTCCGACAATTTGTTGGAACTGTTGCTCGTTGCAGGCCGGTCCGGAGTTGGGACGAAGCTTTTGGTTCCGGTCCAAGGGTGTGGATACAGGCCGGCATTCTGTCATGCCGAACTTGTACAACATATTCAAGATGTAATGTCGTTGTGAGAGCAATATGTCGTCCAGGGTTCGGATCACCTCGATTCCTAGAAAATAATGAAGGTCCCCCAGATCCTTCATCTCAAATGCGTTCGACAATTGGGACTTGACGCGGTTGATTTTCGGAACACCCGGTCCGATGATGACGAGATCATCAACATACAACAGTATACATACCGGACTGACTGAGCCTTGCCGGATGAACAATGAAGAGTCCGATTTGGAGGCCACAAACCCCATCTTACGCAACCAGTGCGTGAGCTTCGCATTCCAAGCTCGAGGGGCTTGATTCAGGCCGTTCAACGACTTCTTCAGCCGGCATACTGCCGACTTGTTCATCTCTGATTGAAAACCAGGAGGCTGAGTCATAAAGACTTCTTCTTCAAGATCGCCTTGAAGAAATGCATTCTTCACATCGATCTGATGAAGATGCCACCCCCTTGCTGCAGCAACCGCCAGCACCACTCGAACCGTCTTCATCTTCGCTACAGGAGCGAAGGTCTCGTCGTAGTCGATTCCGTGGGTCGGCGTGTATCCCTTCGCCACTAACTGGGCTTTATACCGGTTAACAGAACTGTCGGCGTTGTACTTTACCTTGTATATCCACTTGCATTTGATCGGTTTATAGTGACGAGGAGGGTCAACCAGGTCCCATGTCTTGTTGAGATCAAGGGCCCACATTTCTTCCTCCATAGCGGCACGCCAATTTGCATCCTTGGCCGCTTCTACGTAGCTCTCCGGCTCACGCACTTCCGCCACCTTAGTCATGTATGCATAGTGATGCGCCATGTACTCATTGTACCCGTACCGCTTGAGGGGATCCTTCTGGCGGGTGGACCGGCGTAACTCACCGTTACCCGGTTTGAGGCCCTTCTTGGTCGGTTCAGTCTTCGTTGCCGAAGATCCGCCTTTCTCCTTGCCGGAGTCGGACGTACACCGATCCGACTCATCGTTGCCGGTTTTGAATTCCGACATCTTCTTCTTCCCCTTCTCTTTGCGAGTGAACCGTCTCCTCGGTTCCTTGCACGGGGAGTGCACGGCAGAGTCTCCACTACAAACCGGTTCCTCATCGGACTGGTCAGATTGACTCAGTCTCTCGTTCGGCCCACTCAACCGGAACGATTCCGGACTCTCATCCTGAGTCCACGCTTCATCATCCTCTACATGGGCCGGTTCAGGCTCACTAGCCTCATCCACCGGCATTGGGTCAGATTCGGAAGTCGGAGTCGGTAAGGAGTACCACGATGCCGATTCATCAAACTCGACATCTTGACTAACTCAGACCTGCTTTGTCTTGGGGTTATAACACTTATAACCCTTTTGCTCTTGAGCATAGCCGACTAGGATGCATTTTTCCGATTTTGCATCCAGCTTCCTCCACTTCTCATCCGGTACATGCACATATGCAATGCTACCGAAGATCTTAAGGTGTCTCAAATTCGGCTTCCGCCCGAAATACAGCTCGTGAGGTGACACCTTGTCACCGATCCGGTTCTAGATGTAGATAGCCGTTCGGATTGCCTCCGCCCAGTAGAATTTGGGCATGCTCTTCTCCTCCAGCATTGCCCTTGCCGCATCAATAAGTGACCAGTTCTTCCTCTCGGCAACACCGTTCTATTGCGGTGTGTATCTGCAGCTGAACTCTTGCCGAATTCCCATTTGCTACTGATAATTGTTGAATTGGCTGGAAAAGTATTCTTTCCTGCCATCCGACCGCAGGCATTTGATCTTCCTCTCCGATTCCCGTTCCACCATGCTTTGGAGACTCTGGAAACACTTGAAGACTTCACTCTTCCACTCGATGAGGTAGATCCATGTGTGCCGCGTATAGTCGTTGATGAAGGAGACGAAATATCGACTCTTGCCAAGACTAACATTCTGTGCCGGTCCCCACACATCCGAATGGATTAGGTCAAGCTTGTTACGGCTCCGGTTACATTCGGTAGGGAATGGAAGCCGATGTTGCTTCCCGAGTTGGCAAGCTTCACATACTTGGGCCTTCCGGCCGTTGAACTTCGGCAAACTAAAAACAACTTGTTTCGTTTGCAGGTCTTGAAGCCTCTGGTAATTGACGTGGCCTATCCGCTTGTGCCACAGGTCGATGTCCGATTCGACCTTCTGTCCTTTTGCAAACAGAGTGGTGCCAACGTCATTGGTGTCGAGCATAAACATCCTCCCGTCTTGCATCCCCTGGTCGACGATCTGTCCGACCGACACTAGGTTCTTCGTGATTGTCGGAACGTGTAATACGTTCATCAGCTTCCCCTTCTGTTTGACGTGGCTGAATGGGACTTCTTCGACGTGCACGATTGGGTGAGGAGTGTCGTCTCCGGTTTCGACTACTCCTGGTTGATCCGGTTTTTCCAAAAAGGAGAACCACTCTTTGTGGCTTGTCATGTGGTTCAATGCACCAGAGTCAACATACCACACTTCCTCCAATTTGGAAGTGGTCTTCTTCATCGAGTTCGCCTCGTGCTTCATCACCAAGGCTAGCCCGTTACCGTTCTTGGATCCTCCTAATCCCTTCGCGTAGTGCGAGCTTTGCCGGCCATCCTTGCCGGCCTTGCCGGATCCGGATTTGTCCGAATCGGCTCGTTTTCTCCAGCACTCACTTTCTCTGTGGCCCTTTTTGCCACAGTACCAACATTCCGTTGCTGACTTCTCTTGCCGTCTTCCGGTGTCGCCATGAATCCCCCTGCCTGTGGGAGTCCCAGAACTACTGTCGGCACGTTCTATGTGCCTTCGTTCTTGCTCTTGCTAGCCGCCTCCATTGCGTGCCGACCCGCCTCGTCTAGTTGGCACCTTGATCCGTAGGTCTTGCAACAGTCGCCGAAGCCAAACGGCTTCACAGGAGGCAATGGTAGCGCCCCGGTATTCAGCCTCAGTGCTCGAAAGGGCCACTGTTGGCTGCTTTTTGCTGCTCCACGCAACAACCGCGCTACCAAGGGAAAACATATAGCCGGAGGTGGATCGGCGATCCGATGCATCGCCGGCCCAGTCGGCATCGGTGTAGCCGACTAGCTTTTCAATTATACCATGCCGGTATAACAGTCCCCCGTTCCTTCGTGCCGCTCACATATCGCAAAATTCAAAACGCGCACAGAAGGTGCTCCACGGTCAGCTTATGCATATATTGGCTTATCAGACTGACTGGATAACTGATGTCGGGTCGGGTGATTGTCAAATATATGAGGCTTCCGACAATTTGTCGGAACCGCTTCTCATCGTTGGTTTGTCTGGAGTCTGGACGGAGCTTCTGGTTCCGGTCCAGGGGTGTGGAGATCGGTCGGCATTCTGTCATGCTGAACTTGTACAACATATTCAACACATAGTGTTTTTGTGAGAGCAATATGCCGTCGGGGGTTCGGATCACCTCGATCCCAAGGAAATAGTGAAGGTCCTCCAGGTCCTTCATCTCAAATGCGTCTAACAATTGGGACTTGACTCGGCTGATTTCATCAAGTCCGGGTTCGGTGATGACTAGATCATCAACATACAACAAGATGCAAACCGGACCATCCGGACCTTGCAAAGATGAACAACAAAGAGTTGTACTTGGAGGCCACAAACCCCATCTTACGCAACTAGTGCGTGATCTTCGCATTCCAAGATCGGGGGGCTTGCTTCAGGCCATAAAGTGACTTCTTCAGTCGGCATACCGCCGACTTGTTCATCTCTGACTGGAAACTGAGGGGTTGGATCATAAAGACCTCTTCTTCAAGATAACCTTGAAGAAATGCATTCTTCATGTCCATCTCGTGAAGATGCCACCCCCTTGCCGCAACAATCGCGAGCACCACACGAACCGTCGTCATCTTCGCTACAGGAGCGAAGGTCTCATCGTAGTCGATTCCATGGGTCTGCACGTATCCCTTCGCCACTAACCGGGCCTTGTACCGGTTAAAGGAACCATCAGCATTGTACTTTACCTTGTACACCCACTTACATCTGATCGGTTTACAGTGTCGGAGAGGGTCAACTAGGTCCCATGTGTCATTGGCATCAAGTGCCC
The DNA here is from genome assembly GCF_043228905.1 of Azolla caroliniana. Classification (NCBI taxonomy): domain Eukaryota; kingdom Viridiplantae; phylum Streptophyta; class Polypodiopsida; order Salviniales; family Salviniaceae; genus Azolla; species Azolla caroliniana. The sequence continues at coordinate 12,372,301 of NW_028230442.1, forward strand.
GCATCTCTTCCTCCATAGTGGCACGCCAATTTGCGTCCTTTGCCGCTTTTGCGTAGTTCTCCAGCTCACGCACTTCCGCCACCTTGGTCATGTACGCATAATGATGTGCCATGTATTCATTGTAATCGTACTGCGTAACTGGGTATTACTAGGCGGGAAGACCGACGTAACTTGGTATTACCAGGTTTGGAGCCCTTCTCGGCCAGGTTCGACTTCGTTCCCGAAGATCCGCCTTCATCCTTTCCGGAGTAGGATTTGCTCCAATCCGACTCATCGTTGCCGGTTTCGTATTCAAGCATCTTCTTATTCCCCTTTTCTTTGCGCGTGAACCGTCTCCTCGTTTCCTTGCGCGGGGAGAGCACGACAGAGTCTCCACTACTCGCTGGTTCCTCATCCGACTGGTCATCCCGACTCAGCCGCTCATTCGGTCCACTTAACCAAAATTAGATCGGAATCTCTTCTAGAGTGCCGAGGTCTTCATCTTCTATTTGGACTAGTTCAGGCTCACTAGCCTTATCCTTTGGTATCGGGTCGCGGTCAGAAGTCGAAGCTGGTAAGACATACCATGATGACGTCTCATCAAACTCAACATCCCGGCTAACTCGGACCTGCTTCGTCCGGGAGTTATAACACTTATACCCCTTTTCCTCATACGAGTAACCGACCAGGATGCATTTCTCCGACTTTGCATCCAACTTCCTCAGCTTCTCATCCGGCACATGCACATATGCAATGCTACTGGATATCTGAAGGTGTCTCAAATTCAGCTTGCGTCCGAAATACAGCTCATGCGCGGACACCTTATCACAGATCTGGTTTTAGATGTAGACGGCCGTCCGGACCGCCTCAGCCCAATAGAAATGGGGCATGCCCTTCTCCTCCAGCATTGCCCTTGCTGCGTCAACAATCGACCGGTTCTTCCTTTTGGCCACAACATTTTGCTCCGGTGTGTATCTGCAACTGAACTCTCTCCGAATTCCTTTTTGCTGCAGATAACTGTTGAATTGGCCGGAAAAATATTCTTTTTCGCCATTTGACCGCAAGCACTTGATCTTCCTCTCCATTTCTCGTTTAACCAGTCTTTGTAGGTTTCGGAAACACTCGAAGACTTCGCTCTTCCGCTCAATGAGGTAGATCCATGTGTGCCGATTGTAGTCGTCAACGAAGCAGACGAAATATCGACTCCCGCCAAGACTCATGTTTTGTGTCGATCCCCATACATCCGAATGAATAAGGTCGAGCTTGTTATGGCTATGGTTTCGTTCGGTGGGGAATGGAATCCGGTGTTGCTTCCCAAGTTGGCAGCCTTCACATACTTGGGCCTTCTGGACACTAAACTTCGGCAAACTAAAAACAACGTGTTTCGTTTGCAAGTCTTGAAGCCTCCGGTAATTGACATGGCCAATCCGCTTGGGCCTGAGATCGATATCCAATTCAATCTTCTATCCTTTGGCGAACAAAGCGATGCCAACGTCATTGGTGTCGAGGATGAACATCCTCCCATCTTTGCACCCTTGCGCAATAATTTGGCCCTCTTCCTCAATGAATCACCCGATATGTGTAAACCGCACCTGCATCCCCTGGTCGATAACCTGTCCAACTGACACCAGGTTCTTCGTGATGGTCGGAATGTGTAATATGTTCATCAGCTTCCCCCTTTGTCCACGTGGCTCAAAGGGACTTCTCCGACATGCACAATTGGGTGAGGAGTGTCATCTCCGGTTTCAACGACTCTCGGTTGTTCCGGTTTCTCCAAGAAGGAGAACCACTCTTTGTGGCTCATCATGTGATTCGACGCACTGGAATCAACGTACCACACTTCCTCCGATTTGGAAGTGGTCTTCTTCATCGAGTTAGCCTCGTGTTTCATCACCAAGGTTAGCCCTTTACTGACTTTTCCGGTTTTGGATCCTCCCGATCCTTCTGCGTAGTGCGAGTATTGTCAGTTCTCTCTACCGGCCTTGCCGGATCCGGATCTGTCCGAATCGGTGCGCTTCTTCCAACACTCGCTTTCTCTGTGGCCCTTTTTACCACAGTACTAGCATTCCGTGTTGGCCTTTACTTGCCGGACCCCGGCGCCGCCTTGACTCCCCCTGCTTGTGGAGGGTCCAAAACTGCTATTGCCACATTCTATGTGCCTTCGGTCCAGCTCGTACCAGTCGCTACCATTGCGAGCCGACCCGCCTTGTCCACCATGCCCATGGGGCCGATCCGCCTCCGTGTACAAAATCCGAATGTCAATGGGTGCACTTGTTGACGCACCGGCGTGGTTCTCCTCTACAAGGAGCATCGACTGTAAGTCGAAAAATGATGGTGTATTCTCCCTTGTACAGACCGCCGTTTGGAAAGCTCCGAACCTGGACACTAGCCCACCAAGGCACACTTGGACCATCTCATCCTCCTCGATGTTCACATTGACGGAGGCGAGTGAGTCACAGATTTCCTTGATTCGGGCCGTGTAATCGGCGATAGAAAGATTTTTTTGTCGAACATTGCCGAGCTCCTACCTAAGCTACAACTTCCTGGCCGTTGTGCTTGCGGTGAAAACCTTCTTCAGGTTTCCCCAAGCTTCTTTTGGCGTCTTGGCATAACGGATATGGCTTAGCAACTAGTCTTCGACACTTGACGCAAAGCAGTACATCACTCTGCTTGTCGCTTGTTCCCACACTGGGAAGTCCTTGTGTGCCGCATCAGGTGTTGTGTCATTAGCTCCATCGACATAGCTCTAGTAACCATGCCCAAGCAGGTACTGGTGCATCTTGTAAGACCAAGATGCGTAGTTGGTTCTGTCGAGCTTCACCACGGGGAGCGAGCTAGCCATTCCTCTGTCCATTTTGTTTTTCCCGTTCTTTACGAAGTTTATGTTTTCTTCTTGAGCTAAGGTCGGCTGCAGAGGTTCTCAACCCTCGCGCTTTGATACCATGTAGAAACGAATAGCATGCGGAAGTAATAGAAAACCTAACACAGAAACGCAGGTTTCATGGAGAGCTTGATAGTACGCAAGAGAGACAGAGAAAGAGCAGAACAAGTTAAATCTATTACAAAACAATAGTAGTTCTCTGTACATCGTATGTATTCAGTGAACACTTTTATACAAGTCCATACCGACTGATAGAAGTACGGTGTATTTCAATGCTCACTCGAGCGTCTGACACTAACTACGAGACTATTAACTACCTAACAGTCTAGGCTACTACTAGGCTTCTGGTTACTGTTTGACCCGGCTAACCGGCTCCCCAACTCACCGGCTCAATTGCTCGTCGGTTCGCCGATCCGTCTCATCGATCCGGCTTCATCCTTCCGGATGTTGATCCGGCTCAGGCTTATTCAACCGATCCAGATCCGGTTGAGCTTGCCGCTCAACACTAATTAGCTACTTCCATAGGTAAGAAGAATAGCTAATTAGCTACTACCAATCTATAGTCTAGCAACTAATTAGCTAAGATGTAGCTAATTAGCTAAGCAGTAAACTTATGAACTTGTTGCATGTCCCGACAATAACGAAGAACATGGTGTCAGTCGGTCGGTTAGATCGTCGACCAGGGGATGCAAGTTTGATTCACACACCTCAGGTGCTATATCGAAGAGGAAGGGCAAGTTATCGGGCAAGGGCACTGTGAAGGGAGGGTGTTTATCCTCGACACCAATCAAGCCGGAACCGTGCTGTTCGTGAAAGGACAGAAGGTCGAGTCGGACATCGACCCGTGGCACAAGGGTTTCAGCCACATTAACTTCCCACAACTTCGTGAAATGCAGACGAAGAACATTGTTTTCCGCTTGCCAAAAGTTCATGGTCGTAATGGCCAAGTCTGCAAAGCTTGCTAACTCAGGAAGTACCACCGACTTCCATTCCGCAATGAGCGTAATCTTAGTCAAAATCTGTTGGATTTGATCCATTCAGATGTCTAGGAACCGGCATAGAACGTGAGTCTCGGTGGAAGCCGTTACTTCGTAACCTTCATCGATGACTTCACTCGGCATACCTGGGCGTGCTTGATCACTAAAAAGAGAGAAATCTTTGCGTGGTTCCTGAAGGTGAAAAACCTTGCGGAAAGGGAAACATGGCATAAGATCAAGTGCCTACGATCCGATGGTAATCGTTGTCGAAATCCATTGGATTTGATCCATTCAGATGTGTAGGGACCGGTACAGAACGTGAGTCTCGGTGGAAGCCGTTACTTCATAACCTTCATCGATGACTTCACTCGACATACCTGGGCGTGCTTGATCGCGAAAAAGAACGAACTCTTCGCGTGGTTCTTGAAGGTGAAAAACCTTGCGAAAAGGGAAGTAGGGCGTAAGATCAAGTGCCTACGGTCCGATGGCGGGAAGGAGTACTTCTCCGACTAGTTCACGAGTTATCTACAGAAGGAGGGAATTTGACACAAATTCTCCTGTAGATATACGCTGGAGTTGAACGGCATAGCCGAGCGGAAGAATTGGACGATCAAAGAAGCCGCCAGGGCAATGCTTGAAGAGAAGCATATGCTGAAGTTTTACTGGGCTAAAGCCGTAAGGATGACTGTTTATTTGTAGAATCAGACTTTTGCTAATGGAGGAGTGTCGCCACACGAGTTGTATTTCGGAAAGAAGTTGAACATGCACACTTGAGGATTTTCAGCAGCATTGCATATGTGCATGTACCGAAGGAGAAGAGGAGGAAGCTGGATGCCAAAGCCGAGAAGTGTATCTTGGTCGGCAATTCAGACGAGCAGAAGGGGTATAAGTGCTATAACCCTCGAACAAAGGAAGTTCGTGTAAGCCCAGATGTTGTATTCGACGAGTCTGCATCGTGGTACATGCCTTCACCTCCAATACTTAATGATTCCATTCTGAATTCTGATGAAGAGTTCAGCAAGGCTGAGATGCCTCTACGTGATGAGGATATTGGAGCTCTGACAGAGAGTCTGATCTCATTTCGGCTACGTGGGCTGAATGAGGGGTTGGGCTGAGATGGCCAACCAAATGAAGAGCTGGTGAGTAGTGGAGACTTGGTCGTGTTGTCCACGGGTAAAGAATTGAGGAGACGGTTTACGCGTAAAGAAAAAGGGAAGAAGAAAATGTCGGAATACGATTTCGACAGTGCTAAGTCAGACCGGAGCGAGTCTAATTTCGAACCAATTGAAACGGAATCTCCACGAAAGAAGTCGAAATTAGCCGAAAAGGCCGTGAAATCGGGTAATCACGAATTACGCCGATCTACCCGCTTGAAGAACCTCGTAAAGAGGTACGGGTATAATGAGTACACGACGCATCACTATGCTCACATGACGTGAGTGGCGGAAGTGCGTGAGCCGGAGAGCTACGCAGAAGCGGTGGAAGACACAAACTGGCGTGCCACGATAGAGGAAGAGATGCGCGCATTATTGGACAACGAGACTTGGGACCTAGTTGACGCACCTAAAGGTGTTAAGCCAATCGGATGTAGATGGGTGTTTAAGGTGAAATACAACACCGATGGCTCGGTCAACCAATATAAGGCCCGTTTGGTTGTGAAAGGCTACGCGCAGAAGCACAATGTCGATTACGACGAGACCTTCGCGCATGTCGCGAAGATGACTACCGTGCAAGTTCTGCTCGCCGTAGTTGCGGCGAAGAGGTGGCATCTACATCCGATGGATGTAAAGAATGTGTTTTTGCAAGGTGATCTTGAGGAACAGGTGTTCATGGTACAACCCCTCGGATTACTATCCGAACAAAACACTTCGGCAGTCTGCCGATTGAAGAAGGCGTTATACAACCTTAAGCAAGCCCAACGAGCTTGGAACTCGAAGATTACACAATGGTTGCATAGAATGGGGTTTACAACGTCCGAATCGGACTCCTCGTTGTTCGTTCGGCAAGGTCGACATGGACAGGTTTGTCTTTTACTTTATGTTGATGATTTAGTCATTGCCGATGTTGACTTGGAAGAAATCAGCCACGTAAATTCTCAGCTTGCAGCATCGTTCGAAATGAAGAATCTTGGCGACCTTCATTACTTTCTCGGGATCGAAGTGATCCGTTCCCCCGAAGGAACGTTGATCAGTCAACGTCATTACGCATTGTCGTAGTGTAATTCACACATTGCGTGAAAATTGCATTTTTGTCCCTCCGGATGGGATAAGGAGGAACCGGTAAGGAGAACCGGTGAGAACCAGCAAGGAGGACCGGTAAGGAGGACCGGTAAGGAGAACCGGATGAAGGAGGAACCGGTAAGGAGAACCGGTGAGAACCGAATGAAGGAGGGACCGGCAAGGAGGATTCGGTAGGGAGACTCGGTAAGAATCGGATCAAGGAGCTGGTTAAAGAAGGCCGGTGAGAGTCTCTTAGTGGATGAAGGGGCAAATTTGTAAATAGAAGAAAACATTGTTATGTGCATATGGCAGGATTCAAACCTTGTACCTCCACATAGACAAACCTCAACCTTACCATTGTACTAACTTATCCTAAGTGTTCTAAATATAGATTTAATACGTATAAGACCTTTATTTACGCCTACCTTTATTAAAAGGAAAGTCATGCATTTTTAGAATGCGTGAATATTTTATTTATAAGAAAAATGTACACCAATAAAAAATTACTCGTGCGCATTTAGTGTGCATGAACACTTTAGAAAAAGCATGAAGCTATGCTTAGCCTCTTCCATCCTTATATAAGGAGGAGAGAAAGATGTATGGTTGTTGATTATTTTACAAGGATTGATCAATCTAATATATTCGTGGGATTCACGAGTTTATCATTAAAATTCTCTTTCTTACAATCTAAATATTCATTAAATACACTAAACACGTGGGATTCATAAACTTTCTACCTATTCACAACTAGCCTTATATTGTATTCTTTTTTCTCCTAGTCCAAAACCTCAGTGGTTCCCACCCGACTCACGCAACGATCCGGAGCCGAAAGGCACGACAACGTTGAATATGCTCTTCAAGTTCCGGATGGCAGATTGTAAGCCCATCTCAACCCCTCTGGATAGAAACGTAAATCTTCGTCGAGATTCTGGAAAGGCGCAACCCGACACGGTTTCGACAGATTGTCGGAAGCCGTCTCTACTTGACAATCACTCGACCGGACCTCAGCTATCTGGTCGGAATGATCAATCAATTTATGTAACAGCCCACGATCGAACACATTCAGTGCACGCAATGGATATTACGATATGTCAGCGGCACAAAAGACATAGCGTTGTTGTATCGTGCAGACATAGCTGAACAGCTAGTCGGCTACACGGATGTCGATTGGGCCGGAAATGCCCACGATTGTAGATCCACATCCGGATACGCATTCTCATTGGGAAGTGCGGCGATCGCGTGGAGCAGTAAGAAGTAGCCGAAAGTAGTATTGTCGAGCACAGAGGCCGAATATCGAGGGACAACTGTTGTTACGTGCGAAGTCATTTGACTGAAACGGCTATTACGAGATCTACATGTAGAGGTGTCTGATCCGACGACGATCTACTGCGACAACCTTAGCAGCATCCACCTTGCGAAAAACCCTGTATTCCATGCTCAGACCAAGCACATTGAGGTGCACTACCATTTTGTCCACAAGCATGTCCTTTCAAGTGAAGTTGAACTGGTGTATGTTCCAACGGGTCAGCAAATTGCCGACATCCTCACCAAGCCCCTTGGTCTCGATAAGTTACGGCATTTCTCGGTTGAGCTAGGTTTGCGGCACCTCGACACACCGAACTTGTGGCGGGAAACAGGAACAAGAATAGGAGCGTGAAAGGAGCGGTAGGAACCACGATACCGAATCGAATGAAGAATTCGATTTCAGGCCGGCTGAAGAAGTCAAAGAAGAAAGCAGGGGTTGTAATTGCAAGGAGGAGCCGAACCCAGCCGAACAAAGGGGGAACAAAGCCAAGAAAGGCGTAAAGGCCAAGACTAAGACATGGTTGGACGTAGTTAAGGGCCTGAAGACGGATAACAAATTGGAGACAGCCAATTCGGGTGAATCGGAAATGTTCGATTCGGATACGCCAAATCAACTGCGGGCCAAGCGGAAAAAAAGGCAGTGAAAGAGGCGCCAATACCGTGACCGCAAGGGAGCTGAGAAAGGCCGCATGAGTAGACAAGCTGACCGGAAGGGTCGAATGCGTGGCATCGGACGGGTCAAGGAGCGCAAGCGAGGCGTGAAGCCAGAAGAAGCCAGAGCGAAGATCCAAAAAAGCATATGGAACATCAAGTTGAGCTTAAGGGGGAGTGTTGAGAGACAAGATCAACCTTGGGAGCGTAAATGAGTGTGTAACCCAGTGCGTAGACTGGGTGCGTAAAACCGTAAGCAAAATATGGTTGTAGTGGTATGTAAACCGAGCGGCCGTTAGAATGTTATTCCTCGTAAGGAATAAATTTGGGGGTGAGTGTAGGATGCTCATTTATGAGCAGTTAGGTACTATAAGTATTTGTGTCAGCCCGATAGTCAGGGCTTGTATAAAAGGTGCTCACTGAGTACCAAGTATGTACAAAGAACATACAAAGAATTATTTTTGAATATAGCTACGTTTTCTACTCTCTCTCTCTTTCTCTCTCTGTGCCTCCCTCTCCTTCTCTATGTTTTATCGATCTATCGTAATTCCGAACCGTGTACTCAGTGTCTTACGCATACGTTTCTGCACACGTATTCTTTTACAACAATAGTATGGGCCAATCCGGACAGCAATTTGCACCCGGGAAAAGCCACCGTCCTTCTTCGACTTACAATCCATGTTGATGGTCGAAGAAAACCACGCCAGTGGGTCGAGGACCACTCAACCGGACAACCGGATGTTATACACGGAGGCGGATTGAGCTCGTGGCATGGAGGACGAGGTGGGCCGGCATGAAATGGAGGTGTCCGACAAGAGCAGAACCAAAGGCATCAGTTCTGAACCCTCCACAAGCAGGGGGAGTCAAGTTGGAGTTGGAAACCGGTAGTCGAAAGCCAACACGGAATGCTGGTACAATGGCAAGAAAGGCCATAGAGAGTGTTAGTGTTGGAAGAAGCATGCCGATTCGGATCAATCTAGATCCGATAAGGCCAGACAAGGGAACCGGCAAAGCTCGCACTACACAGAAGGATCGGAAGGATCCGGAACTAGGAAGACCGGAAAAGGGCCAAACTTCATGATGAAGCACAAGGCAAACTCGATGAAGAAGACCACTTCCGGATCAGAGAAAGTATGGTATGTTGATTCCGGAGCCTCAAACCACATGACGAGCCACGAAGAGTGGTTCTTGCTTTTGGAGAAACTGGAACAACCGGGAATCGTTGAAACTAGAGACGACACCCCTCACCCGATTGTGCATGTCGGAGAAGTTCCTTTAAGCCATGTTGGGCAAAAGGGAAAGCTGATGAATGTACTACACATTCCAACAATCACAAAGAACCTGATGTCGATCAGAGAAATCGTCGACAAAGGAATGCAGGTGCGGTTTACGCACCTCGGGTGCTTTATCGAGGAAGAAGGCCGGATAATTGCGCAAGGGCGCAGAGAAGGGAGGATGTTCATCCTCAACACAAATGACGTCGGCACCGCCATGTTTGCCAAAGGATAGAATATTGAATCAGACATCGATCTCTGGCATAAACGGATCGGCCACGTCAACTACCGGAGACTTCAAGATCTGAAATCAAAACAAGTTGTGTTCGGATTGCCGAAATTTAATGGACGGAAGGCCCAAATATGTGAAGCTTGCCAACTCGGGAGGACCACCAGCTTCCATTCCCCACCAAACGAAACTGGAGCCGTAACAAGCTTGATCTAATCCATTCGGATGTTTGGGGACCGGCACAGAATGTTAGTCTTGGCGGGAGTCGGTATTTCGTCTCCATTGACGACTACAGCCGACACACATGGATCTACCTCATCGAGAAGAAAAGTGAAGTCTTCGATTATTTCCAGAACCTTCAAATCTTAGTCGAAATGGAAACGGAGAGGAAGATAAAGTGCTTGTGGTCTGATGGCGGAAAAGAATACTTTTCCGGCCAATTCAACAGTTATCTGCGGCAAAAAGGAATTCAGGGAGAATTCCGCTGCTGATATACACCGGAACATACCGATGTGTCCGAAAGAAAGAACCGATCGATTGTCGACGTAGCAAGGGCAATATTGGAGGAGAAGAGCATGCCCAAATTTAACTAGGCTGAGGAGGGCCGGACGACTGTCTACATCCAAAACCGAATCGGGGGCGAGGTGTTAGCACATGAGTTGTATTTCGGGCGAAAGCCAAATTTGAGACACCTTCGGATATTCAATAGCATAGCATATGTGCATGTACCGGATGAGAAGTGGAGGAAGCTGGATCTGAAATCGGAGAAGTGCACTTGTCGGTTACTCACATGAACAAAAGGGGTATAAGTGTTATAACCCCCGGACTAAACAGGTATGAGTAGGTCGAGATGTCGAGTTTGATGAGTCGGCATCATGGTACTCCCTAATAACTCCAACTCCCAATGAAGACCCGATTCCGGAGGATGAGGCCAGTGAACCTAGAGAGGTTCAAGAAGAAGATGAAGAATTTGGTACTCTAGATGAGAGTCCGATCTCATTCCGGCTAAGTGGACCGAATGAGCGGTTGAGTCGGGATGACCAATCGGATGAAGAACCAGCGAGTAGTGGAGACTCTGTCGTGTTCTCCCCATGCAAGGAACCGAGGAGACGGTTCATGTGCAAAGAGAAGGGGAAGAAGAAGAGACCGGAATACAATACCGATAGTGAAGGGTCAGATGCCGGAATATGATACCGACAATGAAGGGTCAGATGTCGGAATATGATACCGATAGTGAAGGGTCAGATGCCGGAATATGGTACCTACAGTGAAGGGTCAGGTCCGAGCGAATCTTACCCCAAAAAGAAAGAAGGCAGATCTTCAGAAAGGAAGTCTGAACCGGCCAAGAAGGGCCTCAAACCGGCTAACGAAAAGTTATGCCGCTCAATTCGTCAGAAGAACCCCATCCAGAGGTCCGGATACAATGAGTACATGGCGCATCACTATGCATAGTACATGACTAAGGTGACGGAAGTGCGTAAGCCGGAGAGCTACGCAGAAGCAGCAAAAGACGCAAATCGGCGTGCTGCTATGGAGGACGAAATGCGGGCACTTGATGACAACGACACATGGGACCTGGTTGACCCTCCCCAACAGTGTAAACCAATCAGTTGCAAATGGGTATATAAGGTGAAGTACAATGCGGATGGTTTGGTCAACCGGTACAAGGCCCGGTTAGTGGCAAAGAGATACACACAGACCCACGGAATAGACTACAACAAGACCTTCACTCCGGTAGCAAAGATGACGACGGTTCGTGTGGTATTGGTTGTTGTTGCGGCAAGGGGATGGCATCTTCACCAAATGGACGTGAAGAATGTTTTTCTTCAAGGTGACCTTGAAGAACGGGTGTATATGATCCAACCCCCTGGATTCCAATCAAAGATGAACAAGTCGATAGTATGCCGACTCAAGAAGTCGTTTTACGGTTTGAAGCAAGCCCCCCGAGCTTGGAATGCGAAGATCACGCACCGGTTGCATAAGATGGGGTTGTGACCTCAAAGTCCAACTCGTCACTGTTCATCTCGAATGGTCTAGACGGTCCAGTTTGTATCCTGCTATATGTTGATGATTTAGTCATCAACGGACCCGGACTGGATGAAATCAATAGAGTGAAGTCCGAGTTGTCGGACGCATTTGAAATGAAGGACTTGGGGGAACTTCATTATTTTCTTGGGATCGAGGTAATCCGGACCCCCGATGGCATATTGCTCTGACAAAGACACTATGTGCTGAATATGTTGTACAAGTTCGGTATGACGGAATGCCGACCAATCTCCACACCCCTGGACCAGAACCTGAAGCTACGTCCTGACTCCGGCCCAGCCTGCAATGAGAAACGGTTCCAACAAATTGTCGATAGCCTTATATACTTGAAAATCACCTGACCCGACATCAGTTATCCAATCGGGGTGATCAGCCAGTTTATGCAGAAGCCGACCGTGGAGCACCTTTAGTGCGTGCATCGACTATTGCGATATGTGAGCAGCACAAAGGACCAAGGACTATTATACTGACTTGGTATAGCTAGGAAGCTGGTCGGATATACCGATGCCAACTGGGCTGGTGATGCATCAAATCGTTGATCCACCTCTGGTTACATGTTTTATCTTGGTAGCGCAGCTGTTGCATGGAGCAACAAAAAGCAGCCAACAGTGGCTCTGTCGAGCACTAAGACTGAGTATCGGGGCATTACCATTGCCACTTGTAAAGCCATCTAGCTTCGACGACTGCTGTGAGACCTCCGGATCGAGGTGCCAAATCCGATCCTGATTTATGGTGACAACGTAAGCAACATACTATTGGGAAATATGTCCCTCCAATGTGAGGAAGATCCGATCGTCCAGAAAGCCGACAGTCGAGGAGCCACGTTGATGAGGGGCTATACTTGTAAATAGCCAACTCGGGAGACTATACTTGTAAATAGTCTAAGTGTGCGCTCCATGAGGGTTACGTATGTAAATAACCAGAAAGTTGCATAAGTATATATGCAACTAGGCCAAACTTTTAGGTAAGAACAATGCGCAGAAGTTGTAGTGTGCGATATAGTGAAAGAGAGAGAGAGTGTGAGAGAAGGAAGAGTCGCGCCATAGTTGTGTGTGTAACAACAGACGTGAAGAGCCCTGTGCGGCTGATGCACCTGTGAGAGAGTGTTGTAATCTTCTCGCTATTGTATATCCACTATTTGTATAGTGAAGAATCTGTTCCCGTGGTTTTCCCCGTTTTAGGGTTTCCACGTAAATCTCTGTGTACATCTGTTTATCTTGTCTTTCTGGTATATTTCTGTAATTCGTATTTCAGTGCGTAGTTCGTTCATTGTGATTTATATTCTACAACGATTACTCGACAAACTGGTATCAGAGCTTGAGGTGCAAGCATGGGAGGAGGTGTGAGCGGATTCCCAGGCATGATAGTTCTAAACTCTCAGAACTATGCAGACTGGAAGATAAAGATGGAAGACCTTCTCCTAGTTAAAGACTTGTACGAGCCAGTCGACAGAGTAGAAATACCCAGGGGGGTATTAGAGTTGGACTGGAAACTTCTGAATAGGAAGGCGGTGGCCACAATCCGACAATGTGTCGATGTAAGTGTCCTTCAACATGTGGCGAATGACACGAATGCCTACGAAATGTAGCAGAAGTTGTCGGGTATGTATGAGAGGAAGAACGTGCTAAATAGAACCTCGCTAATGAGAAAAATCGTAAGGTTGAAATACAGAGACGGTGAGAGCATCGTCGAACACATCAACACATTTATGGGGTGTGTAAATCAACTTGTTGCGACCAAGTTTCCCCTGGATGATGCGATGTAGGCCATCCTGCTGATGTGCACATTGCTGGAAAGCTGGTAGAACCTGGTGGTTACTCTCAACACCTCCTGTCAAGAAGAGAACTTGTCTTTACAGACGGTGAAGAAAAGCATCCTAAATGAGGAGGCAAGGAGGAAAGACAAAGGAGTCCTATCCCAAATGGATTCAAATCTGACTCAACATATGGACAGAGGAAGAGATCGGCGAAGAAGAAGTCCGCAGCAAACGGACAAATCCCACTCCATATCGAAGTCCAGAGGTAAACTTGTGTGCTTTTATTGTGGAAAACCTAGACACTTCCAGAAGGACTGCCGACACATGAGAAAATACAAGAGTGTCAGAAATAATGTCGAACCCCGGAAGATTCCGGATGAAAAGAACACTTCGGCCATTGCTACGAGCAATGAGGAACTTCTACTCATCTGTGAACAGACAAGTCCAAATCTTGCAAGCGAAGAGTGGACTTGGGTGATCGACTCTGGCGCATCCTTTCACATTACTCTGTCGAGAGAGTACTTCTCGATGTATATAGTTGGGGATCATGGCTATGTAAAGATGGGTGATAGTGGAGAGCAAGATAACCAGAGTCGGAAGTGTATGCTTAACGATCTCGACAAGGTGTCCACTGATGTTGAAGGATGTTCGACACTTCCCCGATATCAGATTGAATCTGGTATCAGTGGTAGCTTTCAGAATGGCAAGTGGAAGTTCTGCCGAGAAAATCTCATAGTGGCCCGAGCACAGAAAGAAGGAACATTGTACATGATGCATGCTCGACTGTGCAAATTGGAAGTAAATGTTGTTGTGGAGAAAAATCGTCCCTAGGCACACTCAGAGAATATCGGGAGAATCGGCGGAGTGCATCGTGTGTACTCTCCCTTGTAAAAACGTGTGAATAATAGGGGGGTGCCTTTATGGCGCCGAGTGGGATTCAAGTCGGGACAACGAATCCCATGTAGATCGGGATTTATCCCACATTGTAACGCATCCCTCTCCTTGTTCTATAAAAGGAAGGGATGGTCCCTTGTAGAAGGGTTGCCCATTTTGAGTTAGGAGGGTATACCACTTAGGTCTAGGGTTTGGTAGAGTTGTTCCTCTTCATCTTATTCTTGTTCCCTTAGGGTTTGTACTTTGGTCTTCGCCCTATTTTGTTTAGGGTTTCATCTTGTCTTCTTCTTTCTCTTCTGCCCCTTCGTGTCTGTTTAGGGTTTTGGCCCGATGAAGAGCTTGTATGTTCTATGGGGGTTTACTTCTACTCGGCCTCCTGTGCAAGACCTCGCTCGATGCGACGAGCCCAAGAGCTCCCCCGATGGCGGCTTGGCGGCAGACTGCTGTTGTAACGTAACCTACCTTGGTTTGGCTCGAAGCCGGGGATGTATTCTTTCCCTTGTAATATACATATTCGTATCTGTTTGTGCATATTGGTGTATTTGGTGGTGTCGGGAGCACAATCCCTTGCTTCCTGTGCATAAGAGTCGGTGTCACGCGCTCTCTCTCTCTCTCTCTCTCTCTCTCTCTCTCTCTCTCTCTCTCTCTCTCTCTCTCTCTCTCTCTCTCTCTCTCTCTCTCACGTTCGGTTGCCTCCGGGACGCGTCCGGAGTCGGTTTCTCGGCACCCCTTTGTCCCTAGTCCGAGACCCCCTGTGGTCCCACCCCTTCTACACGCACACGCGTAATAACGTGACATATTTGGTGGCCGACTCGGCTGGGGAGATATGGCATAAGAGGCTAGGCCACATAAGTGAAAAGGGAATGCACGTGTTAGTTGACCAGAACCTTCTGCTAGAAGTCAAGGGAGTGCACCTGGAGAAGTGTGTCGACTGCTTAGCAAGAAAGCAGAACAGGACGACATTCCACTCGAGACCACCGAGGAGAAGAGAAGCTGCACTGGAACTAGTACACACGGATGTGGCCTATGTGGATGCTCCATCGCATCGAGGAGGACAGTACTTTGTAACGTTCATTGACGACTATAGTCAGAAGACATGGGCCTTCGTACTGAAGTTGAAGGATCAAGTATTGTCGATTTTCAAGGAGTTCTAGGCAAGAACCGAAAGAGAGTCGGGTCAAAAACTGAAGGTTGTCTGAACCGACAACGGTGGCGAATACAAAGGGCAGTTCAAAGAATACTGCAAGTGTCAAGGTATTCGAATTGAATACACAGTACCAAAGACCCCAGAATTGAACGGGCTTGTAGAGAGGATGAATCGAACGATCATGGAGAGAGTGAGGAGCATGCTCTCTCATGCAAAATTGCTAAAATCCTATTGGGCTGAGACGATGTACACAACTGTTTATCTAATCAACAGGTCTCCCTCAGTACCTCTAAAGGGTGATGTCCCACAGAGGGTGTGGACAGGGAAGGATGTCTCCTACCAACACCTGAGGGTGTTCGGATGTTTGGTGTATATGCATGTACCAAAGGATCAGAGGTCAAAGCTCAACAACAAGTCAAAAGCATGCATATTCATGGGATACTCGGAAGATGAGTTCGGCTACAGGTTGTGGGGCTTAGTCGACAAGAAGGTAGTGAGAAGTCGGGATGTAGTCTTCCTAGAAGACAAGACAATTGAAGACTGGAAGCAATAGAAGTCGGAACCGACTCCCCAGTCAACCTCGACTACCATCGACTTAAGGCCAAGTGAGTCATCACAGACAGTTGTAAGGAGACAGTTGGTTGACAGAGTCGAATCCAATTCGGTCGACTTGGAAAGACCGACAGACTATGAGTCAGAGTCGGCAAACCTGCTAAAATCAATTGAGGAATATGAGTTGGAGTTGTCCAACTTGGAGATGCCAATTGATGAGCAGAATCCCGAGCAAAGAGAAGAGTTGGCAGAGACATCCGGACTAGAGCCAATTGTGAGTGGATGAAGGTACCCACTCAGAGAAAGGAAGGCACCGATTACATATGCCCGTCAATACATCCTCTTGACTGATGACGGTGAACCGGAGTGCTATGAAGAAGCCATTGCTGACGAGAGCAGAGGAAAATGGCTGAACGCGATGTAAGAGGAGATGGAATCCTTGCACGCGAATTACACCTACGACCTAGTAGAGTTGCCGAAAGGTAAGAGAGCACTCGGGAAAAAATGGGTCTACAAGGTGAAGACTGGAGAAGTCGACAGTGAGCCCAGGTATAAAGCCCGCAGAGTGGTGAAGGGTTTACAACAGAGGAAGGGCGTCGACTTTGACGAAATATTCGCACCAGTCGTGAAGATGACATCCATTCAAACTGTTCTGAGCATAGCGGCTAGTTTGGACCTGGAGATCGAACAGTTGGATGTCAAAACCACATTTCTACATGGGGAGTTAGACGAAGAGATCTACATGCATCAACCCGAAGGCTTTGAAGAGAAAGGGAAAGAGAATCTGGTGTGTTGACTTAGGGAAAGCTTGTACGGATTGAAACAAGCTCCACGCCAATGGTACAAGAAGTTCGAGTCCTTCATGATGGAACATCGATTCCAGAAAACACAGGCTGATCACTGTGTGTTTGTCAAAAGCTACAAGGAAGGAGATTTCTTGATTCTCTTGCTATATGTTGATGATATGTTGATAGTCGGTCAAGACACAAGGAAGATTGGAAGCTTGAAGAAAGCTCTCGGCAAATCATAAAGTATGTGACGAAGATCCTAGAGAGGTTCAACATGTCGAATGCAAAGCTGGTCGGCTCCGTGTTGTCGACAAACTGCAGATTAAATGCGAAGCAGTGTCCGAAGGGACAGAAGGAGAAGGCTGAGATGAGGAAGGTACCATATGCGTCAACCGTCGGTAGTGTAATGTATGCTATGGTCTGTACGAGACCGGACATAGCATTTGTTGTAGGAGCAGTAAGCCGATATATGAGTAATCCAGGGAGAGAACACTAGGCAATGGTGAAGTGGATACTTAGGTACTTGAAATTCACCTCGGAGGTGTGCCTAAGGTATGGTGTCGGAAAACCTGTGCTGGAAGGTTTTACCGATTCGGACATGTCAGGAGATGTCGACTCGAGCCGATCCACGTCAGGGTACATGATGACCTATGCAGGGGGAGCAGTGTCGTGGCAGTCATGACTGCAAAAGTCTGTAGCCTTGTCGACTACAGAGGCAGAGTATATGGCAGTGGTAGAAGCTGCAAAAGAGCTGATCTAGATGAGAAATTTTCTCACCGAACTAGGCATGAAACAAAAGGAGTTCTTGCTTCATTGTGATAGCCAAAGCGCCAAACACCTAGCAAAGAACGCGGCATACCACTCTCGGACCAAGCACAAACAGAGAAGGTATCATTGGTTGAGAGAGAGAGTCAAAGAAGGAGAGTTTTCTCTCGAAAAGATCCATACTGACGACAACGGATCCGACATGTTGACGAAGAACCTACCTATGGACAGACTCAGAGTCTGTCAACAAAATACAGGACTAACAGTTCTCCTCCAACAGGAGTGAAGGGGGAGTTTGTTGGGAAATATGTCCCTCCAGTGGGAGGAAGATCCGACCGTCCGGAAAGCCAACAGTCGAGGAGCCAAGTTGATGAGGGATTCAACTGAGGCCGAAACCGGAATCGGGTAAATAACCAACTCAGGAGACTATACTTGTAAATAGTCTAAGTGTGCGCTCCATGAGGGCTACGTATGTAAATAACCAGAAAGTTGTGTAAGTATATATGCAACTAGGGCAAACTTTTAGGTAAGAACAGTGTACAGAAGTTGTAGTGTGCGATATAGTGAAAGAGAAGAGAGAGTGTGAGAGAAGGAAGAGTCGCGCCATAGTTGTGTGTGTAATAGTAGACGCGAAGAGCCCTGTGCGGCCGATGCACTCGTGAGAGAGTGTTGTAATCTTCTCGCTATTGTATATTCACTATTTGTATAGTGAAGAATCTGTTCCTGTGGTTTTCCCCGTTTTAGGGTTTCCACGTAAATCTCTGTGTACATCTATTTATCTTGTCTTTCTGGTATATTTCTATAATTCGTATTTAAGCGTGTAGTTCGTTCATTGTGATTTATATTCCACAATGATTACTCGACACATACAGCTCACCAAGACCCGTATATTCCATGCTTGGACAAAGCACATAGAAGTGCATTATCACTTTGTTCATCAACGGGTCCTGAGCGGTGAAAGCGGTGAAGTTGAACTTCGGTATGTTCACATGGATCAGCAAGTTGCCGACATCTTCACCAAGCCGCTCAGATCATACAAGTTGCAACATTTTTCAGAGATGCTTGGCATTCAACATCTCGATGTGCCGCACTTGAGGGGGAGAACAGGAATGGGAACAGATAGCACTGGACAAGGAGCCGGAGAGGAAGAAAGAACCAAGGGAGGAGATGAGCAGATAGAGGAAGCCGAGCCGACCGAAGGAGTTGACACATCCGAAGCAAGCGGCAACGACGGCAGAGTCAAGAAGGACAGAGCCGACCGGAAGAAGGCCAAGACCTAGACGTGGTCCGATGTGGTGAAGAGCCTAAAAACGGAAGACGAGTTGGAGACTACCAACTCATACAAGAGCTGGAACAAATCGAAGGAAGTTGATTTGGTTCAATAGTTGGATTCGTAAGAGCCGGATCAACTAAAGGCCAAGCGAACAAAAAGGCAGCGGAAGTCGACACTGACACGGAGGAACTGATGGTTCAACAATCGCCGGAGTCGTAGCAGCGAAGGAGCTGAAATGGGCCTACTGAGTAGACAAGCAGACCAAGGAGGACGAGGTGCACAGAACCTGACGGATCGTGGGAAGCAGAACCGGACCAGACGATGAGCGCGAGCAAGGCGGGAGGACGCTAGAAGGATTCGGACGGAAGAACTGGCTACCACAAAAACTGATACCACGATCCAACCTCAAGTTGATCTTGAGAGGGAGTGTTGAGCGAGCAAGCTCAACCAGATCCGGATTGGCTGAATTAGCCAAAGCCAGATCTGTATCCGGAACGGAGAACCAGATCGGTGTCCGAATGATATCCAGAACTAGGAGCCGGATCGGATTGAAATTGGTAGGCCGTTAGAGCCCTACGGATCCAACCTAGTACGTAGGCATATTTTTGGGAGTCAGTGGTAGTCGCTCGTATAAGCATTGAAGTACCTATCAGTGCTTTTGTCAGTCCTTTATGGACTTGTATAATAGTGCTCTCTAAGCACATTCTATGAACACAGAGGATTATTATTTTAGAATAGAGTTCTATGTTCTGCTCTCTCTGTGTCTCTCCCATGTATGCTAAATATTCTCAAGCTTCCATTGAACCCGTGTTTTTTATTCTCTGTTGTTGCCCAGCTAAACTGGTTTTGTCAAGCTTCTACACGCTAACTTTTACAACTTATTATCAACAAAATATACGTGAAGTTCAGCTTTGGCAATCAAAGGAACCAAAATTAATGCATTCTTCAAGATGACAACACCTCCATTTGCAGTTGTAAGCGAAAATTATCCTACTCCAATGATAGGATAAAAGGCATTGTTTGCACACACCACATGTCATCCTTTGGGCGCATCTTTCAAGGATGCAAAAAAACTTTTGCATGAAGTAATGTGCTTTAAAGCACCGCTATCAAAGAACCAATTCAAATCAGCCTCACTTACAACCACACTTAGAGTGCAATGATGCATCATAATGATATGTAACAACACATGCCCAAAAATATTGAGCCATGTTGGCTTCATCACTCTTTGCACATGAAGAATTTTCAGCAATGGTCATGCCGGATTCCTCCTTCTTCTCATTTCCCTTACTTAGCAAGCTTTGCAAAGAACATGCGACACTTCTCCAGAACGACCTCGATGAAGAAAACAACGAACCAATGGTGTTATCCACAAAAGCAAAGGACTAGCTACAGAAGAACGGATTCGAAGGATTCATACGGGTTGTAGAAGCTTTGCCGCACAAAGAACCGGAGAGAGTCGCCAAAACAATCGACGTCGATGGTATCTTTGAGGCAACCATCCAGGCCGCAATTGAGCTTCAATCCAGAGGCCTACGATCAATAGAGAATCCATCCATAGAGATCCTGGATGAGTTCTTCGATGAGGAATTCCAGCTCTACTTTGATAGTCAAAGTGTCATCCACCTTGTAAAGAACGCAGCGTACCATTCCAAGACAAAGCACATCCAGAGAAGATATCACTGGCTCCGGGAGAAGGTAAAAGATAAAGAGTTCGTGTTGACGAAGATCCATATGGAGGAGAAAGGGTTGGACATGCTGACAAAGGTGCTATCAGCCGACAAGTTGGACCTGTGCAAGAAATGGATCGGATTGACAAGACATCCCATGCCGGAGTGAAGAGGGAGCTTGTTGGGAATTCGGTCCCTCCGGATGGGATTCAGATGAGATCCATGAGAAGCAAATGAGCTGGATCGGACGAACCGAAGGAAGGAACTGAACCGGACAAACCTGGAAGGTATCCGGATGGATCCGGTGTGAACCGGATCCATGGACATATTTGTAAATACGTTTCTAGTAAGCCTTTCATGGTTATATTTGTAAATAGTCCTAAAGTCAATATAAGTATAAATATGACTTAGGGCAATCACTTTACGAGAATAATGTGTGTAGAGATATTGTTGTATAGATAGAGAGAGAGAGTGAGTGAGACACAAAACTTGTTTTTATTGCAACCACCGGTTGGTGTAAACATCATGTGTCCTCTCTGTTGTCTGTGTAAGTGCATTAATTTCCATTTCTATTTTGTTCTTCCATTGAGTTTAAGACTCAGTTGTTGCTGAGCACTATTCCACACAATCAACACCTTCAGTCAGGTGTTGTCAGAACTCTCTTCACAAGGGATCAACATCGAAGAAGAAGTGAAAGCCCTTGCCCTCCTATCGAGCTTGCCGGCGAGTTGGAAGTTATTCTGCACGACATACACCAACAGTCGACGGATCCTAAACTTGGATGAAACGATCTACCAAGTCCTCACTAAGGACATTTAGTGAAAATCGATGGGACTCACCATCGACGAGTCGGCAGAAGCTTATCACTCGACCGAGTGGATCGACCGAGTGGATCGACCGATTGAGTTGATCGAGAGAACAAATTGACAAAACCGGTCGGAACACCAACAGATCAAGAACGAGTGGAGACCGACATCGGTCGAAGTCGAAAACGGGTTGATCAAGCGAATTCTGCACACATTGCCGAAAAGTCGGCCACAATGTTTCTGACTGCTAATCAATCAAGAGGAAAAAGAGTGGTCGGCGATTCGAGTGAGTCGACAGCCAAATCAACGTTGCTGACACCCAATCAAGAGAAAATCTCTCCTTAGAGGATTCAGTGATCAGAGAAGTCTTCTATAGTGCACAAGATGCACACACGTGGCTACTGGACTCCGGTGCAACATTCCACGTGACCCCAAACAACGAATGGTTTTCGAACTATTCAGCCGACGCTAGCTGCATAGTCCGACTAGGCAACGGGCAGGAGTGTAGAATCGCATGGACTGGAGAGGTTCCCATCTGATTGCCAAATGGGAACATAAAGGAGTCTGGTCTAAATCAGCATGTTAGCCGAAGATGGGTACGTCGCGGCCAAGTCCAAAATTGGACAAAGGCAAAGGTAAGATGCCCGAATACGAAGTCAACCACCCTGACGATAGTGATCCAGATGTGTGGGCTCCCTCACTAGATAGTGAGTTTGGTGTAACCATTATGCGGACACCCAGAGTAAAGAAGGCGCTCACATCGACAAGCGAAAAGCTCCGGCACTCATCACGAGAGAAGAACCTCGTCACTCGGTTCAGCTACAACAAGTATATGGCCCATCATTATGCCTTCGCGATGAAGGTAGCGCCGAACAAGAGCCCAAGAGTTGTGACCCACGATGGGTGGACGCAATCGGCCTTTGAGTATTTCACACTACAAGCCTTCGTCGGCGGCTTGAGGGGGAGGAACCGAAAAGGCCATGAAAATGCCGACGTCGAAAGCCGAACAAAAGCCAACATCAAAAGTCGAACAACGCCGAAAGAAAAACCTAATGTCAGATGCCTCACACTTGAGATTGAGGGGGCATGTTGAGATATCAAGCTCAATTAGATTTAGTTAGTTAGTCAACACACATAACTTAGTAGTTACTTAGATAAAATGTAGTTAGTGTGTTGACCTTAAAGCCGTAAATAGGATTTTGTACTTGAGTGGGATACATTGTAGATCCTCCACTCCCATTTTCATTTAATATAGGACTTACACCTTTGTACCTATATTCTACTCACACACATGTGCACCTTTGCACATGAGATGTATATATACCTCATTGTGGGTATTTTTGTATTTGATGATGCTTTTTAATATATACACTCTCGTTATCATCCCCCATTTATATTATTGTTCATAAGTGTAACTTCCTCTCTCTCTCTCTCTCTCTCTCTCTCTCTCTCTCACACACACACACATACACACATATCTCATAATCTTCCGCTTATCAACCACTCACATAATTAGACGTTAATTAAACCTTGCTTAATTACCTAATTCTTAACATGAAGTACGCAAACTTTCTAAGAGATATGCAAGATATATTGCATATTGCATAAAGATAATATAAAAACTGCTAAAGATAGAGCGTGTTTTTATGTTGATTATAATAGGCAACCTCATTTATTCAATGATGGACAAAAGGTATTTCTACATTGGCCTCACAATTCTAAGACATTGTCTATGGGTAAGTGTGTTAAGTTAGCTCCATGGTTTTGTGGACCTTTCACAGTCCTTTGCAAGACTTGTGAGTAGGAGAGAGAGAGAGAGAGAGAGAGAGAGAGAGGGAGAGAGAAAAGAAGAAGAAGATATATTAACGTCTTCTAAGGCCAAAATTGGCCCATGAGACAAATGGTTTACAACAAAAAATGGGGTATTTACCCATTCATCAAAAGTAAAAAATAAAAATAAAAATAGATTTTTAAGCTAAATAGTTCTAGTAAAATAAAATATTTCATTTCCATCCAAGTCTCTCGAAGAGAAGCGGGAGGTCAAAGGGTTTCGATGTGGATGTGGCCCATGGCCCCAATGTAAAAGGTACCCCAACCATAGCTTCTAGTTGACGTAGCTCACGTTCCCTTATCTTCCTTGTCCTTTCTACTCCGTGTCTACTTGTTTTGAAGCCCAACATCCGAGGGCGTTTGGTTGTTCTTTGCGTTTCGGCTTCCTCAAGAGAGAGGTCGAACGGCGTAAGTGTATCCACGTTCATCGTCTCCCGTTGTTCCTGAAAAATTACACTAGTTACAAGTTGATGAATAGTAAAAGGGTTATGGTTAACACTTTGCAATTTATTCTCCCTGTGTTGTTTTAGCTCTAAGATATACCTACCTAGTCTCTTTACATCCGGGGTATCTAATAGTTTGGAGAGGGTGAGAGAGGGTCCTAATATGTCTTGGTATTCCACTCATATCTCGGCATAAGTTGGGCACTTGCATGTGAAGTGATACTCATCCTCTATCTCTATGTGGCACAACCTACATAGTCTTTCCTCCCTAGGGACTCTATTAGCCGGACCACTCTCAATCTCAAGTTGGTGAGATGATATCCTAAGTTGTCCAATGGTCACCCTTAGTGCATTTGATAAGAATGTATCTACATATCTTGGTCGTGTAATAAAACCTAACTGAGAGAAGTGTGCAAGAAGTGTTCCTTATAGTAAAACATTTTAGATGGGAGTGGTTGTCATGGGGTGATCCATTTATATCGAGTGTAAATTTGCCATATTTGTTGGCGTATCACTTTATTTCGGTCTTCATGAGATATTAGAGTTTGGTCAGTCCCATGGTTGTACTTAAGGAGGGGTAAGGTATTAATGTATATGCCGTTTGTAAGTAACCAACTCACCATAGTGCTATACCAAGAGCTAGTGTCTCTAGATGCATGTAGGGATCGAGATGCCTCAAAGGCTCGACGGGATATCCTATCTTATGGTTGGCTATGTATCCGATGAATAAAAACTACCACTTGAAACAATGATTCTACTAACATCAGGGGCAAACTGAACTCTGCTCTAATAATGTCATGTGGTACTATTGATTTGCTTCGGATTTAATGTGATAACATCGTCACCAAAGGTCTCTCTAATTGCGTCCACATGAAAAATGGTAGACCTAGAGCCCATACTACTGATGCATACATGAGGGAAGGGGTCACTAATGAGTTGAAGAGCCATCCCTTAGTCTGTGGCTCTTGAAAGTAGGCTTGGTGGCATTGTCTCTATAAGAGTGAGAGGGATGCATAACCTCTCATTAGCCTATCTTTGGTTGCATGGGTCATCAAGAATTTACCTGAGCAAGCACTAAAAGGGACTCCCAAGTATACATATTATCCAACTACCTCAACTAGTTTATGAGAGAGGATTAGGTGACATTTACTCCTAACTCGGGACGATGTATGAAAGATAAGGACTTTAGTTTTCGCTAGATTCAGTACCAGTCCTCATTGTGTACAAAAGTCATCTAGGGCATTAAGATGCTTTTGTAGGTCGTGTTCCGACTCCGAGAGCAAGACAATGTCGTCTGTGTAGAGTAAGAGACTAACTTGCGTATCCCCAATAGCTACTCCCTTGCCTCCCTTACGAGCAATAAAATCAGTGATCCCATCAATGTCGATCCCAAAAAGAGTCGGTGATAGGGGGCAACCCTGTTTTACACCAATGGTGCTAGTGAAACAATCAGATAGGCCACCTATGCATCTTACGCACCCAGAGACTTGCTCATATAGGGCATAAATGGCCCAGATCATGTCATTTTTAGTATCTCCAAGCTCTTAAGTCTATAAAACAACTTCTCCCTAGGAACTGTGTGAAAGGCTTTGCGGAAGTCCACAAAGCAACACTATAGTTTCTTCTTACGAGCGTTCGTCTGGTCAATTAAGCACCTAAGTGTGAAGATATGGTCAATAGTGGAGAAGGCTTGTCTAAAGCCAGCCTGTTCAGGTGCTCGAGGACTTAATGTTTCCACTTCCAATTCCGCACCATTTAGTTTAGTGAGTGTATGACATATCATAATGGTCCTATATGTATTTGGGTCCATTGGGTCCCCTCCTTTATGTATAGGGGCCACTGTGTTCATGGTCCATTGTGGTGGAAAACCCTCGGCGAGGGCGCGGTTGAAGAGTAGAGTGAGAAAGGGGACTAGGCACTCTCGAGCATATATGATGTGCTCGGATAGCAATCCTCTGTGGTCCATGAATTTCCTATGTTGTAATTTTTTTATGACCTTTGTGACCCTAAAGGTCGTGAAAAGTGTCCCCATGTTAGGTCGGGGTGTGGAAGGCATTGGGATGGATGGTTGGTTTAGGACATGGTAGAGTCTCTCGATATATGTGTGCCAAATATTGGGATCCTCGATGGGTGCAATCCCTACTCATGAGCATATAGTAGAGTTCCCAATATTGGGATGCTTCCCAAGCTCGTCTTTTGCGACATGTCATCTTGTGCATCTCTTTTCGAGCCTGTACTAAGGAAATAGTACCACTATGTCGTGACACTTTAAGTTGTCTATACAACTCTCTACGATCCTCGTCATACCACTTGTTTTGTGGCATAGACCCTATTCTACTATGATTGGAGTGTTTCGTGTATGGGAAGCTACTAATTGCTGCTGACTAAAAAGGGTGTGTGCGAGTTTTGTAGTGAGGTTCTCTAAAGGCAAGGAAGAATAAAAAGAGGGGAGATGGGCTTGAACATGTCGAGAGTAGATGTCAACGAGCTCATGCGTGAAATGTATTATGGTGTGATGGTTTGGTTGACTAGAGTTGGTGATGTGGGAGGTGTCGCATTTTAGCTCAAAGTGTAGGAAGCTATGGTCTACACCAATGGGGCATGGGGCCACCCGAAAGGAGTTGTTAATGATGTGGGTAGCTTCAGGTCGTCCTATTAGGCAATCAACTATGCTTTCCCCTCCTCCATGTGGGAAACATGTGAGCGCTTCCGAGCCCGGTCAATTGGCTAAGCCATTATATATGATCATCTGGTGTCGGCTTCCAAGTTCAAGCAAATGATGGCCAAAGCTTGTGGCGTCCACACCTTGATCCTTTGATGTACGCGTTATGTCTAAGTCTAAAGGGTCGACATTCACCATTTCGAGGTTTCTATCCATTTGAAATATTGTGCATTGTCGAGATTGGGTTCTCACATTGAAATCTCCTACAAGGAAGACATCCCCTTGAGAAGAATATCGGATTATGTCATCTGATAAAGGTTCGTATGGAGAAGGCCCATGTGGCATTCCTTCATCAACTATACTCACCTCTCCAGCCATATTATACCAGGATCCTTTCAGGGGAAGTAACACACGGCGATAAATATCGCCTGGTCCTTGCTAGTGAGGACTTTCACCCACATAAAATGGGCTTCTGGGTCTTTTTTTAGTAATTCTATCCTATTATGTATCTCTCTCCGAAATAGTATCGCAACCCCTCTAGACCCTCTAGTACTATGTCGATGTGAGGTTTGTCTAAAGACAGATTCCCAACGAAAACCGTCAACTCTTGGTAGTCCTCGATTTGGGCTCTGATGTGTTTCTACTAGAAAAAATATGTGACATACCTTCAAAATCTCCTCTAGACGGCCAGGGTGTGTCCAAAGTGCACCGTTACAGTTCCAAAAAGTCATCCTAAGTTTATTGTCTGTCACATGGGCCACACGCCGTCAATTGACAGCGCAATCATTTATTATCACACGTTTGTCTCAGTAAAAAGCACGATGCCCCTCTTTAAGAGCTTGCATGACTCGCGGCATACAAGTTTTACAATGCTCAATTTGCATCTTGGTCAGGTCTTCATCGAGGTAGATATGGTCCCCGCCCAATCCTCGAAGACTTGGTCTCTTTTTAAAAAATGCAATTCTAGATTCTGAGTCCTTAAACTGAAGGACTAAAGCTCTTTTCCTAGTGGTGTCACGTCCTACCCTCCAAATTTTAGTGATTGGTAGGGCGTCATACCCCAACATTTTCCCTAATATTTGTGCATCTTCGTCAAGAGATGCCCCTTCCTTGAGCCTAGTAACTCGTACATTTAGGCGTCGAGCTTGATGCATTTTTCCTCCTCAAGGGTAGTGTTTACAATATTTTCATCCTTTAGTTCCTTTTTAATCTTACGTTTTACTACATCAACCCACCCAGTTTTTGCTAATTCCATATCCCTTTTAACCTCTTCCTTAATCTTTTTTATCTCATCCTTAATATCCTCTAGGGAAGATATTTCACCATCTTCCCTAGATGTCTCAAGGTCCTTAACTTGTTTCTAAAGGTTCGTGTTGTCTACTTTAAGATTCGTTATTTTAGCAATAAGCACTTCTTTTTCTTCCTTATCTTTTTGTTTTTCAACTTCAATCTCTTTCTTAGAGAGAGAGAGAGAGAGAGAGAAGACAAGAATTGGAAATGAGATTATATTATGAGGAAACGAGGTTACAAAGAGTAGGCTACGGGCTATATACTGGTGTTGAACCGAATGAGTTGTGATGAATGAATAGACACCTATTTATAGGTCCTTATGGAGTATTCTAGAATGTTCTAGAATATTTTAGATATTTATGATATTTAATATAATCATGGAATATCCTAGAATGTTCTAGAATACTCTAAATAGCTTGTAATAACTAATAATATATTTATTATAACTATACATCATATATGTTATTATAATGGTTAAAGGTTTAACAAATAGACCAAAACGTCTTGGGCTCGAATCCTTGTAAGGCCAAAATGTATGTCTTCATGACATTATCCCCCCTTTTCGACAACGAGTTCCACGAGTCGGAAGACAAGTTTTCGGACTTGGCTTATGGGGATATTTGTTGTGAAACGTAGCAACCATTTCCGAGGCATTACCAAGATTCTCGAGAGGTTCCCATGTTCGATCATTAGGTGTATAACCTAGCCAGTCAACCAAATAATACAGTTTGTTGCGAATGATCTTGGAGTCGAGAATGGCAGCAACTTCATCTTCGGAGCCATCTGAAACTTCGATTGAAGGTGGGGGAGATGTAAGACGGTCTAGAATAGAGCTGGTTGTGTACGGCTCCAAAAGTGAAACATGGAAGACCGGGTGAAGATGCATATGAGGGGGAGATCAAGGTGAAATTCCACATCATTGATCTTACCAGATATACATATGGGCCAAAACATTGATAATCCAATTTGCAGCAAGGTCGGGTTGTTTTAATGCGACCTTGTAAAAGCCATACTCGATCTCCCACTTGAAATGTAGTTGATGAATCAAATCGATGACGGTTGGCAACCTTCTTTTGAGTGTTTTGAGCTTCACATAAATAGTCCAAAGGATATCTTGAACTTCTTGGAGTTGGGTGAGCTGATCTTCAGCAACCGGGTTTGTCGGGAGTTTGGGATGTTCATGCATAGTCAACGAGGATGGTACCCAAAATTTGCAAAAAATGGGGAATATCCAGTAGAAGAATGTTCCGAGTTGTTGTAAGCAAATTCCGCCAAATGTAATAGATCAACCCAATCATCTTGTTGATAATTGACAAAACAATGAGGATATTGTTCTACTATTTGGTTGGTGCACGCCGGGAGAGAGTTTGCAAGAAGTATGTAAGAGTTTGAACATGTGCCACCAAAATTTTGAGATGAACTAGGGACCCCGATCATTGATAATATCATTGGGAAGACCATGATACCGAAACACCTCTTGCATGAGTAACTCAGCTGTCTCTTGGCTCGTAATGGCCTTTGTGCAAGGAAGAAAATGTGCCATCTTCGTAAAACGAACTACTACCGTGAGAATAGAATCAAAACCCTTGGAAGGTGGTAGATCCGTAATGAAGTCCAATGAAATAGATTTCCATGGACTCTCAGAAATAGGCATTGGTTGTAATGAGCCATATGGATGATGTCAAGGTTTCTTGGATCGGCAACATGTATCACAACTACGAACATAATCCGTAACAAAATGGCGAAGTCGTGGCCACCAATACCTTCGAGAAATTAACGCCAAAGTCTTGTGGATGCCGGAATGTCCAGCCATTGGTGTGTCATGACATTGTTGCAAGACTTGGAGTCAAGAAGGACCATCAGGCACATATAAGAGATTTTGTCGAAAAAGTAAACCATCATGCCAATTGACGGGAACTCAATGCTCCCTATACGCAACGCTCGGCCAGCACCGAGCTTAGGATCATACACAGAAAACGGGAAATAAACACGACAAGAAGAAGAAGAGAATACACAGGAGGTTTACATGGAAAACCCCAAACTAGGGGAAAAAACCACGGCAGCCCACAGGCTGCAAACTGTCACAATGTAGGAATATACAACAGTGAGTTCACTGAGGCACCGACCTCGTGCTCACGTATCTTCGCCACAGGCGGTGGTTACAACAAAGGCAGCGACCTCTTTCTCTCTCTCTCTCTCTCTGTACAGTTACGCACACTAATCTCATGCAAAACAGAAAATGACAACAACAACCAAAAGTTTGCCCTAAGTCATATTTATACTAATATGACTTTTCGGCTATTTACAAATATAGCCTCGATGGGCTCTCAGAAACATATTTACGAATATGTCTCTTCATCCGGTTCATACCGGGTCTGCACCATTCGGCTCTCTGTAGTCGGGTACTCCTCATCCGGTTCACACCGGGTCTGTATCATCCGGCTCTCCGTAGCCGGGTACTCCTCATCCGGTTCACACCGGGTCTGTATCATCCGGCTCTCCGTAGCCGGGTACTCCTCATCCGGTTCACACCGGGTCTATATCATCCGGCTCTCCGTAGCCGGGTACTCCTCATCCGGTTCACATCGGGTCTGTATCATCCGGCTCTCCGTAGCCGGGTACTCCTCATCCGAGATTGTTCGTCGGCACTGTTCTTCTCCCTTCCCATCCGGAGGGACCTGTCTCCCAACACCAATTGAACTGGTTGTAGTCTTGACGAGGATTTTGAGATTGTGAACAAGAAGCACGATCTAGGATAATATGGTTCAGAATGTCTTGGATGAATTCATCAGTCTCAATATGCTCCCGAATGGAGTCCAGAAGACTTGAATCCCCGGGTGTGTCTATAGCATGAAATGCCATTAGTCGTAGACGTTCAGGACCCAAAAGGATTTGCTTCTGACTTTCAAATGCAGCCTCTCCTGGTTGAAGTTCCATATATGAATGCCGAGATCAAGCATCTACTTTTCCTTGTTGCGTCCTAGGGCGATATAGAATTACAAAATCAAAACGAGTTAAGAACTGTGCCCAACGAGCTTGTCGATGACACAAGACTCGAGCACTTTGTGATCATTATAGACAATTATTTGTTGAGACAAACCCTCCAAAAAATGATGCCATTGTTGAAAAGAATCCACAATGGCAAGAAGCTCTTTGTCGTGAATCTCATAGTTGATTTCTGCAGCTTCAAATTTCCATGAATGAAAAGCCACAGGGTGCAATTGGCCATCATTGCTAATCTGGGATAATACGCTTCCTAGTGCAAAGTCAGATGCATCAACTTCGAGTATAAAGCACTTCAATGGATCAACATGCATCAAAATTGGTGCACATGTAAATTCTTGCTTTAATCCTTCAAATGCAGAGTTTGCATTTATACTCCACACAAATGGTCGATTCTTTTGTGTTAGTTGAGTGAGGGGCAATACGATCTTTGAATAATCTTTGATGAACTTGCAATAAAAGTTTGCGAACCCCAAAAAACAATGTACATCTCGCACAGACTGTGGTGTTTGCCAATCCAAAATTGTTTGAACCTTTGCTGGATCCATAGAGATGCCATGTGAAGAGACTATGTACCCCAAAAATTCCACTTGATGTTGGTCGAAACTGTACTTCTCCAATTTTGCATAGAGACCATATTCACGCAATTGTTGCAAAGCTTGTGGAACGTGTATATCATGATCCTCTTGCGTTTTTGAGTAGATCAAGATATCATCCCAGTAAACTATGACAAAAATATTGAGGAAATCTCGAAAAATAGCATTCGCCATATGTTGGAAAATTGTTGGTGCATTCATGAGACCAAATGGCATCACTGTATACTCAAAATGACCATAGCAAGTACGGAAAGCAATCTTCCATTCATCCCCAGTACGAATTTGAACAAGGTTGTAAGCACCTCAAAGGTCCAACTTTGTGAAATACTTAGCTCCACTAAGGCATTCTAGAAGGCTCGAAATCAATGGTAGAGCATATCGGTTTCGAATAGTTACTTTATTCATTCCTCGATAATCCATGACCAAACACAGCGAACCATCTTTCTTCTTAACGAAAAATATGGATGCACCGGCATGAGATCTTGAATGTTGGATAAACCCATTTGCCAAGTTCTCATCGATATATTCCCGAAGAACATCTAGCTCCGTGGGCGAAAGGTTATAAATTGCCCCCCATGGAGGCTCTTTTCCAGGTTGCAAATCAATCGTGCTATCATATGGTCGATGCTTTGGTAGTCTATTGGCCTTCACCTTATCAAACACATCAGAGAATTCTATATATTTCTTTGGTAGTTGGACCCCTGATTCTTGTGAGCTCGATGTGGGAGTTGCTAAAACTACGAACACCAACATGTCTTCCTTCCGTGCTTCCTCACGTAACTGATGTATAGAGATTGCCGAAATCTTTTGGAATGTCATATCCTTTGTTGGAGTTTTAAGAAACTCAGACTGTATTGTGACCTCTTCAATGGTTCTTTTTCTCCAATCAATAGTTGGGTTATGTAGCTCAAACCATGGAAGACCAAGAACTAGGGAGTGCTCTGGACTACTAATGATGTTGAATGAGATGACACTACACAAATTGCTTAGGACTACACAAATTGGTTCAGACTCTTCAACTATATCACTTGATGTTATGGGGCGTCCATCAATGACTCCGACAGACATTGGGCTTGGGAGCTTATGCAACTGAATATTATGCATTACAGCAAATTCACGATCCATGAAACAAGAGTTGGCTCTAGAGTCTAAGAGGGCAGAAGCTGGGAGTTGATGGCACTTAGATGTGTTAAGCTCAACTTGTGCAGAGAAAACTCGATTAACTTGATTGGATGAAATGGAACCACAACTAGGGACGGACGTTATATGCCTAGGGTTGTCCAACCAAATAGCTTCAATTTTGACTGGACTTACTCGTTTAACACATCATCTTATTTTTATGGCATGGACTACTTGGCCTACTTGGGCTACGAGAAGGTGGGGCAAAAATTGAGATAGGATTGTCATGAGCACTTACTTGGTTAACTTGCCGTCGTGGTTTATGTGGACAATTCACAACAATATGCCATGGACCACCACAATAGAGGCATAGACGATTCACTCACCGTCATTGCTTTTCAGCATCCGATGATGGTCCTCGATGTCGTGTTGTCTCGATTTCCATTGGAGTAGGGCCTTCCACCAAACTTGACTTTGATACTTGGGGTGGAGTTGAGACCACCGAAGCATATGTTTCTGTTGGTCGGAAGCGTAACATTTGTTGGCGCTCAGAACGTCGCTCAAATATGCGATTGTCACATCGCACGGCCCTACTTACTGCTTTAGTAAGAGATTTTGGATCATCATGGAAGGTAAGAAGTAAATCCTTCACATCATGGAAATTTCATTAACGCAACATCGTCTCATGGAATATCACATGCTAGAAGGCGAAAATCTGCAGCATAAGCGAAAGGAGGACGAACTCCTTGTCGTAATTGTCGTATTGTGTTTATTGCGGTCCTCATACTATCGGTGTCTCCAAAGTTGGCTTGGAAATCATTAATAAACCCTTCAAAATCTTCTAATAATGGTTAGTGCTTCTCTATGAGTGGTGCAAACCACGCTAATGCGGTACCCATTAACAAGGTACCAACTAGTCCCACCCGAGCAACATCAGTTGGGTAACGGCTAGGATGCAATTTAATCACAAGCTGTACCTGATTTAAAAATCCACAAAATTGAGACCTTGTACCATCAAACTTGGCCGGTAGACTAATATTTGGTTCTTTCGGTGAAGTTTGAACTTCCACCGCTTGTCGTTGCAATAGAGTAGCCTCCAGTTGATGCACCCGTTGAGATAACTCTTCAAATTTTGTACCTTCTCAACACTTACTTGTTGTAGGTTGCCTAGCAATCTTTGATTTTCTTGCTCTAGGGCCACAAATTTGGTTGTTAGCATATCGAGTTCGGAGAGAACGCACATATATTCTTGCTTGCTAACGAACTCCATAGTTACGAGAGAGATTTGCTAGATTCGCTTGAATACGTTTAAGAGAAAAAGAAGAAGAAGAAATTGGAGAAGAAGAAAAGAATATTCAATTCAAACTATCAAGACTTGTGAGTAAGAGAGAGAGAAGACAAGAGATGGAAATGAGATTATATTATGAGGAAACAAGGTTACAAAGAGTAGGCTAAGGGCTAAATACTGGTGTTGAACCGAATGAGTTGTGATGAATGAATAGACACCTATTTATAGGTCCTTATGGAGTATTCTAGAATGTTCTAGAATATTTTAGATATTTATGATTGTTGAGAATCAAGCTCAACTTGGTCTAGTGTGTGAACTCACCTTGAGAGTGAATAGAAACTCTGAAAAAGATTATGTGCGGAAGTAATAGAAAACCAAACACAGAAAATACGCAGGTTTAATGGAAAGCTTGAATATACACAGTACACGGGAGAGACAGAGAGAGAACACACAAAAACCAAATTCAAAATTATACTCAATATGTACATACACCGTGCTCAGTGAGCACCTTTTATACAAGCCCTGACCATAGGGCTGACACAAGTACTGATAGTACTTGACCACTCATAAATGATCCTACTACACTAACTCCCAAAATTATTCCTTACGAGGAATATCATACTAACGACCTTCCGGTTTACACACCGATACGGCCATGTTATGCGTACCGATTTACGCGCCCAGTCTACGCATCGTATTACGCACGAATGTTGAGCTTGTCTCTCAACACTCCCCCTCAAGCTCAACTTGAGGTTCCACCTGCTCCGTCGGATCTACACTCTGGTTCCTTCTTGCTTGACACCTCGCTCGCGCTCCTCGACCCGTTTGATTCCGCGCGCCTCGACCCTTCCGGTCGGCTTGTCAGCTTACATGGCCCTTCTCAGCTTCCTTGTTGTTGCGGTGTTGGCGCCTCTTCTGCTGCCTTCTCTTCCGCTTGGCCCTTGGTTGATTCAATGTATCTGAATCAAACATCTGAACCAACTCAGCTTCCTTCGATCGGTTTTCACTCTCGTCCGAGTTGGTTGTCTCCAACTCATCTTCGGTCTTCTCGCCCTTGATGGCTTCGTCTCCCCCACGCTTGGTTGGCTTTGGCTCTTTATTTCGACTGCTCCCCTTATGTCCGCTTTTGGACTCTTCCGCGGATCCGCCCTCGGCTTCTTCAGCCGATCCGAAATCAAATTTGTCATCCGAGTCGGTGTCACGGTCTTCTCCGCTCCTTCCGTGCTCCCTTCCATGGTCATCATGGACGTCTCTCCCCCTCAAGTTCGGCACGTCGAGGTGACGTAACCCAAGCGCACCCGAGAATTGCCGCAACTTGTCCAGTTCAAGAGGCTTGGTGAAGATGTCGGCGTTCTGCCGATCCATCAAAACATACTGAAGTTCGACTTCACCGGAGAGGACACGCTCACGAACGAAATGGTAGTGCACGTCAATGTGCTTAGTCCGGGCGTGGAAGACGGGGTTCTTAGCTAGCTGGATGCTGCTGAGGTTGTCGCAGTAGATTGTTGTTGGATCGGACACCTCCACCTGTAGATCTTTAAGTAGCCTCTTCAACCATATGGCTTCGCATGTCGCGATAGCCGCTCCTCTATACTCGGCTTCGGTGCTCGACAATGCAATTGCCGGCTGCTTCTTGCTACTCCACGCGATCGCAACACTCCCAAGAGAGAATGCGAAACCGGACGTGGATCGGCAATCGTCGGTGTTTCCAGCCCAATCAGCATCAGTGTAACCAACCAACTGCACTGCAGTATTGGTCCGATATAGTAGCCCCCGGTCCTTAGTGCCACTAATGTACCGGAGTATGCGTTGTGCACACTGAAGGTGCTCCTCGGTCAGTCGCGCCATGAACTGACTGATCACCCCGACCGGGTAGCTGAGATCTGGTCAGGTGATGGTCAAGTATATAAGGCTTCCGACTATCTGTCTGAACCTCGTCGGGTCGCATACCTTTCCTGTAAAAAGTAGCGTGCGGAAGCAAGTATGAAGACAGAACAGAAGGGAGAACACTAAGGTTTAATGGAGAGCTTGAGCTTACGCAGTATACGCAAGAGAGACCGAGAGAGATAGAGAGAAGACACCAAAAAGAGAAAAAGATATATTAAAGACAAAAAACAATACATATATATGTGTTCAATGAACACTTTGTACAAGCCCTAGAAGGACTTCAATGCTCATTAAGAGCTCCTACACTAACTCCCAAATATATTCCTCACGGAATATCTTTCCTAACGGCCTGACCGATCGGTCCCAGTCGATCCGGTCCTCGCCTTCTTCAGCCGATCCGGCCGATGTTGAGCTTGTCTCTCAACACTCCCCCTCAAGCTCAACTTGAGGCTCTTCGGGATCTTCACAGCTCCGGTTCCTCCTGGCTTCACGCCTCGCTTGCGCTCCTCGACCTGTTCGACTCTGCGCGCTTCGACCCTTACGGTCGGCTTGTCTGCTCATGTGACCCTTATCAGCTCTTCTGTTGTTGCGGTGTCGACACTTCTTCTGCTGCCTTTTCTTCCGCTTGGGCCTCTGTTGATTCAACGTGTCTGAATCAAACATCTGAACCGACTCGGCTACTTCCGATCGGTTTTCTCTCTCGTCCAAGTTGGTTGTCTCCAACTCGTCTTCGGTCTTCTCGCCCTCGATTGCGTCATCTCCCCCATGCGTGGTTGGCTTCGGCTCCCTCCTTCGGTTGCTCCCCTTCTGTCCGCTTCCGGACTTTTCCGCGGGTCTGCCCTCGGCTTCTTCAGCCGATCCGAAGTCGAACTCGACAACCGACTCGGTGTCGTGGTCTCCGCTCCTTTCCTGCTGCCTTGCTTGGTCGTTCGGGACTATTCTCCCCCTCAAGTTTGGCACGTCGAGGTGACGCAATCCGAGCGCACCTGAGAATTGCCGCAACTTGTCCAAACCAAGAGGCTTGATGAAGATGTCGGCAATCTGCCGATCCGTCGGCACGTACTGAAGTTCGACTTCACCAGAAAGGACACGCTCACGGACAAAATGGTAGTGCACCTCAATGTGCTTGGTCCATGCGTGGAAAACGGGGTTCTTCGCGAGCTGGATGCTGCTGAGGTTGTCGCAGTAGATCATCGTCGGATCTGACACCTCCACTTGCAGGTCCTTAAGTAGCCGCTTCAACCATATGGCTTCGCATGCTCGACATTGCAACTGTCGGCTGCTTCTTACTGCTCCACGCGATCGCGGCACTCCCGAGGGAGAACACGTATCCGGACGTGGATCGGCGATCGGCGGCGTTGCCAGCCCAATCAGCATCGGTGTAGCCGACTAACTGCGCGGCTACACTGGTCCGATATAGCAGTCCTCGGTGCTTAGTGCCACTTACGTACCGCAGTACGCATTGCGCACACTGAAGTTGCTCCTCGGTAGGTCGCGCCATGAACTGACTGATCACCCCGACCGGATAACTGAGGTCGGGTCGGGTGATGGTCAAGTATATGACGCTTCCGACAATTTGTCGGAACCTCATCGGGTCGCATACCTTTCCCGTATCGGGACAAAGCTTGACGGTTCTGTCCAGAGGAGTCGAGACGGACTTACAATCGGCCATCCCGAATTTGAAGAGCATACTCAGCACGTAATGACGTTGGCTGATCAATATGCCTTCGGGGGTACGGATCACTTCGATCCCGAGGAAGTAATGAAGGTCCCCCAGATCCTTCATCTCGAACGATGCCGCAAGCTGGAGCTTCACGCGGTTGATTTCACCTAGGTCGGCGCCGGTGATGACCAAGTCATAGACATATAGTAGAATACTAACCAGTCCGAGTCGACCTTTCCGGATGAACAGGGAAGAGTCCGATTTTGACGTGACGAGGCCCATCCGACGCAGTTGTTGCGTGATCTTCGCGTTCCAGGCACGCGGGGCTTGCTTCAGTCCGTAAAGGGACTTCTTCAGTCGGCACACTGCCGAGGAGTTCGTTCCGGAGTGAAATCCGGGGGGTTGTACCATGTACACCTGTTCCTCAAGGTCACCTTGCAGGAACGCATTCTTTACATCCATCTGATGTAAGTGCCACCCCTTCGTCGCAGCTACTGCGAGCAAAACACGGACGGTCGTCATTTTCGCAACCGGCGCAAACGTCTCATCGTAGTCGATGCCGTGTTTCTGCGCGTAGCCCTTTGCCACTAGCTAAGCCTTGTACCGGTTAACGGAGCCATCGGTGTTGTACTTGACCTTGTACACCCACCTACACCCGATCGGTTTTACCCCTATTGGTGCGTCAACCAGGTCCCAGGTCTTGTTCTCCGCCAATGCGTGCATCTCTTCCTCCATCACGGCACGCCAATTCGCGTCTTTGGCCGCTTCTGCGTAGCTCTCCGGCTCACGCACTTCCGCTACACGGGTCATGTACGCATAATGATGCGCCATGTACTCGTTGTATCTGAACCGCAAAACAGGATTCTTCTGGCGGGTAGATCGGCGTAACCTCGCATTAGCCGATGTCGAGGCCTTCTCGGTCAACGCGGACTTCACCTTTAAAGGCCCGTCATCGGTTCCCTCGGAGTCGGACTCGCGTCGGTATGACTCGTTCCTTTCCGTGCCGGAATCCGACACCTTCTTCTTCCCTTTCTCTTTGCGCGTAAGCCATCTCCTCGGCTTCCTGCGCAGGGAATGCACGGCCGAGTCTCCACTACTCGCCGGCTCTTCATCGGACTAGTCGTACCGACTCAGTCATCCAATCGGTCCACTTATCCGGAGTGAAATCGGACTCTCTTCGCGGGTCTCGATTTCGGGCTCATCCGGAGGCATCTCGGCCTCGCTGACCTCATCGTCAGAAACACGGATTGGAGTCAGGGTTCGGAGTCGGGGGCTGCTACCAGGACGCGGACTCGTCAAACACAACGTCACGGCTAACACGCGCTTGTTTGGTGTGAGGGTTATAACACTTATAACCCTTCTGCTCGTCCGAGTAACCGACCAAGATGTATTTCTCGGCGTTTGCGTCCAGCTTCCTCCTTTTCTCCTTCGGTACATGCACATACGCAATGCTACCGAACACCCTCAAGTGTCGCAAGTTCGGCTTCATTCCGAAATATAGCTCGTGCGCCGACACTTTGTCTCCGATCCGGTTCTGGATGTATACCGCGGTCCTTACCGCCTCGGCCCAATAGAACTTGGGCAAGCTCTTCTCCTCCAGCATTGCCCGTGCCGCTTCCACAACTGACCGATTCTTCCTCTCGGCCACGCCGTTCTGCTCCAGCGTGTATCTACAACTAAATTCGCGCCGAATTCCCATTTGTTGTAGATAACCGTTGAATTGACCGGAGAAGTACTCTTTCCCGCCATCTGACCGCAGGCACTTGATCTTTCGTCCCGTCTCCATTTCCATGAACCCTTTGAGGTCCTGAAAGCAGTCGAAGACTTCGCTCTTCCTCTCAATGAGGTAGATCCACGTGTGCCGCGTGTGGTCGTCGATGAAGGAGATGAAATATCGACTCCCGCCAAGACTAACGTTTTGTGTCGGCCCCCATACATCGGAGTGTATAAAGTCAAGCTTGTTCTGGCTCCGGTTTCGCTCGTTGGGGAAAGGAAGTCGGTGTTGTTTCCCGAGCTGGCAAGCTTCACAAATTTGTGCCTTTCGGCCACTAAATTTGGGCAATCCGAACACTACCTGTTTCGATTGCAGATCTTGAAGCCGTTGGTGGTTGACGTGGCCTATCCGCTTGTGCCACAAGTCGATGTCCGACTCGGATTTTTGTCCCTTCGCGAACATTGCGGTGCCGCCGTCAATGGAGTCGAGGATGAACATCCTCCTATCTCTGCGCCCTTGCGCAATCACACGGCCTTCTTACTCAATGAAGCACCCGAGGTGTGTAAACCGAACCTCCATCCCTTGGTCGACGATCTGTCCGACCGAGACCAAGTTTTTCATGATTGTCGGAACGTGCAGCACGTTCATGAGTTTCCCTTTCTACCCGACATGGCTAAGGGGAACTTCTCCGACATTCGCGATCGGATGCGAAGTGTCGTCTCCTGTTGCGACTACTCCAGGTTGTATCGGTTTTTCAAGGTACAAGAACCACTCCTTATGGCTCGTCATGTGGTTTGACGCACCGGAGTCTACGTACCACACCTCGTCCGATCTCAGGGTGCTTTGTTTCATTGAGTTTGCTTTGTGTCTCGTCACGAAGGCAGACCCTTCTCCGGCTCTCCTGGAGTCTTCGGCGTAGTGCGATCGCTGCCGATTTCCCTTGTCGGTATGTCTGGAGCCGTTTCCGGAACCGGTTCTCTCCGAATCAACGCGCTTCTTCCAGCACTCACTTTCCCTGTGGCCTTTCTTGCCACAGTACCAGCACTCCGCGATGGCCTTCCCTTGCCGGTTCTCGTCGCTTCGATTCCCCCTGTTTCCAGAGGGTCCGGAGTTGCTGTCGGCATCACTTCGGTGCCTTCTTCCTTGATCTCGTCGGCCACCTCCATAGTGCGCCGACTCGCCTCGTCCTCCACGTCCACGAGGCCTATCTCCCTCCATGTACAACATTCTGTTGTCGGTGTGTGTGCTTGTAGATGCACCCGCGTGGTTCTCCTCTACCAGGAGCATCGACTGTAAGTCGAAAAAGGACGGCGTATTCTCTCGAGTACACACAGCCGTTCGGAACGCTCCGAACTTCGACGCCAAACCTCCGAGACAGATCTGGACCATCTCGCTCTCCTTGATGTTCATCTCTATGGAGGCGAGGGAGTCGCAGATATCCTTGATCTTCGAGGTATAGTCCGCCACCGACAAGTCGCGTTGTCGTAGGTTGCTCAACTCCTGTCGGAGTTGAAGCTTCCTGGCTGTGATGCTTGCGGCGAAAATCTTCTTCACATTTTCCCACGCACCCTTCGGCGTCTTTGCATCCCGAACATAGCTCAATAGTTGTTCGCCCACACACGACGCGAAGCAGTATAATACCCTGCTCGCCGATTGGTCCCACGACGGAAAGTCTCTGTGTGTCGATTCGGGTGCCGCGTCATTAGCTCCTTCGACATAACTCCAGTAGTCGTGCCCGAGCAGGTACTGGTGCATCTTGTAGGACCAAGACACGTAGTTGGTTCTATCGAGCTTCTCTGTTGGAAGCGAGCTCGCCATGCCTCTATCCATCGTTCTTCTTGTTCTTCTTCATCAAGCTGTGTTGGCTGCAGACAGGTTCTCAACCCTCGCGCTCTGATACCATGTAAAAAGTAGCGTGCGGAAGCAAGTATGAAGACAGAACAGAAGGGAGAACACTAGGTTTAATGGAGAGCTTGAGCTTACGCAGTATACGCAAGAGAGACCGAGAGAGATAGAGAGAAGACACCAAAAAGAGAAAAAGATATATTAAAGACAAAAAACAATACATATATATGTGTTCAATGAACACTTTGTACAAGCCCTAGAAGGACTAATTGAAGTACTGACAGTACTTCAATGCTCATTAAGAGCTCCTACACTAACTCCCAAATATATTCCTCACGGAATATCTTTCCTAACGGCCTGACCGATCGGTCCCAGTCGATCCGGTCCTCGGCTTCTTCAGCCGATCCGGCCGATGTTGAGCTTGTCTCTCAACATTTCCTGAATCGAGGGAAGCTTGACGGTTCTATCTAGAGGAGTCGAGACGGACTTACAGTCGGCCATCCCGAATTTGAAGAGCATATTCAACGCGTAATGACGTTGGCTGATCAATATGCCTTCGGGGGTACGGATCATTTCGATCCCGAGGAAGTAATGAAGGTCCCCCAAATCCTTCATGTCGAATGATGCCGCAAGCTGAGCTTCACGCGGTCAATCTCACCTAGGTCGGCGCCAGTTATGACCAAGTCATCAACATAAAGTAAAATGCTAACCGGCCCGAGTCAACCTTTTTGGATGAACAGTGAGGAGTTCGATTTTGATGTCACAAAGCCCATCCGACGCAATCGTTGCATGATCTTCGCATTCCAGGCATGTGGGGCTTGCTTTAGTTCGTAAAGGGACTTCTTCAATCGGCACACTGCCGAAGTGTTCGTTCCGGAGTGAAATCTGGGGGGTTGTACCACGTACACCTGTTCCTCAAGCTCACCTTGTAGGAACGCATTCTTTACATACATCTGATGTAAGTGCCACCCTTTTGCCGCAGCGATCGCGAGCAAAACACGGACGGTCGTCATCTTCGCGATCGGCGCAAACGTCTCATCGTAGTGGATGCCGTATTTCTACGCATAGCCTTTTGCTACTAACCGGGCCGTCAATGTTGTACTTGACCTTGTACACCCGCCTACATCTAATTGGCTTCACACCTTCCGGGGCGTCAACCAGGTCCCAGGTTTCATTCTCCGCTAATGCGCGCATCTCTTCCTCCATTGCGGCACGCCAATTCGCGTCCTTCGCCACTTCTGCGTAGCTACCCGGTTCACGCACTTCCACTACACGGGTCATGTATGCATAGTGATGCACCATGTACTCATTGTATCCGAACCGCACAACAAGGATCTTCTGGCGGGTAGATCGGCGTAATTGCTCATTAGCCGATGTTGAGGTTATCTTAGCCGACGTGGACTTCGCTCTCGAAGACCCTTCA
This sequence comes from Azolla caroliniana, assembly GCF_043228905.1. Classification (NCBI taxonomy): domain Eukaryota; kingdom Viridiplantae; phylum Streptophyta; class Polypodiopsida; order Salviniales; family Salviniaceae; genus Azolla; species Azolla caroliniana. Next base: position 12,414,276 of record NW_028230442.1, read on the forward strand.
TCACTTCCCTCGGAGTTGGACTCACGTCGATTCGACTCATTCTTATCTGAGCCGTAATCCGACACCTTCTTCTTCCCTTTTTCCTTGCGCATAAGCCATCTCCTCGGCTTCCTGCGTGGGGAATGCACGACCGAGTCTCCACTACTCGTTGGCTCTTCATCGGACTGGTCAAACCGACTTAGTCGTTTATTCGGTCCGCTTAACCGAAACGAAATCAGACTCTCTTCGTGGGTCCTAATTTCAGGCTCATCCGGAGGCATCTCAGCCTCGCTGACCTCATCATCAAAACTCGGATTAGAGGTGAGGTCTGGAGTCGGAGGCAAGTACCAGGACGCGGACTCGTCAAACACAATGTCGCGGCTCACACGCGCTTGTTTGGTGCGAGGGTTATAACACTTAGAACCCTTCTGCTCGTCCGAATAGTTGACCAAGATACACTTCTCAGCTTTCGCGTCCAACTTCCTCCATTTCTCCTTCGGCAAATGCACATACGCAATGCTACCGAAAACTCTCAAGTGTCACAGATTTGGCTTCCTTCCGAAATACAACTCATGCGCCGACACTTTTTCTCCGATCCGATTCTGAATGTACACTGCAGTTCATACTGCCTCGGCCCAATAGAACTTGGGCAAGCTCTTCTCCTCCAGCATTGCCTATGCCGCTTCTACAATTGACCGGTCCTTCCTCTCACCCACGCCGTTTTGCTCCGGCGTGTATCTACAACTAAATTCGCGTCGAATTCCCATCTGTTGCAGATAGCCATTGAATTGACTGGAAAAGTACTCTTTTCCGCCATCCGACCGCAAGTTGACCTTTCATCCTGTTTCCGTTTCCACGAACCCTTTGAGGTCCCGGAAATTGTCGAAGACTTCACTCTTATTCTCGATGAGGTAGATCCACGTGTGCCACGTATAGTCGTCGATGAAGGAGACAAAATATCAACTCCCGCCAAGACTAACATTCTATGCCGGCCCCCATACATCGGAATATATCAAGTCGAGCTTGTTCCGGCTCCAGTGATGCTCGTTAGGGAAAGAAAGTCGGTGTTGCTTCCCTAGCTGGCAGGCTTCACAAATTCGTGCCTGCCAGCCACTAAATTTGGGCAATCCGAACACCACCTATTTCGATTGCAGGTCTTGAAGCCGTTGATGATTGACGTGGCCTATCCGCTTGTGCCATAAGTCGATATTCGACTCGACTTTTTGTCCTTTCATGAACATTGCGGTGCCACCATCACTAGAGTCGAGGATAAACATCCTCCCGTCTCTGCGCCCTTGCGCAATAACTCCGGTTGCGACTACTCCCAGTTGCATCGGTTTTTCCAGGTACGAGAACCACTCCTTGTGGCACGTCATGTGGTTTGATGTGCCGGAGTCGACGTACCATACCTCGTCCGACTTCGGGGTGATCTTCTTCATCGAGTTTGCTTCGTGTCTTGTCACGAAGACTAACCCTTTTCCAGCTTTTCCGGATCCTTCGGTGTAGTGCGATCACTATCGATTTCCTTTGTCGATCTGTCCGGAACCTGACCTAGATCTGGTCCTCTCCAAATCGGTGTGCTTCTTCCAGCACTCGCTCTCCTTGTGGCCTTTTTTGCCACAGTACCAGCATTCTAGCACTCGTCGCCTCGACTCCCCTTGTTTCCAGAGGGTCCGGATTTGCTGTCGGCATCACTTTGGTGCCTTCTTCCTTGATCCCGTCGGCCGCCTCCATTGCGCACTGACTCGCCTCGTCCGTCACAACCACAGGGCCTATCTCCCTCCGTGTACAACATCTTGTTGTCAGCATGCGTGCTTGTCGATGCATTCACGTGGTTCTCCTCTATAAGGAGCATCGACTGTAAGTTGAAAAACGACGGCGTATTCTCCCGTGTACACACAACAATTCGGAATTATTCCTTAAGAGGAATATCATACTAACGGCCTTCCAGTTTACGCACCGATACGGCCATGTTATGCATACCGATTTACACACCCAGTCTATGCACTGGGTTACACATCGTATTACGCACAAATGTTGAGCTTGTCTCTCAACACACTCCAACGGTCAAGAATCACCATTATGTCACCACTTTGTATTCTAGCAATTTAGTATGAGTCATAGAATCATATTCTATGACACATAACTTATGAGCTTTCACATTCCCCATGCTCCATGAGTCTTGTAATTAATGAAGAGAGAGGGTGACTATATAAAGCACCCTCCTCCCACCTTGTATAATGTTGAGTCTTTCTCCTTTGTTAATATACTTTACCTTGCATATTCTCTATGTCTTACTCATTGTCTCTCTCACTCTCACTCTCTCTCTCTCATACACACACACAATTCATATCTATTCCGCTGCACAGAATCCATCTCTTGATTCTTTACATGGTATCAGAGTGAGGTTGGTAGCTCGATCTAGCCCACTCGCCTCATCGTGATCGTGTGTTGTGCTCTATGCCGACGTTCACCAAGAACCGGCTCATTGCTATCGTAGCTTCGCTACATAGCTCGTATTCGAAGAGAGAAGAAGAAGAATCGACATAATGAATACTCAAATGGGGAGCACTCTCCCTACCGAGAAGTTGGATCGAAACAACTTCGCATCTTGGGAGTACAAGATGCACCAATACCTTGTCAGACAAGGCTATTGGAGCTACATCAAAGGAGTGCACGCTCCCGGATACACGACATGGGAGCAAGCTGTAAGCCGTGTGATGTATTGCTTGGAGACATGTGTTCACGATCACATGCTCAGCTACATTCACGAAGCCAAGACGCCTAAGGAGGCATGGGAAAATCTACAAAAGATTTTTGCAGCAAACACAACCGCAAGAAGGCTTCAACTCTGCCAAGAGTTGAACAACATTCAACAAAGGGACATGTCCATCACGACATACACCTTGAAGATCAAAGAGCTTTGCGACTCGCTCGGCTCAATAAGCGTAAACATCGATGATGACGAGATGGTGAAAATATGCCTCCGTGGCCTCGCACCACGGTTCGGCGCGATGCGAACTGCCGTTCTAGCAAGGGCGAAATCTCCCTCCTTCTTCGAGCTCCAATCAATGCTATTGGTCGAAGAAAACCACGTGCGTACAAGGAGCAATGAGTCGAAAGGCCACATGCTCTACACGCACTTGAACGGAGGAAGAGGACGCGGACGAGCGAGAGGCCGATTCGGCCAAGGACAAGGTGGACGAGGTCCAACCTATGACAACAACTCCCAAATTCGGCCGCAAAACGGAAGCCAACGAGGAACCTTTGCAAGAAGGGGGAGCTTCCACTCCGGCCCGAGCCATCAAAATGCAACCGAATGCAGATATTGCAAAAAGCTTGGCCACCACAAAGAAGAGTGCCGAAAGAAGATGCGCAAATCGGCTTCCACAAGCCGACAACTCGCGAATTACGCGCACAATTCTGACTACGAAGAGTATAGCGGAATGTACAAGCATAACCCGAACTACGAAGATCGCGGCGGAATGTATGCACACAACGTGCATGATTAGCTTTATATCTCATCTTTTCTTTTTAACTCGAGTGTCTATGCATGAATAACTTTTGTACCATGCATGTCTAGAAATTTTACATGGAATAAAGTTTAGTATAACTTTAAAATTCATAATACCCTACTATAATGATAAGGCTTAACATTATTAACATGGAGGTGCATGTATGCACACAACTCCGACCGTGGCGGAATGTTCATGATGAAACATAGAGCAAACTCTATGTTAGCCTCTACCTCAACTAGTGCCCTCAATCCGGAGGACATATGGTTTGTTGACTCCAGAGCCTCAAACCATATGACATCTCATAAAGAATGGTTTCTCGAACTTCGAGAGCTGGAGCGACCCGGTTATGTCGAAACCGGAGATGACACTACGCACCTAATTCAGCACATCGACAATGTTCCGTTTGGCGAAAGACGTAAGCAAACATACATTAAAAATGTCTTGCATGTTCCCACCATCACAAAGAATTTGGTCTCGGTCGGCCAAATGGTTGAGCAAGGGATGCAAGTACGATTCGACCAAGAAGAGTGCTTCATCCAAAAAGAGGGCCGAATCATCGCGCGTGGAAGAAGAGAGGGCCGGATGTTCATTCTCGATTCACATGAGATGAAATCCGCCATGTTCGCAAAAAGCACGAAAGCCGACTCCAACATAAAGCTATGGCACAAGCAAATCGGCCACATCAATCTCAACAAACTCAAAGCAATGAAATCGAAAGGAGTCATCATCGGACTCCCGACATTCAAAGAGAAGAAGATTGAAGGTGTATGCGAAGCATGCCAATTCGGCAAGCAACACCGACACCCATTCCCAAAAGACGTATGGGAACGTGAGCAACAGTCTACTCGACATAGTCCATTCCGACGTATGGGGACCGGCGCAGACGGCTACATTCCGCGGATGCCGATATTACGTGCTCTTCATTGACAACTTCTTCAGGCACACGTGGCTCTATCCGATGCGGCAAAAGAGCGATGTGTTCAGACACTTCCAAAGGTTTAAAAACGAAGTCGAAAAAGCCAATGGTCATCATGTACGATGCCTTCGATTGGATGGCGGCAAGGAGTACTTCTTGGACGATTTCACAGTGTATCTCTGAAAGGAAGGAATTTGGCGAGAATTCACTTGCCGACACACTCTGCAACAAAACGGAGTAGCCGAGCGCAAAAATCGGCACATCCTCGAAGTAGCGCGGGCCATGATGAAGGAGAAGCATATGCCCATTGAGTCATATTGGGCCGAAGCTGCTAATACGGTCGTCTACCTAATGAACCGGTGCACAACATCCGGAGTGCACGAGATCACTCCGCACGAAAAATACTTCGGAAAGAAGCCAGACTTATCGCACACCCTAATATTCGGCGCAATAGCGTACGTGCACATCCCGGACGAGAAGCGTCAAAACCCAACCCCTCAACTCGAGAATCTCGAGTACGTCAAGACGTCGTTTTTGAGGAGTCTGCATCCTGGTACGCACCAGAGACAATTTCGACTCCGACTCCGCTCGACCCGGAATCCGCTAAACAAGAGAAAGAAAATGAAAATCACCTTACGCGCATGTTCGAAGAAAGTCCGATCACGACCCGATTGAGCGGACCACAAGAGCCTTTGAGCGATCAAAGCACATCACGGCCGAACCCGAAGATGGACAAAGGCAAGGCGAAAATGTCGGAATACGAAGACGATCGCTTCGACGACGATGAGTTGACTCACTCACTCGACAGTGAGTTCGGCAGCTTCGATGTACCAATCGGAGCTAAGAAACCCCTCATCTCTGCAAATGAAAAGCTCCGTCTCTCCACCCATGAAAAGAATCCGGTCAACCGATTCAGCTACAACGACTACATGGCATATCACTATGCCTTTATGATGAAGGTGGCGACAATACGCGAGCCGGAAACATTTTCCGAAGTAGCCACAAATCCGCGATGGATCGAAGCCATGAACGAGGAGATGTAGGCACTACGCAAGAATGAGACATGAGATCTCGTTCCCACCTCACCACACAAAAAGGCGATCGGATGCCGATGGATTTACAAAGTGAAGTACAACACTGACGGTTCCGTCAACTGCTACAAAGCGCGACTCGTAGCGAAAGGCTACGCACAAACGCATGGAGTTGACTATGAAGAGACCTTTGCCCTGGTGGCAAAGATGACGACGGTACGGACCGTAATTGCGCTTGCCGCGGCGAAAGGGTGGCACCTCCATCAAATGGACGTCAAGAACGCTTTTCAACAAGGTGAATTAGAAGAGGAGGTGCACATGATACAACCACCCGGCTTCAACTCGAGAACCCATCTGAAAGTTGTATGTTGACTCAAGAAGCCACTCTATGGCCTCAAGCAAGCACCGCGCGCTTGGCATTCGAAGATAACGCAATATCTTCATCAAATCGGCTTCTGTATGTCAAAATCGGACAACTCCCTCTACATACGAAGCGATTCTGCAAGTTCGATCGTCATCATCTTATATGTGGATGACCTAGTCATTGGAGGTGAGCATCTCGTCGAAATCAATAAAGTCAAATCCCTCCTTTCTGACAAATTCGAGATGACGGACATGAAGGAGCTTCACTACTTCCTCGGCATCGAGGTAATTCAGTCTGCGGCTGGAATCATGATCTCTCAACGACATTACATCCTCAACTTGTTATACAAGTTCGGTATGGCTGAGTGCAAATCCACGGCAACCCCGCTCGATCGCAATCTCAAACTAGACGCGAACTCCGGCACCAAAGCGTGTGAGCTGACTCAGTATTGGCAACTCATCGGGAGTTTCATCTACCTCACGATCACACAACCCGATCTTAGTTATTCGGTTGGTCTCCTTAGCCAATTCATGCAAACACCGCGTGATACTCACTTGGATTGCGCTAAGTGAGTTCTACGATACGTGAGCGGCACAATGGATTGCAGCATCCTCTATAAGACCGCGATGCCAATACGACTCGAGGGGTACACAGACGCCGATTGGGCCGGCTACAAAGCTGATAGAAGATCAACCTCCAAATTTGTTTTTTCCCTTGGCAGTGGAGCAATATCTTGGAGCAGCAAAAAGCAACCAATTGTCGCTCTTTCGAGCACAGAGGCAGAATACAGGGGTGCGGTAGTGGCCACATGTCAAGCCATATGGCTCAAAAGGATACTCAAGGATCTGGGCGTACCCATCAAGGATCCGACTTCCCTTTATTGTGACAACATGAGCAGTATCTATCTGGCTTGGAACCTAGTGTTCCACGCGCGGACAAAGCACATCGAAGTGCACTATCACTACATCCGAGAGCGCGTTCTACCTGGCGATGTCGACCTACAACACATTAGCACCAATCTCCAAACGGTCGACATCTTCACTAAAGCCTTAGGAGCCGACAAGCTATGGCAGTTCATGACCAATCTCGGATTAACGATCCCTGACCTGCCAAGCTTGAGGGGGAGTATTGAAGACACTGCACAATAACGCGTGGATTCCGCAACGAAGCCGTGAAGAGCAACCGTGCAACGAAGCTGCGAAGAGCCGATCTACCATGCAAAGCTGCGAAGAAAGACGCAAGCCGAAACACAGAATTCGCAACTACACACAACACAAGCTAGAGCACGGATTCCACAACTCCACATAAATGCGAGTCTACTCAAGTCAATGCAAACTCCGGAACGCGAGTCGAAGCAGATTTCAAATACCATCTAAAACTGACCCGACTTGAGCTTGAGGGGGCGTGTTGAGAATCAAGCTCAACTTGGTCTAGTGTGTGAACTCACCTTGAGAGTGAATAGACACTCCAACGGTCAAGAGTCACCATTATGTCACCACTTTGTATTCTAGCATTTAGTATGAGTCTATGACACATAACTTATGAGCTTTCACATTCCCCATGCTCCATGAGTCTTGTAGTTAATGAAGAGAGAGGGTGACTATATAAAGCACCCTCCTCCCACCTTGTATAATGTTGGGTCTTTCTCCTTTGTTAATATACTTTACCTTGTGTATTCTCTATGACTTACTCATAATTTGTCTCTCTCACTCTCTCTCTCATACACACACATAGTTCATATCTATTCCGCTGCACATAATCCATCTCCTGATTCTTTACAATGATATTTAATATAATCATGGAATATCCTAGAATGTCCTAGAATACTCTTGAATGTTCTAGAATACTCTAAATATCTTGTAATAACTAATAATATATTTATTATAACTATACATCATATATGTTATTGTAATGGTTAAAGGTCTAACATATAGACCAAGACGTCTTGGGCTCGAATCTTTGTAAGGCCAAAATGTATGTCTTCATGACAATCCTCAAATACATTGGTTCATCAGCCTATCGTCTCACATTTCCTGATGGTGTTGAAATCCATCCAAATTTTCATGTAAGTCATCTAAAAGAACTAATTGGTTTGGTGAGAATACTGTTACAATTGAAACTCTGGTTAGTTTTGAAGATTTAGCTTCTAAACCACATGTACCAGAGAGAATTCTCAATATTAAAACAAAAAATTTGAGTTCTAAAATAGTTCAAGAATTTAAAATTAAATGGATGGATAAGTCTAACAAAGATGCTACATAAGAATGAGAAAATACTCTTAAATCTAACTTCTCTAACTTTTCATTGCAAGAGTGCAATGTTTTAAAGTGGGGGAGTGTGTTACGAGCATGACCATAAAGTATCCCATGGTAAGTTATACCGTAGTATTTTACACATAAGGGAAACGTGTGAGGGTTAACCAAGAGTGTAAAGAAGGGAGGATTACTTTTAATCTAAGGAATTGAGATAACCCATAAAGGCCAAGTGTGGACATTTATTATAAAAATTTAGTACTGTCAAATCCCCAAGTCTCTCTTTTATTATCCCTATTTTATTGTCAATTTCCTTCTTTTATATCTTGTGAAATTAAAAAAGATAGTTTCTTTTTTTGAGTTAAACGAATACTTGACCACACATTCGTATTCGTATTCGTTTCAGTTTGCATTCGAATGGGAAACCCAACGAATGCGAATATGTATGTATGTCAATCTATGCATACATACATACATGTGTGAGTGTGTGTGTATTTCTCTTAAAAGATGTTAATATATCTTTCTTTCTTTTTGGGATTGATATTAGTTTTTTTGGGGGGGTGTAGGGGCATTTTTGGAGAACCCTAGCCAGTTGAGTTGGGCAGGCTAATTAATTATGTATGTAGTAGGTATTGTATGTATATGTATGTGTGTGTGTGTGTAGATGAGATCCATCCCATAACCATTCTATATGTACATATCTATCTCTCCCTAGGGACCACAAAACCAAGAAGAAGAAGGAGGAAGAAGAAGAAGGGGGTTTTGGTTGGAGCGCTGCGCTTAAACCCTAAACCCTAAACCCTAAACGCATACTTATTACATTACACAACTATATGTACATACTCTTCTTCTTCTTCTTCTTCTTCTGCAGGTGAAGAAGCCATAATAAGCCCGTCGTAAGAAAAGGAAGAGAGAGCCGAAGAGTCTGCAGCAGCAGCAGAGTGCAAAAGAAAGAGCAGAGGGAGATGAGGACCATTTTTTCTGCTAGTCGCTGCATTAGGCAGATCGCGTGGAGGCCATCATTATCTTCCTCATTACCACTCCTGGTCTCAGGAATTAGCACAGGAACTAAAACCCAAATCAACGGAGTCCTTCCTTCATTTTCATCATCGTGTTCGGCCTTTCCGTTGAGCCTCGTTCGGCTCTACCGCAGAGAACCGATCCGAGAGATGTCGGAGCTCGATCTAGAAGAAGAAGTGGCCAAGATCGACATGGATCCGAAGAAACTTCTGCAGAAAGGAGATCCTAATAGTATGCAAGCCATCATTAAAGATGTGATGCCAGTAGGATATATCCTCTCCCTGCCCACAGGTCGCGATGCTTACCTTCCTGCAGACGATTTCGGATTCACAGGAGGCCTCTCAATCCTTCAAAGGCTCTTCAAAGAAGGACAAGAAATCACTGTTCGGATAGTGTGCAGAGGGGGTGCTGGGAGAGAAATCGTTTCCTGTAAGAAGCCCGAGTTCGCCCCTGCGAGTGAACAGAAAACGATTGAAAGCATGAGGCTTCATTTCGAATGGGAGAAGAAGAATCGGATGAATCCTCGCCGTCGTCATAGCAGCTACTGAGTAGTAGTAGAAGAAGAAGGTCAGATGTTTTCTGGTTTCTGTTTCCTCTTAGATATTTGGCATGGATGTTTTTTGTATAGATAAAAATGGTTTATGTAGGATCTTTTGTCATTTTTTGATAAGGTGACTTTTAGTTTCCAATATTATGCATAGCTATGCTAATATGTTCAGGATTTTAATGATAAGCTTGTTATGGATCGGGTTCTAAAATTACAATTCCTGTACTTATGCCTGTTTTTGTTTTTCATGTCTGTGTTTTGGTATAGATAAAATGACATCTTTAGTACCATTCTTTTTGTGTTGTGATGCTATTGATTCACCGTTAGCTTTTCTTAAGAAAGTAGAAGATTTTTAGTTATGGATTGTGGTGTTAACAATCTATTGGATGCAAGCTTTAATACGTTATTTTTAAAGCTTAGTTATAAATTGCATTCAATGTTCCTTTGTTTGCTGTTCTTCTTTAGGAACTTTGTTTTGCATGAGGATTCTCGGATGTGCTCTCTATTAAGAGGATGAAGGCTTTAGTTGCAATTGTATGCAAATCTGTGCTACAGTAGAAACTTTTTGATGTGATGAGAAAAGCCTGTTAATATTCTGGCAATTACTTGCAAATTTGTTTGTTTGTATTAACAATGGCTGCTTAGAAACGTTTTATTTCATCATGATGCTGTAGTTTATATTTGTATATGGTTGCTATAAGGAAGAACCAGAGTGCGGTAAACCCACCAAACGAAAACCACTAATTTAACTAAAATTTATAAAGTATACTAGAAGATACCCCAAACCCTAAATACACAACTACTTGTTTAAGCCTATGTCAGATACTAAAACATGCACGTAGAGCTTCCATGCAACTCTTCATTTAGAGCAAATTAGTCATGAGGCCTGCAAATAGCAGCTCCACTATTAATTGTTCCAGTGGAGCAAGTAAAAAACAAAATGACAGTAAAATTGTTACTGTCTAATATTACAAATGAAGTATGAAAATTGCTCCTTGCAATAGAGTGTTTGTTTTTCTTGTAATGTTATACAATCTATGGTATGAATGGATTAGAATTTGTTGGATACTAAATGTGTGCGCTAATGTTTTTGAGACTTCTTTTCTAATCACATATGCTTGCAATTAACTTGTAGTTATGAGTTGCACGTCTTTTGTATCTCTGCTTTTCTGAGGACCCATTGTATGTAGAAAACATCAACAATTTACTTGTGATTTACTGCAGTTTTCTTTGTCCATGTACATGTATGTTAATGCGTTATAAATCTAACTGTAATGTCATTAAAACTTACCTATATGACTATGTTGGGTGTTGAAAGCTCTAATTTTATTCTCTTATTCGTTGGCATTTTATAAATATGTTTAGTTATAAATATGTTATATCGTATGACTAAAACAAACTGTCCAGTGTTTGGTAAACAGGCTTTATTTAGATTGTATAATTTAATGACGATAGGTTCAATGTTTTAAAAAAGAACAATGCTCGGCATGCTTTGACAAGGCTTAATTTATATACATTCAGTTGGCAAATTTCAGTCATTGCTTGCTTGAACCTAGATTTTGCACACTGGTATTAAGTAAGTGTTGTAGTAGTGATGATTATCCATTTTTATGCACTTGATTTTCCACTTTGAACCACACTTGCAAAAAGCCATATTCTAGATCAAACTTGCCTCACAAAATTTACATGCTAAAACGAAATATGTATATCAACTTGTCTCTCTTCTCTAAACCTTTTTGTGAACTTTCCCGAAACTAAAACATATAGGCTACATTTAGTCTTGCATTGTTAGAAAGGTAAGAAAGAAAGGAGACCTTCCATAAAAGTTAAGCAGCAATAAACATCCACCTTCCATATTTTTGCATCTAATCTTTAGCTTCAGCTTGACCACACTCAGTGTCTAAATTAATCTAGCATTTTAAATTGTGCTTCTAGATCTTTAAGTAGGGCTTATTTTCCTAGATAGAAATGCACCAATCCTGGATTTATCATCTTGAATGTGGAAAAAGTTCCTTTCAGATTGACCAGGATCCACTTTTGTATTGCAAGAGGAGAACAAAGTGTACACATACGACATGAGGATCTGTATCTCCTAACCTTTTATTTTAACATATAGATGACTAATATTTGTTGAACACACACAAGTATGTTGGTATTAGGGTCAGGGTTTTCACCATAGAAGTCATACATGGGAAGCAACATAGATGCATACACCTAGAAATCAACACATTCATACACTTTTGTATTGCAAGAGGAGATCAATTTGTACACATACAACATGATGATCTTTATCTCCATGCATTGCACCATGAGGCGGAGGAGGTAGAGTGATTGGTCGACTGTATTTTAATAGTAGAGGACTAATGTTGTCAAACATCGGCCACACAACATACACATAAGTACCTTGTATTATGGTTAGGGTTTTCACATAGTTTTACACATAAATCAACACACATTCATACACTTTTGTATTGCAAGAGGAGATCAATTTGTACACATACAACATGATGATCTTTATCTCCATGCATTGCACCATGAGGGGGAGGAGGTAGAGTGATTGGTCGATTGTATTTTAATAGTAGAGGACTAATGTTTGTCAAACATCGGCCACACAACATACACATAAGTACCTTGGTATTATGGTTAGGGTTTTCACATAGTTTTACACATAAATCAACACAAATGCATACACAGAAATCAACATACACAAATCCATGCATACATGGAAACATACACAAGAAATCAACCAAACATACTGTTGAGAATCAAACTCAACTAGATTGTGAAAAAACTTTAAGTACAAATTGACAATCTTTACTTCGAGTGCTTTTAATCTCTTTAGTGTCTAATCGACGTTCGTATATTTTTCTTTATTCTTTGTGGGTTTTCACCTCACTTTGAGGTTTCCCACTAGTGATAAACGTGTTACTAAAAAAAAAGGAAAATGTTTAAGTACAGTTAAGTGTATGAACACACCACTATATAACAATAACTAATGTTTCATAGAATGTAACTTCTATGACACATAGTTATAGAGTTAGTTAGGGTTTCCCCGTTTTCTCGAGAAGACCGTTTTAGTGAGAGAGTATAGAGAGAGGGTGACCTTATAAACACCCGCTCTCTCTATGTAGTTATTGGTTGTCTTTCATCTTTTTTTGAGTATACAGTTTTTGTTTTTCTAACTTGTGTCTATCTTCTCTCTTCTCTTATACAAACACACATATCTAATCTACTTCCACCACATGACGTCCCAATTCGTCGTCCTTCAAGCCCTTGACCACATCTGACCACGTCTTGGTCCTGGTCTTCATCTTCAGGTCGTTTTTGCCATTCTTGGCTCTGCCTTTTGGGATAAAAGAGTCCCACTCCGTCCACCTTGTATCTCCACTGTGAACACATAGTTAACCAAACTATATATGTGGGTTACTTACCTTGTAAAGAGGAGTTCGAAGGTTAATGCAATATAGTATTCTTTGAGCATCTCTCTCTCTCTCTCTCTCTCTCTCTCTCTCTCTCTCTCTCTATGTGCAACTGTTTATTTTCATCCTCTTGAATCCTGCACATAGTGCACACCCATATCTTGAATCATTGTTTTTGTTGTTTGCTAGACTCACTGACATGTCCTTAATCTCGCTTCCGCACCAATGACTTCCACAAGTGGTATTAGAGTGACTTGGAGTCTGACGACAATAACAACATAAACCTGAGAAAAGAAGAATCAATTGAAGGAAAGGACCATGTCAGAAAAATCTTACTTCCCACAGAACATGGCTTCTACTTTCGGTACAAGAGTAGAAATTCAAAAGTTCGATGGCAAAAACTTTGCCCCATGGAAGGAGATGATGTAGAATGTACTTATCATCCAACGTCAAACCAAGGCAATACGACACAACAACAAGCCAGCCTCGATGACAATAGACGAATGGTGCTCATTGGATGAAATAACCAAGTCGACCATTCGAATGCATCTAGCAAAAAATGTCTTCTTTAGCATGGCCAAAGAGACGACGCCATTTACCTTGTGGGAGAAGCTCCAGGCCGTTTATGAGAAGCAGTCCTCCTCATCAAAGCTAATATTGATCCTACAGTTGTGCAATATAAAGATGAGAGAGACAGATCCAACGACCTCCCACATAAACACCTTCAACCAAAGTTGAATATGGACGAAACTATCGGACAAGTCCTCAATGAGGATATCCAACGAAAATCTATGGGCCTCACTATCAACAACTCGGCGGAAGCCCACTACTCGACCGAGCCAACCAGAAGAACCAATCGGTCGAGAAAGAAGGAGGAGTCAGGACCAACAACGATCGAAGATGAGAAATAGCCGACCAGGTGATTTCTGCACCCACTGAAAAAAAGATGGTCACAACATTTTCGACTGCCGGTTGATCAAGAGGAAGGAGAACGATCAATGACTCGAGTAGAACTCAGGACGATCTGACTCGAACCAGTCTCTAGTCGGCAACCAAATCAATGTTGTCAACTCCCGATCAGGAGAAATCATCTCTTTAGAGGACTCGGTGATATGAGAAGTCCTCTATAGTGTGCAAGACGCACGAACATAGCTATTAGACTCCGGAGCCACATTTCACGTAACCCCCAACATCGACAAGAGCTCACGAACATTGCCTAGTTGGACAGAGGAATGGGAAGCTCACTTCCGACTGAAAAGCTTGACGGAAGCTGTCGAATACAAGTGTATAATGGTCGTATTCACACTGTCCCTTTGGACATCCCAAGTTTGGGCTATTTCTGTAAATAGCATAAAGGGCAGTTGCCCTAGGATAGTCACTATATAAAGTGACTTTGTAACCTTTAGTGGAAGTTGGTTGTCATTTTGTAACTGTTGCTATTAAGAAATAAAATGTTTCTTTGTGCCTCTCTCTCTCTCTCTCTCCCTCTCTCTGTGTATCTTGTTCATTCTCATACACAGGTCCTTCAACGTCACAGATGTTGTTTGTTCTTCCGCACTAACGACCTTGTCCCCAACATTTGGTATCAGAGCGTTGGAGGTTCTTCAACCTGCTGCCAGCCGTCTTAGTACACCACACAACATTTTGTTTTTGTTTTTCTTGAAGAATAGAGAAGAGAGAAGAAAAACAAGAAGTCTACATCTCTCTGTGTTAAATCACTAATTGGAGTAAGCTAGCCGAATGTACTTTGTTCCTGTGATTGTAACCACTTGAGATTGGTCTCTAGGCAACAACCAAATTCGTGCTTCATTCGGCTGATCGACATTCGGAAGGATCTGTTGGATCCGTCCCTCTCATCGTTGTAGTCATCTGAAGCAGAATCAGCCTAAACAATCGGTTTCTTGTGATCAATATTCGGCATACAATCGGAAGCTAACCGGAGTCACTCCAAGAAGGTTCAACAAACAAGTATCCGAAACCAAACCGACTCGGGTTCAAGACCGACTAGAACGATATCGGGTGAGCCGATTGGCTGCACCCTGCTAAGGTTCCTAGTCAACTCCGAACAAAGTCTTACCAACCGAAATCGAATCAGATAGCATCAACATATGGCTCATCGGAGATGAGTTTAAGGAGGTTCGACAGTTCGAACTTCAACTTTCGGAAGTAACAAATGCAGGACTATCTCATAGTCAAGGGTCAAATAGACCCGATTGAGAATGAAAATCCTCAAGAAGCATACAAGGAAAATGAGTGGCTAAAGCTAGACAGAATCATCTATGCCACGATTTGGATGCACTTGTTGGAGTCAGTGTACTTCACAGTGCAATCATGCTCGACAACTTTTGAACTTTGGAAAACATTGTTGGAAACTTATGAAAAGAAGGTCGCCGCAGTGAAGATGTATTTGATCTGACGCCTCTACAACTTGCGGATGAAAGAATCTGATTCGGTTCAGGCACACCTCAACGTGTACGAAAGCCTAAGCTCCCAAATATTGTCTCAGGGGAAGACAATAGAGGATGAACTCAGAGGAATGATACTCATGAGGTAGTCTCCCCTCTTCTTGGGAAACTTTCGTCACAACTGTGTGCAATGCTTCAATAACTGCCATCAAGTACTCCGAAATCATGAGCACAATCTTGACTGAAGCAGCTCGGAGAAAGTCTTTCGCTAAAGACTCGGCAGATGAAGTTTACATAGTATAAGGTTCGACTGACCGATCAAACAATCGGGGAAGAAGTTCTTCCCAACCGTCGAACAATCAGCGAAGCCGGAGCAAGTCCCGAGACAACCGATTTTGCAACTACTGCAAGAAACCGGGACACATCAAAGCCGACTGCCGGGCACTCAAAGAAAAAACCGACAAAGCTCAAAGAGCGGATCAGAAGAGTAGCCGGCATGAGGAGGTCAACTACGTCGGCTCTTTAGCCGAAATTTTGACGACCGACCCGAACATACTATCCATAGAGAACCTAGTCGAATCAGAAGTTCTACTTAAAACTGAGGAATCGAGCACATGGCTCCTGGACTCGGGCATGTTTAAGCTTCATCTGCCGAGTCTTTAGCGAAAGACTTTCTCAAAGCTGCTTCAGTCAAGATTGCGCTCGTGATTTTGGAGTACTTAATGGCAGTTGTTGAAGCATTGCACACGGTTGTGACGAAAGTTTCCCAAGAAGAGGGGAGACTACTCATGAGTATCATTCCTCTGAGTTCATCCTCTATTGCCATCCCTTGAGACAATATTTTGGAGCTTAGGCTTTCGTACTCATTGAGGTGTGCCTGAACCGAATCATATTCTTTCATCCGCAAGTTGTAGAGGCGCCGGATCAGATACATCTTCGTTGCGGCGACCTTCTTTTCATAAGTTTTCGACAATGTTTTCCAAAGTTCAAACATTGTCGAGCATGATTGCACTGTGAAGTACACTGACTCCAACAAGTGCATCCGAATCGTGGCACAGACGATTCTGTCCAGCTTTAGCCACTCGTTTGCCTTGTGTGCTTCTTGAGGATTTTCATTCTCAATCAGGTCTATTTGACCCTTGACTATGAGATAGTCCTGCATTTGTTCATTCTAGAAGTTGAAGTTCGAACCGTCGAACCTCCTTAGACTCATCTTCGATGAGCCGGATGTTGATGCTATCTGATTCGGTTTTGGTTGGTAAGACTTTGTTCGGAGTTGACTAGGAACCTTAGTGGGGCGCAGCCGGTCGGCTCACCCGATATCGTTCTAGTCGGTCTTGAACTCGAGTCGGTTTGGTTTTGGATACTTGTTTGCTGAACCTTCTTGGAGTGACTCCGGTTAGCTTCCGATTGTATGCCGAATATTGATCACAAGAAACCGATTGTTTAGGCCGATTCTGCTTCAGATGACTACAACGATGAGAGGGACGGATCCAACTGATCCTCCCGAATGTCGATTAGCCGAATGAAGCACGAATTTGGTTGTTGCCTGGAGACCAATCTCAAGTGGTTACAATCACAGGAACAAAGTACATTCGGCTAGCTTACTCCAATTAGTGATTTAACACATAGAGATGCAGACTTCTTGTTTGTCTTCTCTCTTCTCGGTTCTTCAAGAAAAACAGAAACAAAATGTTGTGTGGTGTACTAAGACGGTTGACAGCAGGTTGAAGAACCTCCAACGCTTTGATACCAAATGTTGGGGACAAGGTCGTTAGTGCGGAAGAACAAACAACATCTGTGACGTTGAAGGACCTGTGTATGAGAATGAACAAGATACACAGAGAGAGGGAGAGAGAGAGAGAGATAGGCACAAAGAAACGTTTTATTTCTTAATAGCAACAATTATAAAATGACAACCAACTTCCACTAAAGGTTACAAAGTCACTTGATATAGTGACTATCCTAGGGCAACTACCCTTTATGCTATTTACAGAAATAGCCCAAACTTGGGCTGTCCAAAGGGACAGTGTGAATACGGCCATTATACACTCGTATTCGACATCTTCTGTCAAGCTTTTCAGTCGGAAGTGAGCTTCGCATTCCTCTGTCCGACAAGTGAACTATTCTACAAGAGCTAGCAGCACAGTCCTACTAGGCAATGGGCAGGAGTGCGCAATCGTAGGGATCAGAGAGGTCCCCATCCAATTTCCGAATGGCAATACTATCACCTTGCACCGAGTGTGGCATATACCCAATCTCAGAAGGAGTCTGGTCTCCATTGGCATGTTAGCCGAAGACGGGTACTGAACGACTCTCAATGAGTCGTCATGGACAATCAACGGCGGAAACATGTAAATTTGGAGCGAATGAAGGCAAACCAACTTGTATCCACTAATGGTGATCAGTCCAGAAGGGGTCGTGAACGTAGCCGAATCGCGAGACTCAAACCTATGGCATAACCGACTTGCCATATGTCACAAGCCAGACAAGGATGTTTCCAATTCGGAAAAGCCCAAATACAAAGCTCGGCTCATCGCAAAGGAATTCAAACAAGAACAAGGGGTCGATTACGATGAGATGTTATCACCAGTAATCAAGATGACCACCGTCCGACTTCTACTTGTGGCGAGTGAAGACCTAGAGCTCGAGCAGCTGGACGTCAAGACAACGTTCCTACACGGAACTACCATACTTTAGCTGAGTAGCTAATTAGCAACCATTTAGTTAATTAGCTACTACCACAGTTTCGTACAATAGCTAATTAGCTAAGCGGTAACTAATTAGCTACTACCATAGTTTAGTATAGTACCTAATTAGTTAAGTGGTAGCTAATTAGCTACCACCATACTTTAGTTATAGTGGCTAATTAGCTAGTACCATACTTTAGCTGAGTTGCTAATTAGCTAACTGGTAGCTAATTAGCTACTACCATACTTTAGCTTAGTAGCTAATTAGCGACTACCATAGTTTAGTACAATAGCTAATTAGCTACCACTTAGCTAATTAGCTACTACCATAGTTTAGTACAGTAGCTAATTAGCTAAGTGGTAGCTAATGAGCTACTACCATAGTTTAGTATAGTATGCTATGAGCTAAGAAAGTCTAAGTTTTGAAATTCAGGCAAAGCGACATGAAGGAAAAAGTAAAGTTGTGGTAGAAGTCATGAAGGGGCAAACAATAACACCCATAGGAACCAAAAAGCTCATAGCGTCTTCATATGATCATATCAGATTTCAGACTTCAAATACTTGAATTGAACCCAACGAAGTACTCTACGATATGACGTAAGGAAATCTTAGTTTTGAAATTCAGGCAAAGAGACAAGAAGGAAAATGTAAAGTTGTGGTAGAAGTCATGAAGGGGAAAACAAGAACACCCACATGAACCAAAAAGTTCTTAGCATCCGCATACCATATCGAATTTCAGAGTTCAAATACTTGAATCGAATCCACACACCACCCATTAAAATCCTCTTTGGCGACCAACAACAGTTGTACCACTCATATACGCAAGTCATGTGCATGCTCACCATAAGTTTTGCCCAGATCCAACATCGTTTCTACGTCTTCCCGCGCCAATTGTTCCCAATCACCCTGGGCTGTGATTGGTTCCTCCATAGTCGAGCCTGTCTCGATTTCTCCTCGCAACAACTCGTCCTCCCCAATCACCTTCTGATCGCGCTCTTCACTAATCCGCGAGATACCAGCCACATCAGCAACACACAGTACTTGGTATCACCGACAGAGCGCATCCATGACATCTAACGGCTCCTAGCCACCTTTCCCTCGCTGTCTACACCACCTGCAAAACCTCCCTCGGTCCGCTTTTCGATCCACCACACGATTCCTACAGGCAATGCCCGCTCCCCTCTCGACCACGAGTGCTACAACAAGGGATTATCACACCTTCCAAGAGCGAGTGGATCTCGGAGCCACACATGGTAAAAAAAGGGGACACCTCTTACCGTTTTTGTGTCGACTTCCGACAACTGAACCATGTCACCACCCATGACCAATATCCTCTCCCTCATATCGACGACCTCCTCGACCAGCTCGGCAAATCAAAGTACTTCTCCTCCCTCGATCGGGCCTCGGGATATTGGTAGATCCCTATGAATCGTAAAGATGCCCACAAAATTGCATTCCACACTAGGAAAGGCATTTTTCAGTTCACACGGATGCCCTTCGACCTATCCGATGCTAGGAGCACATTCCAGCGAATGGCTAACGCCATCTTTGACGATCCCCGCCGCGTTGTCATCGTCTTTCTAGATGATATTCTGATATATACAAGCACCTGGGTGGAACACCTCCAAATCCTTCAGGAGGTCCTAACTTGTGTTCAACGCTATCGATTGCAGCTGCAATGGAAGAAGTGACGCTGGGGTAGTACGCGCCTTTGCTTCCTCGAGTACATCATCTCCTTCGACGAAATACAAATGGACCCAAAGAAGATGGAAGCAGTCCAAAAATTCCCACGCCCCACCACAATCAAGCAGCTTCAACGCTTCCTCGGCCTCCTTACGTTCTCTCCCCGCTTCATCCCACGGCTAATCGACATGTTAGCCACACCACGCGCGCTCCTGCAAAAAGGCACCCTTCCTATGGACCGACGCCTGCGAATCCAACTTCCTGCAGCTCAAGCGAATGCTCCAAGCCTCTAACCTCTTGGCACACCTTGATTTCACGAAGCCTTTCCATCTGCAGACGGATGCCTGCAACGTCGGCCTTGGCGCGGTCCTGCTCCAATCCAACGACAACAACCAACTTTGCCCGATTGCCTACATAAGCTGGTCACTTACCAAAGCTGAACAAAATTACTCAACAACCAAAAAAGAGTTGCTTGCCATCGTCTGGGCATTCCATCGCTTCCACCCGTACCTACATGGATCAAACACATCAATCGAAACCGACCATCAGCCATTGCTCTCCCTCATAAATAAGGCTCACCCACCCGGTCGCTTACTCTGTTGGGCTTTGGCGCCACAGGATTACACATTCACTTTGCACTATCATCGCGGTCCCCAAAACATCGTCGCCAATGGATTATGCTGCATATCCTTTCAGGCGAACCAAATCACCTTCGGCACAATCGATTTCCCCATATCCTCGTCCCAAATGGCCAACATGCAACAACACGACAAAAAGATACAAGACATCTGCCACCGCCTACGAGCCGAGCCCACATCATCCCTCACCAAGCAATTCATGATCCAGGATAATGTCCTGCTTTTTTGCCAAGTAGGCAAGGAACCTCGGCCCGGGTCTACATGCCTAAGCAATTGCGCATGTCTTACCTTCGTTTCTTCCACGATCACTCGTTGTTCGGCCACTTGGGTTTTCACAAGGTGCTAGACAAAATCCGTTGCAAATTCTATTGGCCGGGGTTATGCCACAAGGTCGCCTCCTACATCAAAACATGCAACTCATGTTAGGCCATCCAATCACCTCAAGTGGCTCAAGGCCTCTTACATCCGATACAGGTTCAAGCTCCATTTGAAATCATCAGATGGGACATTCTAGGCCCCTTTCTCGAGTCACAAGAAGGGAACAAATTCATCCTCGTCATAACCGAGTACTTGACGCATTGGGCTGAGACAGCCACTATCCCAAATGCAAAGGCTACGACCATCGCCACCAAACTGTTGGAGAAAATCATCTTCCCCCACGGTTGCCCACTGCAAATCTTGTTCGATCGGGAACCCCAGTTCAACAGCGAGCTCCTACGTCTCATTTCTACACAATTAGGAATCCAACAATTATTCACGTCACCCTACCATCCGTAGACGGATGGATTGATGGAGCACCTCAACCGAACCTTAAAACAACAGATCTCGGCCTACATCGATCCGCTGCACTTGACCTGGGACCGGATCTTGCCCTTCGTTACACATGCCTTCTTGCCCTTCGTTACACATGCCTTCAACACAGTTGTGCAAGCCTCCACCCGCATTAGCCCCTTCCCGGCCCTTTACGGCAGTCCGTAACCAGCCACACCACTCCACTCTGACACAGTGTCTTGGTGGTCCCACCTGCAACGACTCCAGCCCCTCCTCCGCAAAACCATCACGAGCAACCTACACCAAGCATAGCTATGCCAAAAACGCCAACACAATGAAGGCCGCATTGTCGCGAAGATTCGCGCATGCGTGTGCTACTCGAGCGACCACCAGGGTCTTGGACTTAGGAGGATGTTCGCGGAATTATCGAAGAAATGACGATCAATGTAATATTGGATGAAATTTGTTCACTTGAGAAGAAGAAAGATTGTACACTTGAGAAGTAGAAAAATATGAAGAAGATAAAGACAAATATAATTATATTGATGATAATGGTGTTGGTGATATCACATATTGAGCCCCCCTTTACACAAGCTCCACTAGGGTTTTTATAGCTCTCTTCATAAACAAAACCATGGGTTTAGAATCACGGTTTTGGGGACATGGTTTTTCTTATGACATGCACAATCCATGGGTTTAGAACCATGGTTTTGTGCACATGGTTTTCTATGGTTGTTTCGTCTATAATTCGTATATGAAAAGGAAATATATAAAATCTACACTATGTGATAGCTGTCCTAGCGGTAAGGCAAACATCTTGTATGTTAGAGGTGCAAGGTTCAACCCTTACTTGCACCCCTCTGTATGAACTCAAGTGCCACTAGGCCTTAGGCTTATTTGCTAAGTGCATGTGCAATGTTGCACATCCTTGGTTTATTTGTCTCACTCGGTTTCACACCGTAGCCGAAAATCGTCACGACATTTGTAAAGAATCAAGAGATTGATTCTTGTGAAGCGGAAATGATATGAGTTATGTGTGTGTATATGAGAGAGAGAGAGAGAGAGAGTGAGAAAGACAAGGAATACGCAAGGTAAAGGTATATAGACAAAGGAGAAAAGACTCGACATTATACAAGGTGGGAGGAGGGTGCTTTATGTAGTCACCCTCTCTCTTCATTAACTACAAGGCTCATGGAGCATGGGGAATGTGAAAGCTCATAAGTTATGTGTTATAGAATATGATTCTATGACTCATACTAAATTCTAGAATACAAAGTGGTGACATAATTGTGACTCTTGACCGTTGAGGTGTCTCTTCACTCTCAAGGTGAGTTCACACACTAGACCAAGTTGAGCTTGATTCTCAACACACCCCCTCAAGCTCAAGTCGGGTCGGTTTCAGACGGTATCCGAAATCCGCTTCAATTCACGTTCGGGAGTCCGCGTCGACTCGTGTCGACTCGCTTTATGCGGAGTTGCGGAATCCGTGCTCGAGCTTGCGTTGTGCGTAGTTACGAAGTCTATGCTTCGGCTTGCGTCTTTCTTCACGGATTTGCGCGGTAGATCGGCTCTTTGCTGCTACGGTGTGTGGTTGCAGAATCTACGCGTTATTGCGTAGTGTCTTCAGTACTCCCCCTCAAGCTTGGCAGATCAGGGATCGTCAATCCGATATCGGTCATGAATTGCCATAGCTTGTCGGCTCCTAAGGCTTTAGTGAAGATGTCGGCCGTTTGAAGATTGGTGCTTATGTGTTGTAGGTCGACATCGCTAGCCAGAACGCGCTCTCGGATGAAGTGATAGTGTACTTCGATGTGCTTTGTCCTTGCGTGGAACACCAGGTTCCGAGCCAGATAGATACTGCTCATGTTGTCGCAGTAAAGGGAAGTCAGATCCTTGATGGGTACGCCCAGATCCTTCAAAATCTTCTTGAGCCATACAGCTTCACACAGCTACGGTTGCGCCCTTGTATTCCGCCTCCGTACTTGAAAGAGCGACGGTGGGCTGCTTCTTGCTACTCCAGGATATTGCTCCGCTGCCAAGGGAAAAAACAAATCTGGAGGTTGATCTTCTATCGACTTTGTAGCCGGCCCAATCGGCGTCTGTGTACCCCTCGAGTCGTAGTGGCATCGCGGTCTTGTAGAGGATGCCGCAATCCATTGTGTCGCTCACGTACCGTAGAACTCGCTTAACGCAATCCAAGTGAGTATCACACGGTGTTTGCATGAATTGGCTAAGGAGATCGACTGGATAACTGAGATCGGGTCGAGTGATCGTGAGGTAGATGAGACTCCCGATGAGTTGCTGATACTGAGTTGGCTCACACGCTTTGGTGCCGGAGTTCGCATCCAGTTTGAGATTACGATCGAGCGGGATTGCCACGGATTTGCACTCAGCCATCCCGAACTTGTATAACAAGTTGAGGATGTAGTGCCGTTGAGAGATCATGATTCCGGCTGGAGTCCGAATTACCTCAATGCCGAGGAAGTAGTGGAGCTCCTTCATGTCCGTCATCTCGAACTTTTCGGAAAGGAGGGATTTGACCTTATTGATTTCGACGAGATGCTCACCTCCAATGACTAGGTCATCCACATATAAAATGATGACGATCGGACTTGGGGAATCGCTTCGTATGTAGAGGGAGTTGTCCGATTTTGACATACGGAAGCTGATTTGATGAATATATTGCGTTATCTTCGAATGCCAAGCACGCGGTGCTTGCTTGAGGCCGTAGAGTGGCTTCTTGAGTCGGCATACAACTTTCGGATGGGTGCTCGAGTTGAAACCGGGTGGTTGTATCATGTACACCTCCTCTTCTAATTCACCTTGTAGAAAGGTGTTCTTGACGTCCATTTGATGGAGGTGCCACCCTTTTGCCGCGGCAAGCGCAATTATGGTCCGCACCGTTGTCATCTTTGCCACCGGGGCAAAGGTCTCTTCGTAGTCGACGCCATGCGTCTGAGCGTATCCTTTCACTACGAGTCGAGCTTTGTAGCGGTTTACAGAGCCATCAACGTTATACTTCACCTTGTAGATCCATCTGCATCCGATCGCCTTTTTGTGTGGTGAGGTGGGAACGAGATCCCACGTCTTGTTCTTCCATAGTGCCTGCATCTCCTCGTTCATTGCTTCGATCCATCGCGGGTCCTTTGCGGCTTCCGAAAAGGTTTCTGGCTCCCGTACTGTCGCTACCTTCATCATAAAGGCGTAATGGTATGCCATGTAATCGTTGTAGCCGAATCGGCTTACGGGGTTCTTTTCACGAGTGGATCAGCGGAGCTTTTCATTTGCAGAGATGAGGGCTTTCTTGGCTCCGATTGGTACCTCGAAATCGCCGAACTCACTGTCGAGTGAGTGAGTCGATTCATCGTCGTCGAAGCGATCGTCTTCATATTCCGCCATTTTCGCCTTGCCTTTGTCCATCTTCGGGCTAGGCTGTGATGTGCTTTGATCGCCAAAGGCTCTTGTGGTCCACTCAATCGGGTCGTGATCAGACTTTCTTCGAACATGCACGTAAGGTAATCTTTATCCTCTATCTCTTGTTCGGTGGATTCCGGGTCGAGCGGGGTCGGAGTCGAAGTTGTCTCTGGTGCGTACCAGGATGCGGACTCGTCAAAGACGACGTCTCGACTTACCCGAGATTTTCGAGTTGAGGGGTTGTAGCACTTGTACCCCTTTTGCTCCAGTGAGTATCCTACGAGGATACATTTCTCTGACTTCGGGTCGAGCTTTTGACGCTTCTCGTTGGGGATGTGCACGTACGCAATGGAGCTAAATATCTGAACATGTGATAAGTTCGGCTTCTTTCCAAAGAAGCTTTCGTGCGGAGTGACCTCGTGCACGCCGGATGTTGTGCACCGGTTCATTAGGTAGACAACTGTATTTGCCGCTTCGGCCCAATATGACTTGGGCATATGCTTCTCGTTCATCATGGCTCGCGCTACTTCGAGGATGTGTCGATTTTTGCGCTCGGCTACTCCATTTTGTTGCGGAGTATGTCGGCAAGTGAATTCTCGCCGAATTCCTTCCTTTCAGAGATATGCCGTGAAATGGTCTGAGAAGTACTCCTTGCCGCCATCCAATCGAAGGCATCGTACATGTCGGCCTGTGGCTTTCTCGACTTCATTCTTGAACTTTTGGAAGTGTCCGAACACTTCGCTCTTTTGCCGCATCGGGTAGATCCAAGTGTGCCTCGAAAAGTCGTCGATGAATAGCACGTAATATCGGCATCCGCCGAATGTCGCCGTTTGGGCCGGACCCCATACATCGGAATGAATTACGTCGAGTACGCCTTTGCTCACATTCCGCTCCTTCGGGAATGGGTGTCGGTGTTGCTTGCCGAATTGGCACGCTTCGCATACTCCTTCAATCTCCTTCTCTTTGAATGTGGGGAGTCCGATGACGACTCCTTTCGACTTCATTGCTTTGAGTTTGTTGAGATTGATGTGGCCGATTCGTTTATGCCATAGCTCTATGTCAGAGTCGGCTTTTGTGCTTTTCGCGAACATGGCGGATTTCATCTCGTGCGAATCGAGAATGAACATCCAGCCCTATCTTCTTCCGCGTGCGATGATTCAGCCTTCTTTTTCGATGAAGCACCCTTCTTGGTCGGATCGTACTTGCATCCCTTGCTCAACCATTTGGCCAACCGAGACCAAATTCTTTGTGATGGTGGGTACATGCAAGACATTTTTAATGTATGTTTTCTTACCTCTTTCGCCGAACGGGACATTGCCGATGTGCCGAATCGGGTGCGTAGTGTCATCTCCGGTTTCGACATAACCGGGTCGCTCCGGCTCTCGAAGTTCGAGAAACCATTCTTTATGGGATGTCATATGGTTTGAGGCTCCGGAGTCTACAAACCATACGTCCTCCGGATTGAGGGCACTAGTTGAGGTAGAGGCTGACATAGAGTTTGCTCTATGTTCCATCATGAACATTCCGCCACGGTCGGAGTTGCGTGTATACATTCCACCACGTTCTTCGTAGTCAGAGTTGTTCCCGTACATTCCGCTATACTCTTCGTAGTCGGAATTGTGTGCGTAATTCGTGAGTTGTTGGCTTGTGGAGGCCGATTCACGCATCTTCTTTTTGCACTCTTCTTTATGGTGGTTGAGCTTTCCGCAATATCCGCATTCGGTTGCATTTTGATGGCTCGGGCCGGAGTGGAAGCTCCCCCTTCTTGCGAAGGTTCCTCGTTGGCCTCCGCTTTGCAGCCGAAATTGGGAGTTGTTGTTGTAGGTCGGACCTTGTCCGCCTTGTCCTTGGCCGAATCGGCCTCTCGCTCGTCCGCGTCCTCTTCCTCCATTAGAGTGCGTGTAGAGCATGTGGCCTTCCGACTCATTTCTCCTTGTACGCATGTGATTTTCTTCGACCAATAGCATTGATTGGAGCTCAAAGAAGGAGGGAGATTTCTCCCGTGCTAGAACGGCGGTTCGCATCGCGCCGAACCGTGGTACGAGGCCGCCGAGGCATATTTGCACCATCTCATCATCATCTATACTTACGCTTATTGAGCCGAGCGACTCGCAAAGCTCTTTGATCTTCAAGGTGTATGTTGTGATGGACATATCCCTTTGTTGAATGTTGTTCAACTCTTGGCGGAGTTGAAGCTTCCTCGCGGTCGTGTTGGCGGCGAAAATCTTTCGTAGGTTTTCCCACGCTTCCTTCGGCGTCTTGGCTTCTCGAATGTAACCGAGCATGTGGTCGTGAACACATGTCGCCAAACAATACATCATGCGACTTGCGGCTTGCTCCCATGTTGCGTATCCGGGAGCCTCTTCGGTGGGTCGGTCTTCATGCGCTCCTTTGATGTAGCTCCAATAGCCTTGTCCGACAAGGTATTGGTGCATCTTGTACTCCCAAGATGCGAAGTTGTTTCAATCCAACTTCTCGGTAGGGAGAGCGCTCCCCATTTGAGTATTCATTATGTCGATACTTCTTCTTCTTCTTCTTCTTCTCTCTTTGAATGCGAGCTATGTAGCAAAGCTACGATAGCGATGAGCCGGTTCTTGGTCATCGGCGTGGAGCACAACACACGATCACAATGAGGCGAATGGGCTAGATTGAACTACCAAATCACTCTGATACCATGTAAAGAATCAAGAGATTGATTCTTGTGAAGCGGAAATGATATGAGTTATGTGTGTGTATATGAGAGAGAGAGAGAGAGAGTGAGAGAGACAAGG
Organism: Azolla caroliniana; assembly: GCF_043228905.1. Taxonomy (NCBI): domain Eukaryota; kingdom Viridiplantae; phylum Streptophyta; class Polypodiopsida; order Salviniales; family Salviniaceae; genus Azolla; species Azolla caroliniana. The sequence goes on from NW_028230442.1 coordinate 12,441,694, forward strand.
AATACGCAAGGTAAAGGTATATAGACAAAGGAGAAAAGACTCGACATTATACAAGGTGGGAGGAGGGTGCTTTATGTAGTCACCCTCTCTCTTCATTAACTACAAGGCTCATGGAGCATGGGGAATGTGAAAGCTCATAAGTTATGTGTCATAGAATATGATTCTATGACTCATACTAAATGCTAGAATACAAAGTGGTGACATAATGGTGACTCTTGACCGTTGAGGTGTCTCTTCACTCTCAAGGTGAGTTCACACACTAGACCAAGTTGAGCTTGATTCTCAACAACATTCACCCCCACCAAACCCGCACATCCTCCGGTATGTGCTGAGAAAGGTGAAGAGGTGAGATATTTGGCAACGGTGATCAACCGAGTTCCTCCACACGCTCGTCAACTTCGTCTTCCACTTCGAGTATGCCCAATCTTTCCAACCGAACCACCGTAGCCACCCGATCCACCATATCCACCGCCGCTCACACCTTCTTCCCCGGTCAGTTGTAGTAGATCTACCAAACGATGTCGTCGATCCGACCACTCTTCCTTCGTCCACCGTGCGTGTTCTTCGATTGGACTCCTGGCCACTCCTCGTGCTCACCGTCTTCAACTAGGTGTTGTGGATTGTTCGTGTCGATCTCCTATTAGGACGGGTTTGCCCTTGTCTGGATCGGTCTCTGCCGATCGCTTCTTGGCTCAGTTGGCCTTCGTCTACATTCACATTTCGCCGAGTCGGGCTCGACCGATTGATTCCGGCCGGGTCGGCTCCCTTTTGGATCGGGATCGTCGGATCGATTTCCGCCGAATCAGGTTTCGACTGGGTCGGCCCCAGTGGATTGGTTCCCAAGTGGATCTTCCTTCGTTCGGGCCAAAATCCCGACCGGATCGTCTTTTGGTTCGACTGGTTCTCGACTCTTCCTTCCTTCCTGCATGCCGCCTCTCCATCGAACTCAACTGCGGCTTCATCCTTGGCCTCCTCGTCGGTCACATCCTTCCCTCCATGTATGCTCGTCTTGAGCCATATTGTCTCCTTTCCGCCACCTCCTTTATCTTCGGTCTTATGTCGACACACGGTCTCGACTACCGAAGTCTCTAGAACCGGTGTGAAGGAATCCCTTCGTTCATGCACATTTATCTTGTCTTCCTCATCGCCCTTCCCGTCCTCAGTTTTTCCGTCGACACATTCCGTCTCTACGGTCTCACGTTGGGCCGAAGTCTCTAGAATAGGTGTGGGGATATCCTTTTGTCCTCGATCTTCTTCCTCCTTGTGTTGGGCCTTCGTCTTCCCATCACCACATTCCGTCTCTCTGGTCTCTCGTCAGCACACGGGCGCAACTGCCAAAGTCTTTGGAACAAGTGTGGAGAAAGTCTCGACATGGCTATCTGCCGTTGACTCGTCCATAGCCACCTCCGACTTGATGTCGTTTATCATGGCTTCCTCCCCAATCACGTCGGACTCAAACACTTTATCTCCCTCGATCATGCAAGCTTTTCTCATGCTTGCACCTTCATCACCCGATGTTTCGTACACAATGCGTGTTCCGAAACATTTATCCTCCCTTGAAGTGGCGTTCGCCGTCCTCGAGTCATCAGCCTCCTCCTTGGCCGTCGTTTCTTTGTAAGACAAGAAGGTGACTTGTTTTGCACCTTCTCTCTCGGTACCATCATAATGAACCTGAGCCTTTGTATCGGCCACTTCATTAACCCGCATTTGTTGGGAGGTCTCTTCTTCCTCGATCACCATTCGCCTCGGTTTTGTCTCCCTTTTAAGCTTCATTTCTTTTGTTGGTGGCGCGTTGCTGCATCTCGTCCCTCATGGGCCGTCTTGTTGTCGTCGATATTCTCGCTCGTCCCTTGTCGTGTAGTTGGCATACACTTTCCAGTTTGCTCCAATCCTTGATGAGGCCATTTGCACCGTCATCTTCTTCGAGTTTGAGGCCGATGGCCATCCTTTCCATTCGATCGATTGACTTCACGAATATAAGGACCTTATCGACCCCCACCAATCTTTGTTCCCGCTCCGAGAGTTGAGAAAAACGACGATCGAAGTCTATGAATGCTTGTGTCGCGCCTTTGTGGGTCTTCGCCGATGTCACCCATTGGTCGAAGTTGCGTTGATCTCGTCCCTTCAGTCTCTCATAGCCATATTCCTCCAATAGAGCCTTCTCGAAAGTTGCCCACGAATCATGAGCTTCTAGAATCTCTTTTACATCTTTGAAGATCGGTTGAGACACCACCCGACAAAAGTACTCCATCCTCATAGCTTCGTCCACACCTCTTGAATCCATCTCTGCATTGTAGACTTTTAGAAAACTTTGGACTTCGGCGCCGTTGAAATAGCTCACTTGCTCGACTACCCTCTCGACGGCTTGTTGGGATCCATTTCGTCTTTTCCCTTCTCTCAGAAACTCCATCATCCTTTTTGACATTGCTTCCATGAGATATTCGCCATCCATCTTCATCCTCCCCTGTTGCTCTTCACGTCGGGTTCACCAAATTATGTCGCGAAGATTCGCGTGTGCGTGTGCTACTTGAGCAACCACCGGGGTCTTGGACTAGGAGGACGTTCGCGGAATTATCGAAGAAATGACGATCAATGTAATATTGGATGAAATTTGTTCACTTGAGAAGAAGAAAGATTGTACACTTGAGAAGTAGAAAAATATGAAGAAGATAAAGATGAATATAATTATATTGATGATAATGGTGTTGGTGATATCACATATTGAGCCCCCCTTTACACAAGCTCCACTAGGGTTTTTATAACTCTCTTCATGCACAAACCCATGGGTTTAGAATCACGGTTTTGGGGACACGGTTTTGCTTATGACATGCACAATCCATGGGTTTAGAACCATGGTTTTGTGCACATGGTTTTCTATGGTTGTTTTGTCTATAATTTGTATATGAAAAGGAAATATATAAAATTTACACAATATGATAGTTGTCCTAGTGGTAAGGCAAACATCTTGTATCTTAGAGGTGCAAGGTTCAACCCTTGCTTGCACCTCTCTGTATGAACTCAAGTGCCACTAAGCCTTAGGCTTATTTGCTAAGTGCATGTGCAATGTTGCACATCCTTGGTTTATTCGTCTCACTTGGTTTCACACCGTAGCCAAAAATTGTCACGACAACGCCGACCATCAATACCACGCCAGCAACAAAGTCCTCATCTATTTCCCCATCTGTCATCGTGGCCTGAGTGAGTCGCTCATGCACCTATGGATCGGTCCCTTCGAAGTTCAAAAGAAGATATGCAACACTACATACTGCTCTGCCACGCCTCCAACAACAGCTCTACCTTCACCCACCAGTCTCGCATGAAGCCCTTCCATCAGCTACCACTGCCCACGTCCACGCTCACGCCCACGCTCGTGCCATCCCTCCCCCCAGAACTGCAGTCCATGCCCCGCCACAATCCGACCGCACCTATGGTATTACCACGAATCCTAACCAAGGCCCCACCTATACAGGGTCACATTGACCACACCCAAAATAGGTCCCTACCAAGCCCCCATAATTAGAAGGGCTAATTGCTAAGAGTAGCCTATAAGATGCACTAAGAGTAGCCTATAAGATGTAACTTAGAATGTAATGGAAAGGGAGCTATTTTGAGAGCATTTCACAATATGTACCACAATTGCACTCCTATTTACTTACTACATATTCACCGTAACTTTGAGGAGGCACGAGATATTCTACTTACTACGTTTGTGTTATCATATGTTTACAAGTATGTATGCATGTCATGTATGTATGTACCTCTCTCTAGCTCTAGCTGGCAAACTTTGTAACGTGCTTCTTAACAATATATTTGTATATATATATATATAGATAGGTTCACACGAGGCTATATATATTTGTATGTATGCATGTAATAGATTGATGCACACAAATTTACATCTTAAGAAATACAAAATTTCCGTTTACTCTCTCGACCACCCTCAAGGTGCATCCATCATCATTGGAACCATCCATGGCCTTCAAAGAAGGGAGGTACATAACTATCGATTAGGGAAAACGGTTGTACAAACATGTAGGTTTGGGAATAATATGTAAATGGAGAAATATAACTCAATTGAGTAGCTAACCTCTTTCTTTCGTGGAGTAAACGTACAAACTAACAATTCTTTTCTGCAAAGGAGAAATAGATAGATCTACGATGTTGGGGACACGATAAATAGTGAAATTGCCCATCATATACATAGCCTCAAGCCATTTCTACACTTAGTTCAAAATGAAAAAAGTTGGTACTAATTGTAAGCCTTGTTACACTCAAAATTCAGTAAGGCATATTAGAGTTAATCATAATATCAATATATACATACTAAGTTCCACAATTGATTAGACAATGAAATAACTGTAACCCCACCCCTATTGTAATCAATTTCACCTAAAGGAAAATTAGAGTTGATCATATTATTAATACACATACTAAGTCACACAATTTACCCAAGATTAGACAATGAGATTTTGTGTATGCTATGATAAGTATCATATTAATTACAAATAGTTATCAAGGCTGAAACTAAAAAACAATATTAAATTATGAAATGAAAAGAAGAACATTTACCATATATAAGAATTGTAGGAGCAGATTTGAACGTATTGGCCAACGATGAGAGTTGAACTAGAATGGTTTGATGATATTTAACCTCCCTAATTAAGTATAGCCACTAGTTTTATGCCTGCTCGCTATTAAACTATGATGTGTGCCCATCACTTTGTTACCATGAATATTTGCCACTTGCCTATCAAACAAAATTCCATAGTAATTATCATGCAAAATGTTATGGTGATTACCATGAGTACAATGGTCAAATTATTAACTAAGGTAATTTTATATTAATTATAACAATTGGCTAAATTGCATGGCATGCGCCAAGTGACATGTGCCATTTTTATGATTATGACATCATTTTCGTCTAATGATGTCATAATCATTAGAGAGAACACCCTTCCTCTTCACACCCTTGCTAAGTTGTTGTATCTTTGGGTCTGGATTCACCTTGATTTGCTCCTGCACAGTCGGATCGGCAAGCATTTTGTTTGTGGGTCTTGCCCTTGAGTTGCAACATTTGCCTTACACCAAAGACTCTCTAGCTTCCTGCTTGTTAATACCTCTCTTGTCAAGATGAGCCCAACACTATCAGTTGCTACATCCACCTGCAAAATTAGACCAAATGTGCCGCATGCTTCATCCACTTGATTAACTAAACTAGTTGTGTCGGTTTCTATATCTACTCTCAAAATGGGCCCCTCAAAACATGTAGCAAAATCAAAAGTTTCCATACTAATGTCAGCCATTATCACAAGTGATTCATACCCTTTAGTCTTTGCAATTCAACAAAAACGAGCATAATCACACTCACAAAGCAACAAAAATCTTACAAAACAACTACAATATAATAAAACAACATTCCTTGACCAACACAATATATTTCCTAAATATTTTTCATAAATATCCATTACATGAAAGGGATTAAGTATAAACCAAGAATGGTTTTACATGTACAAACAAAACTTATACATTAATCTCCGAAAGAAAAATCAGCTACATATCTAATCCATTAAAATGACAATCTAGCCCCTTGACCGAGTAATTGGGCTTTCCCCATGTAAAAAGATTCGTGTGCGGAAGCGTGTGCGATAGACACCGACCGAGTACACAGTTGATTGTTCGGAACTCAACAGTTAGGTAAACATAGAGAATAGATACAGAGAGAGAGAGAGAGAGAGAGAGAGAGAGAGAGAGAGAGAGAGAGAGAGAGAGAGAGAGAGAGAGAGAGAGAGACGCAAAGTTCGGAGATGTTGGAGAAGGACAAACACTAATTTTGATGTATCTTCTTGCTACAATGTCTGTTTCCTTTGTTCTTTAGCTCGTTTCGAAGCCTGCTCATAGAGCTTTCTAAAGAGTATCTGCACGTATCATTTTGTGGTCTTGGTAGAACGTTACGAGTAAAAAATCCATTCGATTGCATGCATCTCATGATCGCTTGCTTTGATTCCTTCTGCAACACAATTACTTGTAAGTGAGCTCTCTCCTATTTCTTGTCATATGGATGGTAGTGTTTTCATGAATATGGATGAGTCTCTAAATTCTTCAAAGGATGCATGCATTGTTGAGTCAGTATCAAGACCAAGAGGGGATGGTAAAAGAAAACGATGTATTGGAGATAATAACAATGACATGTCTTATGCTAATGCAAGGCGACAAGATGATATTGAGAAAGACGATAGTCATTGGGAACATTTAAGATGCATGGAAAATATATTAATGGAAGATTGTATAAGGGAGAGTGTGAAAGTTGCTGAGGAGTTTGTTGATGATGAAGTGGTTAAGGTAGAAATAGACAATAAGGAGTTTTTGGACTCATTTGCTAATTTTTGTGATAAAGGGGTCATATTGTTTTTCACGAGAAAGATACAGTTACGTGGGATTTTACAAGCTGATTGTGTTCAGGATGTTTATGTCGGTCCTCGTGGATTTTATGAGGTTGTTTTGGTATCACAAGAGTATAAAGAGAAATTACTTAATAAATTGCCAGTGTTTTATGAGAAAAGTTTGGTTCATATTGTTCCGTGGAGACCACTAGTGGAATACCAAAATATATTAGAGCAAGAGTGTTCCGTATGGGTTGAGGTAGAGTGCACATATTCAGTAGTTTGGCCAATATTACGGTCAGCGATGGAAAAGTTGGGAAAGATCTTGGTGCCTCCTAGTGCTAATGCTCAAAATCAATATCAGATGTGTATTCTTTGGAATACTGCTATAAAGAGGCCAAGTTGTTTACAGATTGCATGCTCTGGTATGTTGCCTATGTATTTTTGGCTTAAATGGGGTACATTTGCAGGACATTGTTTCCATTGTGGTGTGTTGGGGCATTTTATGGCTGAGTGTCCTCAAAAAAGAAATAATTTAGTGGAAGTGGTACATGAAGAGCCTACAACTCATTATCAAATTCAAGTTTTGACAATTTCAAAGCAAACAAAGGAACCACAAATTGTGAATGAGAAGGATGGAAAGACTCTAGAGGATGAAGGACAATGGTCAATAGTTTCCGGAAAGATGAAGAAGTCTAATAAAAATGTTGGGCATAATGTATCTATGGAGAAGGTCACACCGACACATCCCATGCGGAATAAACCATGGGCTCGTCAAGAGGACTATCCAAAGAAATTATCTTTTGATAATAAAGGTAATTTGTATGTTCCTTGGAATAAACGGAAATCGGTGCCTCGTTCACATGAGGAGCCATCGGGGTCTGGAGTTTTGCATTCCCATAGTAATTCATATGCAATCTTAGGGGATTTATTTTCGGATATGGCAGAAACATTAGCAGTGAAGGAGAAGGAGATTTCTCGAATAGAAGGAAAAAATAAAGTATGAAGATCACCATATGGAATGTGAGGGGATTGTGTTCTAGATTTAGAATGCATGATGTTTGGAGAATTGTGTTAAGTGAGCAATGGGATGTTTTATGTGCAGTAGAGCATAAAGATCATCGTAATGTTGGTTTAATTAGTTATTCTAAGGGTTATACATTATGTTATGCTGGCAAGGTTCATGGGGATTATTCAGGGATTGTCATGTTTATAAGAGATAAATTTCACCCAAAAGTAATTGTTTCTGATGAATTTGGAAGATTTATTGTGGTAGAGATATGTTATGAAGGGCAAGATCTTTGGTCAGTTGGTGTGTATGCATCAAATGTTTCACAAGCATGAAAGTTGTTATGGAGATCTCTAAACTCAGTGCTTGATAATGGTAGAACGGGTTTATTGATGGGAGATTTTAATGTTTGTTGTGAGACAGATCAATCAACATCTATCCACTCTATTATGGATGGACCAGAGGTTCAAGAATGAGGAGATTTTGAGACTGAAGTCATGTTAAGGGATGTATGGAAATGGATCAAGGGAGATGAACCTAGTTATACATTTCAATCGACTTACTTGGAGTAGGTTGGATCAAATGTATGTAATGCATGCCAAAGGTTTTTTACCAGAGATTTTGGATATTTTAGTGTTTTATAGGTCAATTATATCAGATAATTTCCCATTAATTTTTGAGTTCAATCACCACTCAATTAAAGGTTTTCATGAGTTTCTAGGAAAACCACTGTTGATTTTTAATTCATCATTTTTGGATCATGAGGTCTTCCATGCCTATATGTGTCAATTGATTGATGCATTTGCCTATCATGTTCAATTTGATGGGTATGAAGCGTGGGAAATATTTGTTGCAAATGTTCAAAGGTTAACTAGATATTATGGAATTCACCATGCTTTTAAAAGGAGAAAGAAATTAAGTCTCCTAGTTAATTTTCTTGATAAATGCAACTCATTGTTAATTTATTGGCCAATGGATGTAGAGTTGATGGGATATCAAGAGGTATTAATTTCTGCGATGCATGACCTAACGACAAAAAATTATCAACATGCTAGACTACATCTTCTCAGACAAGAAGTGAATGATGCTAATTGTCAATCACATAAGTTTTTTCATGACCTTCATGAATCACATGCACGACATAATGTGGTAAGGTTAGAGGAAAATGGTATCATGTGTTCTGATCCTCAAGAAATTGTGAAGAAATGCATAGAATATTATACACAATTGTTGGATGTACAAGTGTGTATCGACGATAATGTTAAAAAGGATAGAGATGTATTTTTTAATGGAGTGAAAAATCATGTATCGCATGATGTGGCACAATCATTAGATGCTAATATTTCAGAGGATGAGGTGGAACATGTCATGTCACATCTTGGTAATGATAAGAGTCCTGGGTGGAATGGATTAACACATGAACTCTTTAAATATGTGATTAAGTTAAAGGGGCCTTTTACGGTTTTATTTTAGAAGGTGTGAGGGAAATGCCTCATTCTTGGAAGATTGGTTTGATCAAGCTTTTGCCGAAGGTGCCTTCTCCATCTTCCTTTGCTCAATGGAGGCCTATTTCATTGATAGGGGGAATGTACAAAAATTTTGCAAAAGTGATGGCCAATATGTTGCATAAAGTTTTACCTTCTATTATTCATGATGCTCAATATGGGTTTTTAGCAAAAAGAGACATTTTACATAATATTTTAAATGTTCAAATGGCAATTAACTATGTAAAGGAGTCTAAACAAGAATTAGGGTTGCTACAATTGGATATCGAGAAAGCTTATGATAATGTGGATTGGTCATTTATAAATCAATTGATGTCTCAAATGGGTTTTGGTGATCGTATGTATAAGTTCATATACACATTAGGGGAGGGTTCGGTTTCACATGTGATGTTTAATGGAGGAGTAACACAACCGATTTCTATTCAGAGGTCAATTAGACAAGGATGCCCGATAAGTCCTTTACTATTCACTATTGTGACACATCCTATTCTTGTTAAGTTACACAATATGGCTATGGAGGAAGAATTGTTTGGATTAAGGTTGCCTTCAGGGAAGCCATGTATTGTTCAAGCTCTCGCAGATGACCATATTATGTTTTTGGCACCTAATCGGGAAATATTAGTAAGACAAGAGATGTGTGGGTATTGTTTTCAAATGCTTCAGGGTTGAGAATTAATATACATAAATTTGTTCTCATTTCATGTACAGAACAAGATGTGTTAGGGTTGGGGTGGCCAGGAAGGATAGTACATCATGGTATGATTTGTCGTCATCTTGGATATCCAATTGGGGTGGAAGTTTCTCATGTGAAACTTATTGAGTGGGTATCCAAAAGGTTGGAGGATAAGTTTATGTATTGGAGGTCTCCATTTTGGCCTTTTCATGTACGACTTAAGGTGGTCCAATCAATTATGGTCTCTATGGTATCGTATTATCTTCCTTTGCTCCCATGGTCAAAGAAATCTCTTGAAATGTTATCACACTCGATGCGAATGTTGTTATGGAAAAGAAAAGGGAAAAGTGCCTTGTCATGGTTGGCATGGGATCATGTTTGTACTCTGAAGTGTCTTGGTGGGGCATCAATATTGAATCTATATGAGCATATAGTGTGGCTCGTCGATTTACTTTCATTCGATTCATGTTTGAAGTTGTACAACCTTGGACAGAAATGATGGCATACTTTATAGAGAAGAACGGAATAAAGCTTGGAAACATGAAGGTTGAAGCGAATTGGTGGAATGTAATTAAATCTGACAGGGATGTCAAATGTACAGGGTCTATGATAGTTAATCATTTGTTGACATTTTGGCAAAGTATGTTGGATTTTGTGGAATGGCATCCCCCACAAGAAAGGGGATGTGCCAATTCATTACAAATGGAGGTTTTGGCAACATCAAGGTTGTTGAGGTGGGAAGGTAAACAAATTCTTAACCTTCAATTTAATCAGATGGCTAGATTGGGTTTGGTAACAGTTAAGGATACTATGTTGGTTTCACAAAGAAGTTTAATGGATTTTCGAACAATAAGATCAACATTTCGTATTCCAAAAGGTTATAACATTATTTGGGATAAGTTGCAACAAATACTATCTTCGCATGAGCCAATTCCTGACTTAGATGGGTGATCTCAAGAGCTTGATTGGAGGTTTGTTGGAAATAAGAGATTGACTATGATCTCAACTAATGTTGCTTATCACAAGTTGATTGACAAACATACTTGTGATTGAAAGAAAGGGTTATAAAGATATGGGGTTTTCATAAGCCCATTACTTGGTGGTTTCATGTGATCAAGGTAGGTTGGTGTTCTCGATTGATGCTACGAGCCAAGGTATTTATTTGGAGAGTTATGGTTGGAGCTTTACCATTAGGGGACACATTAAAAAAAAGAAACATTACTAAAGGATTATGTTTCTTTTGTTTGATGGAATTGGAACATATAGGCATCGATTTATTTCATGCCTGATGGCAAGGATGGTTTGGAGGTGTATCCATTTAGTGTGGATGTCTCTAACAGAAGTCTATCTTCCTTCAGTTGGGTTTTTGCACATATGGAGAACAATGAACTGATGCCTCATTTTCAAATTATTTTTGAGTTATTGAGGTATTGGGGGCTATGGTTCAATTGGAATATGCGGAATTCCTTAATTTTTTATTCGCAAGTTGGGGTGAGAAAATATGTTCTAAAGTTAAAAGGACTTCTTTTGTGGCAATTGACAGTGCTAGAGAAGTCACGAAATCTCAACCAAGAAGAGAGAGAACTCTGAAAGGTCACATATCATCATACTTCACATTTGAATTGGTGTGTAGGGTGGCATTGAGTTTGGTGTCATAGTATTCTTTAGATCCTTTGATAGAAGGGTTCTATGCTTTGTAGTAAGTTAGTCATGGCCGTGTTTTTTTCTTTCGTAATGAAAGCCATTATTTACGAGAGAGAGAGAGAGAGAGAGAGAGAGAGAGAGAGAGAGAGAGAGAGAGAGAGAGAGTAATTGGGCTTTCCCCTTGTAAAAAGATTCGTGTGCGGAAACGTGTGCGATAGACACCGAACCGAGTACACAGTCGATTGTTCGGAACTCGTCAGTTAGGTAAACATAGAGAATAGATACATATTGAGAGAGACAAAAAGAGTAGACAACAACTTACATTTTTTTTTTTGTAACACTTTTATTACTAGTGAGAAACCTCCAAGTGAGGTGAAAACCCACAAAGAATAAAGAAAAATATACAAGTGTCGATTAGACACTAAAGAGCTTAAAAGCACTCAAAGTAAAGATTGTAAATTTGCAGTGTGATGTCTCTAAGTTGCAGACAATAAAAAATAGAGTTTGCTTGAGGGATTGCTTAAAGAAGCTAACTTCATGAAGTTGGGTTCAATCAAAGACCTTATATTGCGGGCTGTCCAAATGGTCCAGAGTGCCCAAAATCGTGTCCATTGGAGAAAATAGGCATTGTTGGATAGGGTGCATGGAATTTGTCCAAATATCCAAAAGTGTTTACCAAACCTTCGGCCAGGAAATCTATGATAAAGAGATGCACTTAGTCTTTGTATAAATGTTGTAGGTTTCTGGATCTCTTCCGGTTCTCACCGGGTCTTCTCCATTCATAGCCGGATCCCATCCGGAGGGACCGATTTCCCAACAATCTCCCCCTTCACTCCGGCATGGGATGTCTCACCAACCCGATCCACTCTCGGCATGCGTCTAACTTGTGGGTTGTCAGCACCTTGGTTAGCATGTCTGACCTGTTCTCCTCCGTGTGGATCTTCGTCAGCACGAACTCTCGATCTTCAACTCGCTCCCGGATCTCGTGGTACCTACGCTGGATGTGCTTCGTTCTAGAATGGTATGCCGCGTTCTTTGCAAGGTGGATGGCACTTTGACTGTCGCAGTGGAGCCGGTATTCTTCTTGCTCGATCCCTAGCTCTTTGATGAAGTCCTTCATCCACAGTATTTTCTTGCAGGCTTCCATGGCTGCCATGTACTCCGCCTCCGTGGTTGACAACGCAACCATCTTCTGTAGCCTCGACTGCCACGAAACGGCTCTCTTAGCATAGGTCATGACATATCCAGAAGTTGACTGACATATACGAATCCGTAAAGCCTTCCATGAGGTGTTTACTGGAGCCGAATCTATTGTCCGCCAGAAAAGTAACCGACGGACAAGAGCGTAGGAATAAGAAATAATATAAGATCATAACGCATGTAACGGTTCACGAAGGAAGCGTGAATGGCTAAATAGACCCTGCGTATATAAAGGGCAGAAAACCTCTGATAGAGGGAGCGTGTAATTTTGGGGAATGTAAGAAACGTCTCATAATAGAATTGTATTTTCTCTGATTCTCTGTGTATAGCTATGACTAATCCCTTGTGTGTGTCTTGAAGACCTAACCGTGTAAGAACGTAAGTGTAACCTTTGCTAAGGATTCGGTTGTAGCCGTCTCCCTTATATGCTAATAGGTTATAGGGAACATTCCCCTACGCATTACGCTTAGACGCCTATTCGTTATTCCACACCCACTTGGAGGTCTAGGTCGAAGGATTGACCGCGGACCGTGTTCCTAATCGGCAACACTTTTGGCACGCTTGGTGATCTGTGTCTTCTCACAGACGAACAATGACGAATGGATGTTTAGCTGCAGACGCCCCAGAGAACCAACACGATAAGACTGGCCAATAACAAGGTATGTCACACGCCAGGCAGAAGAACGCACACGGCAAAAGCCGCGCCTCAACAACCTCAGTACTACCTGCCGTGAGTACAAAGGTGATTCTTCGCTCTCCAAATACCTCGACGAGACGCAGGGACTATGCTAACCACAACCACCCGGTGGTCTTTCCCGACCCACCGTAGCCCCCACCATGGCCTTTATCTACCCCAGCTTTAACGGCGAAACTGACGCCACAACGCATATTCGCATGTTCCTGAATGTCTGGAATGCAAACCACATGGCGCAGAGCTTTTCAGAGGCGGTAGCACACCAGTCGAAAATGACGGAGTTCGGGTTAACATTAGATGGGCGAGCGGCGTTTTGGCATTCACAGATGGATTGACCAGCAATAACAACCTTCGATGAGCTGCAGTCCGCCTTCTTGCGATTCTTCCATCAGAGGGTTCCACAACGCGAAATCCTCGGACAGTTTTATACGATTAAGAAACTGCCGACCGAGACGATAGCGGACTTCAGCTTACGTTTCCAAAATTTACGATGGAAATTGGAACGGAGCCCCATGGAAGACGAGGCTCGGGAAACATTTTTGGCAGCTTTACGCCGGCCCATCTGGGCAAGGCTCAACAACAATAGCGCGTGAAAGGGGAAATGACGGATATGGTAATTAAACGAGCGTTACAGCTCGAGTTGGATGACGAGGAGGAAAGGTTTTCTATGTCCTCCTTACGACAAGGGTTACCTCAGGATGAGGAACGCTAGTTTCGTCAAGCAATCCAGTGCACGATTTGCTTGAACTCGGGGCATTCCGCAGTGGACTGCAATATGCGAATCCACTACCCAATCTGCCACTCGAAGGCTCACACAGTCGACCAATACGAATACAATATGTTAAACAGAGCCACTCCCGCAGTCCGCAGCATGGACACACATCGTCAACCACACCGGACTGAAAAAAGGAGGCAAGAAGACCGACCCCGGTATAAGGATCGCAACCCACGGGAGGACCGGTACCAACGGAACCGCCGAAATCACAACGATTCCGAGGAGGACGAACCAGAGGACGAGGATTATCGTGGACATCTGAGTTACGCCAAAGGGGGTCGGCGCTACGAGAATCAACGGCCGACAAACAAATGGGGCGGTTTTAATGGTTATCGTGGTAAGACATGGCAATATTGAGATCACCGGCATTACGACGAAAGCTCGGTGGATGAGCGGCACTAGGAACAACGACGGGACCAACAACAGCCACCGCGTATGTTCCGACAAACGAGGCCGGACCACGAGGAGCAAGTAGCACCATGGGAGCGGCACACACCACCAGGAGCTGAGAAGGGTGAATCAAGCATCCATTGTTTTATTTGTCAGCAACCCAGACATTATGCCACGCAATGCCCAACACGCAAGGGAAAGGGGCCCGCTGTCAATACGATTACGGCGGAAGTGCAGCAAGTCACGACACGCTAGCAAACAAAAACGGTTGATTGGGTTGCGCAAGATGAGGTACGCCGACAAGCCCAAGCGTGGGTGGAAAAAGCAAACGCGACAAATATGGCACGTATGTGGAAGGAGTCCGTGAACACAATGGAGCGAGCAGAGGATGAAAGACTGGTCCTAGACCCCATTTGGCAGGCGTTAGCGGGCTGTGAGATAACGTTAACCATGTTGGGAGACAGGTTCCTCCTGATGGGAAGGGAGAAGATCAGTGCCGATGAACAAACTTGGCCGAGGCCGATAGGTCGAGGCCGAAACCGGATGAGGAGGACCCGGCTACGGAGAGCCGGATGGTGCAGGCCCGGTATGAACCAGATGAGGAGTACCCGGCTATGGAGAGCCGGATGGTGCAGGCCCAGTATGAACCGGATGAGGAGTACCTGGCTACGGAGAGCCGGATGGTGCAGGCCCGGTATGAACCGGATGAAGAGACATATTCGTAAATATGTTTCTGAGAGCCCATCGAGGCTACATTTGTAAATAGCTGAAAAGTCATATTAGTATAAATATGACTTAGGGCAAACTTTTAGTAATTGTTGTTGTCATTTTCTTGTTGGTGCAAGAAGCAGAGACAGTACGTAACGTTGTACAGAGAGAGAGAGAGAAAGAGGTCGTTGCCTCTGTTGTAACCGCCGCCTGTGGTGAAGATCGTGAGTCCGAGGTCGTTGCCTCCGTGAACTCACTGTTTTGTACATTCTTACATAGTGACAGTTTGCAGCCTGTGGGCTTCTGTGGTTTTTCCCCTAGTTTGGGGTTTTTCCACGTAAACCTCCTGTGTATCTTCCTCTCCTTTTGTGTCGTGTTTTATTTCCCGTTTTCTATGTATCTTTCTACGCTCGGTTGTGGCTGAGCGTCGCGCATAAGGAACGTCGGGTTCCCGTCAAGTGGTATCAGAGCAAAATCGACACAGAAAATGGACGAATCATTTGGCGGCATGTTCAAGCTCACCGGCTCCAACTATTCAGTATGGAAGTCGAAGATGAGGGACATGCTCGTTGTTAAAGACCTCTGGCTGCCGGTTCAGTTCGGGGACAAGAGACCGGACAAAATCGACGCCGCGATATGGGAGGTGATGCACATGAAGACAACGGCGTACATACGGTGCTTCATCGACATGAGCCTATCCAACAACTTCAATGAAGAGAGCAAGGCTCATGAGCTCTGGGAGAAGATCGGCATAATGTTCCAGAACAAAAATGCTGTCAATCAGGTGTCGGTATTCCGGAAGCTAGTAAGACTCCGGTACCAAGATGGCTCCAGCATGGCGGAGCACATGAATGCCTTCCAGGGGCTGATCCACCAGGCAACGCCATTGGAAGTACCTCTTGCCGATGAGGTACTAGCTCTACTCCTGCTCAGTTCCCTCCCAGATAGTTGGGAGACGTTGGTTGTCACTTTGGGCAACGCCGGGCCGGAAGGAAAACGGTTATCCCTAGCAAGAGTAAAGTCGAGCTTGCTAGATGAGGAGGCGCGTCAGAAGGATAAAGATACGAGCTCTGACTCCAAAAGCGCTCCTTACCGAATCGGAACGCAGAAGACATAGAAACCGTAGTCCCCAGAACCGGGAGAAGTCGGGGACACGGTCAAAGTCAAGGGGGAGGCAAGCCGGGTCACTTCCAAAAGAACTGTCGGCATTTCCGTAAAGACAAGGAAACTGACGGTACCGATTCGAAGCAAACCCCGGACCGGAACGGTAAAGACCGGAGGGGGCCTGACCGGAAGGGAACGACGGCAATCGCAGCATGTGAAGAAGAGTTGATGCTCATCACCGAGGAGAGTGAAATAAACCTTGCCGGCGACGAGATGACCTGAGTGATAGACTCCGGAGCGTCGTTCCACCTTACCCCGGACCGGAAATGCTTCTCATCCTACTCAGCCGGTGATCACGGCTGTGTCCGGATGGGAAATGAAGGGACATGCCGAATTGTCGGCATAGGAGACGTGTGGCTGACAACACCAACCGGATGCAAGTTGTTGCTGAAGGATGTCCGACACGTTCCGGAAGTTTGTCTGAACCTGATATCAGCCGGTCGGCTAGATGATGAAGGCTACACGGGTAGCATCCGGAATGGTGTCATGAAGTTCAGCAAAGGGAGCCTGATTGTGGCTCGGGCCCAGAAGGTAAACACACTATACCTGATGAATGCCCGGTTATGTCCGGAAGAAGTGAACGTGGCATCCGACACTGCCGGTGAACTGTGGCACAAGAGGCTGTGTCATATGAGCGAGAAGCAGATGAAGAGGCTTGCAGACGACAACCTCATTCTAGTGAAGAACGTGCACTTGGAGAAGTGCACTGATTGTCTGGCCGGTAAGCAGAACCGGACCTCCTTTCGATCAAGGCCACCGATGAGACGTAATGCACCACTAGAGTTGGTGCATACAGATGTGTGTCAAGTAGACACGAAGTCACATGCCGAAGCGCAGTACTTCGTGACGTTCATAGATGACCACAGCCGGAAGCTGTGGGCCACACCGTTGAAGACGAAGGATCAGGTGTTATCCGTCTTCAAAGAGCTCCACGTGAGAGTGGAAAGAGAAACCGGCCGGAAGTTGAAGGCGGTTCGAGCATATAACGGAGGAGAGTACCGGGGGCAGTTCGAGGATTACTGCCGCTCGAAGGGAATCCGGCTCGAATTTACCGTGCCGAAGACGCTGGAACTAAACGGACTGGCCGAGAGGATGAAACGGACCATAATGGAGAGGGTCCGGAGTATGCTAGCGCATGTAAAACTACCCAAGAAGTTTTGGGCTGAGGCACTGTCGACGGCGACATATGTGAGTAATAGATCACCCTCAGTACCCTTGGACGGAGACACGCCACAGAGAGTGTGGACCGGTAAGGAAGTATCCTACCGGCATCTGAAGGTGTTCAGGTGTCTCGCGTACGTGCATGTTGGTAAGGACCGGAGAGGTAAGTTAGATCCAAAGACCCGGCCATGCATATTGCGCGGTTACGGTGACGATGAGTTTGGCTACCAAGTGTGGGGCCCGGTCGACAAGAAGGTATTCCGGAGTCGAGATATTATCTTCATGGAGGACAAGACGCTCGCCGACTGGTAGTCGGAGAAGAAGATAATGAACTCTGAGTCGACCGGTAAGGATAGACTCTACGATGAGCAGACACAACCGGCAAGAGACCGGTTAGCACTCGAGGAACCAGCCGGTTACGGTGAGGATACCGAACCGGCAGAAGAAGAGGTAGAGGAAGCTGATACTGGAACCGGCCAAGACCCCGAATCGGATTCGGATAAAGAGCAAATGGAGGAGCCGGTTACCGAAGCCCGAAGACGGAGATATCCTCTCAAAGAGAGAAGGGCGCCCCGGAGATTTCCGGATGCAGAGCATGTTCTGCTGACCGATGAGGGGGAGCCGGAAAGCTTCGAAGAAGTGAAGGAAGACACTCACAACCGAAAATGGTTAAGTGCCATGCAGGATGAGATGGATTCCCTACATGAGAACCATACATACGAATTGGTGGAGTTGCTGAAAGGAAAACAGGCACTCCGAAACAAGTGGGTGTACAAGTTGAAACCGGGAGATGCTGGCAACCCCCCGAGATACAAAGCCAGGATCGTGGTGAAGGGGTTCCAGCAGAAGAAGGGCGTGGACTTCGATGAGATATTTGCCCCGGTAGTAAAGATGACCTCCATCCGGACGGTGCTGAGTATAGCAGCAAGCATGGGCCTTGAGGTAGAGCAGTTGGACGTGAAGACGGCATTCCTTCACGGCGACCTCGAAGAGGAGATCTACATGCAGCAACCGGAAGGATTCGTGGAGAAAGGGAAGGAGCACCTGGTATGCCGGTTGAAGAAGAGCCTGTACGGACTGAAGTAGGTTCCCCGACAATGGTACCGAAAGTTCGATTCCTTCATGACCGATCAAGTGTACCACAAGACGCAGGCCGATCACTGCGTGTTTGTGAAGAAGTTCGAAGGAGGAGACTTCCTGATACTCCTTCTGTACGTGGATGACATGTTGATCGTCGGACGAGACCAAGTAAAAATACGGATGCTGAAGAAGGCTCTCAACCGGACCTTCTCAATGAAAGACTTGGGTCCGGCAAGACAGATGTTGGGGATGCACATCATTCGGGACCGGTCAGCGAAGCAATTATGGTTGTCACAAGAGAAGTACGTGACAAAGATGCTTCACCGGTTCAACATGTCAGAAGCGAAACCGGTTGGATCTACACTTCCGGCAAACTGCAAGCTATCTGGTAAGCAAAGCCTGAAGACGAAAGCAGAGAAGGCGGATATGATGAAGATCCCATATGCCTCTGCCGTCGGGAGCTTGATGTACGCAATGGTTTGTACCCGACCGGATATTGGATACACAGTCGGAGTGGTGAGCCGGTTCATCAGTAATCCCGGCAAGGAGCACTGGAACGCGATCAAATGGATACTCCGGTATTTGAAGGGCACTTCAAATATGTGTCTCCGATTCGGCTCCGGAAAACCTCAACTAGACGGTTTCATCGATTCGGACATGTCGGCTGATGTGGATACCAGCCGGTCTACATCCGGGTATGTGATGACATATGCAGGGGGAGCTGTTTTGTGGCAGCCCAGGCTGCAGAAGACGGTTGCATTGTCAACCACAGAGGCGGAGTACATGGCGGTTGTGGAAGCCGGCAAGGAAATATTATGGATGAAGGACTTCATCGGAGAGCTCGGTATCTGGCAAGAGGAATACCGACTCTTTTGCGACAGTCAAAGTGCCATCCACCTTGCTAAGAATGCGGCCTACCATTCCCGGACGAAGCATATCCAGCGGAGGTATCACTGGATCCGGGAAAGAGTAGATGACCAAGAGTTCGCACTGACGAAGATCCACACGGCCGAGAACGGGTCAGATATGCTGACCAAAGTGCTGATACCCGACAAGCTGGACGCATGCCGGAAGAGGATCGGACTGGTAAGACACCCCATGCCGGAGTGAAGGGGGAGTTTGTTGGGAGACAGGTCCCTCCGGATGGGAAGGGAGAAGATCAGTGCCGATGAACAAACTTGGCCGAGGCCGATAGGTCGAGGCCGAAACCGGATGAGGAGGATGGTGCAGGCCCGGTATGAACCGGATGAGGAGTACCCGGCTACGGAGAGCCGGATGGTGCAGGCCCGGTATGAACCGGATGAGGAGTACCCGGCTACGGAGAGCCGGATGGTGTAGGCCCGGTATGAACCGGATGAAGAGACATATTCGTAAATATGTTTCTGAGAGCCCATCGAGGCTACATTTGTAAATAGCTGAAAAGTCATATTAGTATAAATATGACTTAGGGCAAACTTTTAGTAATTGTTGTTGTCATTTTCTTGTTGGTGCAAGAAGCAGAGACAGTACGTAACGTTGTACAGAGAGAGAGAGAGAGAAAGAGGTCGTTGCCTCTGTTGTAACCGCCGCCTGTGGCGAAGATCGTGAGTCCGAGGTCGTTGCCTCCGTGAACTCACTGTTTTGTACATTCTTACATAGTGACAGTTTGCAGCCTGTGGGCTGCCGTGGTTTTTCCCCTAGTTTGGGGTTTTTCCACGTAAACCTCCTGTGTATCTTCCTCTCCTTTTGTGTCGTGTTTTATTTCCCGTTTTCTGTGTATCTTTCTACGCTCGGTTGTGGCCGAGCGTCGTGCATAAGGAACGTCGGGTTCCCGTCAAACCATAGAGAAACTGCTGCGTAAGGAACAGGAAATTCCTGGATGCGTAATCGATGACAACTCAGGTGTCAATGTAATTAGCGGGAAAACTTGCGAGCAGTTAGCCATTTTAGAATGGGAGGCTTGCCCATTCTGGCTTCGAATGGCAAATACCCACTCAGTATGACCATTAGGGTTAATTCGCAAAATAGGCATTATTGTCCTCACCTTGGACGCCCCAAGGGCGTATCCAGTGCTTCTGGGCAGGCCATGGCTTCGGGGCAGCAAATATCAAGCAAAGCTGGCAACACAGGTGTATTAGTTTCCGACACGAACACACCAAGGTTCGCCTACCTACGGAAGGAAGCACGCCACAACCGAAGGGTATAACACCATTATACGCAGAAGATATAAATATGCTGGATGGGGTGGAGGATGCAGAATTAGAGGTATACCTCGATGAGCACCCTCAGATTATTCCGCTGTTTGAAATAGACGTCATCGCAACCGCACAGAATATGCCACGACCGCTGTTCTCCATGACGAGCCTTACGAACCAAACCCAGAGTCCATATTGGAACTCAGTAGAGCACGGGCAGCATTCGAAAGGGAAATGGAGATTTCACGACGAGTCACCGCTTCCACCCTCGAAGAAGTAAATATGGGTATGGAATCGGAGCCTCGTTTCCTCTCCATCGCAAAGGAATTAAGGCCGGACCAACGAAACACGATGATCGCACTACTCACGGAATATAAGGATGTGTTCGCTTGGGCTCACGAGGACATGAAGGGGTTAGATCCCAAGTTCTATCAACATAAGATCAATTTAGCAACCAACTCAAAACCCGTTCAGCAGTGCCGCTACCGCATGAACCCGAACTACGCGACCCGCGTGAAAGAAGAAATTGACAAGCTCCTGAAGGCGGGCGGGGTTCATACGACCAGTTAAACAAGCAAAATGGTTAAGCTCGATAGTGGTCGTTCCAAAGAAAAACGGCAAAATACGGGTATGCGTAGATTACCGAAAATTAAACGCCGTCACCATCATGGACGCATTTCCCTTACCCTTCATCGATAGCATACTGGACTCCGTCGCAGGCCATGAGATGTACAGTTTTTTAGATGGCTTCAATGGCTATAACCAGGTACGCATGCATCCCGAGGACCAAGAAAAGATGGCATTTATCATAGACTAGGGGGTATATGTGGCAATCGTCATGATGTTCGGGCTAAAGACGGCGCCGGCAACATTTCAATGGACAATTACGAAGATATTTGGGGAATACATTCCGGCGTTCATTGAAGTTTTTTTAGATGACTTTGCAGTATATGGGAGAACAATAGACCATTTTTCACACTTACAACTGTGCCTGAAACGTTGTCGCACCGCACGCTTAAGCCTGAATCCCGCGAAATGTGCTTTCGGCGTGACCAGCGGGACTCTCCTAGGCCATATACTCAGCAAGGAGGGAATAGCGGTTGACCCAAACAAAATCTCCGCAATTACGCAAGCCAACACTCCGACAAACGCCAAATCACTCAGCCGGTTTTTGGGACAAATACGGTGGCATAGTCGGATGATACGGTATTTGGCGGACTTCACCACGCCGTTACACGCTGCCATACATGAAACTCCTTTCCAATGGACTGCAACGGAGGATAAGGCCTACGAGGCACTTAAGATAATGCTCACACAGGCTCCCGTTGTCCAACCACCAGTTTGGGCGAAGCCATTCCACGTGTTCGTCGACGCCTCGGACATAGCAATAGGAAGTGCACTAATGTAGCTCACCGAACCAAGCTGGTACCGGCCGGTATACTACGCTAGTCGCAAATTATCAACAACAGAGCGTAACTACTCCACAACGGAGCGGGTGGCGCTAGGGATGATCTATAACATCAATAAATTCCGGCACTATT
This sequence comes from Azolla caroliniana, assembly GCF_043228905.1. Classification (NCBI taxonomy): domain Eukaryota; kingdom Viridiplantae; phylum Streptophyta; class Polypodiopsida; order Salviniales; family Salviniaceae; genus Azolla; species Azolla caroliniana. Next base: position 12,463,792 of record NW_028230442.1, read on the forward strand.
TATTAGGAAGGAAATTCACGTTCCACGTGGATCATTTGGCGCTACTGTATTTGGTGGAGAAATAAGCCCTGACAAGGAAATTAGCGCGGTGGATGCTGCTACTCCAGGAATTCGATTTTGTAATCCAACACCGACTAGGGACGCAACACGCAGTGGCGGATTTTTTGAGCAGACTCAAGAATGGAGAAACAGTACAGAAAGATGACGACGATTTTCCGGACGCCGATATCTTGCGGGTAGTGACACTAGTAGAAAGAACGAAATTGACCTTTCCGGACCGGTGGCTTATGGAAATGACGTACCTTTTGACTACGGGACTGCCTCCACCACAATTACGCACGGGCGAGAAGAAACGACTAGCTGTCCGAAGCCGTCACTTCTACCCCGTCGAAGGCGTTTTATATCACAAAGGTAGTGACGGCATTTGGCGACGTGGGGTACGACGGGATGAGAAGGAAGCAGTTTTACGGGAGGCACACTGCGGCACGGCATGTGGCCATTACGCGGGCGACGTTACAACCCGGAAAGTATGGCAGGCGGGCCTATGGTGGCCAACAACATAGAAGGACGCATCCGCGTATTGTAGAAAGTGTGATTTGTATCAACAGATGGGACAGCCCGCAGACGGCGCAAGGATGCCACACCAGCCCATATTACCGCTAGACCCCTTCCAAAAGTGGGGATTAGATTTTGTGGGGCCCTTCACACCGGCGGCAGTCCGTACGGGCAATAAATACATATTGGTAGCCACGGATTATTGCACAAAATGAGTAGAAGCAAAGGCATTACGTGAAAATACGGCAGCCGTCACAGCCAGATTCCTTTACGAGCACATCTAGTGCCGGTTCGGCTATCCGATTGAGCTTATCAGTGACCAGGGGAGCCACTTTCTCAATACGGTTGTTCGAGAATTAACACATCATTACGCCGTAGTCTATAAGAAGAGTACACCATATTATCCGCAGGCGAATGGATTAGCAAAATCCACCAACAAGATGTTGCAGACCATTTTGAAGAAAATCGTCAATGAAAATAGAACGGACTAGGATACCAAACTATAGAGTGCGTTATAGGCGTACAAAACCAGCTACAAACCAGCATACAGTCAACACTGTTTCGACTAGCATTTGGGCTGGAGGCTCTGATGCCGGTCGAATTTCAGGTACCTAGTTTGCGAATTCAGGTACGGCACCAACTATCAGAAGCCAAGTCGGAGGAGGTACGGCTCCACCAACTCCTCGAACTAGGGGAAAAACGCGTCCACAACATGGCTGTGTTGGAACAGGAACAACAACGACGTAAAGCGTTTGTGGATCGACATCGGAATGCAAGGGAAAAGGAGTTCGTCGTGGGTCGAGCAGTGTTGGTTTTCCAAACTCGCATGGGCCATATGCCGGGGAAGTTATGATTCCGATGGACTGGCCCATACTGGATAATTGGAGCGGAACAAGGCACGTTCCAACTATGTACGCTGGCCAAGGAAATAGTCCGGCAAAAGGTGAATGGGTTTCGGCTCAAACCTTACCTGGGCCCTACGCCACCTAACCCATTCACCGCCGAACAAGAGAGAGCCAGAGAAACCGCACCGTAAATGAGTGGCCCCACTTGTACCATAATGTAAAAATAGGTTGTAGATAATCGTTACGAAAAAAAAAAAAGAAAAAAAAAGGGAGAAGATAGTGACTATTAAAACGACTAAAGACATGCACAAACTCCTAGTTCAAGAACACACGGCACCATGATGGCTCACCACCCAATGAACCCTAAGCCACAAAAAGAAGGAAACAGAAGATTTTCTGCACAAAACAGAAACTCATCTTCTAGCTATCAGCGCTTCCATTGCTCCTCCCCCTCACCTTCTCCTCCATCCTATCACCCAGCTGCAGCCCACCGCAACCACCAGTCTCCTTCCCACGAACCTCCTCTAGCGATGACGATCTTCATCTCTACTGCCTTACGCCGATGGCTCGTGGAGAAACGCTTGGATGGGTACATCCGGGTCGCAGAAGCACCCCCACACCCGGATGCCATGGACATCGCCAGGAAGCTTAATATCGACACAGTCACCAACTCCATCCGGAAGAAGTTGGACCTGTCATCACTAGGCAAAAGGCATTTTGACATCCCTACTGTAGAGGCGTTGCAGTGATATTTCGGGCCATATTCCTCCTCCGCCAAGGCCTATAGAACCAAGCAGATTCCGGATCCCTTCTTCCGTGAAGTTGCCAAGTTCCTGCTAGAAGTCAATTGCGTACATGTCAACGCGTATGGGATGCCTAAGCAGAAGGCAGGCATCATTATCTATACCTTTGAGGGGCGCGCGGTCGATTGGGGGGTCATCACAAGGCCGGCGTTAAGGGAAGGCCTGCATGCGTACCAGGCAGGCAAAAAGCTCAGGCCGATCATACAACAGTACCTTACGGTACTATTTCCACCCCGAGGCCTGCCGGCACCGCAGCCTAGCCGGCCCATATCCCCGCCCCAATCCGCGAAGCGCAGGTTAGCGGAGTTATCGGCCCCAGAGTGGGAAGAGGAACCCCAAACGACGGGACCAAAACTACCTACTGACCAGCCAGACACACGGACAATGCAGGAGGAACAGCCGGCATGTTCCATGGTAGCCCTAGAGCCAGACACCGAAACACGGCAGGATAGCCCCAGACCGAAACGGCGTAGATTGGACAGGAAAGATGGGTGGGGGTTGGTCAAAAACGTTCCCACGGCAACAGAAACACCGACCGAAGGCGATGGCTCCGCAGCTACGGAACCCAATACCACCTTCAAAATCATCCGGGAGCCACGGCCGATCATTACGACCCAGTCCCAACGAGGGAAAGCCGTATTGACGGTGGAAAGCGAGGTTTTGGCATATCCGGATATCCCGGATACGACCCATGAGTTCAACGCCCTCTTACAGTTCAACACTTCTTTTGAGCTCATGGAGTTCCTAGCAACACAACAGGTAAAAGCCGCCCAACGAATGGTCGAAGAGCATGCGGAACGACAAATGATTGAGCGCGCCCTAACACAAACGACGGAGAGCGATGATGAGAACCGGTTAGCCAGGGTCGGTAGACAGAGGAACGACGGGGTACGCCGAGTGGGGATGGAGATACCCCCATTAAACACGGCCCTAGTCGAAGTCCATCGGGAACTGGCAAAGGTCAGCACGGGCGCCAAGGAGATGGCCATAAAAAATAAGAATGTCTGGAAGAAGGTGAAACTGACCCAAGTCGAACCACAAAAAGCCAACGAACGCATCATGGAGTTGGAAGCTCACGCGGCTACGGCACAACACGCAACTCCGCCACCAAACCACGCCATCGATGCTTTAAAGGAAGAAATTGAGGCTCAGACCACCATCGCCTCAAAAGAGAAAAGGGCCGTGCAACTAGCAGAATCAGAAATTGACCGCCTTCGAGTGGAACTACGCCAATCCTCAGACAAAGAAAAGGAGATATGGGCTAACGGCCGGAAGGCAGTAAAAACCCTTGAAGAGAAACTCGCTATGGAGGTAGCTGAGTGTTGGGAGACAGGTTCCTCCGGATGGGAAGGGAGAAGAACAGTGCCGATGAACAAACTCGGCCGAGGCCGATAGGCTGAGGCTGAAACCGGATGAGGAGTACCTGGCTACGGAGAGCCGGATGGTACAGACCTGGTAAAGACCGGACGAGGAGTACCCGGCTACGGAGAGCCGGATGGTACAGACTCGGTGAAGACCGGATGAGGAATACCCGGCTACGGAGAGCCGGTTGGTACAGACCCGGTGAAGACTGGATGAGTACCCGACTACGGAGAGCCGAATGGTACAAACCCGGTGAAGACCGGATGAGGAGTACCCGGCTACGGAGAGCCGGATGGTACAAACCCGGTGAAGATCGAATGAGGAGTACCCGGCTAAGACCGGATGAGGAGTACCCGGCTACGGAGAGCCGGATGGTAGAGACCCGGTGAGAACCGGATGAGGAGTACTCCGCTACGGAGAGCCGGATGTTGCAGACCCGGTGAGAACCGGATGAAGAGACATACTCGTAAATATGTTTCTGAGAGTCCATCATGGCTATATTTGTAAATAGCCGAAAAGTCATATTAGTATAAATATGACTTAGGGCAAACTTTTAGTTGTTGTTGTTATTCTTGTCTACGCGAGACCAGAGTGCGTAACAGTGTACAGAGAGTGAGAGAGACAGGAAGAGGTCGTTGCCTCTGATTGTAACCGCCGCTTGTGGCGAAGATCGTGAGCACGAGGTCGTTGCCTCCGTGAACTCACTGTTGTACATTCTAACATAGTGATAGTTTGCAGCCTGTGTGCTGCCGTGGTTTTTTCCCTAGTTTGGGTTTTCCACGTAAACATCCTGTGTACTCTTCTCTTTTCTGTGTCGAACATCTATTTCCCGTTTTCTTTTATTCTTCTCACTCGGTTTCACACCATAGCCGAAAATCATCACGACATCGCCGGGCAAATCGACTAGGGCATATTGCAGTGAACTATCCCCATAGGCCAAGAAGATAGGTGAACCAAATAGATGCTAGTTCTAATTGTACTAAACCCGAGTCTATTTCAATAGGAATATCTGATAGTCCTAATAGTACTAATAGCCCAAATCCATCGAACAAATTTGATGTCCAGTTAGAAGAAGAGTTAAACGACTAAGTCCAGCCAAATTAGGAGTCGTTTGGTTGGACAACCCTAGATCTGTGCAGCCCATTAGTGGTTCCATTCCTTCTAAGAAAGTTAGCAATGTGTTCTTAGCCCAAGTAATAGTTAGTACTAAAAGTACCTCTCCAATACATGTCTCAGCACTCCTAGATTTCAAAGCTAATTCTTGCTTCATGGATAGGAATTTTGCCCAAGCTCATCAGATATTCCTAAGAAAACTCCTGTGTCCAGCCTCTATAGTAGTCATTGATGGTCGTCCCATTGCTTCCGGAAATATCATAGAAGAGTCTGAGCTCGTTAATATTGTCCTAGATAATTTAGTGTGTGTAGTATCCTTTAATATAATTAGTATACCAGAACATCCCATTGTTTTGGGATTATCATGGTTCGAATTACATAACCTAAACATAGATTGGAGAACAAGGGAAATCTGGTATCGACAAACCCGAGGATCTACTCATAAGATTGCAACCATTTCGTTGCATTAGTTCCGTGAGTAAGGATGCAAGGAAGAAATGTTTCTCTTCGCAGTATCAGTAAAACCCTCCAACACCACTAAAGAGGATTCCACCGTTCAACTTCTAGAGAAGTATGAAGTATCTTCATTATGCCTATGTGTTCGATAAAGTACAAGCCAATACGCTTCCTCATCATCGATCGTATGATTGCCCCATCGATTTACAACCAGGAAAAGAGCCACCATGGGGACCGATCTACAATTTGTCACCAACCGAGCTAGAAGTCCTTTGAGCCTATATAGAGGAGAATTTGGCAAATGGTTTCATTCAACATTCGAATTCTCCAGCCGGTGCACCCATTTTCTTCTTCAAGAAAAAGGATGGATCACTTCGTCTCGTCGTAGATTACCCTTCTCGTGAAGATTTTCGGCGATAGTGTGAAACTTGTGAGGAACATACGAAATCGAGTGTGGCTCTTCTCACGAAATATAAAACAATAATAGTGAAGATACTATTTTAAATAAGTTTAATATCTTGGTACAAAAAGATGGAGGTTTTGAAGAGCTTTTGAATGCACTTTGCTACATAACAAACGGACATCTAAGTGTCAAGTTATGTGGGTATGAAGTTTGCAAAGAAAAAGAGAAAAATAAAAAATTGTGGCCACATAAACATGAAAAATAAGGATCTCACCATATATAAGGCAGAGCAAAAGCTATTATTTTTGTTTATGTGTGGAGAATAGAAAGGATGAGTTGAATGACTTGACGAATGGATGTAGCTATGTTCACTGATTTTGGACGGTGATAGAACCGGAACCGGACGGACGGACTGTTGTCCGCCGGAATAGTAACCGACGGCTAAAAGCGTAGGAATAAGAAACTATATAAAGCGTAACGTATGTAACGGTTCACGCGGGGAAGGGTGAACGGCTAATTAGACCCTGCATATATAAAGGGCAGAAAACCTCTTAAGGAGGTGCGTGTAAATTTTGGGAAATGTAAAAGAACGTCTGATAATAGAATACTATCTTCTCTGAGTTTCTATGTATAGCTACGGCTAATTCAGTGTATGTGTCTCGGATACGTAATCGTAGTAGTACGTAAGCGCAACCTGTGATAAGGAGTCGGTTGTAGCCGTCTTCCCTTACACACGGAGGAATTACAGAGGTTCTCTCCTTACGTAGTACGATTAAGCTTTGTTCGTTGTTCCACACCCACCTTGGGGTCTAGGTCGAAGGACTGACCACGGACCTTGTTTCCTAAGAGGCAACACTATTGGCACACTTGGTGATCTGTGTTTCCTCACAGACGAGCAACAACGAATGGATGTTTAGCCGCAGACGACTCAGAGAACCAACAAGACAAGACCGGCCAATAACAAGGTCCGTCACACGCCAGGCAAAAGAACGCGCTCGGCAAAAGCCGCGCATCGACGACCCCAGTAATACCTGCCAGGAGTGCAAAGAGGATTCCTTGCTCCCCAAATACCTCGACGAGGCGAGGGGTCCACGCTTACCACAGCCTCCTGGTGACCTTCTCCGATCCACCATAGCTCCCACGATGGCCTTTGCCTACCCCCGCTTTAATGGCGAAACCGACGCCGCAACTCATATTCGCATGTTCTTGAACGTTTGGAATGCGAACCACATGGCACAGAACCTTTCCGAGACAGTGGCACACCATTCGAAAATGACGGAGTTCGGATTAACATTAGATGGGCGTGCAGCGTTCTGGCATTCAGAAATGGATTTACCGGCCATAACAACCTTCGATCAGCTCCAGTCCGCCTTCTTGCGTTTTTTCCACCGGAGGGTTCCACAACGCGAGATTCTCGGGAAGTTTTATACAATTAAGCAACTACCGACCAAGACAATAGCAGACTTCAGCTTACGGTTCCAAAATTTACGACGGAAACTGGATCGAAGCCCTACGGAGGAGGCACGGGAGACATTTCTGGCAACGTTACGCCGGCCCATCAAGGCAACGCTCAACAGCAATAGCGTGAAAGGGGAAACGGCGGATATGGTGATTGAACGAGCGTTACAGCTCGAGTTGAATGACGAGGAGGAGAGGTTTTCGATGTCATCCTTACAACAAGCGTTAGGGTGAAAGCATGCGAGTGGAAACAATTAGCTATGTCCTTGACATAGCTAATTAGCTATGCAAAAAGCTACCATTGATAAATAGTCATTTTAGTAAAAAAGCCATCATTAATAAATTAAGTATGCAAAAAACTACCATTGAAAATACTAGAGTGTTTTAATTACATATGTAAATGAGTGCCATAAATGTGCAACATAAATTGATGTGTGCACCATAAATGTGTACCATAAATTATATATCGAATTCCTAGGTCCATTATGCATGATCCTTTGCCACATCACGTAGGCCATCTCTAGTTGAGTACTGTGGGTTAGTTGCTACCACTGTTGCTAAACCCTATCGAGTCCACTTGCCGCCACTCTACACTAAGGGGCCGCTACTGTGCGTTCCAAGCATCATCAAAGAGCTGCTCAATCTGACGGGGTTCTCTTCTCTGTGACACTCTACACTCAGGGGCCACTACTGTGCATTCCAAGCATCATCAAAGAGCTGTTCAATCTGACGGGGTTCTCTTCTCTGTGCCACTCTACACTCAGGGGCCATTACTGTGCGTTCCAAGCATCATCAAGGAGCTGTTCAATCTGAGGGGGTTCTCTTCTCTGTGCCACTCTACACTCAGGGGCCATTACTGTGCGTTCCAAGCATCATCAAAGAGCTGTTCAATCTGAGGGGGTTCTCTTCTCTGTGCCACTCTACACTCAAGGGCCGCTGCTGTGCGTTCCAAGCATCATCAAAGAGCTGTTCAATCTGACGGGGTTCTCTTCTCTTTGCCACTCTACACTCAGGGGTTGCTACTGTGCGTTCCAAGCATAATCAAAGAGCTATTCAATCTGACGGGGTTCTCTTCTCTTTTCCACTCTCACTCAGGGGCCGCTACTGTGCGTTTCAAGCATCATTGGTAACTGTTCAATCTGACGGGGTTCTCTTCTCTTTTCCACTCTCACTCAGGGGCCGCTACTGTGCGTTTCAAGCATCATTGGTAACTGTTCAATCTGACGGGGTTCTCTTCTCTATGCCACTCTATTCTCAAGTGCCTTCTATGTGCGTTTCAAGCATCATCGGTAACTGTTCAATATGACGGGGTTCTCTCCTCCATTGCCATCATTCTATACTCAGTTGCCACTACTGTCCAGTCCCGGATTGCTTCCACATTTCGATTTGACGGAGTTCACTCATCCAACGGCAACATTCTACACTCAGTTGTTGCCATTGGTCGGTCTTGGATCGCCTCCTCAACTGTTGGATCCAACAGAGTGAAATCCTCTACTGTTCGGTCTTGGATTGCAATAACTTTTCTGTCTATTGATTATCTTGTGTATTGTTGTGTCTAATCTTGTGTATTGTGTGGAATATTTTTGTGTATTGTTGTTGCCCATAGCCATCTTTAATACTTGTTTTTTTTCTGGAAATTTAGGGTTTTAACATGTCTAGCCAAATGGAAGGGGAAGAAGGGTGTTTAGAATTACCCCTCAATGATCATAAGGATAGGGATGATGTTATCAGGACACAACAAGCCATACGAAACTATTGGGCAGAAAAAAAAAGGAAACATCGTCAATTGTTGAAGGATACGAAAGCCACACTCAGTAAAGGTAAGGATAGTTTAGCTGAGAATGTAAGTAATGCGACTACCATCATAGAGAGAAAGGTTGTAGACTATTTCAATGTTCAAACCAAGCACATCAGCAATGAAGAAAAGAAGGTAGTACTTTATGGAATATGTAATGATCCATCGATAAAGGACTTAGTTGATTGTGATGGTCTTAATGCAAACATATCATCTATTTTAGTAAATAATCTTCGTAATAGTTTCGTATCCATGAGCAGGTCAGAAGATGATCTTGTCTTAAAAAGGTCTAGTCTAATGATGTTACTTAATAGTGATGTTGACGATATAAACATCAGTGAGCTATCTAAGGTAATTGGTGTTACTAGAAAAACAGTGTACAATACAATGAACCGTATAATTTCCTCGGGTGAAGGAACTAGTCTACTAAAGCTAACTACAAGATGTAAGCCAATGACACCCATAACATTTGAAATCAAGGATGTAATCACAATGTTTTGGACTAATGAGAGTAGGGTTTCACCCAATAAAAAGGATTTATGCAGGAAACGTGTTGGAAGAAATCAATACGAGGAGCATCCCATTCATCTTCTTGATGTACCTCAGGTATTTACATTTATCTCAACATTTGTTTTGACTCTACTCGGAAAGTTAATTAGCTCAGTTAGCAGAAAAGCTAATTAGCTTATCAGTTACATTTACCTCAGTTAGCTACTAGGATCGCTACTACATAGGTAACTAGCTACTCTCAATAGTTACTACCATGATAGCTAATTAGCTATTCTCAATAGCTAATTTAGGTACTACCAGATAATTAGCTGTACTGCTAGCTAGTTAGCTATCATGGTAGCTAGTTAGCTATTTCGTTATTACCAGCTAATTAGCTACTAGGAAAGCTAATTAGCTACCATGATAGCTAATTAGCTACTATGATAGCTACTACATAGGTAACTGGCTACTCTCAATAGCTACTACCATGATAGCTAATTAGTTAGGATAGCTAATTAGCCACCATTATAGCTAATTAGCTACTAGACCAGCTAATTAGCTACCATGATAGCTAATTAGTTACTAGGACAGCTAATTAGCCACCGTGATAGCTAATTAGCTACCATGATAGCTAATTAGCTACTATACCAGCTAATTAGCTACCATGATAGCTAATTAGTTACTAGGAAAGCTAATCAGCCACCATTATAGCTAATTAGCTACTAGACCAGCTAATTAGCTACCACGATAGCTAATTAGCTACTAGACCAGCTAATTAGCTACCATGATAGCTAATTAGTTACTAGGAAAGCTAATTAGCCACCATGATAGCTAATTAGCTACTAGACCAGCTAATTAGCTACCATGATAGCTAATTAGTTACTAGGAAAGCTAATTAGCCACCATGATAGCTAATTAGCTACTAGAGCAGCTAATTAGCTACCATGATAGCTAATTAGCTACTAGGACAACTAATTAGCTACTAGGACAGCTAATTAGCTACCATGATAGCTAATTAGCTACTAGACCAGCTAATTAGCTACCATGATAGCTAATTAGTTACTAGGAAAGCTAATTAGCTACCATGATAGCTAATTAGCTACTAGACCAGCTAATTAGCTACCATGATAGCTAATTAGTTACTAGGAAAGCTAATTAGCCACCATGATAGCTAATTAGCTACTAGAGCAGCTAATTAGCTACCATGATAGCTAATTAGCTACTAGGACAACTAATTAGCTACTAGGACAGCTAATTAGCTACCATGATAGCTAATTAGCTACTAGAATAGCTAATTAGCTACTAGAATAGCTAATTAGCTACCATGATAGCTAATTAGCTACTACGACAGCTAATTAGCTACTAGAATAGCTAATTAGCTACTAGAATAGCTAATTAGCTACCATGATAGCTAATTAGCTACTACGACAGCTAATTAGCTACTACGACAGCTAATTAGCTACCATGATAGCTAATTAGCTTCTAGGACAACCAATTAGCTACTAGAATAGCTAATTAGCTACCATGATAGCTAATTAGCTACTACGACAGCTAATTAGCTACCATGATAGCTAATTAGCTACTAGGACAACCAACTAGCTACTAGGACAGCTAATTAGCTACCATGATAGCTAATTAGCTACTACGACAGCTAATTAGCTACCATGATAGCTAATTAGCTACTAGAATAGCTAATTAGCTACCATGATAGCTAATTAGCTACTACGACAGCTAATTAACTACCATGATAGCTAATTAGCTACTAGGACAACTAATTAGCTACTAGGATAGTTAGCTAGTTACGAGAATAACTAATTCCCCTTTATTACGCAGGTCGATTTATTTATTAGGTTCAAACGAATGCATCCAACTATCAAAGTTCAACTACGAACATTCGAGTCTCTTAAGCCACACTTTGTGAGACGCTTAAAGGATCGATACACATGTTGTTGCATTTACCATGTACAGATGGGTTTTCTGAAGGACTCTGTTAATCTACTACGTCACCATAGCGCATCCCTAACTAATACAGTTTGCACATGTGGGTGCCCAATCTGTCGATCAAGCCCGCAAGAGGAGTGTAAATCATCTGAGCACGTTATCTCTTCCATGAGTTATTTATTAGATTCAATATTGTGTCCGAGAGAAACTGACGCTATCTTCCATATTCATAAATGTGTCATGGGTTTATGTCAAGATTGTGGCCCTACTAGATTTAGGTGGTGTCCAAATGAATTGAGTAGTGAAATATTGATCTCTGTGAAGTTATTTGAGTCAGTGAACACCAATTTCGAAGGAAAGGTGTGTAAAAGAAAGGATCTAGTTCGGAAGATGCTTAAACCAAGGGATTTGGTGTCTCTGTTTGTAGTATCTCTAGGAAAGTTCATTAAACACAACTTCATTTATTCATGGCAGGCCCATCAGTTTAAGACTTGCATATCTGATTTCCCAAATGATGTAGTAGTCTCAGTAGTAGATTTCGCAGAGAATTATACTTTCAAGCAGCAGAATGAAATTCAATCTATGCATTGGTGTTCAGTTCAGGTAACCATTTTTGTGCACATAACATATTTTCGAGTTTCAGGTGATGTTAAAAAAGTAATTCATTTCTTTATTTCCGATGATAAGAAGCATGATACCTTGTTCGTCCAACACTGTTTTAAGTTACATTGGCAGTGGTTATTAGCTCAACGTTTAGAGCTTACTCAACATTGGGTCTGGTCTGACGGAGCTGCGTCACAATTCAAGGCTCGACGTCCATTTTATTTTGTGGGGAGGTATCCTGCTATAACAGGTTTGGAGATGAGATGGAATTTTTTTGGGTCTGGCCATGGTAAAGGTGAACATGATGGTGCAGGGGCTGTTATAAAGCGGGCACTTACCCATGAACAACTAAAGACAGATGGTGTGCACATGAATTGTGCATCACATGTAGTTGAATTTTTAAGAACAAATATGTCGACGAGTGCCACAGGTGTTTATTCCTCGCAAGTTCGAGATATCAAACGTGAATTTTGGGAAGTGAAGATAGATGAAGTAAATAGGGAGAAGACCTGGGAGTGCCAAGGAATTCCCGAATTGCGATCTCTGCATGCTGTTCGCGGTTATTCCAGGTTGGATGGTCATTGTATTGCGGTTAGAGAATTGACTTGTTTTTGCTTCCATTGTGTGCAGGGAAATTGGAGATATTGTCTAAACAAAGCATACATTCAGAATTGGGAGTATCACACTCTGAATGATAAGGAAGCAGTTGATGGAGAAACAGGGCAGAATGCTGACTTCACATATGAGGGACTTGGAGATACTTTGAGTGATGTCCTGAACGTTGGGGATAACTTCGTTGTAAATGCTGAAGAAGGCAATTCAGAGGGTGCTGATTTCTATATATTAAAGTGCACGGTTAGTAAACAGTGTGCAAGGCAGAATATTGTAGATGCATGTTGAAATTTTGTATCTGCCGGGACATTCTACATCGAAGGCATTTTTTATGCAAAACTAGATGACTACGAATATGTGTACAGGCTGTTAGAAGACAAACCAGCGGCGTATATGTACTCTCATTTGGTCAGATGCATCAACGTCCCAATGTCAGAATACAATAGCTGCTCCGGTTTATACACTGTTGGTGCTAATGTGTATGAATGTATTTACAATAGTATGCCATGGAATTTGTAGCTACAAGTAGCACTTACCATGTTCTCTTGTAAAACAAACATGTATTTCGCGAAAACAGATCAATAAATTCGTTTGGAATCAATTTCTTGTATACAGTCTGCTTTCTGTGCTTCTTTCTCAATAAAATCATGTCTTTTTTGTTAAGTTTTAAGTTATAAGTTATAGCGAAATAGTCATCAGTAGCTAATTAGCTGTACAAATGCAGCTAATTAGTTGTACAAATGCAGCTAATTAGCTGTACAAATGCAGCTAATTAGCTGTACAAATGCAGCTAATTAGCTGTCAATAGCTAAATAGTCATCAATAGAATGAAATCAACAATCTGCAACATATTCCTCAAATTACACAGTAGATAAGTACAGTGGGAACAAGTAATTAAATTCTTCATTGAATAATGTCATCTCTTTACATATTTATAAATTACCATTGGAAATGTCTACAAATCTCCTATAAACAGCTAAGCTCTTGCTAGTCAGTGGAACGAGTCTACATATATTATCCGCATATTGAGCTCGGTATGGAGTCCACAACCATGCACCTAGTTGGCAGCTCACTGTTTGCACCAGGTACTATTCAGGCATTTCCTCGGGTAGAATGAGACAGCATCTCCGAATATTGAAGTAGTGTCGGAAATGTTCTGTATCCAAAATCAATGTATTGTCGGCATTATATTCAGGCCAAGTAGCCCAAAAATCAGAAAGTCTCTTGAATCTTGCAGCTTCCATCTGCTCACAATTTTCTCGTGCCCATTGACCTTTAAAACGACTTCGCCATTTTGGGAATAATCTTGCCAAACACTTCCACACATCTGATTTTGGTTTTTCACTCCAAATAAACAAATCAAAGTATTCCACAGCCCACTCTAGAAACTGATTTGCGTCCCTCCTTGGCTGCATATATCTCACACTCATCAAGACTTTATCGAGCTCCAAGATCAAGGCTCTTCTTTCGACTTCTAGTGGTTTAGGTTTCCATTCCTGAAACTGAGCCGCTGTTACACCATTTTCTGGTAGGATACGATCAATCTCAATCAGCTCAGGTTCGGCTGACACAACTGGTGTCCTTTTCCTCTTTAAACCCCTAGTCGACTGTGTTGGGCCTAGCTTCACATTCTGGTGCTCTTGTTTTGTCGACTTAGTTATCAATCCTTGGATTACCTCAGTGCATGTAGCTACTGTTCTGCTCGATATCAGTCCACTGGTATCACATGCTGCATCTACCTGCAACACCAAGTCATCCGTGCTACATGCTACATCTACCTGCAACACCAAGTCATCCGTGCTACATGCTGCATCTACCTGCAACACCAAGTCATCCGTGCTACATGCTTGATCAACTTGTGTGACCAGATCACTTGTGTCAGTTGCTACATCTACTTTCAAGATGGGGCCCTTTAAACATGCCGCAACATCAACAGTATCCACACTGCCATTGGCCTTACGAGCAATAGAATCAAACCCTTTAGACTCTGCAACATCAGAAAACACCAACATATTCACACTCACAAAGTAACTAATAGTCTCACAAAACAATATCCTGAACATCAAAGAGTTTCAGTCATAGAACAACACTCTTCAAATTATCTTGGAAAAACATCATAGAGTTCCATTACATAATGTGGATCAAGCAACAACCAATCTGAGGTTTTACTTGTCCAACAGGATAGTAAAACTTCATAAAACCCTAGCAAAATCCCTAAGCTAACAATCATATCCAACTAAACAGTATTTCGCTCCACTACGTCTGGGCCCCTTGACCGAGTAACTGGTCTTGTTCCCGATCGTGGCCCCTTCTTCAGCCTTTTTCTGGTTGGTTCCCCATTTAGCCTTGCTTCTAGGACCCAATGCGCAAGTGTGTCCTCCTCCGACAACCTTCCCATCGCCTCAGCAGCTAATTGCACATCAGCCGTTTCTTGAACTAGCTTTTCAAGTACAGAGGGATCTGTTTGGACATTTTCAGTAGTTGGGCTCGGTGGGGTGGAATCAAGGTCTTGAGACTCGAAGAAATGTTGCATCAAGTGTTCATAAACACTGTTGTTGTGAACCTCAGTTTTACATGTTGTTTCCACTATTTCATGGCATTTCACATCGTTGCCTAATTCAGTACACTGTTCCAAAAGAATAGGGTGCAGCTGATCTGAAGGAGATGTGATAGCAGGACTCTTACTTTCAGCCACATTGGCAGTAGTATCCTCATCTGTTGCAGCATCATCAGCACCAGACACATCATGTGCCGTCCTTAATCCACAAGATTCTACAATAACATGACAGTTATTTAGGATAGCTAATTAGCTACTTTACTAAACTATGGTAGAAGCTAGGATAGCTAATTAGCTAGTACGATAACTAATTAGCTAGTATGATAGCTAATTAGGTACTTTACTCAACTATGGTAGTAGTTAGGATAGCTAATTAGGTACTTTACTCAACTATGGTAGTAGTTAGGATAGCTTATTAGCTACTAGGACAGCTAATTAGCTGCCAGTAGCTAATTAGCTACTAGGACAGCTAATTAGCTGCCAGTAGCTAATTAGCTACTAGGATAGCTTATTAGCTACTTTACACAACTATGGCAGTAGCTACTAGGATAGCTAATTCACTAGTAGGATAGCTAATTAGTTGCCAGCAGCTAATTAGCTAGTAGGATAGCTAATTAGCTACTAGGATAGCTAATTAGTTGCCAGTAGCTAATTAGCTAGTAGGATAGCTAATTAGGTACTTTACTCAACTATGGTAGTAGCTAATTAGCTAGTAGGATAGCTAATTAGCTACTAGGATAGCTAATTAGCTGCTGCTAGTAGCTAATTAGCTACTAGGATAGCTAATTAGCTGCTAGTAGCTAATTAGCTACTATTATAGCTAATTAGCTACTAGGATAGCTAATTAGCTGCTAGTAGCAGCTACTAGGATAGCTTATTAGCTACTTTACACAACTATGGCAGTAGCTAATTAGTTACTAGGATAGCTAATTAGTTGCCAGTGGCTAATTAGCTAGTAGGATACCTAATTAGCTTTTTTACACAACTATAGTACTAGCTAATTAGCTAGTACCATAGCTAATTACCTACTAGGATAGCTAATTAGCTAGTAGGATAGCTTATTAGCTACTTTACACAACTATAGTAGTAGCTAGGATAGCTAATTAGCTACTATGGTAGCTAATTAGCTACTATGGTAGCTAATTAGCTACTTTACTCAACTATGGTAGTAGCTAGGATAGCTAATTAGCTACTTTACTAACTATGGTAGTAGCTAGGATAGCTAATTAGCTACTTTACTAACTATGGTGGTAGCTAATTACCTACTAGGATAGCTAATTAGCTAGTAGGATAGCTTATTAGCTACTTTACACAACTATAGTAGTAGCTAGGATAGCTAATTAGCTACTATGGTAGCTAATTAGCTACTTTACTCAACTATGGTAGTAGCTAGGATAGCTAATTAGCTACTTTACTAACTATGGTAGTAGCTAGGATAGCTAATTAGCTACTTTACTAACTATGGTGGTAGCTAGGATAGCTAATTAGCTACAATGAAAGCTAATTAGCTACTTTCTCAACTATGTAGTAGCTAGGATAGCTTATTAGCTACTAGGACAGCTAATTAGCTGCCAGTAGCTAATTAGCTACTAGGATAGCTTATTAGCTACTTTACACAACTATGTCAGTAGCTAATTAGCTACTATGATAGCTAATTAGCTAGTAGGATAGCTAATTAGCTAGTAGGATAGCTAATTAGTTGCCAGTAGCTAATTAGCTAGTAGGATAGCTAATTAGCTTTTTTACACAACTATGGTACTAGCTAATTAGCTAGTACCATAGCTAACTAGCTACTAGGATAGCTTATTAGCTACTTTACACAACTATGGCAGTAGCTAATTAGTTACTAGGATAGCTAATTAGTTGCCAGTGGCTAATTAGCTAGTAGGATAGCTATTTAGCTTTTTTACACAACTATGGTACTAGCTAATTAGCTAGTACCATAGCTAATTAGCTACTAGGATAGCTAATTAGCTAGTAGCTCATTAGCTGCCAGTAGCTAATTAGCTAGTAGGATAGCTAATTAGAAAAGACTAAGCTTATTAGCTACAGTATGGTATACCTGTTTGTTTTCTCCACTCATTTGGTAGAGTTGTACTGCAATCTCCCAAACAGAATGCAGCAATTCGACAGGCATGTTGAAAACAAAGCAGATGGTATGTGTGGTTGCATGGTTGTAGGTGAACCAACAAAGACGCAGTTTTGTCCTCCACACCTAACCCGCAAGCGATGCAACGTGCTTGAACTGTCAATAAATCATTTTCTGGTTCTACTTCATTTGGTAAGGGAGCAAGAATGTTCAGGTCCAAATCCTGTCTGGTCCTTACCATTCCCTCCACAAAATGTAGCTTCTTCTTAAGGCAGCTAACTACCTGTTCTTGATGAATGTATTGTTCCTTCAACGCAACAGAGAAATTTACCGATTAATTATTCTTGTTGTTGAAAGATACACCAACTTTGCTCAGGAATCGTTAACTTACTTGAAGCTTATCCAAATTGTAATCTGCAACAGTATTTACACCTAGAAGGTCCAGGTTCATTGAAAGAACCTGGATCTCTATTTGCAGTTCTATTTTACGCTAGGGATCCAGTGGCCCCTCTAATTCAAGCTCCTGTTGCGCAACCTATTCCAGATAATGCTTGATTAGCACATTTTACCTGTTATTTATAACACAATCACATACCAGCAAAACAATAGTTACCTGAATCTTATTTCTAATTGTTGTAACAGCAGAAGTAACTTTGCTCTCCATTGCAGAAGCCATTGTGGCTTTCTCTAAATCAGTCTTAAAAAATGCCAATGTCTCACAGGCTTCATGGACATTTTTTAGCATATAGCTAACCAATGTCTCACCTGTATCATCGACATTGGCTTTCCTTGGGTGTCGGTGTGGTGTATGCCCCCGGTCTTGCTGGGAGTCGGCAGTTGCATCAACAGCTGCCATGCTCCAAAATCTGTCTATTTTTTGTGCCAAGGTCCCCATCTTTCGGCATCTTTTTACCGATGCCTCACCATAGACTGCCCAAGCTACCCTATACATTTCAGGGTCTCTAGATTCCTTCGCTGTTTTGCAGTACTCATATGCAAATGCTCTAGCAAATGAAACTGACAACTCATTGTTGACTGGGATCTCCTGATGAACTTTCTGGTGCAGTCTCATGCAGTCATCGTACAAGTCGGCTCGTACATGCTTCAGCTTGACCTTGCCTTTGACTCTAGGCACTGTATATACTGTCATCCAGTCTATATCACTGATCAATTTATCACTTAGGACAGCAGGGTCAACACCCTCGAGTGACAGACCATAGGTGTTGTGGAAGTCCTCCTTTGTCTCGCAAAATTTTGCGAAGTTTAGCACTCTCGTATACGGAGGAACGAGCCATCTGAAATATCATTTCAGAAATCAGAAATAGTGCAAAATCAGAATATGTGAGAATCAAAAACCCCAATCAACAACAACAAAAATGGTGCAAAATCTTTAACTTAGCAAATCAGAAACCCTAATCATAATTTGTATTCAGAAATTTGAAATCAGAAACCCTAATCAAAATCTGTAATCAGAAGTTTGAAATCAGAAACCCTAATCAAAATCTGTAATCAGAAGTTTGTAACCAGAAACCTTATTCAGAAATTCTAATCAGAAATTTATAATCAAAAACCCTAATCAGAAATTTCAATCACAAACCCTAATAAAAAATTTCAATCACAAACCCTAATCAGAAATCCTAAGCAGAAATTTATAAACAAAAACCCTATTCAGAAATTCTAATTTGTAATCAAAATTTGTAACCAGAAACCCTATTCAGAAATTCTAATCAGAAATTTATAATCAAAAACCCTAATCAGAAATTTCAATCACAAACCCTAATCAGAAATTTCAATCACAAACCCTAATCACTAAAGACAGGATTAAACACAAAAAAAGTAATATAAACACACCTGTTGCTACTCCCCGATTTGCGAGACATCCTTGTATGGGACTCCAAGGACTTCGCCCTATTCGATTTTGGGGAAATATGAATCGGCACCAAAGTTCAGACAGTAGTCAAAAAGAAAAAACAAATGTTTGGGGTTTCTGTAACTGAAACATACCTGGACGATGATCGAGCGGGTTCTGTGTTGTAGCTCTCAATCTGCAATGTCGATTTTTTGCTGTTGCGGGAGCTACGTCTGCGTTCGTGCTCTGAGTACTCCATCTGCGTTCAAAATCAGACTTAGGCTAAACAGGAAATTGATGACATTGAAGTCGACCTTAGATGATGGTGATATTCCCCAAGTTCCACTACGTCTGAAACAGAAGTTCAAATATTTGAGTTTTTTCATAAATTAGTTTTTCAAATATTTGATTTTCCCACAAGAAAGACTAGCTAAACAAATAGCTAATTAGCTATGGCCATTTTAGTAGCTAATTAGCTATAATAGTGTTTCCACTCGCATGCTTTTACCCGTTACCTCAGGATGAGGAACGCCAATTTCGTCAGGCTTGAACTCGTGGTATTCCGCGGTGGAGTGCAATATGCGAATCCACTACCCAATCTGCCACTCGAAGGTTCACACAGTCGATCAATGCAAGTACAATATGTTAAATAGAGCCACGCCCGCGGTCCGCAGCATGGACACACAGCGGCAACCACATCGGGTGGAACAAAGGAGGCAAGAAGACCGACCCCGGTATAAGGATCACAACCCGCGGGAGGACAGGTACAACCGGAATCGCCGGAATCACAACGAATCCGAGGAGGAGGACCGGGAGGACGAGGATTATCGTGGACATCCGAGTTACGCCAAAGGAGGTTGGCGATACGAACATCAACGCCCGATGAATAAACGAGGCGGCTTCAATGGCTATCGAGGTAAGCCTCGACAATATAGGGATCACCGGCATTACAACGAAAGCTCGGGGGATGAGTGGCACCAGGAACAACGACGGGATCAACAGCAGCCACCGCGTACGTCCCGACAAACGAGGCCGGACCGCGAAGAGCAAGTAGCACCAGGAGAACGGCACACTCCACCTGGGGCTGAGAAGGGAGAATCAAGCATCCACTGTTTTATTTGTCAGCAACCCAGACATTATGCCACACAATGCCCAACACGCAAGGGAAAGGGGCCCGCCATCAACACGATTACGACGGAGGTGCAACAAGTCACGACACGCCAGCAAACGAAAACGACGGATTGGGCTACGCAGGACGAGGTACAACGACAAACCCAAGCCTGGGTGGAAAAAGCAAACACGACCAATACGGAACGTATGAGGCAGGAGTCCGCGAATGCAATGAAGCGAACAGAGAACGAAAAACCAAGGCCAAACCCCATTTGGCAAGTGTTAACGGGCTGTGAGATCACGCTAACCATGGAAAAACTGCTACAGCTAGTTCCACGCTTCCGCCAGACCATGGAAGCACAGGTGGCGGGCATGACCGGGGCGAGCGTTGCCACAAACCTAACTGACGTCAGCGAGGGACCACCAGTGGTAGATCAGCACAACCCGGCCATTGCAGTAATACTGCACGGACAGGAAGTCCCTGGATGTGTAATCAATGGCGGCTCAGGCGTCAATGTGATTAGCGCGAAAACTTGCGAACAATTGGGCATTTCCGAATGGGAGGCGTGTCCATTCTGGCTTTGCATGGCAAATACCAGATCAGTGTGGCCGTTGGGGCTAATTCGCAAAATAGGCATCATCATGGGCGGACACCGCTTCGACATATCGACAGTCGTCCTCGCTTTGGACGTGCCAGGAGCGTACCCAGTGCTTCTGGGCAGACCATGGCTTCGGACAGCAAATATCAAGCAGATCTGGCAACATGAGTGTATCAGTTTCTTGCAAGGACGCATCAAGGTTCGTGTTCCTACGGAAGGCAACATGCCCCAACCTAAGGGGATAACACCGTTATATGCGGAAGACATCAATATGTTGGCTGGGGTGGAGGATGCCGAATTGGAAGCGTACCTTGACGAACATCCTCGGATTATTCCGTTGTTCGAGATAGATTTCATCGCAACTGCGGCAGAATATACTACGGCCATTGTTTCGAGCGAAGAGTCATACGAACCAAACCCAGAATCCATATTGGAACTCAGCAGAGCACGGGCGGCCTTCGAAAGGGAAATGGAGATTTCACGACGGGTCACCGCTTCCGCTCTCGACGAAGTGAATGTGGGTACGAGATCGGAACCCCGGTTCCTCTCCATAGCAAAGGAATTGAGGCCGGACCAGAGAACCACAATGATCGCACTATTCACGGAATATAAAGATGTGTTCGCGTGGGCTCATGAGGACATGAAGGGGTTAGATCCCAAGTTCTATCAGCATAAGATCAATTTAGCAACGGACGCGAAACCTATCCAGCAGCGTCGCTATCGCATGAACCCCAATTACGCGACCCGCGTGAAAGAAGAAATTGACAAGCTGTTGAGGGCTGGGTTCATACGGCCAGTAAAACAAGCGACATGGCTTAGCTCGATAGTGGTTGTGCCAAAGAAAAACGGCAAAATATGGGTATGCGTGGATTACCGGAAATTAAACGTCGTAACCATTACGGACGCATTTCCCTTACCCTTCACGGATAGCATGTTGGACGCCGTCGCAAGTCATGAGATGTACAGTTTCTTAGATGGCTTCAGCGGCTATAACCAAGTACGCATGCACCCCGACGACCAGGAAAAGACAGCATTTGTCACAGACTGGGGAGTATATGTGGCGGTCGTCATGATGTTCGGGTTAAAGACAGCACCGGCAACATTCGAACGAACGATTACGGAGATCTTTGGGGAATACATTCCGGCGTTCATGCAAGACAGCATTTGTCACAGACTGGGGAGTATATGTGGCGGTCGTCATGATGTTCGGGTTAAAGACAGCACTGGCAACATTCGAACGAACGATTACGGAGATCTTTGGGGAATACATTCCAGCGTTCATGCAAGTCTTTTTAGACGATTTTGCGGTATATGGGCAAACAAAAGACCATTTCTCGCACTTACGTCTCTGCCTGGAACGTTGCTGCACCGCATGCTTAAGCCTGAATCCCGCGAAATGTGCCTTCGGCGTGACCAGCGGGACTCTCCTAGGCCACATAGACAGCAAGGAAGGAATAGCGGTCGACCCAAACAAGATCTCCGCTATTACGCAAGCTAAAACTCTGACAAATGCCAAAGCACTTAGCCGGTTTTTAGGCCAAATACGGTGGCATAGTCGGATGATACGGTATTTGGCGGACTTCGCCACGCCACTACACGCTGCCATACATCGGACTCCTTTCCAATGGACTGCAACAGAGGATAAGGCCTATGAGGCACTTAAGATAATGCTCACACAGGCCCCCATAGTACAACCTCCAGTTTGGGCGAAACCATTTCACGTGTTCGTCGACGCCTCGGACACAGCAATAGGAAGCGCACTAATGCAACTCACCGAACCAAACTGGTACAGGCCAGTATACTACACAAGTTGTAAATTATCAGCAGCAGAGCGTAACTATTCCACAACAGAGCGGGAGGCGCTAGGGATGATCTATAACATCAAAAAATTCTGACATTATTTACTAGGATGGAATTTCACGTTCCACGTGGATCATTCGGCATTATTGTATTTGGTAGAGAAACAAGCCCTGACAGGGAAATTGGCGCAGTGGATGTTGCTGCTCCAGGAATTCGAGTTCGTAATTCAACACCGGCCAGGGACGCAACACCCAGTGGCGGATTTTTTGAGCAGACTTGAGAATGGAGAAACAGTACAGAAAGACGACGATGATTTTCCGGACGCCGACATCTGGCGAGTAATGACATTTGCAGAAAAAACGGAATCCACCTTTCCGGATCGATGGCTTATGGAAATGACGTACTTTTTGAATACAAGACTACCTCCACCACAATTACGCACAGACGAGAAGAAACGACTAGCCGTCCGAAGCCGTCACTTCTGCCTGGTCAAAGGGTATTTATATCACAAAGGAAGTGACGGCATTTGGCGACGTGGAGTCCGTCAGGATGAAAAAGAAGCAGTTTTACGGGAGGCACACTGCGGCACGGCCGGAGGCCATTACGTAGGCAACATGGCAGCTCGCAATGTATGGCAGGCGGGCTTATGGTGGCCAAAAATGCAGAAGGACGCATCCGAGTATTGTAGAAAGTGTGATTTGTGCCAGCGGATGGGTCAGCCCGCGGAGGACACAAGGATGCCACACCAGCCCGTATTACCATTGGACCCCTTCCAAAAGTGGGGATTGGATTTTGTGGGGCCCTTCACACCAGCAGCAACCCATATGGGCAACAAATACATATTGGTAGCTGTTAAGAGTCTATTACTAATCAATAGACCAAATCAAGTAAAAAGGAAGAAAATAGATTGGATAGAAGAACCCGTTCCACCCGACCACCCCCGAGCTATGATCTAGACATAGCCAACCTACCACCGACGTCCCATACCGCCGGATATTAGGATGACTAATACCTTGGAAGAGATAAACACGATCGTCGAGACGAAAGCCTAGCCCGCACCACCGGTGTCTACGACAGCAGCCTTCCGACGTGGTCCTTATGAGGGTAGCTAAGCCTCATATTTATACCTTTTCCTAGGCCCCTTGAATAGATGTGCCTTTCTAAAAGGCTCTCTATTCATTGGTTGTCTAAATCATGATAGTGCATGCACATATCATTCATTCTATCCAATCATTAGTCCCCTTTTTAATAATAGTGAACATACCCTTCACTAATGTAAATATTAGTGACCTACCCTCACCAACGTTATGTGTACATAACATACTCCCCTACTTCAAAAGATTGCACTCTTGCAATATAAAGTGAGGAAATTGTGCCTTAAGCAAATGCTCGCGTTCCCATGTGGCATCATCAATAGGTTTATCCATCCATTTGATCTTGAATAGCCGAATCTCTTTAGAACGTAAACGTTTAGTACGAGAATCAAGAATTTGTTCAGGAACATGAGGTTTGTAAGAAAAATCCTCTAATGTTACAAGATCTTGGATTGTGATGGTGTTATCACCAGAGCCTAAAAATGGTTTTAGACGACTGACGTGAAAAACAGGATGAATACCAACGTTACGAGGTAAGGCAAGGTGATAAGCAGATGACCCAACTCGCTTAAGGATTTCAAATGGGCCACAATATCGTGGGGCTAACTTAGCGCACTTGCCCGTAGATAATGACGTAGAATCAGTCGGGACACGCAAAAAAACTTTTTGACCAATAGTAAATGCACGAGGACGTCTATCCTGATCAGCATAAAATCGAGCACGATCTTGAGCTGTCTTGACATTTTCTTTGGAAATATGCAACATTTGGTTCATGTCTTGCAAAAAATTGCGTGTACTGTCTAATGTATCACGATGAATCGTGACATCAACTGGGGCACGTGGCTGAAAACCATACATCAACATAAAAGGACTATATCCAGTGGATGTATGTTTAGAGCTATTATAGGCAAATTCTAAGATAGGAAGGTATTGCTCCCACTTAGAAGGGTTTTTTGCTACATAAGCTCGAAGCATGTCCTCAATAATTTGATTAACTCGTTCAGTTTGTCCATCAGACTGAGGATGATCTGCGGAACTCATGCTCAACGTAGTTTCTAGTTTCTTAAAGACCTGAGTCCAAAAGTCACTAGTAAACTTGGAATCTCGATCACTAACAATATCTATCGGTAATCCATAAAAACGAAATAACTCATCAACAAATTGATAAGCCAACTGTTGAGCGGTTACCGTGGTTTTTGTAGGAATAAATCTAGCTAATTTTGTTAGCCTGTCAACGACAACCCATATGGCATCATGACCCCTCTGTGTACGAGGTAAACTAACAATAAAATCCATCGAGATACTTTCCCATTTATTGTTGGGAATATCTAAGGGATGTAAAAGACCAGCAGCTTTAAGTCGTTCCGACTTATTAATCTGACATTGTAAGCATTGAGTTACGTATTTATGCACGTCAGAGCGCATCTTAGGCCAGAAAAAAGTACACGAGATGAGAACGAGTGTGCGTTGTATTCCAGGATGACCAGCAGATGGTGCATCATGACATTCATGAAAAATTTTCTGTTTAACATTTGGTAAATCTGGAACACAGACCTTTCCACTACGGTAGAGCAAACCGTTTGTAATGTGAAAGGTCGCCTTCGAGGGTAGGGTGCTAGTATCGGCATCTAAACCAGATTCGGCTTTCGTCCAATATTTTGAGAAATAACTGTCATCAAGGTATTTCCCTCGAAGGTGATCTAAAAGATCAGATTTTATTTCCGTGAAGCTAAGCATGTTAACTTCTTTAATGCGACTAAGAGCATCAGCAACGGTGTTCATAGAACCCTTGCGATATCGTATGGAAAAATCAAAATCTTGCATAAGGTCAGCCCAACGGCCTTTACGACCAACAAGATCGGGCTGGTCACAAAAATACTTTAATGATTGATGGTCTGTTGTAACCACAAATTTATTTCCATAGAGATAGTGCCTCCATGTTTTAAGTGCGTGTATCACCGCAAACAACTCTTTCTCTTGAACCGAATACCGAGATTGAGCAGCATCAAGCTTCTTACTTTCAAAAGCAATAGGGTGACTACCTTGATAAAGAACGGCACCAATAGCATAATCACTAGCATCGGTTTCAATTGAGAAAGGCTTAGAAGGGTCTGGTAATAGAAGAGTGGGAGCCTGACACACATGCTCCTTGAGTGTCTCAAATGATTTGTCAAGTTGTTCATTCCATGAAATTGGTTTGACAGACTTACGTGGATGACCTTTTAAAAGGTCAGTTAATGGCGTAGTCAATTTGGAATAGTTACGAATTGATTTTCGTAAAAATCCAACAAACCCTAAGAATGATCTAAGTTCACGAATATTACGAGGAATGGGCCAAAGTTTAACCTTTTCAATACGAGAAGGTTCAATTTCAACGCCATTTTCTGTAATTAAATGACCTAGGTACACAATAGATTTTTGGAAGAAGACACATTTTGAATGTTTTGCATAGAAAGAGTTGTCACGCAACTTTCGCAAAACAAATCGAACATGTTGAACATGATCTTGCAAGGTACGGCTATATATCAAAATATCATCCAAGAAGACGACAACAAAATCACAGAGTTGATCTCGGAAAACATCATTCATCGCTTGTTGGAATGTGGCTGGAACATTAGTCAACCCAAACGGCATGACTAAAAACTCATAATGGCCATAGCGCGTACGAAAAGCGGTTTTAGGAATATCATCCTCGGCAATGCGAATCTGATGATAACCAGTTCGTAAGTCAATTTTCGTAAAATATCGAGCCCCGTGCAAACGATCAATCAAATCATCGGCACGAGGTAATGGATATGCATTCTTAATTGTCATTTTATTCAAACGGCGATAATTGATACACATTCGCCACGAACCTTCCTTCTTCTTGACTAATAGAACTGGCGCACCCCAAGGTGATTTACTATACCTAATGTGGCCCATACTCAAGTATTCCTTAAGTTGTTTAGCGATCTCATCCTCTTCTAATCGACTAAGTCGGTAAGGTGGAATGCTCACAGGAGCAGCCCCAGGGATGAGTTCAATTTGATGGTCCACATTACGTTTAGGTGGTAAAGTAAGCGGTAATTCAGTAGGAAACACATCTTGAAAATCCTCTAAAATAGAGTCGAGTAATCGTTGCTCAAAATGTGGTAATTGTGTGGCGTCAATATTAAAATAATAAAATTGAACCGCAGGATCAATTACACACGAATAAATTAATGAACTAGAATACTCACTTAAAGATTTAGAAGACACAAGTGAATGAGAAGGAAGTTTGGAACATTGAATAAAATGTTTACAATTATTAAGTTCAAATGTGATTGAGTGATTAACCCAATCAATGGACAAAGAAGGGTTTTTATTAAAAAACCAAGGATATCCTAAAATGACATCTGCGGATTGTAATTTCATAACATGAAAGTCAAGCTTCTCCAAATAAGTATCTATTTGAATTGGCAGTTGACAAACAATGCCACTGATGTATTGAACGTTTCCATTTGCCATGTGAACTTGATAGATATGATCACTTGCGTTTATGTGGAGCTCCATTTGCTGCACAAAGTGATCATTAAGAAAATTGTGAGAACTACCGGAATCAAACAAGAAATGTGCTTGTGTTCCATTGATATATCCGACTGCTCGGAGTAAATCATTAGGTCCAAGTAAATGTGAAGGAAAAGTGCATTCACATAAACTTAAGTGATTGGTATGAACTTCAACAATATCAAAAGACTCACCTGTGTGACTCGTCGATTTGTCTTGAGGAGGGGTGTTCATTGACTTCCTCTCAAGACGACGACAGGTATCCTTTGTGTGGCCCCGCTTCTTGCAATATGCACAGAAGAGGTTCGGTTTCTTTGAGTCGCGGTCAAGAGTGTCACTGGATTGCTTACGTTTCCCAATGAACTTGACATTTGTAGTTTTGGCGAACTCAGGTTTATTGTGGTCTTTCTTGGAAGTCCTATGGTATCGCAGCACAATGTTGACGGCTTCCTCGAAAGTTGTGGGGTCCTTGTCATGGACAATCCAATGATAATCCCCATTGGGAATACCATTCAAAAAACAAGCGACAAACCATTTCTCACCCGTAAGTCCCGATTTTTGGATCTGGGTCCGAGCGTGATGCACATAATCCTCGAGAGAGGTAAATGGCTTACTAGACAATGTGAGCAAGTGTTGCGCTTGTTCGGTTTGAGAAGGTGGCTGCAAGAATTGTTTCTTAAAACATCAATGAAACCTTCCCAAGTTGTGGGTAAGTTTTTTGCGGTCCTTAGGCCACGCCACCAAGCAGCAGCTCGGCCACCTAACTCACGACCGACATAACCAATTTTTACTGCATCGGGCTTGGGATGAAGCTCAAAGTGAGACTCCCAACGACCAAGCCAAGTGCTAATGGCCTCCTCGGTTCTTTCTTTCTTATCTCCCTTGAAGGCGTGACTACGAAGGAAGGTTCACCTTCTTTCTTGGACTCAATAGTTAATTCTTGGAATTTCTTTTCCAATGCCATATTGGCCTGTCTCATTTCGGCCAATTGATTCAAGGTAGTAGTGAGCAATTGCTCAATAGTGATCTCAGCTTGTGTGCGAGATGCGGATTGGGGTTGAGAGGTCTCATTTGGAGAGATCGTTCCAACTGCGTTCAAAACTTGTTCCATGATGCACGCTGTGGGTATGCAATAAAATAAGGAGGTTCAGAAAATACACAAGCAAAATGAATGCTTGAAATTTTGATTGAAAGAACTTTATCCAAGAAAGTATCTCATGTCTTTACCCCTCTAGACATATGAGATGTGATTCGAGATCCGATAACTATGGTAACACTATGGTGTTTTAAAAACCATGGGGGAAAACATAGCTAAGATGTATTTCTCGGATCTCTATCTTGAGTAATCATGGCGGCTCCCCGAGGCTCAACCATGGTTCTTACATCAATGAAATTTCCTAGATAGCCTTATATTAATGCCAACCCATCATGTATTATATGGTCGAGAAAGTGTATTACGTGAAAAAACAAGTGCACTCACAAGTAATATTCTAGTCTTGCGAGCAATAAGCAAACGTGATGATAAAATGATAAAATAAGGCACTACTCATAAGAGTTAAGTAGTGACGAAAACAAGGGTAAAAAAAAGAACCCATGTGTTACCTACGAAAAAAACAATGTCACAAATAAATGGGAAGTGCAAGGTATGCACTTATACATCCCAATATGATTGTTATAACTTGCACAATTGTGACATAAGCCACAAATTGATACAAGTGATGACGGTGTTGTGCGCAAAGATGTAATACTCAAATCCATGAGTAAAACATCAATAAGGGAACTCATATGGTTTTACTCGTTTTCTAAGGCTTGATGATAAGAGTTAAACCTAGATGACCCGTTGAAAAAAAAAAAAATCGTTCAACAAGCCACTCCATACGAAAAAAATAGTCTACACGTAAAGGTTACATTAAAAATAAACGATGTAAATACTTTATACATGAAAAGGAAGTGGAAAAAGGAGAGTTAATTGTGGGCGGGTAAATAATAATTACTAGAAAATCATATAAGTGAAACAATACTTATGAAATTAAAATTTAATTAGAATAATCAACAATTAGGTGTATGAAATCAAACATGCCCTAAGATACGAAACCCTAGGGTAGTTGACATGCACCTCCTCAAGACCACCACATATCCCTAGAATCGGCCAAGTAATGGCTAATTAAAGAGGAAAGTGGCATAGGTAAGTGACATATACCTCCGTCAAGGCCACATCATCCCTTAGAATCGGCCAATTGATGGCTAATTAAAAAGGAAAGTGGCATATGTAAGCTACATATACCTTGTCAAGGCCACAACATCCCATAGAATCGGCCAATTGATGGCTAATTAAAAAGGAAAGTGGCATATGTAAGCTACATATACCTTGTCAAGGCCACAACATCCCATAGAATCGGCCAATTGATGGCTTAATAGAGAGTAGAGTGGCATAGGTAGGCAACATACACCTCGTCAAGGCCACATCATCCCTTAGAATCGGCCAAGTGATGGCTCAATAGAGGGGAAGAGTGGTATACTCAACATCATATGCAAAACGGCCATGAGATAAGCGTGTGCGATTAGAGCAAACACGCTCGACCCAATGCACAAAAATAATTATTATCGTAAGAGTTCAAGAGAGGAGAGAGTGGGATATATATCGTAATATGCAAAAGGCCATGAGTTGAGCGTGTGCGATTAGTGCAAACACGCTCGGCCCGATGCATAATAATAAGTAAAATCGTAGCGTAGTAGGAGGTAGAAAGAAAGAGAATAAAACGTAATACCAATTTGATTCGACCATAAAGAACGCATAATAGAAAAAGAGAAGAGATCAAAAAAGAAGAATACCGGGTTTAGAGTGTTGTTTTGATCCTGAGAAGAGCATGACGAGCCTTGTTAGATCCCCCTCGCTCACACGCAAAAAACATCAAAACAACAAAAAAAATTGTTAGTAAAAGCTCTGATACCACTGTTAAGAGTCTATTACTAATCAATAGACCAAATCAAGTAAAAAGGAAGAAAATAGATTGGATAGAAGAACCCGTTCCACCCGACCACCCCCGAGCTATGATCTAGACATAGCCAACCTACCACCGACGTCCCATACCGCCGGATATTAGGATGACTAATACCTTGGAAGAGATAAACACGATCGTCGAGACGAAAGCCTAGCCCGCACCACCGGTGTCTACGACAGCAGCCTTCCGACGTGGTCCTTATGAGGGTAGCTAAGCCTCATATTTATACCTTTTCCTAGGCCCCTTGAATAGATGTGTCTTTCTAAAAGGCTCTCTATTCATTGGTTGTCTAAATCATGATAGTGCATGCACATATCATTCATTCTATCCAATCATTAGTCCCCTTTTTAATAATAGTGAACATACCCTTCACTAATGTAAATATTAGTGACCTACCCTCACCAACGTTATGTGTACATAACAGTAGCCACGGATTACTGTACCAAATGGGTAGAAGCAAAGGCACTATGGGAAAATACGACGGCCGTCACAGCCAAATTTCTGTACGAGCACATCTATGCCGGTTCGGCTACCCGATTGAGCTCATCAGTGACCAGGGGAGCCACTTCCTCAATATGGTGGTTCGGGAACTAACACGGCATTACACAGTCATCCACAAGAAAAGCACGCCATACTACCCGCAGGCGAATGGATTAGCGGAATCCACGAACAAAACTTTATAGACCATTTTAAAGAAAACCGTCAATGAAAACAGAACGGACTGGGATACCAAACTCCAGAGTGTGTTATGGGCGTACAGAACTAGTTACAAAACAAGCATACGGTCAACACCATTCTGGCTAGCGTTTGGACTAGAAGCGGTAATGCCGGTCGAATTTCAGGTACCTAGTTTGCGCATTCAGATACAGAACCGATTATCAGAAGCCAAGTCAGAGGAGGAACGGCTCTACCAACTCCTCGAACTAGGGGAGAAACGCGTCCACAACATGGTTGTGTTGGAAGAAGAACAGCGACGGCGTAAAGCATTTGTCGATCAACATCAGAGCGCAAGGGAAAAGGAGTTCGTCGTGGGCCGAGCGGTGCTAGTTTTTCAAACGCGCATGGGCCAGATGCCCGGTAAGCTACGTTTCCGTTGGACCGGCCCATTCTGAATAATTGGAGCGGAACAGGGCACGTTCCAACTAGGAACACTGGCTGGAGAAATAGTACGGCAAAAAGTGAATGGGTTTCGGCTCAAACCTTACCTGGGCCCTACACCACCTAACCCATTCACCGCTGAACGGGACAAAGCCAGAGAACCCACAGCGTAAAAGGACAGGCCCAATTGTACTATAATGTAAAAATAGGGGGTAACTAACCGTTAGAAAAAAAAAAAGAAAAAAAAAAAAGAAAAAAAAAGAAAAAAAAGAGAGAAGATAGCGACTGTTAAAACGACTAAAGGCATGCACAAACTCCTAGTTCAAGAACATGCGGCACCACGATGGCTCACCGCCCAATGAACCCTAAGCCACAAAAAGAAGGAAATAGAAGGTTTTCTACACAAAGCAGAAACACAGAGTCTAGCTATCAGCACTCCCATCGCTCCTCCTCACCTCCTTCCCCATCACATCTCAGAGCTCCAACTCACCACTGCTACCCATCGCCTCTCCACGAACCGACTCTGGCAATGCCAATCTTCATCTCTACTGCCCTACGCCGATGGCTCGTGGAGAAGCGCCTGGATGGTTATATTCAGGTCGCAGAAGCACCTCCGCACCCGGACGCCATGGACATTGCCAGGCGGCTTAACATCGACACGGTCACAAACTCTTCCATTCGGAAGAAGTTAGACCTATCCTCACTAGGCGAAAGACATTTCGAAATACCTCCTACAGAGGCGCTGCAGCGGTATTTTGGCCCATACTCATCCTCCGCCAAAACCTATAGAACAAAACAGATTCTGGATCCCTTCTTCCGTGAAGTTTCCAAGTTCCTACTGGAAGTAGACTGCGTCCATGTCAACGCTTACGGGATGCCTAAACAGAAGGCGGGCATCATTATCGACACCTTTGAGGGGCGTACAGTCGACTGGGGGGTCATCACAAGGCCAGCGTTAAGGGAAGGCTTGCATGCGTACCAAGCAGGCAAAAAGCTCAGGCCAATCATCCAACAATACCTTACGGTACTGTTTCCACCCCGAGGCCTACCAACACCACAGCCCAGCCAACCCACGGCCCCGCCCCGCTCCGCGAAACAAAGGTTAGCGGAGTTAGCGGCCCCAGAGTGGGAGGAGGAACCCCAACCGGCCCAACCAGACCCAAGAACAACACCTCCTACCGACCAACCGGATACACGGGCGATGCAGGAGGAACAGCCGAGACACCCCATGGGGGCAGCCCCAGAACCAGACACCAAAGCACGGGGGGAAAGCCCTAGACCCAAACGACGCAGATTGGACAGAAAGGATGGGCGGGAGTTGGTAAAAAACGCCCCCACAAATCCGGAGGCACCGACCGCAAGCGAAGGCCCCGCAACAGTAGAGCCGAATACCACCTTCGAAATCATCCGGGAGCCGTGGCCGATTATTACAAATCAGTCCCAGCGAGGGAAAGTCGTATTGACGGCGGAAAGCGAGGTTTTGGCATATCCGGATATTCCGGATACGGCCCACGAATTCAACGCCCTCTTGCAGTTCGGTACCTCTTTCGAGCTCATGGAGTTCCTAGCAACACAACAGGTCAAAGCCGCCCAACGCATGGCTGAGGAGCATGCGGAACGACAAATGATAGAGCGCACCCTAACACAAACAACAAAGAGCAACGATGAGGACCAGCTAGCCAGGTCGGTAGACAGAGGAACACTGGGGTACGGCGAGTAGGGATGGAGATACCACCCTTAAACACGGCCCTAGTCGAAGTCCATCAGGAACTGACAAAGGTCAGCACGGGCACCAAGGAGATGGCCATAAAAAATAAGAATATCTAGAAGAAGGTTAAACTGACCGAAGCTGAACTACAAAAGGCCAATGCACGCATCACTGAGTTAGAAGCTCGACTACTGCGCAACACGAAACCCCGCCACCAAACCACGTTATCGACGCTCTCAAAGAAGAAATCGAGGCTCAGACTGCCATCGCCTCAAAAGAGAAAAGGGTCGTGCAGCTAGCGGAATTCGAAATTGACCGTCTTCGGGCAGAGCTACGCCAATCCTCCGACAGAGAAAAGGAGATACCGGTTAACGGATGAAAGGCCATAAAAACGCTTGAAGAGAAACTAGCTACAGAGGTGGCTCAGCACATCCGGACAAAATATGACAACGCCCAATTACGAGAGGACGCGAAGAAATCAAAGGCGGCAATAGCGGGACTCCAGGCCTTATTGAAGAAAAAGAAGGTATGGTTCGATGAACAGTTGGTAGTCGAACAAGACAGAAGGCATCAACTCAAAATACGCCTAAACAATGAAATGGGGAAATTAGAAAAACAGCATGAAAAGGAATCCCAGCTGTGGGCGGGCCTGAAGGCCACGTATGAGGAAGCAGCAGCCATTAAACAACAGGAACTCGCGAATCTCCAGAAGTCGATGGAAGACGCACGCAACCACTGTCAGGCCATCACAGATAACGTGCGCATCCTTCTCCAAACCAACCGGGAAACGTTCACAGCGCAATTGAAAACGGTGCTGGACAAAGAATGGATGGCGTGGGCAACCCAAGCAGTGGAATTGCACGCATATCATGCGGACTGGGAGAACCGGCGGAAAGATGGCCGAGGGTTTTATAAGCTAAACGAGGAGAGCATTGCAACCGTACGGGAGGACCTAGCGCAAGACTATCGCGCGTTAGCAGACCAACACTCCAAAGAACTTGCACAACTCCTAGATGATTTTGGTGAAAGTCAGGAGGAGCTATTTCACCAGATCACACAAACCGGCAACACGCACACAAACAAGGAACCCACCGAGACACCAATTCCGGTCATAGCCGAAGAAGAGGAACCTCAAGTCCGAGCACCAGCGAGGACAATGGGGGAGAATAGCGGGGACAAACGAGCAAAGTTCCCCACAAGACCAGACAGCGAAACCAGTAACCAACAAAAGGTCCAGCCAACACCGTCTTCAGAAAATGCGGAAAATAGTGCGGACCAGGCGGAATCCCCGCCCCACGGCTAGGGACACACAAAAACGACCTACACCGCGGAGGACGTAACAATAGAGGCGGAGCAGCAGCCGACTGCAAGCACGCAACGGCGGAGCCCAGCCCACGAACTCAAGAAGAGCCCACCGTACCCGGACCACCCGCACACGGCGAAGGCGACTCCGGGAGAAACCAGACCAACCAAGTAGAGGAGCCGCACCACGATGCACCTACGGGCCCTACATCAACTCCGGCCGAGGACACCACAAAAGAGCCGAACATCCGGGGCATTTTGGAAGAAGATTAACGGGATGGGTCCGACGTGCAAAGGCACTGTCCCATAGGCGTGCCAGGTGTTGTCCGCCAGAATAGTAATCGACGGCCAAAAGCATAGGAATAAGAAACTATATAAAGCGTAACGTATGTAACGGTTCACGCAGGGATGCGTAAACGGCTAATTAGACCCTGCATATATAAAGGGCAGAAAACCTCTTAAGGAGGTGCGTGTAAATTTTGGGAAATGTAAAAGAACGCCTGATAATAGAATACTATCTTCTCTGAGTTTCTATGTATAGCTACGGCTAATTCAGTGTATGTGTCTCGGATACGTTATCGTAGTAGTACGTAAGCGCAACTTGTGATAAGGAGTCGGTTGTAGCCGTCTTCCCTTACACACGGAGGAATCACAGAGGTTCTCTCCTTACGTAGTACGATTAAGATTTGTTCGTTGTTCCACACCCACCTTGGGGTCTAGGTCGAAGGACTGACCACGGACCGTGTTTCCTAAGAGGCAACACGGACAGCAATGGAACCAGCTTGGGATGCGAACCGAACCGGCGATAGAACCGGCATTTGATGACCGGCAACCGGCAACCGACCGATGTCGGCAAACCCGGTTACTAGCATCCGGCGACCTTGGGATGCCGACCGAACCGGACTAGACCAAACGGATGCAAATCGGACGGATCGATCGGGTCAGTTGATCGTTGTGCATGGTGGTTTAAAGATATTTGGTCCAAAAGCCTAATAGTATTTTGTGCTTTAAAAGGGATGTAAGCAAGACTTGAACCTTGCATCTCCAAGATAGAAAGCAATATACTTACCACTAAGCCAAGTCATTTCCTTAAAGGTATATTTTTATCATTATAGTTTTATTTGAAAATTCTCATATGAGAGCTTAAATGAGTGACATGGTTATCATGCATCACATGTAACGCATGAGCGCCAAATGGCATACATGCATCATGGATTTTATGTATGTCTTGTACCCCAGATGCATCATATGCATGGGGGCATCTATAAAAGAGTGGATGAAAAAGAGAAAAAGAGAAAGAGAGGATGGATGATTCAAGAATTTAAGAAGAAGAAAATTCGTAATCCAATTGATGGTGTATCTTGTTTGTTAAGTCTAAAGTCAAGGATTCAATCTAAATCTCTCCCTCTATCTCTCTCTTGCCATATCAATCTCTCTCTTTCAATCTATCTTAATTCCTTTCTTGCTAAAAGCTAGTGCAAACTTCGAGTCCTTCCGGTCCAGAACCCTGGCAGTTCCACCTCACGATCCGCACATAATGGCGGATCTTCACAACATAATTAAGTGGTGAACCCGACGTGAAGGAGGCGGTAGGAAGGATCAAGTCGAGGATCAACCGAGACTTGGAGATGGCGTCCTCAAGCAATCAAACGGGAGAGTTCGAAAGGATGATGATAATCGTTGAACAAATGATGAGATCTCGAGACAACGATGCGAGCGTGGAGAAGGTTGTCGACCGTGTCGTTGAGCTCGAGGATCAATTTGACGGAAGGAACATTACGAAGTTCCTTGATGCATATAGAAGGGAGATGAATCAAAGGGACGTGTCTGAAGCACGTCAAATCGCAAGTTTCAAGAGAGTCGTCGGGAACAACGTCCAAAGGAGCGTCGTTGAGCTTCAAGAAGGGAAGACAACATGGTCCATGTTCGAGAAAGCGATACTATTGGAGTTCGCGACGGAAGATTTGTCGAGGATGACTCAACATGCCTTGATGAAGTGGATAGAGAAGAAAAATAAGAAGATGAGTGCCTCGAGGGTGTACGATGAATTCGACCAAATGTTTCGTCGTCTCCCCGCCACAAACCAAGTGCTACTTGAGGAGGACAAATCTTTGTACTTCCTAAAGGTTGTGGATATGATGGATTGACGAGAACTGGGTACTCTCCTCGAAGATGATACCCAAGAGAACAAGCTTGTGGCGGAGTGGGTTGTGGTGAAGCGAACAAAGCAGCCCGGAAGAAAAGAAGATTGATGACGATATCATCGAAGAGCTAGCAAAGAAGTTCGAGATGGTCACGCTAGACAACATGAATCATCGGGGGCCCAAAGGAAAATAACCCTTTAGATGTGTGTGGTGCGATAGCATGGACCACATGAGAAGAGATTGTTCGAGCCTTCAAGACGCCATTCAACAAAATATCGTGTGCATGGATGGCAACATGATCTACTCGACTGAGACTAGGAGACCCCTGCGAGTGAATTTCGGAAGAGGGGGAATGAAGAAAGCTATGGAGGATGTCGAGGCGACTCATGTGGATGCGATGCACTATGCTGCGTTGGGCGGAATAAGAGTCGGGAAAGACAAAAATGAAGCTACGAAAGTGGGGGCAAAGTTTTGGTCTTTCGTTCTCGAGTATGAGAAGATGGGGAAGGTCACTGTCAGGAATAGTACTAAACCGAGAGAGAATTAGTACTAAACAGAGAGAGAATTAGTACGAGAGAAGGGAAGTACTATTAGTACTAAGAGGAAGAGAGAAGAGGAGAGAGAGAGAGAGATGATGATAACAGATTTTATATTATAAGAAGAGTAAGTACAAAAGGGCTATGAGGCTAAAGACTGGCGTTGAACCAATTTGGTTCAACATAATGCCTAGTGCCCTCTTTTATAGTGTTCTCAAGAGTAATCCTGAAGCTTCTAGAATGTTCCAGAGAAATCTGGAATATACATTAATTTCCTATATAAAATGTAAATGAAAATAATATTACAATAGATGATATAATGGTCAAGAGCTTGACCCATATAACCTAAGGTCATGGGTTCGAGTCTTGCCATATCATGACAGTCACACTGAATGAGGTAGAGCTTGTGGACCGAAGCGTGCAAAGCATAACCGGGTGATTAGATCCGGTGGATGACAACACCATACTCGCGAAAGTGATGTGCGACAACCATGAGGTGTTCGTCGAAGAAAAGAGAAAAAGAATAGAAGATCAAGGCCCCATCAAAAAGACATGAAACAAGGAACACGAAAAAGAAAGAAGATGCAAAAACGAGTCGACCTTTACAAATGGAGGAAGGAGACGCATCCGAAAAGCGGAGTCGATCAAACGAGTCGAAGAAATGGTTCGGCCCGTGAAGATTGGTGTCGAAGACCCCGCTCGAAAGACAAGGACTACTAAGGTCGGACATAGAGCAAACAACAGACCTGAAGAAGATTCTCGAGGAACGCGTTCTTGATAGCCACATGACTTTGTCCTTGAGGGAACTATTTGGCATTACGAAGAAGGAGTTCCATGACACGATCGTGGACCTTGTAAAAAGAAAGAGGCAACAATCGGACGAGGAAGAAGAGAAGCCACAAAGAGCAAAAACAAATGCCATAACGATGGCAAGAGACGAAGTCGATGAAGAGATGGTGGACAGCCACTATACTCGACCTCATTGGGCATGAGCGACAACAGAGACGCCAGTGAAGATTGGGGAGAAGAAAGAGACCGTGGTAGCCTTGATCAACCATGACTCGGAGATCAAACTCATGTCAACCGAGTTCTACAAAAAAGGAAGATGGCCAATCAATACAAACCATGGATGGAAGATTCGGGTGGCAACAAAGTCTATGGAGGACTTGTACAGAGCTTGTCCCAATGTTAAAGTCATGATCGGGGATGTGGAGATGGATCAACACTTCTTCGTGCAAGAATCAGCATCACATCCTGTCATCCTAGGACAACCGTATATCACATCATCCCGGATGGAGACCAAGGTGTTAGATAATGGAGCAGCCTTCGTGCGAATCAAGAGTCTTGACAATCAAAGATCTGTTCAATTCCTAACGGTGCGAGCTAATCATGAAAGAAATCGAGATAGTCTTGGAGACGAATCCCCGGATTTTTAGAGCGAACTATTGAAGCATGGGGCACAAATAGTCCGAGCGATCACAAGTCCCCACAAGGGAGTAGAGCGCGTGGATTGCGAGGAGAAGCAACATGTGTCACACCTAGTGGCGCATGTAAACTAATACTACCCGACAAGAAGGACAAGCGTTAGATACAAGACTTCGAGAAGATGCTAAAAGAAGAAAACATAGAAGAAGAGTTTGTGACTCATATTATGCAAGAAGCCTCATTTAACGAGACCATCGGCGAAATCGAGGACGTCGTGGACTTGAGCTATCTTCATGATCAACACATGATTTCGGTTAACTCCATCAACATGTATGCTATTATCGATGAATATCATCGAAGCATCTTGATGAAGGAAGCTGACATCAACACAAAATATAAAATGGTGGATAAGAAGATCAAGCCAGTTGCGGTTCCGTGACCGGAAGATAGCTGGCAAAAGATGAAGGAAGTCGCTAACGATCCAAGCCTAAGAGATCCAAAGGAAATAGGTCATGTCTTCACCGAAGAGACGAAAGGGAAGCTACGAGTTGGAAGGGAGGATTTCCTCCTTTCTAAAGAGGAGCGAATGTTTCGCGATATGCTTGAGAGACATGGGAAGGTTTTCGCATTTTTCCCACAAGAAATCGGATGTGCTAATCCAAGGATGATAGAACCGATGGTGATCTTCACGGTGCCGCATGTGCCTTGGAATTTGAAACCGATACCGGTTCCAAGGGCACACCTACCGAAGTTGATTGAGTTCTTAAAGGAAAAGGTGGCAATGGGAATTTTGGAACCGTCGAATGCTCCTTATTCTCATAAGTGGTTCACGGTGCCAAAGAAGAATGGATCATTGCGATTCATCCAAGATCTTCAACCCATCAACAAGGTGACAATTCGGAATGCTGGAATCGGTCCGAGTGTGGATGAATTTGTCGAAGCGTTTGTGGGCCGGCCCATCTACTCCATTGGTGATCTCTACTCCGGATATGACCAATTCCAGTTGGCGATCGACAGTCATGATATTACAACCATGAAGACTCCGATCAGGCTCATGTGGATGTGTACCTTACCTCAAGGTGCAACGAACTCGGTGGCTCATATGGTGAATGCCATGAACAAGGTCTTGAAGGATTGCATCCCGGACATCACAATGCCATTCTTGGATGATATTCCCATAAAAGGATGTTCGGATGAGGAGAAAGATGAATCGAAAGATAAGGAAGGGTGTAGAAAGTTCATCGTGGATCATATGAAAGATTGCGAGAAGGTGCTTCAACGGCTCGAAGATGCGAATTTGACATTTTCGGGAGAAAAATCCGCATTCGAGCAACCGGAGATCTTGGTGGTAGGTCACTTGTGTGGAGCATACGGCCGGAAGCCTTCTCCATCCAAGGTGAATGTGATCCGGAACATGAAAGAAGAATGCGCAAACCAAACGGAGGTTCGAAGGTTCCTTGGAGCATGCGCGTTTTATCATATCTGGATTCCGCACTACGCTCATGTCGCCGAGCCATTATATGGTCTACTAAAGAAAAGAATGAAGTTCGAATGGCAAAGCGAGCATACAAACGCGATGCGAAGATTGAAGAAACTACTTCTTGAAGCTCCAGCACTAAGAAAGACCGACTATACCGAAGGGAAGCCGATTTATGTGACTGTAGATACGAGCCCAACCAGAATCAGGTGGGTCATCAATCAAGAAGGAGAAGATAATGCGTGGTATGCCATCCGATTCAGAGCAAAGGTTCTCAGAGAACGACAACGAGGATACGCCCAAGTCAAGCAGGAACTTTGGGGTATTGTGTCAGCAGTGAAGACGGACAAAGACTACCTGATCGGGTCGGAAGTGATAATTGAGACAGATTGTCTCCCAATCCTCGAGATGATCTCAAGATGTGCGACACCAAATCTAGCTATGCTAAGGTGGATCGCTTATATTAAATCTTTAAACCCAGAGATCCGCTTCTCCATCCAAGGTGAATGCGATCCAGAACATGAAAGAAGAATGCGCAAACCAAACGGAGGTTCGAAGGTTCCTTGGAGCATGCGCGTTTTATCATATCTGGATTCCGCACTACGCTCATGTCGCCGAGCCATTATATGGACTACTAAAGAAAAGAATGAAGTTCGAATGGCAAAGCGAGCATACAAACGCGATGCGAAGATTGAAGAAACTACTTCTTGAAGCTCCAGCACTAAGAAAGACCGACTATACCGAAGGGAAGCCTATTTATGTGACTGTAGATACGAGCCCAACCAGAATCAGGTGGGTCATCAATCAAGAAGGAGAAGATAATGCGTGGTATGCCATCCGATTCAGAGCAAAGGTTCTCAGAGAACGACAACGAGGATACGCCCAAGTCAAGCAGGAACTTTGGGGTATTGTGTCAGCAGTGAAGACGGACAAAGACTACCTGATCGGGTCGGAAGTGATAATTGAGACAGATTGTCTCCCAATCCTCGAGATGATCTCAAGATGTGCGACACCAAATCTAGCTATGCTAAGGTGGATCGCTTATATTAAATCTTTAAACCCAGAGATCCGCTTCTCCATCCAAGGTGAATGCGATCCAGAACATGAAAGAAGAATGCGCAAACCAAACGGAGGTTCGAAGGTTCCTTGGAGCATGCGCATTTTATCATATCTGGATTCCGCACTACGCTCATGTCGCCGAGCCATTATATGGTCTACTAAAGAAAAGAATGAAGTTCGAATGGCAAAGCGAGCATACAAACGCGATGCGAAGATTGAAGAAACTACTTCTTGAAGCTCCAGCACTAAGAAAGACCGACTATACCGAAGGGAAGCCGATTTATGTGACTGTAGATACGAGCCCAACCGGAATCAGGTGGGTCATCAATCAAGAAGGAGAAGATAATGCGTGTAATGCCATCCGATTCAGAGCAAAGGTTCTCAGAGAACGACAACGAGGATACGCCCAAGTCAAGTAGGAACTTTGGGGTATTGTGTCAGCAGTGAAGACGGACAAAGACTACCTGATCGGGTCGGAAGTGATAATTGAGACAGATTGTCTCCCAATCCTCGAGATGATCTCAAGATGTGCGACACCAAATCTAGCTATGCTAAGGTGGATCGCTTATATTAAATCTTTAAACCCAGAGATCCGCCACATTGCAAGAAAGAAGAACACCATGGCTGACATGTTGTCGAGGGCAAGATTTGAGAATGAAGGTGACATGGTTTCAGAAGATGAAGACGTCACCCTCGACTTCTTCAAGATGGCTCGACTATCGACGAAAGACAAGGGCACACTAACCCTCCGCGCCTTCAATGAGGACGAGTATGAAGGGGAGTGGTTACTAATCGTCAGATTCCTAAGAACAATGACGACGAATGCTTCGTTGACGAAGGAGGAGACCCTACGAATCCGGAAGAAATCTTACCAATACTTCTTGAAGGGAGGATTCCTTTGGCGACACCCAAAAAGAAGGACAGGAATACCACGTCGAGTGGTGATGAAGAAAGAAGAGCAAGTGACGCTAATGACTGAATTCCACGAGAGTGCCTAGGTAGGTCATAGAGGAACATGGGCGACGTTCGAGAAGTTGAAGGAGAAGTACTGGTGGTCAAGCATGTACAAAGATGTACTCCATTTCGTGTCCACATGCAAAGCATGCCAAGTACATTCAAATATACGTCATCGTGATGAGCTAAGACCGACATACCCGCTCACCATACACTTCAAATGGATGGTGGATCTGGTTTCAATGCCAATGGGAGTGGGACAAATGAAGTACTTAGCTCTAGCAAGAGAAGACTTGACAAATCAAGTGGAAGGACGGGCCTTAACAAATAAGACGACGTCGGCTGTTTGCAAATTTCTACTCGAAGAGGTTGTCTGCCGATACGGATGTGTGGGACAGATAGTCGCCAACCGAGGGGAGTTGGATGCACATGAAGCAACGGAGCTCTTCGAACGACTAGGCGTGAAGCTCTCCCTCACGACTACCTACAATCCAGAAGCGAATGGGAAGATCGAGTGAGGGCATGGACCTATCGCCAAAGCCATCATACGGGCATGCATCGGTCGAGTAGGGAATTGGCCACGACTATTGTCCTATGCCTTGTGGGCTGATAGAACGACACACATCTCGGTGACAAGGTATATGCCAACGGAGCTTATGTATGAACAAAAGCCGGTAATGCCCATCGAAAGGACGATCACCTCATGGGTAGCGATACCATGGGAGAACGAGATGAGCCGAGAAGAGTTATTAGTGGCACGGATAAGGTAACTTGAAAGAAGAACTGAAGATCTAGGAAAAGCGCGAAAGATGATGGAGGCAGCCCGAGTGAAGAACAAAATTTGGTTCGATAAGACGCATCGACTGCATCCCAAGAAGATCGAAGAAGGAGATTGGGTATTGGTTTATGACAACAGCCTTGACAATCAACACAGTACAACAAGAAAGTTCGCAAGAAGATGGTTCGGACCGTATGTGTTAACAAGTGCCAACGACAATGCCACATACCACCTTGCAGAGCTAGAGGGATCAAGGTTGGCCATACTCATTGCGGGAAAAAGAGTAAAGATTTTCAAGAAAAGACAAGACGAGAATCCTGACCTCGATCACCTTGACAATGAAGATAGTAGGATGGATGTGAAAGAATCTTATTGATCACCGTAGCCGAAATCTCGCATTCTCTCTTCTTGGCACGTACCGAAGGACATGAAGTTTGGTGGGGGTGGATGTCGTGAAGATTTTCGGCGATAGTGTGAAACTTGTGAGGAACATACAAAATTGAGTGTGGCTCTTCTCACGAAATAATAGTGAAGATACTATTTTAAATAAGTTTAATATCTTGGTACAAAAAGATGGAGGTCTTGAAGAGCTTTTAAATGCACTTTGCTACATAACAAACGGACATCTAAGTGTCAAGTTATGTGGGTATGAAGTTTGCAAAGAAAAAAATAAAAATAAAAATTTGTGAGATGTCCCACATAGACAAGACAAATAAGGATCTCACCATATATAAGGCAGAGCAAAAGCTATTATCTTTGTCTATGTGTACAGAATAGAAAGGATGAGTTGAATGACTTAACGAATGGATGTAGCTAAGTTCATTGGTTTTGGACGGTGATTGAACCGGAACCAGACGGACGGACGGCGACGGAACCGGCAAACCCGGTTACTAGCATCCGGTGACCTCAGGATGCCGACCGAACCGGGCTAGACCGAACGGATGCAAATCAGATGGATCG
This sequence comes from Azolla caroliniana, assembly GCF_043228905.1. Taxonomy (NCBI): domain Eukaryota; kingdom Viridiplantae; phylum Streptophyta; class Polypodiopsida; order Salviniales; family Salviniaceae; genus Azolla; species Azolla caroliniana. The sequence goes on from NW_028230442.1 coordinate 12,507,293, forward strand.
GTCAGGTCGGTTGATCGTTGTGCATGGTGTTTTAAAGATATTTGGTCCAAAAGCCTAATAGTATTTTGTGCTTTAAAAGGGATGTAAGCAAAACTTGAACCTTGCATCTCCAAGATAGAAAGCAATATACTTACCACTAAGCCAAGTCATTTCCTTAAAGGTATATTTTTATCATTATAGTTTTATTTGAAAATTCTCATATGAGAGCTTAAATGAGTGACATGGTTATCATGCATCACATGTAACGCATGAGCGCCAAATGGCATACATGCATCATGCATTTTATGTATGTCTTGTACCCCAGATGCATCATATGCATGGGGGCATCTATAAAAGAGTGGATGAAAAAGAGAAAAAGAGAAAGAGAGGATGGATGATTCAAGAATTTAAGAAGAAGAAAATTCGTAATCCAATTGATGGTGTATCTTGTTTGTTAAGTCTAAAGTCAAGGATTCAATCTAAATCTCTCCCTCTATCTCTCTCTTGCCATATCAATCTCTCTCTTTCAATCTATCTTAATTCCTTTCTTGCTAAAAGCTAGTGCAAACTTCGAGTCCTTCCGGTCCAGAACCCTGGCAGTTCCACCTCACGATCCGCACATAGTGGCGGATCTTCACGACACCGTGGCTTGAATAAGGTCACCATCCGGAATAGGCATACACTTCCCCTTATGTCAAGTCTTTTAGAACGGATCAATGGTGCAAGGTTCTTTATAAAGATCGACTTACAAGGAGCATATAACCTCGTACGGATCCGACCAGGAGATGAATGGAAGACCGCGTTTCGCACCAGATATGGGCACTTCGAGTATACAGTCATGTCATTCGGCCTCACTAATGCGCCAACAGTCTTCCAGCACATGGCAAATGATATATTCCGAGATCTCTTGGATGTTTTTTTTATCATCTATTTGGATGATCTATTGGTTTATTCGAAGACCCAAGAAGAGCATGATTCTCATGTACTGTTAGTACTAAAACGACTTCGAGAACATGGTCTTTATGCAAAGCTGGAAAAATGTAGTTTCGAGTGCAACCAAGTAGAATTTTTGGGCTATGTCATTTCCTCGAAAGGCATCTCCATGGATCCAACTAAGGTCAAAACGGTGGTAGAGTGGCAAACTCCGCGTTCATTGGGAGATGTGCAATTCTTTTGAGGCTTTTCCAATTTCTACCACAAGTTTATACAGGATTACTCAAAGCTTGTTCTGTCGATAACCGCTACGTCGAGTGGTTGGCCTGCCATGTGGACACGAAAGCACGAGTGTGCGATTCCGCGTCGGGGCCATCTGTGTATCATGGGTAAGGGTAAGGCATGGTATCGAGGTCCTGGTCTTCAGGTAAAGCCGGAAAAGGGTTAGGGCAAGGTTGGGGGAGCTCTGGAGGGCTTGGCGGCGAGATCGGTGCGGAATCAACTCGCGACTGGGTATCGAGTGGCGAGGATTGTAACCGGTGAGCCTCCTATAGTTCCTGGAAAGATTGGTCAGTGACCGCCGAGTCAGAAGTTCCTTCGACTGGCTCAAGGCGTCGGGCAAGTGGCCGAGACCGCGTGATGCGATTGGGTGTCGTAATGGCGGCTGAGGTTTGCCTCCTACGTAGTTCGTTGTGACCTTACAATTGTAACTGGGCGTGCCAAATTGTGTTAACCATTTCTGGGGGGGAAACACCTTCGATGAGCCCACAGGCTATCGGTATCAAGGGGTCGTGTTACGTGGAGGCCTCTTCTACACCGAGAAGACGTTATGGGAACGAGGAGCGTACATGTGCTACAACCCGTTGTCGTAGTGTATTCCACACACTACGTGGAAAACCATAAAATAATATATCCGATTTTAGATACATATAAATAAATAAATAATATATCAAAAAAATTTATCACGTGCATAGGGCAGGATTTGAACCATGCACCTCCACGTAAATAAACCTCAACTTTACCATTATGCTACCTTATCTTTAGTGTTCTACAACTAGATTTAATAACTATAAGTGCTTTATTTGTGCCTACCTTTATTAAAAGGTAAATCATGCATTTTTAGAGTGCGTGAATATTTTATAGAAAAACGCAAGCAACTAAAAAGTGACTCATGCACATCTAGCGTGCATGAGCACTATATTTAGCAAATAAAAGCAAGGATTAGAAAAGCATCACATGCACATTTAGTGTGCATGAACATATTAGAAAAAGCATGTAGCTATGCTTAGTCTCTCCCATCACTATATAAGGATGGGGAGCACATTGTAGTTTTTGTTGATTATTTTTCTATAATGATCAATCAATCTAAAATATTCGTGGGATTCACGAATTTGCTAAAATAATTCTCTCTTACTACCTAAATATTGACTAAATATACTAAACTCGTGGGATTCACGAGATTCTTATCTTATAACTCTTTATACCTATTCTTTACTAGCCTTATTTGAATTTTTCTTTCTCCTAGTCCAAAACCTCGGCGGTTCCCACCCGACTCACGCAAACGATCCGGAGCCGAAAGGCACGACACAGTTGGTGAACCCAACGTGAAGGCGGGTGGCAAGGAGATGGAGATTCAACAAGAGGCGATGAACATGATGATGATGATGGTTGAGCGGATGCAACAAGAACAACGCGCGATGATGGAGATGAAGGCGGCAGTAGAGCGGCTTGTGCGACGAAATGGGGAATTCAACGGAAATGATGTGTCACGCTATCTACGTGACTACAAAGGGGAGATGATGCGATGTGGGATACCGGAAGGATTGCAAGTGATATCCTTCAGTTGGGTAGCCACGGATGAGCTACAAGAGAGAATCCACAAGATACGGCAACAAAACTCGACATGGGGGTCCTTCGAAGAAGCTTTACGAGAGGCATATGATTACAAGAGATCGAAGGGAAAAGATCGGCGAGAATTCGACGAATGGGTGGCATCGGAGAAGACCCACCGAAGTGCAACACAAGCATTCCTAGAGTTCGAGCATCGTTTTGCTCGACTCTCGGAGCGGGAACAACGATTGGTGGGAGAGGATAAAGTCCTAATGTTCGTAAAATCGATCAATCGAAAAGAAAGGATGGACATCGGGATCGAACTCGAAGACGATGAAGGTACGAATGGTCTTACCGAAGATTGGGCCGAAGTCCAAAGGGTATGCCGGAGACATGATGAGAGGAAGATGAGAATCTTGTCAACGACATGGCCAATAAAGGATGGTCGATTGAAGACAAACGATGGAGCCGATATGAAGGCTGAAATACAACATGATGGTGCGACGGAAGAGGGTGTAAAACAAGCTACCCTCTTGTCTTGCGAAAGAACAACGACGAAGGATAAGGCCGATAACCCAAGTGTAGAAGAAGATTTCAGAATACAAGTGTCCGAAACATCGGGTGAAAAAGGGGTAAGCATAATTGATGCAGTGAAAGAGAGCAAAGAGGACTTGATTGAGGAGGTCACCACGAAAGATGACATCGAATCGAAGGTGGCTATGGACGAATCAACGACGGATGGCCATATCGAGACTTCCCCACCACTGATTCCAGAGACTCCGGCGGTTGCGTTCGAAAGGCAACGTGAGACCGAAGAGACGGAAGGTGGTGGAGAGAAAACAAAGGTCGAAGCCGATTCATACGACGGAGAGATAGCCGAGAAGGAGGCTATGGTTGAAATGACAGAGGATGATAATACCGAGGATTCCTACCCACTAATTCTAGAGACTTCGGCGGTTGTGTCCGAGAACCAACGTGAGACCGGAGAGACGGGAGGTGGCGGCAAGAAAGGTAAAGTCGGAAGCCGGTTCGGATGGAAGGTGATCCGGACGGGATTCCGACCCGAAAGAAAGCCGAACCGGGCGAATGAGGATTCGACCGAAAGTCGACCCGAAAGAAAGCTGAACCGGGCGAATGAGGATTCGGCCGAAAGACGACCCGAAAGAAAGCCGATCCGAAAAGGGGTCGACTCGGTCAAAACCGATCGACCGAGTCGGACTTGGTCGAACGCGAATATGGATGGAAGCCGACCTAGCCGAAAGCCGATCGGACGAGACCGATCCGGAAAGAAGCTAATCCGACTCAACCGGAGGTTGGACCGGTCAAGGCTGGTGAAAACGAGGAAAAGAAAGCCAACCGAAACTGAAACCGATAGATCGAAACCGGGCCGGAAGGAGACCGACTCAATCAAAACCGAACAACCGATTCCGATTCGGCCGAATACGAATCCAATCGGAAGCCGATCAAACCGAAAGTTGATCGGACGAGAGCGATCCGGAAAAAAGTCAAGGTTGATGAAGACAAGAAAGAGGCCAGTAAAAGACACTACCACGAATGACAAGGGCCAAGAATATGACAAGAGAGAACAAAGAATATGGTGGATCGGATGGCGACAATGGTTCGGGTGGAAAGAATGGGTCTACTCAAAATGGAGAGACAAAGTTAACATAGCGGGACAAACGGAGGATGAAGGGGAGACAACGAGCATCGAGAACTTCGGCACATACCGGAGGATGTGCGGGTTCGGAGGGGGCGAGTGTCGTAATGTATTCCACACACTACGTGAAAAACCATAAAATAATATATCCGATTTTAGATACATATAAATAAATAAATAATATATCAAAAGAATTTATCACGTGCATAGGGCAGGATTTGAACCATGCACCTCCACGTAAATAAACCTCAACTTTACCATTATGCTACCTTATCTTTAGTGTTCTACAAATAGATTTAATAACTATAAGTGCTTTATTTGCGCCTACCTTTATTAAAAGGTAAATCATGCATTTTTAGAGTGCGTGAATATTTTATAGAAAAACGCAAGCAACTAAAAAGTGACTCATGCACATCTAGCGTGCATGAGCACTATATTTAGCAAATAAAAGCAAGGATTAGAAAAGCATCACATGCACATTTAGTGTGCATGAACATATTAGAAAAAGCATGTAGCTATGCTTAGTCTCTCCCATCACTATATAAGGATGGGGAGCACATTGTAGTTTTTGTTGATTACTTTTCTATAATGATCAATCAATCTAAAATATTCGTGGGATTCACGAATTTGCTAAAATAATTCTCTCTTACTACCTAAATATTGACTAAATATACTAAACTCGTGGGATTCACGAGATTCTTATCTTATAACTCTTTATACCTATTCTTTACTAGCCTTATTTGAATTTTTCTTTCTCCTAGTCCAAAACCTCGGCGGTTCCCACCCGACTCACGCAAACGATCCGGAGCCGAAAGGCACGACACCGTTAGACGTGTTCAGAAATCGTTGCAGAATATAAATCACAATAGACAGACAACGCTGAAATATGAATCACACTCCGAATAATAGAATAGACAAGATAGACAATGGTGCACAGAGATTTACGTGGAAACCCTAAAACGGGGAAAACCACGAGAATAGATTCTTCACTATACAAAGTGGATATACAACACGGAGATGATTACAACACTCTGTCGAGTGTATCAGCCACACAAGGCTCTTTGCGTCTACTATTACGCACACAACTATGGCGCAATGTCGTGAAGATTCGTTAGTAGGCACGGATCGCGAGGCGGAACCGCCGGGGTTTTGGACCGGAAGGACTCGAAGTTTGCACAAGCTTTAGCAGGAAAGGAATTAAGATAGATTGAAAGAGAGAGAGATTGAGATAAGATAGAACGCTTGATTTTAGATTGAGAGAGAGATTAAGAACTCTTGACTTTAGATTTCAAGAACAAGGTATATCATCAAAAGGATAACGAATTTTCTTCTTAATATTAATTTTGATTTAAAGTACAAAGCTTTCTTTTATCCCCAGAAAATCCCCCCATTGATCTTTTTCATTCCCTCTTTTATAGATGCCCTCATGCATTTGAGGGTTCAAGTCATGCTTAAAATGCATGTTTGCCATTTGGCGCTCATGTATTACATGTGGTGCATGATAACCATGTCACTCATTTTAGCTCTCATGTATGAGAATTTATAACTAAAAGTACAATGATAGAAATATAATTTCAATTAAATATCTTGGCTTAGTGGTAAGCCAATTGACTCCTAACTTGGAGGTGCAAGGTTCAAATCCTTACTTGCCCTCCTTGTATATGTATATTTATTTATCTAGTCACCGAACGCCGGTTCGCCGGATGCCGCCGATTGCCGTCGGTCCTCGTTAGTCATTGGATGCAGTCGAATCATCCTCCCGTTGGGTGTCGTAATGGTGGCTGAGGTTTACCTCCTACGTAGTTCGTTGTGACCTTACAGTTGTAACTAGGCGTACCAAATTGTGTTAACTGTTTCTGGGGGGGAAACACCTTCAATGAGCCCACAGGCTATCAGTATCAAGGGGTCGGTCGTGTTACATGGAGGCCTCTTCTACACCGAGAAGACGTTATGGGAACGAGGAGCGTACACGGGCTACAACCCGTTAGACATAGACGTAGCTCGGTTTACGAGTACGGAGAGAATACACAGATGAAGGAATAGTAAGAGCGAGATTTATATTAAATGAGAAAGCTCACAATGATTATAGTACATGGCTCTCGGCCGAAAACAATTTTGTGCACAGCTTCGTGCTACGATATTAATCCTGCTAAATAATCTATGTATCTCCCCCTCTCGAGGTATGCAGATCTCGGTTTAAATAGATTTCTTCTTTAGACAGAGCCGAGCCATCGGTTGATTGTGAGGGCTCAAAACTCGACTATTTTAGTTCTACCTATTTCCTCACCTACTTTTCTACCTACCAACGAGTTTACATATTTTGTATTTATATTTCTAGCCTATGGACAATAGTGGTGAGAAATTACTGTAGTATTCTTTACACTCTCGTTTAACCCTCACACTTATCCATGTGTATAGAATACTACGGTAAATTCTCACCATGGGATATTATATGGTCATGCCCGTAACACATCGTATTCAGTGATCACAAGAATCTTGCCTACTTCCAAAATGCTCGCGTATTAAATAGACGACAAGCTCAGTGGCCCAATTCCTCACTCGTTTCAACTTCAAGATTACATATCGTCCGGGCAAGCAACAGGGGAAGGCGGATGCATTATCACAACGCTCATATATAGTTCCTCGTCATGGTGATCCAACCTTCGACAATCAGCAAGTAATCCTGGGTCCGGCACGACTTCAAGCAACGTGGGTCTTTGACACTCCATTGGATTCCCGCATTATCGATACCATACGGGATGATTTGAAGACGGATGTTTTCGCTCAAGCTATTCTAGATCAAATCGATCCTTCTTGGGCATCTTGTTCACAATCACAACAACCAGGTATACATTATCAACAATTCAAATGTCATAATGGATTACTCTTCTTTAAGAAACTTTTCTATGTTCCCAATGGTTCGTGCCGCCTTCAAATAGTACAAAATTGTCATGACACATACACAGCCGAACATTTGGGTAGTACTAAGATGTTGGATTTAGTAAAACGATCATTTTCGTGGCCTCATATGAAAAGATTTGTCGAAGACTATGTTCGGACATGTGATACATATTGTAGAGCGAAGATGTCGCAACATCACCCATATGGTTTGTTGGAGCCATTACCGATCCCAAGCAAACCATGACAATCTATTTCTCTCAATTTTATTACAAATCTTCTAGACTCGAGGGGCTTCAATGCAATATTAATAGTGGTAGATCGATATACTAAGATGGCACATTTCGTGCCCTGTACTAAGGAAATCACTAGTGAAGAAACTATTGGAATTGTTATGCATGAAGTATTTCGGCATTGTAAAAAGTAGCGTGCGGAAGCAAGTATGAAGACGGAACAGAAGGAAGGAAACTCAGGTTCAATGGAGAGCTTGAGCTTAAACGGTATACGCGGGAGAGACAGAGAGAGTGAGAGAGAAGACACAAAAACTATATTCAACAATAATACTCTGTCTGTACATAAGACGTGCTCAGTGAACACTTTTATACAAGTCCTAGAAGGACTGACCGAAGTACTGACAGTACTTCAATGCTCATCAAGAGCTCCTACACTAACTCCCAAATATATTCTTCACGGAATATCTTTCCTAACGACCTCCCGGTTTACGCACTCGGCCTAACCGATCGGTCCCAACCGATCCGGTCCTCGGCTTCTTCAGCCGATCCGGCCGATGTTGAGCTTGTCTCTCAACAGGCATCATGATCTTCTTGACAATATCATCAGTGATTGTGGACCGCAATTCATCTCTAAAATTTGGAAGCATCTCTTTTAAATGCTCAAGGTCACCTGCAATCTCTCCTCCGGCTATCATCCCCAAACAAATCGACAAGCAGAACGTACCAATCAAATGTAGGAACAATATCTTTGGTGTTTCCTAAGCTATCAACAAAATGATTGGGCAGATATTCTACACTTTGCTGAATTTGTTTATAATAATTGTATCCACTCCTCTACTAGGGTTACACCATTCTATGCTTATATCGGCTATCATCCTCGCTGGTGTGTGATAGAAACTCCTGAGTTACCTAAAAATCCTAGTGCAGAGGATCATTTGGAGCGGTTACGACAAATTCAGGTAGAAATACCTACATCGTGCCCAACAAACACAGAAGGACTATGTGGATCGTCATCGGCTTCCATCCTCTTTTAATATTGGAGATTGAGTATGGCTATTACGACGACACATCAAGACTACTCGACCGTGTGACAAACTGGATGATCAATGGTTAGGCCCTTTCCGTATTAACAAAAAAAATTATGATGTTACTTTTCGCTTTGATCTACCTCCGCAACTACAGATACATCCAGTATTTCATAGTTCTCTCCTAGAACCCTTTCAAGACAGCACTATCCCAGATCGTATTACACCACCTCCACCCCCGATCGAACTTGAAGATGGACCTGAGTACGAGGTTGCTGCCATCCTCGACTCCAAGCTTGTTCGCAACAAGCTCTATTATTTGGTCGATTGGCTAGGATATAGTCCAAGCGAGCGTACTTGGGAACCAGTGACGAATTTGGCGAATGCTTGAGCTGTTCTTGAAGACTTCCATCGTCAATATCCGAACACACCAGGTTCTCAATCAGAAACGACTCATCATTTAAAAAGGGGAGTAGTGTCATGATATAGCTCCAAAAGGATTCAAACCCATGACCTTGTGTTACATGGGTTGAACCCTTACCATTAAACCATGCATTGTAATACAAATAATATTATTTTTATTTATTATTTCACCATAAAAATTCATCTATATTCTAGATTACTCTGGAACATTCTAGAAACTTCAGGAGTACTCTTGAGAGTATTATAAATAGAGACACGTGGCATTATTTAGAACCAATTCGGTTCAACGCCAGTCTTAAGCCTCCTAGTTGTTCTTATATCTTTCTTCATATAATATAATATACTTCTTGCTGTCATCATTCTCTCTCTAATCTCTCTCTCTCTCTCCCTCTTGTGATTCTCACACACTCTTTCCCTTCTTAGTACTAAGCCTCACTCTTCTCCTCTATCTTTCGTACTAATTCTCCTTGCCTCTAGTACTATCCCTAACAGAGGATAAGTTTTCGGTGGCAAGAAAACAAGTGCTTGACGAAGATTTTCCCATGCCCGAAATATTCCATTAAAAAAACGTAACGATCCAATATTGGACTTAGGCAATGGAAAATCTGCATTAAAGAACCATGTAAGACTATCATTGCGTTGACCACCTACTAATGGCTTGACCTTATGCAAATGCCGAATGCATAGCTTTTTCCATAACTCCTCTCCTGTCAATAAACTCCTAACAACATGCTTAGAAAGTAAGGCTTTACTTTGCATAAAAGGATCAATCAAACCTAGACCTCCTTTTTGTTCAGATTGTATAAGAACTGACCAAGCTACCTTTGCTACTGAATTGTCTGAAATGGTGTTCCCCCAAATAAAATTCCGTACTAGGTGTTGAACTTTAAGCATTATTGACCTAAAAAACAGCCATGTAGATGCTACATACCAAATCGAGGACAAAAGCATTGAATTAGCTACAACTATACGTCTTGCTAAGGATAGCTTTTCCTTATTCCAATATATTAGCTTATTCCTTAATCTTAGCAACAAGGGTGCAATCATATCCTCCGCCTTTAATCCCAAACCCACTCTACAACCTAAATACCTAATGGGTTGAACTTGAGGTATCCAAGTGAATCTTGAAGAAGGTACATTAACTGGTGGATCTCCCGGGGCGACCCAAAAACCTGATGATTTATCCCAATTTATCAATGCACCAAATGCATCTGAGAAATCATCCACAGCCTTTTGCACTTGTGACAATTTTAATTGTGAGGCCTAAACATATAGAGTTGTATCATCATCAAACTCGCTATCCACGCCAACATTTGACACTGGTAGTGCTAACCCTTTAATATTTACATATTGAGAATTTAGATGTACAGAAAATGCTTCAGATATTAGTAAAAACAGGAAAGGAGCAAGTGGACATCCTAATGCATATTAGAGATAACAAGTAACAACTTGCTATCTCGAATGCATATATATATATATGATGACATTTACATTGTCATCTTTCTCATTAACCTTCATTTAGATGATTCAAATATCTATATTAGGAAGATTTTCTTGACTATTTTTTATATGACTTGGGGTTATCAATAATACATTAGTAGTAAACCATGTTTCTATTGACTTATGCACTTGGGTTTCAAATCTCAATATATGTGTCAATTAATATTTGGGAGATGCCATTGTAGAGTGGAAGTGTCATATGACGTTTTGGTCTCAAAGCTTGATTGAATATGGATATATATATATGTGTGTGTGTGTGTGTGTGTGTGTGTGTGAGAATGAACCTTCACATTCTTATACGTGTACCCACCACCCACACCGAGACACACAAAACTTCCTTCTTCTTTGTGTACATACATATATTTGTGTATACATAGTACATGTATATATATGGACATATAGAGTATGTATATATACATTTATGTATGTATGTATGTATGTATGTATGTTATGTATATAAGCATATATAGCTCTACGTGTACATGATGATGTACATATGGGAAAGAGAGTGAAATCATTCATCATCATCCTTTCTGCCTTTCTCTTCTCGCTTTGCTTTTCTTTTTTGTTACCTTGGGGCTGCAAGCAAAAAACCAGAAAGAAACCGAAGGAACGAAGACCCATCGATATACAGAGAGATTTACTCAACCCCCACACAACTAGGTATGCCTTTAATGGTTCCAGAGCGAGAAATGGTCATCTTTTCTTAACTCAGGAACAGGGCAGAGGTGGTACTTTTCGAAAGGTCATATTTCTTTTGAAGGAATCAGACCTTTGCTTTTGTTTCTCTGCATATAATTAGTGTTTTCCTTGGTAACTTTGCGAGTAATTAGTGATTGTATGTGTACCCTCTTCTACTCACATGTGAATTGCCAAAGAAATTTGCGAGATTGGACTCAGATTTTGAGGATGCTGATCTAGAGGAAATGGATACACTCTTCTTTTGAAGCTTTATAATTTAAGCACATTTTAAAAGATTTTATCTTTGGATTCTGTGTGGAAGGAAGGAAGGGAATTCCTTCGATTGTAAAAGGTCTGCTAAATTGTTTTGTCAAGGATTTTCTGAATCTATGTTCATGGAGGGGCTGCTTATATACATTCTTTTGAAGTTTTTCTTCGAAACGGAATCACTTATTCGCAAAAGGGGTGGAGAGAGGGCTTGACTTTTGCAGAAAAAAGGTGGATCATGTTTTTTGTTGCTTGAGGGGGATCTTCCATTTTTCTTACAAGAACAGTAAAGCGTATCTTGGGGGTTGGCTAGCAACTGGTCATGCTCTGATCAACAGGGCCAAAGGGGTGAAATATATACATATCTGTAAGTTTTTATAGCAAAAATCAGCCACCGTGGATAGGAAGGCAAGAATTATGAAAGGAGCACATAGTCGGTGGCGATCCGCACGGAATCTTTTGTGGCTTTCCAACAATCGAATCCGATTCCTTATGGGCATGTGTGTGCTCCTAGGGCTTTTCGCTCTTGCCGGACGAATCTCGTCAATCATGGGTTGGCAACCTCATACTCGAGAAAAGGACAGGTAAATCTTATTGACAACACAATATTGGAAAAAGTTTATTCATTACGTTCTTTTGGCAGATAGAATGTCATCTAGTTCCTAATGCAGCTTCAGAGGTTCATCAACTTCTGAGGATCATGTCCATATGTATTATGTTATCATGAAATCATGACCATATGCATTATGTTGTTGCGGATGTGATTTATGTGTTATGCTGTTTGTTTGTGTCTTTATATATTCGTAAGAGTGTCCTTGCAGCAGTTTCTTTGAGAGTCATTTGATTACATTATATTATTAAGCAAGTCCTAAAATTTATGCATTCTTTTTCTTTTTCTTTTTCTACAGACAGGAGCGCTTCACTGTTATCATCAATACATGGAGGCGTCCGGACTTATTGAAGAAATCCATACAACACTATTCTTTTTGTCCTAATGTTGATGCTATACGAGTTGTATGGAGCGAGTCCACCGATCCGCCCTCTGGCACATTGCTAAATGACCTTCGATCATCAGTGAAAACAGCTTCTCGTAAATCCACACACACTATAAAGCTCAAGATTGACATGCATGATGAGGATAACCTCAATACAAGGTTTAAGCCCCTCGATGATCTAGCAACAGATGGCATATTCTCTGTGGATGATGACGTCGTAGTTCCGTGCGACACTTTGGCTTTTGCATTCACTGTTTGGTCTAGTGCTCGAGAAAGCATGGTGGGTTTTGTGCCAAGAATGCATTGGCTGCAGCAAGAGGTGTGTTCTGCTGATTTTGAGAATTAATCTGTGGAGAGCACCAAAATACCTCTAACTTGTTGGCTACTACAGAGGTGTATTCCGCTGATTTTGAGAACTTTGGATTATTCTGGTAAATACCCAACAAGCTCGGGGCATTTTGGTGTTTTGCCGAACAAATGTCTTCCGAATCAGTTTTTCGTCTTTGCTGAACATCGGAAAACTTCTGATATACATTTTGTAGAAACACGAGTCAAATCACTTGCAATATTCATATGGTGGCTGGTGGTCTGTGTGGTGGACTGGAACATACAGTATGGTTCTATCTAAGTGTGCATTTTTCCATCAGAAATACCTTGATCTCTATACTAATCACATGCCAGGTCAGATCAGGGATTTTGTGACTAAGGAAAGGTTGGATGATTGTGTTGATTATTAGCTCATTCAAAATTGTTTGCTTCCAACATTCAAAATAATCTTATCTTTATTCTGTTTTCAAATTTATAGAAATTGCGAAGACATTGCAATGTCATTTCTTGTTGCTAATGCTACCGGTGGTCCACCCATTTGGGTAAAAGGTAATAGCAAACCTTGGCATTTACTTGTTCATACTTTGGCAATATATAAATTTCACAAGTGTAAAGTTTTGCCTGCTGCCTGTTGACAAAAGACAGTAATGATATCCAATGTAATAGAATTTTTCAAGCAATTTTCTAGAAAATAGTTTTCTAAGACATGAACAGAGATGCTGTAACATCTGCCTGATGCTATGGGATCTTTGTACTAGGATCTGTAAAAGCATATATATTATATATATATTTATATACATTATAGATGTAAATATGTATACGTATGTATATAGTTCATAATGTCAAGGTTACATGTTTGATGTAGGCTAATGTCTTCTTGTATAGTCATTGGTTGAAGTTTATTGTCGTATTAAAAAATAATCAAATTTTTAGAATGTTTCAAAAATATTGATCTACGTAGTGTGATGTACGTCATTGTCATTACCCAAACATAAATTATTATAGCTGGTTGTTTCTCTGAGCAAATGTGTTATGAACGGGACGGGTGCCTTTCTCAATCTTTTATGCAACTTCAATTTTTTTTATAATATTTTCATCATTAGGATGACAAACTAAGCAAGATAGTGCCCTTCGAGTGCACATATTTACACTTGTGCAAGTATTGAATCAACACCAACACAAAGGTCGAACAAGCGACTTATATTGCAAATGCATGGTGTGCTTGAAGATACAGAAATAATGGGAGGTTTTATGTCATCATTGCATGTACACCATGTATCTAGCCGCATTAAATCCTCGTCTCCTAAAGTATCCAATCACATAGTCAATGCTATTTATATTAAGTTTATGAAAATGCAATAAATTGCCTCTCTGTTATAAGCTTACTTCAACCTTTCAAGGTATATAATAGCTTTATTGCATATCATTGATTATTTTCCAACAAGCCTAAAGTTCTTATTGGAATATTGACTATGCAATCAGTAGTCACCTAATTCTTCCTAAAGTTTTAAAACATATAAGAGCGAAACACCAATGCACTATTAATGCTTCTCTCTAACTACTTTAGGCATAACCCTAGGGACCAATTTTTTGTGAAGCTAATTTTAATGGTTTACGGGTAGGGTAAGTGGGAAAGAACTCAGGATAAACCCATAATATTTGGAAAATGGAAATGTAGGGATATTCTAGTGAATAACCAACAAGCTGGAGGGGTATATGTTGGTGATTTACTATCGTTCTATTTATCTGCAAAATCTGTTATGATGACCACACCTTTTTACTGAGCACAATGAATCTCTCTTAAGCAACTGGTTTTCTTATTTATCTGCAGGGAAGCTGTTTGAGATTGGCACAAGTGGTATTAGCAGCCTGACCGGACACAGTGAGCACAGGACTGCATGCTTGAATGCGTTTGTCGAGATGTATGGGCACATGCCACTTGTCCCCAGCAATGTGAAAGCAATGAATGCACACAAAACATGGTTCTGGTGAGGGATAAGTACAAGGAAAAGAATAATTTGTTTTCTTTTTCTTTTGTTGTCTTCTTTGTTGAGGAATTTACCAAGAGGTTATACACATACACTTCATTCCTCTGGACTGTACTATAACCCTTGTGACAAAATGTGGGTTGTTTTTGTATACAAGAAAAAAAGAGAGGGATTTCAGTTGGATAGGTGTCGGATATTCATACACAATATATTTTTTACAAAGCATATCTATTGGGAGGAACTTTGTGCCTTTTTCGTAGTAAATTTGAGGGTTTTTTTCATTTCAGAATATATATGTATATATATGTGTGTGTATATATATGCGCACACGCACACACAACATATTCCTTGGAGATGATATTCTAATATGTCAAGCCATTGGATGGGAATCTATGAAGTTGGAAGAAACAGGCAAATTTAGTGCTTGTTTTCCTCTAATTACTCGATATAATAAGGTTGCATTTTAAGTTGAGTTGATGACCATATGATGCTTTATTACACAGTGCCATTGAGATCTTACCAATTTTTTAAAAATAGCTTAATGATTTTCCTCTAGTGCTAATTGATGTTGGCAGTGTGTCTAGCCTAGAAATTCTTTACAAGTTATCTCGGAATAAAATTACATTAATATACTCTCATCTTACATTGTAAGATTCAAATGTGGTCTTTATTGAGAGGTGTCCTCATCTATTGTAATGGCTTTTATGAAGGAGATATGTTCACAAGCTCTGATTCATTTAATGATGTATAACAAAGTGATGTATGTATATGTATAGAGAGAGAGACACACACACACACACACTCTCATCTTACGTGACATGATTGTGTAGTGTGTTGGAGATGTGTAGTTGATGGAGTGATATTCATATTGATGTGTATGAATAGGCTTGCATTTCTTTTATTTTCACAGAAAGTACTCAAAAATGAAGTTTTTTTTATTATGTAAATGCAATGATACAGGCACAATCCTTGAAGATTTTGAGTGTGCCTTGAGGTTATTGAATTTGTTATTGGATAACAGCTACTTTTGTTGGGGTTAACCATGGTAATAGCTCATAACTTATGTATCAATGTGAGAGCATTCAGTCATTCATAATATTTGGTCTTTGAGTTAAAGTCTATGATCGGTCACCCTTGTTCTTCAAGAAAGTGTTACATACAAAATTGATCTCTCTTTTAATAGCTTATGCTGCGATGTATTGACAAGCATAAAGTGATAGTAGACATGTCAATGAGCATAATAAACACTTGCACATGCACACATGTTATTGAAGTTGAGAAAGTAAAGTCATTGCATTTAACATGGCTGCATTGTATTTTCATAGATGATTACCATAGGTGAAGCAATACGAAGAGTAAGACTTGTGAATGAAATCAACAATATGGAACTCGAGAAGCCACTTATAAGTGCAACCTCTACCCTGGGCATTTAATAGAGGCTAAAAAAGGTTTGTGTGACAATGCCTCATTATAAGGATACTTACAAATTGTGTGCTTTGATTTGGTTTGGTGTGGCACAAACTTGGGAGCCATGGAGTGAGCAGACAAAACATGCATGAAGATAATACGGAACAAAGTTATGGCATGTAAGATGTGACCCTTGGTCCCTTGGCAAAATAATCAAAATTCGAGCTAGTCACTTGTGGGTGACTATACAAATGTATGTGAGTAGTTTGTCTATTAGAAAACGATAGGCTATGCGGGTTGGTTTAGTTCAAAAACTGCAACATGTAGCATCTCAATCTTGATGATGGTGGACTAGAAATATGTAGTGAATGTTGCCAAAATGGTGTGGTGGTTGCGGCCGGCCTCCAATCCAGTCCTCCATTTTGGTGGGCCCACCACACCCAAGGCAACCCTCGTTCTGTTCCGTCCCGTCCGGATGGGGGTGTTGGTGTTGCAATAAATACATATGTATGTATGTATGTATGTATGTACATACACATACATACATACATACACATGTAGTAAGTAGGAATTATATGTGTGAACTTGAAGGAAGGTCAAGGAAGGCCAAATTAAATGAAGTGTGTCCCGTCCGTCTTTCTCTTTCCTTAAAAGTTAAAAGACAAAACAAACAGACAGACAGACAGAGAGAGAGAGAGAGAGAGAGAGAAAAGGAATGAGAAGAAGCAGAACGAAGGAAGTAACCAAGAAACAAAATTTACGTCTTCTGCAGGCTTCTCTATCAGGTATGTACTAATAATATCCATGGTCTCATCTTCCAATCATTTTTCTTCATTTCAATGGAAAGCTCCTCCAATCTCAGACTCGATCTGTGGTGGTGGTGCCTTTTGTATCTATATCTGTGTATTTGTGTTTGGATTTGTATGTAATTCTATTTTTTTCCCCTCCTAGCTTCACTTTTTTGCAAATTAAGCTTCGTAATCAGAGCTTGCTGATGAAAACATTTCCGCGTTCACATGCGCTTTCTTAAAAATCAAGAGAAAAACTGTTTTTCGAAGTAAAATAAGTTGTTTTCATGTTCATTGTCTGCCGGACTTATTTATTACCTTGCTCTTCCTTCGCTTCTTCATGGAGAGAGCAAGTTCGTCCATTCTGCTCGCCGAATCTGTGGTGCAGGCAGGATAAGCAAATCTCTCTTGCAAAATCTTAAGGAAATCTTAAAAGAATTCCTTGGAACTGTGATGATCTAAATTCCTTTGCATGGAAAAAGGTTTTCTTTCAAAATATGTCAAGGCAATTCTGTCAAACCATGGTAATTTAGTTTTTCTGCATTAAAAACAACTTTCTTTCACAAACTTAGGTATGTTCAAAATGTAGTAAGAACGACAAAAACCTGTAGTGGCAGACACATACATATCTAATATATCTTGCTGAACTACTTATTTGGCATACGGTTGAAGCATCTTAATTCTCAACCATGCTGAAGGCTCATCTATGTGTATGTAATTTGGCATACTTTTGAAGCATCCTAATTTTCAACCATGCTGAAGTTTCATTCATACTTTATTTGATTTCACTCTTATTCACTTCGTACTTATTCTCATATTCATACCTTTTCTATTGACATATTCTTGTGCCTTTCTCCCTCTTATCTTATAGTTACCTCTACTATTATAACTTTTAGTTTTCACTCCTAATACTACATGGAAATCCTTATATTCATAATTCTTAGCTTATCCTTGCTGCTATTTATGTTGTTGATCTCCATCTTAACTCTACTCTCAACACTCAGCAGTACTAAGAATAAAATGGATAGCTAGACAATGTTGAAGATAACCGTTATCATGGAAAACATACAAGAAGACCTTTATTTGGTGGTTTTAGTGTCAGTGCCTCAATCCCCCCATCGAATGGAATTGGGCACGAAATAAGTATCAAAGAAATGCATAAAAATGTTCTCATATGTACTTGACATACATGTAGGTGTTGGTCTAGTCCTGACACCGTGCTCTCCCTCGAGAAGCAAATAAAAAAGTGGAGTATACCATGTTAGGAAAAGGACAATCACATTTTCAAGCATTGGGCTAATGTTGACATGTTACCTTCCTTTGTGACATGATAAAACGAAAACCATTTATATGGGTATGTGGCACATGAGACTTGTGTATGATTAAGTCTCTGAATAGTGACCTAGGGATCATTTTTGGGTCTGATTCTTTTGTCTTAAAGTGTGAATGGTTTTCTCTCAGGGAATCAAAATATTTACCCTACTCAACAACTCTTTTAAGTATCATCAATTTAAGTCTAAGATTCCTTGAAACATGGACCGCTCTTAAATGGCAGATGAAATATTTCTTCCCCCATGAGGGTCATAGAGAATTAATTTCTATGTCATGAAGTTTCTGAGTACTCAATTGTGCACAACAATTCTAGGTGTATGCTTTTCTCTTGCTAGCAGATTTCCTCAGTTGATTGTTAGTCTTGCGTACCTTTCTTGGGGGGATTCCCACAAACTTTGGTGACAATTGACAAACTTTGGGAGAGGGCTTCAGTGACCATTCGTGCAATTCCTGGTTCTTCACATCATATTGATGGATTACACCTGATCAGCCATGCTATATCATTACTGAGGTCCTCTAAAGGGGTCACAATCCATCATAATAGTTTCCCTCATATAGTACAAACTGGGCTTCACACTTGTTTCCTGCAAGAGGAGCGTTGGGTTAAGAAGTGTATTAAAGACCCTTAACTGAGTCCTTCGGTTCTGAAAATCTATATTAGTGTTGGAGGGTTGCAGCTCCAGACTTGCACTCTCGTTCATCTTTATTATCTCTCTTTCCTAGATTCTTCTCTCTCTAGAATATGCAACTCTTTGAATGCCTTATCTCTTCCACTTTTTCCATTATATTCCCTCTTATTCCTAATTTATTGTACCTATTTGGTAGTACAAGACCCTTCACCCACTTTCCCCAATTTTGTATAAATAGGTTATACCATCCTCTTTCGTGAAGAAATTATTTTTGCTGCTATTTGCAAACAAGCTCTACTCTTTGCAAAAAAATTTGCTACTACTTTCTAACAGCCTTTTCATAGCTTGGCTGTGTCTATTTTTTGTTCTTAACAACTGTTCCGCTACTACCAAAAACAATTTTTCTCACAGTTAGTCCATTGTTTTTCCAAAGATCCCAAAACCACTAAGGCACGCTTTAATCTTGCCTCTATTGCCTCTCTTCATGGAAAGGGTTGTTGAATCCATGCTTTAGGTTCAAACATGTCCCTCACATGTGCTTCCTAGAATCGCATGAGAAGCAAGCAAAAAGATCCAAAAGACACATGAAAACAAAATTGTGTGTTCCGGTTTGATGCAAGATATGGAAGATGGGATGGAACACACAATGCATCACTAAATTCGTCTGTGCGGAGGTCTTTTTGCAATGCCAATGTATCATGAGTCATGACATGAGAAAAATGTGAAGGCTCACTCTTGACACATTATACTACATATGTTGGACCTAACTACAAAATCGTATTTTTTGCCGAACAAGGAAACTGCACACATCATTACATGTTAAAGCCCATCCCTTTGTTTGATTGTGACATTCATCAGTAAAGTTCTTGAACATCGAGAGTTCCTACACATTTTCACATGTTACATGAAAATGTGATGTTTTTGGTCTCATGTGTTATATTTGGCCTGTGAAGACAATAATAAAATCTATCTATCTCTAGAAGAATTGTGATGGTTATCTATATATGCATATGATTTTACGTGTCTACTAACTCTCCGTTGATTGTTAGTTGATGTTCTGGCCTGGTAAACCCATGTTTGTGTTTTTTCAACACTATTATGGTAATCTTTGAGATCTTCCTTTAGTGCTTCTAGATGGACGTAGTGTTCCTTGTATGGATGTGAAATGATTATGATGTCTTCGGCTTATAATAAGTTTGGTATTTAAACTCTTTTGTGGTTGACACTTGCTCACCCTTACCTGTCGACATAATCTGGAATCTCATAGATGTACTACAGAGTGTGAATGAGAGCAGACAAGATATCCTTTTGACCCAATATTTCTTCACCTAATTTGGCATCCTGCTTGGGGTCTCTACCTCTAACAAACTCATTCAATTAGGGCTGCCCTCAATAAATAACTGAGCCCGTTTGCATTATCCCTGTTTGCACCAACTGCGTTCTACAAGATGGTACCCGGTCGTTGTAGCTTGCTTGTATATCAGCACATCTGTTATAGCTTATGAGCTTAAAATAAAAATTCTCATGAAAAAATTTCTAAAAGCAGACTGTCCCATTACAAATAGATTTTCAATAACCTATTACCAATAGCACTAATGTTGTTCTTTTATTATGATTAAAATTATTTAAGTCATATGCCAGATTTAAACTCAACATTCAAAGATTAACTCTAGGCAAGGATTACTAGACAGTTGGGACTCATTATGTGGATGCTCTTGAAAGACAATGTGCACATTTGCAGTTCCAAGAGCCACAAACTAAACAATGGCTATTTTATATGCTTGTGACACCAACACTTCTCTACCGAGTAGAAACGTGGGGACTGAGTCTTAATAAGGAAAATAATTGGAAAGATTTAAAGAAACTTTTAGTCTCAATGATTGCCCACATGCTAAGAAGCAATTCATCTATTGCCCTATAATCGTCGAGGCACTATTCCATTGTAAGACTTGTAGCTTTGGGTCACAATGGAAGGTTCTAGTCACAATGCATAAGCATAAATGCACTACCCCCATTGCAATATAGCTTGGATTGTGATATTATTAACTTGGAAAACAAGATTACCTGGATCAGCCCCAAAATATTAGTTGGTAGGAAGATGACCCACTATAAGACATTTTTACACACTAGAGGATGGATTCATCATCAAGCCATCTTATATGAACATTCATCTATCCTATCCACCGCGCAATGTGATACGGCAACTCTGAACTTCATCACATTAGTTAGAGATTGAGGTAGGCAGATATGCACGAACTCTAGGAGAAAGAATTTGCCGATTGTGTCATCAGGGATTGGAATCTGAAGAACTCTATGTTTGAAACAAGAATGTTTTCTATGAAAAAAGAGGGAAATACCATTGCCTCTTTAAAGGCTTTGGCCCACTATTTAAGGTAATGGGATATGAGGACGAATGGCGCTTGGTGCTTTTCTTGCTAGAACTCGAGACACAGGGACAAGTTGTTGAAGGGCTACAATACAGCCACATAAGTGTATCAACAAAGAACAATCACAACTTTCTTTAGCCCCATCATGCATACTAAAAGTCAATCAGGTAACAAATGGGCTCTTGACCATGCCATAACAAAGGGGTTAGAATAGATCGGGCAATAGCAATTTGGCATGCACGTAGGCCCTAGCATCATGGATCGCGATTTCGCGAGCCTTGTCATCTGACAAAAAAATGCTAGAGATCTTTCGAAGACAAAAATTACAATATATTTTACATGAGAATGTTACATGTACCCATAACAAGAATCTTTAGTCAGTTTTTATCTTGTTTACTTTTTTTTTACTTAGCAATATATATTTTGGTTTTCTATTCTCAAAGACGAAACAAGACTGACAATGTAATATCTAGCTTGGGCTTTTAGGCCATTTTGGCCTCATACAAGGTATTAATATATTAGTGTGAGAGGATTGAGAGGATAATAGTTCTTTTTTCCATGAAATTTGAAATACTTGCAGATAAAGACTGAAAATGCCAGGAGAATCTTTTGGTAAGGTTGCCCTTAAAGAGGCACGTCGCAATTGGCCATTTGTGCTTGGATTCGGGGTTACACTGTCCCTTGTTTTGAAGATGTCGTTGGGTCTAACTCGTAAGATGCCCTTTACTTTATCCTGATTTTAATATATATTATATTTTATGCTAAATGCAAGATGTGTGCCCACACTCCAGCTGAAGATGCAAAGCACTCTCCTTTTGTGAAGGAACATCATTGAAGGTTAGTCTTACAATCGTTGTGAAAATACTATCATTTTGTTTTTTTCGTCTTTTCACCTGTGAAGCTTCATTGAACTTATTATCTCACTTTGCAGCTGATGGTGAATTCTTGCCTTTCTTGCATTGTTGCTGATGCTGGGATGATAGTAGTGGAATCTTCTGTTAGACATTCATGCTGAATTTTAAGTTGAATAATTTTTTAATAACCCTGTTTAGATTAAAGTAATGCTGACTCAACTCTTGAATTATGTTAAGGCTCAAATTTTTTGCCACAGCAATATTTGCAATTGAATTGTGATGTTTAATGTCGTAGTATGGGGGGTTCATTCATGAAATCAGTAGGGTGCATGATATTTTTGCTTGATCTCTTTCTTGACCTCTCCCTCACACACGTCGCAAATTATGTGAAAGAGAGCTAGCTAATCTTTCAAGCATATCAAAGAGAAATACACCACCCTCTTTACAACTAAACTGTTTTACAATAGATCGTAGTATGAACCATATATACCATACATGCATTTGCATTCGAGAATGTTTCAATCATTCGAGTATAGTAAACACCCTCGAAGTATAGTAAATACTAAATACCATACTTTTATATTCATTATTTATCATAAGTTTTTTTTTAAGGTAAAAAGTGTAAAAAAAGAAATCATAATATTTTGATAACATATGTATTCCACTAGGCTGAGACTAGCAATCTGCCAAATAGTCACTATAGAGCTTGCGAACAAATGCTAACAGAGAACGCAGTCTACCAAGGTTCAAGGTCCAAGGTACATGGGGCATTGGCACCAAATCATGATATCATTGCTTACCATGTTTGATCAACCAGCCATATGCACACAAAGAACGCCATGGCTTCACTTCATTCCACCAACCAGCATCAAATACTACATCCCTCACTGCTATTCATTCCCTTCATTAGTTATGCAACTTCATGCTTGTATATCCCATCTTTGGAATTATTTCATCTCATGCATGGTTTTATTATCATGGACATGTAGGGAACCTAGAGGTTTTGATGCGTTTTAAGATTGATGATGATTTGTAATCATTATTTGAATGCACTCATTTTATAATCATGATTTGTTTCATTGACTGATTTTGACCTCTAATAGATGTTAATATATCCCTTTCTTTCTCTCCTCCATCCCACTTCAATTTATCTAATTTCTTTTATCATTCAATGGTAACCAATTTTTTTCTCAACCAGAAAATGTGTGACATAATCAAATAGTACCAAGGGATTATCTTTTTGACCAAGCGTATTAATATGACTTTGAGAAAAGTCGATATACAAGAGGATCAAACACGTTTTCAATAATTTCAGACTACACAAATTTTCTCACACGGGGGTGCTATACACTCATGGGTGAATGAATGTTTGCATCACCCATTTGCGCAGCAAAATGTCAAGAGGTCTTTTTCATCAGCAAGCTGTCCTATAGGAAAGAGCCTTGTTTCATGGTGGTATACTAAACATTGATGGACAATCATTAGGGAATGGAAGAATATTTCACATTTTGTATTCTTTTATTTAGAAGTGTAACAGGAGGGAACACTGAGATAGCCAAACTCTTTCATGTTGACTGCAAATACATATCCCCCTAGGCTTCTTTTAAATTTTAGGGTGGGCCTATAGTTTTAAAAAATTTACAAAAACACATCTGTGATAGATTAAAATTAAAGATTAACAGCCTAATCGAACTAAGAATATATAATTACCATTTCGAAACAGCTCCGAGCACAAGAATGCCAATCTGCAAGGCATTCTAGCACAACATTAACAAGAGGTTTGTTATATCAATTGTTTAACACTTTGTAGACAACATGGTAGTCCCTGGTATAAGTAAAGATTGAAAGAAATATACTTGTTCTTGTGTATATAACTGAATTTACATTTTGAGATGGTGATAAAGAAAAGAATGCTGAGCAGTTTCAAGACTGAAAGTGCAGCATAGTTCATACAAAACCCATATTTACACAACTTTGAGAAGAGCTACAACGGAAGTAAATCTTACAAATGTACAAATTTCTGTGAGGCATACTATGTTGAAAGACTTATTTTCTACAGGATGTTATGATGCCCCTGAAAACACACATCTAATCTTTATACTGATTGGCATGGGCCCTTTGTTCTACACATTTTCATATGACAATAACATGGTTGTTTGACAGAAACCTAGTACTTGCTTCTATACCTTTTCATATGGCAATAACGTAGTTGTTTGACAGCAACCTAGTACTTGCATCGTTCACCATAATGCTATTTTCATTCTGAGGAATCTGATGCTTGACAACACTGAATCTTGCATTTAAGCATTGAAAGAGAGGCAGTAGACATACATAAAGAACTGCAATAGAAAAAGGCGCAAAAATGGACCAGCCAATAATCTGATTTGACATGATCAGGAAAACCAAGTGAGATTTTTATGATAGAAAGAAGAACCTCAGAAGAAATATTCTGGATGAAATGAGAGTAAACGACACGGTGAGACTTCAGATATAGAAATGAGTCACTTAAAAAGGGAAGAAATACACGTACCGCATGTAATACACCAAACACCAGTGCTTCAGGTTCATGCTTTCTGAAGGCATCCCATAATCCACTTGAAGATATTGAATAGTGATCTCCCCCAGTAACTAATTCTCCAACTCGCATGAAAGGAACCAGAAGCCTGTATATCATACAAGTGGTAGAATCAAATGGACGTGATATTCCATATATGCATCAACACAGTTACAGAAAGCTTTGAAATGAATGTAGGGTGCTTGCCTATATATTGGAAAAGAAAAAGGAAAATGAACTTACCCTAGTTCAAATATGGATGACAGAATGTGTCCAAGCATCAAGGTTGGAACATGGCAATATCTCTGGAGAACCATGGCAGCTATTGCGCACAATAGAAGAGGCACCCCTGAAAGATCCGGTAACATATGGTTTTTATAGAACATGCATAAAACAAAATAGGGAACCTAAAGAAATATGACAATATATGAAAATCCAAGGTCCATAATTTAGACATCATCACACATTAAGCGATCATAAATCATTAAGAGTACACGTATACTCATAAGTGTTGTAGTGCAAAATTGCTAACCTATTTGCATAACAATTTCTGAGTTCCTTTCTTAATTATGATACAAAAGCCCACTATTATACCTTGTGTTCACCAAACAATTGAATTCCTGATTGTTTTTTGAAACCAAGAATGCATAAATATTTTTCATAAGACAAACGATGAGTGTCTTGTATCACTCACATATATTTCAAACTTCTGGAATAAGTAAATCTTAGTTATCTTAGCAATAAACCGATGTAGTCATTTTAGTAATTTACCACAAACAGGGAAGACTCCAACTGTGAGACCAAGAGCTGCTGAAAGAGACAAGAGTTTCGGCTCCAACCCCCTGTAAAGCATGATATTTCACCATTATTCACTTAATTTGGGAAGAAATACACCATGTAATGCTTCTTTTTTCTGACCTTAGAACCTCCCATTCTGTCATTGGGTTAAAGAAGAAGGAAAATAATGAAACAAAATGAAGAGATCTGTCTAACCTTTGTAGAATGACAAACAACGGATCGACAAACTTTTGCCTTCCCCATCTAACTACCCATGCTTTCTGCCACATGGCTTTCTTGATGACAACAAGCTCATTTCTATGCTTCACAGACAACTGAGGAATCATAACTTCGTTTTCTTTGCGAAAATCAAACGAAATCTCGCTCTCAACCATTGATGTTAATGATGATGTTGCTGTTGATGTTGTTGTTGTTGTTGTTGTTGTTGTTGTTGTTGTTGTTGTTGTTGTTGTTGTTGTTGTTGTTGTTGGAGGCAAGAGCGGTTCCAAAGACATAATTGATGAAAGTTGACGGCTAAGAATGTATAAATAAACACATCCTTTTATTGAAGCAGCAATATATCAGGTATGGAAAGACCTAAACTTAGCAAGAGCCTGGCACTGTGTGATATTAGGGAAAATAATACCTCATGTGAGCATAGCAAGGTCTTGTGATTGTGTCACATTAGGACAGGAAAAACCTACTTTGAGCATAACAAGATCTTGTGACTGTCTATGTCTGTACCTGCGTGCATATAAATAGAGAGAGAAAGAGACCAAGCCACAACTCCAGGCAAGGAACCTGCCTGAAATAGCAAAGATGCAGATATGAATGTAAATGCTTTGGTTTTGCTATCTATCACGATCAAAAATCAGTTACAAGTTGGGACTAAACTCTCAAACTTTCAAGAAATGGTGTTCTTTTTGCGACAGTGACTGTATGTCTAAGAACATCCATGAAGCCGTGGCCTCAGAAATATTCAAGAGATAACTAGGATGAAGATTTAAAGGTGTTGTAAGATTCTTCCGGATACCTGTGTCAAGAACAGCTGTAAATATGTTGAAATTTTGGAAAGTAAACACTCCGTATTTCAAGAAATGATGTAAATCTGCACCTGTATAGATGGAAGAGTCCTAACACGGATGATTATGCGAAGGGAATATAGCTAAGATTATTTTTCCTACCCGCTCAATAGCTTCTGCAAACCATCATCCTTTCAGGAAATGATGTACTTTTGCATCTGTCGGATGAATGAATCTCATCACAGATAATACAAAAGATTAGAACATTCTTCTTTCAACCAAATCGAGGGCTTCTGAGCATCTCTTGAAAGACTTGAGAGGAAAATCCTAAAACTTCCAAGGGATGATGTAATTTTGCTCCTGTCTGTGCATATGGAGATGATTTCACTACATCCGTCAAAAGAAACTTGCTTTGATATAGCAATGACGAAGATTCGAAACTCTAATCGCTATATGGTCCCAAATTCTGTTAAAACTTGCAAAAAAGCTCCTTCTACCTGCTCAAGAACCTTCTGCCAATCTAGTGAAGCTGAATAGAAAGAATTTTCTAACTTGTCCAAAAGATCTTCTCTGAATCTGTTAAAGCTTGCGAAGAAACCCTAATCCCATGAAGGATGACGGGGTGAGCTTCTGAGGAAGAAAAGAGAACCCTGTTCCTGCAGAAACAAGGGGGAAAGAAGATGAGGATTTAAGGGAGACGTAAAAGGCGTTTGTTCCTGATGTCATTCGACCGCACCCCTCTTCTACTTTTTGGGTTTGCGTCTGCAGAAATCAATGGCTTTTCTTTCTTTTCTTCTTCTTTTTCTGATGCACCGATACATACATACATACATACATACATACATACGACTACGACTCACGAGAGAAATAGAAAAGAGAAGAGAAGAAAAGCGCTGGCTGGCTGCTCACCTCAAAACTATACTATACTATATATATGTATGTATGTATGTACATTATACGTATACATACATACATTATATATATGTACATATATAATTCACGCTATTTATGTATGTATGATTTTACGTTTTTATTTTTTGGGGTCTTTTCCCACACTTGGGGGAGTTAAAACTCAAAGAGACCAAACACAACAACAACAACAACAACTTTGTAGCTCGCTTGGTTTGGTAAAATGTTGCCTCTTACTAGAAGTAGGGAGCTGATTGGTGAAGGTCATGTAGCCTTCAAACCCTAAAGGTATCTAAATAAATTAAGAGATATGATATGTACATACATATAGAATAACAAGAAGGTAAAATATTTGGGTCTTGAACCCATCCAAGACATTGTGTTAGTAGTTTAACTAAAAAACTTACCACTAGGGTAAGTTCATTGCAGTAATAAAATAAAGATAGAAAGCCAAGAGTACAAACCTTATTAAGCAAGAGAGGGTCGTACCCGCAAGAGAAGAAAAGTAGTAGTAGGTTCATCAGAGATAAATAGATTTTTATTATCATCTTCGCAATTTTGCTGATGACTGTTGCAATCACGAGTGCACAATATGACTGTGAGGGAAATCCATGCAAGGATTGATTGGGTTTGGTTGAACATATGTGGAGAGCATAGTTGAACACGATCAGTGACAGAGCATTACATCAAAGTGGGATACGTAGACTCCCAAACTTGTTTCAGGCAAACTGTGCATAGTCAACTACTCTCATCACTCGTGCCCCAACGCCCTACCCTATCTCACATTGTAGTGTGATTTCAGTCACATGGAAGCAATGGTTCAAATGGTAGACAAACGAATGGACTCTAACAGTATTGACGTGTGCAGTTTCCCCCAGACGAAGAATATGGCTTTGTAATTAGGTAAAACATATGTAGTATAATGTGTGAAGAGTAAGCCTCCACATTTTCTCATGTCATATTGATACATTGGCATTAAGAAAAGCTATCATTCACAAAGGAATCTAGTGTTGCATCCAATCTTTCAAACCATTTCTCCATATCTTGCACCAACTAGAACACAAAAATTTGCATTACGTGTGTTTTGTATCTTTTTGTTTGCTTCTCATGCGATTCTAAGAAGTTGATGCAAGGGACTTTTTTGAGCTTTATTGGTGTATTCGACAACCCTTTTCGATGGCCATGATCTCAACAAGCCATGATCTATTCTCAAGAAGTAGGAGGGAATGTGGAGTTTATTTCTTAACTTAGAAAAGCTTTGTAAGAAAATATTTTTTTTCATTTTCAAACTCTTTCCAAATGAACTTAAAGATGTTATCGCCCTATACTTCCACTCCACAGAGAAACATTGTTATCACCAATGTATCATAAAGGTATTCCTTGAAGACCCAACACTTAATTTCGGTAAAAGAATACGTGCGGAAGTTTAACAGACGCAACCGGGTAACAACAACAAAAGGCAAAGAAGATGAGCAAGGTTTAATGGAAAGCTTAATCAACACAACGTACACGAGAGAGACAGAGAGAGCAAAACACAGAAAACTCAATTCCAAAAGAATACTCTAAAACTCTATACATAGGATGTGCTCAAAGAGCACTTTTATACAAGTCCATACGGATTGACAGAAGTATTGACACATACTTCAATGCTCATCAATGAGCCTCTACACTAACTCCCAAAATATATTTCTCTGCAGAATATCTATCCAACGGCCTCCCAGTTTACACACCCAGTCTACGCACTCGTTTACGCATCGGTTTACACACCCAATGTTGAGCTTGTATCTCAACACTCCCCCTCAAGCTCAACTTGAGGTTCAGCCTGCTCTTCCGGATCTTCTCTTCGGCTTCTCCTGGCTTCATGCCTTGCTCGCGCTCCTCAACCCGTTCGATTCCCTACGCCTCGACTCTTTTGGTCGGCTTGTCTGCTCGTGCAGCCTTTCTCAGCTCCCTTGCTATCGTGGTGTTGGCGCCTCTTCCGCAACCCTTTCCTCCACTTGGCCTTCAGTTGATTCGGCGTCTCCGAATTGAACATTCAAACCGAATTGGATGTCTCCAATTCGTTTCCGCTCTTGCCCAAATGGACTGTCTCAAATTTGTCTTCTATCTTCAGGCCCTTAACCACATCAGATCATGTCTTGGTCTTGGCCTTCTCGCCCTTCTTGGCTTCAACTCCCCCTTGTTCGGCTGACTCCGGCTATTCCCTTCGGCTGTTGCCCTTGTTTCCGCCTTAGACTTCTTCAGCCGACCCGAAATCGAATTCTTCATCCGACTCAACTTCGCGGTCACCTCTATTCCTTTCTTGCTCCCTTTCTTGGTCTTTTCTCCCCCCTCAAGTTTGGCACATCAAGGTGCCGCAAATCAAGCACACCCGAAAATTGCCGCAACTTGTCGAGACCAAGGGGCTTGGTGAAGATGTCGACATTATGTTGATCCGTTGGAACATACACTAGTTTGACTTCACCGGAGAGGACATGCTCGCGGACAAAATGGTAGTGCACCTCAATGTGCTTGGTCCAGGTGTGGAAGGCGGGGTTTTTCGCCAATTGGATGCTACTGAGATTGTCGCAGTAGATCGTCGTCGGAGCGGACACCTCCACCTGCAGATCCTTGAGTAGCCTCTTGAGCCAAATGACTTTGCATGTCACGATAGTCGCTCCTTGATACTTAGCCTCCGTGCTCGACAGTGCGACTGTCGGCTGCTTCTTGCTGCTCTAGGTGATCACAGTGCTCCCAAGCGAGAAAGCAAACCCAGATGTGGATCTATGATCGTCGGCGTTTCCAGCCCAATCGGAATCCGAGTAGCCGACGAGCTGTTCGGCAATACTGGTCCGATATAGCAATGCCCTATCCTTAGTGCCGCAGACATAACACAATATCCTTTGCGCGCATTGAAGGTGTTCAGTCGTGGGTTGCGACATAAATTGATTGATCAGACCGACCGGGTAACTGACATCCAGCCAAGTGATCAATACATTAAATACAAGACGGAACATTAATATAAGAGCGTGTTATTATTGTCTATCTGATCTTTATTCCATCACGTGTTTAATTTATTGATCTTACGCATGTAACATTGTGTGTTGTGAATCGGATCTCCACTGGACGTTAACCGGTTGAAGCCTATCAGAGTCGGAAATCCTTATCGTAACCACCCCTTTGGTGAAGTGATCCGGAAGGATACCCTATGTTAGTGGCTAGTCTGGCCCAGGAGTAACACAATTTTGGCGACCACGATTCCTACGGAAAGTAGTGAACAACGGGGGGATGGATGACTAGGCCAACGAACGACGCGAGTCGAGAATGAACATTTGACCCCCCTTTTTGTCCGCGAGTGATGAGTTGACCCTCTTTCTTGATGAAGCAACCGCCTTGATTAAATTGAACTTGCATCCCTTGCTCAACAATTTGGCTAACGGAGACCAAATTCTTCATAATGGTAGGTACATGCAAGAAATTCTTAATGTAAGTTTGGTTGCCTTCTTATTACTTCTAGGCCGGACTAGCCACTAACACAGGGTGTCTTGCCGGATCACTTCACCAAAGGGGTGGTTATGGTAATAATTTCCGACTTTGTAGGCTTCAGCCAGTTAATGTCCGGTGGAGATCCAATTCACAACACACATTGTTACATGCGTAAGATCAATACATTAAAGACAGGATGGAACATTAATATAAGCGCATGTTATTATTTTTTATCTGATCTTTATTCCGTCCCGTGTTTAATGTATTGATCTTACGCATGTAACATTGTGTGTTGTGAATCGGATCTCCACCGTATGTTAACCGGTTGAAGCCTATCAGAGTCGGAACCTTATCGTAACCACCCCTTTGGTGAAGTGATCCGGAAGGACACCCTGTGTTAGTGGTTAGTCTGGCCCAGGATTAACACAGTTTTGGCGACCACGATTCCTACGGAAAGCCGCGAACAATGGGGGGATGGTGACTAGGCCAACGAACGACCCAGTCGCTGAACGAGCAAAAAGATTGGCCAAGAGACTGCGGAAGCGGGAGGCTTACCAACAGGCAGCTGAGGAGATCTGGTTGGATTGGTCTTTTTCTAGAGTGATTCGGCGGGTTGTGGGTGAGAGAGATTCAGGAGCGTTCTTGGCTATTGAATCGTATTCAAACGGGGAGCACAGTGCGCAGTCCAATTATCGGAGCAATCACAACACCCTGGAAAGCCCGGAAGACGATGGTTCGGAAAACATACCGACGCCAGAACCGGAAACGATAAAACCGGCATCCCCGGTTAACGAAACAGGGTCAGACGAGCAAGTACCGACACCACCACACAACCAAATGGAGACTCAAGAGGAACAGGCTCTGATATCACCTCCCAAGTCACCAAAGAAACAAGAGGAGCGGGTATTGACACCACCTCTGACAGACCCGATAGACGACGACACCATGCCGTACCAGTATTCGAAATATCAGGATGACCCGGACGTGGAAGCCCACATATACACCTTCCTCCAAACATGGGAGGCGAACCACGTGTCCCAACGTCTGAACGAAGTGGAGGCCGAGTGGTTAAAGATAGCGGAATTCAACATGACCTTGGAGGGATTGGCGGCACGATGACACTCTAAGCACCTTCCCGACAGTATTGACACATTTGAAGAGTTAAAAACAAGGTTTCTACGATTCTTCCACAGGTACGTGGATCAAAGGGAAATTGACGGACAATTCTATACGACACGATAGGACCCAACAGAAACCATTCAACAATTCGTCATACGGTTCCAGGAAATGCATAATCAACTCACCAGAGCACCGCTGGAAGAAGAAGCAAAAGCGGTATTTTTGGCGGCGCTCCGGGAACCCCTCCGAATAGTGTGTGCAATCATAGATTTTCGGATCAGCACAATAGACCAGGTCATCAACCAGGTCATGGACATGGACAAGAACAACTCTTGGCTAACGATGGGGGCACTCCAACGACCACTCCCTACCGAAGAGGACCTATGGTTTCGCCAGACGGTCCAATGCACGACGTGCCTTAATTCTGAGCACTCAACGGTAGAATGCACGATGAGATCACAATGCATGCTATGCCATTCCCGGTAACACATAATGGACTGCTGTGAATATAATCTGCTAAACCGGCATGCGGCACCAATCCGGCATATTGAACCACCCCGGACCAACTGACAAGACGAAGAAGAACGGTTCCGGTGAGATGATCATTATAGACCGATCCAAGACGTCCGATACGAAGATAGACGGGACGAGTATGACCGAGACCGTAATGATAGAGGCCGTGACTATAACCGTGATCGATATGATCGTGATTACTCCCCCAGCCATAATCGGAGGAGGGATGACCAACGAGGAGACTATGCAGATTCGGATAGGTGCCGACAAGGATATCGGAACAACTGATGCTACAAAAAAAAACGGAATGCTCGAAGAGAGGAGCGTCGAGAACCGGGAAAGGATTATCAATGAGAGCTGGATAGAAACATCACAGGTGTTCAATCGGAGAAATGATCGAATAGACATGAACAAGTCGGATAGAAACCGACCAGAGTGGAAAGAACGACCAGAATATTCGGAAACCAGCTGGAATAGTCGGATAATGGCTGGAGCAGCCGGAGCGACTGAGGGCCAGACAAGGCCAAAGAAACAAACAAACGGTCGGGACAACGGACCGAATGCACAGTCGGAAGATGACAATGACGCCGGACAATGGCAGAAGCATAACCGATGCAACGGTTGGATAGGCGGCTAAATAATGGCAAGGGCTAGACAGACGAGGCGACAAAGATGGAGAAAGAGGTTCTGGACGACGACAGAACAAGCAAAGAAATGAAGACAATGATGGAAAACGCAAACGGAGTGACGACAGCGGCGTACCAACAACGCAGCCAAAGCCGATGCCGGAACCGGAAATGCCAAACGGAGATGGCCAGACAAGGACGACAACAGCGGTCGGAGATGGCCACGGTGGGAGATGGAGACAGAGACGGAGATGGCCACAACGGGAGATGGAGACGGACCCAGAACGACGGATGAGCGGCCAAATAGTGGGCGAGGAGCGGCCGGAATAGCCGAACAGTGGCTAGAGTGGCCAGACGAGCTGGAAAGAGAACCGCCAAACAACAACCGGAATGGGCCGAACCGTCGGAACGGTGATGGAGTCGGGACCACGATCGGACTGCAGTGGCCACATACCAACGGCTAGAGTGGTGGCCAACCAGTAACGGCCCGGTCGGACAGAGACAATGACCGGATGGATTGGCGGTCGTGCAGTGGTAGTGGCAGATGTCGGATAACGTTGCCGGATAACGGCTGAATTGATTTCCGGAATGCACAAAGACACATAACGGCCGGACAGAGACGACCGAACAGGCCGGACGACGGAGATAACCGAACGGACGGCTAGACAACAACGGAAGCGTAACCAAACAAGGGGCCGGATAGGCCAGACGGACACAAAGACTGGAGACGAAAACGGTTGGACATACGAGTGGACAGCAGATGGCCGGACAGCAGCCAACGGCCGGAAGGATTGATGGCGGCCTGAAACCCTAAACAGACAACCGGAGTTGCCGAAACGATGGGCTGGATGGCAATGGAGCCGGAGACAGAGATGGAATAACTAGGAGGAACCGAAATGGTTGGAATGGCCGGTCAACAACCGGAATGGCCAAACAGCCAGTGGCTGAATAGAGAGACAGAGACCATGGACAAAGCCGACAACCACCATAGGCGGAGACCTGACAGGAGGCTGACGGGATACGTCAAAACAGAAAAGAAAGAAGAAGAATAAGTAGAAAATAAGAAGAAACGAAGAAGGAAAACGCAAGAAGGAGAGAGAAGAAGAACAGATCGATACATCAATACAACAAGAAGAAGAGGATGGCGTCAATGAGAAATCTAAGAAACATACATAGAAGAAACAGATAGAGAAGTGAGCGAGACAAAATCAAGAGAGAGGAGGGGAATAATAATAATAATAATAAATAAATCAATAAAAAGAAAGGGCAAGAGAGAATGATAGGGGTATCGAACATAATTATAAAAACATGATGGTACATAATACAATTTTCAAAACCAAAGGGCATTGTCATTTGTTTAGAAAATTTGAGGCTACAATACCTAAATTTAAAAACTCATCCACCTAAAGAAATGGACATGATCGACCATGACAACTCACACAAAATTAAAGGAAGAACACACATACACACAATGTGCTTTTGGACCCATGATGAAGTTCATGAACCGACAGAACGGGGATGTTCGTGTCGATGAAGTTGTAGACCGAAGGAGATGTCGAGTCAAGCGCTCCGATCAAGGGAGTCGATTGTTGAGACGACCAATGGAAATTCTGGTCGAAGAAAGATTATGATCAAGGCATGTGGGATCGACGTGCAAGGCACTCTCCCATGGGCGTGCCATATTGTGTTACCGTACGAGATGTACGGGTGATTGATAAGTGTGATAAGTGAGGGTGAAAGATGTAATGTGTTGATATGTATGTGTAATTGTAGAAACAAATAGCGTGCTGAAGCAATAGAAAACAGAAAACAGAGAACAGGTTTAATGGAGAGCTTAAATGTACGTGAGAGAGACAGAGAGAGAGAGCACACAGAAACTTAATTCAAAAAATACTACTCAGTCTGTACATCGTATGTGTTCAGTGAATACTTTTATACAAGTCCATCCGGACTGACAGAAGTACCGTGTACTTCAATGCTTACACGAGTGTCTGACACTAACTATGAGATATTAACTCCCTAGTAGACTAGCTGCTACTTGGCTTCCTGTTATTGCTTGATGCAGCTAATCGGCTCCCCAACTCACCGGCTCACCGATCCGGCTCATCCTTCTGGATGCCGATCCGGCTCAAGCTTATTCAGCCGATCCGGATCCAGTTCAGCTTGCCGCTCAACACTCCCCCTCAAGCTCATTTTGAGGTCAGATCGTAGTGTCAATCTCTATGGCAGCCGGTCCTTCCACTTGGCTCCTTCTGGCATCACTCTGCCTCGCTCGCGCTCCTCGTCCGGTCCGGTCCAGTCCCCTTTGCCACGACCCTTCTGTTCCTATGCACCTCGACTTCCTTGCTTGGCTTGTCTGCTCAACAGGCCCAATTCAGCTCCCTCGCTGTTGTGACTTTGGTTTTTGTCGATTCGCCGATCCCTTCGTGTTGGCATCGACTTTTGCTACCTTCTGGTCCTCTTGGCCTTGAATTGATCCGGTTCTTCCGAATCCTTCTGTAGAACCGAATCGGTTGTCTCTGATTCGTTCCAGCTCTTGTTCGAATCGGTTGCTCCCGATTCGTGTTCTGGTTCCAAGCCCTTCACCACATCAGACCATGTTCGGGTCTTGGCCTTCTTCTTCCGGTCGGCTCTATTCTTCTTGACTCTGCCTCCGTTGCCGCTTGTTCGGATGTGTCAACTTCCTTTGTCGACTCGGCTCCTTTCTTCTTCCTTTCTCTCCCCTTGTCGGTTCTTCCCTCACTGGTGCAATCGGTAGTCTCTTTGCCTTTGCCCGTTCTGGTGGTGTCTTTGCCCATTCTCCCCCTCAAGTGTGGCACGTCGAGATGCTAAACACCAAGCCTTTCGGTGAAGTGCTGCAACTTGTCTGATCCGAGCGGTTTGGTGAAGATGTCGGCAACTTGCCGATCCGTATGAACATACCGAAGTTCGACTTCACCGCTCAGGACACGCTCACGCACGAAGTGGTAGTGCACTTCTATGTGCTTTGTGCGAGCATGGAATACGGGATTCTTGGCGAGCTGCATGCTGCTTATGTTGTCGTAGTAGATCAGGATCAAGGTCGGCACCTTGATCCGCAGGTCTTGCAGCAGTCGCCGAAGCCAAATGGCTTCACAAGTGGCAATGGTAGCGCCCCGGTATTCAGCCTCAGTGCTCGACAGAGCCACTGTTGGCTGCTTTTTGCTACTCCACGCTACAACCGCGCTACCTAGGGAAAACGTATAGATGGAAGTTTATCGGCGATCTGATGCATCGCCGACCCAGTTGGCATAAGTGTAACCGACTAGCTCTTCGGTTATACCTCGTTGGTATAACAGTCCCCAGTCCTTCGTGCCACTCACATACCGTAGTATTCGGTGAGCGCACTGAAGATGCTCTACGGTTGGCTTCTGCATGAATTGTCTAATCACATCGACCGGATAGGTGATGTCGGGTCGGGTGATGATCAAATATATAAGGCTTCCGACAATTTGTTGGAATTGTTTGTCATTGCAAGCTGGTCCGGAGTTGGGGCAGAGCTTTTGTTTCCGGTCCAAGGGTGTAGAAATAGGGCGACATTCCGTCATGCCGAACTTGTACAACATATTCAACACATAGTGTCTTTGTGAGAGCAATATGCCTTTGGGGGTTCGGATCACCTCGATCCCAAGGAAATATTGAAGGTCCCCCAGGTCCTTCATCTCAAATGCGTCCGACAGCTGGGACTTGACTCGGTTGATTTCATCGAGTCCGGGTTCGGTGATGACTAGATCATCAACATACAACAAGATGCATACCGGACCGTCCGAACCTTTCCGGATGAACAACGAAGAGTCAGACTTGGAGGCCGCAAACCCCATCTTACGCAACCAGTGCATGATCTTCGTATTCCAAGCTCGGGGGGCTTGCTTCAGGCCATAAAGTGACTTCTTCAACCGGCATACAACCGACTTGTTCATCTCCAACTGAAAACCGGGAGGTTGGGTCATAAAGACCTCTTCTTCTAGATCGCCTTGAAGAAATGCATTCTTCACGTCCATCTGGTGAAGATGCCACTCCCTTGCCGCAGCAACTGCTAGCACCACACGAACCGTCGTCATCTTCGCTACTGGAGTGAAGGTCTCGTCATAGTCAATTCCGTGGGTCTGTGCGTATCCCTTCACCACTAACCGGGCCTTGTACCGGTTAACTGAACCGTCGGCGTTGTACTTTACCTTGTACACCCACTTGCATCCGATCGGTTTACTGTGATGGGGAGGGTCAACCAGGTCCCATGTATCGTTGGCATCAAGTGCCCGCATCTCTTCTTCCATAGCAGCACACCAATGTGCGTCCTTTGCCGCTTTTGCGTAGCTCTCTTGCTCATGCACTTCCGCCACCTTGGTCATGTACGCATAGTGATGCGCCATGTACACATTGTACCCATACCGCTTAATAGGTTCCTTCTGGCGGGTTGACTGGCGTAACCCACCGTTACCCTGTTTGAGGCCCTTCTTGGCCGGTTCGGTCTTCGGTGCCGAAGAACCGTCATTTTCCTTTTTGGAGTCGGATCCACTCTAATCCGACTCATCATTACCGGTTTCATAATCTGACATCTTCTTCTTCCCCTTCTCTTTGCGCGTGAACCGTCTCCTTGGTTCCTTGCGCGGGGAGAGCACAACAGAGTCTTCACTACTCGCCGGTTCCTCTTCTGACTGGTCGGATTGACCCAGTCTCTCGTTCAGCCCACTCAACCGAAATGATTCCGGACTTTCTTCTTGAGTCCCGGATTCATCATCTTCTATCTGGACCGATTTAGGCTCACTAGCCTCATCCTCCGATATCGGGTCGGGGTCGGAAGTTGGAGCCGGTAAGGCATACCATGATGCCGTCTCATCAAATTCAACATCGCGGCTAACTCGGACCTGCTTCGTCCGGGGGTTATAACACTTATACCTCTTTTGCTCATGTGTGTCAGGAATAGTACTAAGACAGAGAAGGAATTAGTACTAAGAGAGGTGAAGAACTCTCGAGAGAAGGAAAGAGTGAGTGAGAGGGAGGGAGAGAGAGATCGAGAGAGAGAGAGAGTGATGATAAGAAAAGAAATATATTATGTGAAGAAAATGTACAGTAGCTAGGAGGCTTAAGACTGGCATTGAACCGATTTGGTTCAAAATAATGCCTTGTGCCTCCTTTTATAGTGTTCTAAGGAATACTCCTGAAGTTTCTAGAATGTTCCAGAGAAATCTGGAATACACATCAATTTTCTATAATAAAACATAAATGAAAATAATATTCTACGTATTACAATGTATAGTCTAATGGTCAAGAGCTCGACCCATGTAGCATAAGGTCATGGGTTCGAGTCTTGCCATATCATGACACTATCCCCCCTTTAAAACGACGAGTGTAACGAGTCGTTTTGGATTGAGGACCCGGTTTGTCTGGATATTGACGATGGAAGTCTTCAAGAAGAGCACGAGCATTGGTGACATTCTCTATCGGTTCCCAAGTATGCTCGTTGGGACTATATCCTAGCCAATCGACTAGATAGTAGAGCTTGTTGCGAACAAGCTTGGAATCAAGGATGGCGGCAATCTCGTACTCAGGTCCATCTTCAAGCTCGATCGGTGGTGGAGGCTGTGTAATTCGTCCTAGGTTGGTGCTCTCTTGATAGGGTTCAAGGAGAGAACTATGAAACACCGGATGTATCCGAAGTTGTGGAGGTAGATCAAGACGAAAAGCGACATCATTAATCTTTCCTATAATACGGAAAGGACCTAATCGCCGATAATCCAACTTCTCGCATGGGCGAGTAGTCTTGATGTGTCATCGAAGTAACCATACCCGATCTCCCATGTTAAAACTAGATGGGAGTCGATGACGATCCGCATAAACCTTGTGTGTTTGTTGAGCTTGTTGGAGATGAGTAGATAAATCCGCTTTTATCTTGCGTAACCTCTCCAAACGATCCTCTGCGCAAGGATTTGTGGACACCTTTGGGGTTTCAAGTACACACCACCTGGGGTGACATCCCGTATAAGCATAAAATGGCTTAACTTTAGTGGATGTGTGGATAGAGTTGTTATAGGCAAATTTGGCGAAGTGGAGAATATTTGCCCAATCATCCTGATGATAGCTGAGAAAGCACCGC
The DNA here is from genome assembly GCF_043228905.1 of Azolla caroliniana. Classification (NCBI taxonomy): domain Eukaryota; kingdom Viridiplantae; phylum Streptophyta; class Polypodiopsida; order Salviniales; family Salviniaceae; genus Azolla; species Azolla caroliniana. The sequence continues at coordinate 12,546,523 of NW_028230442.1, forward strand.
AGATACTCTGTACATGCTTCATGCTCAGTTAGCATTTTTTATTATACAAGCCTTGAGTATCGGGCTGACATAAGTATTGACACTACATGAATGCTCATAAATGAGCCGACTACACAAACTCCCAAAATTATTCGTTTACGAGGATTAATGCTCTAATGGCCTTTCGGTTTACGCACCGATACGACCAAGTTGTGCGTACTAACTTACGCGTCCAGTCTACTCATTGGGTTACGCGCTGTATTACGCACCGAATGTTGAGCTTGTCACTCAACTAATTCCGACCGGTTGAGGGAGGAGGAGAGGGCGAGGGGTCTTCCCATTCTTCCTGGGTTAACGCCAAAATCTTCTCCTATTGTTTCTGTGGTGATGGGGGAGAGGTAAGGATGCGACGAGGGGAAAACGAAGGAGGTGGGTAGAGGACTGTGAGATAATGATTCATCATAGGTAGCAATCGCTTACCGGATTGAAAAGACTCTAGCGCTGCACGGACTCCTTCGTCGGTGATGATTCCCTAATCGATTTTGTTGCCTTCATACACTCTGATGATGATGGTGGCCTTATTCTGTGGCATACTCGTGGGATTTGTATGCACAAAGGCGTATTCCATCAAAATTTGGGCGATTTCCCCAAAAGCCTTGTTTGGTTCTCCGTATGTGCGGTAAGCTTTTCCCGACATCGAATACATCCCGAAGTATTTCTTGAGGGTCGTGTGAGGAGGAATCTCGACCTCATGTTCTCCGCCTCGTGTAAGGTCCAGAGTAGCACGAATCATGTTGTTGGTTACTATGTCAGGGTGGATTCTGTGTGCTATTGCTTGGGCGTCAGGGTGCGATGGGGCATCGATGACCCATAAGTAGCCGCCCAATCCTTGTTGTTGTAGCCAAGAACGGGTTTCCTGTAATGCTGAGAGAGGCATGGTGGACTCGAAGGTTTGCTGACAGGGAGAGTGGGGGGAAGCGATGAGACGACGGCGAGACAGAGAGATGGAAGAAGATTGTTGAGGAGGAAACCGTTGTTCTGTGCAAGGGCTACGAGGGCGAGAGAAGGCATGTTTGCGGGAGTGATGAGAACGAGAGAGAGCTTGGGAGCTTGAAGGTTGTGAAGGCAAGAAAGCTTCTGTGTGAGTGGGCGCGTTGTGTGTGGGGTAGTTTCTTTTATGTGACCGCCTAGGGTTTTGTGTAGGGAGAAGATCCTTTAGATTCTTAGTTGTGGATACCATAATAAGGTATTATGTCCATGCGTCACAGGAGTGCTATGCCTGGTGTGCATGTTCCTTAAATATTCTACTTTAATGTGAAGGTGACTAGTTTGTGCGCCTAAGAAAATGTCGTGATTTGGGGTGATTTGTTAGGTAGTTTAGGTAAGGCTAATTTAAATGATAAAACTATTCCTAATATACAATTTTGGTGGGTAGGTCACTATTTTACCGATGGGGGCACGTGGCCTCCTTCGTGGCGTCGTCCGTGAACTGGTCCGTGCCGTGAGACTCGGCGAAGGGATTATCTAGGGTATTTCCTTGGTAAGGTTGAAGTCGGAATCCATTTACCCAGCTTTTGACGATGTCTCCAGCAAGTGTGCCAAGTTGGAATGTGTCGTTAAACTCGTCAACTATCCAAAAGGGGCCTGTCCATCGGAATCGTAATTTCCCCGTCATGGCACCGAGTCGTGTTTGGAAGACCAGTACCAGTTTGCCGATGGTAAGTGCTTTCTCCGTACCTTTTCGGTGGCGATCGACGAAGGCTTTGCGTTGTTGTTGGCGTTGTTCTAGTTGAGCCATGTTGGCCACTCAATGTTTGCCGAGTTCAAGGAGTTGTTCGAGCCAATATTGCTCTGATTGGTCCTCGGGTAGCCTTTCCTTAACCGGTACTCGGAGACTCAGAACTTGGAACTCGATCGACATGACTGCTTCCAAACCAAAGGCCATCCAAAAGGGTGTAGATTGAATGCTAGTTTTAAATGTGGTGCGATACGCCCATAATGCACTTTGGAGCTTGTCATCCCAATCGGTGAAGTTCTCATTGACGATCTTTTTCAGGATTGTTTACAAAATTTTATTAGTAGATTCCGCCAGTCCATTTGCTTGAGGATAGTACGGTGTACTTTTCTTATGTACGACCGCGTAGTGTGTAGTGAGCTCCTAAATTATGTGGTTTATAAAATGCCCGCCTTGGTCACTAATGAGCTTGATTGGGCATCCATATCGGCACCATAGATGTTTGTTAACGAACTTTGCCGTGGATGCAGTCGTGTTGTCCTGTAGTGCCTTAGCCTCGACCCATTTTGTGCAATAGTCCGTGGCTACGATTATATATTTGTTACCGGTGCGAGCCACGACTAGTTTGAAAGGTCCCACAAAATCTAAGCCCCACTTTTGAAATGGTTCTAACTGGAGAATGGGTTGGTGCGGCATCCGGGCTTGCTCGGTCGGTTGTCCCATGCGTTGACACAAATCGCACTGTCGACAAAATTCATGAGCATCTTTTTTCGTTGTAGGCCACCATAAGGCACTCTACCATATGTTTCTTGTCGTGGCCTCTCCAACGTAATGTCCCCCCACAATTCTGTGATGTGCCTCCTAGAGGATTGCGTGTTTCTCGAATTGACGGATTGCACAACGCCAAATGCCATCCGAGCCTTTGTGGTAGAGGGTGTCGGAGACCAGACAAAAGTTTCGGCTCCGGACAACTAGTCGTTTCTGAGCGTCGAGGGTCAGGTGGTCAGGAGGAGGGCCGGTGCTAAGGAAATGGGTCATCTCCGTGATCCATTTATCTTCATTTTCTTCTGGCACCGTTGTGTTACCGGCCGGCAAAGGAGTCCAGAGTGGGAAACAGAGAGTTAATTAAGTAGTAGGAATGTGGTTGTAATTAAGCTATGAGTGTGGACGGACGGACCGGAAACGGTATGCCGTTCCGGATCCGGACCGATCCCGAACAGGTGCGGATGGCACCGTTTTGTAATACAGACCGGAAACCTATTTAAAGGCCCGGATACAATGTAATAGTTAGCGGTTAATTAATGAAAGCTTAAGCGTTGTTATCTCTCTGTGTTAATTGCCGTTCTGTCTTAATTGTTATATCTTACACGTGTGTTATGAAAGACGATCATAATAAGTAACTTAACCAAGTAGGATTAAGTGTTGAAGTCTAATCCGGTGGCCGTAACACCCTTTGGTGAAGTGTCTCCCGTAGACACCCTGTGTTAGGCCATTGTCCGGCCCGAAGAGTTAACACAGTTTTTGGCGACCACGATTCTTGTTTTTGCAGCGAACGACGGCACGGATGGATGTCTAGATCAACGCACGACCTGGTTACAGATCGAACTCGACGCCTTGCCGAAAGGCAAAGGAGACGCGAGGCTTTCCAGCAAGCAGCGCAGGAAATTAGAGCGGATCGCTCGTTTTCCAACGTAATCCGGAGAGTAGCGGAGGACTCCCTCTGGTTACAGCAAACATCGCACCCGGACGACGACAACAGCTTAAGCAGCCTCCGGGAAACCGAATCCCTTCTCCACGCGTTGGCAAACGGAGAAGGCGAAGCAGAAGCCTTTTCAACATATGAATCAGACTCCGAAGGGGAATACAACGTGCACACGAACTACCGTAGCAGCAACGAAACCCCGGGCGGACCGGAGGACGAAGGATCGGATACCTTACCGACACCGGAACCGAAAGTGCTAACGTTGGAACCCCTGGAACCAGCAGAGGAAGAGCGACCTCCGACACCGGAAGTCGAAGAGGAGAGGCCTCCGGCACCAAAGGAGGAGGAAAAACCACCGACGCCGGAAACAAATCGGGAAAGACCACCCACCCGGAGAAGATTCTGGAATGAGCACCAACACTGCCAGCCCGCGCACCAATACCGGACGACAACATGCCGTTCCAGTACTCCAAGTACAGAGATGATCCGGACGTGGAAGCTCATGTGCACGCCTTTGAACAGACATGGGAAGCCAACCATGTGTCCCAACGATTGACCCCGGAGGAAGAAGAACGCTCTAAGATAGCGGAATTTGGCGTCACATTGGAGGGACCGGCAGCAAGATGGCGCCGGACACAGGACCCGTCTACCATCAACACCTTTGCAGATTTAAAAGCTAAATTCTTGCATTTTTTTCAAAAGGAGGTGGACCAGACCATAATGGTAGGCTTATTTTATACCATCCGGCAAGAGGTAGGGGAGAGCATCCCCCAATTTGTCATCCGGTTTCAACGGATGCATAGTCAGCTTGCCCGCGCACCCCCGGAAGAGGAATTACGGACTATATTCCTAAACGCGCTCCGGGAACCCCTACGCACGGTTTGCACGGTAATCGACTTCCGCACAAGCATCATCGACCAGGTCATTGACCGGGTGAGAGAGATGGAAAAGACAAGCTCCTGGCTCACACTGGGAGCACTTCAACGGGTGTTACCGTCCGATGAAGACCTCTGGTTTCGGCAAGCAATACAGTGCACAACCTGCTTGAATTCCGGACACTCGGCTCTAGAATGCACTATGAGGACGCAATGTGTAATCTGTCAATCCAAGAGCCATACGACGGATAGGTGCGAGTATAATCTGTTGAATCGGCAAGCACCGCCCGTCCGACAAATTGAGCCACGCAGCAGCCGGGATGAAGAAGACGAACGCTGGTGGCGAATGGACCGTGACCGACCGGCACAGGATGTCCGGTATGGCGAGCGACGGGAAAATGATGTCTGGTATGGCGATCGACGGGAAAATGATGTCCGGTACAGTGATCGGCGGGATAACTATGACCGGCATGATCGGTACCAGGATTACAATAGACGATACGAACATTACGACCGGGAGCACTCCCCCAGGTATCGTCAGCAACGGGAGGAATACGACAGATATAACGGGCAACCCCGTCAAGAGTACCGTAATAAGAAGAGCTATAACAAAAAACGGCATTTTAAAAAAGGCGGCTACCCCCGGGATCCGGAACAAGCAGCTCCAAGTAGCCAACCGGAACAAAACCCCGTGCGTACCGTAGGACCTGCCTCGGGTACAACAGACAATGCCGAATCTAGCAATACCCGGAAGGCCTACTGCTACTACTGCCGACAAGAAGGCCATTATAGTAACCAATGCCCGGTGAAGAGCTATGAAAAACGACTGGCGGTAAATATGGTAGTCCCTGAGGTGGCGGATCTGCAGCAGGTGACCACAAGGTCGAAGGGCATGGCCAAAGAATGGGAGACACAGGAGACCATCCGGAAACAATCAACGGAATGGGTAAAGAAAGCAAACGAGCAGAATGTCATAGACTTACAGCAGCAAAAGGAGAACACCGCAGGGCTTGCCGGCGGTAGTCAGTCCGAGAACGAGACATGGCAGGCGTTGCAAGAATGCCAGATTACGTTACCACTAGGAAGACTCCTACAACTCGTGCCAAGATTCACGGAAGGACTGAAGACGGCCATGACGGCAGGAGAACCATCACCGGCACCGGTACTCTTCTCGAATCCAGAGGAGGGACCAATGGTGGTGGACACCAGTAGTCCGGTAATCACTGCCATTGTGAAAGGGAAAGAACTCCCCGACACAGTTATAGACGGAGGCGCTGGGGTGAATGTAATAAGCCTCCGGACGTGTGATGACCTAGGAATCCACGAGTGGGAGCCGTGTCCGTTCTGGTTGCGGATGGCCGATACAAGCTCAGTGCAACCGACAAGATTAATACGGAAATTAGAAGTCACCGTCGGCGGTCATACATTTCACATCTCGGCCGTAGTGCTACAATTACAGGCACAAGGCGCATACCCGCTATTGCTGGGGCGGCCATGGTTGAAAACGGCACATATCAAACAGAATTGGCGAAAAAATATAATTACCTTCCGGCGAGGAAAAGCCAAGGTACGGGTACCAACACAGCCAAGGACGAGCACTGGCAAGGAATGTACACCGTTGTATGCGGAATGCGTCAACATGCTAGAAGGGTTAGCGGACGAAGAAGAAGCTCAATACCTGCAGGAAAACCCGAAGATCATACCCCTCTTCGAAATTGACATTACCGAAGCAGTAGCACCATACTTACCGCAACCGGAAGAGGCTGAAGCAGAACCGGATAAAGAAGCAATCCGGGAGTTATGGCAAGCGCAGGAAGCGTTGGAACGGGAAATGGCCGTTTCACAGCGCGTAAAAGCGTCGCAACTGGAAGAGGTGAACCTAGGCACCACGGATGAAGCAAAACCGGTGCACATCGCCAAGGAGATGAAGTCCGAAGACAAAACGGCGATGATAACACTTCTCACAGAATTCCGCGATGTGTTCGCATGGTCATACGAAGATATGAGAGGGCTCGACCCTCAGTTATACCAGCATCAAGTGCACTTGAGCAAGGACGCAAAACCAGTGGCACAAAGACGGTACCGGATGAATCCCAATTATGCCGCCAAGGTCAAGGAGGAAATCGACAAACTGCTAAGAGTTGGCTTTATCCATCCAGTAAAGAAAGCGACAAGGTATTGCTGATTGTAGTCGTACCGAAGAAGAATGGAAAAATTCGAGTTTGCGTGGACTACCGGAAACTCAATGCGGCTACGGTAACGGATGCGTTTCCACTTCCATTCACAGATGGAGTGTTGGATGCCGTCGCCGGCCATGAGGTCTATAGCTTCCTAGACGGATTCAACGGGTATAATCAGATCCGGATGCACCCCGACGACCAAGAGAAAACGACATTCGTCACCGAATGGGGGGTCTTTGTGGCCGTGGTGATGATGTTCGGACTCAAAACGGCACCGGCAACATTTCAACGAATCATCATGGAAATCTTTGGTGAATATATACCGGCTTTTATGTAGGTTTTCCTTGACGATTTCGCCGTCTATAGCCGGGAGGAGGACCATTTTCAGCACCTCCGTCCTTGTCTAGAAAAGTGTAGAGTGTATCGGCTAAGCTTGAATCCGGCAAAGTGTGTATTTGGCGTGTCTAGTGGAACCTTATTAGGACATATTGTGAGCCAGGAAGGTATTGCAGTCGACCCGGACAAAGTGAAAGCCATATTAGAAGCACCGGCGCCGGTAACGGCAAAGGCATTAAGCCGGTTCTTAGGCCAGATCCGGTGGCACAACCGGATGCTCCGATACTTGGCCGACCTGGCTACACCGTTGCATGCCGCCATACATCGGACACCATTCCAGTGGACCGACACGGAGGATAGGGCGTATAGGGCCCTCGAGGTACTATTGTCGCAGGCACCGGTAGTGCACAACCTCCGGATTGGAGTAAAGAATTTCACGTGTTCGTGGACGCCTCCGACATCGCAATCGGAAGCGTACTAATGCAGCTTACGGAACCAAAGTGGTACCGGCCAGTGTACTATGCCAGCCGGAAGCTATCCCAAGCAGAACGGAACTACTCTACTACGGAACGGGAAGCTCTAGGGATGATCTACAGTGTGACAAAGTTTTGGCATTATTTGTTGGGAAGGAAGTTTTCCTTCCATGTAGATCATTCGACACTCCTTTACCTGGTGTCCAAAGCGTCACTCACCGGCAAATTGGCCCGGTGGACCTTACTGTTACAGGAGTTCGAGTTTGAAATATTCCACCGACCCGGTATACAGCATGCCGTAGCGGATTACGGTGACGGAGTACCGGATGAGTTTCCGGATGCGGAGCTGTTTCGAGTCACTACGGAGACGGCAACAGATGAGACGGTGGCCCATGAAGACAAGTGGCTCACAAATATGCACCAGTTTCTGAGCACAAGACTGCCTCCGAAAGAGCTGAACCGGGACGAACGGAAACGCCTGGCGGTGCAAAGCCGGCATTTCTGCTTACTACAAGACACACTGTACCACAAGGGCGCGGACGGCATATGGAGACGGGCGGTGCGCAGTGATGAAAAGGAACTGATATTGAGGGAAGCCCACTGCGGAGTGGCCGGAGGTCACTATGCCGGAGATGCGACGGCCAGAAAAATATGGCAAAGTGGCCTATGGTGGCCAACGACATTAAGAGATGCGGTACGGTACGCAAAAGAATGTGACCTGTGCCAGAGAATGGGCCAGCCAACGGAGCAGGCTCGTATGCCACACCAGCCGGTACTACCACTCGAGCCATTCCAAAAGTGGGGGCTGGACTTTGTAGGACCGTTCAAGCCACCGGCAATGAGAATGGGTAATCGGTACGTTATCGTTGCTACGGATTACTGCACGAAATGGGTGGAGGCCAAAGCTTTACAGGATAACACCGCTGCGTCAACGGCAAAGTTTCTATATGAGTACATCTGGTGCCGTTACGGATGCCCCATGAATTGATAAGTGACCAAGGGGGGCATTTTCTCGGACAAGTAGTGGAAAGCCTAACGACCTTCTATGCCGTTGTACACAAACGGAGCACACCTTACTATCCACAGGCGAACGGTTTAGCGGAATCAACAAACAAGACGCTCCAGAATATCCTCCGGAAGATCGTCAACGAAAACCGGACGGATTGGGACACAAAGCTACATAGCGTGCTTTGGGCATACCGGACGGCATACAAAACGAGCATCCGAACAACACCATTCCGGTTGGCGTTCGGACTCGAGGCGGTCATGCCGGTAGAATTCCAAGTACCTAGCTTACGGATCCAGCTACGGGAAAGGTTGAACGAGAAGGAGTCGGAGGCAATAAGGTTGACAACGCTGTGTGAGCTCGAGGAACAACGACTGGCCAGCATCCTACATTTAGAATTGGAGCAACGCAGACGGAAAGCATTTGTCGACCGACACAGGAAAGGTATCGAAAAAATGTTCGCAATCGGCAAACCGGTGTTAGTATTCCAAACCCGGATGGGCAAGATGCCAGGTAAGCTACGGTTTAGATGGACCGGGCCATATTGGCTAACACGGGAGTATAATGGGTCCTACCAATTAGGGACACTTGCCGGCGAAGTGCTAGGCAAATGGGTCAACGGATTCCGGTTGAAGGCATATAGAGGACCGATGCCTAAGAACCCGTTTGAGCAAAGGACTGACGGCAACCACCAAGACGGCAGAGAAGGCGAGCCGGTAACTGGGGAGAATGAGGCCGGTAAGGGTCCGAGAGGACCAACGGACAAGTGACGTCACACTAATAATAATAATAACTAAAAATAAAAAAAATAAAAAAAATAAAAAACAATCATGCAAAAGCGAGGAATGAATGGATGAAAGAGTGTGGAGCGAAAAGGTACGTAGTGGGCATTTAAAGCGCCACCACAGGACATAATGCTATTTTAAGTACGCGACATGCACACACTCGAAAAAGGCGCCAGAATGCACAGACAAAAACCACTGCGCGTAGAGACCCTCTACTTTCGCGAACCCAGGAGCACAGAAGCACCAAGACGTTGCAAGATCATCAGACGAGAACCTGCGCACAGAGAACCCCCGCCTTCTGAACTCTCTCTTTCTCAACCCCACTCTCATCACCATCCAACCTCGCCACCGCCATCCGACCTCGACACAGACATGGACCCGCAAACGCTGTCGGAAGCCGCCAAGACATGGCTGAAGCAACACGGGCTCGAGGGCTTCTTGATGATGATGGAAGTACCGCCACACAAAGAAGCCGACAAAGTGATCAAGGAAATCGATACAGAGGTCATAATGGTAGAGGCGATTCGAGCATTAACAGGCCTTCCGGAGGGAGGCATACTCACGATCGACAATCCAACCCCGGAGCAACTCATCAGGTATTTTGGTGAGTACTCTCTAGCCAGCAAGGGCTACCGGACACAGGGCGGCGGAGATATGATGTTCCGCGAAATTGCTCGTGTGCTCCATGAATACAGCCACGTGTACCCTAGACCCCCTGTCATGCCGCAGAACTGGGCAGGGATGATCATCGCCACCTATGAAGGGATCAAGGTGGATTGGCCGGTATTGATCGCAGACGGGTTGTGTGCGGCGATCGAGATCGTCAGAGGCAAAGACGGCAAAGAAGGCCGAGACGGACGAAGGATATGGCACGCCGTAACGTAGTGGCTCACCTTGCTAGTGCCACCCGTTCAGACTGTCCAGCCCAAGAAGTGAGGAAGAGTGCCGGACGGCACCCCAAGGACAGCTTCCAAACGGCAACAGCTGTTGGCCTCTAAGGCCACTAAGGGAAAGGCGGCGGATGCAGAACAGGCGACAGCAGGAAGCGGCAACCGGAAGCGCCCAACGGAGGTGCAGGAGGAACCATCGGCACGGCCCGTAAAGGTCACACTCCGCCGACCGGTGAATTGAGAAGCGGACCCCTTGGCGGCAAAACTCAATGCCGGAGCTCAGGAGGAGTAAATAGAGGAGGAGCCTACGGAGCACCTCTAGCGACGGTCGTCGGCAAGGACCGTTGAGACAGCCGGGAAACGTTCGGACCCTCAGACGGAGGGAACACCGGCTCCCCATACTGAGACTCCCACGCCAAGGAAGGAACCGGAACTTGTGCAGATGGCACCGGAAACAGAAGCCCCGGCACCACCGGCAAGTCCCATCCCACCAGAGCCGGAAAGGTCACTATAGCCTCCCTCGGTCAGCCAAGAAGAAGCGCAAGGGGAATCAGGACAGCAAGATGGTCCACGGGCAGAAAAGGAACTGCAACTCGGCGCAACCAGGCGGGACCACCCCTCTACAAGTGAGCCCATCTGTCAAACCTCCGTGCAAGTACAACAAGGCACCGGTAGCCTGTGGCTCCGGTGGATAGGCGAACAGATAGACGGAGTAGTGGGGTATATTGAGGCGGAAGAAAGAGCGCAAAGCGAACGATTGCTCGTCACAACCGAACAACTAGAGACGGCCCGGTCCAGAATCCGGTGCCTTGAAAAAGACTTGGATCAGGTCACGACAGAGATGGCCAAAATACGGATCCAATCACCGGTGACTCCGGTAAGTGTACAGAATAAAGAAACAGAACGACCTGTACATAGCAATAAGACCCCGACAACGGAAACTTTTCCGGCGAGAGATGCGGCGCAAGCTCAGGAGCTTGCGGAATTGAGAGAGGAACTTGCCGCACAAGAAGCGCTAAGGAGCCGTGAACGAGAATTGAAGACGGCGGCCGAAGCCGAATTAAAGAAGACTGCTGAGAACCTCCGCCAGGCAGAGGAGAGCCTCCGGAAAGGCCATCAACCGTACGACCGGCTAAAGGAGGAGAAAGACAAAGTGCTGCAGGAAAAGGACAAGCTGCGGAAAACGGCGGAAACAGAGATTGAACGGCTAAAGGAAGAGCTCCGCCAGCAGAAGGACCGCGAGGACCGGGCCCGTCGTCAGATCAACGCACGGCTCAAGCAAAAGACGGATGATTTTGAGCACCTGCACTGGGACTACAAACGGCTGGAAACGGAGCATAAAGAATGGATGGCCGAGCTCCAGCAGGCAGTTGATCGGGCCGCGACGGGCGGAAAATACAAGACGCTTGGACGAGGCGGAGAAGGTCCGGATGGAGCTCCAGAGGCAGCAGCAGGAAGACAAAGAGAGAGCGTCAATAGTATTGCAGAAATTACAAAGCACATATCAAAGGCAATTGACGCATTACAAGGCGCAGGCGGAGGACAACGTCAAAATCATCAAACAACTGAAGGAGGAACGGCAAGCGGGGGAAACCAAATCGTAATTGGGAACGAGCCGGATTCAGTCCATCCTCCGGGCATGGCTGAATCAGAAAAAACACTTGATTGATGAAAGCTCCGTAAAATGGTGGACAAAGTGGGCACAAAACGCGGCGGAACTCCAGTTGCTACGGGCGGATGTGGCAAACCGGCGGAAGGAAGGAGATGACTGTTATACATTGACTTCCGAGGACTTCACCGCCATACGGGACGAGCTGGCCGACGACTTCCAAGTCCTGGCAGATGAACAACTGGCGTAGGTCAGGCAGCTCGTAGCCCAGTTGGAAGATGATAGGCTGGACGCTCAAATCCAGTTTGAAAGCTACGAGCGGTCCCGAGTGCGGGAAGAAAAAGCACGGGAAGCGGCAACGGTTAACCTTAGTGATGAGGAACCGTCGCCGGCTGAGGGCCAGCCGGGAACCAGTCAACCGGAGACCACTACGACGCAGGGAGCAACGACGGAGACGCCGGTGTCAGAGCCACAAATGGAGGAGCAGCCGCAGCAACCACCAACGGACCCGCCGCAACAGACAGCAACAGAGCAACAACAACAACAACAACAACAACCACTTCCAGATGAACCATTGGAGCCTCTCGAACAAAGCATTTTGGACATTTTGGACGAAGAATAGCAAGGGTCGGTTGTGGATTCGACGTACAAGGTACTGTCCCACGGGCGTGCCATGTGTTACCGGCCGGCAAAGGAGTCCAGAGTGGGAAACGGAGAGTTAATTAAGTAGTAGGAATGTGGTTGTAATTAAGCTATGAGTGTGGACGGACGGACCGGAAACGGTATGCCGTTCCGGATCCGGACCGATTCCGAACAGGTGCAGATGGCACCGTTTTGTAATACAGACCGGAAACCTATTTAAAGGCCCGGATACAATGTAATAGTTAGCGGTTAATTAATGAAAGCTTAAGCGTTGTTATCTCTCTGTGTTAATTGCCGTTCTGTCTTAATTGTTATATCTTACGCGTGTGTTATGAAAGACGATCATAATAAGTAACTTAACCAAGTAGGATTAAGTGTTGAAGTCTAATCCGGTGGCCGTAACACCCTTTGGTGAAGTGTCTCCCGTAGACACCCTGTGTTAGGCCATTGTCCGGCCCGAAGAGTTAACACGTTGCGAGACTAAAAAGGGCGGCGTCGGGTGGATCATCGTACGTGGACTCAACTAGTTCTCCAGACTTGAGGTGGCTCAAGTAGTCAACTACGGCGTGTTGGACTCCGGGCCGGTGCTGGATCTGAAAATCAAACTCTTGTAGCAGGAGCATCCATCGGGCCAAGCGACCTATGCGGGCCTGTTTATTAACCAAGTAGAAGAGAACCGAATGATCGACGTGGAATGTGAATTTCTGGCCCAACAAGTAATGCCGGAATTTGTTGATGATGTAGACCATACCGAGAGCCTTGCGTTCAGTTGTTGAGTAGTTCTTCTCCGCGGCCGAGAGTCGCTGGCTAGCGTAATACACTGGCCGGTACCAATTTGGTGGTGTGTGCTGCATGAGCGCGCTACTAATGGCTATATTTGATGCGTCTACGAAGACATGAAAAAGGTTCCGACGAAACTGGTGGTTGTACAACAGGGGCATGGGAGAGCATTAACTTCAAGGATTGGTAAGCCTCATCTTCTATTGAAGACCACTTAAATGGGAGTCTATGCACAGCTGCGTGCAATGAAGTCGTGAAATCGGCCAGGTGTCGTAACATCCGGCTATGCCATCTAATTTGGCCCAGGAATTGGCTGAGGGCCTTCGCGGTAGAGGGCGTGGGAGCGTTCAGAATGGCTTGCACTTTATCCGGGTCCATGGCAATACCTTCCTGACTGACTATGTGCCTGAGCAAGTGGCCGCTTGTCACCAAGAACACGCATTTGGCTAGATTTAAGCTCAAACCGAGCTTGTCAACATCGATCGAGACAGAGGCGTAACTGTGTCATATGCTCCACTCGTTGGCCATACACGGCAAAGTCATTGAGGAAAACTTGCATGAACGTTGGGATATACTCGTTGAAAATCTCGGTGATGATGTGTTGGAATGTGGCCGGTGTCGTTTGTAATCCGAACATCATTACCTCAGCCACGAAGACACCCCATTCCGTGACAAACGTCGTTTTCTTCAGATCGTCCGGGTGCATTCTGATTTGGTTATAGCCACTGAACCCATCGAGAAAACTATAGCATTCATGACCAGCCACCGTGTTGAGGACACTATCCATGAATGGGAGAGGAAACCCATCCATGATTGTCACGGCATTGAGTTTGCGGTAATGAACGCACACACAGATTTTCCCGTTTTTCTTCAGGACGACGACTATTGGGCTTAACCATGTGGCGCTTTTTACTAGTCGTATAAAACCTACTCGGAGGAGCTTGTCGATTTCCTCTTTGACCTTAGCCGCGTAGTTGGGGTTCATACAATATCGTCGTTGTTGGGCCAGCCGAGTGTCAGGCAGGAGGTGTATTTGTTGTTGGTAATATTGGGGATCCAATCCCTTCATATCAGTGTAAGACCATGCGAATACATCCTGATACTCCGTGAGCAGGCGTATGAGGGCTGACCATTCAACGGCTGGTAAGTTGTTAGCGATTTGTAGTGTACGCAGGTTCTCGTCGGAGCCGAGGTTGAGTGATTCGAGCGTTGATGCTTTGACTCATTGGGAGATGGCGAGTTCTTGTTCAAATGCGTCCTGAGCATGATGTAATTCCACGATAGTTGTGGAATCTGGCTCGTCCTAGGGAAGTGAATCTTCCGTGACATCCTTGTCTGGGGTGTGCCGAAGGCCGAGATGGCATCTATTTCGAAGAGGGGTATGATAGTGGGATGATCTTCCAGGAAGTCATCCACCTCGTCGTCGGCTAACCTATCGAGCATGTGTACCCCTTCCGCTTATAAGGGTGTGGTGTTGTGGGGCATGGTTAGGCATTCTTCTGTTATTATCCGTACCTTGGTCTTCCCCCGACGGAAAGAGATCATATTTCGCTGCCAATGTTGCTTAATATTTGTTGTGCGCAGCCAGGGTCGTCCAAGTAGCATTAGGTAGGCGCCCAAAGCTTCGAGGCGTAACACAACTGCCGAGATAGTGAACATGTGGCCTCCTAACGTGAAGTCGAGGTAGCGGATTAACCCTATGGGGCGAGCCGATCACGTATCGGCCATCCGAAGCCAAAAGGGGCAAGGTTCCCATTGGTTCCGACCGAGTGTGTGACATGTGGCCTCAATGATGATGTTCACGCCGGAGCCACCGTCGATTATGCATCCATGAAGGTCGCGTCCTTTAATCATAATTTTCACAGCTGGATTCTGGGAATCCATGATGGGTGGGCCCGTCCCTGGCTCTGTCAGGTTAATAGGGGGTGCGGCCGATTTGTCGTTAGTCGTGAGCGTAGCCAAGGTATCCTGAAAGCGTGGCATAAGCGGTAAAAGCTTATGCAATGGCAACGAGATCCTAGAACTGGTAAGGTGTCCCACAGATGGTCATCTTCTGCCACGGTGGATGGTCCTGTGGAATGTGGTGCTCCGGGGTCACGTCTTGCATCTCTATGTGCATCCGCTCCACGTTGCTTTAATTGGCGGTGTCAATCCATTCCTTGGCTGCTTGTCGGACTTCATCTTGTACTTTCCATTGGATGGCCTAGGTTTTGCTGCGTGTAGTGACGTGTTGAACGTTGGCCATAATAATATTCACGACCGGGGCCTTGCCGTGGTCCATGGTTGGGCATTGGGTAGCGTAGTGGCCGGGTTGGTTACACTTAAAGCAGGTAACCGATGTCGAGTTGCTGGTGTCACCATGCTTAGTGTGTGGAAGAGGGTGTGAGCGATTCTCGGCCGCTTGTGTAGGCGTGTTGGCCCGTGGTGCGTTATGGGGAAGAGGGTCCCGCCGACGATTGTCGTTATGCCGTCGATTGTTCCGCAAACCTCTATAAGAGTTTCTTCTATCGTTTCGTGAATACCGCTGATCGTACCGGTCATCCCGGTCGTCATGATACCAGTCATACTCGTCGTTTGCTCTATATTGTTCATTGCAGTATTGGTCACGACGGTCGTCCGATCTCCTACGGTTGTCGTGGCGGTAACGGTCGTCGCCGTAGTGGTAGTCGTCGTCGCGGCGCTGATGATCCGGGGATCGTGGTCGCTCGTTATCCCGATGTCGGTATGACTGACGTTCGTTCTGTCGTGAGTATGTATTTCGAGGCTCGTTCTGGCGAACCGGAGCCGTCGTTGTGCGGTTGAGCATGTTGTATTCACATTATTCGATCGTGTGAGATCGGGACTAACAGATTGGACAGTGTGGCCGGTGAGGGCACTCGACAGCGAGAAGGCCCGAGCCCGAGCAGGCTGTGCATTGGAGGGCTTGTCAGAAACGATTGTCCTCCTGAGGAAGGGTGCTTTGCAAAGAGCTCATGGAGAAAGCCCTTCTATGCTGTGTTCGATCGATGGCGAGGACGCGTGCGATGACTTGCTCGATTGTCTGGTTAGAGAAATTGGTAAGTGCGAGAGTCATCCGTAGAGGCTCCCGTAGCGTGGAAAGGAAAGTATCCGGAATGTGATGTGCAGAGACATCGTCGGCCAGTTGTCGGTAGAGATCCTGAAACTGGATCGTGAACTGGGCGACCGTCTCATGAGGTTCTTGGCTCATAGAAAACAACTATCGGAGTAGTTCGCGCTTCGGAACTTCGCGGTGAAATAATTCTAGAAACTTTGTTTGGACATCCTGGAACATTGTGACCTCCCCCAAATCGAGGCCGGAATACCATCGAGTAGTCGGGCTATCGAGGGATAGAGCAAATTCCGCAATTTTGGACGACTCAATTTCGGCAGCCAATAAACGCTACGTCGAGTGGTTGGCTTGCCATGTGGACACGAAAGCACGGGTGTGTGATTCCGCGTCGGGGCCGTCTGTATATCGTGGGTAAGGGTAAGGCATGGTATCGAGATCCGAGTCTTCAGGTAAAGCCGGAAAAGGGTGAGGGTCAGGTTGGGTGACCTCTGGAAGGCTTGGCGGGGAAATCGGTGCAGAATCAACTCGCGACTGGGTATCGGGTGGCCAGGATTGCAACCTGTTGCGTTACAAGCTCAACATTGGCCGGATCGGTTGTGCAAGCCGAGAACCGGATCGGTTGGGACCAATCGGTTAGGCTAGACCAGTGCGTAAAACAGATATGTAACCCAGTACGCAAACCGGTGCGTAACGGGAGGCCGTATCGGTGCGTAAACCGAAAGGCCGTTAGAGAGATATTCCTCATAAGGAATAATTTTGGGAGTGAGTGTCGAGGCTCATTTATGAGCAGTCAAATACTGGCAGTACTTGTGCCAGCCCGATTGTCAGGGCTTGTATAAAAGGTGCTCACTAAGCACGGTGTATGTACAGATTGAGTATTATTTTGAATTGAGTTTCTGTGTTCTGCTCGGCTAAGTTTTTTCTGTCCTTTTGTCTTTTTCTTTCTTTATCTTTTGAATTACAAGATGACTTCTCGACTAAACCATAAGGAAACAAACGAAGAAATTATAAGTAAGGAAGATTTTTTAGATGTCCTTAACCGGTTCGTTAAAATGGAAAAATGGGTGAAAGAAATTGAAGCTGAAAAACAAAAAGATAAGGAAGAAAGAGAATTGCTTATTGCTGAAGTAGCGAAACTTAAGGTAGATAACGTAAACCTTCAAAAACGAATTAAGGACCTTGAAACATCTAGGGAAGATGGTGAAATATCTTCTCTAGAGGATATTAAGGACGAGATAAAAAAAGTTAAAGAAGAGGTTAAAAGTGATATGGAACTAGCAAAAACTGGGTGGGTTGATGTAGTAAAACGTAATATTAAAAAAGAACTAAAGGACGAAAATATTGTAAACACTACCCTCGAGGAGGAAAAAATGCGTCAAGCTCGACGCCTAAATGTACGAGTTACTGGGCTCAAGGAAGGGGCATCTCCCGACGAAGATGCACAAACCTTGGGTAAAATGTTGGGATATGAAGCCCTACCAATCACTAAAACTTGGAGGGTAGGGCGTGACACCACTAGGAAAAGAGCTTTAGTTCTTCAATTTAAGGACTCGGAATCTAGAATCGCCTTTTTTAAAACGAGACCAATTCTTCGAGGATTGGGCGGGGAGCCCATCTACCTCGATGAAGACTTGACCAAGATGCAAATTGAGCATCGTAAAACTTGTATGCCGCGAGTCATACAAGCTCGTAAAGAGGGGCATCGTGCCTTCTACCGAGACGGACGGGTCATAATAAATGATCGCGCTGCCAATTGACGGCGTGTGGCCCATGTGACAAATAATAGACTTAGGATGAGTTTAGGATGAGTTTATGGAATTGTAACGGTGCACTTTGGACACACCCTGGCCGTCTAGAGGAGATTTTGAGGGTATCTGATATACTTTTTTTGGTAGAAACACATCAAAGTCCAAATCGAGGATTACCACGAGTTGATGGTTTTCGTTGGGAATCTGTCTTTAGACAAACCTCACGTCGACACACTACTAGAGGGTCTGGAGGGGTTGCGATATTATTTCGGAGAGAGATACATAGTAGGATAGAAATACTAAAGAAAGACCCAGAAGCCCGTTTTATGTGGGTGAAAGTACTCACTAGCAAAGATTAGGTGATATTTATTGCCATTTGTTACTTCCCCCCGAAAGGATCTCGGTATAATATGGCTGGAGTGGCGAGTATAGTTGATGAAGGAACGCCACATGGGCCTTCTCCATACGAACCTTTATCGGATGACATAATCCGATATTCTTCTCAAGGGGAAGTCTTCCTTGTAGGAGATTTCAATGCGAGAACCCAATCCCGCCAATGCACAATATTTCAGATGGATAGAAACCTAGAAATGGTGAATGTCGACCCTTTAGCCTTAGGCATAACACGTACATCAAAAGATCAAGGTGCGGACGCCACAAGCTTTGGCCATCATCTGCTTGAACTTGGAAGCCGACACCAGATGATCATATATAATGGCTTAGCCAAGTGGCCGGGCTCGGAAGAGCTCACATGTTTCCCACATGGAGGAGGGGAAAGCACAGTTGATTACCTAATAGGACGCCCTGAAGCTACCCACATGGTTAGCTCCTTCCGGGTGGCCCCATGCCCCATTAGCGCAGACCATAGCTTCCTATACTTTGAGCTAAAATGTGACGCCTCCCACGCCACCAACTCTAGTAAACCAACCCATCGCACTATAATACATTTCACGCATGAGCTCGCTGACATCTATTCTCGACATGTTCAAGCGCATCTCTCCTCTTTTGATTCTTCCTTGCCTTTAGAGCACCTCACTACAGAACTCACACACATCCTCCACTCAGCAGCAACTAGTAGCTTCCCATACACGAAAGACTCCAATCATAGTAGAGTTGGGTCTATGCCACAGAACAAGTGGTATGATGAGGATTGTAGAGAGTTGTATAGACAACTTAAAGTATCGCGGCTTAGTGGTACTATTTCCTCAGTACATGCTCGCAAAGAGATGCGCAAGATGACACGTCGTAAAAGACGGGCTTGGGAAGCATCTCAATATTGGGAACTCTACCATATGCTCATGAGTAGGGATTGTGCCCTCGCATGGAAGAGGCTACGGGAACCGAGACCACAAACACCCATCGAGGATCCCAATATTTGGCACACATATATTGAGAGACTCTACCATGTCCCGAACCAACCACCCATTCCAATGCCCTCCACACCTCGACCTACCATGGGGACACTTTTCACGACCTCTAGGGTCACGAAGGTCATCAAAAAATTACAACATAGGAAATCCATGGACCACACAGGATTGTGTGCCGAGCACATCATATATGCTCGAGAGTGCTTAGCCCCCCTTCTCGCTCTAATCTTCAACCGCGCCCTCGCCGAGGGTTTTCCACCACAATGGGCCATGAACACAGTGGCCCCTATACATAAAGGAGGGGACTCAATGGACCCAAATACATATAGGACCGTTATGATAGGTCATACGCTCGCTAAACTATATGGTGCAGTAATGGAAGCGGAGCTCAGTGATTATATGGAAACATTAAGTCTTCGAGCACCTGAGCAAGCTGGCTTTAGACGAGCCTTCTCCACTATTGACCATATCTTCACACTCAGGTGCTTAATTGACCAGACAATGGCTCGTAAGAAGAAACTATATTATTGCTTTGTGGACTTTCGCAAGGCCTTTGACACGGTTCCTAGGGAAAGGTTGTTTGATAGACTTAAGAGCTTGGAGATACCAGATGACATGATCTGGGCCATTTATGCCCTATATGAGCAAGTCTCTGGGTGTGTAAGATGCCCAGGTGGCCTATCCGATTGTTTCACTAGCACCATTGGTGTAAAACAGGGTTGCCCCCTATCACCGACTCTTTTTGGGATCTACATTGATGAGATCACTGATTTTATTGCTCGTAAGGGAGGCAAGGGAGTAGCTATTGGGGAGACGCAAGTTAGTCTCTTACTCTACGCAGACGACATTGTCTTGCTCTCAGAGTCGGAACACGACCTACAAAAGCATCTTAATGCCCTGGATGACTTTTGTACACAACGAGGACTGGTAGTGAATTTAGCGAAAACTAAAGTCCTTATCTTTCATACATCGTCCCGAGTTAGGAGTCAATGTCACCTAATCCTCTCTCATAAACCAGTTGAGGTAGTGGGATCGTATGTATACTTGGGAGTCACCTTTAGTGCTCGCTCAGGTAAATTCTCGATGACCCAGGCAGCCAAAGATAGGCTAACGAGAGGGTATGCATCCCTCTCACTCTTAGAGAGACAATGCCATCAGGCATACTTTCAAGAGCCACGGACTAAGGGATGGCTTTTTGACTCATTAGTGACCCCGTCCCTCATGTATGCATCAGTAGTATGGGCTCCAGGTTTACCATCTTTCATGTGGACGCAATTAGAGAGACCTTTAGTGACGATGTTATCACGTCAACTCCGAAGCAAATCGACAGTACCACATGACATTATTAGAGCTGAGTTCAGTCTACCCCCGATGTTAGTAGAAGCACTCTTTCAAGTGGTAGTTTTTATTCATCGGATACATAGCCAACCACAAGATAGGATATCCCGTCGAGCCTTTGAGGCGTCTCGATCTTTATATGTGTCTGGCGACACTAGCTCTTGGTATAGCATCGTGGTGAGTTGGCTCCGTGCGAACGGCATAGACATTAATAACCTACCTCCCCTTAAGTACAACCATGGGACTGATCAAACTTTAATCTCTCACGAAGATCGTAATAAAGTGATACGCCAAGAAATATGGCAAATTTACACTCGATACAAATGGATCACCCCACGAGAACCACTCCCATCTAAAATGGTGTACTATAAGGAACACTTCTTGCGCTTCTCTACGCTAGGCTTTATTACACGACCAAGATATTTAGATACATTCTTATCAAATGCACTAAGGGTGGCCATTGGACAACTTAGGATATCATCTCACCAACTTGAGATTGAGAATGGTCGGGCTAATAGAGTCCCTAGAGAGGAAAGGTTATGTAGGTTATGCCACATAGAGATAGAGGATGAGTATCACTTCACATGCAAATGCCCAACTTATGCCGAGATACGAGCGGAATACCAAGACATACTAGGACCCTCTCCCACCCTCTCCAAACTATTAGATACCCCGAATGTAAAGAGACTAGGTAGATATATCTTAGACCTAAAACAACATAGGGAGAATAAATTACAAAGTGCTAACGATAACCCTCTTAGTATTCATCACCATGTAACTAGTGTAATTTTTCAGGAACAAGGGGAGACGATGAATGTGGATACACTTACGCCGCTCGGCCTCTCCCTTGAGGAAGCAGAAATGCAAAGAACAACGAAACGCCCTCGAATGTTGGGCTTCAAAACAAGTCAACGTGGAGTAGACAAGATTAAGAAGATAAGGGAACGTGAGCTACGTCGACTAGAAGCTATGGTTGGGGTACCTCTTACATGGGGACCACGGGCCACATCCACATCGCAACCCTTTGACCTTCCGCTTCTCTTCGAGAGACTTGGATGGAAATGAAAATAACAATTGTATAACACCATTTTCATTGTAGTAGAACATGTTTCTATATAAAACATGTTTGTTATTTTTTAGAACTATTTAGCTTAAACTCTATTTTTCATCTTATTTTTATTTTTACTTCGATGAATGGGTAAATATCCCATTTTTGTTGTAAACCATTTGTCTCATGGGCCAATTTTGGCCTTAGAAGACGTTAATATATCTTTCTTTCTTTCTTTCTTTCTCTCTGTCTCTCCCGCGTACTGTGTATACCCTAAGCTCTCCATTAAACCTGTGTATTTTCTGTGTTCGGTTTTCTATTGCTTCCGCACGTATTCTTTTACATGGTATCAGAGCGCGAGGGTTGAGAACCTCTACAACCGACATAGCTTGAAACAAAAACCAACCAAGAAGAACAAGTAAAACTGATGGATAGAGGCATGGCTAGCTCGCTTTCGACGGAGAAGCTTCACAAAATCAACTACACATCTTGGTCCTACAAGATGCACTAGTACCTGCTCAGGCACAGTTACTAGAGCTATGTCGATGGAGCAAATGACACAGCACCCGAATCGACACACAGAGATTTCCGGGCATGGGAACAGTCGGCGAGCAGAGTACTATACTCCTTCGCGTCTTGTGTGGGCGAGTAGCTCCTAAGCTACATTCGGGATGCGAAAACGCCAAAGGATGCTTGGGGAAATCTGAAGAAGATCTTCGTCGCAAGCACCACAGCCAAGAAGCTTCAACTCTGACAGGAGCTGAGCAACCTACGACAACGCGACTTGTCGATGGCTGATTACACCTTGAAGATTAAAGATATATGCGACTCCTTAGCCTCCATCGATATGAACATCGAGGAAGGCGAGATGGTGTAGATTTGTCTCAGGGGACTAGCATCGAAGTTCGGAGTGTTCCGAACTGCTGTGTGTACACGGGAGAATACGTCGTCATTTTTCGACTTACAATCGATGCTCCTTATAGAGGAGAACCACGCGGGTGCGTCGACAAGCATGTATACCGACAACAAGATGTTGTACACAGAGGGAGATAGGCCCCGTGGTCATGGTAGACAAAGTGAGTCGGTACGCATTGGAGGCGGCCGACGGGATCAAGGAAGAAGGCACCGAAGTGATGCCGACAGTAATTCCGGACCCTCCAGAAACAGGGGGAGTCGAGGCGACGAGAACCGGCAAGTGAAATCCGCCGTAGAATGCTGGTACTGTGGCAAGAAAGGCCACAGGGAGAGCGAGTGTTGGAAAAAGCGCGCCGATTCGGAGAGAACCGGGTCCGGATCAGGTTCTGGACAGACCGACAAAGGAAATCGGCAACGATCGCACTACGCCGAAGGATCCGAAAAAGGGTCAGTCTTCGTGATGAGACACGAAGCGAACTCGATAAAGCAGTCCACCCCGAAATCGGACGAGGTGTGGTACGTCGACTCTGGCGTGTCAAACCACATGACGTGCCACGAGGAGTGGTTCTCATACCTTGAGAAACCGACGCAACCGGGAATAGTCGCCACCGGAGACGACACTCCGCATCTGATCGCGAATGTCGGTGAGGTTCCCGTGAGCCATGTCGAGCAGAAAGGCGAACTCATGAACGTGTCACACGTCCCGACAATCACAAAGAACCTGGTGTCGGTCGGGTAGATCGTCGACCAGGGGATGCAGGTTTGGTTTACACATCTCGGGTGCTTCATCGAGGAAGAAGGCCGTGTTATTGCGCAAGGGCGCTTAGACGGGAGGATGTTTATCCTCAACTCTAATGACGGTGGCACTGCAATGTTCGCGAAAGAACAAAAAGTCGAGTCGGATATCGACTTATGGCACAAGCGGATAGGCCACGTCAACTATCAAAGGCTTTAGGACCTGCAATCGAAACAGGTGGTGTTCGGATTGCCCAAATTTAGTGGCCGGAAGGCACAAATTTGTGAAGCCTACCAGGTAGGGAGGCAACACCGACTTCCTTTCCCCAACGAGCGTGACCGGAGCTGGAACAAGCTCGACTTGATACATTCCAATGTATGGGGGCCGGCACAGAACGTTAGTCTTGGCGGGAGTCGATATTTCGTCTCCTTCATCGACGACTATACGCGGCACACGTGGATCTACCTCATCGAGAAGAAGAGTGAAGTCTTCAACTGTTTCAGGGACCTCAAAGGGTTCGTGGAAACGGAAACAAGCTGAAAGATCAAGTGCCTACGGTCGGATGGCAGAAAAGAGTACTTTTCCGGTCAATTCAACGACTATCTGCAACAGATGGGAATTCGGCGCGAATTCAGTTGTAGATACATGCCAGAGCAAAACGGTGTGGCCGAGAGGAAAAATCGGTCGATTGTGGAAGCGGCACGAACCGCGGTATACATCCATAATCGGATCGGAGAAAAAGTGTCGGCGCATGAGCTGTATTTCGGAAGAAAGCCGAATCTGCGACACTTGAGAGTTTTCGGTAGTATTGCGTATATGCATGTGCCGAAAGAGAAACGGAGGAAGTTGGATGCGAAAGCCGAGAATTGTATCTTGGACGGCTATTCAGACGAGCAGAAGGGTTATAAGTGTTATAACCCTCGCACCAAACAAGCGCGCGTGAGCCGTGACGTTGTGTTTGACGAGTCTGCATCCTGGTACTTGCCTTCGACTCCGGACCTCCCCTCCAATCCGAGTTTTGATGATGAGGTCAGTGAGGCTGAGATGCCTCCGGATGAGCCTGAAATCAGGACCCGCGAAGAGAGTCCGATTTCATTTCGGTTAAGCGGACCGAATGGACGACTGGGTCGGTTCGACCAGTCTGATGAAGAGCCGACGAGTAGTGGAGACTCGGTCGTGCATTCCCTGTGTAGGAAGCCGAGGAGACGGCTTATGCGCAAGGAAAAAGGGAAGAAAAAGGTGTCGGATTAAGGCATGGATAGGAACGAGTCGGATTGATGCGAGTCTGACTCCGAGGGAAGCGATGACGAGTCTTCAGGATCGAAGTCCGTGTCAGCTAAGAAAGCCTCAATATCGGCTAATGAGCAATTACACCGATCTACCCGCCAAAAGAACCCTGTTGTGTGGTTCTGTTACAATGAGTACATGGCGCATCATTATGCGTACATGACGCGTGTAGCGGAAGTGCGTGAGCCGGAGAGCTATGCAGAAGCGGCGAAGGACACGAATTGGCGTGCCGCAATGGAGGAAGAGATGCGCGCACTGGCTGAAAATGAAACCTGGGACCTGATTGACGCACCGACGGGTGTAAAGACGATCAGATGCATGTGGGTGTACAAGGTCAAGTACAACACTGACGGCTCGATCAATCGATACAAGGCCCGGTTAGTAGCGAAAGGCTACGCGCAGAAACACGGCATCGACTACGGTGAGACGTTTGCGCCGGTCGCGAAGATGACGATCGTCTGTGTTTTGCTCGCGGTAGCTGCGGCAAAGGGATGGCACTTACATCAGATGGATGTAAAGAATGCATTCCTGCAAGGTGAGCCAAGCCCCGCGTGCTTGGAACGCGAAGATCACGCAACGATTGCATCGGATGAGCTTTGCGACATCAAAATCGGACTCCTCACTGTTCATTTGGAAAGGTCGACTCGGGTCGGTTAGTATTTTGCTTTATGTTGATGACTTAGTCATCATCGGCGCCAACCTAAGTGAAATCAACCGCGTGAAGCTCCAGCTTGCGGCATCATTTGACATGAAGGATCTGGGGGACCTTCATTACTTCCTCGGGATCGAAGTGATCCGCACCCCCTAAGGCATACTGATCAGCCAACGACATTATGTGTTGAGTATGCTCTTCAAATTCGAGATGGCCGACTGTCGGTCCATCTCGACTCCTCTTGATAGAACCGTCAAGCTTCGCCCCAATTCCGGAACGGTATGCGACCCGACGAGGTTCCGACAGATAGTCGGAAGCCTTATATACGTGACCATCACCCGACCAGATCTCAGCTACCCCGTCGGGGTGATTAGTCAATTCATGGCGCAAACTACCGAGGAGCACCTTTAGTGTGCGCAACATATACTTCGGTATGTAAGCAACACTAAGGATCGGGGGCTACTATATCGGGCCTATACTGCCGCGCAGTTGGTCGGTTACACCGATGCTAATTGGGCCGGAAACGCCGGCGATCGCCGATCCACGTCCGGTTTTGCGTTCTCTCTTGGGATTGTCGTGATCGTGTGGAGTAGCAAGAAACAATCGACAGTTGCGTTGTCGAGCATTGAAACTGAGTATCAAGGAGCGGCTGTCGCGACATCCGAAGCCATATGGTTGAAGCGACTACTTAAGGATTTGCAAGTGGAGGTATCTGATCCAACGACAATCTACTACGACAACCTCAGCAGCATCCAGCTAGCTAAGAACCCCATTTTCCACGCCCGGACTAAGCACATTGAGGTGCACTACCATTTTGTTCGCGGGGGTGTACTCTCCGGTGAAGTCGAACTTCAGTATGTTCCGACGGATCGGAAGACCACCAACATCTTCACCAAGCCTCTTGGTCTGGACAAGTTGCGGCAATTCTCGGGTGCGCTTGGGTTGCATCACCTCGACGTGCCGAACTTGAGGGGGAGAGAAGACGTCCCGAATGACCACGGAAGGGGGAGAGAAGTTCCAGAAGACCGTGACGGCGAGTTGGATGACGAATCCGATTTCGGATCAGCTGAAGAAACCGAGGGCGGATCCACGGAAGAGTCCGAAAGCGGACATAAGGGGAGCAGTTGAAAGGAAGAGCCGAAGCCAACCAAGCGTGGGTGAGACGAAGCCATCAAGGGCCAGAAGACCGCAGACGAATTGGAGACAGCCAACTTGGACGAGAGTGAAAACCGATCAAAGGAAGCCGAGTCGGTTCAGATGTTTGATTCGGATACGCTGAATCAACCAAGGGCCAAGCGGAAGAGAAGGCAGCAGAAGAGGCGCCAACACCACAATAGCAAGTTGAGAAGGGTCATGTGAGCAGACAAGCCGACCGGAAGGGTCGAGGAGCGCGAGCAAGGCGTGAAGCCAGAAGGAACCGGAGCGTAGATCCAGAAGAGCGGATGGAACCTCAAGTTGAGCTTGAGGGGGAGTGTTGAGATACAAGCTCAACATTGGCCGGATCGGCTATGCAAGCCGAGAACCGGATCAGTTGGGACCGATCCGGTGCGTAAAACGGACCAGTGCGTAAAAAGGCCGTTAGAGAGATATTCCTCATAAGGAATAATGTTGGGAGTGAGTGTCGAGGCTCATTTATGAGCAGTCAAGTACTGTCAGTACTTGTGTCAGCCCGATTGTCAGGGATTGTATAAAAGGTGCTCACTGAGCACGGTGTATGTACAGATTGAGTATTATTTTGAATTGAGTTTCTGTGTTCTCTCTCTGTCTCACCCACGTACTGTGTATACCCTAAGCTCTCCATTAAACCTGCGTATTTTCTATGTTCGGTTTTCTATTGCTTCTGCGTGTATTCTTTTGAGCCCACAGGCTATCGGTATCAAGGGGTCGTGTTACGTGGAGGCTTCTTCTACACCGAGAAGACGTTAGGGGAACGGGGAGCGTACATTGGCTACAACTTGGTAGACGTAGACGTAGCTCGGTTTACGAGTAACGTGGAGGCTTCTTCTACACTGAGAAGACGTTAGGGGAACGGGGGGGGGAGTGTACACTAGCTACAACCCGGTAGACATAGACGTAGCTCGGTTTACGAGTACATGGAAATACACAGATGAAGGAACAGTAAGAGAGAGATTTATATTAAATGAAAAAGCTCACAATGATTACAGTACAAGGCTCTCAACAAGAAACAATTTTGTGTAGAGCTCCGTGCTACGATATTAATCCTACTAAATAATCTATGTATATCTCTCTCCCCGAGGTATGCAGGTCTCGGCTGATATAGTTTTCTTCTTTACACAAAGCCGAGCCGTCGGCTGATTCTGAGGGCTCAAAACTTGACTATTTTAGTTCTACCTATTTCCTCACCTACTTTTCTACCTACCGATGAGTTTACATATTTTGTTTTTATATTTCTGGCCTATGGACAACAATCCTCGAGTGGTAGGCGGCATTTTTCGCAAGGTGGATGGCACTCTGATTATCACAGTAGAGTCAGAATTCTTCCTACCGAATTCCCAGTTCATTGATAAACTCTTTCATCCATATGATTTCCTTGCCAACTTCCGTTGTGGCCATATACTCGACTTCCGTGGTTGACAGAGCCACGGCCTTCTGCAACTTCGATTGCCACGAGACAGCTAACCCTAGCATGAGTCATTACGTATCCAGATGTGGATCAGCTGGTATCTTCATCAGCCGACATGTCTGAATCCGTGTAACCTTCCAATGTGGGGTTACTTGAGCCGAAACAAAGACACATATTCGAGGTGCCTCTCAGGTACTGAAGTATCCACTTCACAGTAGCCCAATGCTCTCTGTCGGGATTGCTCATATATTGGCTGACCACTCCGACTGCGTATCCTATGTCCGGCCTAGTCAAACCATTACATACATTAGGCTTCCAACTGCCGAGGCATAAGGAACCTTTTCCAACTCGGCCTTTTCTGTTCTCGATTTCGGACATTGGTCTTTACTCAACTTGTAGTTCGTCGGTAGTGTCGACCCGACCGGCTTCGCATCCGACATGTTGAACCGTTTAAGCACCTTTGTCAAGTACTTCTCTTGTGACAGCCATAGCAATTTTTTCGACCGGTCCCAGATTATGTGCATCCCCAATATCTATCTCGTCGGACCCAAATCTTGTTGGGAATATGTCCCTCTAGTGGGAGGAGTCGACTATCTAGGAGTAGCTGACAATCGATAACTACGAGGAGCCGACTGATCGGACCAAGGAGAGCCGATAGTCGAAGACAGGGAAGAACCGACTGTTCGGAAATAGCCGACAGTTGAAGAGTCGAAAACAAAGTCAATTGTTTGTTCTTTCTAATAGGTTGATTATTATTATTGTACTGATAATAGTAGTGATAATATGTAGTAGGGGCTACATGTGTAAATAGCCCATACAATGTATTAGTATAAATACATTTAGGGCAAACGTGTGCGTGTGTGTGTAGAATAGAAGTAGCGCGTGAGCGTGTGAGACAAAGAGTGAGTGAGAGCGGCGCCATCGCTGTGTGCATAATAGCAATCGCCAAGGGCCCTGCGTGGCTGATACACTCGAAGGAGTGTTGTAACATTATGTGTTGTATATCCACTATACATAGTGAAGCTCTGTTCCCGTAGTTTTCTCCCATTTTAGGGTTTCCACGTTAAAACTCTATGCACCATTGTTGTCTTGTTTTCTGGCATATCTGTGATTTGTATTTCAGCACAGTTCTCTTATTGAGATTTGAACGAACGATTTCCCGACAAACTGGTATCAAAGCTTGAGGTGCAAGCATGGAAGGAGCTGTGAGCGGTTTCCCAGGTATGATAGTTCTAAACTCATAGAACTATGCATACTAGAAGATAAAGATGGAAGACCTTCTCATCGTGAAAGATCTGTACGAGCCAGTCGACAGAGCAGATATACCCAAGGGCTATTGGAGTCGGATTGGAAACTTCTAAACAAAAATGCAGTGGCCACCATCCGAGAATGCGTCGACGTAAGTGTCCTTCAACATGTGGCGAATGAGACAAATGCCCACGACATGTGGTAGAAGTTTTCGGGTCTTTATGAGAGGAAGAACGCACTGAATAAAACCTCACTGATGAGAAAAATCGTAAGGCCGAAATACAGAGGTGAGAGCATCGTCGAACACATCAACACGTTCATGGGGTATGTAAACCAACTTGCTACAACTAAGTTCCCCCTGGATGATGAGATGCAGGCCATTTTGCTGATGTGCACACTACTGAATAGCTGGGAGAACCTGGTGGTTACTCTCAGCACCTCTTGTCAAGAAGAGAACTTGTCTCTACAAACAGTGAAGACAATCATCCTAAATGAGGAGGAAAGAAGGAAGGACAAGGGAGTCCTGGCTCAATCGGAGTCGAATGTAACACAACATTCGGATAGAGGAAGGAACCGACAAAGAAGTCCACCAAGGAGAGAAAAGTTCCAAGCCAGATCGAAGTCCAGAGCTAAGCTAGTGTGCTTACACATGAGAAAAGACAAGGGTGTCAGAAACAATGTCGAACCCAAGAAGATTCCTGATGAGAAGAACACTTCTGCCATTGCTACGAGCAATGAAGAACTATTGTTCATCTAAGAACAGACAAGTGCAAATCTTGCAAGTGAAGAATGCACTTGGGTGATTGATTTCGGGGTATCGTTCCACATAACTCCGTCGAGAGAGTATTTCTCGACTTACATAGTCGGAGATCACGGTTATGTGAAGATGGGTGATAGTGGAGAGTGCAAGATAACCGAAGTCGGAAGTGTCTACTTGACGACGTTGACAGGGTGTCGACTGACTCTAAAGGATGTTCGACACATCCTTGATATCAGATTGAATTTGATATCGACTAGAAGGTTAGATGACTAAGGCTATAGTGGTAGTTTTCGGAATGGCAAGTGGAAGTTCTGCCGAGGGAATCTTATAGTGGCCCGAGCACATAAAGAAGGCACATTATATATATAATGCATGCCCGACTGTGCAAATCGGAAGTAAATGTGCCAGCCAACTCGGCAGGAGAGATATGGCATAAGAGGCTACGCAACATGAGTGAGAAAGGCATGCACCTACTAGCCGGCCAAAAGCTTCTACTAGAAGTCAAGGGAGTGCACCTTGAGAAGTGCGTCGACTGCTTAGTCGGAAAGCAGAGAGCAGCTTTCCACACAAGACCACCGAGAACAAGAGAAGTGCCACTGGAACTGGTGCTATGTAGATGCTCCATCGCATCAAGGTGGACAATACTTTGTCACGTTTATTGACGAATATAGTAGGAAGACATGGGCCTGCATGGCACTCAACCATCTCGTCCTGCATGGCACTCAACCACTTGCGGCTGTGGGTGTCTTTCTTTGCTTCTTCGAAGCTTTCCGGCTCCCCCTCATTGGTCAGCAATATGTGCTCTAAACGTAGGTGAAAAAACCGAACACCTTCAAATACCGATAAGACACGTCTTTACCAGTCCATACCTTTTGCGGTGAATCTCCTTCCAAGGGTGTTGAGGGTGATTTGCTTATCACATAGGTCATTTTCATCAGCGCCTCAGCCCAGAACGTCTTGGGTAACTTTGCATGTGCAAGCATACTTCAGACCCTTTCCATTATGGTCTGGTTCATTCTCTCGGCCTATCTGTTTAGCTCTGGTGTCTTCGGCACAATAAATTCGAGCCGGATTCCCTTCGACTGGCAGTACTCCTCGAATTGTCCCTGGTATTCGCCTCCGTTATCTACTTGAACTACCTTTAGCTTCCGGCTGGTTTCCCTTTCCACTCTCGCGTGGAGCTCCTTGAAGACGAACAACACTTGATCCTTCATCTTCAACGGTGAGACCCACAACTTCCGGTTGTGTTCATCTATGAACGTCACGCAGTATCCGGCATGTGACTTCGTGTCCACTTGACACACATCGGTATGCACCAGCTTGTCACAAAAAGGGGGCCAAACTAGCAGTACAACAATGGAAGGAATCGACAACCAAAGTCGAGGAATTAGAACACCAGCTTCGGGAGGCCAACGAAAAGCTTTGAGACCCAGCCCTCCCCCCAACATCTTGGAAGAATCGGAAGCACAAACGGCGATCGTCACTAAGGCCAAGCAACCTTAGCAGAAATTGACCAACTCCGGGAGGCACTACAACCATCAAACAGTCGAGACGTTGAACTCCAATAGCAACTCAAAAGGACTTTTAATGAGAAGACCAAGGAGTTCGACTGCGCACTATGGGCATTAACGAGGAAGAGTCGGCCGAAGCAATCAAGAAGAAGGAAGAAGAATCTGCACAAGTGCTTAAAACCGAGACAGAGAATCTCACCCAGGCCCTCCAAATTGCGAAGGCAAAGTTCAAACAACGGAAAAAAATGCACAATGTCTTCCTGATCGACCTCAACACACAACCTCAGTTGCTAGTAGACCTCCAAATTTGCGATTGGCCACAACAAGACACCATCGAGACGTACCAACACAATTTGAAAATACCTAGTCTGCAACTACATGAGGTTGAAGCGCAAATGACAAGCAAACTAGAGCATGAATGTGATCGCTTCGATGCATGGATCAAAGAACTGATAATCGGCATGGAAGAAATGCAAGTCCAACACTACCACCACACACAAGCAATCGTCAACAAATTACAAGAACTTTAGGTGAGATCTCGGATGGGTGAAGGCAAAATCAAGCTCCTATTGTAAAGGCATCAGTAGCAGCTGGACCAGAAAATAGAACAAGCTCTGACTCGGGGATGGCAAGAATGGTTGGCACAAGCGGTCAAATTACAAATATTCTAAGCCGATCACGAAAACCAGCCAAAAGAGGGCCGAGGATTCTACAAAATGGAGGAGGATACCATCAAACTGCTCTGAGAGGACCTGTCTGTCGAATCCTGCTCCCTATGCCATGGACATCTGAAAATTGATTGAGGAATTCGAGGACGAGCAACTCCAACTCTCCATAGAATTGGAAAAATATGAACAATAAAGAATCTAGGCCGAGGTAGAACCCGATGACCAAAGCAAAGCATAAAATGAAATCGCCATAGAAATGGAGGACCAAGAGGTAGAGGTGGTGCACGAGCCACCTATCCAAATGACGAAGGAGCAAGCCAATGGCCCAGAGGAGAACAACTCCACAACGAAGCAAACGCTGCAACCCAACGTAGAACTAACACATGCAGATAGAGAACAACAGGGGCAGTTGGAGACTAGGGCACTAGAGTAGCCGACTGCGGAATATTAACCAAAAACAATAATAGACCAACCAACCAAGGAACAACATACATTTCCGAAACACGCAGTCGAGGTTGTCATCACAGCATATGACTCACAGCAATCGCCGAGCATCTTGCACATTTTTTACGAGGAGTAATTCACAATATTTTGGCTATGATTTTTTTAATTCGCATTATTCTTTCGATTTTTTTGTGGGTTTGACATGCAAGGCACTATGCCATTGACGTGCCAGGTATTGACCAAGTAGGACGATCGAATGTGTGAAATAGGAAACATGGAGGCCTATATAAATATTGAATGATCAAGAGAGTAAGTAGGCGGCAAGAGTATTATTTTTAGGCAAGAAGTGTATAGAGAGAGAACTCTAGCGAGAGGTCGTATTAGACCGACAATCGATCGGTACTTGTAACTATGTGTATTCATAATCAATTACTCTTCCCTGTGGGGTAACCCTATGTGTCAAATGTCTACTCTGAAGTGTATTTATTGTCTATGCATAATCGTGAGCCTATAATCAGTTGTAGTCGTTTCAACGGAATACCTGTTACTACATCCCTTATGAAGTTCTAGAAACGGTCCCCCAAGTGTCGTGCGGATCAAACGAGCTCGGAAGTCCACAGGAAAAGTTAACTAGGAACCCTTGGGGTTGTGTTACCTCCCTAACACCCGCATCTGGCTAAGTAAATAGTCGACAAACAACCTGAAGTCCCTTCCGCCTTCCTACCACAATCACCTTGATCCGGTTACTCAGAAGTAGTAACCGAGAGTGTGTTCCTCCAAAGGGGACATAACAACCTTCCTTTCAATTGATCATAATTAGGTGCATGTGATAACTCCATAGGATCTCTAGAGGAACTACCCCTCTCTTGCCCATGATGTTCATAAACTTTCTTTTTTTTGGTACCTTGGATGCTTGACCTTAGAGGCCACCTTAATCCAAGATCCATCCTCATCCATTAAATCTTGTCTTCTTTCTTCAATATCCAAAATAACGACACCCTCACCTTTTTCGACATTTTCTTCACTTTTTAGCACCTCATGATCATTCTATACATACTCTGGCATTAACACATCACCATGGGAAGTATTAGTCACCTCCATTGTCAGTGTTTGTTGACATTCTGCCATGACATGGCCCAAACCACCACATCAGAAACAATGACCGCCAAATGATCCCCAATACAATTGGCAACGGAATGACCACATTTCTGAGTTTTTATGTTTAGCCACAAAGGTCTCTTTCATACCTAACCTTTATCGATCATATGCTTTGCATTTGGGGCTACTATCACCTTTCCCAATTCTTCCATCACACCCTAAATTATAGGCCATAAAAAGGAAAATTCATACTCTACCCCCACCCATATTGGACACCCTTGTTTCAAAATTCCTTGAAACTCAACTAGTGCTCTCCAACGAACAATGTAAACTAAATTATTATTGTAAAAGACTGGTAGAAGTGATAATAATCTATCTCGTTGTTCCTTGGTTCGAAAAATGACCTCAAAAAACTCTCATGGACCTTTCCTACCTACCATTGCATTTAGCCATTGTGCCACCCAATTTACCAAAGGATTTTTCCTTGTAAAGAAGCAAATAATGTCTCTCATGAAACATGAAAAATGCCTTTAAAATTTCACTACGTGACATCTCCACCTCTACAATCTCATCTTCTTCTACGTTGGCCACCATATCTATAGTGTCCGGTAAAATCTCATGGAGTGCTTCATTAGCAACTACATGCATTAATTCCTAATATTGATCATTCCTCTCCTCCTCACCTTCTCCCATAACATGTGCATATGATGGTTTTGACATCATATCTATATTCACCTCATGCGTGTTATTAATGTCAATCTTTTGTTTCTTCAAAATAACATCATCTTCTCCTCTCTTGCTCTGTATTTGTTTCTCCTTTCTACATTCATCCATCCTTCCATAGATAATATGCCTCATTTATAAGGAAAAAGAAAATAATAGGAGGATAATTTACTTGGAATAGACAAGATGACATTCAAACTTGTTGTAGAAGAACAATGGTGTTATAGCACTCACCCAATTATGTTGATATAACCAATTAGTTGTTATTTCTTCTTCGTCTTCTTCTTTTGTACTCTTATTATTCCTCTTCTTCTCCTATTTACGCAACTTCTCTCTCTCTCTCTCTCTCTCTCTCTCCTTTGTCCCCTTCCTCTTCGATTACTTTAGAAAACGAGAAGAACATATCTATTGTTGCTCTAGCGGCAGAGAGTTGTCATTGCGTGTCTCTGTCTCTTGTTCTTCTGCATTGCGAGGTGAGACGAGGCATTGGGGCACAAGTGATGAGAGTGGTCGGCTATGCACACTTTGCCCTAAACAAGTTCACGAGTCTGAGTATCACACTTTGATACAATGCTTTGCCTTTGATCATATTCGACCATGCTTTCCACATCTCTTCGACCGAGCCCAATCCTTGCACGAATTTCTCTCACAACCACAATGTGCACTCTCGATTGCAACATTCATTGGTGAATTTCTTGAACATCGAGAGTCACTACTCACTTTCACACATATCACATGAAATGTAATATTTTTGGTCTCATACGTCATATTTGACCTCCAAAGACGATAATAAGAGTTATCTATCTCTCTAATCTTTTTGCTCTCCTCTTTTTCCCTCCCCTCTCAATAATTTATATATGTTTAGTTTAACTCATTTACTCATGTGAGCTCTTCACATCATGACAACATCGGATATAGGTACAACAACAATATTGATGACGACTACAATAGCAACAATAGTAGTAGTGGTGGCAGTAGTGGGGGTGGCGGTAACATGTGCAAGCAAGGAGGAAAGTTGGACTTAGGGCTTCCTTCAATGTGAGGGAAAGCTTGAGTCAACATTCCTCGAGCTAGAGGAAAGCTCAACGTTGAGCTCTCCTTGATTTGAGGGGAAAGCTCAAACAACCTTTTCTCAAATCCAAGAAACTAGGGAAAAAAAAAATTATGCCAAGTTACAAAATTGGCCTTCCTCAATAGTAGTAGTGGTGGCAGTAGTGGGGGTGGCGGTAACATGTGCAAGCAAGGAGGAAAGTTGGACTTAGGGCTTCCTTCAATGTGAGGGAAAGCTTGAGTCAACATTCCTCGAGCTAGAGGAAAGCTCAACGTTGAGCTCTCCTTGATTTGAGGGGAAAGCTCAAACAACCTTTTCTCAAATCCAAGAAACTAGGGGAAAAAAAAAATTATGCCAAGTTACAAAATTGGCCTTCCTCATTCGAGGAAAATTTTGTATTTAAAATACGAATTTGGCCTTGCCTCATCATCAATTTATCATATTAGTGTGGCAAGCCCTTTAGTGTGGTGACGCAAAATTCCTTTCCGTGAAAATTGTGGTGGCCAGTTCAACTCTTCTCGTCCAATCTATTCTTAATATTGAACTTAAACTTTGATGTCACAATTATCATGTTTTTTGTATGCACAAGATTCTTATTACCTTCAGCCTACAATCCTACTCATCAATCTCATGCAAGCACATAGTTTATAAAATACCTCATGTAGAAATCATAAGCGTCGTTATACTAACATCAAATATTTCTCCTGTAAATGTGAACATCAAATATTTCTCCTGTAAACTTGAGTCCGAAAGGGGGAAACAACATCCTGCATTCTAAAATGCTTTGCTTATGTGCATTATACAGCACAAAACTTTAAACATCCTTATCTTATAAATTTTATCAAAGCAAATTATCATTTAAAGAGATAGTAAAGCTCCTCATATTTACCAATATCCATCCACGTGACAAATCCTTTAGACGTTTAGTTGGATATATCATGGATTTCTCCTAAAAGTTTGGTGTGTAAGAGAAGGATTGAAAACAATATTTCAATTGCCTTGATATGGCAATGCTAATGACATTAAAAAGGATCGAAAAATCAAGACAATTTTAGGTTGACTTTTTCTTTCTTGTGGTAAGCTTACAACTGACAAGTTAGAAGTCTTGGTTTTCAGGTTGAAGCCTATTTATTTAAAGTGGGTTGTCACGAACAAAGAAAACAAATTGAGACCTGATAGTGAATTAACCAACAAATTGGCAGCACGTGTAGAATTCTCAAGCAGGAATCCAATCTCTCCGAGAATCTGTACAGGCATACTTGTTGAGGCCAAGACAATAGAGACAAGTGGATCAAATGGAATTTTACTTATTCAAAAACATGATGTACTGTACAAGGAATTACAACAATCTATATGATACATTCATTTCTTATCTGAAACACTAATTGCAAATTCTACTAGATACATAGCTGTCCCTCATAATTTACTGAGAGGAGTTTGTCAAAGGAGAAAACGACTCCATACCTCCTACCAATTAGAAGCGACCTTGATGATGAATGATCTACTAAAGTTCTTAGCATCAGGTCAAGCTACAACCTTTACATCGTTGGATAGCTCCATTGATCCATCCTTCTCATAATTGTCTACTGGGGGCACAATCCTCTTCCAGAACCAATGTTGCCTCCACACGATTGCCATCTCCTCAATGGGAATATTTTTTGTTTCTGGGATGAACAAGATGGCAAACATCCCCATTACCACTACCCAAGCGGCGAAAAACAAGAAAATACCATACCGAAAAGTGCATAGCATTGAGAGGAATGCTTGAGCTATCACAAAGGTGAACAACATGTTCACACATACAGTGATACTTTGCCCAGATGATCTTGTCTCGAGTGGGAATATCTCACTCGGGATCAACCATCCCAAAGGACCCCATGACCATGCAAACGCTGATACAAATACACAAATTAACACCACGACCGTGATAGCATATGAACTCGATAGCGATGTATGGCCATCTTTCAGCCCGATTGCAAGAATAATGGCGATGGCCACCTGGAAAGTGGATGGATACATATTATTTTAGTCATTTCTCTAAGAACTCAGGGGAGGGGGTATTATTATTTATGTATTTTAGTAAGTAATAAAAATTTCCCAATTCTAAGAAGTTAGGGGCGTGTATTTTATCCCTTTGATTATTATTTATTATGTCACAAAGTGATGATACCTGAGATAGGAACATTTGCACGCAAGCTTGGAGAAGAAGAAGTCGCCGGCCGAGCTTATCGACAGAGTAGACGGAGACGAGAGTGGAGAGGGTGTTGACACCGCCTGTGATGACGGCGGAATAGAGGGACGCATCGTTGCCAAAGCCCAGCGTTTGGAAGAGCACAGGTGAATAGAACATGATGGCATTGATGCCAGTGAATTGTTGGAAGAACTGGAGGGCACACGTGATCACCAGTTGTGGCCTGTTCCTTGTTTGCAAGAGGTTCCTAAATGGATGTTTTACGTCTTTAGCAATCTGGCTAGCTTCCATTAGGTCCTCGAATTCGGCATGTATGTTGTCAGTACCTCGTATTTTCCGCAATATGGTTTTTGCCTCCTCTATGTAGCCCCTCTCTACTAAACTATTAGGCGTTTCTACTAGTACAAATGTACCTAATGTTAAGCACAACCCAGGTATCCCTGCTATTGATAACGAGACACGCCAACCCCAAATTGGTATCTTTAGTGCTCCATAGTTTACTAGGTTTGCAAAGAGGATTCCTATGGTCACATTTAGTTGAAAGAGAATGTTGAGCCCCCCTCTCAAGTGTGTCGGTGCTATCTCCGACAAGAACAAGGGTATAGCCTACATAAAGAGAAATGATCATGCGATGTTACACATCAATGTGTTGCTCATTAATGCACAAAATGTTAACACACCTGATTAAGAAAATCTAGCAATCTGACCCATAAACACACTCAAATCTTCATTCCTTGGTAATTATAAAGAGATGAATCTTTTGGTTTAAACTTATAAATGCAAAACAGAGGTTAAAAATCAATATGTTAGGTTAGCCAGACCTAGCCCGCCCATAACCCCAAATTTGAATTCCTGGAAATTATTAGGAGATGTAAATTTTGACTCAAAAGTGAGTTAAAATTTGAAATAACCTTACTCTTGTCCCATAAACCCTAAACAATACCTGGTTAGCAAAGCCGATCCCACAACCAAGCAAGATTCTTCCGATGATAAGCATATACACATCTTGAGCTGCCCCATTCAATACCACACCTGCATCAAAGAAGAGTCCTCCTATGAGCATCGTGGCTTTCCGTCCATATCTCCGGGTCACAACCGATGCAAAGAATGTCGCAATCAGTGCCGCCAAATACAATGATGACGTGAAAAGCTGAAGAATTTGACTATCGAAATCACAATATTGATTCGAGTTCTGGTCCTCATCCTTTTGAGCCAGAACCTTGGGGAAGAACTTTGCCAAGAAATCTTCATTTGATGTCACTCCACCTAAATGAGTTTTAGACCAAATCCAGTATTGAGAATAACCTTTTGTTAACAATTTTAGTGTCCTTATCGTCTTTCTCACAGTCATGATAAAGGGGTATTTAAAGGAAGGTTGAATTACTGACCTAATTTGTGAAATGACAGTGATTTTCCTATGGCATCATGTCATTAACGTATACATGTATACATATAATACATGTATATGTATGTATGTATGTATGTATGTATGTATGTATGTATGTGTCTTTGTATAGATACATACATATATACAGATACACATGTATGTTTGTGTTTATGGTATTTGTAAGTGTATATGTCTTTATGTATGTATGTTTATGTCCATGTATGTCAGCATTATGTATTTGCATAGAAGGGATAAGTGGATGTGGATGTACCTGAGATTCCCACATCATAGCCAAACATGAGACCCCCACTAGCTGCAATGATACAAGTGATGATGACATAGACTGTGATTTTGGCTTCATATTGGGATGCTCTGGCACCAGCAGGGCCAGATGTGAAGCCTCCACCTGCCATTCGAAGATGAAGATCAACACAACACTAGTAGAGGATGCAGCTCAACTGAGGAGGAGGAGGAGGAGGAGGAGGAGGAGGAGAGAGATGAAGAACAGGGCAATCGTAAGAAAAATGGGGATGTGCTGAGCTCGAATATATATATGTATATATATATATATATAGAGAGAGAGAGAGAGAGAGAGAGAGATTTGTGAAGGCGCTTGTAAAAAGAGAGAGACATGTATGTGTAGGGGCGGCCGCGAAAGGAAAGTCTTAGAAACGCGGCGCTTCTTGGAAATGAGGAGGACTGAGGAGGAAGAGACGTACACATATGTATGTATGTATGTATAGCGATGATGAGTTTAGTCATCAATGATGGGATGGCTTCTGCTTCCTATCTGTGAATCAATCGATCTACATACATACATACGTCTTATGTGTGTCAGCACCACATACATATATTATAAGTCTATGAGATATGTACATACGCAAGCAAGCACGGATGGTGGCCATGGTTGCTTTTTGTTGTCATCTGTGAATGACCTACCTACCTAGCAAGCAAGTAGCCTATATATACATATACATACATATACAATATATACATACATATACAATAGAGAGAGAGAGAGGGGTCCAGATTTCACAAAGGTCACTCGTTCTTGCCAGTTACGTGTGTTGTTAGTTAGTTTAGAATGTACATATCATTGTCCCTCTCAAAACTTGTAACAAAATATTCTTTTCATTTCTTATTTCCAAAAAAAAACCTTTCTTTCCATTAGTTATAAAATTTTACATACAAGAATTCTATATACAAATCCCTATAGGGACATGATAGTTCCATCTAATGTGGATGTCCACTGACTCAAGAAAGGGAGAGAGGACGACCATTGTTGTATGAAGGCTAGTCACTGTCTTTCAAGCCCATCGGATCCGCCCATGAGGTCGTCGTATTGGCTCTTTAGAGTGGCTACAAGTTACAACTTCACTCGACTTTGTATCTCTTTAGAGTAACAAAATATTCTAGCTCTAAATATGACATTGGTGGCTTCATTTATCATCTCTCCCTATGACATATCTTATCTAATTTTTTATTTCCATTTGTCATTCAACTTATAGGAAGATATTCTTCATTTGATTGGTTGTGTGTGCACGTTAATAATAAAGATCTTCAATAGAATTTGGAAATCCTTTACAGCTCAAATGCTCTTCAATTGTTATACGACCACTTGGCAACAAATTATTGTCTTCTTTTTTGCCATGTAAAGGAAGTTCTACAATTCACATTCATATTCTTCGGTCATCATTTTTATCCCCGATCATCATTTTGCCTAATTCAAAGAAACACATTTCAACTTCAAGCATGATTTCCGCTCAGACACTTTAATGGTGTGGTTCACCTTGATATAAAACTCCAATGACATTAAGTTACCACTAATAAGACATCAAACCATGACAGTAAAGTTAGAAATAGGTTGTTATATAATGCCAAGTGCTAGATAATTAAATCGTATTACACGTAGTGTTTTGCTTGATGGAGTATGCTGTCCAAAACATTTTTTTGATGTCTAAAGGGTGTGAAGACATTGTGTGTGTGTGTGTGTGTGTGTGTGTGTGTGTGTGTGTTTCTCTAATTTCTTAATCTTTTGCTAATAATGGTTTACCTTTTACTATTATGAGTGTGTGCATTTACCTCCATACTCCTTTATTGATGTTCTCAAATTTATACATAATTTAGATCAATTATATTATCTTCTCAAGGTGATGGCACATTGCACAACGGGTGACCAATATAACGAATAGCCTTAATTTTCTAAAATGAGAGCACATGTTTTCAACCAATAAACATTTCAAAATTATAGCATAAAATAATGTGTGTTTATATGAAACTAAATAGTATGTTTAACCTCTATTTTGATGCCTTATTAATTATGTTCCAAGATGTATGATCCCATGGGTTAATTCATTTAGTGAGTAAGTGGCAAGCAAGTTTATTATAATTTTCGAGGCAAGCTTATTAAGTTAGGATGAAATCTTTCTTCCATCAAACAAAGCATATACGTAGGACCTATAGGAATTGATTACCAACGCATCAAATACTTTCTCCAGTGCTTAAGCATGATCACATGAAACCACGAAGATATAATCTCATCAACATGAACAAATATATATATACTACAATCGCTTGAAGTGCATTGATAACCTTAGTTTATTCAAGAGCATATAGGCTAACTAAACTCTAACAACTGACTTTAGAAAATGCATTAAAGAACTCTAGACAATGATCATTTCCTTTTCTATAGAGACTAAATAACCAACCCTAAATAATGAAATCTAGATAATGCATTAACTCATCCATCATTCACTAGATTAACCACAACCTAGAGGTCAATTGTTTGTCTCTCTTTATGGAAGCGAGTGTCTTCTTATGTCCATGCCGGCCTCAACCTTGTGCCTTGTGGTTGTTATCTAGGATAACGTGTTGTACTTGCAACATTTCATTAAGTGAGGGTTGGACAAATTATTGTCACATTCAGAATATTATGGGTTGTTGTCACCGGGGTAGACAAGCCGCTAACACAGGGTGTCCCTTTAGAACATTTCACCAAAGGGGTGGTACGGTAAGGAATGTGCAGACCGTGATACAAGACCGATCCTTCCCCAATCACTATCCAGAATGATTAACTTGATACACGCATATGATAATCACATTAAGCACAGAACGGTATTAACAAGATACACAATACGTAAAGACACAACACCTCTCTATTAATTATCCGTCTCCAATCACATCATCTTCGGATCCTTTTATAGGTATCCGGTTGTGCTACAAACCGGTGCCAACCACCAACCGGCTACGGACCATTCCAGATCTGGATCAGCATACCGATTCCGGGTCCGTCAGTCCGATCTTATAATTATCATAATTTATCTAATTACAACTCCCAAAACCGACTCCCCTTTCATACATTGTACATCGAACCCATGGTTAGCCCCTTTATTCATCCTCCAAAATGTCTAGAATTCTTTGGTTCAAGGGCTCCAACGGTTCCTTGGGTAGTTGCTCCATCAACTGCTGTTGTTGCTCCTCCGGTTGTTGTTGTTGTTGGTCTTCGGCCTGCTCTCCGGTCTACACTTCCTCTCCGGCTCTATCCATATCCGGCTCTACTGGTCTCGGTGCTTTTGGCTCCAGCTCCTCCATCCTTGGCTCCTGCTGCTGCTCTATTTTGGCTTTGTTTGGCTGGCCTCCTCCGGTCCCGGCTACATTCGGTGGCTACTCTGGAGATTGCTCTCCATCACTGATGTTAATTGTCGCCAACATTTGCGATGTTATCTGCTGTCTTCGCTCCCGTTCGTATCGCTCAAGCTGGAGTTGAGTGCCAAGCTGGTCATCATCTAGCTATTCTACCATCCGCCTTACAACCACCAATTGTTCCCCTACCAGGGACAAGAAATCGTCCGACAACTCCTCCCGGATGGTTATAATACTCTCCGCATCCATCTTGTAGAAGTTGTCACCGTCCTTTCTTTGGTTTTCTGCATCCACTCGCAGCGTCTGTAATTCCGCTATCTATTGTGCCCATTTTGACCACCATGGCACTGAGCTTTCCCCAATCACACTCTTTGTTTGTTCTTTCCATGCCAGCACAATGGCGCGGATCCGGCTGAGCCCCATCTTGGATTTGTCCTCTGCAGCCTGCTTTTCCTCCTTTAACTTCGTTATCAAGCCCATAGTTGCCTGTGCCTACACCTTATATTCCAGGAATTGAGTTTGATAAGTGGTCTGAACTCTATTCAACGCAATCTTTGCTCGTTCCATCTCCTCATAATGCTGCCGGTTGAGCTCCATCCGGTCCCTTGCTGCTTCTTCTAATGCCTTTGCCATGTCGACCGCCTTGGTCCATTCTTTCGCTAATGCCTCCGTCGCCCTGTTGACTTCCTTCTGGAGTTCTCCTAGGTTCTCCTTCTGTCGATCACCTTCTGCCATCAACTTCTTGTGCTCCGCATCCAAATACTTGTGATCCCGATGCAGTCGTTCAAAATCCTCAGTCTTCTGCTTCAGCTTTTGGTTTATTTGGTGTCGGGTGTGGTCTTCTCGATCTTTCTACTGTTAGAGTTCTTCTTTGAGCTACTCGATTTCGGTTTCCACCGATCGCCAGAGCTTATCCTTCTCTTGTAGCAGCTTCACTCCTTTTCTTCCTTCAACCGGTCATTTAATTGGCAGCTTTTCTGGAGATTTTCTTCAAGTCTTTGTTTCTCCTCCTCCGCTGCCTTCTTTTATTCTCGTTCTCTAGCCCTCAAGGCC
Organism: Azolla caroliniana; assembly: GCF_043228905.1. Classification (NCBI taxonomy): domain Eukaryota; kingdom Viridiplantae; phylum Streptophyta; class Polypodiopsida; order Salviniales; family Salviniaceae; genus Azolla; species Azolla caroliniana. Next base: position 12,590,036 of record NW_028230442.1, read on the forward strand.
TCTTGGGCTTCTAACTCTTCCCTGAGAGTGGAGAGTTCTTGCTCCCGTGTAATGCTTGTGTCCGGTGTTGTAGGAGCTACCAACGTGTTATCTGTCTGCTCAGTCACCGGCGCCATTGGTTCTGGTCCTGTCGGCCCTTGACTGACCTGTCTGGCCGTGTCAGCTTTGGCCTTCTCAATTTCTTCCTCCATGCTCCGGATCCTTGACCGAGCCTTCTCGAGTTCTTCGGTTGTGGCGAACAATCGATCTTGTTGTGCTCTCTCTTTTGCTTCAATTTGGCTTACAACCCCGGCCACCTGCTCTCCGATCCATCGCAGCCATCGATTGCCGATGCATTGTTGCCTTGCCGGTTGCGGTTGCGGTGTTGGCTCTCCTCTCGCCACAACCCCTGGTTAGATTGTTGTTTCTAGCGGCAACTCCTTTTCTTGTTGTTCTTGTCAACCTGCTGAGATTGGTACTTCCCTCGCCGTTACTGGCCGATTAGGCTCCGTTTCCTATGTTGGCTCCGGTTCCTCAGAGCGGGGTGTTGGTGTGTTGTCTTTTACCGGTCCCGATTTGTCCCCCTTCTGCTCGGCGTCACTTCTCTTCCGACGACATAAGGGAGTGTCAGCGGGTTCTTCCTCCGCCTCCTCCTCTTGGGTTCTCATGTTTATCCCTTGAGCCAAGTCAGGCGGTTCTTGCTCTTGCCGACACAATTTGATTTTAAGAGGCCTAACCGGTTGCTCTACGGGTGCCTCTGTTTTCGCCTGCCTCTTCTTACTAGGCTGCTCCTTCCCTTTCTGTGATGAACGTCCCTCTGTCCAACCGGGTGTGTGCTTGGCAAGGAGTTGTTGCCGCTTCGATGGCTTGTTTGGCGTTGTATCGGCCATTCGGCTCCATGTCTTTGCCTTTAATGTCAGCACCGGCGGTACCAAGAGAGTGAGCCATTGAGCCACTGTTGTCCACACCTTCTTGCTGTCTACCACCGATTGTATGGCCACTCGCAAACAATCAGTGATGATTATGGGCCAATCCACCTTTACCCCTTCGTATGTGGCGATGATGAATCCGGCTTTGTTCTTTGGCATTGTCAGGGGTCGGGGGTGCACAAACCCATACTCGTGGAGCACACGAGCTACTTCTCGGAACAAGGCATCGTCGCCGCCCTGTGTCCGGTATGCTTTGCTGGCCAAGGAATACTCCCCGAAGAACTTCGTCAACGTCTCTGGGGAAGGATTCTCAATGGAGTAGATCCCTCCCTCTGGCAATTCGATTAAGGCGCGAATGGCCTCCTCCGTGATTACTTCTAGGTCAATGTTCTTCGCGACCTTTTCTACTTCTTTGTGAAGAGGTGCCTCTGCTATCCGTAGGAAGCCCTCCAAGCCATGTTGCGTGAACCATTTCTTGGCCGTCTCGGAAAGCGCCATGGGTTCCATCATGTCCTCTATTTTGGTGGTGGTGGAGAGCTTTGGTGTTCCTAAGGTAGCTTCTGGCGTTCACCTAATCACTTGTATCCGCCTCTGTGTGCTAAGTGCTCTGTGTTCGCGAAATGGGAGAGACTCTATGATGCGAAGGTTTTGTGTTCCCATTCTTGCCGCTTGTGGCGAAGACCGGAAGGGAACGACAGCAATCGCGGCAAGTGCAGAAGAGTTGATGCTCATCATCGAGGAGAGTGAGATAAACCTTGCCGGCGACGAGATGACCTGGGTGGTCGACTCCGGAGCGTCGTTCCACCTTACCCCGGACCGAAAATGCTTCTCATCCTACTCAGCCGGTGATCATGGCTGTGTCCGGATGGGGAATGAAGGTACATGCCGAATTGTCGGCATAGGAGACGTGTGGTTGACAACCCCAACCGGATGCAAGCTGCTATTGAAGGATGTCCGACACGTTCCGGAGGTTCGTCTGAACTTGATATCAGCCGGTCAGCTAGATGATGAAGGCTACACGGGTAGCATCCGGAATGGTGTTATGAAGTTCAGCAAAGGGAGCCTGATTGTGGCTCGGGCCCGGAAGGTCAACACGTTGTACCTGATGAATGCCCGGAAGAAGTGAACGTGGCATCCGACACTGCCGGTGAGCTGTGGCACAAGAGACTGTGCCACATGAGCGAGAAGGGGATGAAGAGGCTTGCAGATGACAACCTCATTCCAGTGAAGAACGTGCACTTGGAGAAGTGCACTGATTGTCTGGCCGGTAAACAAAACCAGACCTCCTTCCGATCGAGGCCACCGATGAGATGTAATGCACCACTGGAGTTGGTGCATACTGATGTATGTCAAGTGGATACGAAGTAACATTCCAGATCGCAGCACTTCGTGACGTTCATAGATGACCACAGCCGGAAGCTGTGGGCCACACCGTTGAAGACGAAGGATCATGTGCTACCCGTCTTCAAAGAGATCCACGCGAGAGTGGAAAGAGAAACCGGCCGGAAGTTGAAGGCCGTTCGAGCAGATAACGGAGGTGAATACCAGGGGCAGTTCGAGGAGTACTGTCGCTCGAAGGGAATCCGGCTCGAATTTACCGTGCCGAAGACGCCGGAACTAAACGGGCTGGCCGAGAGGATGAACCGAACCATAATGGAGAGGGTCCGAAGTATGTTGGTGCATGCAAAACTACCCAAGAAGTTTTGGGTTGAGGCACTGTCGACGGCGACATATGTGATAAACAGATCACCCTCAGTACCCTTGGACGGAGACACACCACAGAGAGTCTGGACCAGTAAGGAAGTGTCCTACTGGCATTTGAAGGTATTCGGGTGTCTTGCGTATGTGCATGTAGCTAAGGACCAGAGAGGAAAACTAGATCCGAAGACCCGGCCATGCATATTCCTCGGTTACGGCGACGATGAGTTCGGCTACCGAGTGTGGGACCTGGTCGACAAGAAGGTATTCCGGAGTCGAGATATTATCTTCATGGAGGACAAGACGCTCGCCGAATGGGAGTCGGAGAAGAAGATAATGAACTCCGAGTCGACCGATAAGGATCGAATCTATGATGAGCAAACCCAACCGGCAAGAGACCGGTTAGCACTCGAGGAACTAGCCGGTTACGGTGAGGATACCAAACCGGTAGAAGAAGAAGTAGAGGAAGCTAAAACCGGAACCGACCAAGAACCCGAATCGGATTCAGATGAAGAGCAAATGGAGGAGCCGGTTACGGAAGCCCAAAGACGGAGATATCCTCTCAGAGGTAGAGCAAGCATGGACCTCGAGGTAGAGTAGCTGGACATGAAGATGGCATTCCTTCACGGCGACCTCGAAGAGGAGATCTACATGCAGCAACCGGAAGGATTCATGGAGAAAGGGAAGGAGCACCTGGTATGCCAGTTGAAGAAGAGCCTGTACGGACTGAAGCAGGCTCCCCGACAATGGTACCAGAAGTTCGACTCCTTCATGACAGATCAAGGGTACCACAAGACGCAGGCCGATCACTGCGTGTTTGTGAAGAAGTTCGAAGGAGGCGACTTCCTGATACTCCTTCTGTACGTGAACGACATGTTGATTGTCGGATGGGACCAAGCTAAAATACGGATGCTAAAGAAGGCTCTCAACTGAACCTTCGCAATGAAAGACTTGGGTCCGGCAAGACAGATGCTGGGGATGCATATCATCCGGAACCGGCCAGTGAAGCAACTGTGGCTGTCACAGGAGAAATATGTGACAAAGGTGCTTCAGCGGTTCAACATGTCAGATACGAAACCGGTCGGATCGACACTTCCGGAAAACTGCAGGTTATCCGGTAAGCAAAGCCTGAAGACGAAAGCAGAGAAGGCGGATATGATGAAGGTTCCATATGCCTCTGCCGTCGGGAGCTTAATGTACGCAATGGTTTGTACCTGACCGGATATAGGATACGCAGTCGGAATGGTGAGCCGGTTTATGAGCAATCCCGGCAAGGAGCACTGGAATGTGGTCAAATGGATACTCCGGTACTTGAAGGGCACTTCGAACATGTGTCTCCGATTCGGCTCCGGTAAACCTCAACTTGACGGTTTCACCGATTCAGACATGTTGGCGGATGTGGATACCAGCCAGCCGGTCTACATCCGGGTATGTAATGACATATGCAGGGGGAGTTGTTTCGTGGCAGTCGAGGTTGCAGAAGACGGTTGCGTTATCAATCACGGAAGCGGAGTACATGGTGGCTGTGGAAGCCAGCAAGGAAATACTATGGATGAAGGACTTCATCGGAGAGCTCGGTATCCGGCAAGATGAATACCGGCTCTATTGCGACAGTCAAAGTGCCATCCACCTTGCTAAGAATGTGGCCTACCATTCCCGGATGAAGCATATTCAACGAAGGTATCACTAGATCCGGGAAAGAGTAGATGACCAGGAGTTCGCGTTGACGAAGATCCACACGGCTGAGAACGGGTCAGATATGCTGACCAAAGTACTGATACCCGACAAGCTGGATGCGTGCCGGAAGCGAGTCGGACTAGTAAGACATCCCATGCCGGAGTGAAGGGGGAGTTTGTTAGGAAATAGGTCCTTCCGGATGGGAAGTGAGAAGTGTCACGGATCATAAACTCAAGAGACAAGCAAGAAGATAACCAAATGGACAAGAAAGAAGATAGTATTAAAGGAAAGAATCCATAACTGGTGTTGTTCACCTTGAATTCCTTCAAGGTGAACTCCTCTATTTATACTACATGGCATGCATACTTGTTGCACGCATGTGAATCTACAATAGAGCATGTAGGTATGCATGCATGTGCCAAGTGTAAATACTACAAGGGAGCAACTATGCACATGATGCTAGCAAAATAATAAGGACCAATTACATACATAACTAGTACTAGATATCTTGGTTAACTCATAATACTAGATTATAACATGATCATGTCAAGAGTTCGAATCTTGACATTATCCCTCCTCTTACGCCGCCTTCCCAAATCAGCCGCTGGTTTGTGGGGATATCGGTGATGAAAATCTTGGACGACCTCTGGGGCATTTTGTAAATTTGCCGATGGTTCCCATGTGGCCTCAGACATGGGGTAACCCCTCCATAGGACGAGGTATTGCAAGTGTCGACGGTGCCAACGCGAGTCAAGGATTTGGTCAACCTCGTATTCCTCCCCTGTCGTCAATTGCACAACTGGTGGTGGTGGGGCGAGACGTCCTGGGAGTTGTGAAGCATAATGGGGTTCGAGGAGGGAGACATGAAAAACATCGTGAATCCGGAAGTGGGATGGAAGGGCGAGCCGGAAGGCGACGGGATTGATGCACTCGATGATACGGAATGGTCCCAACTTCTTGTAATCAAGTTTCGCACATGGACGAGTAGTAGAGATGTGTCGACGTAACAACCAAACCCTGTCTCCAACGACAAAGTGTGGAGTGGAAGATCGATGGCGATCAGCCTACTTCTTGTATCATTCACTAGCAAGACTAAGCTCCAAGGATAAATCATGATGTAGTTCTTCCAAAATGTGGGCGCGATCCTTCGCCGAAGGGTTCACGGAAGTGGTAGGAAGGGAAATGTTGAAGCGAGGATGTAAACCGTAGTTGGCAAAGAAGGGAGTGACGCCGGTCGATGCATGGAGAGAATTATTGTAGGCGAATTCCGCAAGCGAAAGTAAGTTGACCCAATCATCTTGTTGGTAACTAACCGAGCACCGAAGATACTGCTCAAGGATTTGGTTGACACGCTCCGTTTGCCTGTCAGTTTGGGGGTGATAAGCGAAGGAAAACTTGACAGAGATGCCTAAAGTTTGTAGCAGGCGCTGCCAGAAGTGAGAGACAAACTGGGGTCCGCGATCCGAGATGACATCATCGGGGAGTCCATGCAAGCGTACCACATTGTTGAGTAGGAGATGCACCATTCCTTCTCTGGAAATGGTTTTGGAGCATGGAGTGAAGTGAGCCATCTTCGTAAACCGATCGACAACGACCAACACCGAGTCATAGCTATTGACCAAGGGTAGATCAGTTATTAGGTCCATAGAGATAGAGACCCAATGACGACGAGGACATGGAAGCGGCTGTAGTAAGCCGTATGGCCGATGATGAATGGCTTTGGAGCGAGCACAAACCTCACAACTCTTTATGTATTCTTTGACCAGCTTCCATGGTTGTGGCCACCAATACCCCCGAGAGATTAGCTCGAGGGTTTTCGCGACCCCGAAATGACCTACAAGTGGGTCATCGTGGCATTCCCGCAACACCTGGGTGCGACATAGGCCATTTGGGACGTATAAGAGATGATCTCAGAACAACAAACCCTCTTGTATGGTGACGGTGTCAAGATCCTTCCTTTTGGTCGCCTTGGAGGGGTTTTGCAGACTATCTCGAATCTCGTTGGCGAACGCATCGGTCTTGGATGCATCAGTGATTTGTTGGAGTAAAGAATCATCCTGCAACATACAAGTGGCAAAAAGATGCAATTGGTCAGGTTTCAACAAACGTCTAGATTGTTGAGCATAAGCAGCATCCCCAGGGCGGAGTGCAAGGTCAGCTCGGCGAGAAAGGGCATCAGCCTTCCCATGTTGGCCACCAGGTTGAAATACGATCTCAAAATCGTAGTCGGCGAGAAATGTCGACCAACGGGCCTACCTTCGATTCAAAGTACGAGTGGTGGAAAAATAAACTAAATTTTTATGATCAGTCACTACCTGGACACGATGTTGTGCGTCGGCCAAGTAGGGTCGCCATTCTTCAAAGGCAGCAATGATAGCAGCAAGCTCCTTGTCGTAAATGGGATAATTGATTTTGGATGCCGTAAATTTTTGGGAATAGTAAGCCACTGGGTGCATTAGGTTGTTGTCGTCTGCCTGGGATAAGATGGCGCCAATGGCAAAGTCAAAGGCATCGGTTTCGACTTGGAAGGGTTTTGTGGGGTCGGCATGTAGCAGCACCGAGGCAGTGATGAATGCGTGTTTGAGTGAGTCGAACGCATTTTGTGCCTCCGAGGTCCATAAAAATGGAGTGCCTTTATGGGTGAGAGCGATAAGAGGTTGTGCTAGGGTGGAAAACCCCTTGATGAAGCGACGGTAAAAATTCGTGAAGCCGAGGAAGGATTGCACATCTTTAAGTCGCCTTGGAGTCGCCCACGCCTGAATGACAGAGACCTTCTTCATATCCATGGTGATGCCAGTGGGCGAGATGATGTAGCCTAGAAATTCGATCGAGGTACGGTCGAACTCGCATTTCTCGCCTTTGGCATAAAGACCATGCTCGCGAAGTTTGGCAAGAACTAATCGGACTTGGCGAGTGTGCTCCTCCATGTTTGGCGAGAAAATGAGAATATCATCGAGGTAAATGACAACAAAAAGATCAAGATATTCCCGAAAAATATCGTTCATCATATGTTGAAAAACTGCGGGAGCGTTAGTAAGACCAAAAGGCATTACCTTGTATTCGAAATGCCCATACCGTGTTCGAAATGCGGTTTTCCATTCATCCCCCGGCTTGATGCGTACTAGATTGTACGCTCCACGCAGATCAACTTTGGAGAAGACACGCGCAACTCGGAGCTGATCAAGGAGTTCGGGGATCAGAGGTAGCGGATAGCGGTTGCTCACAGTGAGTTTGTTGAGACCTCGGTAGTCGATGCATAAGCGTAGAGAGCCATCCTTCTTCTTCACAAATAAAATGGGGGCCCCGGCTGGGGACTTAGAAGGTTGAATAAAGCCTTTCTCGAGGTTCTCATCGAGATACACACGAAGGGCCTTCAACTCTGGTGCAGACAACGCATATAGAGGACCAAAGGGTGGACACGCACCTTCTTGAAGATCAATCGGACAGTCGTAGAGCCGGTGTTCAGGCAAACGATCAGCATTACATTTTTCAAATACGTTGGAGAAGTGTTGGTATTTTTCGGGAATACCGCGCCGAAAGTGATCAGCTAAAGCTTGATCATCCCAATTGACGTCGCATGCTAGTTGTCGAAATTCGGAAGCATAGAACGAAGCTGCACGTGAACCTTGTTCGAGTGCATAAATCTTGTTAAGAGCTGTACGTCGTCGGTTTGTCTCGCCAAATGTGGCCTCTAACTCAGCGAGGAAGGCGGGAAAGTCCTCCAATAAAGGTGATGAGGTTTCTACCAATGGTGCAAACCAAGCTTGGGCCGGACTGGAGAGAAGGGTGCCCACAAGGCCGACTTGTCGAAGACCATCTCCATAACGTTGAGGTTGTAGCCGAATGATAAGTCGAACTTGGTTTATGAACCCTTGGAAACGCGACCTCGTTCCATCAAATTTTTTTGGGAGGCTAACCTTAGGCTCAAGAAACTGTGACGAAGCTAGGCTAGATGTTGGTAGAAGATCGGGCTCTAGGCTAGGTTGTTGTGGGAGACTAGGGTTCGGGGGTTGTGAGGATAGGGAGGTACCGACTTGAAGTTCTTGTAAAGAATTTCGAAGAGCTTCATTTTCAAGCTGTAGTTGTCGTAAGGCTACCATTATTTGGCCTAACTCACTAGTTGAGTCGGACATAGCTATGGCTTATGAGAGGGAGAGCTATGAGGATGGGAAGGTGAACAAACTGTCACGGATCATAAACTCAAGAGACAAGCAAGAAGATAACCAAATGGACAAGAAAGAAGATAGTATTAAAGGAAAGACTCCATAACTGGTGTTGTTCACCTTGAATTCCTTCAAGGTGAACTCCTCTATTTATACTACATGGCATGCATACTTGTTGCACGCATGTAGGTATGCATGCATGTGCCAAGTGTAAATACTACAAGGGAGCAACTATGCACATGATGCTAGCAAAATAATAAGGACCAATTACATACATAACTAGTACTAGATATCTTGGTTAACTCATAATACTAGATTATAACATGGTCGTGTCAAGAGTTCGAATCTTGACAAGAAGAACAATACTGATGAGCAAACTCGACCGAGGCCGAAACCTGATGTGGAGTACCCGACATGAGCCAGATGGTGCAGACCCGATGAGAACCGGATGAGGAGTACCCAGCAAGAGCCGGATGATGAAGACCCGGTGAGAACTGGATGAGGAGTACCTGGCAAGAGCCGAATGATGAAGGCCCGGTGAGAAGTGCTCACCGGATAAAGGGACATATTCGTAAATATGTTTTCTGAGAGTCCATCGGGGCTATATTTGTAAATAGTCGAAAAGTCATATTAGTATAAATATGACTTAGGGCAAACTTAGATGCGTTGGTTGTCATTCTTGTTGGCACAAGATTAGAGCGCCCAACTGTGTACAGAGAGAGTGAGAGAGAGGAAGAGGTCGTTGCCTCTGATTGTAACCGCCGCCTGTGGCGAAGATAGCAAGCTCGAGGTCGTGGCCTTGGTGCTTTCTTATTGTACATTCTGATATAGAGATAGTTTGCGGTCTGTGGGCTGCCGCGGTTTTTCCCGAGTTTGGGTTTTCCACGTAAACATCCTGTGTACTCTTCTCTCCATCGTGTTATGCTTTCATTCCCTGTTTTCTGTGTTTTATTCTAGGCTCGGTTGTGGCCGAGCGTTGTTCATCGGGAGCGTGCAGTTCCGGTCAAAAACGTGCGTGGTATTTTAAACCCTTGTATCCGGCAACACCGGATCTGTTGTATGTTTCTCCTCCTGGTTGCCGGTTATCCGCTTGCCATTCCCGGTTTCTACTTTGGCATCTGGTTGTGGGTTCCGCGGCATTGGTCCGTAATACGGTTTTAGTCGGAAACCGTTTACCCATTTTTCCACGACCTCGCTAGCCAGCGTTCCTAGCTGATATGAGCCTTTAAACTCTTGTGTTATCCAGTATGGTCCGGTCGACAGGAACCGTAGCTTTCCCAGCATTTTGCCCATCCAGGTCTAAAATACTAACACCGGCTTACCGATTCCGAACATTTTCTCGTTCCCTTTCCGGTGCCGGTCGACGAACGTTTTCCGTTGTCGTTGCTCGAGTTCCAACTACAGAATGCTAGCTATCTAGTGTTCTTCTAATTCGCACAATGTCGCTAGTCAAATTTTCTCCGATTCCTTCTCACTTAACCTTTCTTGTACTTGAATCCGCAAACTCGGAATTTGAAACTCTATCGGCATGACCGCTTCTAATCCGAAAGCTAAACAGAATGGTGTTGTCCGAATACTTGTTTTGTACACAGTTAGGTAAGCCCACAATGTTATTGCTAGGGCCAGACAACAGCCTAACACAGGGTGTCCACTTAAGACACGTCACCAAAGGGTGGTACGGCAGAATGACTTACGGCACAACGCTTAATTAGACCTTAATCGATTACTTAGCCATCCGTAATTAACACGCGTAAGATATAACAATGAATACAGAACAATAATCAACATTGGAAGATTAAGACAATAAGCTTTATTAATTATCCGCTCCTGATTACATTGTAACCCGGCCTTTATATAGGTCTCCGATGTAAAATACAAAACGGTGCCAACCGGCACCTTTACGGGATTGTTCCGGATCCGGATCAGCATAGCGATTCCGGTCTATCCGTTGTCGTGAAGATTTTCGGCAATAGTGTGAAAATCCCATAAAACGTACGAAATCGAGTATGAATCACATAATACAATAATTGTGAAGATAACATTTTAAATAAATTTAATATCTAAGTACAAAATGATGGAGGTTTCGAATGCACTTTATTACACGAGAAACGGACAACTAAATGTCAAGATATGAGGGTATAAAGTTTGTGAAAGGAAAAGAGAAAATTGTGAGATATCCCACATAGGCACGACAAATACGGCTCTCATCATATATAAGGTAGAGCAAAAGATATTATCTTTGTGTCTATGTGTGGATCATAGAGAGTTCAAGGTAACTTGAACTAAGAGTAGAGGGTGGGCTAGCTACTCGTAAAGGGTTTTGGCCAACCAAAACCGGACCGACGATGGAGCCAGTGATCCGGCGGCATCTGATGGCAATCCGGCATCCAGCGAGGCACCGGTAACCGACGGAAACCGGCGACGGCATCGGTATCCAACGCCGACGAGACGACGACATCCGGCGAGGCACCGGTAACTGACAGCATCCGGCGACGGCACCGGTATCTGGCGGCAACCGGCGACGACATCCAACGAACCGGCGTCCGGCGACTAGATAAATAAATATATAAATATATATACATATACAAGGAGGGCAAGTAAGGATTCGAACCTTGCACCTTCAAGTTAGGAGTCAATTGGCTTACCATTAAGCCATGCTATTAATTTATATTTCTATCATTGTACTTTTACATGTAAATTCTCATACATGAGAGCTAAAATGAGTGACATGGTTATCATGCACCACATGTAATACATAAGCGCCAAATGGCAAACATGCAATTTATGCATGTCTTGTACCCTCACATGCATCATATGCATGAGAGCATCTATAAAAGAAGGAAGGGGGAGGAGAAAAAACACGTTTTTTTTATGAAAATTAAGAGGAAGAAATTCGTTATCAAATTGATCGTGTAACTTGTTTCTTAAATCTAAAGTTAAAAGTTCAATCAATCTCTCTCAATTGTGTGATCTCAACTTCTCTCTTTCCCAATCTATCTTAAGTACTTTCTCGCTAAAGCTTGCGCCAAAGCTTGTACCGACTTTGAATCCTTCCAGTCCAGAACCCCGGCGGTTCCGCCTCACTATCCGCGCGTAGTGACGGATCTTCACGACACCGTCCACATCTTCTTACATAATAATATATATATATATATTAAGACTACTAATTACAACAGTTCCCGAATAACTATTCCTTTCACACTCTGGTTTGGACCTCCTTAAGCCTTCTTTGCCGGCCGGTAACACATGGCACCCCCGTGGGACAATACATTGTACGTCGAACCCACTATCCGGCCCTTTTATGCTTCATCCAAAATGTCCAGAATGCTTTGCTCCAAAATTTCCAATGGCTCGTCGGGAATCTGTTGTTGTTGCTGTGGCTGCTACTGTTGTTCTGTTTGTGGCTGTGGCTGTTGCTCCGTTGGTTGCTCTGGCACCGACGTTTCCGTCGTTGGTTCCTCCGTCCGAGTTGTCTGTGGCTGACTGACCCCGGCCTGTTCCCCCTCCGGTCTTTGCACCGGCGATGGTTCCTCATCACTAAGGTTGACCGTTGCCGCCTTTCGCGCTTTTTCTTCCCGGAGTCGGGACCGCTCATAGCTTTCGAACTGGATTTGAGGCTCCATCCGATCGTCGTCCAGTTGAGCTACGAGTTGCCGGACCTGCACCAATTGTTCATCCGCCAGGGTTGTGAAATCTTTTGCCAGCTCATCCCTTATGGCGGTGAAGTCCTCTGAGGTCAGCGTATAACAATCCATTGCCCTCCTTTCGCTGGTTTTCCATGTCCGCCCTAAGCAATTGGAGTTCCGCCGTATTCTGCGCCCATTTCGCCCACCAACGCATCGCGTTGTCGTCAATCAAGCTTTTGGTCTTAATGAGCCATGACCGGAGGATGCAATGGATCCGTTCGGCTCCCATCTGTGATTTATTTGATTCGCTCCTTTATTCTCTTTTTTTTTTTTTTTTTCTTACTTGTGTGGTTAGTTTTTCTCTGGTCCTGTCGGACCTTTGCCCGAAGCGTGCAACTTGTCGGCCTCTTGACGGTTTGCCGTCGTTCTGCTCTCCTCGGTTGCCCGCTCATGCTCCTCCTTACTGGCTTGGTGGTAGCCGTCGTCTTCACCGGTTGCCGTTATGGTTGGCCTGCCGGCGTCTGATTCGGTGGCGGCCTTTCGTTCAAATGGGTTCTTAGGCATAGGTCCTTTGTATGGTTTTAGTCTAAATCCGTTGACCCATTTACCCAGCACTTCTCCGGCAAGTGTCCCCAACTGGTAGGACCCATTGAACTCGCGTGTGATCCAGTACGGTCCGGTCCATCTAAACCATAGTTTACCTGGCATTTTGCCCATCCGGGTCTGGAACACGAGTACCGGCTTGCCGGTCCCGAACATCTTTTCGTTTCCCTTCCGGTGCCGATCTACAAATGCTTTTCGTCTCCGTTGTTCCAATTCCAGGTGCATAATGCTCGCCAGTCGGTGTTCTTCAAGTTCGCACAGAGCCTTTAACCGAATTGCCTCCAATTCCTTTTCATTCAATTGTTCCCGAATCTGAATCCGTAAGCTTGGTACCTGGAACTCGACCGGCATGACTGCCTCCAATCCGAATGCTAACCAGAACGGTGTTGTTCGGATGCTTGTTTTGTACGCTGTTCGGTAAGCCCAGAGCGCACTGTGCAGCTTCGTATCCCAATTTGTTCGATTTTCATTGACGATTTTCCGGAGGATATTCTGGAGCGTTTTGTTCGTCGACTCAGCTAACCCATTTGCTTGCGGATAGTACGATGTGCTTCGTTTATGTACTACCGCATAGAATGTCATCAAACTTTCTACCACTTGTCCAAGAAAGTGCCCTCCTTGGTCGCTTATCAGCTCTATGGGGCATCCGTACCGGCACCAAATGCATTCGTATAAGAATTTCGCCGTTGACGCCGCGGTGTTGTCTCGTAGGGCTTTCGCTTCCACCCACTTAGTGCAGTAATCCGTCGCGACGATCACGTACCGGTTGCCAGTGGTTTAAATGGCCCGACGAAATCCAGCCCCCATTTCAGGAATGGTTCTAGTGGTAGGGCTGGCTGGTGTGGCATCCGAGCTTGTTCCGTTGGCTGACCCATTCGTTGGCATAGATCACACTCCTTCGCATACCAGACTGCATCTTTCAATGTGGTCGGCCACCATAGGCCACTTTGCCATACTTTCTTTCCCGTCGCATCTCCGGCATAATGGCCTCCGGCGACTCCGCAATGTGCCTCCCGTAGTATTACCTCCTTCTCGTCGCTGCGCACCGCTCGTCGCCAGATACCATCTGCATCTTTGTGGTATAACGTGTCCTGTAATAAACAGAAGTGTCGGCTCTGTACCGCCAGGCGTTTTCTCTCGTCCCGGTTCATCTCCTCCGGAGGCAATCCGGTACTCAGAAACTGGTGCATATTAGTTAGCCACTTATCTTCTTGTGCCACCGTTTCATTTGTTGTCGTTTCCGTGGTGACTCGAAAAAGCTCTGCATCCGGAAACTCGTCCGGTACTCCGTCACCTGTCTCCCCGGAATCTAACCGGCTTAGATAATCTGCTACCGCATGCTGTATGCCGGGTTGGTGGAATATCTCGAATTCAAACTCTTGCAACAACAAAGTCCACTGGGCCAACTTACCGATAAGTGACGCTTTGGATACTAGGTAGAGGAGTGCCGAATGATCTACATGGAAGGAGAACTTTCTTCCCAATAAATAATGCCTGAATTTTGTTACACTGTAGATCATTCCTAAAGCTTCCCTTTCCGTGGTAGAATAATTCCGTTCCGCTTGGGATAGCTTCCGGCTAGCATAGTATACTGGGCGGTACCACCTTGGCTTGGTAAGCTTCATGAGCGCGCTGCCGATTGCGATATCGAAAGCGTCCACGAACACATGAAACTCTTTACTCCAATCCGGAGGCTGCACTACCGGTGCTTGTGACAATAACACCTTTAGTGCCCGGTACGCCTTGTCTTCGATGTCGGTCCATTGGAACAGTGTTCGATGTATTGCCGCATGCAGAGGTGTAGCCAAGTCTGCCAAATATCGGAGCATACGGCTATGCCAGCGGATTTGTCCTAGGAAACGACTCAATGCCTTTGCCGTTGCCGTTGCCGGTGCTTCCCGGATTGCTTTCACTTTGTCCAGATCTACGACAATGCCTTCCTTGCTCACTATATGCCCTAGTAGCGTTCCGCTGGACACTCCAAATACACACTTCGCCGGATTCAGGCTTAGCCGGTACGCCCTACACTTCTCTAGACATAGTCTGAGATGCTGCAAATGATCTTCTTCTCTACTATAGACGACGAAGTCGTCAAGGAACACCTGCATAAAAGCCGGTATGTATTCGCCAAAGATCTCCATGATGATCCGTTGGAATGTTGCTGGTGCCATTTTCAGGCCGAATATCATCACCACCGCAACAAACACTCCCCATTCGGTGATGAAAGCCGTTTTCTCTTGATCCTCAGGGTGCATCCGGATCTGATTATACCCGCTAAATCCGTCTAAGAAACTGTAGACTTCATGGCCGGCAACGGCATCCAAAACTCCATCCGTAAACGGAAGTGGAAATGCATCCGTTACTGTTGCCGCATTGAGCTTCCGGTAGTCGACACAAACTCTAATTTTGCCTTTCTTTTTCGGTACGACTACGATCAGGCTCAACCATGTAGATTTCTTTACGGGACGGATGAAGCCAACCCTCAGCAATTTGTCGATCTCCTGTCAGTCGCACCGAGCTTTTGTCCGCCATTCGGAGCCAGAACGGACATGGCTCCCACTCTTGGATTCCAAGAGCATCGCATGTCCGGAGGCTGATTACATTAACGCCGGAGCCTCCGTCTATTATCGTGCCGGGGAGTTCTTTCCCTTTCACAATGGCCGTAATTGCCGGACTGTTGGTGTCCACGACGGCCGATCCTTCTTCTGGATTTGAGAAGAATGCCGGAGCTGGTGGTGTTCCGCTTGTCGTCATGCCAGACTTGAGTCCTTTTGTGAATCTTGGTACTAGCTGCAAGAGTCGTCCTAACGGCGGCGTGATCTGGCATTCCTCCAATACCTGCCATGTCACGTTTTCGGACTGACTGCCACTGGCGAGCTCTCCGGTGTTCTCCTTCTGTTGCGCGAGTTCTGCTACGTTTCGCTCATTTGCCTTTTTCACCCATTCCGTTGCCTGTTTCCGTATGGCCTCTTGTGTCTCCCATTCCGTCGTCTTGCCCTTCAACCTTGTGGTGACCTGCTGGAGGTCTGCGACTTCGGTGACTATCATGTTTACTGCCGGTTGTTTATCATAGCTCTTTGCTGGACATTGATTACTATAATGTCCTTCTTGCCGGCAGTAATAGCAATATGCTTTCCGGGTGTTGCTGGATTCGACATTGTTTCCTGTACCCAGTGGAGGACTTGTGGTAACCGCGGGGCTCTGGTCTGGTTGGCTGCTTCAGACACCTTTTTCCGGTTCACGTGGGTGGCTCCCTTTTTTGAAATGCCGTTTTTTATTAAAGTTCTTTTTGTTGCGGTACTCTTGCCGGGGTTGGTCGTCATACCTCCCGTAATCTTCTCGTCGTTGGTGATACACGGGGGAGTGATCCCAGTTGTGATGCTCCTACCGTCCATTGTAATCTCGATACTTGTCATATCTCTTGTACCAGTCATAGTTGTCTCGCCGATTGCCGTACCAGACATCTTGTGCCGGTCGATATCGCTCCTCTCGTCGCCAACGTTCGTCTTCTTCGTCTCGGCTGCTACGTGGCTTGATTTTCCGGACTGGTGGAGCTTGCCGATTCAATAAGTTATATTTGCACCGGTCCATCGTGTGGCTCGTAGATTGGCAGAGTAATTAGTGCGTCCGCATGCTGCACTCTAGTGACGAGTGTCCGGAATTCAAGCAGCTTGTGCATTGGATTGCTTGCCGGAAACGAAGATCCTCATCGGTTGGTAATGCTCGTTGGAGGGCTCCCATTGTTAGCCAAGAGCTCGTTTTCTCCATTTGTTTGATCAGGCTTGCGGTTACCGCTTCTTGGCTTTTGTAATGCATGAGTTGGGTCTGATATGTCGTCTGAACTCTGTTCAGAGCCATTGCAACGCGCTCCGTTTCCGCATGGTGCTGACTTGCAAGTCCAGTCGCTCTTTCACTGCCGCCACTAGTTGTTTTGCTTGTTCGGCTCCCTTTGAATGCTCTTCCATCACTACCACCGTTAACCGGTTAACTTCCTCCGCTCATACGCTTGATGCCCTCTTCTCAAGCTTTCCTTTGTTCGGCGGAGGTTGTCGGCCGTTCTCCTTTGTTCCTCCTCCACCGCTTTTTTCAATTCTCGTTCCGTAGCATGTAAAGCTTCTTGTGCTGCCAGGTATTCCCTTAGTATGGCGAGCTCCTGTGCGGACGATTCATGAGTATCTGGGCCCACCACCGTCACCGGGGTTTGGTCGTTCTGTCGAGTTACCGGGGCCACCGGTTTTGATTGCTGTGGTCCTTCTATGAACAACTTGGCCATGTCTGTTCTGGCCTTCTCTATGTCTTCTTCCATGCTCCAGATTCTTGATCGGGCCATCTCTAATTCCTCAGTTGTGGCTAGCAACCAGGCTTCCTGCGCTTTTTCTTCTGCTTCTAACTGGTCGACAACACCAGTCACTTGTTCTACTACCCATCGGAGCCATCGACTGCCGGTGCCTTGTGGTCGTGCTAGTTCTGGTTGTGGTATGGCATTTCCACTGGTCACGAGCCCACTATTGATGGTTACGTCACACAACTGCTCCCATTCTGGCTGTTGCTGTTGCGGCGGTGATGCCGGCAATTCGATGACCGGTTCTTGATTCACCAGTACTGTCGTGTCCTGGACCGTTGGTTCTACGATGTCATGCCGCAACCCTTGCTCCGTTCCCGATTCTTGTTGAGCTAGTTCTGCCACCTTTGTCGGCTATGGCTCCTTAGGGGAGGGTTCCCGTCTATGGTTCTCCGGTAGCCTTGATGTTCCCCCTTCATGGCCTTTTTCTCTTGGCTGGCGACCCCGTAGCAGTGTCTCGGTCGGTTCGTCTTCCTGTTGGTCTTCTTCCAGGGTCTCATTGCTGATTACCGCTGCCAAGGGGTCATGCCCCTACGTTTCCTCCAGTTGTTGCTCTGCTTGTTGCTCTGATAGGCGCAACTTGATTTTCAACGGTCTCCTCGAGGTGTCCACCGATGCCTCCTTCTCAACTAGCCGCTTCCAACTAGGTCGTTCCTTTGCTTGGGTAGCCAGGAGTTGCTGCCGTTTTGAAGCCGTTTTGGGGGTCGCTTTTGTCGGTCTTCCCCTCTTCCTTTGTTTCATGGGCTCCACCGGCGGTGCTAACAGAGTGAGCCATTGTGCCACTACTGTCCACATCTTTTTGCCATCTTTTATCGAAACGATGGCAACGTTCAGGCCGTCGGCAATCATTACCGGCCAATCCACTTGTACTCCCTCATAGGTGGCTATGATCAAACCGGCTCTATTTCTGGGCATCGTCGGTGGTCCGGGGTACACACGGCCATACTTGTGGAGTACCCGAGCAATTTCCCGAAATAAGAGATCTTCACCGCCTTGTGTTCGGTACGCCTTGCTGCCCAGGGAGTATTCCCCAAAATACCTCGTCAGCTGCTCCGGCAAAGGGTTGACAATCAAGTAGATTCCTCCTTCCGGTAGGCCGGTCATGGCTCGGATGGCCTCCTCGGTGATGACCTCCGTGTCGATGTTTTTCACGACATTTTCCGCGTCTCCATGTGGCAGTGATTCGACTATCCGCAAGAATCCCTCTAGACCGTGTTGCTTCAGCCATTTCTTAGCCGCTTCTGAGAGTACCATGCATTCCATGTCGTCTTTGGAGTTGGTAGGTTGTGCCAAGATGGTTGCGCCTGCGTGCTCTGCGTGCTCTCGCCTAATCACTGGTAATCGCCTGTGGACACTGAGATCTCTGTGCTCGCGAAATGAAAGGGACTCTGTGTGGCGTGGGTTTTCTTTCTCCATGCATGGCGCCTTTTCTTGATTCCCGCGCATGCACTTCCTGTACTAATATAGCAGGCGGTTGACACGTGGTGCGCCTATCTTTAAAAGCTTTAATTAGCCACCCACCACACCTTTCCAAAGTGCCCGTTCGCTCCTCGCCTCTGCATGATGACTTTTCTTTTTCTTTTTCGTTTTTTCTTTTTTCTTTTTTCTTTTTCTTTTTTTCAATTTGAGTTTGAGTTAACCGGAAGTACCATGTCCGTATCTCGAGTTTTCCCCATATTCACTTTTGCTAGTAACCTGTTTGTTGTTATCTGGTAACGCCGGCTTTGCCTACCTATCGGGTAATTTTTCCTTGCTTCCTACTATTGTATCTGCCTCTGTCTGTTCGAACGGGTTCTGTGGCATCAGTCAACAATACGGTTTGAGTCGACACCCATTGACTCATTTGCCCATTATCTCACCGGCGAGCGTTCCGAGCTGGTATGAACTGTTGAATTCTCGTGTTATCCAATACGGTCCGGTCCACCAGAACCGTGGCTTTCCCGGCATCTGACCCATTCAAGTCTAGAACACGAGTACCGGCTTGCCTATCCCGAACATCTTCTCATTTCCCTTCTGGTGCCGATCGACAAACGCCTTCCTTCGTCGCTGCTCCAGCTCCAACTGCATGAGACTTGCTATCCAATGCTCCTTGAGTTCGCATAATGCAGCTAACCGGATTTTTTCCGATTCCTTTTCACTTAGTTGTTCTCTAACCTAAATCCGCAAACTCGGAATCTGAAATTCGATTGACATTACTGCTTCAAGCCCAAATTCTAACTAGAATGGTGTTGACCGGATACTCATTTTGTATGCCGTCCGGTATGCCCATAATGCACTATGCAGCTTGGTGTCCCAATCGGTCCGGTTTTCATTGACGATCTTCCGTAGGATGTTTTGGAGCGCCTTGGCTTCTACCCACTTGGTGCAATAATCGGTAGCAACTATGACATATCTGTTGCCGGTTCGCATTGCCGGAGGTTTAAACGGCCCGACAAAATCCAACTCCCATTTCTGAAATTGTTCTAAGGGTAGCACCGGCTGGTGAGGCATCCCTGCCTGTTCTGTTGCTTGGCCCATCCGTTGACATAAATCGCAAACCTTCGCGTACCGAACTGAGTCCTTCAGTGTCGTTGGCCACCATAGCCCGTTGTGCCATATCTTCCTTGCCGTAGCGTCCCCGGCATAATGCCCTCCGGCCACGCCATAGTGCACTTCTCGTAATATCGTGTCCTTTTTGTCGCTTCGTACTGCTCGCCGCCATATGCCATCCGCGCCTTTGTGGTACAGAGTGTCCTGTAGTAGACAAAAATGTCGGCTTTGCACTGCTAACCGCTTCTGCTCATCATGGTTCATCTCCTCCGGTGGAAGTCCCGTGCTTAGGAATTGATGCATGTTGGTTATCCACTTGTCTTCGTCGATTACCGTGCCATCAGCTGCCGTTTCGACTGTTACTTTAAACAACTCAACATCCGGAAACTCATTCGAGACTTCGTTGCCGGTCTCACCGGAGTCTAACCAGCTCAGATAATTGGCAACCGCATGCTGTATCCCCGGCCAGTGATACATTTCGAACTCGAACTCTTGTAGCAACAATGTCCATCGGGCTAGATTGTCGGTGAGTGATGCCTTTGAGACCAAATATAACAGCGCTGAGTGATCAACGTGGAAAGAAAATTTCCTTCCTTATAAATAGTGCCTGAACATGGTAACACTGTAAATCATCCCTAACGCTTCTCTTTCCGTTGTTGAATAATTCTATTCTTCCTGGGATAGCTTCAGGCTAGCATAATAGACCGGTTGGTACCATTTCGGTTCCGCCAGTTGCATTAGTGCGTTGCCAATTGCTATGTCGAACGCATCCACGAACACGTGTAATTCTTTTGACCAGTCCGGTGCTTGTGATAGTAGTACTTTCAGTGCCTGATAAGCCTCATCCTCTGTATTCGTCCATTGGAACGGTGTTCCGTGAACTGTGACATGCAATGGTGTGGCAAGATTGGCCAAATACCGGAGCATCCGGCTATGCAACTGGATTTGCCCTAGAAACCAACTCAAGGCTTTGGCCGTCGATGGTGCCGGTGCTTCTAACATTGCTTTCACCTTATCGGGGTCTACTGCAATCCTGTCCTTGCTGACCAAATGGCCCAACAATGCACCGCTTGTTACTCCGAACACACATTTTGCTGGATTCAAGGTTAGCTGATAACACATCTGCATTTCTCAAGACATAGCCAGAGGTGTTGGAGATGTTCTCCTTCGCAGCTATACACGATAGTGTCATCCAGGAAAACCTGCATGAAAGCCAGAATGAACTCGCCAAATATTTCCATGATTATTTGTTGAAAGGTTGCCAGCGCGGTCTTGAGCCCGAACATCATTACCACTGCGACAAAGACTCCCCATTCAGTGACGAATGCTATCTTGTCTTGGTCGTCGGGGTGCATCCTTATTTGATTGTAGCC
Source organism: Azolla caroliniana (assembly GCF_043228905.1). Classification (NCBI taxonomy): domain Eukaryota; kingdom Viridiplantae; phylum Streptophyta; class Polypodiopsida; order Salviniales; family Salviniaceae; genus Azolla; species Azolla caroliniana. The sequence goes on from NW_028230442.1 coordinate 12,610,955, forward strand.
GCTGAAACTGTCTAGGAAGCTATACGCTTCATGACTGGCTACCACGTCCAGCACTCCATCCATAAATGGCAATGGAAAGGCATCGTTCACTGTCGTCGCATTGAGTTTCCGGTAATCAACGCACACCTGGATTTTCCCGTTCTTTTTTGGCACGACGACTATGGGACCTAACCATGTAGCTTTCTTCACTGGTTGGATAAAACCGACCCGTAACAACTTGTCAATTTCCTCTTTGACCTTTGCCGCATAGTTAGGGTTCATTCGATAACGTCGTTGGGCTACCGGTTTGGCATCCTTACTGAGGTGTATTTGGTGTTGGTACAACTGGGGATCCAGTCCCCACATGTCTTCATAGGACAGGGCGAATACGTCTCGGAATTCCTTTAATAAAGTGATCATCATTGTCCTGTTGTCCGGTGACATTTCCTTAGCAATATGAATTGGTCTGGCGTCGTCCCCAGTCCCTAAGTTCACTTCATCTAACTGGGATGCTTTCACGTGTTGGGATACCGCCATCTCCCTTTCCAGAGCTTCCTGTGCTTGCCGTAATTCTCTGATAGCCTCCTGATCCGGTTCCTCGATGGTGTCGTCCGATTGCATTCTATATGGTGACACTGCTTCCGCCACATTGATTTTGAATAGAGGTACAATTTTTGGGTCAACCTCTTCGTCCGCAAGCCCCTCGAGCATGTTCACACCTTCCGCATATAGCGGCGTCAGCTCCTTGCTGGTACTGGCTTGAGGCTGGGTAGGTACCCTTATTTTTGTCTTCCCTCGTTAATTTTTCCGCCAATTTTGTTTGATATGCGCCATTTTTAGCCATGGGCAGCCCAATAACAGCGGGTAAGCCCTTTGCGCATTGAGCTGAAGAACCACTGCCGAAATGCGAAATGTGTGACCTCCGATAGTTACATCTAGATCCCGTATCAAACCAATAGGTCTTACCGAACTTGTATCCGCCATCCGGAGCCAAAACGGGCAAGGCTCCCATTCCTAGATTCCCAGGGTATTACAAGTCCGTAGACTAATCACGTTCACGCCTGATCCTCCATCCACAATCGTCCCTAGTAATTTGCGTCCTTTGACGATGGCGGTGATTGCCGTACTGTTCGTGTTTACCACTGTTGGCCCTTCTTCCGGATTTGAGAAGAACGCAGGAGCCGGCACCGGAATTGATGTAATCATTCCTGATGTCAGCCCTTCCGTAAACCGGGGCACTAGCTGTAATAACTGTCCTAATGGCAGCGTAATCTGACATTCTTGTAACGCTTGCCATGTTGGGTTTTCCGGCTGAATTGTGTCGGTGGCCCCTTCCGGTTTCTCCTTTTGTTGTTCAAGCTCCGCCATATTTTGCCCATTCGCCTTCTTCACCCACTCGGTGGCTTGCTTTTGGATTGCCTCCTGTGTTTCCCACTCCGTTGTTTTTCCTTTTGCCCTGGTGGTGAGTTGTTGTATGTCGGCAACTTCTGCTACCACCATATTTATGGTTGGTCTTTTCTCGTAGCTTTTAACTAGGCATTGATTGCTATAATTTCCTTCTTGCTGGCAATAGTAGCAGTACGCTTTCCGGGTGTTGCTGGATTCGGCGTTCGCTCCAGTTCCCGGTTGAGCTCCTATTGGTGGTCGGTTAGGTGCTTGGTCCGATTGGGTACTCGGCGTGCCCTTGTCTGGCTGCCACTGCGGTCCTCCTTCCTAGCATTCCAATTTTTGTTGAAGCGTTTTTTGTTCCGGTAACCCTGTCGGGGCCGGTTTTCATAGTTGCCTTGATCCTCCCTCCGCTGGTTGTAACCGGGGGAGTGATCCCGGTTGTATTGCTCATAGTAATCACCGTTGTAATCCCGGTAGCTAACTTGCCGGTCTCAGTCGTGAGCGTCCTTTTTGTCACTGTTCCGATATCTTGTGCCGGCCGGTAATGCTCGTCTCGCCTGTTATTCTCTGACCGGACAAGGCCTAACACAAGGTGTCACGGAGACACTTCACCAAAGGGTGATTACGGTATAGGATTAAGATTCAACGATTACACCGACTTACGTAGGTTACACAATTAGAATGCTTTGGTTAATTACACGCGTAAGATATAACAGTAATTACGGAACGGAAATCAACACAGAAGTATAAACACCATATGCTCTATTAATTATCCGCTCCGATTACAATGGGGTCCGGGCCTTTAAATAGGTTTCCGGCCCGTAGTACAAAACGGTGCATATCGCACCTATTCGGGATCCGCCCGGATCTGGAACGGCATACCGTTTCCAGTCCGTCCGTCCATACTATGCTTAATTACAACCATTCTTAATTAATTCCTTCACTCCGTATTTTGGACTCCTTGCCGGCCGGTAACACATGGCACGCCCGTGGGACAGTACCTTGTACGTCGAACCCTTCTCGGCCCCTTCATTGTTCACCCAAATTGTCCAAAATACTTTGTTCCAGAATTTCCACTTGTTCTTCCTGTTGTGGTTGTTGCGGCTGTGCTTGCTGCTGCTGCTGTGGTTGCGGTTGGGCCTGAGGCTGTTCCGGCTGCTCTATAGGCGACTGCTCCGTTTGTTTCTCTGACTCCGGCTGCTCCGTTTGACTGCTTCCAGTCCGGTCTCCTTCCAGTAACGGTTCCTCATCACTGAGGTTGACCGTAACCGGTTCTCGTTCTTTCTCTTCCCGGATCCGGGACCTCTCGTAGCTTTCAAACTGGATCTGCGCCTCCAGCCTGTCGTCGTCCAGCTGAGCTACAAGTTGCCGGACTTGCCCTAGTTGGTCATCTGCCAAGGCTTGAAAGTCTTCGGCCAGCTCATCTCTTATGCCGGTGAAGTCTTCGGAAGTTAGCATATAGCAATCATCTCCCTCCTTCCGCCGGTTCTCAACGTCGGCCCGGAGCAATTGGAGTTCCGCCGCGTTCGTGGCCCACTTGGTCCACCATTTGACGGAACCGTTGTCAATCAAGCTCTTGGTCTGGTTCAACCAGGCCCGCATGATATCCTGGATGCGACTTGCTCCCATTTGCGCTCTGCTTTCCACCACTTGTCGCTCCTCCTTCAACTGCTTGATGAGATTAGCCGTATCCTCCGCCTGCTCTCTGTAGCGCGTCAACTGCCCTTGATATGTTGTCTGCAGCCTCTGCAGTACCTCCGCCGCTCTTTCTTTTTCCGCCTGCTGTTGCCTGAGGAGCTCTGTCCGAACCTTCTCCGCCTCTTCCAACCGTCTCCTGGTTTCCGCTTGTTCCTTAGCGTATGCCGTTGCGGTCCGATCAACTGCTTGCGGGAGCTCATCTGTCCGTTCCTTGTGCTCCGTTTGCAACCGTTTATACTCCCGGTGCAAGTGTTCAAATTCCTCCGTTTTTTGTTTGAGCTTGCCGTTGATCTGGCGCTGGTTCCGGTCCTCCCGGTCCTTTACCTGCCGGAGTTCCTCTTTCAGGCGCTCTACTTCTGTTTCGGCGTTCCTCCGGAGCCTGTCCTTCTCTTGCAGCATTTTCTCCTTCTCCTCCTTGAGCCGGTCGTACGCTTGGTGGCCTTTCCGTAAGCTCTCCTCGGCCCGGCGTAGATTCTCAGCAGTCTTTTTGAGTTCTGCCTCCGCTGCCGTCTTCAACTCTCTTTCGCGGCTCCTCAGCGCTTCTTGGGCAGCTAGCTCATCCTTTAAGTCCGCAAGCTCTTGGGCTTGTGCCGCATTTCTCTCCGGAACGGTTTCCGTTGCCGGGGTCTGATTGCTATGTACAGGTTGATCTGACGCTTTATTCTGTACATTGCCCGGAGTCACCGGTGCTTGGACTTGTGTTGTCAAAGCCAATTGAGCCATTTCCCTTGTGACCCTGTCCAAGTCTTGTTCAAGGCTCCGGATTCTGGACCGGGCCGTCTCTAGATCTACGGTTGTGACGAGCAACCGTTCGTTGTGCGCTCTCTCCTCCGCCTCTATGTACTCGACCGCTCCGGCGATCTGCTTGCCTACCCACCGTAGCCACATGCTACTGGTGCCTTGCTGCTGTACTGGTCCTACTCCTTGGCCGCCGTGTGTGCTGGCTGGGCTCGCCGGCTGTTGAGTTCCGGCTCTCGCCGTCTCCGGAGCCGTTGGAATGACTTCTTCTATAGAAGCCGACAAGGCCGGTTCCATACGCACCGGTTCCGGTTCCTCCCTTGTGGTTTGCTCAGGTTGAGTTGGGGGCGTTTCTTCCTCTTGCGGGTACAAACGCTCCCCCGCTGTCCCGGCGGTCCTACTTCTTGACCGTCGTTGGAGGTGCTCTTCTGCCTCCTCCGTTTCCTCTTCCTGGGTAACGGCATGTTTCTGTGCCGTCAAGGGTTCCGGTTCCTTCTGTCCCAGTCGCCGTATGGTTATCTTAACGGGTCGGACCGGTGACACCTCCTCCGGTTCTGGGACCCGTTTCTTCCCTTTCGTCGCCTTCGATGCCAGCAACTGCTGTCGTTTAGACGGGGGTTTTGAGGTGCTTCCTTCCGATAATCTTGGCCGCTTCTTTGGCTGGACGGTCTCGACCGGCGGCACTAGCAATGTTATCCACTGAGCTACGGCATGCCACAGCTTCCGACCCTCCTTGCCGTCCTTTCCTCGTACCATGTCGATTGCCGCGCACAAACCGTCTGCAATCAACACCGGCCAATCCACCTTGGTCCCTTCATAGGTGGCTATGATCATCCCTGCCCGATTTTTTTGGCATGACAGGGGGTCGGGGGTACACGTGGCCGTACTCATGGAGCACTCGAGCTATCTCCCTGAATAGCGGATCTTCGCAGCCCTGCGTTCGATAGCCTTTGCCGGCAACAGAGTACTCACCGAAATATCGGATGAGTTGCTCCGAGGTTGGGTTATCGATCTGAAAGATACCTCCCTCTGGAAGGCCTGTTAGCGCACGGGTCGCTTCCTCGGTGATGACCTCTGTGGCGAGCTCCTTGATGACCCGGTCGGCTTCTCTGTGCGGTGGTGCCTCCATGATGGTCAAGAACCCATCCAGTCCGTGTTGCCTGAACCATTTCCTGGCCGCTTCCGACAGCGTTTGTGGTTCCATGTCTGCTTCGAGGTCGAGGAAAGATGGCGAGGTAGAGTGGTGAAGAGAGTGAGAGTGAGAGAGAGAGCGTTCTGAACGCGGGGGTTCTCTGAGTGCAGGTTCGCGTTTGCTAAGCTTCCACTGCCTTGGTGCTTCTGTGCTTCTTGGCTCGCGAAAAAAGAAGGTCTCCATGCGCTCTTCTTTTTCTCTGTGCGTCTTGGCGCCTTTTTTCGAGCATGCGCACGTCGTGTACCGATTTAGTATTAAGTAACGTGGCGGCTCTTAAATGCCCACTACGTACCTTTTCGCTCCTTGCTTTCACGCCCGTTCATACCTCGATTTTTAATGATTTTTTTATTTTTTTTTATTTTTATTTATTTATTTTTAATGACGGTATGTGATCTTACACATCCGTAGGTCCCTTCGGACCCTTACCGTTTTCCTTACGGGTTGCCGTGTCTTCCTTCGCCTCTGCTACGGGTTCCCCGTCGTCTTTTTCTTCCATCCGTACCGTTCCCGGTATAGTGCCGGTGGTCTGCATAAACGGGTTCTTTGGCATCGGTCCTTTATAGGGCTTTAATCTAAATCCGTTGACCCACTTGCCTAGTACTTCACCGGCCAGTGTCCCTAACTGATAGGACCCGTTGTATTCCCGTGTCAGCCAATACGGGCCTGTCCATCTGAACCGGAGTTTACCCGGCATCTTGCCCATCCTTGTTTGGAATACTAGCACCGGCTTTCCGATTTCGAACATCTTTTCATTACCTTTCCGGTGACGGTCAACGAACGCTTTCCGTCGTCGTTGCTCCAGTTCCATGTGTAGGATGCTAGCCAGCCGTTGCTCCTCCAGTTCACATAGTGCTGCTAGCCGCCTTTCCTCCGACTCCTTTTCATTCAGCCGTTCCCGTAGTTGGATCCGTAAGCTTGATACCTGAAACTCCAAGCTTATCCTTACCCCGCAATGCTTCTCAATGATTCTCAATATCTTCATCTCAATCTCTCTCACCATCATTCTCTCCACCATCTTCACTATTCCACCATTTCTATCTTCGTCATCGATGATCATCATTACCATTAACCCTAACCCTAAAACATATAACACCATTTGGCGACCACGATGGGATCCCCCTTTGGAGATGGAGTCAAAGATGATACGCGGATGTGCAAGCCATAGCGACTAAGTGCAGGAAATGGTGAAACGCGAAAATGACGGTGAATATGTTGGAGGAAATCTATGGAGGAATGCGAGAATGGCAACAACATATGTGCAAATTTGCAGTTAGGAATGTGTGTGTGCAAGAAAGCATGGTGCGAGAGAACACCAGAAAGACGGAGACAAGTAACTAGAAAGACGGTCAGACGGACAATGGAGCAAGAACCGACACAAAAACTCCGGTTAGAAGGGAGCCGGTGCTAGCACTATCGGAAAGAGATGCTCACCAGGAGACTGCGGAGGAAGACGCAGTGTGTGGAGCGGAGGCCGGCAGGATGTGCTGAGAATGCACGAGACCGGAATCGGAAGTGTTCATAGTGTCCAAAAGAAGCATCGCAGAGAGAGACGGAACTAGAACCAGAGTTGGTTAGCACCGAAGCGGCCATAATGGCCGGACGGCAGTGACAGTGACGCTGAAAAGTGATGGACGGAGAGACAACCGTCAAACATTAACGATAGAACGACAACCGGATGATGACTGAACAAAGCGGCCAAGCGACGAACCTCGGCCAAAACAGACGGCCAACTGCAGACTGGTCGAATAAGGCTGACAAAGCCGACGACAACGACAAATGGAGACGATGATGACCGGACAAGGCCAGATAGACAGAGACGCCGGACAATGACGACAACCGACAACAACGGCGGGGCCGGACAGACACACACAGCAACGGACAAAGCGATAGAGATGGAGACGGGAATGGAGATGGACGGAAACCAATAGAGACAACAACGGAGTCGGCGACACAAAATGACCGGACAGAGACAGAGAAGAACGGGCAGAGACAACTGGAGATGGAGATGGAGTCGGCAGACAGGGCCGGACAAATACGGAACGACAGCCAAACATCGGCCGAAGAGTGGAAGGAACGACTGGAATGTTCGGAAACCGGCCGGAATAGCTGGACAATGGATGGAGCAGTCGGTGCGACCGAGGGCAAGACAAGGCCGGAGAAACAAACAGACAGTCGGGACGACGAACCAAACACACGGTCGGAAGATGATGACGACGACCGGACACCGACTGAGATAGAGGAGAGGCCGGAGAGCGACCTAAGAGCGGTCGTAGTGGCCGAACGACGCTGAAACGGAAGAGGCCGGTCCGGACGCCGCCAGACAACGACGAAGACAGCGGGACGATGGCCGGAAAGAGACGAAGAGCGACGGAGACTACGGCCGAAATGCACAGCCCGGGCAACGACAACGGCCAGACGATGGGACATCGACACCTAAAAGCGACAAAGACGATGACAACGACGGACATCAGGTCGACGGGTGCAGGAAGAAACGACACGAAATGACATAGAAGAAGGAACTAAAACACACAGAGAAGAAAGTGCAGAGTATAGAAGACAAGGAACAGACCAGAAAATGGAAAGAAACGAGAAATGCAGAAAAAGACAAATTCTAGAAAGGAACGGAAGAAGAACTACAGAAGAAAACAAGAAGAACCAAATGAGGAAGAAGAGGAAAAGAATGTCAGAAGAAGGAGAAGAAGCAGAGTTTAACACCAAGAAGATGGAAGAAGGAAGCACGCAAGAGAAGAATACTAGAGAACACAAAGAAAGAGACGTTGAAGAAGAAGAAATCAAGAAGAAGAAGAAGGAAGGAATCGGAGAAGACAGTTAGACAGACAGATAGAAAGGAGGTGTTAGGAATCAACCACACGATTAACCTTCTTCCCTCGGCCACAACCAAGTAAGCGCGAATCGATGCAGCAGAAAATAGGAACCACAAAGAGAAACAAAACGCGAACACACAGGGATTAACGTGGAAAACCCTAGACGGGAAAAACCACGGGAGTACAAGACTCCAAACCAACACTATACAGAGAAGTATACAATGGCGAGCTGCAAGGCGACGACCTTGAGCTCGCTGTCCTCGCCACAGGCGGCGGAAATACACAGAGGCGTCGACCTCTTCCTCTCTCACTCTCTATCCCTCTCTCTCTCTCACGGCTGCTCTCTCTTCACACCTCTAGAGTGGAAAAACAGAAAAATGATAAGCAACAACAAAACTGTTTGCCCTAAGTCATATTTATACACATATGACTTTCGGGCTATTTACAAATATAGCCTCAAGGGCCCTTGGCAAACATATTCACAAATATGTCCCCGCATCCGGATCCGTATCCGGGTACTCTTCATCCGGCTTCACACCGGGTATTCTTCATCATCCGGTTCCGGGCTTGCCGTCATTCATCTCCGGACATCCGACCATCCCATCCGAAAGGGACCGTAAACCCAACAAACTCCCCCTTCACTTCGGCATGGGATGTCTCTCCAATCCGATCCTCTTCCGGCATGCTTCCAGCTTGTCGGGTGTGAGCACCTTGGTCAGCATATCCGACCCGTTCTCGTCCGTGTGGATCTTCGTCAGCACGAACTCCTTGTCTTCTATCCTTTCCCGGATCCAGTGGTATCTACGCTGGATGTGTTTCGTCCGGGAATGGTAGGCCGCGTTCTTCGCAAGGTGGATGGCACTCTGACTGTCACAGTAGAGTCGGTACTCCTCCTGCTGGATACCGAGCTCTCTAATGAAGTCCTTCATGGTACTGAGGGTGATCTATTTATCACATATGTCGCCGTCGACATTGCCTCAGCCCAAAACCCCTTGGGTAATTTCGCATGCGCCAGCATACTCCGGACCCTCTCCATTATGGTCCGGTTCATCCTCTCGGCCAGCCCGTTCAGTTCTGGCGTCTTCGGCACAGTAAACTCGAGCCGGATTCCCTTCGAGCGACAGTACTCCTGGAACTGCCCCCGGTATTCCCCTCCGTTATCCGCTCGTATCGCTTTCAGCTTCTTGCCGGATTCCCTTTCCACTCTCGCGTGGAGTTCTTTGAAGACGGACAACACTTGGTCCTTTGTCTTCAACGGCGCCGTCCACAGCTTCCTGCTGTGATCATCAATGAAAGTCACAAAGTACTGGGCTCCGCCATGTGACTTCGTTTCTACCTGACACACATCCGTGTGCACCAACTCCAATGGTGCGCTACGTCTTGTCGGTGGCCTTGAGTGGAAAGAGGTTCGGTTCTGCTTACCGGCCAGGCAATCGGTGCACTTCTCCAGGTGCACATGCTTCACTGGGATGAGGTTGTCTTCTGCAAGCCTCTTCATCCCCTTCTCACTCATGTGGCACAGTCTCTTGTGCCACAGCTCACCGGCAGTGTCGGCTGCCACGTTCAGCTCTTCCGGACATAACCGGGCATTCATCAGGTACAACGTGTTGACTTTCCGGGCCCGAGCCACTATCAGGCTCCCTTTGCTGAACTTCATGACACCGTTTCGGATGCTACCCGTGTAGCCTTCATCATCTAGCCTCCCGGCCGAGATCAGGTTCAATCGGACCTCCGGAACGTGTCGCACATCCTTCAGCAGCATCTTGCATCCGGTTGATGTCATCAGCCACACGTCTCCTATGCCGGCAATCCGGCATGTGCCTTCATTTCCCATCCGGACACAGCCGTGCTCACCGGTTGCGTAGGATGAGAAGTATTTCTTCTCCGGGGTCAGGTGGAACGACGCTCCAGAATCAACCACCCAGGTCATCTCTACACCGGCAAGGTTCAGCTCCCTCTCTTCGGTAATGAGCATGATTTCTTCTTCACTTGCCGCGAGTGCCATCGTTCCTTTCCGGTCCTGCCCTCGCCGATCCGGACCTCTCCGGTCCGTGGCTCCCCGGTATGCACCGTTTCTCTCCGGTGACTTCTTCGAATCGGTGTCGTCGGCTCCGTTGTCCTTTCGGTAATGCCGACAATTCTTCCGGAAATGCCCCGGCTTCCCACAGTGGAAGCATGTGGGTCTTCCTCTTGACTGCGACCGGGTCCCCGACTTCTCCCGTCTTTGCGGACTCCGGTTCCATTGTCTTCCCCGTTCCGATTCGGTAAGCAGCGCCTTTGAGTCGGAGGCCGGTTCTTTGTCTCTCCGACGCGCTTCTTCGTTCAAAATACTTGTCTTTACCGTTTGTAAGGACAAGTTATCTTCGGTGCAGGAGGTGCTGAGAGTCACCACCAAGTTCTCCCAGCTTTCCGGCAATGTACACATCAGGATGATGGCTTGCATTGCATCCTCCAACGGGAACTTGATCGCCGCAAGCTGATTCACGAATCCCATGAACGTGCTTACGTGTTCCACCATACTCTCGCCGTCCCGGTACTTGAGATTCACTATCTTCCTCATCAGGGAGGTCCGGTTCAACGCATTCTTCCTCTCGTAGAGGCCCGACAGCTTCTTCCACATCTCATATGCGTTGGTGTCGTTCGCCACATGTTGTAGGACGCTTACATCGACATATTGTCGGATCGTCGCTACGGCTTTCCGGTTCAGGAGCTTCCACTCCGACTCAAGTACCCCCTTCGGTATTTCCGACCTGTCAATCGGTTCATACAGGTCCCGAACAATCAGAAGATCCTCCATCTTGATCTTCCAGTCGGCGTAATTCTGCGCATTCAGCACCATCATCCCCGGCTGCCCGCTGCCGCCGCCTTCCATTTTCTGCAGCAGTTCGCTCTGATACCAGTTTGTTAGGAATCAACCACACGATTAACCTTCTTCCCTCGGCCACAACCGAGTAAGCGCGAATCGATGCAGCAGAAAATAGGAACCACAAAGAGAAACAAAACGCGAACACACAGGGATTAACGTGGAAAACCCTAGACGGGAAAAACCACGGGAGTACAAGACTCCAAACCAACACTATACAGAGAAGTATACAATGGCGAGCTGCAAGGCGACGACCTTGAGCTCGCTGTCCTCGCCACAGGCGGCGGAAATACACAGAGGCGTCGACCTCTTCCTCTCTCACTCTCTATCCCTCTCTCTCTCTCACGGCTGCTCTCTCTTCACACCTCTAGAGTGGAAAAACAGAAAAATGATAAGCAACAACAAAACTGTTTGCCCTAAGTCATATTTATACACATATGACTTTCGGGCTATTTACAAATATAGCCTCAAGGGCCCTTGGCAAACATATTCACAAATATGTCCCCGCATCCGGATCCGTATCCGGGTACTCTTCATCCGGCTTCACACCGGGTATTCTTCATCATCCGGTTCCGGGCTTGCCGTCATTCATCTCCGGACATCCGACCATCCCATCCGAAAGGGACCGTAAACCCAACAGGAGGGAAACGACAAAAGCAAGAGAAAAAGAAGGAAACAAGAAAAGAAAAAAGAGGGAAAAAGAGAATGATAAGGGGCATTCGAGGAATTTTGAAAACCTAAGGGCATCCGAAGAATTTCGAAAAACATGATGGCATTGTCAAAATTTTAAAAAATCAAAGGGCACCTATGAAATGTCGAAAACTCATGAACCTAAAAGAAATGGACGCGATCGACACACAACTCACAAAATCAACAAAAGGAACACACATACATACAACGTTTTTTTGACGACCCAAATGATGTTACCGAAGTTCGTGATCCGACAGAACGGGAATGTTCGTGTCGCAGAAGAGTCGCTGACCGACGAAGATGTTCGAGTCAAGCGCTCCGATCGAGGGAGTTGATCGTTGATGTTACCAAAGTTCGTAAGTCGACAGAATGAGAATGTTCGTGACGTAGAAGAGTCGCTAACCGACGGAGATGTTCGAGTCAAGCACTCCGATCGAGGGAGTCGATCGTTGAAAGGACCGATGGAAGTTCCGGTCGAAGAAATATCATCATCAAGGCATGTGGGATTGACATGCAAGGCACTTTCCCACGGGCGTGCCATATTGTGTTACCCCGTACGAGATGTACGGAGAGTCAAGTGTGATGAGCGAGGGTCGAATGTTATCATGATGTTGTGTATGTGTAGGGGGTATAAATATAGTTGTGAGTCTATACATATGTGAACACATACACACGTGTGTGCATGTGGATGGATACGAGGAGGTGTGAGTGAGTGTCCAGTATGAATGCTCGAGGGGGCTTACACCCCTATGTATCTACCCCCTCTTGTACTATTTAACCCCTTATTGGGAATGAATGAAATATGAATGAACATTTCTCTATCTCTCAATCTCTCTCTTGTCATCTCTCTCTTCTATCTCCCCTTACGTTGAACCCCCTTGGGAGGGGGGTGGAGCCATTCTAGGCACCACCCCCCACCCCGCAATGCTTCTCAATGCACATGATCTCTCTTGCCATCAATCCCATACTCTCCATCATCATCATAACCACCATGTCTATCTTTATCATGATTATCATCGTCCTTAACCCTAACCCTAAAACGTATAACATCGCCGCTAACATTCTTCTTCCTCCTCCCGGTTGCTCCGGGGTTCGATTTGCCTTACCGGTGCTGCTTGTTAGTTTAGCAAGTTATATTCGCATTGGTCCATTGTGTGCGTTCTGGAGTGGCATAACATGCACTATGTCCGCATGGTACATTCTATTGCCGAGTGCCCGGCATTGAGACAAGTCGTACATTGTATAGCTTGCCGAAACCGTAGGTCATCTTCTGTTGGTAATATACGTTGGAGTGCCCCCATTGTTAGCCACGAGCTTGTTTTCTCCATCTCCCTGGCCCTTTCTATGACTTGGTCGATCGTGCTGGTGCGGAAATCAATCACTGTGCACACCGTACGCAGGGGTTCCTTGAGTGCGGCTAGGAATATTGATTTCGCCTCCTCCACTGGTGGTGCCCGATTGAGCTGACTATGCATTCGCTGGAATCGGATTACGAGTTGCTGAATGGTTTCCGTAGGTTCCTGCCGTATGGTGTAGAATAGGTCGACCATCTCCAGTTGAACCACCTCTTTGTTGAAGAACTGTAAAAATCTGGTTTTTAAGTCCTCAAACATCGTGATGGTGCTGGGAGTGTGTGTCAAGCGCCATCGTGTGGCTGGTCCTTCCAAGGTCATGCCGAACTCTGCAATCTTCGAGCGTTCCACTTTAGTGGCGGTCAAGCGTTGTGACACATGGTTTGCTTCCCATGTTTGCAGAAATGCATAGACATGAGTTGCTATGTCCGGATCATCCCGGTACTTGGGATATTGGAACGACATGTCGTCGTCCAGTATCGGAGGTCTCCCCTCTTCTTTCGAGGACGAAGGTCTTTCCTCCTCTTCTTTCAGTGTCAAAGGTCTTGCCTCCTCTTCTTTTGGTGACTCTCATGGCAGTGTCGGGAGTTGATCCGCCACTTGCCAATCTGGGGCTTCCAGTTTTGTTAATTCCGGTTGTGGTGTTGGCCAGGTATCTCATTGCTTGTTCTCGGGTCCGTCTAGGGTGTCGTGGCTACTACGGTAATTCGAATGGGCGTTGCATTCGCCATACGAATCCGATTCAAAGGCCGAGAATGGTTCCGAATCGCCTCCCCCTATCGCTAGTGCCTGCATGATGGATTCCGCATCCTGGAGACTGCTCACGCAGCTTCCTTCGTCCGGTTGGGAATTTTGCTGTCCGCTGAGTGACTCGGCGGCCACTCGGTGGATTACTTTGGAAAATGAGCGATCCGGACAGATCTCTTCTGCCGCTTGTTGGAAAGCCTCTCGCTTCCGCAATTGTTCAGCAAGTCTTCTTGCTCGCTCCATAACCGGGTCGTTTGTTGGTCTAGTCATCCATGCCCGCCGTTGTTCGCTACGTGAGTGCAGGAATCGTGGTCGCCAAAAACTGTGTTATCACTAGGGCAAGACGATGGCCTAACACCGGGTGTCCCTCTGAGACACTTCACCAAAGGGTGTTGCAGTGAGATAGAGTTAGACCAATGGTTAATGGAACCCTAATGGGTACTAGCAGCAATATCATTAGTCACAATACACGCGTAGGATAATTTACACTTAGCACAAAACGGTAATTAACAATGATTTAGATAGAGAACAACAACACTCTATTAATTATCCGCTAATGCTTACAATCTAGCCGGCCCTTTTTATAGGTGTCTGGCTTTAGGTACAAACCGGTGCCAACCGACAACTGGCTACGAACCGGTCCGGATCCGGATTGGCATACCGATTCTGTGTCCGTCTGTTCGCTTCTCAAAATAATAAAAAATATATAATCAGCTCCCGGTTATTAATTATCCCCTCGTTTCCCATTCTGGACTTCCCTTGCCGGACGACTAACAGTCATGCTAATATCCGGTGGTATGGGATGTTGGTGGTAGGTTGGCTATGTCCAGATCATAGCTCGGGGGTGGTCGGGTGGAACGGGTTCTTCTATCCAATCTATTTTCCTTCTTTTACTTTACTTTGGTCTATTGATTAGTAATAGACTCTTGACAATGGTATTAGAGCATTCACTAACAATTTTTTTTGTTGTTTTGATGTTTTTTGCGTGTGAGCGATGGGGATCTAACAAGGCTCGTCATACTCTTCACAGGATCAAAACAACATTCTTAACCCGGTATTCTTCTTTCTTGATCTCTCTCTCCTTTTCTATGATGCGTTCTTCTTGGTTGAATCAAATTTGTATCAAGTTTTATTTTCTTTCTTTCTACTTTCTACCATGATACAAATTTAATTATTATTGTGCACCGGGCCGTGTGTGTTTGCACTAATCGCACACGCTCAAGTCATGGCCCTTTTCAATATTACGATGTATCTCCCGCTCCCCCCTCTCTTGAGCCATCTCTTAGAATAATAATTATTCTTGTGCATTGGGTCGAGCATGCTTACCTAATCGCACACACTCACCTCATGGCCCTTTTGGATATGATGTTGTGTATGCCACTCTTCCCTTTATTGAACCATCACTTGGCCGATTCTATGGGATGCTGTGGCCTTGACAAGGTGTATGTCGCCTACCTATGCCACTCTACTCTCTATTGAGCCATCACCTGACCGATTCTATGGGATGTGGTGGTCTTGAGGAGGTGCATGTTTACTACCCTAGGGTTTCTTACCTTATGGCATGCTTAATGTTCATACACCTAATTGATTATTATTCTACCTATTTTTTAATTACACAAGTTATATTCTCCCTTTCTTAAGATTTTCTTATGATTTCCATCTACCCACCCACACTTCACTATTTTTTTTAACCTTAATTTTTATGTTCATCTACACTATTTACGTGTGTTTTCCTATTGGGTAACGATTTTGTGTAGTCTATTTTTTTCGTATTAAGTGGGCATCATGCTGCTTTTTAAATATTTTTTCCAAAGTGTCCTCTAGGTTTAACTCATCTAATTGAGCCTTAGAACTCGATTAAAAACACATGAGTTCCCCTATTGATGTGATCAAAATTTCAAGCATTCATTTTGCTTGTGTATTTTTTGAACCTCCTTATTTATATTGCATACCCACAACTTGCATCATGGAACAAGTTTTGAACGTTGTTGGAGCGATCTCTCCGACCGAGACCTCTCAACTCCAATCCACATCTTGCACAAGTTGAGATCACTATTGAGAAATTGCTCACTACTACCTTGAATCAATTGGCCGAAATGAGGCAAACCGTCTTTTGAAAAGAAATTCCAAGAATTGACTATTGAATCGAAGAAAGAAGGTGAACCTTCTTTCATAGTAACGCCATTCAAGGGAGATAAGAAAGAAAGACTGAGGAGGCGATTAACACTTGCCTTGGTCGTCGGAAGTCTTACTTTGAGCTCCACCCCAAGCCCGATGCTATAAAAATTGGTTATGGCGGTCGTGAGTTAGGTGGCCGAGTTGTTGCTTGGTGGTGCGGCCTAAGGACTGCAAAGAACTTACCCACAACTTGGGAAGGTTTCGTTGATGTTTTTAAGAAACAATTTTTGCAACCACCTTCTCAAACTGAACAAGCGCAACACTTGCTCACGTTGTCGAGTAAGCCATTTACCTCTCTCGAGGATTACGTGCATCATGCTCGGACCAGATCCAAAAATCGGGACTTACGGGTGAGAAATGGTTTGTTGCTTGCTTTTTGAATGGTATTCCCAATGGTGATTACCATTGGATTTTCCATGGCAAGCACCCCACAACTTTCGAGGAAGCCTTCAACATTGTACTTCGGTACCATAGAATTTCCAAGAAAGACCACAATAAAAATGAGTTCGCCAAAACTCTGAATGTCAAGTTCATTGGGAAACGTAAGCAATCCAGTGACACTCTTGACCGCGACTCCAAGAAACCGAACCTCTTCTGTGCATATTGCAAGAAGTGGGGCCACACAAAGGATACCTGTCGTCATCTTCAGAGGAAGTCAATGAACACCCTTCCTCAAGACAAATCTACGAGTCACACAAGTGAGGTGTTTGATGTTGTTGAAGTTCATACCAACCACTTAAGTTCATGTGAATGCACTTTTCCTTCACATTTACTTGGACCTAATGATTTACTCCGAGCAGTCGGGTATATCAATCGAACACAAGCACATTCTTGTTTGATTCTGGTAGTTCTCTCAATTTTCTTAATGATCACTTTGTGCAGCAAATGGAACTCCACAGAAGCACAAGTGATCATATCTATCAAGTTCACATGGCAAATGGAAGCGTTCAATACGTTAGTGGCATTGTTTGTCATCTTGAGAAAAAAAAAATCGATTTTGGGGAATGGGGTGAGTGTAGTACAAGTGTCATTTAAGATAAGGAGTGGGGGGAACATGTGAGGAGATGTTCTTTCCATTTGGGGGCTATTTTCCCCTCACATTGTTTTTGGCGCTTCCCCTCAAACCAACTCCTCTTACTCCTCTTCCTCTATCCCTCTGAGCTCTTCATCTCAGACATCCATGTCAGGTTTCTGGTTTTCCTCCAATGTAAGAGGTTTGTTAGGGTTTAGGGAGAATATCTCAGACATCCATGTTAGGTTTCTGGTTTTGAGTTGAGGATTTCTTGTTTTGTTAAGGTTTCTGTTTTAGGGTTTGAGCTGAGGATTAGAGACTGTTCTGAGGCCTCTTATAACAGCCAATAGTGACTTCTTCGAGAACGATTTTCTTGCTTCTTCCACCAATTGCAGTTTATCTCGTGGTGATTTGAGGCTTTTTCCACCGAGGCAAGGATCCTTCCACCGAATCGAGGCGGCATATCACACAGATTCAAGGCTTCCTCCACCATTGGAGGTTCCTTCCACCAAATTGAGGCGGCATATCACACAAATTCAAGGCTCCCTCCACCATTGGAGGTTCATTCCACCAAATCGAGGTGGCATATCACACAGATTTAACGCTCCCTCCACCATTGGAGGTTCCTTCCACCAAATCGAGGCGGCATATCACACAGATTCAACGCTCCCTCCACCATTGGAGGTTCCTTTCCAGTACTACATTTCAGAACTATTTTTTCATTTTCAGTACTAAATGTTTTCATTTCTAAAAATTTGTGAATAAAGAAATGTTAATTGTCATCTTTGATCCATAATTCTAATGTCCAAAACGAATTATTTCTCACTTTGCAGCCGCATTTAAAAACATTTTATTGTGATTTCTTAGTGTAGTCTATATAACATTAACTACTCTTGCAAGACACTTAATTTTTTTGGATAAATCTAGTGACCAAATGGGGATCCCCAACGAGAGTGAGTTGTCAAGTAACTCATGTATATCTGAAAGGACCAAGAGACGAGTGGTTCTTCACATAGCCTGTTATTTGGTAGAAATAACGAAGAGATTTGGCGAAGAGGATCGTAGGGATATTATATGTAGAGTATTACACCATCAATGTTTGAATGAAGACATGGGGAGAATAAAATTTAGGGACCAATGTGTTTCAGAAGAGATTGTAGAGTCTATGAAGTCATCCCTAGACTTAGTGAAAGGTGTAGAGAGCATAGACAATCTTGTTGCAAAGAGGGAAACCCTACACATGGTTGTGAACGGTGCGAGAGAAAAAAAATATAGTGATACTAAAGTTGCCAACATACATTTCCCCACTTGATTGTGCCTTGCATCTGGCATAATTGCAATAGGCAGCCAACCCCCCGCCATATTTGATGGGTCTCTGGGCAGTCCCACACACCGTATCGGATTGATTCTATTGCATTTGGGCATGCTACACAATTAGGAGAGCTAAGGTTCCCACTCTGCCATGCTCCAACCGGCAGTGACTTATGTATTAATAGCCATTAGAACGTGGTAAATCACCTTGCATGTAGTTTCCAGATTTTCTGCCAAAACTTGGTGATAATTGTGTGAGGAACATGATGTGTGCCAGACCTTTGTAAATTTTTTATAGTATTTGGAAGAAGCACCACATCATTTGGGTACAACAAAAGCATTCTTCTTCAATAATAACTTCTTCAATGCATAGACCAAATATAATAACTATATTCTCGATGATAAAGTTACTTCTTCAATGCATTCTTCTTTTAGAAACGTTGGCAACTTTTTGTTCTAATTTACCTATGCATAGACCAATTAGAGTTGGTGAGAGTGAGAATCCTTACATAATACCAATGGTGCTACTAAAATAATTTGAAATTCAATTGTTTATATGCACTTCAAATTGAAACTGTATATTCACACGATACCCTAATTTCTCCTATGCACCTCCAAAGATGCTCATGAGTTACCATATCAAACGCTTTTATACCAATAGATTATAGAAATTGAAATTGTATATTCACACGGTACCCTAATTTCTCCTATGCACCTCCAAAGATGCTCATGAGTTACCATATCAAAAGCTTTTATGAAGTCTACAAAGCAACAATATAAACACTTACCTCTCAAGTGATTTTCTTCTATACCATGTGAAGGGTGACATGTTGATCGGTGGTGCTATGGTGTTTTCATTTGAATAAGTCTTTTTTATTTCAGCAAATGCTTTTGATGATTTTCTATATCCTTGACTACATCTAAGCTCATAAGGTACTTTTAGCTTTATAGTAATCATTATCAAACCATGTTTTCTTTGAACTATATTTCTTGATGCCTTTACAAGGTGTGTGCTTGATCAAAAACACATTTGTTTTTGTATGAGAATATGCTTTTCTTTATTTCTTCCCATTTATGTTCTAGTATTGTACCATGTTGTAACTTTGTCATTTGTAACATATCCTAAACCATCTTGGAATACATGTATGCTTGTTTAAGGTTTATGATGTAGTGTTAATCACCTTCTCATACTCAAACCTTTACATATATTTGAGATCAATACGTAAAGTCCTACGTTTGGATTCTTATGTCCACTCACCAAGTGAAAACTTGTATATGCAATCCAAGGTAGCTTAAAAAATGGGCAAGAGTGTCAGTTATTATTAAACTTGCAAGACTTAATTATTTTCACACAATTAATTAGATACTTAAGTTATGTGAGCCTTTACCTCAATTGACCTCTTGATTGGAGAGCAACAAGAAGAAAACACCAACACAATTACTCTTCCATCAGTTCACTCCAAGATATTAAAAGGCTAGGTTGTATGTATATTTTACCATAAGGGATTAAGGTGGTCTATATGTATGATAGCAATGTCTTAATTGAAACTTGGCTCCATTCAAAATGATTGTGTAAATTCAAGGTTAGAAGGCTTGAAGTCAATTGCATTAATGCACATCCATGGTATACTTTCTTAGTTGCTTCTTGGCAGAGAAAGTACTCACGAGAAGAAACATTCTCATGGTGTGGCAACTCCAAATCTAGAAATCAGGAAAAAGGGGGATCATAGCCATATAAATGGGTATATGTATATAGGAAAATAATAATACAATAACAAAAACAATAACCCAATGGTTAAGTCCATGAATTGTATAGAAAGGAGCATATAATTCAAGTTCTAATTGACCCATAAAGGAACCATCCCCTATGGAAAGGGGTTAAGTGAGCATTAAATGGTCTAATGGTGGACATTATAACATAGAAAATTACATCTCAACTCATCTGTACTCGTGTAACATGTAACTGTGTTCTCCCAAGTTATGATCCATTCCATGCTCCATTAGGGTGGTGACATTTGCACAAAGAAACTAATCAATGTCATGTAGTCCACGTATACATAGGCCTACATAAGGACCTTAATGTGACTTCTGAACAAGGAGGCACATATAGATCTTGTGCAATGAAAAAGCCTCAATCAACATCTAGAGAGATTGAAGATGGATCTATCATATAACATCTACCCCAAAAACTAAAAACCTCCCTATCAATTGGAAACAATGCTCCACTCCATCCTTCATACTTCCCTTAATAATATGTACCTAACAATGGTCAAAGGGGTGCAAGCAATGAATGACCTCCTAATGTTTTTGTTATGTGACTAGATGGCATAGAATGTAACAATATTTTTTCTTCCAATTCTAAGAGCACTTGTTTCGTGAGCTCCCACCATGAACAATATGAGAGGTTTCTTCAAAAAAAAACTCGTCATCATCCCCGAGATAAGATATTCTCTTAGGTACCTATAGACTACATCATGTAAATAAACCTAGAGTTGCCCAATTATAAAATATGACAATATAACATAATATAAATTTATCAAAATCATTCATAGGTAGAGAAAAACAGAGCAGAGAATGAAGAACACAATGACGACTGTCGAACAAATTGCGGATGGAGCAAACAACGATGCCACCGTGAGATGATCACACAACACGAACAACAAGTCGACTACAGAGCAGCTGCATACACAATTATCAGCTGGCTTGTACATGCGAGCAGGGGAGTCTAGTGCACCCCCCCAAAGAAGTGTTCGTTTGCCAACAATGATTTCTTTACCGAATTTGCTTACCAATAAACCTCTGATTATGCAAAATGTGTATTATCAAGGTTTGCCTAACCAATGTTTTGTATGTCGTCAGTTTGGTCATTTAGGTCAAGAGTGTCAAAAGCGACGCCCAAATGTTGAATCCCATCCACCTCCTCGATCAGCTGCTAATAATGATGGATGGTCTTCAATTTCTACAAAACATGTTTTCAAGCCGACGAATACATTGGTTAACCCATTGTTATTACTCCAAGGTAATCCTTATCATTCGTTGTAGGAAGTGGAAAAGGATGTCAATAGTAAGAAAGTGGATGCTACAAAGGAACAACGAGTGGAACAAAATTCGCAGGATATCCTTTTACAGGTACGAGAGTCGGACCATGTTACAAAGGTTAATAAACAATCTAATAAGGGTAAACAAATTGTTTTCGGTCAAATACAACAGATTGATATGTCCTTACTTGTGAATGATGTTAAACAAAATGAAGGGATCAAGGTAGATCTTGTAAATGTTGACATGGATAGTGAGAATATAGGTGATTTCACTTCTATTGCTAGGTCTTCGGATAGGATAGATAAACACATGCCAGTGCGTTCACATAAGGTGATTGGGAAAGACCTTTGGGCTAATAAGAGACAATTACAAGCCTTGGAGGATGGAAGGAAGGGTAGAGATGTCGCTCTTGCTAAAAGGAGAATAGGGGTAAAAACTATGATTGATGGATAGGTTAAATATTATTTCATGGAATGTACGAGGCTTAGGAGGCAAAAATTGTCGTAAAGTAAGGTGTTTTCCGTCAGCAGTTGAGAAAGTCTTTGGTAGGTAGGATTGATATTCTTCTTATTCAAGAGCATCATTTAAATGAGCAAAGGATTCAAAAATATGGAAATATGATGCCAGGCAAGTGGATACAGTTTTGGGTGCCCGCAGTTGGTGATAATTGTTTGAAAGCTAGACTTTGCATTGCATTAAATGATACTTGGTTGGGTTCCTTCTTGCATTATGGAGTCTTGACATGTGGTCGAGGTCAATATGTAATTTTTCAAATAGGATTGAAAAAGTGGGGTCTCATGAATATTTATGCACCGAACTATGCAAGAGATCGAGAGATATTATGGAACAACATACTTTCACAGGTACCTAGTGTGGATCATTGGGCGATGGTGGGTGATTTCAATATGTTGGAGGATGTGTGTGATAGGTTAGGAGGCATACCGCATGCAATTTCTGGTTCAGAATTATATGACTGGGAACATTTGATTTTTTCCTTGGTATTAATGGACTTGTGGCAAGTGTCTTCTTTTGTAAAGATGCAAGATTCTTTAGCTTATTCAAAATCAGATAGAACAGAGTCAAATACCAATTTGTCTAGGCTAGATAGGTTCTATGCTGATAATTTTTTATGGGATAAAGGAGGGTTTATTGGAATCCTTCCTTCATTCTCCTTCTCGGATCATGCACTACTTCGTTTAGCTATAATCTTGCAAGACCAGTCTAGAACTTCGAGATTTAGAATTCCGAATCATGTGGTTCTTAACCAAGATTGGGCTTCTAATTTGTACAATCTATGGAATAAGTAGGATTATTCTTATGATTTTGCTTTACCTACTGTTCAGAAGGCTATTATTGAAATACAACAATTCTTTCACGGTAAGGCTAAACAAGTATTTCATGCATCGTTTACTAAAATAGGAAGACTTCGTAGGGGATTGCGGTCCTTGCAACATCTTCAAGAGAGAAGGCCATATTCAACTTCTATAAGCTCTAGAGTGATACAAGTAGGGAATCAGATTTTGGAGTTACAAAAGGTTTCAACTGATTTTACATATCATAATATACTCTCTGAATGGGCAGAGTCGAGAGATAAAGTGAATAAACAGTTCTTTGCAATGTGTAATCATCATAAGCCGACTGCTAGGATTTCTTGTTTAAAATGTCATGATGGCTCTTATACCACTAATCCTAGTCAGATGCGTCAAATAACGTCAAATTATTATGAAAATTTGTTGAAGGCTAGATCCTTTTCTAGAGATGATTTGTTTAAACGGGATATTGTATGGTCAAGGATGCAAAGTAGGGTATCTATACAACTTTCAGATTGTCTTTTGAAACCATTAAGCCCTCAGGAGACTTTGAAAGCGGTAAAGACCTTAGCAAAGGATGTTTGTCCTGGATTAGATGGGTTGGGGGTTCAATGGTATATAAAGTATTGGGATTTGATAGGTGAGGAACTGACCAAAGCTTATCAACAAATTTTAGATTCTGGAAATATGCCACAAGATTGGAATGAGGGGTTTGTTGAGAGACAAGCTCAACATCGGCTGGATCGGCTGAAGAAGTCGAGGACCGGATCGGTTGGGACCGATCGGTTAGGCCGAGTGTGTAAACCGGGAGGCCGTTAGGAAAGATATTCTGTGAGGAATATATTTGGGAGTTAGTGTAGGAGCTCTTAAAGAGCATTGAAGTACAGTTAGTACTTCAGTTAGTCCTTCGAGGACTTGTATAAAAGTGTTCATGGAACACACATATGTATATAGAGTAGTGAATCGAGTACCGGTTGTTGAATATAGTTTTTTGTGTTTTCTCTCTCTCACTCTCTTTGTCTCTCCCGTGTATACCGCGTAAGCTCAAGCTCTCCATTAAACCTGAGTTTCCTTCCTTCTGTTCGGGCTTCATACTTGCTTCCGCACGTTACTTTTTACATGGTATCAGAGCGCGAGGGTTGAGAACCTCTCTGCAGCCGACACAACTTGATGAAGAAGAACAAGAAGAACGATGGATAGAGGCATGGCGAGCTCGCTTCCAATAGAGAAGCTCGACAGAACCAACTACGCGTCATGGTCCTACAAGATGCACCAGTACCTGCTCGGGCACGGCTACTAGAGTTATGTCGAAGGAGCTAATGACACGGCACCCGAATCGACACACAGAGACTTCCCGTCGTGGGAGCAATTGGTGAGCAGGGTATTATACTGCTTCGCGTCGTGTGTGGGCGAACAACTATTGAGCTATGTTCGGGATGTAAAGATGCTGAAGGGTGCGTGGGAAAATCTGAAGAAGATTTTCACCGCGAGCACCATAGCCAGGAAGCTTAAGCTCCGACAGGAGTTGAGCAACCTACGACAACGCGACTTGTCGGTGGCGGACTATACCTCGAAGATCAAGGATATCTGCAACTCCCTCGCCTCCATAAAGGTGAACATTGAGGAGAGCGAGATGGTCCAGATCTGTCTTGGAGGTTTGGCGTCGAAGTTCGGAGCGTTCCGGACGACTGTGTGTACCCGGGAGAATACGCTGTCCTTTTTCGACTTACAGTCAATGCTCCTGGTAGAGGAGAACCACGTGGGTGCGTCTACAAGCACGCACACCGACAGCAAAATGCTGTACACGGAGGGAGATAGGCCTCGTGGACGTGGAGGACGAGGCGAGTCGGCGCGCAATGGAGGCTGCCGACGAGATCAAGGAAGAAGGCACCGAAGTGATGCCGACAACAACTCCGGACCCTCCGGAAATAGGGGCAGTCGAAGCGATGAGAACCGGCATGGGAAGGCCATCGCGGAGTGCTAGTAGTGTGGCAAGAAAGGCCACAGGGAAAGTGAGTGCTGGAAGAAGCGCGCCGATTCGGAGAGAACGGGTTCCGGACATACCGACAAGGGAAATCGGCAGCGATCGCACTACGCCGAAGACTCCGGGAGAGCCGGAGAAGGGTCTGCTTTCGTGACGAGACACGAAGCAAAGTCAATGAAACGGACCACCCCGAGATCGGACGAGGTGTGGTACGTAGACTCCGACGCGTCAAACCACATGACGAGCCATAAGGAGTGGTTCTCGTAACTTGAAAAACCGATACAACCTGGAGTAGTCGCAACTGGAGACGACACTCCGCATCCGATCGCGAATGTCGGAGAAGTTCCTCTTAGCCATGTTGGGCAGAAAGGGAAACTCATGAACGTGTTGCACGTTCCGACAATCTCGAAGAACTTGGTCTCGGTCGGACAGATCGTCAACCAAGGGATGGAGGTTCGGTTTACACACCTCAGGTGCTTCATTGAGGAAGAAGGCCATGTGATTGCACAAGGGCGCAGAGACGGGAGGATGTTCATCCTCGACTCCACTGACGGCGGCACCGCAATGTTCGCGAAGGGAAGAAAAACCGAGTCGGACATCAACTTGTGGAACAAGCAGATAGGCCACGTCAACTACCAATGGCTTCAAGATCTACAATCAGGTAGTGTTCGGATTGCCCAAATTTAGTGGCCGAAAGGCACAAATTTGTGAAGCTTGCCAGCTCGGGAAGCAACACCGACTTCCTTTCCCAAACGAGCGAAACCAGAGCTAGAACAAGCTCGACCTTATACACTCCGATGTGTGGGGGCCGGCACAAAACATTAGTCTTGGCGGGAGCTGATATTTCGTCTCCTTCATCGACGACCACACGCGGCACACGTGGATCTACCTCATTCAGAGGAAGAGCGAAGTGTTCGATTGTTTCCAGGACCTCAAAAGGTTCGTGGAAACAGAAACGGGACGAAAGATCAAGTGCCTGTGGTCGGATGGTGGGAAAGAGTACTTTTCTGGTCAATTCAACAGTTATCTACAGCAAATGGGAATTCGGCACGAATTCAGTTGTAGATACACGCCAGAGCAGAACGGCGTGGCCGAGAGGAAGAATCGGTTAGTTGTGGAAGCGGCACGGGCAATGTGGAGGAGAAGAGCTTGCCCAAGTTCTACTGGGCCGAGGCGGTAAGGACCGCGGTATACATCCAGAACCGGATCGGAGACAAAGTGTCGGCGCACGAGCTGTATTTCGGAACGAAGCCGAACTTGCGACACTTGAGGGTGTTCGGTAGCATTGCGTATGTGCATGTACCGAAGGAGAAAAGGAGGAAGCTGGACGCAAAGGCTGAGAAATGCATCTTGGTCGGTTACTCGGACGAGCAGAAGGGTTATAAGTGCTATAACCCTCGCACCAAACAAGCACGTGTTAGCCGCGACGTTGTGTTTGACGAGTCCGCGTCCTGGTACCAGCCCCGACTCCGAACCCCGACTTCAATCCGAGCTCTGACGATGAAGTCAGCGAGGCCGAGATGCCTCCGGATGAGCTCGAAATTGAGACCCGCGAAGAGAGTTCGATTTCACTCCGCTTAAGTGGACCGATTGGACGACTGAGTCGGTACGACCAGTCCGATGAAGAGCCGGCGAATACTGGAGACTCAGCCGTGCATTCCCCGCGCAGGAAGCCGAGGAGACGGCTTACGCGCAAAGAGAAAGGGAAGAAGAAGGTGTCGGATTCCGCCACGGATAGGAACGAGTCAGACCGACGCGAGTCCGACTCCGAGGGAACCGGTGATGGGTCTTTAAAGGTGAAGTCCGCATCGACCGAGAAGGCCTCGACATCGGCTAATGTGAGATTACGCCGATCTACCCGCCAGAAGAATCCTGTTTTGCAGTTCGGATATAACGAGTACATGGCGCATCATTATGCGTACATGACCCATGTAGCGGAAGTGCGTGAGCCGAAGAGCTACGCAGAAGCAGCTAAAGACGCGAATTGGCGTGCCGCGATGGAGGAAGAGATGCACGCATTGGCGGAGAACAAGTACATGGCGCATCATTATGCGTACATGACCCGTGTAGCGGAAGTGCGTGAGCCGGAGAGCTACGGAGAAGCAACTAAAGACGCGAATTGGCGTGCCGCGATGGAGGAAGAGATGCACGCATTGGCGGAGAACGAAACCTGGGACTTGGTTGACGCACCGAAGGGTGTGAAGCCGATCAGGTGTAGGTGGGTGTACAAAGTCAAGTACAACACCGATGGCTCGGTCAACCAGTACAAGGCTCGGCTAGTGGCAAAGGGCTACGCGCAGAAACACGGCATCGACTACGATGAGACGTTTGCGCCGTTCGCGAAAATGACGACCGTCCGTGTTTTGCTCGTAGTAGCTGCGGTGAAGGGGTGGCACTTACATCAAATGGATGTAAAGAATGCGTTCCTGCAAGGTGACCTTGAGGAACAGGTGTACATGGTACAACCCCCCGGATTTCACTCTGGAACGAACTCCTCGGCAGTATGCTGACTGAAGAAGTCCCTTTACGGACTGAAGCAAGCCTCGCGTGCCTGGAATGCGAACATCACGCAACAACTGCGTCGGATGGGCTTCGTCACGTCAAAATCGGACTCTTCCCTGTTCATCCGGAAAGGTCGACTCGGACTGGTTAGTATTTTACTATATGTTGATGACTCGGTTGTTGACTCGGTTGTCGAGTTCGACTTCGGATCGACTGAAGAAGCCAAGGGTGGACCCGTAGAAAAGTCCGAAAGCGGACAGAAGGGAAGCAGCCAAAGGAGAGAGTCGAAGGCAACCACGCATGGGGAAGATAACGCCACCGAGGGTGAGAAGACCGAAGAAGAGTTGGAGACAGCCAACTCGGACGAGAGCGAAAACCGATCGGAGGTAGCCGAGTCAGTTCGGTTGTTTGATTCAAATATGCTGAATCAACCGAGGCCCAAGCGGAAGAAAAGGCAGCAGGAGAAGCGTCAACACCGCAACTGCAGAAGAGCTGATAAGGGCCACATGAGCAGACAAGCCGACCGGAAGGGTCGAAGCGCGCAGAGTCGAGCAGGTCCAGGAGCGCGAGCGAGGCGTGAAGCCAGGAGGAACCGAAGCTGTGAGCCCGAGGATCCCGAAGAGCCTCGAGTTGAGCTTCAGGGGGAGTGTTGAGAGACAAGCTCAACATCGGCCGGATCGGTTGAAGAAACCGAGGACCGGATCGGTTGGGACCGATCGGTTAGGCCGAGTGCGTAAACCGGGAGGCCGTTAGGAAAGATATTCCGTGAGGAATATATTTGGGAGTTAGTGTAGGAGCTCTTAAAGAGTGTTGAAGTACAGTCAGTACTTCGGTCAGTCCCCCGAGGACTTGTATAAAAGTGTTCATGGAACACACATATGTATATAGAGTAGTGAATCGAGTACCGGTTGTTGAATATAGTTTTTTGTGTTTTCTCTCTCTCACTCTCTCTGTCTCTCCCGCGTATACCGCGTAAGCTCAAGCTCTCCATTAAACTTGAGTTTCCTTCCTTCTGTTCGGGCTTCATACTTGCTTCCACACGTTACTTTTTACAGGGTTAATATATATGATTCCCAAATCAAGTGGCCACTTAGAGGAGCTTCAAAATTGGAGACCAATTACTTTGTTGAATGTCATTTATAAGATATTAGCAAAAACTATAGCTAGATGTCTACAACCTTACCTTTCTGAGTTAATTCATGTTTCCCAAACTGGTTTTATGCAAGAACAGAGTATTTTTTATAATATTATTCTTTTTTGGGAAATTGTTGCCTTCGCTGAATTACATAAGCAAGATTTGACAGTATTATTTCTTGATTTTGAGAAAGCTTATGATAGAGTGGATTGGGATTTTATGGAGGGTACTTTGCTTAGGATGGGTTTTCTAGATAAATGGATCCGAGGAGTTTCAACACTATATCATAATGCACACAACTCTCTTCTATTTGTAGGGGATGTTGGTAGGCGTTTCTCTATTTCAAGATCTGTAAGACAAGGATGTCCACTTGCTCCTTTTCTGTTTCTACTAGTTTCTGAAGCGTTTTCTGTACATTTGAATTCTCATAATGTAAATATCAAAGGTTTAGCACTACCATTTGCAGATGTTGGCGTGGATAGTGAGTTTGCTGATGATACAGCTCTCTATGTTCAAGCCTCACCAGTTAATTTATTGCAGGTTCAAAAAGCTGTGGATGACTTCTCACAAGCATCGGGTGCATTGATTAGTGGGAATAAATCATCAGGTTTTTGGGTGCCTGAGGGAGATCTGCCAATTAATGTATTTAGTTCAGGATTTACATGGATACATACAGGTCATTCTATTAGGTATCTAGGATGTAGAGTGGGTTTGGGATTAAATGAAGAAGATATGATAGCACCTTTGTTGTTAAGATTAAGAAATAAGTTAATATACTGGAATAAGGAAAAGTTGTGCTTAGCAGGATGTGTAGTTGTTGCAAATTCGATGCTTTTGTCCTCGATTTGGTATATTGC
Source organism: Azolla caroliniana (assembly GCF_043228905.1). Taxonomy (NCBI): domain Eukaryota; kingdom Viridiplantae; phylum Streptophyta; class Polypodiopsida; order Salviniales; family Salviniaceae; genus Azolla; species Azolla caroliniana. Next base: position 12,639,756 of record NW_028230442.1, read on the forward strand.
ATCTACATGGTTGTTTTCTAGGTCCATAATGCTTAAAGTTCAACGTCTAGTACGAAATTTTATTTGGGGGAATGCTAGTTCACACACTCCTGTAGCAAAGGTCACTTGGTCGGTTCTTATACAGTCTAAACAGAAAGAAGGTTTAGGTTTGATTGATCCCTCAATGCAAAGTAAGGCATTACTAGCTAAACATGTTGTTAGAAGTTTATTGCCTGGAGAGGAATTATGGAAAAAGTTATGGATTCTTCATTTACATAAGTTTAAGCCATCGGTAGGTGGTCAATGCAGGGATAGTCTTAGATGGTTCTTTAATTCGGATTTTCCTTTACCTAAGTCATCTGTTGGGTCTTTACGGTTCTTTAATGGAATTAGTCATGCATGGGAAAGTATTCTTGCCACCAAAAACTCGTTCTCAATTCATGTGTCAACCATTGTTATAGAATCCTTTATTTACTGATGAAGTTGCATGTGTTTTGGGTTTACAGCCTAGGTTATCTTGGGCGGCACTGGATAGTGGCCCCGCCCATACGGTTGCGGAGTGGCTAAAGTTTTCAGAGACTTCAGCGCAGGACCAGAGGAATAGGTTGTATAATTTAAGATGGGCGAATATTATGTTCTCTCAAGTGTCCACAGTATTTCAGGTAACAATGCCAACTATGCAGTTCAACCATTTTCAGAATTGGTACGGTATGTTTTCGACTCTTAATATACTTATAGGAGCTCGTTTATACCATCAAAATGGCAGCCTTTATTTCTATGAAGTTTTGGATAATGGTAAACTGTTTGTAGTGGAGGAGGAGGCTCCAATTATGTCTTCTGCAAATCAGTTACTAGTGCGAGATAAAAAGATCTTTATAGATCCTAATCCCTTAATTGCTAAATATTGATCTAATGTTTGGGTTTTACAATCTAGGCCAATTGCTGATTTGCATTGGGATCCGTCTGATTATGGTTGGAAGCTGTCTAGATCCGACACTTCACAAATGAAGGTCCTCCCATTCTTCACATATTCTGTGGCGTTTGGAAGGAATTTTCTTTTGAATCAAATTGAATCAATACTTGCGGGGAAAAAATATTGGGAGGAAGGTAATGTGTCATCCTCGCATATGTTGAAGTTTTGGAAACAATTTTGGTCACTTAAGTGTATGAATAAGGTATTACATTTTCGATGGTTGATGATTCATTACGCCTTGCCAGTAGGAGGTTTATTGAGGGGAACAGTGCCTGACAGATCATGTGTTATGTGTAGGTTTGCAGTTGAGACATTGCATCATGTTTTTTGGGAATGTGTTGCGGCCAAAAGGTTTTGGTTTCGAATTCTTAGGTTATTAGGTCGTAAGTATAGGTCAACCATTTTCACGTGGGGTGCAGTATTTTGGGGAACGTTGGATCAACAAAAGGCTTTTTATCATTATCATAATTCTTCATTGACTTTATAGGTAAAAAGTTTTCAGGTGTACTCTATTTCCAACTCCGTACCGGGAATCAAGTTCTTCTCGCGTTGTTATGTTTGGCAGATTGTTTCCTCTTTGGTGATGATGTAAAGTGGAATTACGTTCCACCTCGTTGGTTGTTTCCGCCACCAACACCGTTCTTACTGTATACAACATGGCAAGGATGAGTGAGGATGTTGTTGAGGGTTGAAGCAAAATTTCGTGAGGACAGTTCATTCATTTTGTTTGTTGTCTATACAGGAATTTGGTGAAAATGGCAAGAGGGTTGCTATGGAATTATTTTGAAGCAGATTCAGGAAAGTATTGAAAGTGGAGAGGATTTTGATGCAAAATGGCAAGTTGTTTTGATGTGGAAGTTTTTTTGAAGCAAACTTATTTATTTTCAGTTTTTTTGAATGAGGAGTGAAGATGGTGGCGGAGGTAGAAGCAAGGTTTCATGAGGGTTTGAGGAGAATGGATTTATTCTGGTCTTCTTTTTGTAGGTACAAAACTCGGGTGATGAATGGCAAGATGGTTGTAGTGGAAGATGAAGTTGATTTATTTGGAAAGGATGAGTGAAGATGGTGGCGGAGGCCGAAGCAAGGTTTCATGAGGGTTTTGTTGGGATTATGGTCCCTTTCGGATGGGATGGTCGGATGTCCGAAGATGAATGCCGACAAGCCCGGTTTCGGTTTCGGAACCGGATGATGAAGACCCCGGTTTCGGAACCGGATGACGAATGTACCCGGAGAGAGATCCGGATGCGGGAACATATCTGTGAATATGTTTGCCAAGGGCCCTTGAGGCTATAGTTGTAAATAGCCCTAAAGTCATATGTGTATAAATATGACTTAGGGCAAACAGTTTTGTTGTTGCTAATCATTTTTCCTGTTTTTCCACTCAAGAGGAGTGAAGAGGGAGCAACCGTGAGAGAGAGAGAGAGAGATAGAGCGTGAGAGAGGAAGAGGACGACGCCTCTTTGTATTTCCGCCTCCTGTGGCGAGGACAGCGAGCTCAAGGTCGTCGCCTTGCAGCTCGCCATTGTATACTTCTCTGTATAGTGTTGGTTTGGAGTCCTGTACTCCCGTGGTTTTTCCCGTCTAGGGTTTTCCACGTTAATCCCTGTGTGTTCGCGTTTTGTTTCTCTTTGTGGTTCCTATTTTCTGCTCCATTGATTCGCGCTTACTCGGTTGTGGCCGAGTGGTGAAGGTAAATAGAAGGGTCGTTCACCAACAATCTGGTATCAGAGCGAACTGCTGCAGAAAATGGAAGGCGGCGGCAGCGGGCAGCCGGGGATGATGGTGCTGAACGCGCAGAATTACGCCGACTGGAAGATCAAGATGGAGGATCTTCTGATTGTTCAGGACCTGTACGAACCGATTGACAGGTCGGAAATACCGAAAGGGGTACTTGAGTCGGAGTGGAAGCTCCTGAACCGGAAAGCCGTAGCGACGATCCGACAATATGTCGATGTGAGCGTCCTACAACATGTGGCGAACGACACCAACGCATATGAGATGTGGAAGAAGCTGTCGGGCCTCTACGAGAGGAAGAATGCGTTGAACCGGACCTCCCTGATGAGGAAGATAGTGAACCTCAAGTATCGAGACGGCGAGAGTATGGTGGAACACGTAAGCACGTTCATGGGATTCGTGAATCAGCTTGCGGCGATCAAGTTCCCGTTGGAGGATGCAATGCAAGCCATCATCCTGATGTGTACATTGCCGGAAAGCTGGGAGAACTTGGTGGTGACTCTCAGCACCTCCTGCACAGAGGATAACTTGTCCTTGCAAACGGTAAAGACGAGTATTCTGAATGAAGAAGCGCGTCGGAGAGATAAAGAACCGGCCTCCGACCCGAAGGCGCTGCTTACCGAATCGGATCGGGGAAGACAATGGAACCGGAGTCCGCAAAGACGGGAGAAGTCGGGGACCCGGTCGCAGTCAAGAGGAAGGCCCACATGCTTCCACTGTGGGAAGCCGGGGCACTTCCGGAAAAATTGTCGGCATTACCGAAAAGACAACGGAGCCAACGACACCGATTCGAAGAAGTCACCGGAGAGAAACGGTGCATACCGGGGAGCCACGGACCGGAGAAGTTCGGATCGGCGAGGGCAGGACAGGAAAGGAACAACGGCACTCGCGGCAAGTGAGGAAGAAATCATGCTCATCACCGAAGAAGGTGAACTAAACGTCGCCGGCGATGAGACGACCTGGGTGGTCGATTCCGGAGCATCGTTCCACCTGACCCCGGAGAGAAGATACTTCTCATCCTACACAGCCGGTGAGCATGGCTGTGTTCGAATGGGAAATGAAGGTACGTGCCGGATTGCCGGCATCGGAGACGTGTGGTTGACAACCCCGACCGGATGCAAAATGCTGCTGAAGGATGTCCGACACGTTCCGGAGGTTCGATTGAACCTGATTTCGGCCGGGAGGCTAGACGATGAAGGCTACACAGGTAGCATCCGGAACGGCGTAATGAAGTTCAGCAAGGGGAGCCTGATAGTGGCTCGGGCCCGGAAAGACAACACACTGTACCTGATGAATGCCCGGTTATGTCCGGAAGAGCTGAATGTGGCAGCCGACACTACCGGTGAGCTGTGGCACAAAAGACTGTGCCACATGAGTGAGAAGGGGATGAAGAGGCTTGCAGAAGACAACCTTATTCCAGTGAAGCATGTGCACCTGGAGAAGTGCACCGATTGCCTGGCCGGTAAGCAGAACCGAACCTCCTTCCACTCAAGGCCACCGACGAGACGTAGCGCACCATTGGAGTTGGTGCACACTGATGTGTGTCAGGTAGAAACGAAGTCACATGGCGGAGCCCAGTACTTCGTAACATTCATTGATGATCACAGCCGGAAGCTGTGGACGGCACCGTTGAAGACAAAGGACCAAGTGTTGTGCGTCTTCAAAGAACTCCACGCGAGAGTGGAAAGGGAATCCGGCAAGAAGCTGAAAGCGATACGAGCGGATAACGGAGGGGAATACCGGGGGCAGTTCCAGGAGTACTGTCGCTCGAAGGGAATCCGACTCGAGTTTACTGTGCCGAAGACGCCGGAACTGAACGGGCTGGCCGAGAGGATGAACCGGACCATAATGGAGAGGGTCCGGAGTATGCTGGCACATGCGAAATTACCCAAGGGGTTTTGGGCTGAGGCAATGTCGACAGCGACATACGTGATAAACAGATCACCCTCAGTACCTTTGGACGGAGACACGCCGCAGAAAGTATGGACCGGTAAGGAAGTGTCCTACCGGCATCTGAAGGTGTTCGGGTGTCTCGCATACGTGCATGTGGCAAAGGACCGGAGAGGAAAGCTAGATCCAAAGACCCGGCCATGCATATTCCTCGGTTACGGCGATGACGAGTTCGGCTACCGAGTATGGGACCCGGTTGACAAGAAGATATTCCGGAGTCGTGATATCATCTTCATGGAGAACAAGACACTCGCCGACTGGGAGTCGGAGAAGAAGATGAAGAACTCCAAGTCAACCGGTGAGGATCAACTCTACGAGGAGCAGTCCCGACCGGCAAGGGACCGGTTAGCACTCGAGGATCCGGCCGAAGACGGTGAAGAAACAGAACCGGCCGAAGAAGATGAAAATGATACCGGAACCGGCCCCGATCCCGAAATGGATTCGGATGAAGAAGAATCGGAAGAACCGGTTACCGAAGCTCCGAAACGGAGATATCCTCTAAGAGAGAGAAGGGCCCCCCGGAGATTTCCGGAACCAGAGCACGTGCTGCTAACCGACGAGGGGGAGCCGGAGAGCTTTGAAGAAGCGAAGCATGACACCCATAGCCGCAGGTGGTTAAGTGCCATGCAGGAGGAGATGGACTCCCTGCATGAGAACCACACATATGAACTTGTGGAGCTGCCGAAAGGAAAACGGGCACTCCGTAACAAGTGGGTGTTCAAGCTGAAACCGGGAGATGCCGGAAACCCCCCGAGATACAAAGCCAGGATCGTGGTGAAGGGGTTTCAGCAGAAGAAGGGCGTCGACTTCGACGAGATATTTGCTCCGGTAGTGAAGATGACCTCCATCCGAACGGTGCTGAGCATAGCGGCAAGCATGGACCTCGAGGTAGAACAGATGGACGTGAAGACGGCATTCCTTCACGGTGACCTCGAAGAAGAGATCTACATGCAGCAACCGGAAGGATTCGAGAAGAAAGGGAAGGAGCACCTGGTATGCCGGTTGAAGAAGAGCCTTTACGGATTGAAGCAGGCTCCCCGGCAATGGTACCGGAAGTTCGACTCCTTCATGACCGACGAAGGGTACCTCAAAACGCAGTCCGACCACTGCGTGTTTGTGAAGAAGTTCGAAGGAGGAGACTCTCTAATACTCCTCCTGTACGTGGACGACATGTTGATCGTCGGACGGGACCAGGTCAAGATACGGATGCTGAAGAAGGCTCTTCACCGAACCTTCTCAATGAAGGACCTGGGTCCGGCGAGGCAAATACTAGGGATGCACATCATCCGGGACCGGAAGAAGAAGCAGTTGTGGCTGTCACAGGAGAAGTACGTGACAAAGGTGCTTCAACGGTTCAACATGTCGGAAGCAAGACCAGTCGGGTCGACTCTCCTGGCAAACTGCAAGCTGTCCAACAAGCAAAGTCCCAAGACAAAGGCTGAAAAGGAGGATATGATGAAAGTGCCGTATGCCTCAGCAGTCGGGAGCTTGATGTACGCCATGGTGTGTACGCGACCGGACATAGGATATGCAGTCGGAGTGGTGAGCCGGTACATGAGCAATCCCGGCAAAGAGCATTGGAACGCGGCCAAGTGGATACTCCGATACCTGAAGGGCACAGCAAACGTGTGCCTCCGATTCGGCTCCGGTAAGCCCGAACTCGACGGCTTCACCGATTCGGATATGTCGGCTGATGCAGATACCAGCCGGTCCACATCAGGGTATGTGATGACGTATGCAGGGGGAGCTGTTTCATGGCAGTCGAGGCTGCAGAAGACGGTTGCGTTGTCAACCACGGAGGCGGAGTACATGGCGGCTGTTGAAGCCGGCAAGGAAATAATATGGATGAAGGACTTCATTAGAGAGCTCGGTATCTGGCAGGAGGAGTACCGACTCTACTGCGACAGTCAGAGTGCAATCCACCTTGCGAAGAACGCGGCCTATCACTCCCGGACGAAGCACATCCAGCGAAGATATCACTGGATCCGGGAAAGGATAGAAGACAAGGAGTTCGTGCTGACGAAGATCCACACGGACGAGAACGGGTCGGATATGCTGACCAAGGTGCTCACACCCGACAAGCTGGAAGCATGCCGGAAGAGGATCGGATTGGAGAGACATCCCATACCGAAGTGAAGGGGGAGTTTGTTGGGATTATGGTCCCTTTCGGATGGGATGGTCGGATGTCCGAAGATGAATGCCGACAAGCCCGGTTTCGGTTTCGGAACCGGATGATGAAGACCCCGGTTTCGGAACCGGATGACGAATGTACCCGGAGAGAGATCCGGATGCGGGAACATATCTGTGAATATGTTTGCCAAGGGCCCTTGAGGCTATAGTTGTAAATAGCCCTAAAGTCATATGTGTATAAATATGACTTAGGGCAAACAGTTTTGTTGTTGCTAATCATTTTTCCTGTTTTTCCACTCAAGAGGAGTGAAGAGGGAGCAACCGTGAGAGAGAGAGAGAGAGATAGAGCGTGAGAGAGGAAGAGGACGACGCCTCTTTGTATTTCCGCCTCCTGTGGCGAGGACAGCGAGCTCAAGGTCGTCGCCTTGCAGCTCGCCATTGTATACTTCTCTGTATAGTGTTGGTTTGGAGTCCTGTACTCCCGTGGTTTTTCCCGTCTAGGGTTTTCCACGTTAATCCCTGTGTGTTCGCGTTTTGTTTCTCTTTGTGGTTCCTATTTTCTGCTCCATTGATTCGCGCTTACTCGGTTGTGGCCGAGTGGTGAAGGTAAATAGAAGGGTCGTTCACCAACAGGTTTGAGGAGAATGTATTCATTCTGGTTTTTGTAGGTGCAAGACTCGGGAGATGAATGGCAAGATGGTTGTAGTGGAAAATGAAGCTGATTTAATTCTGGAAGGATGACTAAAGATGGTGGTGGAGGTGGAAGCAAGGTTTCATGAGGGTTTCAGGAGATTGGATTCATTCTGTGTTTTTTGTAGGTACAGGACTCGGGTGATGAATGGCTACAAGATCTTGCAAAATGCAGAGATAGTTGAGGTGGAAGTTTTGCAAAATGGAGAGATAGTTTTAGTTACTTTCAGTTTTCAGAATGATGAGTGAAGATGGTGGCGGAGGTAGAAGCAAGGTTTCATGAGGGTGAGGAGAGTGGATTAATTCTATTTTTTTTATGTACAGGAAATGGCTGAAAATAGACAGATTCACGACTCGGGCAATAGCTGGCAAGATGGATGTTGTGGAAAAGGAAGCTGTTTTATTTTTGTAAGGATGAGTGAGGATGTTGTCGAGGGTTGAAGCAAAATGTCATGAGTGGATGAGGACAACTAATTTTTTCTTTGTTGTCTATACAGGAATTTCATGGAAAATGGAGAGATGGCTGATGTGGAAATATTTTGAAGCACATTTATCTATTTTCAGTTTATACAACGATGAGAGAAGATGGTGGCGGAGGCAAAAGAAAATTTTCATGAGGGTCTGAGGGGAGTGGATTGAGTAGAGAACCAGTATCTTCATATGGTAGGCTCATCTGGCTCATTTAGATATGACAAATCTTACATGTAGCAGTGATCAAGGAATCATTGTGAAAGAAGGTGTTGTTGGCAAGAGATTTGTTTTCATAGATTATAATTATCCTTATCTTGCCAAATGCTATCACTTATATTTGGTCCTTTCTTTGATGATATATACTTGTAGAGATGGAAAATATGATATTCTATTTGTATAGTGCCTCTGGCGTTTTTAATTTTAATTCCAATGGAGCATAATTTTTATGGAAAAATATACATTTATCAAAGGGCAACCCCCTTGTAGATGTGATGGCGGTGGTGCATTAGGTCCACTCCGTTTTGATACTCGCACTCACAAACTTGCATTCATGATCAAATGATATTTCCTTGACATAAACGACACTGACATATTTCCTCTATTCCAAGTAACCGTGCATCTCCCGAGCTCATCCTCCATTGGAAAAGTTGTGTCCGAGAGTCTTTGTCTTCCAATTTTACTCGATCTTCATGCCCAATATGTGTCGGGTTTGTCCGAGTTCCTTCATCGCAAATTTCTCGTGAAGGCTCTGCTTTAGCTTTCCGGTTTCGTCTTGATCGTTCCATGCAATCAACATGTCATCAATATATAGGTTCAAGTAGATTTGGGACTCGTCAGCCAATTGCTGACTGTACATACATGGGTCGGAGTCGGATCAGCGGTAACCAAGCTGCCTGATGTAGGAGTCGAACTTCTGGTACCACATCCTCGGCGTTTGTTTTAAGCCGTAAAGGCATTTCTTCAGTCGACATATGAGGTGACCTTCCTCCTCCTTCACCATGAAGCCTGCCGGTTGAGACATATTTTTAATCTAAAGTTACAATTGTATACATACTAGACAATCGGCGTTTAGCCGAATCTCCAAAGGTAAAGTCGGGCTCTAGCCTAATTCGGCTAGTTATCCGAATCATATGTTGTCCGGTTCAACTTGTTTGAGTCGGTCAGACCAACTGGTTCAAATCAAATTTCATCTAAATCGGCTCATTCATTCGGATCGGCTCGTGTCTGAATTTGACTCTCGGCCTCTAGTCGATCGTTTGCTTCCCGCATGTGCTTTGCTCCTACCATTGCGTAGATGATACTTCCTACAACTGATATTCCTCGAAGGAATAATTTTGGGAATCAGTGTCAGATGCTCATTTAATGAGCATTTAAGTACATGTCAGTACTTGTCAACCCACTCAACAGGGCTTGTATAAAAAGTGCTTTGTGAGCACGTTGTATGTAGTTGAGTACAAAGATTATTTTCTATTAGAAGTTTGTTGTTCACTCTATCTTTGTCTCTCTCTCATCTCATCTCTATGTATACCTAACTGTTGTATCTCCGAATAACTGATTGCGTACTTTGTGTCTCGCACAACACTTCTGCACGTATCTTTTACATGATATCAAGCGCGAGGGTTGAGAATCCTCTGCAGTCGACCGAAACGCGAAAGAAGACATAGAGACACTCATTTTCTTTCGGAACAATAGGAACATGGATAGAGGAATGGGCAACTCTCTTCCGACATAGAAGCTCGAAAGAAGCAACTACGCATCTTGGTCATATACAATATGCACCAGTATCTGCTCAGGCACGGATACTAGAATTATGTCGAAGGAGCTAATGATGTAGCACCGGAGTTGATACACAAAGATTTCCTAGCCTGGGAGCAAGCGCAAGCAAAGTTTTGTACTTCTTTGCATCCTGGGTGAGTGATTAGTTGTTGAGCTACATCTAGGATGCCAAAATGCCAGAAGATGCATGGGCGAATCTGAAATGTATTCTCACCACTAGCACGACGACCGGGAAGCTGCAGCTCAGATATGAGCTGAGCAATGTTCGACAAAAGGATCATTCGATGTCTGATTACACATCCTAGATCAAGGATATCTGTGACTCCCTCGCCTTCATCAACGTGATTGTTAAGGAGGATGAAATGGTGCAAGTCTGCCTCAGAGGGTTGGTGTCAAAGTTCGGAGCATTCCGAACAACGGTCGGCAAAGGGGAGAATATTACTTCATTTTTCGAGCTGCAATCAAGGATTTCGTAGAAGAGAACCACGCAGGTGTATCGACGAGTGCGCACACCGATAGTAAGATGCTATACACGGAGGCGGAGAAGCCCCGTGGATGTTGTTGTCACTACCGACCAACACAACAGTCCACATCTTAATCACTAAGTCATTTTATCAAGCGAATTGTGATTGGAGATGGAATATTGTTGGCTTTGTTTAATACTTCCTTAACATAATAGAATGTATGACATATATATTATTTTATTATTCTTAATTAAGGCGATTATGGAATACTATTCTGATTGACTGATAGTTATATATATATAATCGGAATAATAGAGATACTTAGCAACAATACACAACACAACATATACTCTAACCACAAAATTATATTACTTATAACCAAAACAGATCGATGTTGTTACATTGCTCTCAGTCCCTTTTTATAGGCGACCTAAGATACTCTTCCAAGATAATACATTTGTTGTTCGGCAAGAACCTATAGTTACCCTAACTGTCCTATTTTTTAACTATTCTATTTTCTTACTTGGCTAAAAATACTATTTTGTCTACTAACTTTCCCATTAATCTTTTACGACTATGACTACAACTACGACTACGACCAGCTTATCGACCTGTATACTTTGGCTAGCCGACCGACTACCACATGGCATGCTTGTGGGACAATGCCTTGCACGATTGAACCAGAAAAATTTGTTTTGGTTGGCTTCATCATCGTTCTCATCCTCTTGTTCGTCTTCGTTTTGGTCATCATCGCTAGGCTCTATTGGTCGCCTCCGACGACCAAGTGTGAAACGCCGAAGCGGAGCGGACAAAGCGAAGCGAACAACCATCTATGAAACGACGAATTGGAGCAGACAAGGGGCGTGTAACGAAAAGACGTGTAGGGACGAGGAGAAAATGTAAGAGATGGAAAGTAATTATGAGAGATAGTGAGAAAGAGAGTGGTTCACACTTAGTCGTAACCGCCCATGCCCCTATATAAAGGGCATGGGCATGGAAAGCCTATAAAAAGTTAGTTGTAAATTTGTAGACACGCTCAAGTAATATACACTTTTTTTTCTCAATCTCTCCTTCTGTGTCTATTGTAATGGTGTATATCCGTGCCGTAATCTGTGGCTGAGTTTTCCTATGTGTTGAGCACTCGTACTTTGTGTTGAGTACTATATCCCCTACTGGCAGAGGCCGCTTATGCAGATCTTCACAACCTCCCAGTTACGTTGAACACCCATTACGACTCTATCGCAATACGACTCACGCACCCTCTACCTATTCCACAATCACCTTGAGATGGTTACCGTAGAAACGCGTAATGACACTGTGTCTACCGAACCTAGTAACACTTTTGGAATGCCCGGGGGATCTATGCAAGCACAACGAATGTCAGTGGATGCATGTCTTGTCACCCCAACAACAATTGAACAGGTAGCCACCGACCTCTCACTTGTGCCGAGTCTAAGAGGATACTAGAGGCTCCCATCATTGACCTCATTGACAACACCAACCAGATCTTGCAGCAAGACAAGACCCTGTTTGATTCTGTGCCTGTAGAGCCACCCTGACACGAAGTTGCAAAACGGCTGGACTCTACCACAACCAACACGAATCATTCCGGGTGAGACAACCCGTCAGATCTCACATCACCAAAAAGCCCCACCGCGGAGTTTTTTCCCAACACAGAGGTAGACACCATGCTATACCCCTATCCCTGCTACAATGGTAGAGCCGACGTAGAGGCTCATGTTCACGACTTCCTTACCACATGGCAAGGTAACCATGCCTCCCAACGCCTAGTTGCGGCTGAGGTGAACCAGTTCTATGCAATAACGCAGGAACATAACATTTAGACAGTCCCACAGTTCTTCATCCGATGTCAAAAATTCCGACACCGGAGGAACTCATGGAGACATTCTTGACCGCCCTCTAAGAACCCCTACGGGAAGCAGACTACGATCGAGACACGGACTACCGAAGAAACGATTACTGCGGAGGCAGGAACGACACAAACCAAGGTCGTCATTATGATAATCAGGTAGGCCAAGCGGATTCACGCTATCATGACCTCAGGCCCCAAGACTTTCGGCAACGGGCCAAACTAACAACTATTGTCATGACGACCGCCACCGACTATGAAAGCAACACCAAACCCAACCACGGCCACAGGACGAAAATGAATAACAGTTAGTGCCCATCACGTCGGCCAGTATAGAACAAGGTGAGTGAAGCGTTCGCTGCTTTAACAGGACCTAGGCCATTACGCACCGCAATGCCCACATAAGCAAAACAACAAATTCCCAGCGGTCAACACAATCACAACAGAGGTCCAGTAGGTAACAACTTGTGATAAGACCAAGACGGCCAAATGGGAAGAGTAAGACAAGATACGTAACACGACGAAAGCCTAGGTGGAAAAAGACAACTGAGGTAATGTAGAATGCCTGCTACAGGAGAGCATATCCGGGGCAACCATGGAGGAAGCAACATCTAGTAGGCCCTCGCAGACTGCCCAATTACACTCACAATGAGTACTGCTACTCAACCTGGTTCCCCGCTTTTGGTTGGCTGTGGAAACACGGATGCACCACACACCCCAAGTATTGGTCTCTATAAATTTCGCCGAATCCGCAACATGCCCGACTATCTTGGACCACCAGAACCCGCCCATCAAAGTGGTCATACAAGGGATAGAAATCTCGGGATGCATCGTGGCCAGTGGCTCCAGTGTCAATGTCATAAGTGCAACCACATCCAACCGGTTGGGCATCAAAACTTGGTAAGTATGCCCCTTTTGGCTACGAATGGTAGACACCAGATCTATCCGACCCCTAGGGATGTTGCAGAAACTATTGATCATAATAGGGAGTGACATGTTCGAAATCTCGGCTATGGTCTTAACACTTGAAGTTCTAGGGGCGTACCCCCTCCTATTATGAGGGCCATGGTTGCGCTCAACCAATATTAAGTAGAACTGGCAACACCACCACATAAGTTTTCGTTGGGGCCTGTGCGCGGATAAGGGTGCCAATGCAAGAAAGCACTACAGCCCCAAAATCCATGACCCTACTGTATACGGAAGACATCCACATGCTCAAAAGGCTCGAGGACAAGAAACTCGAAAAATATCTAGACGAAAAACCTCGGATATTACCCCTATTCGACATAGATGTGGTAGAAACCGAAGAAGCATACAACACACTGGCACCGACTGCGGAGCAGGACGACGAACCCAATGAGGAAGCCCTCATGGAACTCCGTAGGGCACATGATGTGTTCAACCGGGAAATGGAGATATCGCGTTGCATCGAGGCTACCACCCTAGAATAAATCAACGTCAGAACCCTAGATGTGACGCGGGCTCTCTCGGTGGCCAAAGAGTTTCCTCTTGCGGAAAAGACTACCATGATTGAATTCTTAATCTGGCCAAGTGTGCATTCAGTGTAACTAGCGGAGCGCTCCTCAGTCACATCGTGAGCCGAGAGGGTATTGCGGTGGATCCTGGGAAAATCAAAGCTATCATCACGGCCCCAACTCCTAAAAATGCCAAAGCATTAAGTTGGTTCTTGGGACAAACCAGATGGCATAGCCAGATGCTTCGCCATCTCGCGCACTTCGCCACTCCACTGCACGCTGCAGTTCACCAAACCACGTTTAGTTGGACGGAAACAAAAGAGAAGGCCTATACGGTGCTAAAGATTATGCTCACACAAGCCCCACTGTTACAAGCACCTAACTGGACGCGACCCTTCCATGTCTTCGTGGATGCCTCAGACATCGCAATCGGAATTGCACTCATGCAGCTCACCGAGTCGAACTGGTATCAACCTGTATACTACTGTAGCAGGAAGCTCTCGACCGCTGAGAGCAATTATTCCACGATAGAACGAGAGGGTTGGGTATGATTTACAACATTAATAAATTCCAACATTACCTATTGGGCAAGAAGTTTGTCGTTCACATCAATCATGCGACACAACTCTATCTGGTATCAAAACAATCGCTCACCGGGAAACTGGCGCGCTAGATGTTGCTGCTACAAGAATTCAATTTCGACATCCAGCACCGCCTCGGAACGCAACACACCGTGACCGATTACCTGAGCCGCATTGAAAATGGGGACATGGCAACCGAGGGAGGAGACGATTTCCCAGACGGGGGAATCCTGCACATCTCCACAAGCGACCCCATGGAAGATAGCTCACCCAAGGACGACAAATGGCTTGTAGATATGAGCCGTTTTCTCAACACAGCCTTGCCTTCGCCATTGATGCGAATGGATGAAAAGAAGAGGTTGGCGGTAAGGAGCTGGAACTTTTGTTTAGTCGATGAGATGTTGTATCACAAAGGCAACGATAGCATTTGGAGACGATGTGTCCGCAACGATGAGAAAAACACGGTGCTTGTTACCCATAAGAATATATGGGGAGGCATAAGGGTATGTGTAATGATGTGGTTGATGTGTATGTGTAAAGTAAATGAGTATGTGTGAGCACATGCACAATTATGTGCATGTGACAAGAGAGAGTGTAACGGTCGTCTCTTTTGTAACAGGCATTATTTACCGTTACATTATGTATGATATAAACCCCTTATGGGGCATCTAATGGATATACAATTTTCCCCTCTCACATTTGTGTTATTTCTTATTTTCACTCTCCTTCTCTCTCACACACACATAATCCCCTTGGGAGGGGGGTGAAGCCATTCTAGGCTTCACCCCCAACCCATTAACACTTTTGGCACGCTCGAATGGCCGACCTCCCTTGAGAAGAAGTCACTCCCTCACTCCCCGTCCCCATCACTAATTTCTCTCCTCAATCTCTCTACCTAAAATCCTAGACACCCCAACCTTCATCTACGTCCATCCATCTCTCATTCTGTGAATTTGTGTTGCGTTTGTGTTGTGCATGTGTCTGTTTGTGTCCACTTCCAAAAGATGAAGGGCGAAGAAGAAGAAGAAAGTGAAACGGTTCTCCGCAGAGAAGGGAAGGAAATGGTTCGGCATATGTGAGGTCTGTTGCCCGACTGTTCGCGGACTCCACTGTAGAGAACAGAGATTCATGACTCTCTGCAACAGAACAGAGCAGAGAAGAACGAACGAAGCCATGGCTAAGCCTACGTTCCAAGGTACTCGAAATAAAGAGGTCGTTCGAGGAGTAGGTCGCCATTCACGCTCCAACGTTTATCATAAGTGTGGTTTGTGGGCCATCAAAGCAAAGAACAGTGGATCCTTCCCTTCCGACCAGAAGCAAGCTTCTGAAACTCTCGTATCCAAGAGACCTCCCAAGTTCTACCCTGCCGATGATGTTCCTAAAACCCTTCGAAATAAACGTGTCCTCAAACCTACTAAGCTCAGGTCAAGCATCACCTCAAGCATTGTCTTGAATCTGATTACTGGACATTTTAAGGGGAAGAGGGTTGTTTTCCTTATGCAACTAGAATCTGGTTTGCTTTTGGTTACAAGTCCATTCAAGCTAAATGGTGTACCTCTACGTCGAGTAAGTCAATCATATGTAATAGCAACCTCTACAAAGCTTGATGTAAGCAAAGTAGATATGGGTAAAATTACAAACAACTACTTCGAAAAGGAAGTTAAGAAGAAGAAGAAGAAGAAAAGTGAGAGCGAGTTCTTTGAGGCTGAGAAGGAGGAAAAAGAATCAGAATCTCAATGAGAAGGATTAGAAGAAGAAGACGGAGGACGTAAGCAGAAGATGGATCCATGAATGGAAAGGCAAAGCTTCAATGCAGGTTATGGGGCCCTCTTCATCATCATTATCATCCACACCATCACCATCTCCATTTGAAATCTTTGGATGTTGACGTTGCCTCTTCTTGCGTTGATCTTTTGATTGACCTGAGGGTTTCTGATCCATTCCTGCAGGTCATTATAAGGAGTGTAGTAGAGAGGCGGCTGAGCTACAAGAACGTTCCACATTTTCTCACCACTTATTAAGTTAACATAGATTATCTCTCTGAGTATCGCAACTCTCTTCAATGCTTCGGTAGCAAAAGATGATTCTGCTAGGGCTTATGTTTTGTATGTAACTTCTCTAGAATTGTGTGGCCTACTTGTAACAACTATGGCACTACAACTAGTAAAGATGATGAATGGCGATTCCAACAAAATCAAAGAGATCAGTGTCACCGTCGCCGCCGCAATCGTTGCTGTTGTCGCCATCATCGCTGCCGTCGTCGTAATTGTCGCCGCCGCCACCATCGCCACTGCCGCTGCAATCATTTCCACCTCCACGAGTGTCGCCGCCGCAATCAATGTTGCCGCCGCTGCTATTGTTGCCGCCGCTGCCGCAATCCGCTAGAAGTGAAAGGCGAGAAGATGAGTGGAAGCAAGAAGAGAGGGGCATTCAAAAAAAAAACATAAGGGCAGAGAAGATGAAATTTCAAAAGCTCAAGGGCATGAGATGAAATTTCAAAAGCTCAAGGACATGACATGAGATTTCAAAATTTGGAGGGCAGAATGCAAAATTTCGAAAACACATGGGCCAAAAATAAAATTTCAAAAAAAGTTGAGGGTAAAAATATTTTAAGACCAAAGGATAAGAAATATAAAACTCACATCACATGATGAAAGAAAGAATACACAAATGCACAACACGATTTCACAACCCATGCCACATTGTACTAGCCGATTGGTGTATGATCCAATCGTGACTTGTGTTGACCGAACGAGAAGGTTCGAGTCAAGCAAAGCTCCGATCGAAGTTATCGATCGTAGAACAGTGATCCAATCGAGGGATTTCCGACCATTCAGACGACCGATGGAGTTCCGGTCAAGAAGAATTGCCATGGCGAGTGGGTTCATCGTGCAATGCACTGTCCCACAGGCGTGCCATGTGTTACCCGTAAGAATATACGGGGACGCATAAGGGTATGTGTAATGATGTGGTTGATGTGTATGTGTAAAGTAAATGAGTATGTGAGGATGAGTATGTGTGAGCACATGCACAATTATGTGCATGTGACAAGAGAGAGTGTAACGGTCGTCTCTTTTGTAACGGTCATTATTTACCGTTACATTATGTATTATATAAACCCCTTATGGGGCATCTAATGGATATACAATTTTCCCCTCTCACATTTGTGTCATTTCCTATTTGCCTCTCCCTATCGTAACCCCCTTGGAAGGGGGGTGAAGCCATTATAGGCTTCACTCCCCACCCCGATAACAGTGTTGCGTGAAGCACATTGTAGAATAACAAGTGGCCATTACATAGGAGAGGCTACCGCGCGGAAGATATGGAAAGTTGGCCTTTGGTGGCCCACCACCTAGAAGAACACCCACCAGTACCTATGCCAGTGGTTGGGTCACCCTACGGATCATGCCCGGATGCCTCATCAACCTGTGCTACCCTTAGAGCCTTTCCAGAAATGGGGCCTCGACTTCGTAGGCCCATTCACCCCAGCGGCAGCACGCACAGGGCATTGGTACATCCTAGTCGTGACCGAGTATTGCACCAAGTGGGTCGAAGCGAAGGCCTTACGCGACAATACGGCGACGTCCAAGACAAATTTTTATACGAGAACATATGGTGCCGATTCGGTTGCCCAATCTAACTTATTAGAGACCAGGGAGGCCACTCTCTGAATGCCGTGATCGACGGGCTCACACACCACTACGTAGTGGTCCACAAGAAGAGTACGTTGTACTACCCGCAGGAGAATGGACTGGCCGAATCCACGAACAAAACGCTACAGAACATTCTTCGAAAAATCATGAACGACCACCGCACGGATTGGGACACCAAGCTACACAATGCGTTATGGGCATACCATACGAGTTTCAAGACAAGTCTCCAATCCATACCATTCCGGTTGGTGTTCGGCCTGGAAGCAATCATGCCCATAGAATTTCAGATTCCGGGGATTCGGATCCAAGTAAGGGAACGACTACCAAACCAACAGTCGAAACAGGCTCGACTACACCAACTCCTCGCACTTGGAGAGGAGCGGGCTCGGAGTATGGCAATCTTGGAACAAGACCAACAACGCCAGAAAGCATTTGTGGATTGTCACCGCTGGCATAATGAGGAATTTTTCGAAATCGGAAAGCCCGTACTCGTGTTCCAGACATGCATAGGGAAAATGCCCAGAAAACTTCATTTCCGATGGACAGGGCCGTATTGGATAGTCATGGCCGAAAAAGGGACATTTACGCTCGGCACCCTAGCCGAAGAAATTCTAACGTAGAAAGTTAATGGACTCCGGTTGAAAGCATATGCAGGGCCCACACCACCGAACCCATTCAAACCAATTGCGGATCCCACATAAAAGAACGTCAGCCCCAAATCATCCTCGGGTGGGGAACCCACCTCGCAGTAAATATGGGTCAATGTACATTGATGTAATTTAATGTATACTAGGAATACCCATAACTATTAGGTCTGAAATGAAAAAAAAATTAAAAAAATAAAAAAAGAAAAAGAAAAAGAAAAAGCAAGAAGAGCTATATTTAAGAGGATTACATGCAGGCACATGTTCCAAGAAAAGAAGTACACACGTCATGGCTCCACGAATCTTGAACCCTAACTTTCCTTCTTCACATACAGAGAAAGCGAGTTACTTTTCTGTACATTTCAGAAAATTTTCACAACCTCTTTGCTCTCCTCACTCACCTTGCCATCACAGAAGCTCTATTGCTCAAACCTTGCCTCTGAAACATTCCCCTCGCTCATCTCAATCCGTCCCCGAAGAGATGACAATTGACATCTGCCCAACCTTGCAGCAGTGGCTCCACAACAAAGGCCTTGCAGGCTACATCCGAGTGGCAGAGGCACCGCCTCACACTAACGTACAGGAGATGGCAAGGAAACTAAATATCACCACCATCACAAATGGTAGCATCAAGAAGAAGTTGGGCCTATTCGGAGATGGGGAACGCCATTTCGAGATCCCTCCCGCAAGGGTGAACGAGTGCTACTTTGGGGAATACTCCATCTCGGCCAAAGCCTACAGGACGTTGGATGCACCTGATCCATTCTTTTGAGAAGTCTCGAAGTTCTTACTCGAGGTAGGGTGCATACACACCAACGCATACGGGATGCCTAAACAAAAAGTGGGCATCTTCATCGCGACGTTCGAAGGACAATCCATAGATTGGGGAGTCATAACAGGGCCGACGCTGCAAGAAGTCTTCACACGTTCCAGGCTGGGATCGTGACGATACTAGAAGTGATTTCGCACCCACGACCAATCTCGATCAAACAATCGGAACGGGGTAAGGGCGTGTTCACATATGTAGCGGAAGTATTGAGTTACCCAGACATTCCGGACACGGCACATGAATTCAGGGCCCTCTTGCAATTCTACACCACCTTCAAACTCATGGAGTTCCTAGCTACACAACAGATCATGGTGTCCCAACGTATGGCAGAAGAGCACACCGAACACCAAATGATCGAACGTGCACAAACTCAAACAACTAAAAGCAACTACAAAGGCCCGTTGGCTAGGGTTGGCCGAAAGATAAACGCCGATGTTCGTTGGATGGGCATGAAACTACCCCACTAAATATTGCCTTAGTGAAAGGACAAAAATCAATGGAAGACTATTAAGATAACTTAGCAGCAACTGGAAAAGGCACAACAGAGATCGTTGCGGACGCGTACCAACATGGCAGGAGAAGCTAGATGCAGAGATTGTTGCACACCCGTTAACAACGAGGAACTCAACAAGTAGAAAGAGGAGTTGGCCCGGAAAGAAGGAATCACCACATCAATGCAAGAGGCAACGCAGAAGAAGAAGGCATGGTACAATGAACAGATCAAGAACCAACAACATGTAACTCGAGGTGTTCAAATCCACCTGAATAACGAGATGGGCAGACTGGAGGCACTCCATGAGTCACAGATTTGGCAGGGAGTAAAAACTCATTACGACGAAGTAGTGGTCGCCTACCAACGAAAAATTGTGGACCTCCAAAATGCTCTTGACGACTTACAGGTCCGCACGAACCTTAGCATGGAACACATTCATACACTCCTCGAAACAAAGCCAGACTAGTTTATGGCCCAATTACAAGTGGCCCTAAATAGAGGTTAGGTCGTTTGGGCGGTACAGGCGGCTGAGCTCCACATATATTAGGCCGATCAAGAGAACCACCAATAGGAAGGGAAAGGTTTCTACAAATTCAGCGAGGAAAGCATTGTTACAGTCCAAGAAGACCTTACACAAGACTACCAAGCCATGGTCGACCGCCACACCGAGGAGATAACACAACTGTTGGAGGATTTTCTTGATAGCGAGATTGATACCTCCATTCAACTACAAGCTATCGAAGCAAAACAAAGGAGAACAGAGGAGGAAAGAGCGGCGGCCATCATCCTTCCAGACAACGACCCCGTGGAACAAAACGAAGGTACACAAGAAAACGACGATGCTCCGGAGAATATTATGACACCGCAATGTCCAGAATCCACACCACGTGATACCCACCCCACCCTAGGAGTTACGACTGAAGAAGGCCCTCGGGAGGAACCACGGTTGGAGACCACGACAACGCAAACCTTGGGGCTACCAAGTGACCCTGACTATACCCCCACAGGCACAGACGACGAAGTACGGGTGCAATCGAGGGAAGAATCATTATGGGAGTTTCCCACCGACGACCAACATGAGAACAATGCGCCGAGCATGGACACCACAAAGCAAGCACCAACGCAAGCAGTGGTGTCAGAATCAACAGAGCTTCAAGGCCTCTCGGAACTTGTCTCCGCAGAACCAAGCCCACAACTGGAGTCCGACATGGCCGAGCCAATCAACGTTGCGACGACTCTCGTCCCGACTAGAAGGGGCAATCACCCAGAACCCAATATCCATGATATTTTCGACGAGGAATAAAGGGTGACAGTGGGTCCGACGTGCTCGAGCCCTATCCGATAGGCGTGCCATGTGTTGGCCGCCTCCGATGACCAAGTGTGAAACGCCGAAGCGGAGCGGACAACCGTGTATGAAATGACGCAGCTGAGCGGACGAGGGGCACGTAACGGAAAGATGGGTAGGGCCGAGGAGAAAATGCAACGGATGGAAAATAATTATGACAGAGAGTGAGAAAGAGAGTTGTTCGCGTTTAGTTGTAACCACCGTCCATGCCCCTATATAAAGGGCATGGAAAGCATGTAAAAAGTTAGTCGTAAATTTGTAGACACGCTCAAGTAATATACACTCTTTTTTGCTCAATCTCTGCATCTGTGTCTATTGTAATTGTGTATATCTGTGCCGTAATCTGTGGCTGAGTTTTCCTCTATGTTGAGCACTCGTACTCTGTGTGTTGAGTACTATATCCCCTGCTTGCGGAGGCCGCTTGTGCGGAGCTCCACGACCTCCCAGTTACGATGAGCGCCCATTACGACTGTGTTGCAATAGGATTCTTCAAGTTCGAACGCAAGTTGAATCTATTGGCCATCGTATTCTTCCAGCAACTTGGAAATTTCCTCCATATGGTGGCTTGCCAATTCGTAGAAATCCCTTGACAACTCATCTCTAAAAGAGGTCATGTTCACCGCATCCATCTTAAAAAATCCTTGACCTTGCTTTTTCCTATTTTCGTGGTCGGTTCGCAATAATTGCAACTTCACTGCTTGAGCCGACCAGTTCTTCCCGCCTGTTTCCAGAGCCTCTATAATTGCCTGATGCATCTGCCTCGTCTGTTGGTTCAATATGGCTTGTACCTTTTCCTCCCCCATAGTAAGTCTAAACCTTAGAGCACTCATTTCATTTTTTAACTCCTCTTGTCGACCTCTTGTGGAGTCGGAGTCGTGCTCAAACAACAATTTTTCTTCTGTTACCATGAGTGTGGTTTGCACTTGTTCATATTTATCTGTGAGTTGTTTGTTTGTAGTGTTGAGCCATGTCCTCCTTTTCTGCTTCGAATCTAGCTGTGTTGTTCACATAATTCCTCCTGTCCTTTAAGAGGCCAGTTGAGATCATCTATTATTCTTTGCATCCTAAAGAATAATAAATGTATTTTGAGATCCGTGTGTGGATCATTGAGTTGATCAAACTCCTCATTCTAGGTTTGACGCGTGTCCTGGAGTTGTTTTTCGAATGCTTCCATCTGCTGATGCGCCCTTCGGAGTCGGTCTCTCATCCTTTTCTATTTTGGTGTCCACCTCTTCCATTCGTTTATGGGCCTGGTCGATGACATCTTCTTTTTCTTGGAACTCCTCCCATAGTCACTTGTCTGGTACGTGTGTGCACTAGCTTGGTCATACTTTTGGAGTCGTTCTTCCGCTTCCCTTAGTTTCAACTCCACTTGTTGGAGTCGGGCCATTAATTCCGCATTGGCTTGATTAGCTTTCGATCACTCTTTTTTCATTAATTCAGATGCCTTTATCCTACTTTTGCATACTTTAGCCATCTCTTTTGCTACCTAAGTTGTTTTGGCCAGTTCTTGATGGACTTCGACAACACTGTATGCATATGCATAGGAGGTATTTGAATAGCCATCGTCTTCCGGCTCTATTTCCCCTAGTATTGTACGTTGGATCATCTCTTGATCCTTATGTTCATATGCTAGTTGATCAGAAGTGAATTGCAAGCATTTGGCTAACCAATCGACGAGCTTGTATGATGTGCCAAAACGTAATATGGCCGCTATTTTGTGTGTTGCCGGTGGTATATTAAGAATGGCCAAGACTTCCGTGATGATTTGCCTTTCACTAAGTTGCCTATCTATGCATAGTCGACTGGTGTGATGTTGCTACTACTCGTTGATTCAGTGACAAATGACGAGATGACAATAGATGGCCTAAGGCATCTAGACAATTTCAATATATTTCTCAAGCCCGAGATGAGTCGGAGTCACAAGATGTTCAACAATCATATTACGAAAAAGGGGAAACCAATGGACCGAGTGAACCTATTTGCTATATCTGCAGAAAAGACAAGCACTATGTAAATCAATGTCCGACAAAGGAAAAAGGTAAAACCCTAGCAATGAATATGGTAACCGCAAAAGTGCAACAAGTTATGACTTGGAGCAAAACCAAGCTGCCCGAGTGGGAAATACAGGAAGCAATTCAGACGGTTGTTAAAGAATGGGTAGACAAAGCAAACAACAACAGCAATGTCGCTAGAATGTTGCAAGAAAATAAAGAAGTAAACGACACAAGGAATTTGGAGATCCGATTAAAAGAAGATAGTGAAATTGACCAATATCTGGAGGAAAACCCAAGAATCATACCATTGTTCGAAATTGATGTAGTGGAAATCATCAGCCCTTACATCAACAATGAGAATCTTGGGATAGCCATCAAGTATATGCGAAATCCTTAAAGGATTTGTAGTATCAGCAAGAAGCAATGGAGAAAGAAATGCAAATATCTCAAAGAGTAGAACCTTAAACATTGGAGGAGCTTAATCTTGCAAAGGAGGGTAGTGAGCAAAAGACACTCCTCATAGCCAAGGATATGTTGTCGAATGACAAATCCGAGTTAGTAAAGTTATTACGCCAATATAAAGATGTGTTTGCATGGTCATTTGAAGACATGAAAGGGTTTGACCCAACATTTTTTCAGCATCAAATCCACCTTAACAAAGAGGCCAAACCGATTCCGCAACGTCGATATCAAATGAATCCGAACTACGTAGCTCGCATAAAGGAAGAGATCGACAAATTGTTAAAAGTTAGGTTCATTACGCCAATGAAAAAGGCTACTGATCCGGCTCTGGTTCTGAATACCGATCCGGCTCTGGCTTACTTTGTCAATCCGGATATCGATCCAACTCTGGCTTACTCAACCGATCTGGATCAGGTTGAGCTTGTCTGCTCAACACAAATTATTATAGAACAAGAACACAAAGAGATTACAGCACAAAAATATTGGATACAAGAGGGCATTAGTGAAAGGAGATTAGATAAATTCAGGAAAATGATATGGCATGGTAGTGGTGACTGCAAGATAATGATGTGCTTATGGCTTATTGCGGATAGAGCCTTGCTGGTAGACCCTACATGGCAAAGGTCCCAATGTAGACCCCAGATGTAGTGCATGTGGATAGCTGGAAAGCATTCCCCATTGTCTAAGGGAATGTTGCGAGGCAACAGTTGTATGGGGAAGGGCCTTACAATTGCTATGTCATGCCTCTAGCTCATTTACCCTCAAATGGGGACATGCTTGTTGGAACTGTCTTGATGATGATGTAGAGAAATATGATAGCACATGCAAAGTAATGTACATAGGGGAGAATGAAACTATTTGGCTGATTACTGATAACATGGTACCTATAGTTATTGCACAGAAACAGAAAATTGGAGCTCTATGGATGTTGCTTGCACCCATTGTCATATGGTGCATATGGATAGGATGATGTACCACGGTATTTTTAGCAAACATACGGCCTCCTGTTGAATCTATTAGCTAATATGGCACACACCGATAACTACATTGAGGGCGCAATATGAGCGGATTGATGGAACTGATGATGCTTCAGAACTAATGAGGTTAAATTTCAAAAAACGTTGGTGTACTACATCGATGGCTACAGAAAATGGAATGGATATATGATGGTAGTATGTGGTGCCTTGATGGTTTTTCCCCCCTCCCAATAGTTGAAAGAGGAGCATGAACGAGATGAGATACATAGAAAATAGACATGTCGGCAATTGAATGCAGATGATGTGTATGGATAGTGGGTGGATAATTAAGAAATAGATATAACCAAGTATAGATCAGTTAGAGACAAATGCGAAAGTGTAAGATAAATATGAGAGGTCTCCCAAATGTAAGTAGACGTTTGGTCGAGTTTTTGTACAATCAACACCAAGTATATAGTAGCTGACGAATCTACAATATGTTGGATAACAGGTCCCTTCGGATGGGAAGTGGATCTTGAATTGAGGAAAAGGGGAGAACCGATTCCCATGGAGTCGATGAGTATTTCGGAAATCGAAATCGAAGGATTGATTTTATGACCGATTCGGGAGACTATATTTATAAATAGTCTAAATGTGCCCCTTGTGGGCTATGTATGTAAATAGCCAGAAAGTTGTATAAGTATATATACAACTAGGGCAAACTTTATGGGTGTTGATCATTATTGTTATATAGTTAGAGAATGTAGTTGCCTCTGTAACTTGTTGGAGAGAGAGAGTGTGTGTAAGAGTGTGCGTAACTTTGCAGTCGTCGATCTAACGAAGGAGAACTCATAGGTCTTTGCTTTGAGATTCTGACTATTGTATTTCCTCTCGATTAAAGTGATTCTGTTTCTCAGGGTTTGTGGACCCCCATGGGTTTTCCCCGTCGGGTCTTCCACGTAAAAGATCTTGTGTCTCTCTACTTGTCTTTTCTGCCCTTTTTTTTTTTTTCTATCTGTGCACTATCTATCTCGATTCTTTGCATCCAAACATTCGAAGTACAACCGGTTGTGGCTGGTTACGATCCTAACAAAGTGGTATCAAAGTGATGGATGAACACTTCAGTGGAATGTTCAAGTTTGCCAGCTCCAACTACTCAGTGTGGAAGTCGAAGATGCGAGATATGCTCGTATGCAAAGACATGTGGCTATCAGTGCAATACGGCAAGACGAAGCTAGACAAGATCGATGCATCGACTTGGGAAGTCATGTATCTGAAGTTGGTTGCATATATAAGGTGTTTTATATACATGAGTTTATACAACAACTTTGATGAAGAGACAAGTGCCGACGTCCTTTGGAAGAAGATTGCGTGATGTTCGAAAACAATAACGCAGTTAACAGAGTCTCCATTTTCAGAAAAAATGTGAGACTAGGATATGAAGACGACTCCAACATAGCGGAGCACATTAATGCCTTCCAAGGATTGATGAATCAAACCACCTCTCTAGAAGTACCTCTGGCCGACGAGGTATTAGCACTGTTGGTGTTGGGATCCCTTCCGTACAGCTGGGAAACGCTAGTTGTGACATTAGGCAACGCAGGACCGGAAGGGAAACACTTATCCCTAGAGCAGGTGAAGTCGAGCTTACTAAACGAGGAAGCTCGCTGGAAGGACCGAGAGTCTCCGACCCAAAGGTCTTAGTCACGGAAAGTCACACGAATCGAAGAAGAGGCCGAAATCAAAGTCCCCAGAATCGAGATAAGCCGGGGATAAGGTTGAAGTCGAGGGGAAGGCCCACATGCTTCTATTGTGGGAAGTCAGGGCACTTCCAAAAGAACTGCTGACACTTTAGAAAGGAGAAAGGGGGAGTTGATGGGGTAGAGTCGAAGAAAATCCCGGACAAAAAGAACACCATGAGTGAAGAGGAGTTGTTGTTCATTAGTGAACAAAATGAGGTCAATCTCGCTGGCGAAGAATCGACATGGGTGGTCAATTCGGGTGCATCGTTTCCCCGACCGAAAGTGCGTCTCATCATACAAAGCCAGAGACCATAGACTTGTAAAAATGGGAAATGAAGGAGCATGCCGAATTGTCGGCATTGGAGATGTGTGTTTGGTAACCTCAACTGGGTGTAGGCTAGTGTTGAAGTATGTTCGACACATTCTGGAAGTCTGATTATATCTGATATCAACCGGTCGACTAGATGATGAAGGCTACATGGGTAGCATCTGGAACAGAGTCATGAAGTTCTGCAAGGGAAACATAATCGTGGTTCGAGCCTAGAAAACCAACACATTGTACTTAATGCATGCTCGATTATGTCAGGAGAAAGTCAATGTGGCAGTGGACCCAACAGGTGAGCTATGACACAAGCAGCTATGTCACATGAGCCAGAAGGGGATGCGATAGCTTGCCAAGGTAACCTCATTCCGGAGGTGAAGAATGTGCAACTTGAGAAGTGCACAAATTGCTTAGCCGGCAAGCAGAATAGAACTTCCTTCCAAACAAGGCCTCTGATGAGGAAGAAAAGGCCATTGGAACTCGTGCATACCGACGTATGCTACGTGGACACAAAGTCTCAATGGTTCACAGTATTTCATGACCTTCATAGACGATTGTAGCCGGAAGTTGTGGGCTTCTATGCTGAAGATGAAGGACCAGGTGTTAGCCGTCTTCAAAGAGTTCCACGCAAGGGCCAAAAGAGAAACTGGCCGAAAGCTTAAAGTTGTTTGAGCCGACAACGGTGGTCAATACCAAGTGCAGTTCGAGGAATACTGCCGAACGCAAAGAATCCGGCTCGAGTATAACGTGCCGAAGACGCTAGAGCTTAGTGGGATGGCCAAGAGAACGAAGCGAACTGTAATGGAGAGGGTCCGAAGTATGCTTGCTCATACAAAGTTACCGAAAACATTATGGGTTGAGGCGCTGATGACGGCAGCGTCGTCGTGCCTTTCGGCGCTAGATCATTGTGTGATTCGGGTGGGAACTGTTGGGGTCTTGGACTAGGAGGTTGGATAATTCAAGGAAAAAAAAGAATGTGAATAGGTTGTAAGTAAAAGATATAAAAAACTCGTGAATCCCATAGGTATAGTGTATTAATCGACACTTAGATAAGAATATGAATTTAGATAAAAGGAAAGAAATAGATGGCCAATTCGTGAATCCCACGAATATAATATATTAATCAACCCTTCAAAAAAATCAACAACCCCTATACATCTTTCTCTCTTCCTTATATAGTGATGGAAGAGTCTAAGTTTATCACATGCAAGCATCATGCTTTTTCTAACTTTAGTTTTCATGGACACTACATGTGCATGATTAGCTTTCTATCACATATTTTCTTTTAACTCGAGTGTGTATGCATGAATAATTTTTTCTATCATGCTTATCTAGAATATTTACATGGGATAAAGTTTAGTATAATTTTAAAACTTATAATATGCTAGTATAGTGGTAAGGCTTAAAATCGTTAACATGGAGGTACAGGGTTCAAATCTTGCCCTATGCACGTAACATAATTATTGTAGTATTTCTCTTATTTCTTTATACTTAGTCAATCGAGTACTCTACACATATTTTACGTAGTGTACAAAGTACACCACGACAACGTATATGATAAACCGATAACCCTAAGTACCCTTGGATAGTGATATTCCACAAAGGGTGTGGGGCGGCAAAGACGTTTCATACCAACACTTGAAGGTGTTTGGTTGTCTTGCCTATGTGCATGTTGGAAAGGACCAGAGGGGGAAGCTGGACCCGAAATCTCAGCCATGTATATTTCTCAGCGATGGCTACGACTACGACGAATTCAGCTATCGACTATGGGACTTAGCCGAGAAGAAGGTGATTAGGAGCCGAGACATCATCTTCATGGAAGAGAAGATGATTCGATTGGGAGATTGAGAATAAGTCTCTGTTGAGAATCAAGCTCAACTTGGTCTAGTGTGTGAACTCACCTTGAGAGTGAAGAGACACTCCAACGGTCAAGAGTCACCATTATGTCACCACTTTGTATTCTAGCATTTAGTATGAGTCATAGAATCATATTCTATGACACATAACTTATGAGCTTTCACATTCCCCATGCTCCATGAGGCTTGTAGTTAATGAAGAGAGAGGGTGACTACATAAAGCACCCTCCTCCCACCTTGTATAATGTTAAGTCTTTCTCCTTTGTCAATATACTTTTACCTTGCGTATTTCTTCTCTCTCTCTCACTCTCTCTCTCTCTCTCATACACACACATAACACATATCTCTTCCCTCTTCACAAGAATCCATCTCTTGATTCTTTACAGTCTCCAACTACCGAATCAAACCGATTTAATGC
The DNA here is from genome assembly GCF_043228905.1 of Azolla caroliniana. Classification (NCBI taxonomy): domain Eukaryota; kingdom Viridiplantae; phylum Streptophyta; class Polypodiopsida; order Salviniales; family Salviniaceae; genus Azolla; species Azolla caroliniana. Next base: position 12,668,566 of record NW_028230442.1, read on the forward strand.
TCCACCGAATCAAGTAGAAGAAAATTTGATCAAAATTGAATCCGAACCAATCGGTTCATTAAATACTCAGAAAAATCGAGAACCGATTGGAGAACAAGGGGAACTAGCCAAACTTGGAACCGAATTTGAGTCGGCCGAACAAGTCGAAGAAGAACCGACTATGCCGAATGGAGGCAGAAGATATCCCCTCAGAGAGAGAAGCCCCCCACCCCCTCCCCGACAGATATTCAGATGAAGAACATGTGCTAATAACAGATGAGGGGGAGCCGGAAATCTTTGACGAAGCTAAGAATGACACCCACATCCGAAAGTGGTTAAGTGTCATGCAAGAGGAGATGGATTCCTTGCATGAGAACCACACATACGAATTGACCGAGTTGTTGAAAGGGAAGAAGGCACTTCGGAACAAGTGGGTATACAAACTGAAACCGGGAGATGGCTGGAATCCACCCAGATATAAAGCCCGAATCGTGGTGAAAGGCTTCCAACAAAAGAAGGGTGTGGATTTCAAAGAGATATTTGCCCCGGTGGTGAAGATGACATCAATCGAAACAATGTTGAGCATAGTGACCAGTATGGATCTCGAAGTCGAGCAACTAGACGTCAAGACTGCTTTCCTCCATGGAGATTTGGAGGAAAAGATATACATGCACCAGCTGGAAGGATTCGTGAACAAAGACAAAGATAAGCTGGTACGTCGATTGAGAAAGAGCATGTATCGGCTGAAGCAAGCACCTCAACAATGGTTCCGGAAGTTCGAATCCTTCATGGTGGATCACGGTTTCGGCAAGACACAAGATGATCATTGCATCTTTGTCAAGAAGTATGATGGAGGAGATTATCTCATCCTCATTGTTGAGAGACAAGCTCAACATTGGGAGCGTAAACGGGTGTGTAGCCCAGTGCATAGAATGGGCGCGTAAAACCGTATGCAAAATATGGTTGTAGCAGTATGTAAACCAAGAGGCCGTTAGAATGTTATTCCTCGTAAGGAATAATTTTGGGGGTAAGTGTAGGATGTTCATTTATCAGCAGTTCGGTACTGTAAGTACTTGTATCAGCCTGATAGTTAAGGCTTGTATAAAAGGTGCTCACTGAGCACCAAGTATGTACAGAGAACATATAAAGAATTATTTTGAATATAGTTACGTTTCTGCTCTCTCTCTCTCTCCCTCTCCTTCTCTGTGATGTCTATGTTCTATCGAACCGTGTACTAATTGTCTTACGCATACGATTCCGCACACATATTCTTTTACATGGTATCAGAGCGCGAGGGTTGAGACTTCTCTACAGCTGATAGAAAAGCTTGTGATAAAGACCAAGTTAAGATATTGTTTTTTCGGAAAGGATAAGACAACAATATGGATAGAGGAATGGGAAGCTCGCTACCGACTGAGAAGTTCGATAGGAGCATCTATGCATCTTGATCGGTTTAAGGTTTAGGGTTTAGGAGCAAGATGTTGTACACGGAGGAAGATAGGCCCCATAGTCGTGGCGGATCGGCTCGCAATGGAGGTGGTCGAAAAGAGCAGAACGTGCGGCATAATCGAAATGCCGAAAGCAATTCCGAACCCTCCAGAAGCAGGGGGAGTCACAGCGGTGCAAGAAGTCAGCAAGAGAAGGCGCCAACGGAATGCGAGTACTGTGGCAAGAAAGGCCACAGGGTGTCATGATATGGCAAGACTCAAACCCATGACCTTCTGTTATATGGGTCGAGCTGTTGACCATTATACCATCTATTGTAATACGTAAAATATTATTTTCATTTAAGTTGTATTATAGGAAATTAATGTATATTCCAAATTTCTCTAGAACATTCTAGAACTAATTCTCTCTCTGTTTTAGTAGTATTCTTGACACAGGGAAAGTGAGTGCTAGAAGAAGAGAGCCGATTCGGACAAAGCCAAATTGAGTGGAAGAGATGTAGCAAGGCGTCAGAAATCGCACTACGGCGAAGGCTCCAAACGAGCCGGAAATGGATCGGGCCCAACCTTCGTCATGAAGCACAAGGCCAATTCGATGGCCGTGAACACCTTGAAATCGAGCAAGGTGTGGTATGTTGATTCCGGAGCGTCAATTCCTATGACGAGTCATGAGGAATGGTTCTCGTACTTGGAGAAACCGGAAAATCAAGGAGTGGTCGAAACAAGAGACGACACTCCGCATACCATTGAACATGTCGGAGAAGTTCCTCTCAGCCATGTCGGGACAAAAAGGAAACTTATGAACGTGTTGCGCTTCCCAACAATAACCAAGAACCTGGTGTCGGTCAGTCAGATCGTCAACCAAGGGATGCAAGTTCAATTCACGCACCTCGGGTGCTACATCGAAGAGGAAGGCCAAGTTATCGCGCAAGGGCACCGTGAAAGGAGGATGTTCATCCTCGACACCAAGCTGGAAGCACTTTGTTCGTGAATGGACAGAAGGTCGAATCAAACATCGACCTGTGGCACAAGCGGTTCAGCCATGTTAACTTCCCACGGCTTCGTGAAATGCAGATGAAGAACATTGTTTTCAGCTTGCCCAAATTTTGGGGCCGTAATGGCCAAGTCTGCGAAGCCTGCCAACTCAGGTAGCAGCACCGACTTCCATTCCCCAATGAGTGTAATCGTAGTCGAAATCCACTGGATTTGATCCATTGTGTTGTGTGGGGACCGACATAGAATGTGAGTCTCAGTGGAAGCCGTTACTTCGTAACCTTCATCGATGACTTCACTCGGCATACTTTGGCGTGCTTGATCGCGAAAAAGAGCGAAGTCTTCGCGTGGTTCCTAAAGATGAAAAACCTTGCAGAAAGGGAAACAAGGCGTAAGATCAAGTGCCTACGGTCTGATGGCGAGAAGGAGTACTTCTCCGACCAGTTCACTAGTTATCTACAGAAGGAGGGAATTCGACGCGAATTCTGGTGTAGATATACGCCGGAGTAGAACGGCCCGAGTGGAGGAATTAGATGATCGAAGAAGCTGCCAGGGCAATGCTTGAAGAGATGCATATACCAAAGTTTTACTGGGTTGAAGCCGTAAGGACGGTTGTTTATTTGCATAATCGGACTTCCGCTAATGGAGGAGTGTCGCCACACGAGCTGTATTTTGGAAAGAAGTCGAACTTGGCACATTTGAGGATTTTCGGTAGCATTGCGTATGTGCATGTGCCGAAGGAGAATAGGAGGAAGCTGGATGCCAAAGCCAAGAAGTGTATCTTGATCGGCTATTCAGACCAGCAGAAGGGGTATAAGTGCTATAACCCCCGAACAAAGGAAGTTTGCCAAAGTCGAGATGTCGTATTCAACGAGTCCGCTTCGTGGTACTTGCCTTCACCTCCAATACCTCCTGATTCCATTCCGAATTCTAAAGAAGAGGTCAACGAGGCTGAGATGCCTCCTCCGCGTGATGAGGAAATCGGATATCTGAAAGAAAGTCCGATATCATTTCGGCTAAGTGGTCCGAAGGAGGGGTTGGGCCGAGATGTCCAACCAAATGAAGAGTCGGTGAGTAGTGGAGACTCAGCCGTGTTGTCCTCGCGTAAAGAACCGAGGACACGGTTTACATGTAAAGAAAAAAGGAAGAAGAAAATGTTAGATTACGATTTCGGTAGTGCCAAGTCAGATCAGAGTGAATCTGACTTCGGGCCAATCGAGAACGATCCTCCACGGAAGGGGTCGAAATCGACACAAAAGGTCGTGAAATCGGGTAATCACAAATTACACCGATTTACCCACCTGAAGAACCCCATAAAGAGGTATGGGTACAATGAATACATGGCACATCATTATGCATACATGACGCGAGTGGCAAAAGTGCGTGAGCCGGAGAGCTACGCAGAAGCGGCGGAAGACGCAAACTGGCGTGCCACGATGGAGGAAGAGATGCACGCATTATTGGACAACAAGACTTGGGACCTGGTTCCGTACCTAAAGGTGTTAAGCCGATCGGATGCAGATGGGTGTTTAAGGTGAAATACAACATTGACGGCTCGGTCAACCGATATATGGCCCGTTTGGTTGCGAAAGGCTACGTGCAGAAGCACGGCATCGATTACGACAAGACCTTCTCGCTTGTTGCGAAGATGACTACCGTGCGAATTCTACTAGCCGTAGGTGCGGGGAAGGGGTGGCATCTACGTCAAATGGATGTAAAGAATATGTTTCTCCAAGGTGATCTTGAGGAACAGGTGTACATGGTACAACCCCCTAGATTTCTATCCGAACAGAACACTTCGGCAGTCTGCCAATTGAAGAAGGTGTTATACGGCCTTAAGCAAGCCCCGAGCTTGGAACTCGAAGATTACGCAACGGTTGCGTAGAATGGGGTTTACAACGTCCAAATCAGACTCCTTGTTGTTCGTTCGGCATGGTCGACATGGACCAGTTTGTCTCTTACTTTATGTTGATGATTTAGTCATCGCCGGTGCCGACCTGGAAGAAATCAGTCGCGTAAAGTCTTAGCTTGCGGAATCATCCTAAATGAAGGATCTTGGCGACCTTCATTACTTCCTCGGGATCGATGTGATCTTTTCCCCCGGAGCCATATTGATCAGTCAGCATCATTACGCACTGAATATGCTCTTCAAGTTCGGGATGGCAGATTGTAAGCCCATCTCGACCCATGTGGAGAGAAATGTAAAGCTTCACCAAAATTCGGGAAAGGCGTGCAATCCGACACGGTTTCGACAGATTGTCGGAAGCCTCATCTACTTGACGATGACTCGGCCGGACCTCAGCTATCCAGTCGGAGTGATCAGTCAATTTATGTCATAGCCCAGGATCGAACAACTTCAGTGCATGCAAAGGATATTACGATATGTCAATGGCACAAAAGACATGGCGTTATTGTATCGTGCAGACGTAGTTGAGCAGTTAGTTGGCTACACAAATGCTGATTGGGCCAGAAATGCCCACGATCGTAGATCCACATCCGGATACACATTCTGATTGGGAAGTGTGGCGATTGCGTGGAGCAGTAAGAAGCAGGCGACATTAGCATTGTCAAGCACAAAAGCCGAATATCGAGGGGCGATTGTCGCTACGTGCGAAGTCATTTGGCTGAAACGGCTATTACGAGATGTGCACGTAGAGGTGTCCGATCCAACAGCAGCATCCACATTGCAAAAAACCTCAGCAGCATCTACCTTGCGAAAAACCCTATATTCCACGCTCAGATCAAGCACATTGAGGTGCACTACCATTTTGTCCGCGAGTGTGTCCTTTCTGGTGAAGTCGAACTGGCGTATGTTCCAACGGGTCGGCAGATTGCCGACATCTTCACCAAGCCCCTTAGTCTCAACACGTTACGACATTTCTCGGTTGAACTACATTTGCGGAACCTCGACACGCCGAACTTGAGGGGGAGACAAGAACAAGAACAAGAGCATGAAAGGAGCGGTAATAACCGCGATGCCGAATTGGATGAAGAATTGGATTTCGGGTCAGTTGAAGAAGCCAAAGAAGAAAACAAGGGATGTAATCGCACGGAAGAGCCGAAGACAACCGAACAAAGGGGAAACAAAGCTAAAAAATCCGTAAAGGCCAAGACTAAGACATGGTCAGACGTAGTTAAGGGCCTGAACATAGAAGACAAATTGGAGACACAAAATTCGGGCGAAAGAGGGAATGAATTGAAAATGTTCGATTCGGATACGCCGAATCAACTGAAGCGGAGAAAAGGGCAGAGGAAGAGGCGCCAACACTGTGACATCAAGGGAGCTAAGAAAGGCCGCATGAGTAGACAAGCCGATCGGAAGGGACGAAGTGCGCGGAAACGGACGGGTCGAGGAGCGCGAGCGAGGCGTGAAGCCAAGAGAAGCCGGAGAGAAGATCTGGAAAAGAAAATCAAACCTCAAGTTGAGCTTGAGGGGGGGTGTTGAGAGACAAGCTCAACATTGGGAGCGTAAACGGGTGCGTAACCCAGTGCGTAGACTGGGTGTGTAAAACCATACGCAAAATATGGTCGTAGCGGTATGTCAACCGAGAGGCCGTTAGAATGTTATTCTTCGTAAGGAATAATTTTGGGGGTAAGTGTAGGATGCTCATTTATAAGCAATTAGGTACTATAAGTACTTGTGTCAGCCCGATAGTCAAGGCTTGTATAAAAGGTGCTCATTGAGCACCAAGTATGTACAGAGAACATACATAGAATTATTTTGAATATAGTTACGTTTTTGCTCTCTCTCTTGTTGGGAAATCGGTCCCTCCAAATGGGATCCAGTGATGAATGAAGAGGACCCAGTGAGAACCGGAAGAGACCCAGTGAGAACCGGAAAAGATCCGGAAACAGGATCGGATGGACCCGGTAAGAACCGGATGAGAAGACATATGTGTAAATATGTTTTTTGAGTAAGCCTATTGAGGCTATATTTGTAAATAGCCCTACGTTCATATAAGTATAAATATGACTTCGGGCAATTAGATTATGTAGTAGTTGTCCTATTGTTGTATGTGCATAACTGTTGTAAAGAAATACTCTGTTGTAACCGCCGGTTGCCGAAGAAATAGAGCTCGAGGCCGTTGCATCTAAGTCTTTGATTGTACCCTCTTTTCTTCATAGTGGTAGTTGGAGTCTGTGGGCTTCCATGGTTTTTCCCATTCAAGGTTTTCCACATTGTCATAGTGTGAATCACCAACTACGTGAAATATGTAAAACACTATATTTGATTTAGAGTATGTATAATAAATAAAAATTAGAATATTAAAAATGTTTATTACGTGCATAGGGTAGGATTCAAACCCTGTACCTCCACGTAGACAAACCCCAACCTTACCACTATACTAGCACACTATGAATGTTAAAGTTATACAAAACTTTATCCCATGTAAATATTCTAGATATGCATAGTACGAAAAGTTATTCATGCATGCACACCCGAGTTAAAAGAAAAGATGGGATAGAAAGCTAATCATGCACATGCAGTGTGCATGAAAACTAAAGTTAGGAAAAGCATGATGCTGGCATGTGATAAACTTAGACTCTTCCAACACTATATAAGGAAGAGAGAAAAATGTATAGAGTTGTTGATTTTTTTTTAGAAGGATTGGTTAATACAAAATATTCGTGGGATTCACGATTTTACCATCTAATTCTCTCTTACAATCTAATTACCCATTAATACATTATACTCGTGGGATTCACGAGTTTCATATCTTCTTCTTACAATCTCTTCCTAACTAACATTATCTCACATTCTTCTTTCTCCTAGTCCAAAACCCCAGCGATTCCCACCCGACTCACGCAAACGATCCGGCGCCGAAAGGAAAGACACAAGTGGTGAACCCGACGTGAACATGGGTGGCAAGGAGATGGAAAATCAACCGGAGGCTAACAACATGATGATGATGTTCGAGCGGATGCTTCAAGAACAACGTGCGATGTCGGAGATAGCAGCGGCAGTAGAGCGGCTCATGCAACGGATCGGGCAATTCAACGGAAAGGACGTATCACGCTATCTTCGGGACTACAAGGCGGAAATGATACGGTGCGGGATTTTGGAAGGACTGCAAGTGACATCCTTCAACCGGGTAGCTACCGACAAGCTTCAAGCAAGTATCCACAGGCTACGACAATAAAATCCGACGTGGGAAGCATTTGAAGAGGCGCTAAAGACCACTTTCGCTATCGAGGACTCCTCCAAGGCAGCGCGGAGAGGATTTGAGGATTGGGTGGAAACGCCGGACAAGGGGATGAAGGTCCTCGATGTGTTTTCGGCATTCGAAAGTCGGTTCGGGATGTTGTCTACGAGAGATCAAGCTATCCTCGTGCCGGACAAAGTTATCATGTTCTTACGAGCCGTAGACGTCCGGGACTGGAAGGATCTTGGAGTGCTTCTAGAGGACACGAATACCGAGAGTGGCCTCACCGAAACATGGGAAAGTGTGCGGGATATCGTTGCACGATACACAAAGAGGGGGCAATGGCTTGCCAACGAAGAAAAGAGGGTTTCAGAACCGATTCCGAAACCGAGATCCGGATCGGAAGACCATCAACCACGGGCTCGGGAGACTACGACCGAGAAGGGAATCGACACATCCACGGTGGAGCAATTGTTGAAGGAGATGAAGAATTTGGAAATTGTGATGGTGAAGAAGACGGAAGACCGTCCCACAAGTTCCAAGTACATGGACCGTCGATGCATATGGTGCGATAGCACCGAACATGATCGGAGAGATTGTGACGAGCACAAGGAGGCGTTACGACAAGATCTTATCTACTATGAGGGAAATTGGATTCATTCGATGGATTCTCGGAATCCACTACGACCAAACTTCCGGAAAGGCGGCATGAAGAAGGTCCTAGAGGAGGAGATTGCGGCAAAAGACAATTATGCGACAACCACGGGAATACGTGTGGGGGAGTCATCTGCAGCAAAGGCGTCGTTTTGGCCGGAAGTGTTAGAAATTTCGAAGAAAGCCAACCATGATAAAATCCGAAGCGCCATGGAATGTATTCAGGAAGCTACGGGATGGGAGTGCCCCGTAGATAAAAATAGCGTACATGCGTTATGTCAATAGCATGAAGTGTAGGTGGATGAAAAACGACGGTGCACGGATGATGTGGCCAGACCATCAAAGACACCGGAAAGCTGGAACTCCGAAGGGAAGGGAAGGGAAAAGAAAAGACGATTCCGGCATCGAACATCGGACATCAGACATCGAACAACAAACGGACTTGAAAAAGGTGTTTGAGGAGAGAATTGTCGATAGCCAGGTAGAATTTTCGCTTCGGGAATTACTTGGAATAGCGAAGAAGGAATTCCACGATCTTCTTGTGGATCTCGTGAAGAGAAAAAGACAAAGTACGGAGGAAAATGCTCCAAGGGTGAATGCAAATACCGTCTTAATGAATGACATCGAAGTGGAGGACGAAATATCGAACTCCCACTACACAAGGCCACACTGGGCATGTGCAACTACGGAGACCCCGATCCGAATCGGCAACATCAAAGAGCCCGTGCTAGCATTGATTGATCACGGATCGGAGATCAATTTGATGTCCAAGGAGTTCTACCGGAAGGGGAAGTGGACTATAAACACTAACCATGGATGGAAGATCCGGGCAGCCACTAAAGCAATGGAAGATCTATTTGCGGCTTGTCCGGATGTGATGGTGAAGATCGGGGATGTCGAGATCGACCAAAATTTCCCCTTTGTCTCCATCTGTAAAGTCGTGATAAATAGCGGTGCAGCTTTCGCACGAATTCGGAGCCAAAGCGGAGGGAAATCCATCCAATTCCTAATTGTGCCAGCAAATCATGAAAGGAACAAGAGAGAGCTCTTGTCCCAAACAAGAATGTATTTTTAGAGCGGACTATTATAGAGTGGGGAAGTGATAGTCTAAGAAGCCTTGATACCCCACACAGGAAGAAAACTCTCGGAGCAAAACAAGTACGAATCGGTCCGGATGGGGCATCCACGTACACGGCCATAACCGAAGGAATGAAGAAAGAATACCAAAAAGTGGAGGATAAGTTACGGTCGGCATCAATAATAAAAGAAAACGAAGAAATCGTGGGAATAGTCAAAGAAGTGTTCTATGGGAGCACGCTACAATGGCTTGAAGAACTTGCGGAAGATACAAGAAGAAGATGTACGAGATGTACGAGATTTTTGCGAAAATGGGGCCGGATGCACTCCGCAAAGAAGCAATGGTAAGTACGAAATACAAGACCGTGGAGAAGAAAGTGAAACCGGCCGCGGGACCATTACCCGCCGATAGTGAGCAAAAGAGGAAAGAAATCTCGAGAGATCCGACACTTCGGAAGTCCGTGGATATCGGACATGCCTTCACGGATGAGATCCGGAAGGCACTTCGGATCGGTGGTTTCCTTTTACAAAATGAAGAAGAACGATTCCGTGGGATGTTGGAACAACATGGGAAAGCATTTGCATTCACATCGAAGGAGATAGGGCGTTGATCCGAAGATAGTGGAGCCAATGGTGATCTTCATGATTGACCATGTGACGTGGAACCTGAAGCCGATTCTGGTGCCGCGGGCACATATTCCCAAAATCATCAACTTGCTCAAGGAGAAGGTGGCGATGGGGATTCTAGAGCCATCAAACGCTCCGTACTCAAATCGATGGTTTACGGTTCCGAAGAAGAATGGGTCACTCCGATTTATCCAAGACTTGCAACTGGTGAACAAGGTCATGATCCGGAACTCCGGAGTCGGTCCGATAGTGGACGAATTTGCGGAAGCATTTGCCGGTCGTGCGATATACTCCATTGGAGACCTATACTCGGGGTATGACCAATTCCAACTAGTCGTGGAGAGCCGAGACATCACTACCATGCGGACACCGATAGGATTAGTCCGGATGTGTACGCTACCACAAGGCGCGACGAACTCGGTCGCACATATGATGAATGCAATGAACAAGGTGCTTCGAGACTGCATTCCGGAGATAATGATGTTGTTCCTAGATGACATTCCGATGAAAGGATGCGCAGTAGAAGAAAAAGATGAAACTAAGGATGATCGGGGATGCTGAAAGTTCATAATCGACCATATTCGTGATTGCGAGAAAGTGCTTCGAAAGTTAGAAGATGTGCACGTAACACTTTCCGGTGAGAAATCGGCATTTGGGCTAGAAGAAATATTGGTTGTCGGACATCTATGTGGGCCCTATGGCCGAAGACCGTCACCAACCAAGATCGATGCGATTCAAGCTATGAAATAAGTATGCAAGTCACAATCCGAAGTCTGAAGGTTTCTTGGATTATGTGCATTCTATCACATATGGATTCCGCACTATGCACATATTGCGGACCCACTCTATCACTTGTTGTGGAAGGGTAAGAAGTTCGAATGGAAACCGGAGCATACCAAAGCCGTGAAGAAGCTCAAGAAATCACTATGGAGGGCAAAAGCACTAAAGAAGCCGAACTATGACCAACCGATCATAGTAACGGTTGACACAGGTCCCACCGGAATCGGATGGGTCATCAATCAAGCCGATCCGGAAGGTTCGCAATATCCGATCCGATTCAGAGCAAAGGTTCTAAACAAAAGGCAACGCGGATATGCACAAGTTAAAAGAGATTTATGGGGAGTCGTGTCGGCAATCAAATCGGATCGAGATTATTTGATGGGAGCCGAAGTAGTGATCGAAACAGATTGTCTTCCGATACTCGGGATGATGCGGTGTTGCACGATACCGGATATGGCTATGCTAAGATGGATTGCATATGTTAAGTCGCTTAATCCGGACGTACGACACATCTCCGGAAAAGACAACGCAGTAGCGGATATGCTATCAAGGGCGTGGTTCAGAGATGACATAACCGAATCCGATAATGAAGAAGTTTTCGAAGACTACTTTGCTTCGGAGCACATATGTCGGGTGAACATATTCTGAAATTTCCGGGAAGAAGAATACGAGGGAGAAAGCTTGCTGATCGGGAAAGTGCTACAAGAAATGGAGGAATCATCGGACAATAAAGAGAAGAGAGCCTAGATCCGAACAAGAAGCGGCAAGTCCGAAAGTTCTTCTTGAAAAATGGATTAATATGGAGGGAGCCGAAAAGACCGGATGGCATACCACTTCGGGTAGTCGGGACAAAAGAGCAACGAAACCGGATAATGTCCGAATTTCACGAATCTGATTGGGCTGGACATCGAGGAACATGGGCAACTTTTGTGAAGATCAAACAAAAATATTGGTGGAAGAACATGTACAAAAATATAGCGGAGTTCACGGAAAGCTGCGAGAAGTATCAAATCTACTCCGGAGTTTGATACCGAGATGAGTTACATCTAACATTCTCACCGACAATCAACTTCAAGTAGATGGTCGATATTGTAGCCATGCCAACCAGGATCGGACAAAAGAAGTACTTGGTGTTAGCTCGGGAAGATCTCACAAACCAAGTAGAAGGTCGGGCGCTACGAAGGAAAACGTGTTTTGCGGTATGCCAATTTCTTTTGGAGGAGGTGTTTTGCAGGTACGAGTGCGTAGGACAAGTGATTGTGGATTAGGGAGAACTCGACTTTGATAAAGCTAAGGAATTCTTCACCAAACATTGAGTTCGGTTAACACTAACAACGGCATACAATCTGGAGGCCAACAGGAAAATCGAACGAGGACATAGTCCGATCGTTAAAGCAATTTCCAAAGCATGCGATGGAAGGGTGAAGGATTGGCCGTAGATGCTCCCGTATGCACTATGGGCGGATCGGACGACACATAGCTCCGTAAGCGGTTACATGCTGGCAAAACTCATGACCGGACAAGCACCAATAATGCCGACGGAAACCGTGATCGCGGCATGGACAGTGCTACCGAGGAAGGAAGAGATGAGCCGGGAAGAACTACTAGCAGTCCGGATACGACAACTAGAGGGAAGATCGGAAGACATAGCGGAAGCAATACGCCGACAACAAGAAGCGCGATTCCGGAATAAAAGCCGGTTCAACACAAAGCACCGACTACGATCGCGGAAGATTGAAGAAGGAGATTGGTTGATTGTCTACGACAATAATTTGGATCATCAACATACAACGATGCGGAAGTTCGCGAAAAGGTGGTTCGGGCTATACGAGGTTCGGAAAGTTTTCGACAATGGAACTTACCGACTATGCGAGTTGGATGGAACGATACTACGAGTGCCTATAGCCGGGAAACAAGTGAAGATTTTCAAAAAACAGACTGATGAAGAACCCTATGTGATCCTACATAAGACCGACAAGAAGGAGCAATCGGACGAAGATCACGGTGTTGCGGAAAGCGAAGAAAGTGGATTACAACTCATAGTCGACATAAGGGGAGAATCGGAGGAAGCTTCGGATGAAGGTGAATAGCAAGCATCGGGGACTTCGGCACATACCGGAGGATGTGTGGGTTCGGAGGGGGGGAGTGTCGTAGTGTGAATCACACACTACGTGAAATATGTAAAACACTATATCTGATTTATAGTACGTATAATAAATAATAAATAGAATATTAAAAATGTTTATTACGTGCATAGGGTAGGATTCAAACCCTGTACCTCCACGTAGACAAACCCCAACCTTACCACTATACTAGCATACTATAAATTTTAAAGTTATACTAAACTTTATCCCATGTAAATATTCTAGATATGTATGGTACAAAAAGTTATTCATGCATACACACTCGAGTTAAAAGAAAAGATGGGATAGAAAGCTAATCATGCACATGCAGTGTGCATGAAAACTAAAGTTAGGAAAAGCATGATGCTGGCATGTGATAAACCTAAACTCTTCCAACACTATATGACGGGAACTCAAACGCTCCTTATGCACAACACTCGGCCACAACCGAGATTATTTTCATATACAGAAAACGGGAAACAAATGCACGCGACACAAAGGAGAGAAAAGGTACACAGAATTTCTACGTGGAAAACCCAAAGAGGGAAAAACCACGGCAGCCCACAGGCTGCAAACTATCACTATGTTGGAATGTACAAAACAGTGAGTTCACGGAGGCGACGACCTCGTGCTCACGATCTTCGCCACAGGCGGCGGTTACAACAGAGGCAGCGACCTCTTTCTCTCTCTCTCTCTCTGTACATTGTTACGTGCTCTCTCTTCTTCTTGCACCAACAAGAAAAATGACAACAACTCATACACATGTTTGCCCTAAGTCATATTTATACTGATATGACTTTTTCGGCTATTTACAAATATAGCCTCGATGGGATCTCAGAAACATATTTACGAATATGTCTCTACCTCCGGTTCTCACCGGGTCTGCGTCATCCAGCTCTCCATAGCCGGGTGTTCCTCATCCGGTTCTCACCGGGCCTGCACCATCCGGCTCTCCGTAGCCGGGTACTCCTCATCCGGTTCTCACCGGGTCTGCACCATCCGGCTCTCCATAGCCGAGTACTCCTCATCCGGTTCACACCGGGTCTGTATCATCCAGCTCTCCGTAGCCGGGTACTCCTCATCCGGTTCATACCGGGTCTGCACCATCCGGCTCTCCGTAGCCGGGTACTCCTCTTCCGGTTTCGGCCTCGGCCGAGTTTGTTCATCGGCACTGTTCTTCTCCCTTCCCATCCGGAGGGACCTGTCTCCCAACAAACTCCCCCTTCACTCCGGCATGGGGTGTCTTACCAGTCCGATCCTCTTCCGACATGCGTTCAGCTTGTCGGGTGTCAGCACTTTGGTCAGCATATCTGACCCGTTCTCGACCGTGTGGATCTTCGTCAGTGCGAACTCCTGGTCATCTACTCTTTCCCGGATCCAGTGATACCTCCGTTGGATATGCTTCGTCCGGGAATGGTAGGCCGCATTCTTAGCAAGGTGGATGGCACTTTGACTGTCGCAATAGAGTCGGTATTCCTCTTGCCAGATACCGAGCTCTCCGATGAAGTCCTTCATCCATAATATTTCCTTGCCGGCTTCCACAGCCGCCATGTACTCCGCCTCTGTGGTTGACAATGCAACCGTCTTCTGCAGCCTCGACTGCCACGAAACAGCTCCCCCTACATATGTCATTACATACCCAGATGTAGACCGGCTGGTATCCACATCAGCCGACATGTCCGAATCGGTGAAACCGTCCAATTGAGGTTTTCCGGAGCCGAATCGGAGACACATATTTGAAGTGCCCTTCAAATACCAGAGTATCCATTTGACCGCGTTCCAGTGCTCCTTGTCGGGATTGCTCATAAACCAGCTCAGCACTCCGACTGCGTATCCTATATCCGGTCGGGTACACACCATTGCGTACATCAAGCTCCCGATGGCAGAGGCATATGGAATCTTCATCATATCCGCCTTCTCTGCTTTCGTCTTCGGGCTTTGCTTACCGGATAGCCTGCAGTTTGCCGGAAGTGTCGATCCGACCGGTTTCGCTTCTGACATGTTGAACCGGTGAAGCACCTTTCTCACGTACTTCTCCTGTGACAGCCATAATTGCTTCTTTGACCGGTCCCGAATGATGTGCATCCCCAACATCTGTCTTGCCGGACCCAAGTCTTTCATTGAGAAGGTCCGGTTGAGAGCCTTCTTCAGCATCCGTATCTTGACTTGGTCACGTCCGACGATCAACATGTCATCGACATACTAAAGGAGTATCAGGAAGTCGCCTCCTTCAAACTTCTTCACAAACGCGCAGTGATTGGCCTGCGTCTTGTGGTACCCTTGATCGGTCATGAAGGAGTCAAACTTCCGGTACCATTGTCGGGGGGCCTGCTTCAACCCGTAGAGGCTCTTCTTCAACCGGCATACCAGGTGCTCCTTCCCTTTCTCCACAAATCCCTCCGGTTGTTTCATGTAGATCTCCTCTTCGAGGTCACCGTGAAGGAATGTCGTCTTCACGTCCAGCTGTTCTACCTCGAGGTCCATGCTTGCCGCTATACTCAGCACCGTCCGGATGGAGGTCATCTTTACTACCGGGGCAAATATCTCGTCGAAGTCACGCCCTTCTTCTGCTGGAACCCCTTCACCACGATCTTGGCTTTGTATCTCGAGGGGTTGCCGGCATCTCCCGGTTTCAACTTGTACACCCACTTGTTTCGGAGTGCCCGCCTTCCTTTCGGCAACTCCACCAATTCGTACGTATGGTTCTCATGCAGGGAATCCATCTCGTCCTGCATGGCACTTAACCATTTTCGGTTGTGGGTGTCATCCTTCGCTTCTTTGAAGCTTTCAGGCTCCCCCTCATCGGTCAGCAGAACATGCTCTGCATCCAGAAATCTCCGGGGGGCCCTTCTCTCTCTGAGAGGATATCTCCGTCTTTGGGCTTCGGTAGCCGGCTCCTCCATTTGCTCTTCATCCGAATCCGATTCGGGGTCTAGGCCGGTTCTGGTCTCCGCTTCCTCTACTTCTTCTTCTGCCGGTTCGGTATCCTCACCGTATCCGGCTGGTTCTTCGAGTGCTAACCGGTCTCTCGCCGGTTGGGTCTGCTCATCGTAGAGTCAATCCTTACCGGTCGACTCAGAGTTCATTATCTTCTTCTCCGACTCCCAGTCGGCGAGCGTCTTGTCCTCCATGAAGATAATATCTCGACTCCGGAATACCTTCTTGTCGACCGGGTCCCACACTCGGTAGCCGAACTCATCGTCACCATAACCGAGGAATATGCATGGCCGGGTCTTTGGATCTAACTTTCCTCTCCAGTCCTTTTCTACATGCACGTACGCGAGACACCCGAACACCTTCAGATGCTGGTAGGACACTTCCTTACGAATATGTCTCTACCTCCGGTTCTCACCGGGTCTGCGTCATCCGGCTCTCCGTAGCCGGGTGCTCCTCATCCGGTTCTCACCGGACCTGCACCATCCGACTCTCCGTAGCCGGGTACTCCTCAACCGGTTCACACTGGGTCTGTATCATCCAGCTCTCTGTAGCCGGGTACTCCTCATCCGGTTCATACCGGGTCTGCACCATCTGGCTCTCCGTAGTCGGGTACTCCTCATCCGGTTTCGGCCTCGGCCGAGTTTGTTCATCGGCACTGTTCTTCTCCCTTCCCATCCGGAGGGACCTGTCTCCCAGCACTATATAAGGAAGAGAGAAAGATGTATAGAGTTGTTGATTTTTTTTTAGAAGGATTGATTAATACAAAATATTCGTGGGATTCGCGATTTTACCATCCAATTCTCTCTTACAATCTAATTACCCATTAATACATTATACTCGTGGGATTCACGAGTTTCATATCTTCTTCTTACAATCTCTTCCTAACTAACATTATCTCACATTCTTCTTTCTCCTAGTCCAAAACCCCAGTTGTTCCCACCCAACTCACGCAAACGATATGGCGCCGAAAGGAACAACAACGTAAATGTCCTGTGTATTTCCATTTGTACTCTCCATTTCCCATTTCAGTGTTTTTCATTCCAAGTGAAGTGTTCAAGACTCAGTTGTGGCCGAGCAATATTCTGCACCATTCTTCACAAACTGGTATCAAAGCGAACAACACAGGAAATGGAAGAATCGTTCAGCGGCATGTTCAAGCTCACCGGCTCCAACTACTTAGTGTGGAAGTCAAAGATGAGGGACATGCTGGTGATTAAAGATCTTTGGTTGTCGGTCCAATTCCGGGACAAGAGACTAGATAAGATCGACGCCACAGTGTGGGAGGTGATGCACATGAAGATGACGACGTACATCCGGTGCTTCATCCACATGAGCATGTACAACAACTTCAATAAAGAGAGCAAGGCTCATGAACTTTAGGAGAAGATCGGCATCATGTTCCAGAACACGAATTCTGTTAATCGGGTTTCGGTATTCCGGAAGCTAGTGAGGCTCCGGTACTAGGACGGCTCCAGTATGGCGGAGCACATGCATGCCTTCCAAGGACTAATCCACCAAGCAACCTCGTTGGAAGTACCTCTCGCTGATGAGGTACTTGCGTTGCTCCTACTCAGTTCCCTCCCGAATAGCTGGGAGACGTTAGTTGTCACATTGGGCAACGCCGGGCCGGAAGGAAAACAGTTGTCCCTAGCAAGGGTAAAATCAAGCTTGCTAGATGAAGAAGCTCGCCGGAAGGACCAGGAGTCCAGAACCGATCTGAAGGCCTTGGTCACGAAAGATGACCACAACCGGGGAAGAGGCCGGTATCGGAGTCCCCAAAACCGAGACAAATCAGGGACGAGGTCGAAGTCAAGGGGGAGGCCCACGTGCTTCTATTGTAGGAAGCCGGAACACTTCCAGAAGAACTGTCGGCATTTTCGGAAGGAGAAAGAAACCGGCACTACCGATTCAAAGAAGTGTTCGGACCGAAACGGTTTGGACCGAAGAGGCCCGGATCGGAAGGGAACGTCATCAATCGCAACAAGTGAAGAAGAACTGATGCTCATTACCGAAGAGAATGAGTTAAACCTTGTCGGCGACGAGACAACGTGGGTTGTCGATTCCAGAGCGTTGTTCCACCTAAGACCGGATCGGAAATGCTTCTCATCCTACACAGCCGGTGATCATGGTTGTGTCCGGATGGGGAATGAAGGTACATACCGAATTATCTGCATAGGAGATGTGTTGTTGACAACACCAACTGGATGCAAATTGTTGTTGAAGGATGTCTGACACGTTCCGGAGGTTCGACTGAACTTGATATCAACCGATCGGCTAGATGATGAAGGCTACACGGGTAGCATCCGGAATGGAGTGATGAAGTTCAGCAAAGGGAGCCTAATAGTGGCTCAAGCCCGGAAGGTCAACACACTATACTTGATGCATGACCGGATATGCCGGGAAGAAAGGAACGTAGCATCCGACATTGCCGGTGAACTGTAGCACAAAAGACTGTGTCACATGAGTGAGAAGGGGATGAAGAGGCTTCCCAAAGACAACCTCATTCTGGTAAAGGAAGTACAATTTGACAAGTGCACCGATTGCTTGGCTGGCAAGCAAAACCGAACCTCCTTCCGGTCAAGGCCACAAATGAGACAGAATGCACCACTCGAGCTGGTGCATACCGATGTGTGTCAAGTGGACACGAAGTCACATGCCAAAGTGCAGTACTTCGTGACGTTCATAGATGACCACAGCCGGAAGCTGTGGGTCTCACCGTTGAAGACAAAGGATCAGGTGCTATCTATCTTCAAGGAACTCCACACGAGAGTGGAAAGAGAAACCGGCCAAAAGCTGAAGGTGGTTCGAGCAGATAACGAAGGAGAATACTAGGGGCAGTTCGAGGAGTACTGCCGGTCAAAGGGAATCCGGCTCTAATTCACTGTGCCAAAGACACCAGAACTAAACAAGTTGGCCGAAAGGATGAACCGGACCATAATGGAGAGAGTCCAGAGCATGCTCGCACATGCCAAGTTACCCAAGACATTTTGGGTTGAGGTGCTCACGATGGCGACCAATGTGATAAACAGATCACCCTCAGTACCCTTGGGAGGATACACACCACAAAGAGTATGGACCGGTAAGGACGTGTCTTACCGGCACTTGAAGGTGTTCAAGTGTCTCACTTACGTGCATGTGGCGAAGGACAAGAGAGCAACGCTGGATCCGAAGTACCGGCCATGCATATTCCTTGGATATGGCGATGATGAGTTCAATTACCGGATGTGGATTTGGTCAACAAGGTGTTCCAGAGTCGGGACATAGTCTTGATGGAAGGCATGACCATTGCCGACTGGGAGTTCGAGAAGAAGGTGATGAACTCCAAATCATCCAATGAAAACTAGCTTGAGGACACAAGGACCTACCCGGTTGAAAACCGGATGTTAGCCGGTAACCGGATGACACTCAACGAACCGGCCGAATACGAACAGGAAACCGAACCGACCGAAGAAGAAGAAGACATCGGAACAGGACAAGATCCCGAATCGGATGAGGATGAGGAACAAACGGAGGAACCAATAGTCAGAAGCCAAGGACGGAGATATCCTCTCCGAGAGAGAAGAGCCCCCCGGAGATTTTCGGATGTAGAGCATGTGTTGCTAACCGATGAGGGGGAGCCAGAAAGCTTCGAAGAAGCAAAGAGAGACACCCACTGTCAGGAATAGTACTAAAGCAGAGATGGAATTAGTACTAAGAAGAGTAGTACTATTAGTACTAAGAGGACGGGACTGCGTAAGATTCCCGAGAGAGAGAAAATGAGAAGAGGAGAGAGAGAGATAGGATGATGACAGCAGCTCTTATATTATATGAAAGATAAGTACAAATCGGCTAAGAGGCTTAAGACTGGTGTTGAACCAATTTGGTTCAACATAATGCTTAGTGCCTTCTTTTATAGTGTTCTCAGGAATAATCCTGAAGCTTCTAGAATGTTCCAGAGAAATCTGGAATATACATTATTTTCTTATAATAAAACATAAATGAAAATAATATTCTATGAATTACAATAGATGGTGAGATGGTTAAGAGCTCGACCCATATACCATAAGGTCATGGGTTCGAGTCTTGCCATCTCATGACACTATCTCCCCCTTAAAGACGACGAGTGGAACGAGTCGGCGCTGATTGCGGACCGGGTTTGTCCGGATACTTTCGGTGGAAATCAGCAAGCAAATCCTGAGCATTGGCAACATGCTCGACAGGTTCCCAAGTGCGTTCGCTCGGACTATAACCAACCCAATCGACCAAATAATAAAGTTTGTTGCGAAGAAGTTTGGAATCGAGGATGGCAGCAACTTCATACTCCGGGCCGGTGTCCAACTCCAGCGGGGGCGGCGGTGGTGTAACACGATTGGGAATGGTGTTTGCTTTATAAGGTTCAAGAAGGGAACAATGGAAAACCGGATGTAGCTGAAGCGGCGGAGGGAGATCAAGGCGGAAGGTGACATCATTAACTTTACCCGTAATAAGGAAAGGACCGAGTCGTCGATAATCCAACTTGTCGCATGGTCGAGTAGTCTTGATGTGACGACGTAAGAGCCATACTCGATCTCCGATGGCAAAAGAGGGAAGCCGATGACGATCCGCGTAAATCTTCTGTGTCTGTTGAGCATGACGAAGATGAGTCGAGAGATCTGTCTGGATCTTGCGTAGTCTCTCCAAATGATCCCCGGCACGAGGATTGGTAGGTAGCTCCGGGGTGTTGATCACCGACCAGCGAGGATGAGAACCGGTATACGCGTAGAATGGGGAGACTCGAGTCGAGGAGTGAACAACATTATTATACGCAAACTCCGCAAAGTGGAGAATCTCGGCCCAATCGTCTTGTTGATAACTCAGGAAACACCGGAGATATTGCTCCAACGTTTGGTTTGTTCGTTCTGCCTGCCCATCAGTCTGAGGATGGTAGCCGGAGGAAAGGTTGCAAGAGACCTTGAGCATCTTGAAGAGATGCTGCCAAAATTTGGAGACAAATTGCGGTCCTCGGTCACTAATGATACTGTCTGGGAGGCCATGATGCCGAAATACCTCACGCATGACTAGGACGGCGGTTTCCTCGCTAGTGATGGCCTTAGTACATGGAACAAAATGTGCCATCTTCGTATATCGATCGACGACGGTTAAGATAGCATCGAACCCCTGCGAGACCGGCAGATCTGTGATAAAATCAAGACAAATAGATTGCCACGGCTTACTTGGAATCGGTAAGGGTTCCAACAAGCCATATGGATGGTGTCGTGGCATCTTTGCTCGGCAGCAAGCATCACAGGTCCGAACGTAGTCATCGATAAAACGGCGCATGTGGGGCCACCAAAAAGATCGTTGCACTAGCTCCAACGTCTTAGTACTACCGAAATGTCCCGCCGTATGGGTGTCGTGACAATGCTGGACGATGTGAAGGCGACAGGAGCAATCGGGGACATATACGCGCTTTTTAAAGAATAACAAACCATCATGATATTCGAATTGTCGGTAGTCAATACCTGGTTGTTGAGACTGAGAACAGGATGCCCGAGAAGTATTAATGTGCGCCAAGATGTTTTGAGCAAAACTATCCGTCTTCAAGTTTGCACGTATGTCGTCGGTAATCCGTGAATCCATCGGGGTGTGAAAAATCCGCGTCGTGTGCAATCATGCTGGTCCCAAGATTACTTGCTTTTGATTATCAAATGTTGGATCACCAGGACGAGGTGCAAGATATGAACGCCGTGACAGTGCATCTGCTTTTCCTTGCTGCTTCCCCGGTCGATATGTGATTTTGAAGTCGAAACGCGTGAGGAATTGCGCCCACCGAGCTTGCCGTCGATTTAGTACGCGAGCATTCTGGAAATAAGCAAGATTTTTATGATCACTAAAGACAACGACCTGATGTGGAGAGCCCTCTAAGAAATGCCGCCATTGCACAAATGAATCCACGATGGCTAATAACTCCTTGTCATGTATTTCGTAGTTGATTTCCGCAACATCGAATTTGCGCGAATGGAAAGCCACCAGATGCAACTCTTCTTTATCTCCTTGTTGAGAAAGGATGCTACCGAGGGCGAAATTGGAAGCATCGGCCTCCATGATGAATGGTTTGCTAGTATCCACATGAGCTAGAATCGGTGCTGATGTAAAGGCTTTCTTAAGATGCCGAAAAGCCATATCTGCTTCAATGGACCAAAGAAATGCTTGGCCCTTCTTCGTAAGTTGTGTGAGGGGTAAGATAATCTTCGAGTAATCCTGTATAAACTTACGGTAGTAGTTAGCAAAACCTAGAAAACATTGTACATCTCGTACCGACCGTGGAATTTGCCACTCTAGTACAGTTTGGACTTTAGCTGGATCCATGGCGATGCCCTTTGAGGAGATGACGTAGCCTAGAAATTCCACGTGCTTGCAGTCAAAGCTACATTTTTCTAGCTTGGCATAAAGACCATTCTCGCGGAGTCGCTTTAGTACTAATAGTACATGAGAATCGTGCTCTTCCTGGGTCGTCGAATAAATCAACAGATCATCCAGATAAATGATCAAACAGATATCTAAGAGGTCTCTGAATATATCATTTGCCATGTGTTGGAAGACTGCGGGTGCATTGGTTAGGCCAAATGTCATAACAGTATACTCGAAATGCCCATACCGCGTGCGAAAAGCAGTCTTCCACTCATCTCCCGGTTGGATCCGCACGAGATTATACGCTCCTCGTAGGTCGATTTTAGTAAAAAACTTGGCACCATTAACTCGCTCTAAAAGACTTGATATAAGAGGAAGTGCATACCTATTCCGGATGGTGACTTTATTCAATCCGCGGTAATCAACGACAAGACGAAGTGAGCCATCTTTCTTCTTGACAAAGAAGATGGGTGCACCGGCCGGAGATTTCGAATGACGGATGAACCCGCTTGCCAAGTTCTCCTCTATGTAGGCTCGAAGGACTTCTAACTCGGTGGGTGACAAGTTGTAAATTGGTCCCCATGGTGGCTCGGTTCCTGGTTGTAAATCGATGGGACAGTCATAGGGACGGTGATGAGGAAGGGTACCGGCTTTTACCTTGTCAAATACATCGGCATAAGGATGATATTTTGCCGGAAGTTGTACTGAGGAGTCCTTCTTAATAGTGCTGGAAGGATGTACTGATATGGCAAATAGGAACATTGCCTCCTTGGGTCCTTCTTCACGTAGTTGATGGAGTGAAATGGTCGAAACTCGGTGAGTTGATTCTTGGGGTGGTCGATATCGGACTTCTCTTGTTCTCCAATCTATGGCTGGATTATGTAATTCAAGCCAAGGTAATCCTAGGACAATGGGATGCTCTGAACTACTAATTATATTAAATGATATTATACACACAAAACTACCTAGGACAAGTTGAATGGGTTCTGATTCTTCTACAATATTCCCGGAAGCAATGGGACGACCATCAATGACCACTACAGATGCGGGACAAGGAAGTTTTCTTAAGGATATCTGAGAAGCTTGGGCAAAATTTCGATCCATGAAACAGGAATTAGCTCCGGAATCTAAAAGTGCTAGGACGGGTACTGGGGGACTACTTTTAGTACTAACAATGACTTGGGCTAGGAACACATTGCTAACTTGCTTGGAAGGAATGGAACCACTAATGGGCTGTACAGATCTAGGGCTGCTGTCCAACCAAATGGCTCCTATTTTGGCTGGACTCAATCGTTTAACTCTTCATCTAATTGACTAAGGATTTCAAATTTATTTGAGATACTTGGGCTATTAGTACTATGAATACTATCTGACACTCTATTAGTACTATTAATACTATCAGACACTCCGAAGGGAAGAATTGACTCGGGTTTAGTACAGGCGACGATTTGATTTACCTGTCTTCTTGGCCTATGGGGACAATTGATGGCGATATGTCCTGGTCCACCGCAATAAAGACATAATCGATTGGCACGTCGTCGTTGCTTTTCTTCTTCCGATAACGGGCCGCGTCGACGCATGGTATCGATCTCCATCGGTGTCGAAGTATTTGCTTGAGGTATGTCTCGTGCAAATGGTTTAGCTGCGACTGCGGCGTAAGTGGGCTCTGGTCCAGAGCGTGGTATCTGTAATTGACGTTCTGAACGCCGTTCGAACAGGCGGTTGTCACATCGAACTGCTCGACTGATTGCCTCCGTAAGAGACTTTGGTTCTTCGGGGAAAGTGAGAAGTAGATCTTTGACATCGTTTCGCAAGCCATAGCGAAACTGCTCCATTAGTGCTTGATCATCCCAGGGTATATCTGAAGCAAGTAGGCGGAAATCCGCCGCGTTGGCAGAGGCTGGACGATCGCCTTGACACAATCGCCGGATCTTGTTGATCGCCGTCCTGATGCTGTCGGTGTCTCCAAAGCAGGCTTTAAACTCACCAATAAAATCTTCAAAGTTATTAAGCAAGGGGGATTGTTTTTCTAGAAGCGGAGCGAACCATGCCAAGGCTGAGCCGCTAAGTAGCGTGCCTATTAGGCCGACTCGAGATGCATCAGTGGGATATCGGGAAGGATGCATCTGGATGACTAAGCGTACCTGATTAAGGAATCCCCGGAATTGCGAACGCGTTCCATCAAATTTCACAGGAAGTCCAATCTTGGGCTCTTTATGAAATCCTTGGGGACTGGATCCTTGTTGTTGCAACGCTGCTTCGAGTTGTTGTACCCGTAACGCTAACTCCCCATGTTGTTGTTGCGTTTGTTGTTTTTTGAGAGCGATTTGTTGCAGATCCCCTATCAGCCGTTGGTTTTCTTGTTCCAGGGCCACAAACTTTTCTTTTAGGCACTGTAGCTCGGAGAAAACAGATTGGTATTCTTGGGCGCTAACAGTAGCCATAGTATAGGGAAAAGGGTAGGAGGATGAGGGAGAGTGACAAGTAGGCTAGAGGAAAATTGGTTCAAACTGTCAGGAATAGTACTAAAGCAGAGATGGAATTAGTACTAAGAAGAGTAGTACTATTAGTACTAAGAGGACGGGACTGCGTAAGATTCCCGAGAGAGAGAAAATGAGAAGAGGAGAGAGAGAGATAGGATGATGACAGCAGCTCTTATATTATATGAAAGATAAGTACAAATCGGCTAAGAGGCTTAAGACTGGTGTTGAACCAATTTGGTTCAACATAATGCTTAGTGCCTTCTTTTATAGTGTTCTCAGGAATAATCCTGAAGCTTCTAGAATGTTCCAGAGAAATCTGGAATATACATTATTTTCTTATAATAAAACATAAATGAAAATAATATTCTATGAATTACAATAGATGGTGAGATGGTTAAGAGCTCGACCCATATACCATAAGGTCATGGGTTCTAGTCTTGCCATCTCATGACACCCACAGCCGCAAGACGAGATGGATTCCCTGCATGAGAACCACACATACGAACTGACAGAGTTGTCGAAAGGTAAGAGAGAACTCCGGAACAAGTGGGTGTACAAGCTGAAACCGCGAGATGCCAGAAATCCACCAAGGTATAAGGCCCGAATTGTGGTGAAAGGCTTCCAGCAGAAGAAATGAGTGGACTTCGATGAGATCTTTGCCTAGGTAGTAAAGATGACATCCACCCGAACGGTATTGGGCATAGTGGCAAGCATGGACCTCGAGGTAGAGCAACTGGATGTGAAGACGGCATTCCTCCATGGTGACCTCGAAGAAGAGATTTACATGCATCAACCAGAAGGATTTGAGAAGAAAGGGAAGGAGCACTTGGTGCCGGCTGCAGAAGAGCCTATACGGACTAAAGCAAGCTCCCCAGCAATGGTACCAAAAGTTCAACTCCTTCATGACCGACCAAGGGTACCACAAGACGCAGGCCGATCACTACGTATTTGTGAAGAAGTTTGATGGAGGAGATTTCCTGATAATCCTCCTATATGTGGATGATATGTTAATCATCGGACGAGACCAATTCAAGATTCGGATGCTGAAGAAGGCTTGGAACCGGACCTTCTCAATGAAAGAATTGGGGCCAGCAAGACAAATATTGGGAGTGCACATCATCCGGAACCAGACGAACAAGTTGTTGTGGTTGTCACCGGAGAAGTACGTGACAAAGGTGCTTCAATGGTTGAACATGTCGGAGGCGAAACCGGTCGGATCGACACTTCCGGCAAATTGGAAACTATCCGGAAAACAAAGGCCGAGGACAAAGGCGTAGAAGATAGATATGATGAAGATACCATATACCTCTGTCGTCGGAAGCTTGATGTACGCGATGGTATGTACCCGACCGGATATCGGATATGCAGTCAGAGTGGTAAGCCGGTTCATGAGCAATCCCGGAAGAGAGCACTGGAACACGGTCAAGTGGATACTTCAGTATTTGAAAGGCACCTCGAGTATGTGCCTCTGGTTCGACTCTGGTAATCCCCAACTTGACGGATTCACGGATTCGGATATGTAGGTTGATGTGGATACCAGCTGGTCTACATCTGGATATGTCATGACTTACGCAAGGGGAGCTGTTTCGTGGCAATCGAGGCTGCAGAAGATGGTTGTGTTGTCAACCGTGGAGGCGGAGTACATGGCAATTGTAGAAGCCGACAATGAGATAATCTAGATGACACACAAGCAAATAAGCACAAACGATGATAACATATAAGACATGTAGATTTGAACAAACAAGTAAGCACAAATGATGGTAACAAATAAGCACAATCAAGATTTACACATAAGACAAGTAGATGAAAGAAAACATTAGTTTATATCAATATAATAGATTCTTTTATAATATAAGAATCATGTTACAATGGTTTGGATGCGAATATGAAGGATTGTTTATAAATGAATGGGGGAAAAGAGGTGGAGGAAAGAAGAGAGTGGACTATAGAAGGAGTTTCTTTGTTAATGATACCTCTCGATGTTGTTGATCCTTCTTCTTCCACTTTCTAATTGATTAGATCTTCCGCTTTCCTTCTCCCTTCCCCCCTTCTTCATTAGAATAGGCTCTTAAATATAGGTTTAGGATTGCTTGCCTTTTTCCCCTAAAAAAAAGCTTGTCTATATGAGTCGACTTTTCTTTTCCTCACTTTTTCTGTTTCCTAGCCCCAAATTTCACATGCAAGATAGTCTAGGAAAGCTCTTTGGGTTAGCTTTCTTATGCATCTTTTCTTTTCTAATTTGGACATCTGACGAGGAAATTATGAGCTTGTTTCTCTACTGTGCTCCTCATATCCACGCGTGCTTTTTTTTTCTCTCCATCTTTTTCTCTACTTTTGTCTACTTTTGAAAACCGCCTCTAACTTAATATTCATCATTATTTATTGCAAGGTTCAATCCTTTGACCATTTATTTATAAGGAATTATCTTTGGAAAATGAAAAAGTATTTTTTCTACCAATAAAGTTGACTTCACAATACTAGTTTATTTGAACTACTGTTTTACTTCTTTTCGAGGGTGGTTTCACAGTATGTGTTAGAAACATCACAATATCCACCCCCAGCAAACCTGCACATCCTCCGGTATGTGCCAATGATTGTTAGCTGCTATTGCTTATTCTTTTTGAACCTCGAAGTCTACAGGTTCGATTTGAGGACTTGTGGTCTCTCTTCTCTTAAAGATCTTGATTCTCTTCCTTGCAATCGACAAAGCAAGTCGAGTTCCATCTAACTCCGCTAGAAAATAGGTTGCATTGTTTTCAATTTCCTTAACCACGTATGGGCCAAACCATCGTTTCACGAACTTTTTAATAGTGCTATGCTGATTATCAAGCCTGTTATCATAGACAAGTACCCAATCTCCTTCTTCAATTTTTCTTAGACAAAGACGATGCTTTTTATCAAAATTCTCCTTGTTCTTCAATCGAGCCTCACATAACCGTTCTATTGCTAACTCAACATCTTTGGGTCTCCGTTCTAATTGTTGGATCCTTGTAGCTAGCAAGTCTTCTCGACTCATCTCCTCTTGCCATGGCAAAGCTATCCATGAGGTAACACTTTTCTCGATAGGCATTATTGGTTTTTGCCCTAATATGAGCTCGACTGGCATATATCATGTAGTCGTGCTATGTGTAGTTCTATCGGCCCACAATGCATATGGTAATAATCGCAAGCCTTTGCTAGGGCTTTTACAATCGGGCTATGTCCCCGCTCCACCTTTCCATTTGCCTCCGGGTTGTATGCCATAGTAAGTGATAATTTGACGCCTATCCTTGAGAAAAACTCTTTAGCTTCATTTGCATCAAATTCTCCTCTATCAGCTACTATTTTGCTGACACATCGTATCGACAAATAGCATCTTCAAGGAGAAACTTGCAAACTGCCAAAGTAGTTTTATTCCTTAGTGCTCGACATTCTACTTGGTTGGTGAGATCCTCTCTTGCTAGCACGAGGTATCTCATTTTCCACAATACCATTGGCATAACCACAATGTCTACCAACCACTTATAGTACATTGATAATGGATATGTCGGATGAAGTTCATCCCTATGTCGAACATTCAAGTATAATTGGCATTGCGCACATGTTTCAACATAGCTTGCTACATCTTTGTAAACACCCGGCCACCAATATTTCTCCTTGAGCTTTGCAAAAGTTGCCCATATACCTCGATGACCTACCCACACACTATCATGAAATTCAGCAATTAGTGTTTGTTGATCTTGTTTCTTGCACACCACTCAAAGTGGAGTTCCATTCTTCCTCTTTGGAAACTTCCATAGATGTCCTTGTTTGAGGAAGAACTTGTAGGCCTTCTTCCTAATTCGGTAGAAGTCTTCCTTTGACCATGATTCATCCATTGTAAGAGATCTTAAATACTTGCCAATTTCGATGAATTCACCCTCATAATCTTCTACTTTAAACACCTCTAGCACCCGATCACAAGAAACAGTAAAGAAGTTTAGGCCAACATCCTCTTCATCGGAGCGCACATCTTCTTCACCCTCGTACCTTGCCCTTGACAACATATCGGCCACCACATTATGTTTCCTAGTTATATGTCGAATCTCGGGGTTGAGCGACTTGATATAGGCAATCCATCGTAACATAGCAATATCCGGCGTCACACAACCAGATATCATCCTGAGAATAGGTAGACAATCGGTTTTGATTATTACTTCCATTCCAATAAGGTAGTCGCGATCGGTTTTAACCGCAATACTATCCCCCATAACTCTCTCTTTACTTGGGCGTACTTTCTTTGTCTTTCTGTCAACACCTTTGCACCAAATCGGATTGCATACCGATTTTTGTTTTTCTCTTCTTGGTTAATCACCCATCCAATTCCGGTTGGGCTCGTATCCACTGTCACATATATCGGGGTACCTTCGGTGTAGTCGGCTTTGCGCAATGCTGGAGCTTCCAATAATAGTTTCTTCAACTTTTGAACCGCGTAGGTATGCTCATCTTCCCATTCAAACTTCTTCCTTTTCTTTAGTAGTCCATACAATGGTTCAGTGACATGGGCATAGTGTGGAATCCATATGTCATAGAATGCACATGCTCCCAAGAATCTTCTCACCTCTATTTGGGACTCACACTCCTCTTTCATCTCTTGGATAGCATTCACCTTGAATGGAGATGGCTTCCGGCCATAAGATCCACATAAGTCTCCTACTACCAATATTTCTGGTTGACCGAATGTGGACTTCTCTCCCGAAAATGTGAGATTTGCATCCTCAAGCTTTTGCAACACCTTCTCGCTATCCTTTATATGATCGATGACGAATCATCGGAAACCATCTTCGTGTTTTGATTCATCTTTTTCTTCCACCGAGCATCCTTTGATCAGAATGTCATCTAAGAAAGGCATTGTGATATCAAGAATACAATCCTTTCACACTTTATTCATGGTTTTCACCATGTGGGCTACGGAGTTTGTCGCACCTTGGGGTAAGGTGCACATCCTTACCAACCCGATCAGTGTCCTCATTGTTGTAATCTCTCTACTATCGACTGCCAATTGAAATTGATCATAGCTGTTGGCCGGTCAGAGAAGGCAAATGGGAAAGCAAGGTCGGATCGGATAAATATAGAAATAGGAATAGAATTATTAGGAGGGACGGATCCGGTAGTTGTAACCGATCCGGATCCGAACCGATTCGGTTTCGGTTAACGGTTGCTTATCGAGCACCGATTGTAATCTGGCCGGATGCCTATAAAAGGATCCGATGTTTTGTAATAAAGGGCGAAGAATTAATATAGTTTTGCTTATGCTGATTAATCTTGTCTTCGTCTGTGCTTAAGTGTAATTATCATACGCATGTATTAACATCCTATCCCTACCACCCCTTTGGAGAAGTGTCGGATAGACACCTGTGTTGCGGCTAGTCCAGCCATACATACAACACTATTTTGGCGACCACGATTCCTGCAGAGTGCAGAGGACAACCGGGGGATGGATGTCTAGACAAAGTAACGACCACATCACCGAAAGAGGGAGACGCCACGCCGAACGGCAGCGACGACGGGAAGCCCTGCAGCAAGCCGTTGACGAGATCCGGCGCGATCGGTCATTCTCAAAAACGCTTCGGCAAATCGCAGAAGACGCACTGCAGTTCCAGGTTCTACAAGCTTCCGACGAAGGCAGTAGCATAACCAGCCTCCAAGAAGCGGAGACACTACTACAGACTCTCGCTGGCGGCGACGGGGACGCAGCGGCATTTGCAACATTAGAGGCGGATTCGGATAGCGGGGAAAGCGTGGGATCCCGCTATAAAAGCAGCCACGAGAACAACCCCTTTGAGTCGGATCGCTCAGCAACATCGGAGCCAGAGGAGGAAATAACTCTGGAGTTCGGTGACCGGCAATCGCCGAGGAGGGAGGAGCGGATACCAACACCATCCGCGGAGGAACCGCAGGAGCGGTTATCAACACCACCCGCGGAGGAACCGCAGGAGCGGAGACCGACATCGGAGGAACCAGCGCAGGAGAATCAGTGGGACGACACGATGCCGTATCCATACCCAAAGTATCGGGATGAGCCCGACGGAGAGGCGCATGTGTATGCATTCCTGCGAACATGGGAAGCCAACCACGTGTCCCAGAGACTAACGGAGGCCGAGGCCGACCGATCCAAAGTCGCCGAATTCGGCATGACATTAGAAGGACCGGCGGCCCGGTGGCACGACAAGCACTTACCAGGCAGCTTCGCCACGTTCGAGGCATTGAAAACCCAGTTTTTACGCTTGTTTCATAGACGAGTGGAACAAAGGGAATTGGTCGGACAATTCTACACCACTCGGCAGGGAGAAAACGAGACGGTCCCACAATTTATCATTCGTTTCCAGACCTTGCACAGTCAATTAGCAAGAGCACCACCCGAAGAGGAGGCCAAGGCAGTCTTTTTGGCTGCGTTGAAAGACCCACTTCGAGCGATGTGTGGAATCCTCGATTTCAGCACCAGCACAATGGACCAAGTCATTGATCGGGTCCTGGAAATGGACAACACGAGCTCCTTCTTGCCGATGGGGGCGTTACACCAGGCGCTTCCGAAGGAGGAGGATCTCAGGTTCCGACAAGCCCTACAATGCACAACATGCCTAAATTCGGGGCACTCGACCGTCGACTGCACCCTGCGTGCACAGTGCATGATATGCAATTCTCGCGCCCACACAACGAACCAATGCGAGTATAACCTGCTAACTCGACAAGCGGCACCGGTCCGACACATAGAACCGCGCAATCGGGACCCGGAAGAGGATCGATTCCGGAGGGACGACCGCTACCGACGAGAACGCGGCGACAGATACCCCGATAGAAGACACGACAGCTATGACCGAGAGGAGACCCGAAGGGATAGCTACCCCCGGGACCGGTACGACCGAGAGGAAAACCGAAGGGATAGCTACCCCCGGGACCGGTACGACCGAGACGAATCCCCGGAGTACGAGCGACGCAGAGAAGAAAGGCGGCCAGGAAACCGGAATTTCCGACGGAACCAAAGGCGTGGATTCTTCCGTAGAGAGGAGCGTCGGGAGGCAACAAGGAATGACAAACCAGTAGCGGCACCGGAGAACCGAAAAACCGAGGACAACCGCCGGGGAATGCCCCTTCCCCAAACATGGGAAAAAGGAGAATCCAGCAACACGCACAGGGTGTACTGTTATTACTGCCGAAAAGAAGGGCATTACAGTAATCAATGCCCAAGCAAAACAGCCGACAAGCAGCCAGCCGTCAACATGGTGACAGCCGAAGTACAGCAGGTTACCACGCGGTCGAAGGGGAAGGCCGCCGAATGGGAAGCCCAGGAAGCAATCAGAAAACAAGCGGCACAATGGATCAAAGAAGCCAACGAACAAGGTGCGGCGGAAGTAAGAAACCAAAATATGCCAAGGGAGGAGGAAATCGTACAGCCAGGAGAAAACCTGACATGGCAAGCACTACAAGATTGTCAGATCGTGCTGCCGTTGGCACGGTTACTGCAGTTGGTGCCGCGGTTTACAGCAGACTTACAAGCCGCCGTGAGCAAACCGATGCCGACGCCAGCACCGGCATTTTTCTCCAACCCGGAGGAAGGCCCAGCGGTGGTTGATACCAGTAGCCCAGCAATCACGACAATCGTCAAAGGAAAGGAGATTCCAGGAACAATTATTGACGGAGGCTCCGGGGTGAACGTCATTAGTCGACAGACATGCGACGACCTAGGCATCCAGGAGTGGGAACCATGCCCCTTCTGGTTACGCATGGCGGATACAAGCTCAGTCCGACCAACTGGTCTTATCCGGGACTTGGAAGTAACAATAGGAGGCCACGTATTCCGAATATCGGCCGTGGTACTAGAGCTGAATGTACAAGGCGCATATCCCCTACTGTTAGGACGACCATGGCTGCGAACGGCGCATATTAAGCAAAACTGGCAAAAGAATATGATCACGTTCCGACGAGGGAAAACAAAGGTACGGGTAGCCACGCAACCACGGGTGCTCACTAGCAAGGAGGCAACCCCTTTATATGCCGAAAGCATCAACATGTTGGAGGGCTTACCGGATGAGGAAGTTGATCGGTACCTCGAGGAACACCCACAGATCGTCCCACTTTTTGAGGTGGATATTACGGCAGCAGTAGAGCCGTACATCACAATGCCGGACGAGCCGGACAAAGTGGCGATCCGGGAACTACGCCAAGCACAGGAAGCCCTAGAAAGAGAAATGACGATATCCCAAAGGGTGAAAGCATCCCAGCTGGAAGAGGTGGACCTCGGCACAACAGAACAACCCCGACCGGTAAAAGTCGCGAAGGAATTGCCGAAGGAGGAGAAACAGGCAATGGTAGCACTGTTAACGGCTTTCAAGGACGTGTTCGCATGGTCATACGAAGACATGCGAGGGTTGGACCCCCAGCTCTACCAGCACCAAATTCATCTAAGTACTGACGCGAAACCCATCGCCCAACGTCGGTACCGAATGAATCCAAACTATGCGGCAAAGGTGAAGGAGGAAATTGACAAGCTTCTCCGGGTCGGATTTATCCGACCAGTCAAGCAGGCAACCTGGCTAAGCCCGATAGTGGTGGTCCCGAAAAAGAACGGCAAAATCCGTGTATGTGTGGACTACAGGAAACTAAATGCCGCGACAGTAACCGACGCTTTTCCACTACCATTCACGGACGGAGTGCTAGATGCGGTGGCCGGCCACGAAGTTTACAGCTTCCTGGATGGATTCAGCGGCTACAACCAAATCCGAATGAACCCGGCCGACCAAGAGAAAACAGCGTTCGTGACGGAATGGGGAGTGTTCGTCGCGGTCGTGATGATGTTCGGATTAAAGACAGCCCCTGCAACATTTCAAAGGATAATTATGGAAATCTTCGGTGATTTTATTCCCGGCTTTATGCAGGTCTTCCTAGACGATTTCGCCGTCTACAGCCGACACGGAGAGCATCTCGATCACCTACGACTATGCTTAGAAAAGTGCCGCGAGTACCGATTAAGTCTGAACCCGGCTAAGTGCGTCTTTGGAGTCGCAAGCGGCAACTTGTTAGGCCACGTGGTGAGTCGGGAAGGAATCGCGGTAGATCCGGATAAGGTAAAAGCAATTCTCGACGCACCGGCACCGAATAGCGCAAAGGCTTTAAGCCGATTCCTTGGTCAAATAAGGTGGCATAGTCGGATGATACGGCACCTTGCCGACTTTGCTACACCATTGCACGCTGTTGTACATAGAGTACCTTTCCAATGGACAGAAACGGAGGACAAAGCCTACCAAGCGTTGAAGGTAATGCTGTCACAAGCTCCGGTGGTGCAGCCGCCGGACTGGAGTAAAAGCTTTCACGTTTTCGTCGACGCGTCGGACGTAGCAATCGGCAGCGTTTTGATGCAACTCACGGAACCGAACTGGTATCGGCCGGTGTACTACGCAAGCAGGAAACTCTCGAAAGCCGAACGGAACTACTCTACAACGGAACGAGAGGCATTAGGAATGGTGTACAGTGTCACAAAGTACAGGCACTATCTGCTCGGACGAAAGTTCTCCTTCCACGTTGACCACTCGGCACTACTCTACCTGGTCTCAAAGGCAGCCCTGACAGGAAAACTCGCACGGTGGACGCTGCTATTACAGGAATTCGAATTCGATATTTTCCACCGACCCGGGGTGCAGCATGCGGTAGCAGACTACCTTAGCAGACTAGAATCCGGAGAATCAGGGGACGGCGTACAGGATGAATTTCCCGACGCCGAGCTGTTTAAGGTCACGACGGCACCGGCTACGGAGACCACAGTAGCGGACGAAGACAAATGGTTAACCGAAATGCATCAGTTCCTGAGCACCGGAGTTCCCCCGGAAAACCTGGACCGAGACGAACGGAAAAGGATGGCAGTACGGAGCAGACATTTCTGCTTGGTAGGAGACACCCTCTATCACAAGGGGGCAGATGGCGTATGGAGGCGAGCAGTGCGGAGCGATGAAAAGGATCTGGTCCTGAGGGAAGCCCACTGTGGAATTGCGGGCGGGCATTATGCCGGCGAAACAACAGCCCGGAAGATATGGCGGAGCGGACTATGGTGGCCGACTACCATGAGAGATGCCGTTAAGTATAGCAGGGAATGTGACCTGTGTCAACGACTGGGCCAACCCACGGAGCAGGCCCGGATGCCACATCACCCGGTCTTGCCATTAGAACCATTCCAAAAGTGGGGCTTGGACTTTGTTGGCCCCTTTAAGCCACCGGCAATGCGGACCGGAAATCGGTATATAATAGTGGCTACCGACTACTGCACCAAATGGGTAGAAGCAAAGGCACTACGGGACAACACGGCGGCGTCCACGGCCAAATTTTTATATGAATGCATATGGTGTCGGTACGGATGCCCGATTGAGCTGATCAGTGACCAGGGAGGACATTTCCTCGGGCAGGTGGTGGAAAGTTTGACATCATTCTATGCGGTAGTACACAAACGAAGCACTCCCTACTACCCTCAAGCCAACGGATTAGCGGAATCAACGAATAAAACGCTACAGAACATCCTTAGAAAAATCGTCAATGAGAACCGGACCGACTGGGACACGAAGTTGCAGAGCGTGCTGTGGGCGTACCGAACGGCGTACAAGACTAGCATCCGGACGACCCCGTTCCGACTGGCATTCGGCTTGGAAGCAGTCATGCCAGTAGAATTCCAAATTCCTAGCTTAAGAATACAGGTTAAGGAGCGGTTAAGCGAGAAGGAATCGGAACGAATCCGGCTGAAGATGCTGTTAGAACTGGAAGAAAATCGAATAGCCAGCCTGCTACAGCTAGAACTAGAGCAAAGGAGGAGGAAAGCATTTGTAGACCGACACCGGCGCGGTAACGAAAAGGAATTCGAGGTCGGGAAACCTGTATTACTGTTCCAGACAAGGATGGGGAGCATGCCAGGGAAATTGCGATTTCGGTGGACCGGACCATTCTGGATCACAAAGGAGTACAATGGGTCTTACCAGCTCGGGACGTTGTCAGGAGAAGTTGTGGGCAAATGGGCAAATGGGTTTCGCCTAAAACCATATAAGGGGCACATGCCAGCTAACCCCTTCAAGCAAGACCCGGAAAACCCGAATGGCGAGGAACCGACACCGACGCGTAACAACGACGAGGAACCGACAACAGTGCGCACCGACCCGAACACATCGGGGGGAACCAAACAATGATGCGGCATATGATTAAAAAAAAAAAAAAAAAAAAAAAAAAAAAGAATGACGTGGAGCTACGGGTAGAAAAGTCAAGACAAGAAGATCAAGAAAATCATGGTAATGATGAAGGAGGTAGTTACAACCGTCAGACGGGTGCACGAGCTATTTAAAGCACAGAACGTGGGTGGCCGAGGTACAAGATTTAACACGCGCGGCAATCAAGGAGTCATAATGACAGACACGTAGGAGATTCGACACACGCGGCAAAGAAGCGCAGGCATGACACGCGGCAGCAAAGGACAGACATGCTATTCATGACAGAGCATGCACAGGCGCCAAAAATAGGAGCAGAGTCGGAGCAGCAAGATGCGAAAAGGCAGCCAATCCAATCGGAAGTCGGAGACGGCACAGGCAAAACAACACTTGAAACCTCTGAGCGGAGTTTGCTGGATAATTTGGAGGAAGACTGAAGCCGGCTGTGGGTTCGAAGTGCAATGCACTTTCCCACGGGCGTGCCATGTGTTGGCCGGTCAGAGAAGGCAAATGGGAAAGCAAGGTCGGATCGGATAAATATAGAAATAGGAATAGAATTATTAGGAGGGACGGATCCGGTAGTTGTAACCGATCCGGATCCGAACCGATTTGGTTTCGGTTAACGGTTGCTTATCGAGCACCGATTGTAATCTGGCCGGATGCCTATAAAAGGATCCGATGTTTTGTAATAAAGGGCGAAGAATTAATATAGTTTTGCTTATGCTGATTAATCTTGTCTTCGTCTGTGCTTAAGTGTAATTATCATACGCGTGTATTAACATCCTATCCCTACCACCCCTTTGGAGAAGTGTCGGATAGACACCTGTGTTGCGGCTAGTCCAGCCATACATACAACAATAGCCCGAGTAGAGATCACCAATGGAATAGACCGATCTTCCCATTGTTGTGGAGAATTTCGACCAGAGGCGGAAACCGGGAAATATTGGCACGGGCGGATTGTGTTCGGCACGGGCGGTGCCGGAAACGAGGGGACGGGTGCATAGTGTACTGCACAAGGTCGGCGTCAAGGGATGACAAAGGAGTCCGGAGGAGGATCCTCCACACCCGCTTCGTAGATCACGGCCAGACAATCAGAATAACGAAGACTGACACAGCAAGCCCGGGATGACGAGTTGGTGGGGGCAAGGGGACGACGGCAAGCGGGCCACTACAGGCGTTCCTCAAGCGGAGGACATCGGGCATACGGATAAGAGCGGAGCGTGAATACGGCCGAACAAGGGCCAACGGAAGTACGCGTACTACGGAGATCGCGGCGAAGGACCCATCAACGGGTCGAACGAGCCTACGGGGAGGTAAGCTTGAAGGAAGAACCGAAGCTGACAGTTCAAACCAGCAGCGAGCCGGGGTGCGGATTACGGAAGACCGTTTCCTCACCGGCCGAAATCTCTCACCCCTCACCAGATTTGGCACGTACCGGTGGACATGCAGTTAGGTGGGGGCGGATGTCGTGGAGAATTTCGGCCAGAGGCGGAAACTGGGAAATATTGGCTACATCGGCGGGGTGCACCGTGTGCACCCACCCTCGTGTAATTGTGTGAATAGTAGGAGTTAAGTCGGGACGAAGAATCCCATGTAAATCGGGATTTATCCCACATTGTAACGTATCCCTCTCCTTATTCAATAAAAGGAAGGGATGGTCCCTTGTAGAGGGGTTGCCCATTTTGTATTAGCAGGGTATATTGTTAGACGAAGAGACGTTCTCTCTTCCTCTTTCTCTCTTTCCTTTCTTGCTCTCCTCTGCTTCTTCTTCGTCGTTCTGCGCATCGAGCACTAGCGTCCAGCGTTTCGGTTTTCTGCCTTGTACTCTATGCAAGCCCCGCTCGGCACTACAAGCTCGAGAGCTCCCCAACCAGCGGCTTGGCAGTAGACAACAGTTATATCCTAAGCGACCTAGGCCCGGCTCGAAATCGACGTTCAATCTCGTTGTCTTGTAAATACATATACATTTGGTCGTGCATATTCGAGTCTCTATTGGTGTGCGTGTGTGTGTCTTTGTGTTTCTTTCTCGTTTCTGTACATAAGGCGTGAGTAGGGTCGGTGTGTTGTGTGCGTGTGTGCGAGAGTCAATGTTGTGTGCCTGCTCTCTCTCTCTCTCTCCCTTCGGTTGCTTCCGGTGTGCTTCCGGGATGCCCCGGAAATGGTGAAGCACAACTTCCTACGCTCCGTCACTCCCTAGTCCAAGACCCCCGTGGTCCCGCCTTTCTCCACGCACGCGCGAAACTTAGCGACATCTTTGGTGAACCCGACGTGAAAGGGAGCGAGGGGGGATGGAGTCGGTAGACGACGACCTCGCGGTGATGGTGGCCGAAGTGGTGTTGGGGTCGACACGAGTGGTGATGAGGCGAGAAGCAACGCAACAAGCGGTTGAGCGAGTGGTCGAAAGAATCGGCCGTTTCAACGGGGACAAAGTCCATCTTACTTGGAAGCCTACAACGCGGAAATGGAGGAGCGAGACGTGGACGAAGAGTTGAGGCTGGAGTTCTTCTGTCGGGTTGTCGCCATCCATATGCACGCGGAAGTGAAGGAGCTCCGACAAGCTCATAGTTCATGGGAGGCCTTTGAAGAGGCGCTCCTGCGTGCATATGGAGGACGGCGGAAGAGCCGGGGACGACACGACTTCGACCAGTGGGTCGCATCGGCAAAGACACACCGGGGCGCGACGAAGGCGTTCCGAGAGTTCGAGCAATGGCTTGCTCGGCTCTCGGAGCGGGAACAAGGTTTGGTGGGGGCGGACAAAGTCCTATTGTTCGTCAGGTCAATCGACCGAGAAGAACGGGAGGCCATGGGGATTGAGCTCGAAGACGACGACGGAGCGAATGGGCTTACGGAGGATTGGTCGAAGGTCGGAAGGGTGTGGCAACGGCTAGACAACGAGCGAGCCAAGGAGGCTAAGAGGAAGGGGCGCGACGACGTGCCATCACAGTGGGAACAGGCCAAACGGCAAAGAGAGTCGGCAAGGGTCGGCGTTGGGGCCAGGATTTCGGAGGCGTACGCAGCTCTCGAGGCGATGCTCGAGGAAGAGGAAAGATCAAGGCCGCAAGCCGAGACTGAGGAGACGGACTTGCCCCACGCGATGGCGGAAGATCGATATCACGGTACCACGGGAGAGGGTGAGGAACAAAACGCCCTCTCGACTTGCAGAAATAGAACGGCCAAGGACGAGGCCGACATACCGATTGCGGAATCGGATAGTTGGGACCAGCGGTTTCGGGCGTGTCAACCCGAAACCCCGAACATCAGACAAGCAAGCCCAGGCAGGGCTTGCGCAATCGGTAAGAAAACGACCGTCGACGACGAAGAGTCGATGGCTACGGACAAGGGCGTAAAACGGACAGGCAATTCTTTGTGTCTTCCCACACTTGCTCCCGAGACGATGGCAGTCGGGCCCGAGTGCCCACGTGAGTCCCAAGAGGAGGAAGGCGGCGGCGAGAGACCAAGAATCAGCAGCGAGACGATACGGGGAAGGAGCGGACGAAAGCCCCCGGACCCGATTTCGGAGAACTCAGCATTTGGGCCCATATGCCCATGTAAGACCGAGGAGATGGAAGGCAGTACCGAGGAGTCCTTGCACGATGCCAGCGAAGATGGATGGGAGATGGCCAGCAAAAAGGTCGACGAAGAGACCAAGGAACGACCCGACCGGGGACCGAACCACACGACGCTCTGATATGGGTGGAGCGTAATCCGGTCATGGATTGTTCGATCGGGGCCGCATTCGGCATAAAGGTGCCGATACGGGAGAGGGTGCGGGACGAGCCGCCCTCATTTACATGGGGAGAAAGACCGACAGGGCGAAGGTCTAGAATTGGAAGGAGGGTGATTAGAGGTTCGGACAGAGTCTGGCAAGATCGGCATCGGAGCCGAAACTCCGGAGATTAGACAATCAAGCTCAAGCGGGGCTTGATTGATCACACAACGGATGCTATCCACCGACACCACTAAAAGGGGCGGTGGCTCGGACGAGTTGCCGAAAGACGTTGTGAAATCGATTACACCACATCCTATCCGGAGACTGCGGCTGTTCGGCTGATGGGGCAACATAAGACCGAAAGAGATGGAAGATCGAGGCGGGAACGCAGCAAGGAGAGCGACGACCAGTTACGGAGGAGTACGGGCGATGAAGAGGAAAACGAAGACCGGTCCCATAAGCTCCTCACACCAATACGGCTGTCGGCCCGAGTGCCGGCGTGAGTCCTATAGGAGAGACGGTGGCGACAGGAGAACGGGACCCAGTAATCCGGAGAATGACGAATGGACCCGGACGAGAACCGGGCGGAGCGAACTCCCGGATAACCATTGCGGGAGGGAGGAAGAGAGCAGGCCTACGATCAGGCCGAGAACACGGTACGTCGGTACCACGGGAGAGGGTGTGGAGCGAGCCACCCTCTCGGCTTGCGAAGGAAAGGAAGACCCGGGATAAGGGTCAAGGATACGAGGAGCCCACGGAGGATCCTTCACACCAGCCAGAGACTCCGGCGGTCGGCCCGAGAGCCGGCGTGGGACATGGAGTGACGATCGGTGGCGGCGAGGGGACGAAGGCAAAGAACTGTGGATGGGCGGTTTTGTGAAGATCCTCCCACCGAACCGGTTGTTGGCCCGAGTGCCGGCGTGACTCCTATAGGAAAGGACGGTGGCGGCAGGTGAACGCGACCAGCCGAAGAGGCCGATGCGGAGGACGGAGGAGATAAGCGGCAGTGCCGCGACCTTACACACACCGGCCCTAGAGGCTCCGGCGGTTGGCCCGAGTGCCCGCGTGAGGCCTAGATCGAGGGGCGGTGGCGGCGGCAAGGCGGGAAAACCGAGGTCCCACGAAGATCCTCACGCCGATCCGGCGGTCGGCCCGAGTGCCGACGTGTGTCCTATAGGAGAGGTCGGTGGCGGCAGGTGAACGTGATCAGACGACGGAAG
Organism: Azolla caroliniana; assembly: GCF_043228905.1. Taxonomy (NCBI): domain Eukaryota; kingdom Viridiplantae; phylum Streptophyta; class Polypodiopsida; order Salviniales; family Salviniaceae; genus Azolla; species Azolla caroliniana. Next base: position 12,709,301 of record NW_028230442.1, read on the forward strand.
CGGAGAAAGAAGGTATCAGGCCAGCAAAGCGGCTACGAACCGAATCGGACCGACCGGCAAGGTCATGAGCATAAGGAAGTTCGGTCCTACGGGATTCCCACACCGAACCAGGGACTCCAGCAGTTCGGCCAACGTGGCAACATGAGACCGAGAGAGAAGGTTAGTGGCGGCGGGAAACGGGACCCGGCAACACGAAGGCAGGATTCGGCTACGCGGAAGACACGAGGAGAGTCGCAAAGGACTCCGGAAAAAGTCACATGAATTTCGGCAAGCAAAGAAACGAAGTCCGGTCCTATGGGACCCTCACACCGATTCGGAGACTCCGGCGGCCGGCTAACGGGAGTTGGCGTGAGACCTAGGAGAAGGACGGTGGCGGCAAGGAACAGGACCCGGCGACACGAGATAGCGGATCGAGAGTCGATAAGATGGGGGGAGGACGAAGTGCGAAACCCTTACAGGCCGGTTACGGTTTCAAAAGGGGCCGGTAGGGGCAAACACGGGGGAGGTGTGTCGGGCCGGAAAGGCACACCTGGGACGGAACAATAGTCTCGCCAGTGGCCATCGTGGGCCAGATCGAAGCGTGACTACGGAGACTCCGGCGGCCGGCTAACGGGAGTTGGCGTGAGACCTAGGAGAAGGACGGTGGCGGCAGGGAACGGGACCCGGCGACACGAGATAGCGGATCGAGACTCGATAAGATGGGGGGAGAACGAATTGCGAAACCCTTACAGACCGGTTACGGTTTTAGAAGGGGCCGGTAGGGGCAAACACGGGGGAGGTGTGTCGGGTCTGAAAGCCACACCTAGGACGGAACAAGAGTCTCGCAAGTGGCCATCGAGGGCCAGATCGAAGCGTGACTACGGGATGGTGTTCGGTACAGGCGGTGCCTGAAACGAGGGGACGGGTGCATAATGTATGTACTACACAGGGTCGGAGTCAAGGGATGACAAGACAGTCCGGAGGAGGATCCTCCACACCTGCTTCGTAGATCTCGGCCAGACAATCAGAATAACGAAGACTGACACAACAAGCCCGGGATGACGAGCTGGTGGGGGCGAGGGGACGACGGCAAGCGGAAGACTCAGGACCTGTTGCAGCAGCGCAAGACGGAAAGGCTCAAGCGGGCCACTACGAGCGTTCCTCGAGCGGAGGACATCGGGCATACGGATAAGAGCAGAGCATGAATACGGCCGAACAAGGGCCAACGGAAGTACGCATACTATGGAGATCGCGGCGAAGGACCCATCAATGGGTCAAACGAGCCTACGGGGAGGTAAGCATGAAGGAAGAACCGAAGCCGACGGTTAAAACCGGCAGCAAGCCGGGATGCGGATTACAGAAGACTGTTTCCTCACCGGCCGAAATCTCTCATCCTTCACCGGATTTGGCACGTTGTCGTGAAGAATTTCGGCTAGAGGCGGAAACCGGGAAACATTGGCTACCTCGGCGGGGTGCAGCGTGTGTACGCACCCATGTATATTTAGTGTGAATAACGAGGGGCCTTTATGGCGCCGAAGAGTAGTCAAGTCGGGACAGACGATCCCATGTAAGTCGGGATTTGTCCCACATTGTAACGCATCCCTTTCCTTGTTCTATAAAAGGAAGGGAACGCCCTTTGTAAAAGGGTTGCCCATTTTGCATTAGAGGGTATACCTTTAGGTTTAGAGTTAGTTTCTTCTTCTTCTTCTTCTCCTTCGTGTTCGCTTAGGGTTTGCTTCAGCTCGTCTCCTGCGCAAGACCCCTCTCGGCGCGACGAGCCCGTGAGCTCCCCGACGGCGGCTTGGCAGCTGACGACTACTGTAACCTGCCTTGGAACGGCTCGAAGCCGGGAATGTATTCTTTTTACATACATATATACGTCTGCGTCTGTCTGTGTATATTCGCGTCTTCGTTGGTGTCGGGTGCTTCCCCTTTCTTGTACTTAAGGGTGTGATTCGGGTTGGCCTGTGTGTGTGTGTGTGTGTGTGTGTGTGTGTGTGTGTATGTGAGTGTGCGTGAGTCGGTGTTAAGCGCGCTCTCTCTCTCTCTCTCTCTCTCTCTCTCTCTCTCTCTCTCTCTCTCCCTTTGGTTGCTTCCAGTGTGCTTCTGGGATGCCCTGGAAACGGTGAAGCACGACTTCCTACGCTCCATCACTCCCTAGTCCAAGACCCCGTGGTCCCGCCTTTCTCCACGCACGCGCGTAACAATGCGACAACGTACCGGTGGACGTGCGGTTAGGTGGGGGCGGATGTCGTGGAGAATTTCGGCCAGAGACGGAAACCGGGAAATATTGGCTAAATCGGCGGGGTGCACCGTGTGCACCCACCCTCGTGTAATTGTGTGAATAGTAGGAGTTAAGTCGGGACGAAGAATCCCATGTAAATCAGGATTTATCCCACATTGTAACGTATCCCTCTCCTTATTCTATAAAAGGAAGGGATGGTCCCTTGTAGAGGGGTTGCCCATTTTGTATTAGCAGGGTATACCGTTAGACGAAGAGACGTTCTCTCTTCCTCTTTCTCTCTTTCCTTTCTTGCTCTCCTCTACTTCTTCTTCGTTGTTCTGCGCATCGAGCACTGGCGTCCAGCGTTTCGGTTTTCTGTCTTGTACTCTATGCAAGCCCCGCTCGGCACGACAAGCTCGAGAGCTCCCCGACCGGCGGCTTGGCAGTAGACAACAGTTATATCCTACGCGACCTAGGCCCGGCTCGAAGTCGACGTTCAATCTCGTTGTCTTGTAAATACATATACATTTGGTCGTGCATATTCGAGTCTCTGTTGGTGTGCGTGTGTGTGTCTTTGTGTTTCTTTCTCGTTTCTGTACATAAGGCGTGAGTAGGGTCGGCGTGCTGTGTGCGTGTGTGCGAGAGTCAATGTTGCGTGCCTGCTCTCTCTCTCTCTCTCCCTTCGGTTGCTTCCGGTGTGCTTCTAGGATGCCCCGGAAACGGTGAAGCACGACCTCCTACGCCCATCACTCCCTAGTCCAAGACCCCCGTGGTTCCGCCTTTCTCCATGCACGCGCGAAACTTAGCGACACCGTGAAGGCTTCGGCAAATTCGTCCACGTTGGACAAATTCCAACATTTCGGATCATCACCTTGTTGACGGGTTGGAGATCTTGAATAAAGCATAAGGACCCGTTCTTCTTCGGCACCATAAACCATCTATTGGAGTAGGGAGCATTGGACTGCTCAAGAATTCCCATCCTAACCTTTTCCTTTAGAAGCTCAATCAACTTCAGAATGTGAGCTCTTGGAACCGGTATCGGCTAGAAGTTCCAAGGTACATGCGGCACCGTAAATATCACCATCAGCTCTATCATCTTCAGATCGGCACATCCGATTTCTTGTGGAGAGAAGGCGAAGGCTTTCCCATGTCTCTCAAGCATCATCTGAAACCTTTCTTCTTCTTCGGGGAGAAGGAAGTCATCCTTCCCAACTTGGAGTTTCCCTCTTGATTCGTCGGTGAAGGTATGGCCTATCCCTTTTGGGTCTCTGAGACTTGGATCCTTGGTAACTTCTTTCATCCTTTGCCAACTATCCTCAGGTAATGGAATAGCTACTAGCTTGACCTTCTTAACTACTGATTTATATTTTGTGTTTACTTTGACCAACTCCTCCATGACCCCTCATCGGCATTCGTCAATGGCGGTATACATGTTGATGGAGTTGACTACAATCGTATGTTGCTCATGAGGGCTCAAGTCCATGATATTCTCTATTTCTCCGATTGTATCGTTAAATGAGGCTTCCTCCATGACCCATGATATGTTGTCTTCTTCTTCTAATATTCCTTGTTCTTTTAGCCAATGTTCAAAGTTTTGAACTTGATGCTTCTCTCTCTCATTGAGTGTAGTCATCCCACATGCACCATTAGGTGCTAAATATAGTTTTCCTTCTTGCTTCTTTCTTCTTTTCGGGGACTTACTTTTTCTCAGACTATCTTTGCCCCATTCTTCAATAGTCCGCGTTAAAAATCTGAGGCCTCATCTCTAAGGCTATCTCGGTTCCTCTCATGATTCCCTCGCACTGTCAAGAATTGAACCAACTTTTGACCATCAAGACTCTTCACCCGAGCGAATGTTGCTCTACTATCGAACACCTTAGTCTCCATCCTTGATGATGTTATGTAGGGTTGCCCAAGAATCACCGAATGGGAAACCGAATCTTGCACAAAAAGTGTTGGTCGATCTCTACATCCCCGATTGTGACTTGAATGTTGGGACATGCTCCATAAAGATCTTCCATTGCCTTCGTCGCCGCACGAATCTTCCATCCATGGTTTGTGTTGATAGACCATCTTCCCTTCTTGTAGAAATCCGTCGACATGAGGTTAATCTCTGATCCGTGGTCTATAAGAACCACAACTATCTCTTTCTTCTCTCCAATCTTCACCGGAGTTTCCGTTGTCACTCTCGCCCAATGGAGTCGTGTATAATGACTGTCCACTAGATCTTCTCCTTTCTCTTCCGTTCTTGCCATAGTTATGGCATTGGTTGTCACCTTTGTCGAAATTCCATCTTCCTCATCTACTCGTTGTTACGTTTGATAAGATCGACGATGGTCTCGTGGAACTCCTTTGCAATTCCAAGTAGTTCTCTCAATGTAAGGTCAATATCCGAGCACTCTTTCTTCAAGAACCTTTCTTAAGTTAGTTTTTTTTTCAATATCCGACCTTATTTGTATGTTGGTGTCGATCTATCCTTCCCCTTCTTGGCATTCTCTTCAATGGGTTGAGTTGGTTCCTCGGCTCTCTTGTTTGAGCTTCCATCTTCTTGACGTGTGGTCTTGATCATCCCTTCCTTCTTCTTAAATTTTCTTGTGTCATGTTTCTTAGAAGGGCCTTCATCTAGATCAATCCTCTTCCGCTTCTCATCCACAAACACTTCGTGGGTTTCGCATATGACCTCTGCAGAGATCGTGTTGTTATCAACCGGATCCGCCCACCCGGTAAGGTCTCGTACATGAAGGTTGGCTAGCTTTGCATCACCCGAATTAATCTTCTCGTTTTTTTCATATTCGAGGACGGTCGGTCAAAACCCCATTCCCGGTTTAATCATTCTAAGCTTCTCCTTCCCGATTCTTATACCGGCGGATGCAACATAGTGTATAGCTTCAACATGGCTCGCATCGGCCTCATCTATGATTTTCTTTAGGCCCCCCCTACCGAAATTCACTTGCAAGGGCTTTCAAGTCTCACTTGAGTGTATAATGTTGCCAACCATGTAGACGAGGTTTTGTCGAATTGCCTCTTGAAGGCTAGCACAATCTTTCCTTGCATGATCAACATTATCACACCATACACATCTATATGGGTCTTTCCCCTTTGGCCCTCTGCAACTCATATTAGCTAATGAAACCGCTTCGAATTTTCGTGCCCACTCTTCAATGACAAAGTTCTCCATCGCTCTTTCAATCGGCTTGCTTTGCTTTGTCATCTCAGTTGCTATTGGAGCCTTCCTTCTTTGGACTACCGGGCCCACCATGTCGGAATCATCTAGCCATCGACGACGTTTGTCAAATCAATCACATGCTCTTCTTACCGCAACCCAATCCGTTATGAGACCATTGGGTTGTGCTTCGTCCTCTAATAGACTACCTAGTTCTCGTCTATCTTTTGCATCCACTACCTTTAAGAAGTACAAAACTTTATCTCCTTCGAGAAGTGTTTGGTCGGTTCTCGAGAGACGGTTGTACATTTGGTCAAATTCGGTGTACACTCCCGATGTGTTCATGTTCTTCCCCTTCTTCTCGATCCACTTCATCAACGTATGACGAGTCATCCTCGACGCATCTTCAAGCATATATTCAGCCAAAAGTGCCCTTTCAAATCCCACCCATGTTGTTTGGGCAGCTTGAATCTCCCTTATACGGCCTTGTAACCCAATAGTTACAAAATGCTTGAAGCTTGATATTTGCTTCTCTTCAATGACATCACGTTGTTGCATCTCCGTCTTATATGTAGCGACAAAATCCGTAATGTTTCTTCCACCAAATTGGCCCACTATCTCAACCTTTTGGTCGATGGCCTTTTCTAAGCTTGCATCATTATCTCGAGCTCTCATCATATGCTCAACAATAGCCACCAACTTTGCCACTTCATCAGCTTGGGTGTTTGACGAAGAAGCCATCTTCTAATCTTCTATTTCAAGCACTTGATCCTTCCTACCACCTCTTCACGTCGGGTTCACCACTTGATTATGTTGTGAAACTCCATCACTATGTGCAGATCGTGAGGTGGAACCGCCGAGGTTATGGACAGGAAGGAAATAGGGCTTACACGCACCACACAAGGAAGGCTTACACAAACAAGGCACGAGTATTCGAACATGTTTGTGAAAAGGAGAGGTGCATGGGCAAGCCCGAATCAACCCCTAATCACAAGGCGAACGAAGGAACGTGAGGAAGGCTTACACACGAACACACAAGGAAAAGGCTTACTTACACACACAAGAGACAGAGTTTCGAATGCCTTTGTGAAAAGAGAGGTGTATGGGCAAGTCTGAACGCTCCCTTGTTACAAAACACGCGAATACACAAGCAAGGTTTATACACGGGAGTCACAATTTCGAACGCCTTTGTGAAAGGAGAGGTGCATCCCTTGCCACAAGTCGCACAAACACACAAGCAAGGTTTACACATGGGAGAAACAATTTCGAACGCCTTTGTGAAAGGAGAGGTGCATGGGCAAGCCCAAACGCTCCCTTGCCACAAGTCGCACGAAAACACAAGCAAGGTTTACACATGGGAGAAACAATTTCGAATGCCTTTGTGAAAGGAGAGGTGCATGGGCAAGCCCGAACGCTCACTTGCCACAAGTCGCACGAACACACAAGCAAGGTTTACACATGGGAGAAAAAATTTCGAACGTCTTTGTGAAAGGAGAGGTGCATGGGCAAACCCAAACGCTCCCTTGCCACAAGTCGCACGAAAACACAAGCAAGGTTTACACATGGGAGAAACAATTTCGAATGCCTTTGTGAAAGGAGAGGTGCATGGGCAAGCCCGAACGCTCACTTGCCACAAGTCACACGAACACACAAGCAAGGTTTACACACGGGAGAAACAATTTCGAACGCCTTTGTGAAAGGAGAGGTGCATGGGCAAGCCCGAACCCTCCCTTGCCACAAGTCGCACGAACACACAAGCAAGATTTACACTAACACGCAAGACACATAAGTTTGAACGCCTTTGTGAAAGGAGAGGTGCATGGGCAAGCCCGAATGCTCCCTTGCCACAAGTCGCACGAACACACAAGCAAGGTTTACACATGGGAGACGCAATTTCGAATGCCTTTGTGAAAGGAGAGGTGCATGGGTAAGCCCGAACACTTCCTTACCACAAGTCGCACGATCACACAAGCAAGATTTACACTAACACGCAAGACACATAAGTTTGAATGCCTTTGTCAAAAGAGAGGTGCATGGGCAAGCCCGAAACGCTCCCTTGTCACAAGACACATAAGCAAATAAGCACAAACGATGATAACATATAAGACATGTAGATTCGAACAAACAAGTAAGCACAAATGACGATAACAAATAAGCACAATCAAGATTTACACATAAGACAAGTAGATGAAAGAAAACATTAGTTTATATCAATATAAAAGATTCTTTTATAATATAAGAACCATGTTACAATGGGTTGGATGCGAATATGAAGGATTGTTTATAAATGAAGGAAAGAAGAGAGTGGAGTATAGAAGGAGTTTCTTTGTTGATGATTCCTCTCGATGTTGTTGATCCTTCTTCTTCCACTTTCTAATTGATTAGAGCGTTCGCGTTCCTTCTCCCTCCCCCCCCTTCTTCACTAGAATAGGCTCTTATTTATAGGTTTAGGATTGCTTGCCTTTTTCCCCTAAAAAAAAGCTTGTCTATATGAGTCGACTTTTCTTTTCCTCACTATTTCTGTTTTCTAGCCCCAAATTTCACATACAAGATATTCTTGGAAAGCTCTTTGGGTTAGCTTTCTTATGCATCTTTTCTTTTCTAATTTGGACATCTGAAGAGGAAATTATGAGCTTGTTTCTCTACTGTGCTCCTCATATCCACGCGTGCTTTTTTTTTCTCTCCATCTTTTTCTCTACTTTTGTCTACTTTTGAAAACCGTCTCTAACTTAATATTCATCATTATTTATTGTAAGGCTCAATACTTTGACCATTTATTTATAAGGAATTATCTTTGGAAAATGAAAAAGTATTTTTTCTACCAATAAAGTTGACTTCACAATACTAGTTTATTTGAACTATTGTTTTACTTCTTTTTTAGGGTGGTTTCACAGTATGTGTTAGAAACATCACGACAACGCATACGCTTCCGCGCACGTATTCTTTTACACTCATGTTGTATGTTGATGACATGCTGATTGTTGGATAGGAACCGAAGAAAATCAGAAGCTTGAAGAAGTAGGCCATTCTTGATGAAGGATATGGGTCCGGCAAAGCAAATCTTGGGAATGCACATTGCCCAGGACCAGACAAAGAAGCTATTATGGTTGTGACAGGAGAAATACGTGACAAAGGTGCTCCAGAGATTCAACATGCAAGACGGGAAACCGGTCGGCTCGACATAGCCGACAAAATGCAAGTTATCCGGAAGTCAGTGTCCGAAATTGAAAGTGGAAAAAGCTGAGATGAATAAGATCGTGTATGCCTCGGTAGTCGGAAGCTTGATGTACGCAATGGTGTGTACAAGGTCAAACATTGGATACGCAATCGAGTGGTCAACCGATATATAAGCAATCCCGAAAAAGAGCATTGGACAGCGGTGAAGTGGCCACTTCGGTACTTGAAAGGTACCTTGAATGTGTGTGTTCGATTTGGCTCAGGTAAACCCCTATTAGAAGGTTATATTGATTCAAACATGGAGGCCGATGTGCATACCAACCGATCCATGTCTGGATACGTGATGATTTATGCACGGGGAGCCGTCTCGTGGCAGTCGAGGTTGCAGAAGGTCGTGGCATTGTCAACCACGGAAGCCGAGTATATGGCCACAACAGAAGCCGGCAAGGAAATCATATGGATGAAGGAGTTTATTAGTGAGCTGGGAATTCGGCAAGAAGAATTCTGACTCCACTACAACAATCAAAGTGCCATCCACCTTGCGAAGAATGCCTCCTACCACTCAAGGACCAAGCACATCTAGAGGAGATATCATTAGCTCCAAGAGCGAGTAGAAGAAAAGGAGTTTGCACTAATGAAGATCCACACGGCCGAAAATGGATCGGACATGCTGACGAAAGTGTTGTCAGTAGAGAAGTTGAACGAGTGCCGACAGAGGTTCAAATTGGTGAAGTACCCCATGCTTGAGTGAAGGGGGAGTTTGTTGGATAGCAGGTCCCTCCGGATGGGAAGTGGAGCTCGAATGGAGGAAACGGGGAGAACCGATTCCCATGGAGTCAATGAGTATTTCAGCCGAGGACGATAGGTGGAGGCGGAAATCGAAAATCGAAAATCGAAGGATCGATTTTATGACCGATTCGGGAGACTATATTTGTAAATAGTCTAAATGTGCCCCTTGTGGGCTATGTATGTAAATAACTAGGGCAAACTTTATGGGCGTTGATCATTATTGTTATATAGTTAAAGAAGGTTGTTGCCTCTATAACTTGTAGGAGAGTGTGTGTGTGTGTGTAAGAGTGTGAGTAACTCTGCAACCGTTGATCTGACGAAGGAGGACTCATAAGTCGTTGCTTTGAGATTCTCACTGTTGTATTTCCTCTCGATTATAGTGATTCTGTTTCTCGGGGTTTGTGGACCCCCGTGGTTTTTCCCCTTCGGGTTTTCCACATAAAAGATCTTGTGTCTTTGTACTTGTCTTTTCTGCCTTCTTGTTTTTTCGGTCTGTGCACTATCTATCTCAATTCTTTGCACCCGAACATTCGAAGTACAACCGGTTGTGGCCAATTACGATCCTAACACAATATTCTCGTTACAAGGAAGCATAAAGAAGTATAAAGGAAAAAGAATTGGATGATGTCTCTCATACTAGTAATTTGGGGATGCACGGAACAATTTTAAGGGACAAAAGGATGAGGTCACAAAAGATTTGGGGAAGATAGTATGTGCAATTGTGCTCGATCTCTCATAAATATGAACCCACTCAAATATAGACCAAATACATTTCAATCAACACCTAATTGACCCAATACGTGTAGGTGTAAGCCTAACTAATGACATAGCCTTGAAGGATATGAAGGCCTACTTTCATAAAGGAAGAGAGTCAAATCAATGTAGAAAAACTCTATTGTTTTTTATGAATTTCAAAAAACTTTTCATACATTAATTATAAGAACATATGACAAAACTTGGTATATACAAACCAATATCAAAATTATCAAATTTGTAGTAACATGTCTTATGGAAAAGTAGCAAACCGCAACTGTTTTGGTTTGGTTAAGTTCAAGAGTCTGACACACAAAACGTTTAAAGATGTTTAAACTTAAACCAAATCAATAAAAATTGTTTAAATAGAAAATGTTCTAATTGAACGGTAATAGGAATTTCCAAGCTCAAACCAAATGGTTCTCAAAATTTACAAACGCGATTCAATTTCGGTTTCAATGTAAACCAAATGGTTCAGTTAAGTTCAATAGTCTAACACTCAAAACGTTTAAAGATTTTTAAACTTAAACCAAATCAAACAAAAAATTGTTTAAATAGAAAATGCTCAAACTGAACTGTAATAGGAATTTCCAAGCTCAAACCAAATGATTCTAGAAATTTACAAACGTGGTTCAATTTCAGTTTCGATGTAAACCAAATGGTTCAGTTAAGTTCAAGAGTCTGACACTCAAAACATTTAAAGATTTTTAAACTTAAACCAAATCAAACAAAAAATTGTTTAAATAGAAAATATTCAAATGGTTTCTCTCATCCCCTTTATTTGGCATATGCATAGATCACTTTGAAAGAAGGGTTCATCATGCAAATGGCATAAAGCTAGCAATTCATAGAACCAACCATGGGTAGATAATTGATTATATTATTTGCCTATGCAACTAATGTGCTCGTCTTCTCGCAAGATGACTATAAAATTCTTTGGCATCTACCGCACGTCATTGAAGCTATTTGCAAAGATAGCAATCTATTTATAAATGGAGGGAAAGTGACATGTATATAGTAGTAAAAACATTTCACACTTTGATACAATGTTTTGTTTTTTACTACATTTCAGTTTGCTTGCCACATATTGCCAACATGATCCTATCCCTCCACACATCTCTCTTACAATTACAATGTGTATTCTCAATTGCAACAATTGATGGTCTAATTCTTGGGAATTAGGAGTGTTGAGCGGCAAGCTCAACCGGATCCGGATCGGCTAAATAAGCCTGAGCCAGATCGGCATACGGAAGGATGAGCTGGATCGGTGAGCCGGTGAGCTGGGGAGCCGGTTAGCCAGATCAAGCAGTAATCGGAAGCCTAGTAGCAGCCTAGACTACTAGGTAGTTAATGTCTCGTAGTTAGTGTCAGATGCTCGTGTGAGCATTGAAGTACACTGTACTTCTGTCAGTCCGCTTAGGACTTGTATGAATAGTGTTGTTGAGCATGTTGGATGTACAGAGCTTGAGAGTTAATTTTTTGAATAGAGTTTTATGTTCTGCTCTTTCTCTGTCTCTCCCGCGTACTATGTATATTCAAGCTCTCCATTAAACCTGCATTTCTGTTTTCGGTTTTCTATTGATTCCACACGTTATTCTTTTTACATGGTATCAGAGCGCGAGGGTTGAGAACCTCTACAGCCAACATCAGCATCTGAAGACAAACCCTAAGACCCGGTAAGAACAAAAAGAGAAGTGATGGACAGAGGATGACTAGCTCGCTCCCGGTGGAGAAGCTCGACAGATCCAACTACGCATCTTGGTCTTACAAGATGCACCAGTACCTGCTTGGGCATGGTTACTGGAGCTATGTCGACGGAGCTAACAACACAGCACCTGATGCGGCACATAAGGACTTCCCAGTGTGGGAACAAGCGGCAAGCAAAGTGATGTACTACTTTGCGTCTAGTGTCAGAGACCAACTGTTGAGCCATGTCCGAGATGCCAAGACGCCAAAAGAAGCTTGGGGAAACCTGAAGAAGGTTTTCACGGCAAGCACTACAGCCCGGAAGCTGCAACTCCGACAGGGGTTGAGCAATGTCCGACAGAAGCACATGTCGGTAGCCAATTACACAGCCCGAATCAAAGAGATCTGTGACTCACTTGCCTCTATCAACGTCATTGTAGAGGAAGATGAGATGGTGCAGATCTGTCTTAGGGGCCTAGCGTCTAAGTTCAGAGCGTTCCGAACGGCGGTATATACAAGGGAGAATACGCCATCATTTTTCAACTTACAGTCGATGCTCCTTGTAGAGGAGAATCACGCCGGTGCGTCAACAAGTGCACCCACCGACAACCGAATGTTGTACACAGAGGCAGATCGGCCCCGTGGGCGTGGTGGACGAGGCGGGTCGGGTCGCAATGGTAGCGGCCAGCAAGAGCAGGACCGAAGGCACAGAGAACGTGCCGACAGCAGTTCCAGACCCTCCACAAGCAGGGGGAGTCAAGGCGGCGCCAGAGGCCGGCAAGCAAAGGCCAACACGGAATGCTGGTATTGTGGTAAAAAGGGCCACAGAGAAAGCGAGTGCTAGAAGAAGCATGCCGATTCAGACAGATCCGGATCCGACAAGGCCTACAGAAAGAACCGGCAATACTCGCACTACGCAGAAGGATCAAGAGGATCCAAAACTGGAAAAGCCGGTAACGAGCCAGCCTTGGTGATGAAACACGAGGCTAACTCGATGAAGAAGAACACTTCCAAATCGGAGGAAGTGTGGTACATTGATTTCAGGGCGTTGAATCACATGACAAGCCACAAAGAGTGGTTCTCTTTCTTGGAGAAACCGGAACAACTGGGAGTCGTCGAAACCGGAGATGACACTCCTCACCCAATCGTGCATGTCGAAGAAGTCCCTTTGAGCCACGTCGGACAGAGGGGGAAGCTGATGAACGTGTTACACGTTCCGACCATCACGAAGAACCTAGTGTCAGTCGGTTAGATCGTTGACCAGGGGATGCAAGTGTGGTTTACGCACCTTGGGTGCTTCATCGAGGAAGAGGGCCAGATTATTGCGCAAGGGCCCAGAGATGGGAGGATGTTCATCCTCGACACCAATGACGCCGGCACTGCTTTGTTCACCAAAGGACGGAAGATTGAATCGAATATTGATCTCTGGCACAAGCGGATCGGCCACGTCAACTACCGGAGGCTTCAAGATCTGCAAATGAAACAAGTTGTTTTCGGTTTGCCGAAGTTCAGTGGCCGGAAGGTCCAAATATGTGAAGCCTGCCAACTCGAGAAGCAACACTGACTTCCATTCCCTACCGAACGAAACCGTAGCCATAACAAGCTCAACCTTATTCATTCGGATGTATGGGGACCGGCACAGAACGTTAGTCTTGGCGGGAGTCGATATTTCGTCTCCTTCATCGACGACTACAACCGGCACACATGGATCTACCTCATTGAGCGGAAGAGCGAAGTCTTCAAGTGTTTCTGGAACCTGCAAAGACTGGTTGAACGGGAAACGGAGAGGAAGATCAAGTGCTTGCGGTCGGATGGCGAGAAAGAATACTTTTCCGGCCAATTCAACAGTTATCTGCAGCAGAACGGAATTCGGAGAGAATTCAGCTGCAGGTACACACCGGAGCAAAACGGTGTGGTCAAAAGGAAGAACCGGTCGATTGTCGACACGGCAAGGGCAATGCTGGAGTAGAAGAGCATGCCCCATTTCTATTGGGCGGAGGCGGTGTCGTGAAGTTGACACTTTACGATGTGAAAACAATGTCAAAAATCTATAGAAGTGCATTTCCCATCTGGAGCTTATGACAAGGAGCATGAAGGAATTTTTGGTTCGTGAATCGGAGTTCAGAAGCCCAAGATACAAGCTTCGGAAGGATTAATGTTACTTGGGACAATAATGTAATTATGTCAAAAGGGGGAGTCAAAATTAAATAATGGTTATTTCTATAATTTCTTAAATATAGAACTATAAAATTGAATTGTAGCATCAATAAATAAAGAAAATAAAATAAAATAAAATAAAAATAAAAATACAACAGCCTTACATGAGGTGGTTTGTCAACCGCCTCAAGAGGGCGGTAGGGCGGTTGACCACCCTATATAAGCCACGCCTATGGTGGCTAAAGGGAGAGGGAGGAGGAGAAGGAGAAGGAAGAGAAGGAAAAGCGAGTGAAGAAGCTCGCGTGGGTATGGGATGCAGAGCTCGCCAAAGAAGATGGTGGCCTGCATAAATCAAGACAAGAGTTAAAGAAAAGAAAGTGAATACAAAAACGGAAGAAGTTAAAGTGGTGTAACTCAAACGCCTCTTTGTAAACAAAAGGTCGTGAGTTTGAATCCTCTTCAAATAACTTCTTCTGGTAATCAAATTTTGTAATATAAATTTAGTATATATAAAGTGAAAGAGAAAGACAAATAAATATCTCAAACGCTTCTTCTCAAATAGAGTTTGAGTTCAAGTCTTGCCAAGTAACTTTTGGCAAATAAATATTGTAAGTGGTGGTTTTACAAGTAAAATTCTTTTCGCGACAACGTCGCATTTATCTTGCCTTATTGGCTTCTTGTCATTGCACCATTTGCGATTACAGGTTTTCACCCCGATCATCCCCGAGTCATAGAACCCCGGCAGTTGCGACACACAACCACAATCTTCACGACAGCGGTCCGAATGGCCATCTACACCCAAAACCGGATCAGTGACAAGGTGTCCGCGCATGAGCTGTATTTCGGACGCAAGCCGAATTTGAGACACCTTCATATATTCGGTAGCATTGCATATGTGCATGTGCCAGATGAAAAGCGGAGGAAGTTGGATGCAAAGTCGGAGAAATGCATCCTAGTTGGTTACTCGCATGAGCAAAAGGGATATAAGTGTTATAACCCTCGGACAAAGCAGGTCCAAGTTAGCCAAGATGTTGAGTTTGATAAGACAGCATCATGGTATGCCTTACCGGCTCCAACTTCCGACCCCGACCCGATACCGGAGGATGAGACTAGTGAGCCTGAACCGGTCCAGTTAGAATATGAAGACCTCGGCACTCTAGAAGAGAGTCCGATCTCATTTCAGTTAAGTGGACCGAATGAGCGACTGAGTTGGGATGACCAGTCGAATGAGGAACCGGTGAGTAATGGAGACTCTGTCGTGCTCTCGCCGCGCATGGAACCGAGGAAACAGTTCACGCGCAAAGAAAGAAAGAAAGAAAGAAAGATATATTAACGTCTTCTAAGGCCAAAATTGGCCCATGAGACAAATGGTGTACAACAAAAATGGGATATTTACCCATTCATCGAAAGTAAAAATAAAAATAAGATAAAATAGAGTTTAAGCTAAATAGTTCTAAGAAAACAACAAACATGTTCTATATAAAAAACATGTTCTACAATGAGAATGATTCTATACTAGGCCTAATTTCATTTCCATCCAAGTCTCTCGAAGAGAAGCGGGGGGTCAAAGGGTTGCCATGTGGATGTGGCCCGTGGTCCGCATGTAAGAGGTACCCCAACCATAGCTTCGAGTCGACGTAGCTCACGTTCCCTTATCTTCTTAATCTTTTCTACTCCACGTTGACTTGTGTTGAAGCCCAACATCCGAGGACGTTTGGTTGCTCTTTGTATTTCTGCTTCCTCAAGGGAGAGGCCGAGCGGCATAAGTGTATCCACATTCATCGTCTCCCCATGTTCCTGAAAAATTACACTAGGTACATGTTGATGAGTAGTAAAAGGGTTATGATTAACACTTTGTAATTTATCCTCCCTATGTTGTTTTAGCTCTAAGATATACCTACCTAGTCTCTTTACACTCGGGGTATCTAATAGTTTGGAGAGGGTGGGAGAGGGTCCTAGTATGTCTTGGTATTCCGCCCGTATCTCGGCATAAGTTGGGCACTTGCATGTGAAGTGATACTCATCCTCTATCTCTATGTGGCATAACCTACATAGCCTTTCCTCTCTAGGGACTCTATTAGCTCGACCATTCTCAATCTCAAGTTGGTGAGATGATATCCTAAGTTGTCCAATGGCCACCCTTAGTGCATTTGATAAGAAAGTATCTAGGTATCTTGGTCATGTAATAAACCCTAACTTAGAGAAGTGCAAGAAGTGTTCCTTATAGTACACCATTTTAGATGGGAGTGGCTCTCGTGGGGTGATCCATTTGTATCGAGTGTAGATTTGCCATATTTCTTGGCGTATCACTTTATTACGATCTTCACGAGAGATTAAAGTTTGATCAGTCCCATGGTTGTACTTAAGGGGAGGTAGGTTATTAATGTCTATGCCATTTGCAAATAACCAACTCACCACAATGCTATACCAAGAGTTAGTGTCTCCAGACACATGTAAGGATCGGGATGCCTCAAAGGCTCGACGGGATATCCTATCTTGTGGTTGACTATGTATCCGATGAATAAAAGCTACCACTTGAAAGAGTGCTTCTACTAACATCGGGGGTAGGCTAAACTCCGCTCTAATAATGTCATGTGGTACTGTCGATTTGCTTCGGAGTTGACGTGATAACATCACCACTAAAGGTCTCTCCAATTGCGTCCACATGAAAGATGGTAGACCTGGAGCCCATACTACTGATGCATACATGAGGGACGGGGTCACTAATGAGTCGAAAAGCCATCCCTTAGTCCGTGGTTCTTGAAAGTATGCTTGGTGGCATTGTCTCTCTAAGAGTGAGAGGGATGCATATCCTCTCGTTAGCCTATCTTTGGCTGCCTGGGTCATCGAGAATTTACCTGAGCGAGCACTAAAAGTGACTCCCAAGTATACATAAGATCCCACCACCTCAACTAGTTTATGAGAGAGGATGAGGTGACATTTACTCCTAACTCTGGACGATGTATGAAAGATAAGGACTTTAGTTTTCGCTAGATTCACTACCAGTCCTCGTTGTGTACAAAAGTCATCTAGGGCATTAAGATGCTTTTGTAGGTCGTGTTCCGACTCCGAGAGCAAGACAATGTCGTCTGCGTAGAGTAAGAGACTAACTTGCGTATCCCTAATAGCCACTCCTTTGCCTCCCTTACGAGCAATAAAATCAGTGATCTCATCAATGTAGATCCCAAAAAGAGTCGGTGATAGGGGGCAACCCTGTTTTACACCAATGGTGCTAGTGAAACAATCGGATAGGCCACCTGGGCATCTTACGCGCCCACAGACTTGCTCATATAGGGCATAAATGGCCCAAATCATGTCATTTGGTATCTCCAAGCTCTTAAGTCTATCAAACAACCTCTCCCTAGGAATTGTATCAAAGGCTTTGCGAAAGTCCACAAAGCAACAATATAGTTTCTTCTTACGAGCCTTTGTTTGGTCAATTAAGCACCTAAGTGTGAAGATGTGGTCAATAGTGGAGAAGGCTCGTCTAAAGCCAGCCTGCTCAGGTGCTCGAAGACTTAATGTTTCCATATAATCACTGAGCTCCGCTTCCATTACTGCACCATATAGTTTAGCAAGCGTATGACCTATCATAATGGTCCTATATGTATTTGGGTCCATTGGGTCCCCTCCTTTATGTATAGGGGCCACAGTGTTCATGGCCCATTGTGGTGGAAAACCCTCGGCGAGGGCGCGGTTGAAGATTAGAGTGAGAAGGGGAGCTAGGCACTCTCGAGCATATATGATGTGCTCGGCTCGCAATCCTGTGTGGTCCATGGATTTCCTATGTTGTAATTTTTTTATGACCTTCATGACCCTAGAGGTCGTGAAAAGTGTCCCCATGGTAGGTCGAGGTGTGGAGGGCATTGGAATGGGTGGTTGGTTCGGGACATGGTAGAGTCTCTCGGTATATGTGTGCCAAATATTGGGATCCTCGATGGGTGTTTGTGGTCTCGGTTCCCGTAGTCTCTTCCATGCAAGGGCACAATCCCTACTCATGAGCATATGGTAGAGTTCCCAATATTGAGATGCTTCCCAAGCTCGTCTTTTACGACGTGTCATCTTGCGCATCTCTTTGCGAGCCTGTACTAAGGAGATAGTACCACTGAGTCGCGATACTTTAAGTTGTCTATACAACTCTCTACAATCCTCGTCATACCACTTGTTTTGTGGCATAGACCCTATTCTACTATGATTGGAGTCTTTCGTGTATGGGAAGCTACTAGTGGCGGCTGAGTGAAGGATGTGTGTGAGTTCTGTAGTGAGGTTCTCTAAAGGCAAGGAAGAATCAAACGAGGAAAGATGGGCTTGAACATGTCGAGAGTAGATGTCCGCGAGCTCATGCGTGAAATGTATTATAGTGTGATGGGCTGGTTTACTAGAGTTGGTGGTGTGGGAGGTGTCACATTTTAGCTCAAAGTATAGGAAGGTATGGTCTGCCCCAATGGGGCATGGGGCCACCCGGAAGGAGCTAACCATGTGGGTAGCTTCAGGGCGTCCTATTAGATAATCAACGGTGCTTTCCCCTCCTCCATGTGGGAAACATGTGAGCTCTTCCGAGCCCGGCCACTTGGCTAAGCCATTATATATGATCATCTGGTGTCGGCTTCCAAGTTCAAGCAGATGATGGCCAAAGCTTGTGGCATCCGCACCTTGATCCTTCGATGTACGTGTTATGCCTAAGGCTAAAGGGTCGACATTCACCATTTCTAGGTTTCTATCCATCTGAAATATTGTGCATTGTCGGGACTGGGTTCTCGCATTGAAATCTCCTACCAGGAAGACTTCCCCTTGAGAAGAATATCGGATTATGTCATCCGACAAAGGTTCGTATGGAGAAGGCCCATGTGGCGTTCCTTCATCAACTATACTCGCCTCTCCAGCCATATTGTAGCGGGACCCTTTCGGGGGGAAGTAACAAACTGCGATAAATATCACCTGATCCTTACTAGTGAGGACTTTCACCCACATAAAACGGGCTTCTGGGTCTGACTTTAGTATTTCTATCCTATTATTTATCTCTTTCCGAAATAATATCGCAACCCCCCCAGACCCTCTAGTAGTGTGTCGACGTGAGGTTTGTCTAAAGACAGATTCCCAACGAAAACCGTCAACTCGTGGCAGTCCTCGATTTGGGCTTTGATGTGTTTCTACTACAAAAAGTATATCAGATACTTTCAAAATCTCCTCTAGACGGCCAGGATGTGTCCAAAGTGCGCCGTTACAGTTCCATAAAGTGATCCTAAGTTTATTATCTGTCACATGGGCCACACGCCGTCAATTGGCGGCACGATCATTTATTATGACACGTCCGTCCCGGTAGAAAGCACGATGCCCCTCTTTACGAGCTTGTATGACTCGCGGCATACAAGTTTTACGATGCTCAATTTGCATCTTGGTCAAGTCTTCATCGAGGTAGATAGGCTCCCCGCCCAAGCCTCGAAGAATTGGTCCCTCCAGGTTTTAGAGAAGAGGAAGAAGAAGATGCCGGAATACGAAACCGGCAACGTTGAGTCGAATCGGAGCAAATCCGACTCCGGAAAAGAAGAAGGCGGATCTTCGGCAACAAAGACCGAACCGGCCAAAAAGGGCCTCAAACCGGGTAACGATAAGTTATGTCGGTCTTCCCGCCAGAAAACCCTCGTGAAGAGGTATGGGTACAATGAGTACATGATGCATCACTATGCGTACATGACCAGGGTGGCGGAAGTGTGTGAGCCAGAGAGCTACGCAAAAGCGGCAAAGGACGCAAATTGGCGTGTCGCTATGGAGGAAGAAATGCGGGCACTTGATGCCAACGACACATGGGACCTAGTCGACCCTCCCCAACACTGTAAACCGATCGGATGTAAGTGGGTGTAAAAGGTAAAATACAATACCGACGGTTCGGTTAACTAGTACAAGGCCCAGTTAGTGGCAAAGGGATATGCGCAAACCCACGGAATCGACTACTACGAGACCTTCGCTCCAGTAGCGAAGATGACGACGGTTCGTGTGGTGTTGGCGGTTGCTGCGACAAGGGGGTGGCATCTTCACTAGATGGATGTGAAGAATGCATTTCTTCAAGGCGATCTTGAAGAAGAGGTCTTTATGACCCAACCCCCTGGTTTCCAGTTAGAGATGAACAAGTTGACGATATGTCGTCTAAAGAAGCCACTTTATGGCCTGAAGCAAGCCCCTCGAGCTTGGAATGCGAAGATCATGCATCGGTTGCATAAGATGGGGTTTACGGCCTCCAAGTCCGACTCTTCGTTGTTCATTGGGCAAGGTTCGGATGGTCCAGTTTGCATCTTGTTGTATGTTGATGATCTAGTCATCACCGGACCCGGACTCGATGAAATCAACCGAGTCAAGTCCCAACTGTCATACGCATTTGAGATGAAGGACCTGGGGGACCTTCACTATTTCCTTGGGATCGAGGTGATCCGAACCCCCGACAGCATATTGCTCTCACAAAGACATTATGTGTTGAATATGTTGTACAAGTTCGGCATGACGGAATGCCGACCAATCTCCACACCCCTGGACCGGAACCAAAAGCTCCGTCTCGACTCTGGACCGGCCTGCGATGAGAAGCGGTTCCGACAAATCGTTAGAAGCCTTATATATTTGACAATCACCCGACCCGACATCAATTATCTAGTCAGCGTGATCAGCCAATATATGCAGAAGCCGACCGTGGAGCACCTTTTGTGCGCGCATCGAATTTTGCGATATGTGAGCGGCACGAAGGACCGGGGACTATTATACCGGCATGGTAGAACGGAAGAGCTAGTCGGCTACACAAATGCCAACTGGGCCGGCGATGCATCAGATCACCAATCCACCTCCGGCTATATGTTTTCCCTTGGTAGCGCGGCTGTTGCATGGAGCAACAAAAAGCAACCAACAGTGGCCCTTTTGAGCACTAAGGTTGAATACCAGGGTGCTACCGTTGCCACCTGTGCAGCCATTTGGCTTCGGCGACTGCTGCAAGACCTGCGGATTGAGGTACCAACCCCGATCCTGATCTACTACGACAACATAAGCAGCATGCAGCTCACCAAGAACCCTATATTCCATGCTCGCACAAAGCACATAGAAGTGCACTACCACTTCGTGCTTGAGCGTGTCCTGAGCGGTGAAGTCGAACTTCGGTATGTTAATACAGATTGGCAAGTTGCCGACATCTTCACCAAACCGCTCGGATCGGACAAGTTGCAGCACTTCACCGAAATGCTTGGTGTTCAGCATCTCAATGTGTCACACTTGAGGGGGAGAACGGGCAAAGACGCCAGAACGGGCAAAGGCAAAGAAACTGCCGACTGCGTTGGTGAGGGAAGAACCGACAAAGGGAGAGACAAGAAGAAGAAAGGAGCAGAGTTGACAAAGGAAGTTGACACATCCGAACAAGTCGGAACAAGCGGCAGAGTCAAGAAGGACAGAGCCGACCGGAAGAAGAAGGCCAAGACTCGGACATGGTCCGATGTGGTGAAGAGACTGGAACCAGAAGACGAATCGAGAGCAACCAATTCGGACAAGAGCTGGAACGAGTCGGAGACAACCGATTTCGGTTCAATAGATGGATTCGGAAGATCCGGATCAACTGAAGGCCAAGCAAACGAGAAGGCAGCGGAAGTCAACGCCAACACAAAGGAACCGGCGAGTCGACAAGTGTCAAAGTCACAGCAACGAGGGAGCTGAATTGGGCATGTTGAGCAGACAAGCTGACCAAGGAGGTCAACACACACAGAACCAAACGGGGTCGCGGCAAACAGGACCGTATCGGACGAGGAGCGTGAGCGAGGCGGAGTGACGCCAGAAGGAGCCGGGTGGAAGGACTGGCTGCCATGGAGACCGACACTACGATCCAACCTCAAGTTGAGCTTGAGGGGGAGTCTTGAGCAGCAAGCTCAACCGGATCTAGATCGGCTGAATAAGCCTGAGCCAGATCGACATCTGGAAGGATGAGCTGGATCGGTGAGCCGATGAGCAAGTGAGCCGGTGAGCTGGGGAGCTGGTTAGGGAGCCGGTTAGCCGGATCAAGCAGTAACCAGAAGCCTAGTAGTAGCCTAGACTACTAGGTAGTTAATGTCTCGTAGTTAGTGTCAAACGCTCCTGTGAGCATTGAAGTACACTATACTTCTATCAGTCCGCTTAGGACTTGTATGAATAGTGTTGTTGAGCACGTTGGATGTACAGAGCTTGAGAGTTAATTTTTTG
Source organism: Azolla caroliniana (assembly GCF_043228905.1). NCBI lineage: Eukaryota > Viridiplantae > Streptophyta > Polypodiopsida > Salviniales > Salviniaceae > Azolla > Azolla caroliniana. The sequence continues at coordinate 12,731,431 of NW_028230442.1, forward strand.
AATAGAGTTTTATGTTCTACTCTTTCTCTGTCTCTCCCGCGTACTATGTATATTCAAGGCTCTCCATTAAACTTGCGTTTCTGTTTTCGGTTTTCTATTGCTTGTGCACGCTATTCTTTTTACAAGTACACACACTACATGAAAAAACTCTCCAAAGTCATGCCACCAAATATTTTTATAGATGATTTTCACATTAATCCCATAATCTCATAAGTATTCTATTGCATTTTTCTAATTATCATGCTATTTATGCTATTAATCACAACGATAGTAACATTGCTAATCATGCTCATAATCCTCATGAAAATCACCTAATCCCTTAATCTTTAGTCACCAACCAATCCATCATGCATTTAGGTATTCTATTGAATTTTTCTAATTATTTGACCACCTTCATAAATTTGGGGAGATTGCAGCACGCAATTCCTGTTAATAAATGAGTAAAAGCATGGAGATTTTCACTCCAAATGATGAGATTCTTTATGATTGGAAAATTACATTCCAAATGCTTGTGATTTATAGGTTATAATGGCAATACCTTAACACTGCTTGAATATTTTATGTTTCTTGTTAAAGAAAATGATATATTAATCCCCATGAAGTCCTCATATAAAAAGATGTGAATAATATCCCCATCACATATCAGAAGACAATGCAAGCTTTAAAAAAATGTATGAACCCAATATCTACGAAGAATAGATGTAAATGAAACCACCACATATCAGATGGCAGCAAGCTTTTAATATAATGTTCAAAACCCAATATCATTGCAAATGATGCAAGGTTAGTGGAACAAGAATTTCTTATTGACAATCTCAACAAATTGTTTACAGAAACTATGCATAATTTCCAAGTCACGAGTATGTTAGCTACCCTCTGTATCTAAGGATCCTTGGTGATCCTCTGGGTTCTCAATATCTATTTCCTCCCACTCTCCATTATCTGGTATATGAGAAAAAAATATTAGAAACTTCATTTGAAAGAATACTCACGAAGACATCTTTAGCTAATTACAAGTTTAGCAAGCTGTTGACTTGGAAGACTACAATCTAATCTCTTCAGTTAGCAAGAAAATGAATAATTAACCCGAATTAAGTGTAATCAAAAGAGTAATACTGTATAGATATTAGCATATCAACAAAAAAATGAAATAAGATATATAAGTAATAATATGGTATGTTTGTTTAGAGTTACAGCTACATGAGGGATACATTAATTCAAAACCTAATAGACTTTCAAATAGAAAAGTAGAATACAGCCAAATTTAAACTGACCTTGCTTTAGTGTCAATGCTACCACAGCATCATTCTCGATCTGTATTGTGTAAAATGGAAGCATGTTAAAATATAGATTATTTTTTCTTTAATACCGAGCCATAAGGAACTGCATCTTTAACAAACAACAAACAGTAGAAAGGAAGGCCACATTACGGGGGAAAACACAAAGTAAGAAGGCCAGGTGGAAAAAATGGTCCATTGAAGACAATAAATTCCAGTTGTATATTTTTCAACAGAACATGTGCTTTATTGTCATTGTGAAAATATAAACCCCTCCCTCTTAGAATAAAGATTATACGTCAACGAATAGTCAGCAACACAACCTCAATCCGAGGTACAGTCAATAACAAGTAATTGTGCTCAACAATTATGTAATGCAAGATCTTACAAGATGGTTAACAAACAATCCAACAAGGTTGACAAATACACCGAAAATGTGTCAGCATCTGTACTTAGTGCTGTGGACTCTCTGGCAGGAGACTTGAATATTTGATCACGAAGATGAGCTTACATCAAAATATCTAAGAGAAAGTGATATTATTAATTAACATCTAACCTAGTCATATCTTTATATATGATCAGGATAGTCCTGGGAATGTGGCTGGGATGTGTGTCAATGGTGTTTTCCGGTTCTTGTGGAAAGACTCTTACACCTGTTGCATCCTCTGGTGTGTACAAATGTGTCTTGAAAGATGGATAGCCACCTGTGTCCTGCTCTAAGGGTATACATATTCTGCAGTGACGTGGCCCCCACATTCCAACTTGTGGCATTCTTTGAAGATGATGGGTAACTTGTTGGGAGTTACATACTGATAGTATATCTCATTAACACCATTATATTCTAGGATGCCATCTATCAGAGAAAATTCTGAAGCCTACTGCTTACTTTTTTATTCTGTACGACGATAGTGGGATAATTTCCAATAGCCAGAAGAATGAATAAGTGCAGCACGCAACGAAGGAACAGATGCTATATCTACCCTTTTTTCATTTGTCTTGCTCACTCATTTCAAATTCATTGTCTCTCGGCTTTCCATGTGGCACATTGAAAGCCACTTGACCGTTTTTCTTGAGATGACAGCCCATTTCCTTTTAAGGAGTTTTAAAATTCAAGACACTTTATTTAAAGACCTTGTTTTAAAGGTTTGTATTCTTGTAAGGCCTATCCACACCTTTCCAGCTTCACATATGATCATGATTCATGGACTTCCAACATGATAGGCACAGTTTCTGATCATTGGCATAGACCATGGCTAATTCATTTAATCCAATTTTGTTTTGGTAACTAGCTCCTTTATTTTGGCTTCCCAACATATAATTACATTGGATTTCCTTGGTCCGACACCTATGGACTTGTGGGGATTTCTTAGCATTTTGCAAATCCACATTTGTACCCACTTTCTGGGCTTTGGAATCAAGTCTGAAAACTCACCCATCATTGACAAGCTCTGGGATAACAGAGCACATTCTCTTCTAATCCGCAATCCATCTGCAGTCAGCAAAGATATGTCAAAGTAGCTAGTCCAGATATTAATAGGACCTGATTCTGAAGACAATTTGGAAAAATGGAGTATGTACAAATGAGATAGAGAAGCTGTTCATGCAGAGGAAATTCCCCATACGAAAAGTTTGAAGCCCTGATATGTCGTGAGCTATAGGGCTCTATGCTGAAACAAAGTTCCAACAAACAACTTTCAACGTGCTCGATGCCAACACCAAAAAACCGTGCCCATCGTGTGACATATCAAACACCTATAACTACATGTCAAGCTGGGACATGTTAAATCATTATCTCAATTGTACACTTCCCTGAGTATAGCCTATCAAGAGTCCAAGTGTCAACATGGATAAAGAGAAGCCAAATTGACTGAAATACGTATTGAAGAAGATCAATTGTATGTACATGAACATCATAGAAATCCAAAGTTGAAGGTGTAGAAATGTACATGTTGGTCGCCTAGTTGTCATCTTAAATCGATATGATCTTGCGCTGATGATATGTGGTACATAATGATGAGTGAAAGAGTACTGGATAAATGAATAGATTCTTCAAAATATATTATAGTGCTTTACATGAGTAATACCTTTCACTGTGTGCGGAATTGTGCATGATGAAATACAACATTTCTTTAGCACAAGTGTCATGCCACACTTTTAACAAAGAATAGAACTGTTATTACAAGATAATTTCACTACCATGTAAAGCCAAGCTCTAAGTAAGGGACCCAGATTAAAACTTGAGGCCATGGAAGAGGCATATGCACATAACCCAATTGAAGTGCATGTATGTGCCCTCCATAAGCACCATATGCCATGATTACCTTCCATTCATCACTGAGATTACCTAAATTCGCTCAAAGAATCCAAAAAATATGTCACAGTACAATACTTCAGAAAATAATACTGTAAAAACATGCAGCAATTCAACCCTTCACACTTGTGACATATGCATTCACTGGTTATGGCATTTGTCACTCGTGAATAACAAATATATGAAGTGCATGAGACATCACACATGGTTTATCACCTTCAAATATGTCAATCAGCTTAATATAATTCAAGGAAATGAAAGAATACAGCAAGGTAGCAACAGTCTCTGCTTCTGGCATATGATAAATTATGATAACTGAAATTCCAGCTCATTAAACCAGGAGGGAGTTGCATAATCAATCGATTATCTTTCATATTGTATTTTAAACAAGACAATTCTTTATATTTTACTCACGAAAAGCCACCAATCATATTACAAGTTATTCCTACAATGCACGATTGAGAGGAGAACAAGTTCTAGAACACCAGGAAATTGAACGACAATAAATATTCTTACTTGATGATCTGCTAAAGTCTTTGCATCTTCTAAGGGTTGAAGACGCGAGAGCAAAATTAGGCGCTGAATATCAACATCATGATCTGTAAGGACTTGTAACTTTGACTTGATCTCAAGGATGGTTTCTGATGGTTCACAATGTAAAAAGAAAGTTGTCTTTTTCCTCTTTACTCTTATGAACATAGCCTGGAACAAAAAACATGCACATGTTCTTTGGATATGGAAGAAAAAACAAAGGATACTACTTTAATAACAAACACCCCAAGCACTCTATTAGATTATCAAAAGAATGAACATCTTAGGAAAATCTCATCATAAGGGTAGTATTTGCATCAAAGGTTCTTTGAATCTCAAAACGACACAAACATTTAAGTTGCATTCACTCATTGACTTTATCTCAAAGATGTTTCACAACGTGAAAAGGAAGTTGTACTTTTCCCCCTCCATCTGGGAAGTTCGGACAAGGCCATAACTGCTCTTTGAAAACAAAGAAAAACAAAAAAGGTACGCTGATCCCTCCTATTGCATAGGATGCTAGCCTTAGATGGTCAAAAAGGGACAATGGATCTTCTTTTAAGCATAAATATCTCACCCTCATTGTTGCATTCAATCCAATGATCCATTCAAACAAATGTGCATCAAATTGATCATGTTCGATGATCAAACAACAGTGGTATGGAATGTACATCTCCATTTTACATTTCAGTCAAAGATCCATTCGACCAAATACGTATAAAAAATTGTCTGCGTACGATAAAAAATTAAACCTAATTTTCTCCAACATGAGGGAAAATTGCATATATAAGTAAGTCTTCCCGGTAAAGAGGGGACGTCAAAATCCTCATTTACTATGAGAAGAATGAAGGCACTCATTAACAATCAGAGATCCAGCGAAGCCAAAGTGTGAAGGCACACTCTGTTCATGGAAAGGGTAGAAGGAAGGAATTTTACCGTGTTTCAGAAGAAGAAGAAGAAGAAGAAGAAGAAGAAGAAGAAGGTGATTTGGATTAGATTCAGAGATCCTTTGGATGGAAAAGGAGATAAAGAATGCGATCTCATACTCTGTTTTCATGGCGAAAGGCACAATGAAAAAAATAAAAAAACGTAATCTTACTATATGCGCAGAAGAGGAGGAGGAGGAGGAGGAGGAAGCAGCTTACCATGGCAGAGAAGAACGATGAAAATACGCGCAGAGAAAAAAGAAGAGAAGGTGAAGGTGAAGGTAAGAGCAGGTGGAGATGAGATTTGCGTTTGCCTTTGCCTTTGCCTTTGCGTTTGCGTTTGCCTTTGCCTTTGCCGTGCGAAGGGGGAGGGGGAAGATTAGCCGTCGACAACGACACAACATATATGTATTAATGTATATGTATATGTATATGTATATGTATCATATATGTATATAATAATATATGTATGTATGTATGTATGTACGTACATGCTCCTCGTGTCTAACTACTACTACTAAATATTAAAGAGGCCAAGTGAGGGAGTCGCTCATCTAAGGGCGCGTGCGTGCGATCTGCACCATCCAATCCGATGTGGATAAAAAAAAGCTGCCAACGTCTGTCACCACGAGCCCGACTTTGTCACTAGGAGCACGTGCCACCAAATTTTCTATCATTGATTTCTTAACCAAGAATAGAATGCATGCAAGAATTTTAGGTGGAATGCCCTTGAAGTATTTTGGCAACATGATACAACCAAATAGGTCTTTATAGAATATGTCAAAAGAGTTATTTATTTAATGCTTGTCTAGTTCAAAATAGCTTGAAGACACATATCCATGAGTTTGCTTGGAATTTGGAAAGTGATTTTGTAGCTCGAAACAATATTGGAAGCAAATATTAGCTTATTTGTAGGAATACAAGTCAAAACAATGGTCTCGTGGTGACATGTTCCTATAGCCAAAGAATTAACAATGTTCTCATCATAGGGCCCCCATGCATCCTTGTGATTTGCTCACTTCTTTTTATGGCTGATCGTTTTTCTATTTCTGAGATATTGGGGATTGTGTCATAATTGGAATATGCGCAACTCTTTTGTATTCGATGGTAGACAGAGCTCTCTTTTTTTATAGCTTTCAAGATCTCATTTGCCAAAAAAAATAGAATGGCAAAGCACCACCACTTCTCCCTAGATGGTCACTTAGCTTCCACAATTACTATGTCATTGTTTTTGCATTTACAAGTTACAACATGATAAATTCTTGTCTTTTGCAATTGCAGAGCTTTTACCCTATGATCCTTCTAATAAGCATCGAGCCCTTAACACTTTTGTTCAAGTAAAGTTAGCTCTAGCCTCTTACCATTTGGTCTATGTTTGATTGTCAATTTAATATGCAACTCACTCATGTTCAAAATAAAGTTAACTCTCATCATTTCAGTTTTTTCTTGGTTCTTTGACTTTATATCATGGAATACTACCTCCAAATTATGAGCCAACACAAGAAGAAATGACACAATAACACATTCACATTTCCAAACTCACTCATTTACGTTCACAATAATATGCAACTCACTCATGTTCCAAGTAAAGTTAACTTTCATAATTTGGGCTTTGTCATGGTTTCTTGACTTTATACCATGGAATACTCTACCTATGGATCATTGGCCAATACAAGAAGAAATGACACAATAACACATTCACATTTTCAAACTTGCCAAAAGCATTGGACACCACTTGGAATTTCCAAGATTAAATTATACATAGCAAACAACTACAAAAGAGTACCAGAAACAATGCCACCTATAACATTTCAATTCCACATGAAAGATTCTATATTAGCATGTAAAATATATTACCATACATACATCTCTCTGGAGTACCATTATCAATATATTACCTTACCACACACAGTAGAAACACACTGGAACTGTGTTCTCTCCACCACCAAAGCAATACTGATGTGATTGAACAACAATGAATCCGAGGTAAATGAGCATATGAAAATGTGGTATGTTTTGCTTAGATTTTCAATATGTCATGAAAGATTGCAACTAATATGTCTGATATCGTCGTGAACTTCCACCAGTATTTGTTCCTGTACCAAGTCCATGTCTCTGAGACTATGAACCCCGACCGAAACTTCGGTGATCTTTGTATGGAGCAAAGCTCGTGATAACTTTCAACTACGAGATGCTTCCAAATACTACCTCCCGAGTCCTAGGACAACACTCAATATTCAGGTCATCATTTCCGCATCGCTCAACTTGCAAATGATTATCTGATCTTTGCTCACAAAACTTGGTGTTTTCGATTCCTTGATAGAAATTTCCCAAAAATCTACATTCGCAAGGTTTCGTTTGAGCCTATATGAAGTGAATAAGCAAAGAATGTTGATGTTGAAAAACCAAGAAGATCATTAAAATGGACAATAAATTAAGAAAAGCAAATACATTAACAACTGACAAAGATTGATAATAATTAAGAAAGATATGTAACACGGGTATGTACATATATACAAATGTGCTCACAAATGCCACATAAGGTCAAGGTTACAACTTACGAGTCATGACACACACACACACACACCTATACATATTTAAAACTATCCCATGCTTACGACTTTAAACATAATCCTTGCTTTTGCAATTATTTCTTCTATTACTGCTAATAGAATTTTTTAAAGTATTATAAGAAATAACATCAAAATCAAGCCTTTGGGAGTCTTTGCTCAAGGTGTTATATACCTCCATGATTGTGATACATGGAAGAAATGCATTTTATATACTATCCATGCATAGCGCATCAACCTTATATAATCAATTTATGTACGTTTGGAAAGTTCAACAATACATCTACTCCATTATGGATCAATTTACTTTAGACAAGTAGATACACACACACATATATATATTAGCTTAAACTAGGATAGAAAGAACACTACCAGCCCGTAGCATTTGATCTTGCATTTCCAAATAATGCAGTGCATAAACATCTTGACTGAAGCCCAATAAACTTTCAATATATTTGGAAAGTTCAACGTTCATTATGGATATATGTATATATAAAGAACATACTTGAACATTAGATCCAACAATTAAGTTGGGGTTGTCATATGTTTTTCCTTCTTGCTTTCTTCTCTCTTGCCATTTCCTCCTCATTGCAAGCCCAACCTACATGGTAGACGTTGTCGTGAAGTATGAAAGCTTCACATTAAAAGTCTACAATCAGATAAATACGTAACTAAAATAACATTTGATAATGTTTTATATATAAAGATAATATTAACAACACATATGTAAAGAAAAATACTATATATATATAGATAGATAAATATATTATGTTACACGAACAAGAGAGGACTTAAACCAATAACCCCACCCTATGACTTTCAAATCTTACCATTTACTCTATACTAATAATATATTTGCTTCATGATATAAAACGACGTTACATGTTGTAAATTCAATAATGTTTGAGAGACTCGAATCCACAACCTCATATACCAAATTCAACACACCTACCATTAGGCTAGGTGCTTTGTTTTCAAAATTATATTTTCATGTCTATTCTTATCCCATATATTTTTTTCATACATGAAAGCTCAAATGAGCGAGATGCCTATCATGCATCACATGCATTTCATGCACTACATGCATGACTTGTACCCTCCAATGCATCATATGCATGGGGGCACCTATTTAAATGGTGAAAGAGAAGATGAAAGGGGAGAGGTATGAGATATCGATCAAATTATGTATTACATAAGAATACCATAAAAATAGAGACGTGGTGGTCAACTCTCAACAAGAGGGAGGCGGTTCGAGCCTTATCTTCATCAAAATATTGAAGTGAAGATTGTAGTGGTCTATGATCAAGAAAGAGAATAGCGATTACCTTGCAAGACAAAGTTCGGAGGTTCAACGACGTGCACAATCATTTTGTAACTCTTTCATGAAAATGATTATAAATTTCATACACTTTCTCATATATTATTTTATATCTTATCTTGTCTTATCTTATATTCCTTAAAAATCCTATTTTGTCATATCTTATTGATCTCTATTCACTCCATCTCTACTCTTTCGTCTCTTCCGTCCATAATCCCAGTGATTCCTTCCTCACTTTCACGTTATCCTTTGTGTGTGCAACGCTACGTTGTCGTGATGTGGCATGTCTAGTGCGAGAAAAAGTCAAAAATTGAGGATCCACACACATTTCACGAATACTTGTAAAAATAAAAATAAATAAACCTAGGTCCCAATGGCATTGAGTGCATGTAGAGGGTTGCAAGTAGGATTTGAACCTTGCACCTCTAAGATAAGAGGCAATTTCCTTACCACTAAAGCTACTACTAAGTGCTTTAGATGTTCTATATTTCTTTCTCATATTCAGTATTCCGTAGGAAACAAACGAACAAAACCATGTACACAAAACCACGGTTTTAAGCCCATGGTTTCCTGCATGTCACAAAGCAAAACTGTGTGCATAGAAACCATGGCTCCAAGCCCATGGTTTTGTGCATGGGCAAACCTATAAAACCCCTAGTACGGCTTGTGTAAGGGGGGACTCAATATGATATGACCATCATCATCACCATCAATAATATAAGCTTCTATTTCTTCTTCTTCGCATCTATCTTGTAATTATTTATCTACTTCTCAAAGTGTACAATCTTCAATCTTCTCAAGTGTAATAGGTCTTCCTCCAATCTTACATTCACATTGTCCTCTTCTCAATACCTTGACGGACATCCTCCTTGGTCCAAGACCCCGGTGGTCCCGCTCAAGCGAAGCACGCTCGCACGCGCATCTTCGCGACATTTTTGGTGAAGCCGACGTGAATAGCGGTAGGGGAGGATGAAGCTGGACGAGGAATATCTAATGAAGGCAATGTCAAAGATGATGATAGAGTTTTCAAGAGAAGGGAAAACACAACATGCGGCCCAACAAGCCATCGAAAGCATGATCAAGCGAGTCGGGTTTTTTGATGGAGGCAAAGTCCAAAAATTTGCAAAGGCCTACAATGCCGAAATGGATTCAAGAGGAGTGGATGAAGCAATGAGGCTGGAGTACTTTTGTCAAGTGGTGACCGAACCGATCTTCGAAGAGATTAAAGAGATTCAAAAAACTCACGATTCGTGGGTGTCCTTCAAAGAAGCTTTACGAGAATCATATGGTTACGAATAGCGAAAGGGACAAGGTCTGTATGAGTTTCACGAATGGGTGTCATCGAGAAAGACCCACCAGAGTGCTATGCATGCATTCGTTGAGTTTGAGTATCGCTTCGCTCAACTCTCGGACCGGGATCGAAGATTGGTGGGGGTGAATAAAGTTCTGATGTTTGTAAAGTCAATCGATCGGAATGAAAGGAAGGCCATTGGAATCCAACTCGAGGATGACAATGGTGAAAATGGCCTCACTGAGGATTGGGCCAAAGTGGAAAGGGTATGCCAACAACACGATAAGAGGGAGATGAGACTCTCATCGACAACAACACAACCCACAAGGGATGCTCAAAGGAGAATGGGATGTGGCAATAAAAACCCACTGAAGGAAGAAAGCTCGAAGAGGGAAGCTTCGAAAGAACTCAACATAGAAGCCTTGATGAGAGAGGCATTAATGAACTTAAAGGCACAAGTCGAGGTTGAAGAGAAGCTGAAAACAAAACCGAGGAAAATGGTGATCGACGAAGAGGAGACCTCCCGACAAATGCAGACTAATGGTGCGGCCAATACGAAGGCCCAGGTTTGGTATGACAGTACCATGGGAGAAGGTGTAAAACAAGCCACCTTCTCAACTTATGGAGGAACGACGGTCAAGAGAAAGGCCGAAGACTCGAGAGTGGGAAATGCTGCTTTAAGAGTGGACGAGCATTTCGGAACACATGTTGTGTCCGAAATATCGAGTAATGAAGGTGCAAGCATGAGGGAAGCTTGTGTGATCAAGGGATGTAAAGAGTGCAAGGTCGACGTGTTTGAGGTGGTAGCCACGAGGAATGACATCGAGTCACAGATGGCTAAGGAAGAGTCCACGGTGAATGACCGTGTCGAGACTTTCCCAATACTTGATCTAGAGACTTGGGCAGTTGCGTCCGAGAGCCAACATGAGACTCAAGAGACGGAAAGTGGTGGGGAAGAAAATATTGAAGATAATGTGAATAACAACATTGAGCGAAAGATGGCTACGGATGAGAAGACGGTGACCGATGGTGTCGAGGTTCTCCCCACAATTGTTCCTGAGACTTCAGCAGTTGTGCCCGAGTGTCAACGTGAGACCGGAGAGACGGAAGGTGGCGGCTGGAAATCGAAGGACCGAAACAACGATGAGGAGGATGGCCACAGACGAAGGAATCCCTCCACACCGATTCTGGAGACTTCGGCAGTTGTGCTCAAGAGCGAACATAAGACTGGAGAGATGGAAGGTGGCGGCGAGGAGATGAGCCTGGGACGACGCCAGCGCATACGGAGGAACGGTGGCCAACAAGGACGCCAAAAACAAAGCTACAATAGAGTTCGATGAAGAGCCAGATAGCGGCAAGAAAGGAAGAACCAGAATACAATCCGGATGGAAGATGACGCAGTTGGTATTCCGACCCGAACGAGAGTTGATCAAACGGGCCCGACCCAACCGAAAACCGGTTGGAAACTGACCCGGACGAAAGTCGATCGTCTGAGTCTGATTCGGCCGAATGCGAATCCGGAGGAAGGCCGACCAAGCCAGAAGCTGATTGGTCGAGACAGACAAAAGTTGAACTGGCCTAGGCGGAGGTCGAAGCAGACGAGTTGTGACACTCGGTTGAGGCTAGTGAGCATAAGGAAAGGCAAGCATGAGACGAGAAATGATGATAAAGGAAAGTTAGGTGACCAAGGAGATGGTCGAGATGAAGGTGGCACATGCATGAGGCATGAAGCGTTATGCTCGGGAGGAGCAAAGGGAGCCATGTCAACTAGACATGGCAATAAAAAAGGTGAGTGAATGATATGGTGGATCGGATGGCAACGACAGTTCGAAGTAGACGACAAAAAGACGGTGCGGACGAGGCGCAAGAAAGGAGGAAATCAAACACCAACCACCTTTGACCCTTCCACATCACTCTTTTCTTCTTGGCACATACCGGAGGATGTGCAGTTTGGTGGGGGTGGATGTCGTGATGTGGCATGTCTAGTGCGAGAAAAAGTCAAAAATTGAGGATCCACACACATTTCACGAATACTTGTAAAAATGAAAATAAATAAACCTAGGTCCCAATGGCATTGAGTGCATGTAGAGGGTTGCAAGTAGGATTTGAACCTTGCACCTCTAAGATAAGAGGCAATTTCCTTACCACTAAAGCTACTACTAAGTGCTTTAGATGTTCTATATTTCTTTCTCATATTCAGTATTCCGTAGGAAACAAACGAACAAAACCGTGTACACAAAACCACGGTTTTAAGCCCATGGTTTCCTGCATGTCACAAAGCAAAACTGTGTGCATAGAAACCATGGCTCCAAGCCCATGGTTTTGTGCATGGGCAAACCTATAAAACCCCTAGTACGGCTTGTGTAAAGGGGGGGGCTCAATATGATATGACCATCATCATCACCATCAATAATATAAGCTTCTATTTCTTCTTCTTCGCATCTATCTTGTAATTATTTATCTACTTCTCAAAGTGTACAATCTTCAATCTTCTCAAGTGTAATAGGTCTTCCTCCAATCTTACATTCACATTGTCCTCTTCTCAATACCTTGACGGACATCCTCCTTGGTCCAAGACCCCGGTGGTCCCGCTCAAGCGAAGCACGCTCGCACGCGCATCTTCGCGACAACGCTTCTAGGCAAGCCACGTCACGACAGAATTTGGTGAACTCGACGTGAAACGGGGAAGTAGAAGAGACATCTAAAGTAAAGATCAACATCAACATGGCAAGTACGAGTACAATGGATCCGGTAATGTTGTTTATTGAAAAGTTGAATCAAGATCGATTATTTCATGCCTTACGAGAAGTCCGAGAGAAGATTGGTATGTTTGATGGCACAAATATTTCGAAGTATGTGAATATATATTATGATGAAATGGAAATGTCTAGTATAAATGATGTCAATATGATAGCAAACTTTTATAAATTAGTGGAAATGGAATTAAGAGATAGAATTCGTGAAATACAAGCATTGCATAGTTTGGATTGGAATGCATTCAAAGAAGCACTTATGTCTGAATATGCTCGTGAGGATTTCTCTCGAGTTACTATGCTTTCATTTCATGAATGGATCTTAAAAGAAGATAAAGGGTTATCTGTGGCTGACACAAAAAAAGAGTTTGATAGGATGTATGGACACTTAAAGCCAGAAGAAAGAAATTCTTTGTCTTGGCAAAAGGTTGCTTTATTTTTGCAGGTAGTTGACAAGAGATATAGAAAAGAATTGGAATTCATGCTTGAAGTACCAAATACTGAGGATGGTATAACTGCAGATTGGAATGAGGTAACAAATTCTTGTAATAAATTTATGAAAAGAATGCAAAGGAATGGTGCAATGCTACAAATACCACATGTGGGAATCACACATCGTCTTGAGCAAAACATCGAAGTTCAAAGACTTGTTTGAGAACCATCACACGAAATGGTCCATCAACCACGAGAAATGATCGAAACTAAGAGTGAGTCTTTGCTTGATGATTTAGTTCAAAGTATGAAAGATCTAACAATTAAAGTGGCAAAGCTTGAGAATGGTCAAACTTCGAGGTCAAGGGAACCATTTCGACCTCGATGCATGTGATGTGATAGTCTCGAACATCGATTACGTGATTGTGCGGAATATAAAGACATGGAAAATCGAGACTTGGTGTATTGGAAAAATGGTAACTAGAAGTCCACTTACAAAGAACTTTGGTGATGGTGGTGTTAAGGTTAAATTTGAAGAAGCTGAAGCAAAGAAGGCTTCTGCAATGTACTACTTGGCAGCGGTAGGAATGCGGCTTGATGACATGCCATCCCGATCATCATTCTGGGAGAAGGTTGTAAGTACCGCACAAAAGCAAAAGATGAAGATGGAAGACCTTCGTGTTGCCGGAAATTCTGTAAGGAAAAACACTGGATGGGATGTTCCAGTAGATGCTATGACGGTCTATGCTCAGATGGCAGAACACCAAGAGCATGAGGTTATAGTGGAAGAAAAAAGGAAAAGGCCAGATGATGAGATTGGCTCAACAAAAAAGCATGAGACAAGAGACAGCAAAAGAAAAGAGATGGACGCAAAGGTCGAAAAAGGTAAATCTGGTCCTTCATTCAAATTAATGTCTGATATTGAAAAGGATACAAATTTAAAGAAAGTTTTAGAAACAAGAATACTAGACAGTCGAGTAGAATTTACACTAAGAGAAGTGTTAGGTATTGCAAAAAAGGAATTTCATGATGAAATAATTGATATTGTGCGAAGAAAGAAGCAAGTAAATGAGCAGGTTAAAGAGACAAATCCGAATGTGGCATATGAAGTGGTGAGCAACGAGTCAAACAATATCGTTGTTGACCCTCAACATGCATCAACCTCAATGATAAATTCAACAGATGTAAGAAGCCATTACTCTCGCAAATATTGGGCAAGAGCCACTACTGAGCATCATGTGAAGATTGGAAATGTTCTAGACCCCGTGATGGCACTTATTGATCATGGTTCTGAAATAAATATAATGAGTGCTGATTTTTACAGGAAAGGTAGATGGCCAATTGATACTCAACATGGTTGGCAAGTAAAAGCTGCCACATCAGTCATGGAAGATTTATTTGGTGCATGCCCAAATATAAAGGTTACTATTGGTGATATAGAGGTAGATCAACATTTCTTTGTGCAGGAAGGATCTACCTATCCAATAATCCTGGGGCAACCATACATTACAGCAGTACGAATGGAGACCAAAGTCCTCAACAATGGTTCTGCCTATGCAAAAATCCGTAGCCAAGATGGACGACGAACTGTACAATTTATGACAGTTCGCCCAAATCATGAGAGGAACACACAAGAGCTTCGTGATCATTCAATACCAAAAGACTGTGATGATTTTGATAATCAGGTTTTTGACTAGGACTGTTGCGAGTGAGGGTTGCAATAGTCCCATTATTAAAAGACCCTCATATAGGGCATTACAACATATGAATAAGTCATTTCATGTTTCTGAAAGTGGTGCTATATGTGTGACTAGGATGTATGAATGCAAGATGAACTTGAAAAAGAATGCTAATTTGTTTCAGTAGGCATTGAAGGATAATGGAGTACTTGAAATGGAAGAGCAGATTGAAAGTGTTATGGACGAAATTTCTTTTGCAAATACTTTAGAAGAGTTAGAAATGTATTTGAAAGAAGATGATGAGAATGTTAGAAAGATACATGTAAACTCAATTGATATGTATTATGAGATTGATAGGTATAATTGTAAATATGAAGAAGTAGAAAGTTTATGTAATACAAAATACAAAACAATAGATAAAAAGGTCAAACCTGTTGCAATACCATTACCTATTGGTAGTGAAGAGAAGATGGAGGCAGCAGCAACCGAGCCTATGCTTCGACCAATAGAGAAGATCAGACATCACTTCACTTCGGAGACAATAAATAACTTGAGAATCGGAAAGGGTGAATTTCTTCTGCAATCAGAGATCGCGACATTCAAAGAAATGATCTTTAGGCATGGGAAAGCGTTCGCATTCAAAGCTGAGGAGATTGGTTGTGTAAATCCAAAGGTGGTGACGCCAATGGTAATATTTACTATCCCTCATATTCCTTGGAATTTTAAACCTATTGCAGTACCGAGAGCTCGATTACCTCAATTGTTGGAGCTACTGAAGGATAAAGTCAAGATGAAGATTTTAGAGCCTTCAAATGCACCATACTCCAATAGATGGTTCACAGTTCCAAAGAAAGATGGTTCTCTAAGATTCATTCAAGATCTACAACCAGTCAACAAAGTCACAATCCGAAATGCGGGAATCGGACCGATCGTTGATGAATTTGTGGAAGCATTACTGAAAGCACCAGTTCTTCGTCAACCAGACTACAAAGGTGAAAGACCAATTATAGTAACAGTTGATACTAGCCCAATCGGGATCGATTGGGTTATCAACCAAGAAGATGAAGACCAACATCAATATGCTATCAGATTTGGAGCAAAGATATTAAATGAAAGACAAAGAAACTATGCACAAGTTAAACGAGAATTGTGGGGCTTGCTTACTGCATTAAAAACAGATAGAGATTACTTGATCGGAGCAGATGTAGTGGTTGAAACAGATTGTTTGCCACTCATTGGAATGATAGCAAGTTGCACCACACCGGATATTGCAATGCTTCGGTGGATTGCATACATTAGAACCATGAACCCAGAATTACGGCATATAAGGGGCAAAGAGAACCCAGTCGCAGATATGTTGTCAAGAGCAAGGTTCATAAATGAAAGGGTGATGCAAGCTGAAGATAAGAATTGGGCAACTACAAGCCATCAAGTTGCTCATCAAGTATCTATTAAGCCTCATGATGAGTTTAATGTAAGTATAATGTTCAAAGATGTGGAGTATGAAGGTCAATGGTTAGATATAGGAAATTTTCTAAATACTCAAGAAGCCAACCCATCATGGTCGAAGAAACAATTAAATGAATTTTGAAGACGAGCATTCAAGTTTTTTTTACATGAAGGGCATTTATGGAGGCGTCCAAAAAGACCAACCAAAAATCCTCTTTGAGTTATTTGTAAGGATGACATTAAGAGAAAATGAATTAATGAATTCCATGATAGTTTGTGGGTAGGACATAGAGGCATATGGGCGACATTTATGAAGTTGAAAGAAAAGTATTGGTGGCCACATATGTATAAAGATGTAACGAAATTTGTGGAAACCTGTGAGGTTTGCCAGAGGTATTCAACTATCCGGTATCGAGATGAGCTAAAACCAACATATTCATCATCAATGCATTATAAATGGATGGTCGATCTAGTGACAATGCCACTTGGGGAAGGTCAAATGCGATATTTAGTACTAGCAAGAGAAGACCTTACAAACCAAGTAGAAGGAAGACCACTACGACAAAAAACAACTAGAGCTGTATGTAAATTTTTGTTAGAAGATGTAATATGTCGTTACGGGTGTATTGGTAAAATAATTGCAGATAGAGGAGAACTCGACTCTAATGAAGCTAGAGAATTCTTCAGCCGAATAGGGGTCAAATTATCACTTACAACTGTGTATAATCCAAAAGCTAATGGAAAGATTGAAAGAGGACATAGCCCAATAGTTAAGGCGATCGTGAAAAGTTGTAAAGGTAAAATAAGAGATTGGCCACGCATGCTACCTTATGCACTATGGGTGGATCGAACAACTCATAGTTTGGTAACAGGATACATGCCAGCTGAATTGATACTTGGCCAAAAGCCCATCATGCCGGTAGAAGAATCAATTATATCATGGATATCTATTCCATGGAGAGAAGAGGTGAGCAGAGAAGAATTACTTGCTTTGTGAATTCAACAATTAGAGCGTCGACCTGAAGATATAGAAATAGCAGCCCAACGATTGAAGGAGGCTCGACTGAAGAATAAAATTCGTTTTGATAAAACTCATAGAATTCGACCTAAGAAAATAGAAGAAGGAGATTGGGTGCTCGTGTATGATAACAGTTTAGATAATCAACATAGCATCGTCTGCAAGTTCGTTGAAAGATGGTTTGGGCCTTATATAGTAAGAAAAGTATATGATAACTTTACTTATAAGCTTAGTGAATTGGATGGGACACTAATCCTAAACGTGGTAGTTGGAAAGAGGATCAAAGTATTTAAGAAAAGGTTTGAGCTTGAACCTCCTCCAATAGATCAACATGAAGATGAAAGATAATGGCACATGCCGGAGGATGTGCAGGTCTAGAGGGGGTGGATGTCATGAAGTACGAAAGCTTCACATTAAAAGTCTACAATCAGATAAATACGTAACTAAAATAACATTTGATAATGTTTTATATATAAAGATAATATTAACAACACATATGATAATATTATATATATGTAAAGAAAAATACTATATATATATAGATAGATAAATATATTATATTACACGAACAAGAGAGGACTTAAACCAATAACCCCACCCTATGACTTTCAAATCTTACCATTTACTCTATACTAATAATATATTTGCTTCATGATATAAAAACGACGTTACATGTTGTAAATTCAATAATGTTTGAGAGACTCGAATCCACAACCTCATATACCAAATTCAACACACCTACCATTAGGCTAGGTGCTTTATTTTTAAAATTACATTTTCACGTTTATTCTTATCCCATATATTTTTTTCATACATGAAAGCTCAAATGAGCGAGATGCCTATCATGCATCACATGCATTTCATGCACTACATGCATGACTTGTACCCTCCAATGCATCATATGCATGGGGGCACCTATTTAAATGGTGAAAGAGAAGATGAAAGGGGAGAGGTATGAGATATCGATCAAATTATGTATTACATAAGAATACCATAAAAATAGAGAAAGAAAGGAAGAAGTTTAACATAAACGTGGAGCTCTAGCTTGGCGGTCGTGGTGGTCAACTCTCAACAAGAGGGAGGCGGTTCGAGCCTTATCTTCATCAAAATATTGAAGTGAAGATTGTAGTGGTCTACGATCAAGAAAGAGAATAGCGATTACCTTGCAAGACAAAGTTCGGAGGTTCAATGACGTGCACAATCATTTTGTAACTCTTTCATGAAAATGATTATAAATTTCATACACTTTCTCATATATTATTTTATATCTTATCTTGTCTTATCTTATATTCCTTAAAAATCCTATTTTGTCATATCTTATTGATCTTTATTCACTCCATCTCTACTCTTTCGTCTCTTCTGTCCATAATCCCAGTGATTCCTTCCTCACTTTCACGTTATCCTTTGTGTGCGCAACGCTACGCTTCTAGGCAAGCCACGTCATGACAACGTGCCAACAACTAGCTCATTATCCTTTAACAATGCGTGAAAAAGACAAGCAATCATGTTACACACTTATCCTGCATATGCATTAAAAGGGTTAGGACATATCTTCCAAAGGTCATCTATCATATGACCATTTTATCATAACAGTGTCCAATCATATTGTCACTCATCACATCAGTAATTAGGTGGTCATCATCATACCATATTGATTACATACTGTACGTTTACATATACACACATCCATTACTCCACATAAGTAGGAGATACAACAATATAGATTACATACGTGTATAGTTATGGTTGTTGGGTATTCATCAAAGTCAATGTAATTATTGTTTAATGATTGGGTGATGAGCTAAACCCAAAACTCCCTCTCAAGACATACATACAATTGAAGTGTTCACCTTTCCACCCTCGAACCAGAAAAAAAAACGAGTGAGGGCTCCTGCCTCGAATGAGTTTGGCTCCTCGAGCTCCCCATAAAGTGAAAATTTGAGAGTGTGCTTTTTTAACATCCATATCGGACGTTGTAGATTGCACGCACACTCAGCTAAGCGACCCACACCATTTGTGCTCGCAATTCCCTCACTTGCCCTCTTTAATATTTGGTAGTAGTTAGACATGTTGATATCTTTATCTTTATGGTTTCTCCATTCCATTCAAGACCTTTTCACAATGCATACATGCATACATATGAACATGAAAGCTTCCCAGGGCCCCCCACCCCTTCTAGGGATGTATGGAAAAGCTTCTATTTCTATTATCACTAACAAAGCTTGTTTCAAACAATAAGTTACCCTCTAAATCTTTGGTCCTACATCACTTG
The DNA here is from genome assembly GCF_043228905.1 of Azolla caroliniana. Lineage (NCBI taxonomy): Eukaryota > Viridiplantae > Streptophyta > Polypodiopsida > Salviniales > Salviniaceae > Azolla > Azolla caroliniana. Next base: position 12,751,258 of record NW_028230442.1, read on the forward strand.
TGACAAACGAAGGCATCCTCGAATCAGATCTTCTTCCTTTTAGTACTCGAATTGAGCCTAGCCTTAAAGGACGAGCAACCATGTCTATGTGACTCGAATCCATTCGTCTCATTAAGTTCTGATGATTTTAAATCATCATTAGGTCCCCATATTCTCATGGTTGAAACCATCTAATTAAATGACGAAAGGGCGAAAGTTGAAGCCATGTTGACATAAAGCATATAAATCACTTTTGAGTCACGACAAATGTTGGACATGATCATCCTTACACTCTATGTGGATGACTTTGTTCTCATGGGAAATACTAAAAGACAATTTAATTTGAAACTAGAGATCATATGTCAAAGGGACAAAGTCATATTTGTATCACAATAACAAATATGCCTATTTATTTCTCAAGATGTTCATGTTTTGAAAGTTATTGAAGAGTTGGTGGCAAGATAGGATGCTTGCTTTTTTGGGGGCGCCTAATGTGTAAGGTTAGATATGGTTTTGATCTTGGCCAAAGGACAAAGCTTTTTGGATATTGTGGATTCCCGTTGTTTGCATATTGGCAATTTGGGAATGTTGAGAATTAAGCTCAACATAGTGCAACGTGTGAACACACCTTTTGAGAATCCATGATTACTCAAAGGTCAAGAGTCACACCACTACTCTCTACACATTAACTATGTGTCATAGAATCATATTCTATGACACATAACTAATGAGTTACATATTCCCCATTACTATGAGTCTTCACATTCCCCAAGAGAGAGAGAGTGGTTGTCGTAAAGTTAATGAAGAGAGAGGGTGACTCTATATAAAGCACCCTCCTCATACTTTATACTAAGTCGGTTGTGACTCCTTGTAATGTTACAGTTTTGTATCTCTATTCTACTTGTGAAATATACATCTTCTTCTTCTTGAGTATTCTATTTTCCATTCTATTTATCTATCGTGTGTTCTCTTCTCTTCTCTATTCTTCTCTCACACATAACACACACACATAACACACATATCTATTCTACTACACAAGAATCATACCCGGTTCTTTACAAGGAACATGAATTACAATCTTTGAATCTTGCACATGTTTGTTTCTAATCAATGTCAATATATTTTTCTCAAGCACATGTTTTTATATGTTCGAGAATCAATGCAACCAAAGTGATACTCGAGGATGGGAAGTGAGATTGATGTTATTCAATGTTATGGTGGTCCAGGTGTTTCTTTATGGAGTGGAAGTATGAGTGGCATTGTCTCACTTAGTGCATGGGATGAAATAGAGAAAATCCAAAAAATGTTCTTATGTAGACAATTGGGAATAAAATCTTCAACATCCTATCCTATCATGCTATTATAAACAAGTCCTCGAACCATAGAGGTATTAGCCACCCAAAGTATATATCAAAAAAGTCAATAATATGCCTGATCATAGACTGCCCAAACAAGCTTGGTGCTCGACATTATGAAATGGTTTAAGAGATGGGGAGTAAAAGATCCATTGGAGCTCTCAATTGATGTTATGAAGGATGTGATCATTGACGATAGATTACTTGAGGCATTAAAGATGAAGAGGCAATGTGTTAAATTGTCAAGATTGGAATATTACATAGTAAATATTAACCACCAATATGGCCCCCAATACAAGGGGAAAATGCAAAACGTATCCAATTGCATCTCACTACCACCATGAACCTTGGTTCTTAGAGAGCCTTAACACAATTCTTTGAACTCACTCACACAAGTTAGGTATTGAGGTAGCATCATGACATCATCACGCAAACATGAAGATATGCAAGGTATGCAAATGAAAACTTAGTGGAGGATGAATATCACTTATTTATGGCATGCTTAGTCAGTGTATAAGGTAATTCGTGAGAAATATGATGACTTGTTAGACGAGCATGATAATGTGAGTGACATACTCGATTTCCACCAAGAAGGGTGAGTATATATGTGCATGCATTATTTTTGACATCGAGGATTTTTACTATAGAGTAGTAATAGTAATTCTCTTCCTAGGAAGGAGTCATATAGAAGATGATATGTTGATTTGGTCCCATAGGTCAAAACTAACCTCATCATGGACAATAAAATATCTATTCTAATCTAGTCTTCATAGACAAACATTGCCATTCCTTGTCGTATAATGCTCGAGCATCCATAAGTGTCCAAGAATATAGTTATGGAGGATCATTTTCTCCAACTTGAAAAGTTCATGAAAAACTTTCTCATCATTTGCGCGGTGCCTAGGCCCACACAAGTTAGTTAGTTGCATATTGTCATTACCTCAATTCTTCGCTTAAGACTCCTATGTTCCGAGTCGGGAATTGTTTGTGGTGTTGTGACGTAATGTGAAGGTTAGTCAACCATGGGACAAACCCAAATTCTCAATGTCTAGTTGGTCCATTTGTGATCATCCCCCATAGCAATGATCCCCACTTGTGTATGCATATACATTCTATGTTCCATATCTCATTATTGGATCCATGAGCTTCTATTTATAGTCTAGATCGGGTTTAAGGTTCAATAGCAAGAAAAGAAGGAAATTTGAGGGCGACAATTTTTTTGTTGTTTTTTTTTTTCCTTTGAAAAGTCATCGTTAACCAAAGGGTTATCCGAACCAAGCATGGTCCATCACAACAATCTTCTATGTAACATGGAGCCAAGAGAATAAAAAGAGAGAACACGTGAAAATCAATGGATTGAATAGCTGTCATGGAGAAGAAGATACGGTGAGATTGGCGGGGGACGTTTTTTTTTATATTTTGGATCGGAAAGGGTTTTTGCTTGACCATGATTGACCCCTCGTCCTTATCTTTTGTGGTCATGACTCATGCCTGCCGTGATGGAGATGCCACAAGTGTCAAGGTGTGGAACGTAAATATGTATGTATGTATGTATGTATGTATGTATGTATGAATGGCAATATCTTGACTGGTCATGGCGGCGAGGATAAAATGGATGGGTATGGATTTAAAGAAATCGGGAATATATTGATGTATAACACGATACTTACCTGCGTATCGTGAGAGAGAGAGAGAGAGAGAGAGAGAGAGAGATCCATCTATCTATTGGCAGTGACTAGATATGGCAACTAATTCTATGATTATTAAGGGCGAATTGGAGATACTAAATGAGGGCTTTTTTAATACCCTCAGTAATTTTTTGCGAGGACCCAAGATTGATTTCCAGCTCGTCAGTGTTAAGCTAGATCCAGGTCAAGAATTAAATCCACTTCTTTTGTTAAGTTTTTGTGTCCTCTGTTTTCTTACTTTGTATCGGGTTTTGGGGTTTTCCTTTTTAATCGTAACTTTTTAAGTTTTGGGGTCATTTACTTGGGATTTTTGTTTTGAAATTCGAGTTTCCTTTTTCTTTTAAGCGAGGATTTCCAGTTCTTAATATTAATTTGGGTTTCCATTTTCTCACCTATTTTATTTCAAATTTACAGAAACCCTAACAGGAAAGAAGAGTAAAGTGCAGAGGCTAGAGCTTGGAATTGCTAGTTTATTCAATACGAACACCCCATCTGATAAGGAGAAACAGAAGAATTGTAGATATTTTCCTTTGCTTTTTAATGTGCCTGAGGACTTTGGTAGGCCCGAGGCCATTCTAGTGGAGAGTGAGGTCCCTCGTGAGTTCTTCTTACGGTCCATTACACTTGACGTGCTGCTCGAAAAAGAAAATACTGATGTAGATCATGTCATTTTCCCTACCAAGTCTTGGATCAATCCATCCGCACTTTACCCAGGACCTCGCATATTCTTCTCTGACAAGGTATGATTTATGGATTTTATCTATCCAATTCTCACGTTCTCTAATCATGTACTGTAAATTCAAATGTATATGTGTACATCTGATAATTAAAATCAATCAATTTGAATGTCATATTATATTATTTAAGGAGTAGACAAGAAGTCTACACGTTTTCATGCTTTCATCAATCAAGGAATGATCACTTAGGATTAGTTAAATAGAATAGTAATTAGATGTTCCATGTTCACAAATTTTGGTAATTAACATCAAATGGTTCTAATGCCAGGTTGTACTTCTAGCTAAACTTGCATCCATGACGAGTAGTTTTTGATATTTTTGTCCACTCTTTTTCATTTTTCTTGTCTAATAGCCCTTGTTTTGGGGTTGGGGTTGGGTAGAGGTGGTCTGCTAGCTATTTTCTACATCATTATTTCAGAAACTTGTCTTTGGAGTGACAAGAAACATTTGCCTTCCCCTTTGTAATCTGCACATGGAATCTGGTACTAATGAACATTATAGGAAAACATGAGGGAAGTGGACTTCTCAATGGGTTAAGTTTCTAAAACTTCTGATCAATCTTCTACTTGGGTGATTAAACTCACTGAAATGTTTACTGAAAACTTCTTAATCATGGTGTGTGCATTAATGCCAATGCAGGTGTATTTGCCATTTGAAACTCCTGAAGGACTGAAGCGTTTAAGGAAACAAGAACTTCAGTATTTGAGAGGGGATGGTAGCGGGGAAAGGCAGAAAGGCGAGAGGATTTATGATTACGATTATTACAACAACTTAGGAAACCCAGATAAGGATGCATCCCTTGCTAGGCCTGTGCTTGGAGGTTCTCCTCATTTGCCTTACCCTCGAAGATGTCGAACGGGTGGCAAACACACTAAGGCTGGTATTTCATTATCCTTGTTTGGTTGACTAATTATTGCAATTCTTTTTATAAAATACCACGTGATAAACTACTGAATTCATAGAAACACCCAGAGTATCCAAAATCTTCTTGATTCTGTTTTCTTCAAAAGATGCTAATCTGACTACATTTGTATTTTAAATTGGAAATGAATGGCCTTAGATCCTGAATCGGAGGCGCCTTCTTCGTCACCTTATATACCAAGAGATGAAATATTTAGCTCTCAAAAGAACAGTGATATCATTAAAGTGGGGATACAAACTGCAGCCCATGAAGCCCAAACCCTCTTGAGTGGAAATAAGCACTTCAAATCCTTTGAGGAGGTAGAGAAATTATATGCAGGGAAATTGGACCCTAGTTTGTCTTCAAAATATGCCCTTGGGGATGCCAGCCTTCTTAAATTCCCACCCCCAACGGTTGTCCAAGGTTTGAGCATTCCCTAATTTCATAAATTAATTACTAAACAGTGGCATGTCATGCAATATTTCGTATAATATTGTGTGTATCATTGGAAGTTCAAGACCTGCACATTTCTTTTGATAAAATTGAGTGAGAAATGACATTCTCTTTTGGATGGCAGCAAACAAGAAAGCATGGATGATTGATGAAGAATTTGCACGCCAACGGCTTGCTGGAATGAACCCAATGAAGATCCAAAGGCTAAAGGTGTGGGGTTTTAGGATGATTGAGATAGTTAATGGATCTATCCAAATATGGGCAAAGTCTTAGACATTTGTCCACTCTTTGACCGGATAGAATTACATTTGGTTCGAGCTACTTTAGGGGAGATTGACAAGTTTGCAATGTTGTATAATGTATTCTGTCTATTTCCAAACAGACATTCCCACCACATAGTACTTTGGACTCCAATCTATATGGGCATGAAGAGTGCGGCATTACAGAAGCCCATCTTGAAGGACATTTGGAGGGTCTTTCTATTGAAGAGGTAAGAGAATTTCAAAAGAACAAATGATCATACTTACGGTCAACGATAAAACATTGAAGGATGTGAGCAGGCATACTTTGTTTTTTTACTTTGTATTCATGCAGGCTCTTCATGAGAAGAGGCTATATATTCTTGACTACCATGATTCTTTCATTACACCATATGTAGCAAGGATCAACGAAAGTGAAGGAAAGGTGTATGCTTCAAGGAGCCTCTTCTTCTTGACAAAGGCAGGTTTGTTGCTACCAATTTCCATTGAGCTCATCTTACCTCCCAAGGAGAGGAACACTGGGGAAACTCCATTAAGATGGAGAAGTAGGGTGTTTACTCCACCCCCAGATGGTAAGGTTGATTGGCTGTGGCAACTTGCTAAGGCACATGTGGCAGTAGTTGATGCTTCACATCAACATCTTTGTAGTCACTGGTAAGATTGAAATCTTGTGGTGGTTTAATTTTGTTTTGTATGTATTCTCACAAGAAGTCGTAAAACTTTTTTCCATAATAATTCCTGCATTGAAATGATTTAGGACCTAACATTATGAGCTTCTTTTGTATGGGAGCAGAACAACTTACTTTCCCATGGCACCTAGGTAGGTACGAAAACTTCATCTACAAGAGTTATATTATTGTACATCTCGGGAAACATGAGGGAAAGTGGGGTCTTCCCCACATAAGGAAAATGTTTAGGCCTCTTTGTTATTCGGGATTTTGTTTTCTACAGATCTTTCTCACATCGGGGATGTATAAGATTCATTCCACTGGTCGCTGTCTAAAACTTCTTATGATCTTAGGTTTTGTGTGTGTAATTTGTTTATGGATCATTGCAATGCTTCCTTTAATTTCTTTTCAAGGTTGAAAACTCATGCGTGCATGGAGCCGTTCATCATAGCAACACGGAGGCATTTGAGTGCCATGCATCCAATCCAGAAGCTCTTATCACCCCATTTCAAAGACACTATGAATGCTAACTCTGCGGCAAGGCAGACGTTCTTAAATAGTGGAGGACGGATCGAACGGTGCTTTTCCACTGGAAAATACTCCAATGAGGTGTCTGCAATTGAGTACAAACAATGGAGATTTGATGAACAAGCAGTTCCAAAGGACTTGATTGCAAGGTAAAATCTAGAAGTTACAGATGTTTTCCCATGATGGAATGGCCTTCTGTTTACCTAGAGTATTCAACATTATGAGAGTTTTGACATATGACAAGAAGCATAGCTGGCGAGGTGTAGTGGGGGGGACCGATATGCATGTACATATGAGTTACTAAGATTAGCCAGAATATGATAAGTAAGCATTATTGGAAAATGTCTTAAAACTTCTTGTATGGATAGGTCATGTGCATGTTATGTTGATAAGGCATGTGGGTGATGGTTGGTGTGTTTGCGTAGAGGAATGGCTGAGATGGAGGATGGAACACTGCGACTACATATAGAGGACTATCCCTATGCACAAGATGCGCTGGAGCTGTGGGCACCCATCCAATCGTGGGCGGAGGAATATGTGAACATTTGCTACTCTGGCAAGGACGAGGCAGTGGCCACCGACGAGGAGCTACAAGCTTGGTGGATGGAGATTCAGCATATCGGCCATGGCGACCATGCTCAGGCCTCTTGGTGGGGCACCATGTCCACATGTGCTGATCTTATAGACACCATCTCGACACTCTTGTGGATATCCACTGGTCTCCATTCTGTTGTCGATTTCGGACAATACCCCTTCGCTGGCTTCATGCCCAATGGTCCCACTGCCACCTGGCTCCATGTGCCTGAAGAGGGATCTGCAGAACACAAACAGTTATTAACTGACCCGCCTGCCTTTTTCTTGGCATCGTTATCATCCCAGCGCCAAGCAACCACAGCAATGGGTACCTTTGAGACCACTTCCCAACACATGAGCGAGGAGACATACTTAGGTGGCGACGGTGACGTATCTCCTTCATTGGATCCTCAAGTGGTTGAGGCTCACCAACGCTTTCGGGAGGCAATCTCCACTGCCCATGATCATATACTTTCACGCATTTCCTCTCCTTCGCCACATCGTGCCGGTCCATCCAACATGCCTTTCACCCTCCTCCTCCCTTTTTCTGGCCAAGGCCTTACTGGTCGTGGTGTTCCTAATAGTATCTCCATCTAAATAACCATTGCATGTTTGGGTTCTCCCCAATATTTGATGCTTGCTTGGCATCTCAATATGTGAACTTAACTCTTGATCTCTCAACATATGAAGTTAAGCTCTTTGTGCTTGTATTTTAAGCATTATAATCCATCTTAAGCAATATCAATCCTTGGAAGCCAAGACTAATCGACACTATCTCTTCAGTTATTCCCATTGTATCATGATCATACGCTTCAAATATGTATTTTCATCGAGAAGCAATATGGCAACTTCACAGTTGGCCTCATATATTCTCTCTCTCTAAACTCTTGTCTATTGTATTACTACTCGATTAAATCTCAAGTTTGTTTGCATATATACCACAACATATTGAATGTTATTGATACATGAATGTTTACTGAATTAAAAACATAGGATCGTGAGTGCACATGCTAATTTGGATTCAATTGTCTTGTAATGCAATGCAGGGTTGAAAGGTATTGTTTTTAACTTAAGACTTTTGTCTTAAGTATAAACTGTTTCTATGGCCGAGCAAGGATCCATTTCTTTTGATATTATCTACAACCCTACATTTAAACATTTATATGCATGGCAACGAAGATGTGCTGGGTATGGTTAAAAGTAATAATTGTATGAACCAATGGCATAGTGATTCCAAACATATTGCATTTAGGTAGGACTAAACTTGTTGATCTGTTTTTTAAATTCCTCACGAAAAATGATTCTATTGAAACTACCTTGTCTTCTTGTTTGTGGTTGACCTCTTTCCAAAATCTTTGGGTCGATTTTCTACTTCGGGGAATCCGACGGCCATGATAATTGCAGTTTTTTTATTATTACTATAGTGTAATGTTGGGATGCTATTGTTGTTGGTTTTGAGTTTGTCTTGGACTAGTCTATAATTGACAACTATTGCTTCTACAGTGGACAAAGACAATCTTAACTTGTAGATGGACTTTGAAAAGAAAACATTTAACCAATTGTCTACATAAGTTGCTTCTATGATATTGTAAAGATTGAGCTCCATACAATTCCACCGAATATTTATGGGCAAGCATCTAGTTTAAATGGTTAGAAGCAATATGAATAAACTATCCGTTTTTTACACTTTATGCTTAGAAGCAATATTCTCTATGCTAAACAGACTCTTTGTCGTATGAATGTGTGAGATTTGCAAGTTTTTGTTAAAAAAGACTCGAGTGTGGGTTGGTGGTGGTGGTTTGGGTGGGGGGTGACAATAATCCCAACTTTAAATTGTTGGGTAGAGTTTAAAAGGGCACCCTCTAAGCTAAGTTTTTAGTAGCTATAAAGGCGTGAGGTTATGTGAAGGTGGAAGTGCTCCAAAGGGGCAAATGTGAGGGGACATATAAGATGGATGATAGGCCATTCTCGATAAGAACTTAGTTGGCCCAAGTTAAGAATGACAGATGAAGGGATGACTAGATTCATTATTAGCTATTCTTAGTGTTTAGGGGCCAGACTCCAGAGTTTCAAGAGATGGAGAGGATCTTTTCAAGGAAATGATAGGCATGAGTTAGGCATGATTAGATTTTGATATAAGGTCAACCCTGTGGTTGATATATACAATTTTAAAAACCATTTGTTACCAAACGTCAACTCTATGAGAAAACGACATGCAGTACAAATAAATTATGTGATTTGACATCTCACAAGAGGCTCCTATGAGTAATGACTCTACTCCTCCTCCTCATCCTACTAGTTACTCCTATTAAGGGCCTACAAAGAGAGAGAGTATATAGATGCCTATTTTAGCTCCTTCAATATATCTAGTTTTCTAAAGCCTTTTTTTTATGTTTTTTGGGTCCTTGTAATTCTTGTACTTGGGAAGGCTCTTCTTCTGGTACTAACACTAACTCCGCTATTATCTTGCAATCTTACAAAGACATCTTCCTAAGAATCATAGCCCAATATTTGCTTGAAACCTCGAGCCCCCATGTGATGATTAGAGAGAGAGAAAGAGGTTTTATATTGTAGACTTAGGTGCCTAGACTCTATTATGTTAGCCTCTTGGGCCTTGTCTATCTAGTGTCTCATACACTTATACCGATACATTGTTACAATTTCAAATGCTCATAACTAATAAGTTAATCACTACTTAGAGCAATAATTATAATTAGGAGGCCATTTAAATTATGACTCACAAGACCAGGAGTAATTACGTGTCACCCACAGCTCATCGCTAGTTAATGCAGGCTCCCAAAGAGTGTGTGTGTGCTCCAAAGCTAAATGCACTTTACATGGGAGCTTAAGGAAATACTTAAAATTGATCCTTTTTTGTGACTTTGGCAAGGATTTGAATGGGAACTAGTAGTTTGTTTGTGCTAACTTAACAACACTTATAAAATGTTGAAGCCACCTGAGAATTTTAATTCCATGTGCTAATGAAGTTCATCAACAACATGTGCTTTTGACACACATTAATAATGCTAAGAAATCATTATGTACAACTGTATTAAGAACCAATACGTAAAAGTCAATGGATGGTCCATTCATGCCACTCAATCTTAATCTACTTTCACATGCTCTTTATGAGTTTGTCATGGAGGGCATAACCTATCATGACTTGTATTATAAACACTTCATTTTTAGTGCAGATTGTTGGAAGATGGAAGGAATTTTGATTGTCCTTGAATGGCCTATATAAATAGGACATTACATTCTAAAGCATGATGCGAAGCATTGCGATTATACATTGAAAATAAGACACTTTCGACGTCCACCCGTAACTACCGTTTATAGAATTATGGTGACTTAACATACATCAAGCTTTTGGAAGCAAATTACAAGGAGATCTATTTAATTCAAAGGCATTAAACGAGAATTATAAACTTCATGCAACTTATTGATAAAGAGTGATATGAAAGTATTGATAATTTTGTGAAACAAAGTTATTTGGATTGATGTTTATAAAAAGCCTTCTGAACCAAAACAAACCAAGAAATACAAACAAAGTTCTAGACTTACAAGAGGTATTTTGATTATTGTTTATAACAACTTAGTAGGATAAAAGAAAATAATAACCTTACAAAGATCTAAGAGCTATTTTTTATTACTTTGGAAAAGGATCTTTGTGGATTTCATTTGTACATCCAATGATTGCGATTGCTTTTATTTTCCCATACCTTTGAATTTGGCACTTCAATAGATGATTTCCATTTTTTTAAAAATATTTTGCACACCTTTTGAAGGTTTCCTTTTACAGGAGCCTTTGATGCTCAATTTTGAGAACCATGGCACCAATCTATAGGATTCATTTTCAAACATAAGTTTTTTGTTGATTCTCAAAACATAAGGGGAAGAAAGATGATTAGCATTGATATTAATTGGTTTAAGATGTCAAGTGGTGCACAATTTAGATACCTGTGTCGTCAATTATCCAAACATGTATAGGATCCAACAAGTAGAGCTATATAGATGGAATACAACAAGAAATTATGGGTTTGTGAAGTTGGCTTTAGAATTTGGGTTGAATGAACCCACCAAACTCCTAACTCCTAAAGTAAAAGGATGGATGGAACCTTACAAGAATAAGAAGAGGTTAAACAAGTAAGTGCCCAACAAGCTTAGATCAAAGAAATGTTTGGGGATTTTAGTCATTCTTGGGATTTTTTTTAAAGGAGCCCACAACATTTGTTGTTTATGATGCTATTTAGATTGGATCTAAAGTAATTGGCCACAATCAATAACCCTTCTTTTTTATGGTTATACATTAGTGTCTTCATATTTTCAACGCTTTTTAATGTGTTGGAAACAAAAAGCACTAAAGTACTCTAGCTCTTAGTTGCCCACTGAGTTTTCGAAAAGAACCAAACATACCACTTATATCTAAAAACAAACATACCACTTATATCGAAACTAGATTTTTGTGTTACATGAGATACAAAGGGGTGGGGGGGTTGTTTGGGAAGCTTGTAAGGGGTATTCTCATAACCATCCAAAACATTTAGTGGTTCGTTGCTTATGTATATGTGGGGCCCCTAAAGAACAAGTGTCCCATTTACTACTTACTCCATGCATTTTCAAAACACCCAAAAGATCCATCCCTACACTAAACTGTATTTATTATGTTTATGTGAAAGAGGGTGTGCAAAACACACACACACAGACAGACAGACACACACACACACACACACACGCATAAAAGAGACTAAAAAAACAAGAAAAGTTGTGAATTGATAGGCTGACACATACCCTACACTACACTACACTACACTACTCTCTCTCTCTCTCTCTCTCTCTCTCTCTCTTAGTTACTTACTAACTTACTAGGTAGACACACACACACCACCCCCCGTACTACTACTACTGATAGGTACCCTCACACACACACACACACTCCCCACCCCTCATAATTTCTATCCTTTTGAGCCACCAGTAGTAGTAGACTGTGCATGCAGTACCCATCTTTTGAGTGTGTATTTAGTCTCTCACTCGTCTACATGTATTCTTGAGCCACTCTAGTACTCTATTGAAGTGTGTGTGTTTTTAGTCTTAAATTCCTTCTCTCTCTCTCTCTCTCTCATTTTTCCTTCCTCCATTGGTAAACTCCATAAGCTAAGCTCCATAACTTTGTTGGGACGCACTGGATTCAGACTCGCCCATTGTGGGATCAGAAAACTTCATGTTATACTTTCACTCCAATCTTTTCCATACAACAACAAACAACAAAAACAAAAACAAAAACATACGAGCACTTCTCATAAACCGCATCCATACATGTTGATGCCTTGTATTCGAAATTGAGGGCTCATGCTCAAACAATCTGGATCAAATTGTCTCGACTCTCAACTATGACCCCATCGGACTGCACTCTATGCCTCTGTTTCTCTCTCTCTCTCTCTCTCTCTGTTTGACCTCTGAAGACGATAATATAATCTATCTATCTATCTCTCTATACACACACACATTCCCATTCCCTCTCTGTAGTCTTAGAGCAGTACTATAAATTGGTACCTTTTAGCATCTGGCAATCTGTCTCTGAGAGAGAGAGAGAGAGAGATCCCTGTGGGCCACTTCATCACGTGTGTATTGTGTGTGTGTGTGTGTGAGAGAGATAGAGAGAGAGAGAGAGAGAGAAAGAATTGATTACTTTTGCAGAGAAAACAATAAAAACTAAATAAAAATATATTACGAATCTGTCAATCTCACAAAAGACAATTACGTTATTTACATTTAAAGCCCTACACAAACCATGGTCTATATATTTAAGAATATGGTATATGAATTGGAAATTATCCACAACATTATTCATCATAAATAAGTTAAAATACATACATACAATACAATACAGTCGTAGATGGTAGATGGTAGATGGTAGATGGTAGATGTAGTAGTAGTTTCCTAAGGAAGTAGCCAGACCCTCCCTTCCCCTTGCATTGCAGGGTTAATAGAATATTCTCTCTTATATAAATAAATACACACACATACATATGTATAAATATATGCGATATAGTAGTATCATTGAAAGCTAGATTTCGTAGAAGCAGAATATCGTTAAGCGCTGTTTTCCTCCTCCTCCTCCTCCTCCTCCTCTTCCTTGTGGTGGTGGTGGTGGTGGTGGTGGTGTTTGTATAAATAAGGAGAAGGTGTATCAGAATCATGGATGGTTTATTAGTGCGCTATAATATCATTCCCACTACTACTACCACTATCTCAACCAGTAGTAGTCATCGTAAGGTTCTCAATCATTCCCACGACGATATGATCTCTACTACTACTACTGCTTCTGGTGCCGGTCAATTTTGTATGCAAGCTGCCAATTACATTAATCCCACCGCTGATGACTACTTAATTTGCAATCCCTCCTCTGATCACAACCATTCTCTGCTGGCTAGTTATAGCAACATCATTGCTGACATTCCCAGCTGGACTGCAGCTAATATCATCGATCAGAACTTAAGTAGCAATGGCCCGCATACTCTTAAGGATATTGGTAATAAGCATAATAACTCTAACACATCACACTGTCAACACAATTATGGCGACATTGTGGATGGTAATGATAGTGTGGAGGATGACATTCTTCCGCCAGGGTTTCGTTTCCATCCAACTGACGAAGAGCTCGTGAGCTTCTACTTGGCTAGCAAGATCAGAAACCCTAATTTCAGCGATCGAGCAGTCACAGAAGCAGACCTCAACAAACTCGAGCCATGGGAGCTTCCTGGTAACATAATTTGGATGATGAATTATTTGATACCAATTTGAATCATGTATGTATTGGATTATTTATTCATCAAAATCAAATCTTCTTACAACTCATGTAAAATTCAAAAATGTGTGGTAGGTTTGTCAAAGATGGGTGAGAAAGAGTGGTATTTCTACAGCTCTCGGGATCGGAAGTATCCAACGGGGACCAGGACAAACAGGGCGACACGGGCAGGCTACTGGAAGGCCACCGGGAAAGACCGCGAGATTTTTGGTACCATATACCCCTCCTCCTCTTCCACACCCAGAAGAAGCAGCAGTAACTGTAGTCATTCTTCAACCACACCCCTGGATGCTGCAGCTCATCATAATCATAATCATAATCATCATCATCATCATCATCATCATAGTAATGGTAATATTAAGAAGATTTGTAATGAGTTGGTGGGGATGAAGAAGACGTTGGTGTTTTACAAAGGTAGGGCGCCCAAAGGAAGCAAGACCAACTGGGTGATGCACGAGTATCGGATGGCCACCATAGTAGTACACAAGGTGATTGATTTTGTTTCATCCATCCATCCATATCCCTTTCCAATTTAAATTAAAAAATTTATGAGAGAGAGAGAGAGAGATTAATCACTACCAATATACATATACATACATACATACATACATACATATATATATATATATATATATATGAGGGGCATGATAGGAATTTAGTATCTCTCTCTCTCTCTCTCTCTTTCTACAAACTCACAAGTGTGTACATCCATCATAACATGATGACCGTTAAATAGCAAGCGGCGTTAATAACTTCTCATCGCTGATTCGAATTTGTGAACTGATAAAAATATGGGTATTTATTTAAATCATGGATCAGGAGACGGCGGAGGAATGGGTAGTGTGCAGAGTGTTTCACAAGAGTGCAGGGGGCAAGAAGATGAGCATGGCTGAACTGCAGGCGACATACAATAATGGCCTCATCACGTCCGATACTACTACTACTACTACTACTACTAATGATACGACTAGTAGCCTCCAACACAGATATACTGCTCCCAAATACAGCATTACCAACAACACTGCAAGCTACAGTGATACCAATAGCGACACGAATCACAGTAGTAGTAGCACTTACAATTCAAGTTACGCCAATCCGTATAAGAACACCACCGGTAACAACAACAACAACAACACGAAGAGGAAGAACAATGATAATAGTATTATGCTGCTGCCGCCGCTCATGGAGCTTCCCATCATTAATCCAGCGGCGGCAGCTGACAACATCTCATCCTCCCCACCACGATTGGCCACGTCACCGCCGCCAAACGTGGATGTTGCTTCTCTCCGATCACTCCTCTTTGAAGACAGCGGTAACCATACTACTACTACTACTACTGCTACTACTACTACGCCGCCGCCGCCGCCGCCTGCGAGTTGGTATACTACCACATCCACCTACAATAATATTATTAACCATTTTAGCACTGCTGCCATGAAGCAGCTGATCCAAAGATCGGCGGCTACAGCTTCTGCTGCTGCTGCTGCTGCTGCTGCTATGAGTAGTAGTAGTAGCAGCAGCAGCAGCGTGATCTTCCCCATCAGGGAGCAGCAGTCGATTAATGAAGTGTTTGAAGGTGGTGGCGCCAATAGGCACGTGGGTATGCTCGCATATGGAGGCGGAGGGGCCACGCACGTGAGTATTGATGAGATGAGGGAGTTTGGCATCCCTGATCGTCACGTGCACGTGCCCATACATAAAGCTGCGGTGGTTGGTATTATTGGTAGCAATGATGATGAGGATGATGCTGTGCAGTACCGGCAGAGGGAGCGTGGTGGTGTGCATGAGAGCCTGAGTCTGATCAATAATAATAATAATAATAATTTTAATTATAAGGGTCATGATCAGAGCACAGGTGTTGCCGCCGCCAATGTTAATGGCGGGACGATGAGCAGGAGCGGCCACGATATTTTGTATGACTTAGCTTAAGTAATTATAATCATTGTCAACTGGTTTGTTTCGAGTCCTCCTCATGAAAATCTTTCGCTAATGTCAGTTGAAAATCGCAGAGATCCGCTTTGCTTTGATTGGGATTGGGATTGGGGGGGGGTTGGGATCAGAGGGAAATGGAGTGAGTTAATCTTGCGATTAGCCAAAAATCTGCCTTCATTGGCACCAGGAACCCGGGCCTTATTTCTGCTAGTGTAAATTAGTTAGCAGGATCGTAGATTTGTTTAGAACGAACGTACATATAGTGGATGTGTCCTCCTCCTCACCCCTCACAAAAGAAGAAGTGTAACAAGGAACCAATTCTCATTCCATTACTAGGACCCTTCATTCATATGTATTACAAATGCTCACGTTTCGTTTTCTCTAATTGCTATGCTACATAGAAGGCTCGCTCTAATCACAAGGGTCCTAATATGTCTGTCATCCATTATGTATTAGCAAGCATTGATCTAGCACTAGCAACAAATAATATGACATACGTAAGTAATGTTCTCCCATAAAACCTGACATTTCTATGGACATGCCTTTGTAGAAGACGACAGCATCATCAAATTTCTATGGAACAAATAGAGTAATGAGAAATGTAGGCATAACAATATAATCCTAACCTCTACTTGGGAGCCGCCTACGCAATACGTGAGTTTAAATATTTGTGGTATGTATGTATACATATTCCTTGTTCCTTTAGTTCGATGTTCCCACCAGTGTTGGGCAAAGTCTCTAGCCCCTACTGGAAATTTCCTGCTTCTCATGAACCTAATCGGAATTTTAAAATTTTGGCTGGCCACGTTCCTACCAGCGATAATGTCAACCGGAACATGTTGAAATTTTTTTTTGGCCGCATACCAAAAAAAATAATCTAGCGCAATACCAAATCAAATCAATCACAAAAATTTGGATCCCAAAAACTAAAGATATATATTTAACAAAAATAAATTCTTTTATAAACAGAATTCACTTTTCAAACCTTTGTAAAGTAGCATTAACAACATATTAGATCTAATATATAGAAAGTTCCAAAACAAAATCGATCAAATTTACAAAGTTTTTATCCATATCTTCTATGAAGTCCTCTATGTCATCATCATGCTCGTGAGAAGTTCCTATAAAAATATGACAATATGCCTTGCTTTCTCGCCACAACAAAATGCTGGCACTAAAGTCATGTTCTTCTAGTTCAGGTCCTTCACTAGAGATTTGTATCAATGCATCAACTGCATTGTTTTTTAGCCTATTTCTAAACTTATTTTTTATTAGATTTAGGCGACTAAAGCCTCTCTCACATGCTATTGTAGAAGAACATTGAATTAACCCTATCAATGAAAGCTTTAGAAGTTTGGGTAGCTTTTCTTTCCACATATCATTACAATTTATCATACCCCAAACATCTAAGAAATCTCTTCCAAGCCATTCCGTGGTAGCTTGCCTTTTAAAAATTACATATTCATCATACAATTTATCATTATCAATTATGGGAGAAAACGCTTTCCCATCTACCATTTTTTGAATGCCATAAAAATTTCCAAGTGTTTTCAACTCATTAAGACCCATAGTTTTTCGTGCTAAAATGCTTGTAGATCCGGTAGAAATGTTCATTGGTGATAACATTTTCAATGCGGAAAGGGTTACCGGATCTTGAAGCCTCTTTTTTATTGTCTCTATTAATGCCTTAGAAAACAAAGTTTGGAATTGTATGGCTTCGATTAAGTCTTCACCATCAATACTTCTATCCATGAGGATGCTTTTATACATATTACCTTTAATAGCATCTCCTAAAACCGAAAGCATTCCTTTTTCTCTACCATATTCTGGAATAATTGGATAATTATAGCTATCCTTCTCAAAACCATTGAGATCCATCATAACATGATGTAGAAGTTGTTCTTCTATCTCCCCAATGGCTATCATAGCCAAACCTCCAATGCATGTCACATCCACATATTCCTTTTGGAATTCCGTACTTAATGTTGACATGATCTTAAGTACATCTGCAAGGAAGTGAAGCATATACACTACTTTGAAGTTTCTTAAACTTAAGAATACATTGTATGCATCACTTTGCGATTGCAAAGTCTTCATCAAGGGTTCATACACATCACATACCCTCATGATAGCACCATGCCGACTAAGCCATCGTGTCTTCACAATCCCAAGAATATGCAAATGTGTGTATTCTAATGCATCTTGCATCTTACTTAATTCACCTTGGTGCATTGAGCTCCTCGAGAAATGTGCAGCCACCCGATTCACAAGGGCATCTAATTGCTTGCATGTTTCTTTGACTTCAATGTTCTTTGAAGCCTCTTGCACACACAAGTTTGTTCGATGTGCACAACAATGTAATGAAGTCATAAATGGGTTATATGACTTCAATCTTGTAGCAAAACCTGTAGACGTACCTACCATAACGGATGCTTCATCACTTCCAAATCCCATCAATTTTCTAACATCTAACTTCCACTTTTTTAACAATGCTAAAATGCTCTCTGTTATTGTGTTTGATGTACCATCCTCTGTAACTTCAAGTAACCCCAAATAAGAGGTTCTTACTTGCCTTCCTTCCACAAATGTAGCGTAAAGGATCAAGTTCTTGGTTACGCTTACATTGGTAGCTTCATCTACCATAAGTCCAAACCAAGGACTTTTCCTCAACCTATCATAGATCTCAGCTTCAAGAGCCTTGCTAATGTGCAAGATAAAGCTTGCACAAGCCTTATTATTGTTATACATTCGTGGAAGGCCTTCCACACCACATTCTCTTAACAATCATAAGAGGCTTTCCAATTTTCTAAATGCCAAATCCTCTTTAGCTATAAAATATGCACATTTAAACAATTTTTCAATTGCTACATCCACACTAGCATTTTTTTTTATGCACATTTTTCAAGACCATTCTTGTCTCGTTCTTGTAACAAAATGGCATCTCGATGGGCCACACTTCTTGCATGTTCTCTAATGCAGAAGTCTTATAGTTTTTGGCACTTGTTTTGCCAAATGAAGACTTACAATGAGGATCACTCCTACAATAACTACACCATAAAAGTCCAGTTTCCAAATCCTCTTGAAGCCACTTAAATTTAGTAAGCCAATCTTCTTGAAATTTTAGTTTGGCCATACTAATTCTATTCATCTCACGAAGTAATTCTTTAGAGTGTTGATGGTCCTTTATAGGCTCTTCTAGAGACACATCTTCATTGGAAGATGACAAGTTTTTCCTAAAACCAGGCATTGTAAAGAGGCTGATTTGCTTTCCTTGTCGATTCGTCAAAGACGACATCCCGACTTACACGAGTCTTCCGAGTAGAGGGGTTGAAGCACTTGTACCCCTTTTGCTCCAGTGAGTACCCCACGAGGATGCACTTCTCTGATTTTGGGTCAAGCTTCTGCCACTTCTCATTGGGAATGTGTACGTATGCAATGGAGCCGAATATCCTTACATGGGATACATCCGGCTTCTTCCCATAGTATTTCTCGTGCGGGGTGACCTCGTGCACTCCGGATGTTGTGCACCGGTTCATGAGGTAGACGATGGTATTTGCAGCTTCTGCCCAATATGACTTGGGCATATGCTTCTCATTTAGCATGGCCCTTGCTACTTCGAGGATGTGCCGATTCTTGCGTTTGGCTACACCGTTCTATTGCGGTGTGTGTCGGCAAGTGAATTCTCGTCGAATTCCTTCTTGTTGAAGGTATGCCGTGAACGCATAGGAGAGGTATTCCTTTCCTCCGTTGTCGTAGTGTAGGTTGCACACTATGTGGAAATTATATTTTTGTCCCTCCGGATAGAGAATGGAGTGCTCGGTGAGAACCGGAAGAAAACGGCATACCGGCAAGGAAGAGCCGGATAAAGAGACATAAATGTAAAAAATAAGGAAATACTCACTACTACACAGGGCGTGATTCAAACTCTGCACCTCCACATTGACAAACCTCAACCTTACCATTACATTAACTTATCTTAAGTGTTTTAAATATAGATTTAATACGTATAAGACCTTTATTTATGCATACCTTTATTAAAAGGTAAATCGTGTATTTTTTTAATACATGAAAAAGAAAAAACACGAGACACTAAAAATAACTCATGCACATCTAGCGTGCATGAGCCCTATACTTAGGAAATAAAAAAGCATCACATGCACATTTAGTGGACATGAACACTTTTTGTAAAAAAAAGCATGAAGCCATGCTTAGCTCTTCTTTCCTTATATAAGGAGGAGAGAAATATGTAAAGGGTTGTTGATTATTTGGATTAAGTATTAATCAATACAAAAATTATTCGTGGGATTCACGATTTATACATCTACTTCTCTCTTAACACCCTAAGTACCAATTAATATAGTATACTCGTGTGATTCACGAGTTTCTTATCTTTCTCTTCGCTATTTATTCATAATTAATCTCTATCTCACGAACTTCTTTCTCCTAGTCCAAGACCTCTGTGGTTCCCACCCGACTCACGCAACGATCCGGAGCCGAAAGGCACGACACAGTTGGTGAACCCGACGTGAAGACGGGTGGCAAGGAGATGGAGGCTCAACAAGCTAACAATATGATGGCGATGTTCGAACGGATGCTTCAAGAACAACGCACGATGTCGGAGATTTCGGCATCAGTAGAGCGGCTCGTGCAACGCAACGGGCAATTTAATGGTAAGGATGTGTCGCGATATTTGCAGGACTACAAGGCGGAGATGCTCCGGTGCCGGGCTTCGGAAGGACTGCAAGTGACATCCTTTAACCGGGTGGCGACCGACGGGCTTCAAGGGAGTATCCACTGGTTGCAACAACAAAATCCGACGTGGGAAGCATTCGAAGAGGCGTTAAAGACCACGTTTGCCATCGAGGACTCCTCCAAGGCAACGCGGAGGGGATTCGAGGATTGGGTGGAAACGTCAGGTAAGGGGCTGAAGGTCCTCGAAGTGTTTTCGACATTCGAAAGTCGGTTCGGGAGGTTGTCCGCGAGAGATCAAACTATTCTTGCACCGGACAAAGTCATCATGTTTTTGCGAGCTGTGGACGTCCGGGACCGGAAAGATCTCGGAGTGCTTCTTGAGGACACGGCCACCGAAAGCGGCCTCACCGAAACATGGGAAAGCGTGCGGGATATCGTCGCGCGGTACACGAAGAGGGGGCAATGGCTTGCCAACGAAGAAAAGAGGGTTTCGGAACCGATTCCGAAACCGAGAACGGGACTGGAAGACCATCAACCGAGGGCTCGGGAGATTACGGCCGAGAAGGGAGTCGACGCGTCTACGGTGGAGCAGCTGCTGAAGGAGATGGAGAATCTAAAGATCGCGATGGTGAAGAAGTCGGATGACCGCCCCACAAGCTCCAAATATACGGATCGACAGTGCATATGGTGCGATAGCGCCGAACACGATCGGAGGGATTGCGACGACCATAAGGAGGCGCTACGACGGGATCTCATCTACTACGAGGGAAACCGGATTCATTCGATGGACTCTCGGAAGCCACTCCGACCGAACTTCCGGAAAGGCGGCATGAAGAAGGTGCTCGAGGAGGAGTTAGCGGCAAGAAGCAACTATGCGACAACCGCGGGAATATGTGTCGGGGAGTCATCGGGAGCGAAGGCGTCTTTCTGGCCGGAGGTGCTAGGAAACACCGAGAAAACCGACTCCAACGATATCCGAAACACCGCGGAAGGCGTCCGGGAAGCTACGGGATGGGAGTGCCCTGTCGACAAGAATAGCATATACGCCCTGTGTCAATTACATGAGGTGTATGTGGACGAGAAACGACGGCGCACGGAGGATGCGGCCGGACCATCGAAGATACCGGAAAGCTGGAACTCCGGAGGTAAGGGAAAAGAAAAGGCGACTCCGGCATTCAAGCTCGCCTCGGACATAGAACAACAAACCGACTTGAAAAGAGTGTTCGAGGAAAGAATCTTGGATAGCCGGGTAGATTTTTCGCTGCGGGAACTACTCGGAATAGCGAAGAAGGAGTTTCACGATCTTCTCGTGGATCTCGTAAAAAGGAAGAGACAAAGTACGGAGGAAAATGCTCCAAGGGTGAATGCAAATACCGTTTCAATGAACGACACCGAAGTGGAAGGTGAAATTCCGAACTCCCACTATACAAGGCCACACTGGGCACGTGCGACTACGGAGACTCCGGTCCGAATCGGCAACATCAAAGAACCCGTGCTAGCATTGATTGATCACGGATCGGAGATCAACTTGATGTCCAAGGAGTTCTACCGAAAGGGGAAGTGGCCTATAAACACCAACCATGGATGGAAGATTCGGGCAGCCACGAAAACGACAGAAGACCTATTTGCGGCTTGTCTGGATGTGACGGTAAAGATCGGGGATGTCGAAATTGACCAAAATTTCTTTGTGCAGGATGAGGTTTCACATTCTGTCATCCTCGGCCAACCCTTTATCACGGCTTCACGGATGGAGACGAAGGTGCTCGATAGTGGTGCGGCTTTTGCGCGAATTCGGAGCCAAAACGGAGGGAAATCCGTCCAATTCCTAACGGTGCCGACAAATCACGAAAGGAACAAGAGGGAACTCTTGTCCCAAGTGAGAATGGATTTTTAAAGCGGACTGTTGCGGAGTGGGGAAGTGATAGTCCGAGAAGCCCTGATACCCCACACAGGAAGAAAACTCTCGGAGCAAAACAAGTACGAATCGGGCCGGATGGGGCATCTACGTACACGGCCGTAACCGGAGGAATGAAGAAACAATACCGACAAGTGGAGGATAAGTTACGGTCGGCATCAATAATAAAAGAAGACGAAGAAATCGTGGGAGTGATCGAGGAAGTGTTCTATGGGAATACACTACAACGGCTTGAAGAGCTTGCGGAAGATAAAAGCCAAGGGAACCGGGTAGTCCCGGTGGAATCGGTCGAGATGTACGAGATCGTTGCGAAAATGGGGCCGGATGCGCTCCGCAAAGAAGAAGCAATGCTAAGTACGAAATACAAGACCGTAGAGAAGAAGGTGAAACCGGCCACGGGACCACTACCCGTCGATAGCGAACAAAAGAAGAAAGAAGTCTCGGGAGATCCGACACTTCGGAAGTCCGTGGATATCGGACATGCCTTCACAGATGAGACCCGGAAGAAACTTCGGATCGGTGGAGGTGGGTTCCTCTTACAAGAAGAAGAAAAACGGTTTCGAGAGATGTTGGAGCAACATGGCAAAGCATTCGCGTTCACATCGAGGGAGATCGGATGCATTGATCCAAAGATAGTGGAGCCGATGGTGATTTTCACGATTGATCATGTACCGTGGAACCTGAAGCCGATTCCGGTGCCACGGGCGCATATTCCGAAAGTCATCGACTTGCTCAAGGAGAAGGTGGCGATGGGGATTCTAGAGCCATCAAGTGCTTCGTACTCAAATCGATGGTTTACGGTTCCGAAGAAGAATGGGTCACTCCGATTCATCCAAGACTTGCAACCGGTGAACAAGGTCACGATCCGGAACTCGGGAGTCGGTCCGATAGTGGACGAATTCGCGGAAGCTTTTGCCGGACGTGCGATATACTCCATCAGGGACCTATACTCGGGGTATGACCAATTCCAACTAGCCGTGGAGAGCCGAGACATCACTACCATGCGGACACCGATAGGACTAGTTCGAATGTGCACACTACCGCAAGGAGCGACAAACTCGGTTGCACATATGATGAACGCGATGAACAAGGTGCTTCGAGATTGCATCCCGGAGATAACGATGCCGTTTCTAGATGACATTCCGATGAAAGGATGCGCGGTGGAAGAAAAAGATGAGACTATGGATGATCGGGGATGCCGAAAGTTCGTGGTCGACCATATTCATGATTGCGAGAAAGTGTTGCGAAAGCTAGAAGATGTGCACCTAACACTTTCCGGGGAGAAATCGACATTCGGGCAAGAAGAAATATTGGTGGTCGGACATCTATGTGGACCCTACGGCCGAAGACCGTCACCAACAAAGATCGATGCGATTCAAGCTATGAAGGAAGTATGTGAGTCAACATCGGAAGTCCGAAGGTTTCTGGGTGCGTGTGCATTCTATCACATATGGATTCCGCACTATGCACATATAGCGGACCTGCTCTATCACTTGTTGCGGAAAGGTAAGAAATTCGAGTGGAAACCGGAACACACTAAAGCCATGAGGAAGCTCAAGAAGACACTATGGAGGGCGGAATCACTTAAGAAGCCAAGCTACGAGCGGCCAATCATAGTAACGGTTGATACAAGTCCAACCGGTATCGGGTGGGTCATCAATCAAGCCGACTCGGATGGTTCGCGGTATCCGATCCGATTTGGAGCAAAGGTCCTCAACGAAAGGCAACGCGGATATGCACAAGTCAAAAGAGAATTGTGGGGAGTCGTGTCGGCGATAAAATCGGATCGGGATTATTTGATCGGAGCTGAAGTGGTGATCGAGACGGATTGTCTTCCGATACTCGGGATGATGCGGTGTTGTACGATACCGGATGTGGCTATGCTAAGGTGGATTGCATATGTCAAGTCACTTAATCCGGAGGTTCGACACATCTCGGGGAAGGACAACGCGGTAGCGGACATGTTATCGAGGGCGCGGTTTGAAGACGACATAACCGAATCAGATAATGAAGAAGTTTCTGAAGACTACTTCACGTCAGAACACATATGCCGAGTGAACGTGATCCGAGAATTCCGGGAAGAAGAATACGAGGGGGAAACCTTGATGATCGGGAAGATGCTACAAGAGGTCGAGGATTCAACCAATGATAAAGAAAGGAGAGCCGAGATCCGAAGGAAGAAGAGGCAAGTCCAAAAGTTCTTCTTGGAAAACGGTTTAATATGGAGGACGCCGAAAAGACCGGATGGGATACCACTTCGAGTAGTCGGGACGAAAGAGCAACGAAACCGGATAATGTCCGAGTTCCACGAATCCGATTGGGCTGGACATCGAGGAACATGGGCAACTTTTGTGAAAATCAAGCAAAGATATTGGTGGAAGAACATGTATAAAGATGTCGCGGAGTTCACAGAAAGCTGCGAGAAATGTCAAGTCTACTCCGGGGTCCGACACCGAGATGAGCTGCATCCGACATTCTCACCGACAATCAACTTCAAGTGGATGGTCGACATTGTAGCTATGCCGACCGGGATTGGACAAAAGAAATACTTGGTGTTAGCTCGAGAAGATCTCACAAACCAAGTTGAAGGTCGAGCGCTTCGGAGGAAAACGTGTGCTGCGGTGTGCCAATTTCTTTTGGAAGAAGTGTTTTGTAGGTACGGCTGCGTAGGACAAGTGATTGCGGACCGGGGAGAACTCGACTCGGACAAAGCTAGGGGATTCTTCGCCAAACATGGAGTTCGGTTAACGTTGACAACGGCCTACAATCCGGAGGCCAACGGGAAGATCGAACGAGGACATAGTCCGATCGTGAAAGCACTTGCGAAGGCATGCGACGGAAGGGTGAAGGATTGGCCACAAATGCTTCCGTATGCACTATGGGCGGATCGGACGACGCATAACTCCGTGACCGGTTACATGCCGGCAGAACTCATGACCGGACAAGCACCGGTAATGCCAACGGAAACCGCAATCGCAACATGGACAATACTACCGTGGAAGGAAGAGATGAGCCGGGAAGAACTACTAGCGGTCCGGATATGACAACTGGAGGGAAGACCGAAAGATGTAGCGGACGCGTCACGCCGACAACAAGAAGCACGGTTCCGGAACAAAAGCCGGTTCGACACAAAGCACCGACTACGACCGAGGAGGATTGAAGAAGGAGATTGGGTGATCGTCTATGATAGTAGCTTGGACCACCAACATACAACGATGCGGAAATTCGCGAAAAGGTGGTTCGGACCGTACGAGGTTCGGAAGGTCTTCGACAACGGGACGTACCGATTGTCCGAGTTGGATGGAACAATACTACGAGTGCCTATAGCCGGGAAGCGGGTGAAGATTTTCAAGAAGCGGACCGACGACAAACCTTATGTGATCCAAGTCGAGGCCGACAACGAGGAGCAATCGGACGAAGATCACAATGATGCGGGAAGCGAAGAAAGTGGATTACAACTCATAGTCGACATAAGGGGAGAATCGGAGGAAGCTTCGGATGAAGACGGATACGAAGAATCAAGAACTTCGGCACATACCGGAGGATGTGCGGGTTTGGAGGGGGCGAGTGTCGTAGTGTAGGTTGCACACTATGTGGAAATTATATTTTTGTCCCTCCGGATAGAGAATGGAGTGCTCGGTGAGAACCGGAAGAAAACGGCATACCGGCAAGGAGGAAAACGGCATACCGGCAAGGAAGAGCCGGATAAAGAGACATAAATGTAAAAAAAAAGGAAATACTCACTACTGCGCAGGGCGTGATTCAAACTCTGCACCTCCACGTTGACAAACCTCAACCTTACCATTACATTAACTTATCTTAAGTGTTTTAAATAAATAGATTTAATACGTATAAGACCTTTATTTATGCATACCTTTATTAAAAGGTAAATCGTGTATTTTTTTAATATATGAAAAAGAAAAAACACGAGACACTAAAAATAACTCATGCACATCTAGCGTGCATGAGCCCTATACTTAGGAAATAAAAAAGCATCACATGCACATTTAGTGGACATGAACACTTTTTGTAAAAAAAAGCATGAAGCCATGCTTAGCTCTTCTTTCCTTATATAAGGAGGAGAGAAATATGTAAAGGGTTGTTGATTATTTGGATTAAGTATTAATCAATACAAAAATTATTCGTGGGATTCACGATTTATACATCTACTTCTCTCTTAACACCCTAAGTACCAATTAATATAGTATACTCGTGTGATTCACGAGTTTCTTATCTTTCTCTTCGCTATTTATTCATAATTAATCTCTATCTCACGAACTTCTTTCTCCTAGTCCAAGACCTCTGTGGTTCCCACCCGACTCACGCAACGATCCGGAGCCGAAAGGCACGACACCGTCTGACCGAAGACATCGTACATGACGCCCAATTGTCTTTTCGACTTCGCTTTTGAATTTTTGGAAGTGTGTAAACACTTCGCTCTTCATCCTCATGGGAAAGATCCATGTGTATCTAGAGAAGTCATCGATGAAGGTAAC
Organism: Azolla caroliniana; assembly: GCF_043228905.1. Lineage (NCBI taxonomy): Eukaryota > Viridiplantae > Streptophyta > Polypodiopsida > Salviniales > Salviniaceae > Azolla > Azolla caroliniana. The sequence goes on from NW_028230442.1 coordinate 12,778,243, forward strand.
ATAGTACCGACATCCTCCGAACGTAGCCGTTTGTGCTAGTCCCCACACATCCGAGAGGACTACATCCAATAGGCCTTTGCTCACATTCCTCTCCTTCGGGAACGGGTGCCGATGTTGCTTGCCGAATTGGCATGCTTCACATACTCCTTCAATCTCTTTCTCTTTGAAGGTCGGGAGCCCAATGACGACTCCTTTCGATTGCATCGCCTTGAGTTTGTTGAGATTGATATGGCCGATTCTTTTATGCCATAGCTCTATGTCGGTGTTGAATTTGAGGCCCTTTGCAAACATAGCCGATTTTACCTTATTTGTTTCGAGGATAAACATTCGGCCTTCCCTTCGACCACGAGCAAAGTCGACGAACCATACATCTTCCGGATTGGAGGCATTAGTTGAAGTAGAGGCCAACATAGATCTTCATAGTCTCATTACAAACATTCCACCATGATCTTCCTAGTTGAAGTTGGTGGCGTAATTGGTGAGTTGTCGGCTTGTGGAAGCCGACTCACACTTCTTCTTTCGGCACTCTTCTTCATGGTGGCCGATTTTTCCGCAATAACCACATTCGATCGAGGTTTGTTGACTCGGACCAAAATGGAAGCTCCCCCTTCTTCCGAAGGTTCCTCGATGGCTTCCGTCTTGATGCCAAAATTGCGAGTTGTTTTCGTAAGTCGGGCCTCGTCCACCTCGTCCTTGGCCGAATCGGCCTCTTCTTGCATGACCGCGTCCTCTTCCTCCATCTGAATGCGTGTAGAGCATGTGACCTTTCGAGGCGTTGCCCCTTGTTCGAACGTGATTTTCTTTGACCAACAACATGGATTGAAGATCGAAGAAGGAGGGCGGATTCTCTCATCCTAGTATGGCGGTCCGCATCACGCCAAACCGTGGTGCAAGGCCACCAAGGCATATTTGCACCATTTCGTCATCCTCCACAGTGACGCTTATCGAACCGAGTGCATCACAAAGCTCCTTGATCTTCAAGGTGTAGCTTGTGATGGACATATCCCGTTGTTGGATGTTGTTCAACTCTTGGCGGAGTTGATGCTTTCGTGCCGTTGTATTGGCGGCAAATATCTTCCTTAGATTCTCCCATGCTTCCTTTGGCGTCACTTCTCGAATGTAGCCGAGCATGTGATCATGAACACATGTCGCCAAGCAATACATTACTTGACTCGCCACTTGCTCCCATGTTGAGTAGTCAGCGTCTTCCGGGCCGGGTCGGTTTTCTTGTGCTCCCTTGATGTAACCCCAATAGCCTTGGACGACAAGGTATTGGTGCATCTTGTACTCCCAAGATGCGAAGTTGTTTTGATCCAACTTCGCGCTAGGGAGAGCACTCCCCATTTGAGTATTCATGGTGTTCGATGTAGATTTTCTTCTTCTTCTTCTCTCTTGAATACGAGCTATGTAGCTGCACTACGATAATGATGAGCCGTTTCTTCTTGAATGTCGGCGTGGAGCACAACACACGCGGATGGGCTAGATCGGGCTACCAAACCGCTCTGATACCATGTAAAGAATCGATGGTGATTCTTGTGCAGCGGATTAGACTAGAGATATGTGTTGTGAGTGTCTGTGTATGAGAGAGAGAGAGAGAGAGAGAGAGAGAGAGAGAGAGAGAGAGAGAGAGAGAGAGAGAGAGAGAGAGAGAGAGAGAGAACACAAGATAGATTTGAACAACAATAGAATACTCAAGAAGATGTATATTACAAAGGAGATTAATCGACCTGATTACAAAGTAGGAGGAGAGTGCTTTATATAGTCACTCTCTCTCTTCATTAACTACCGAAGCTCATGGGTCATGGGGAATGTGAAAACTCATTAGTTATGTGTCATAGAATATGATTCTATGACACATAGTTAATGTGTAGATAAGAGTGGTGACTTTTGACCTTTGAGTGCACACTCTCAAGGGTGTGTTCACACACTAGACTAGGTTGAGCTTGATTCTCAACAAATATGATATGCGAAAGGATATGTGAGGACTTGCAAGAAGATGTGTACAACAAGCAACACAAACAGAGTATCAATATGCAATAAGGTAAAAGGTAAGGTAGAGACGATTATCTCTAATGGTAAATTGTATTTCTCTTCTTTAACTCTCTCTCTATACAATGTTAGGGTTGGGCTTATATACTCAAGCCCTAAATCAAGAACGTGTTCACGCTTAAGGTTACAATGTGGAAGGAGGGGGAGGGTGCTTTATATAAGGTCACCCTCTCACTAAACCACTCACTCACTCTCTAGAATCTTGGGGAGTGGGGAATCTCATTAACTATGTGTCATACAGTGTAACTCCTATGACACATGAGTTATGTTACAAGACTCATTAATAATGTGTCATAGAATGTAACTCCTATGACACATTAGTTATATTATGTTGGGAATTCAGTCCCTCTGGATGGGATCCGGATGAGATGGATCGGAGGAGCTAAAGGAAGGTATCCGGATGGATCCTGTGTGAACCAGATCCAGGGAAATATCTGTAAATATGTTTCTAGTGTGCTTGTCATGGCCATATTAGTAATTAGTCCTAAAGTCATATAAGTATAAATATGACTTAGGGCAATCACTTTCTGCTCAGGTAAACCCCAACTTGAAGGATTCACGGATTCAGATATGTCGGATGATGCGGATACCAACTGCTCAACGTCCAGATATGTTATGACATATGCAGAGGGAGCTGTATTGTGACAATCGAGGCTGCAGAGGTCCGTTGCACTATCTACAATAGAAGCAGAGTACATGGCAGTTGTAGAAGTCGGTAAAGAGGTCATTTGGATGAAGGACTTCATTGGAGAGCTAGGGATATGACAAGAGGAATTCCAGCTCTATTGCGACAGTCAAAGTGCCATCTACCTTGCAAAGAACACGGCGTACCACTCCAGGACCAAGCACATCTAGAGGAGATATCATTGGCTTCGAGAGAAGGTAGAAGATAAAGAGTTCTTGTTGATGAAGATCCATAAGGAGGAGAATGGGTCAGACATGTTGACCAAGGTGTTGTCAACCGACAAGCTGGATGTGTGCAGGAGACGGATCGGATTGACAAGACATCCCATGTTGGAGTGAAGGGGGAGCTAGTTGGGAATTCGGTCCCTCCGGATGAGATGGATCGGACGAGCCGAAGGAAGGTATCCGGTGTGAACCGGATCTAGGGACATATCTGTAAATATGTTTCTAGTGTACCTATCATGGCCATATTTGTAAATAGTCCTAAAGTCATATAAGTATAAATATGACTTAGGGCAATCACTTTATGTAGTTTTATATATGTGAGTGTTGTTATATTGTTATATATATAGAGAGAGAGAGAGCGAAAAGTTTTCTGTTGTAATCGCCGATTGGTGAAGGCATAGAGCTCGAGGTCGTTGCCTCTGAGTCTTGCATTGTAACCTTCTCTTCTCATGGTGATAGTTGGAGTCTATGTGCTCCCATGGTTTTTCCCTATTAGGGGTTTCCACGTAAATATCTGGTGTCATCTCATTCTGTGTAAGTGTATTAATCTCCATTTTTGTTTTGATCTTCCATTGACTATTCAACTCAGTTGAGGCCAAGTGTTATTCCTCACATATTACATAGTGGTGGTGTAACTCTCTAGTGCGTTTTCACACTAGGATGGATTGAGCTTGATTCTCAACACTTCACTCGTGAGCAAATTTTTTTCTTCTTCTCCTCAGCATATTTACTGTCTTATGGTTTAATTTTCTTTTTCGTGATTGAAATTTACCACCTTTGTAATCAAAATATTCCAAAATCTTGTAACCCCTACTTTATAAATGGAATTTCTTTCATAATCCAATGTTTTGAGCCTATAAAGTGGACATTTTCCTTTGAGGAGCCTTCGAGTCTGAAGAGTCTTTGACTCTCAAGAATCTTTGACTCTAGGTTACATTCAACTCTGATTAATCTTCAACTCTAGATTACATTCGACTTAGAAGAGCGTTCAACTTTGATCTACCTTCAACTCTACACAACCTTTGACTCTAACGATCTTTTAACTCTGCAAGCCTTTGAGTCATCCATCCTCGTTGGTTGAAGTCCCAAGTGGCGCCCCTCAAGTAGCATGCATACACACGTAACTTCGTGACAACGGTTTAACAGTTTAAAGGTTTGAGAGTCTCTAAAACCATTTGGTTTGAGCTCTAAATTTTTTGTAATGGTTCGGTTTGGGATTAGGGATTAGGGTTTAAATGGTTTTATGGTTCGGTTCAGTTCGGGTTAGGTTTCAATTTTTTTAAACCGTTCAGGTCTAAACGTTTTGAGTTTCACCGTCTCGAACCGAACCGAACCATTGTCGATTGCTACATGCAATTAACATAATTGTATACTTTATAAAAAAAGAGAGAAAGAGAGAAATGGGTTATGAGCCAAAGAAGAGATTATATTTGAAACTATTGTCTTGTATTTGAGAACAACAAACAAAAATAAAACGTAACTAAGTAAAAATGGTAAATAAAAATAAATGCTATTGAAGAATCTCGTTATCTATCTATTCATGTAAGATTCTCAAGTAAGATAGATTGTAATTTTTGTCTTTGAAAGTTATGTAGCATAGATCAATCAAGAATGGAGAAATCTTGGAAGTGAGGGAGGCACTTCCGATGGAAAGTGTGGTATAGAAATATTTTCTATGTTAATTTAAAGTTTTATGGGGAGAAATGGAGAAAGAGGAAGGGGAAGGGGAAGCTTATAATGAAAACAATCCCTTTTAAAAAAATGGCGCAGATTGTCATTTTGAAAGCGAATAATGAGACAAAAGTCCATGCCGATTTGTAATTTGTAAAAACAATCTTTGGGCCACAAGAAAAGTGTGGGACCGGTGGAGAAGTAGAAGTTGGGGTCGAGATGCGTTCGGAGCCTAGTGTGATCAATTGATTCAAACATCAACTTTTGTGTTTCTATGTGGGCCACGTGGGAGTCGATGGCCTGCCTGCCTCTATGGAAGAGATGCTAGAAAAAAGTTTGGATTCGGTTTGGATGCCGAAGGAAGGAAGGACAGCGCCCTTGCATCTAAAGCAAGCAAGGAAGGAATGGATGTCTGACTAAATGTTCGCCGTGTGTGCACACGTAAAACACATAACATACATACGTACATACATTTGTGGTGGGTTTGCTTCTTCTTGTTTCTCGCAATTGTTGGGAAAGCTGCGGTAGAATAATAATAACTTATAAGCTATAGAAAAAATAACAGAAGAATATTTATACATATGTATTACATATGTATGTACATATTAGGAGGAAAACGCAAAACAAATTTGTCAAATCCGAAAAGGCAAACCCAAGTTTCCTCTCTCTCTCTCTCTCTCTCTCTCTCTCTCTCTCTCTCTCATTTTCCATTTCCTTTCGTCTCATCATCCATCGCTCTACTTCGGAGCTACATCGATAAGCAACCACATATCCTCTCAGACTTACTTCTTCATTCTTTCTGATTCATCTTCTTCTCGTCCGTTTGTTGCCGTCTTCGTCTTCATCTTCATCTTCATCTTCATCATCATCATCTTCTGATCTGATTCAATGCCTGTTCCCCAGTATTCCCCTCCTCATCTTCATCCTCATCCTCATCCTCCTCAAATTTCTGCAGCAGCATCAGCAAATCCTCCTCCTTCTTCATCAGGTAAGCATCAAACTCATTCTCTGAGAAAACGTTTCTTTAATTATAATCTAACGAAGTCTTGTGATTAACGACGATAAGGATATCTTGTGATCAATTACAAGAAACTCGTCCAACGAAAATGTTTTCTTTCTTCTGTTGATACAATTATTTCCATGTGTTTAACGAAGTTATATATGATACCTTGTAAGCCATTGTGGAAATTTCTGTGAAAGAAAGAAAAAATTGCTTCTGTCGATGTGTGGAATGCCTTCACAATACCTGCCAAGAAATTAAAGAAATTTCTTTCAAGTTAATGTTTTTTCGGTGGATATAATGAATGCCTTGGAATCTTTAATGATGACATATGATATCTGTAAGAAACTATAAAAACCTCTGCGAAAAAAGGATTTGTTTCGATATAAGAAATTCCTTGTGATTAACGATGGTAATGAATCCTCGTAAGCAATCAAAAAATCTTTTCTGAAGAAAACGTTTTTTTGTGGAGATAATGAGTGCCTTGTGATGAACAATGATGCCATGTGAAAGACATCAATCATTTCTTTTGTGGATGTAAAGAATGCCTTGTGAACAATGATGATAACTATACTTTCTCAGCAATCAAAAACTTATAAAAAAAAATCATTTCTCATGTGGATGTAATAATGCCGTGTGAACAATCAATGATAAATTGTAAGCAATGTTAATATATGCCAAGACATTTACGAGGATAAGTATATCTTGTAAGCATTCCCAACTTTCTCTGAAACGTGTCAATGAAACCTATACCTTGTCGCTAGTGATGATACCTTGTTTTAATAATTAAACTTTCTCTGGAGACATGTGTCTGAAAGTGATTGCTTAATATGAACTATGATGGTAAACCCTCATAATCCTGAAATGTTCTATTAGAAAAACGTTTCTCTGAAAGCTAATCAGTAATACCTTGAATGCATTAAACCTTCCGTGAACAGTGTTTTTCTTTCCTAAAGCATTGATTTGTGATGATGATATTGCATTGGAAACATTTGAACTCTGACAAATGTTCTCCAGTATCTATGCTTAATTTGAACTCTGACAAATGTTCTGCAGTATCTATGCTTAATTCTGAATGATGATTGTAAAGTCTAAGCATTTCATCAGACATGTCTTATAAGCAAATATTAAACCTTTGGATCTGAAAATGTTTGTCTGATAGTGTTGTATCACATGCTGTGAATGATGCTTGTTAGACTGTACAAAAAACCTTCTGTAAAAATGAACATTTCTTTCAAACTTGTGAATAATGATGATGCCTTCTAAGCTATGCTTTATGAATTATGATTATACCTCACAATCATGAAGCCTTCTATGGAAAGTCTCATTGGAACTAGGACTGGTGATCAATAATACTTCTGTGGTATGCTTTTTGCTGCATATGCCTAACCTTGTAGCAAATCATTCTAAAATGTCCTTGGATAGCTTTCAATGAAAGCTATGCCTTGTGAGTGATAATCGTAAACCTACTCCACTGAAAGCTATGCTTATGAACAATGATGCCATATTCCATATATCATGTATTTGCTGTGCTCGATCATTGAAGAATGTACTTTGGTCTCTAGATCTTGTCCTCATGGTGATATTTTTCATGCATGTTCATTGGGGGCGGGTTGATTGTCACTGAGACCAGCTTGCTTATGACAGGTTCTCAAGGTCAGGTAGTTTGCAATGGCTGCAGAACTCTTCTTGTTTATCCCCAAGGAGCGGCAAATGTTCGATGTGCGCTTTGTAGCACAGTAACAGCTGTTCCTCCTCCAGGTATGTGAGGTTCATGGTAATTAAGACTTAATCAATTATAATTTTACCTCCTTGAATGCATATCTGCAGCTGGTAACTTTGGAGTGATTGATTATGCCAATACACTGCTATAATCTCCTTAATTCACTAAGTGCCACTGCTTAAAGAATTGTGTGCAATTCCCTCATTTACTTACGAGGACTCTTAGCACAAAATTCCCTGATTCAATTATATGCTATCACAAAATCTTCCTGACATCCATGATATTTAAATCCTATTCAACTGTATTATGTATATATGGCTCATCAAAATAAACTTGGAACTCAATGATTAGCTATCTCAAGAATATGATTAACATGTGCATATGTAGTGTTTGTTTGTCTTCCCATTTATGGTTGCTAGATGAGTTGGAGGAACTTCAAAAGGAAGAAGATTGTGTAATCATATGGGAGAGAAGAATCTATTGGTGTATCATGAAGCAAATGTGATGCATCCCATTTTCCAAACGATTTCTTCATATCTTCCATCCTTTTAGAACCCAACATGTTTCTTTTGTGTGTATTTCAAATCTTTTTATTTGCTTCCCACGCAATCTTAGGAAGTTGATGTGAGGATTTGTTTTGATCCTGAAGCGATGACCTTTTCTATGCCACGATCTCATGCAGGAACATTTGTGGCATTTTGGCCTGACTTGAAGAAACTTCATAAGAAAGTGTGTTTAGACATTTTCAAACTCCTTCCACGTAGACTTGGGGATGCTACCACCCCATACTTCAATCCCATAGAGAAGCTTTGGTGTTACCAATGTGTCAAAAAGTATTTCATGCAAAGCTAACATTAATTTCTCTACCATGAGATATGTCCTCCAATTTGTAGTAAACCCTATTTCTTGCTTTTAAGCTGTGGTTGCACATTCATTCCATTGATGGTTAAAGGGAACTTCAAGCCCAATATATTTGAAGCTTTATACAGTTTCTAGTGGCTCATTATTGTAAATAGTGCATATTTTATCCATATTTTGAGTCTACACAAGCATTACCTTTGTTTTTGGGCCATTGACTCTCAACTTACTAATGCTTACAATTTTTTTCCAATACATTCATAAGCTTTTGGACATCTTACAATGTAGATAATCTTGATAGCATTTGATTGCTCCTATACTTTCTGATAATAAATATATGTTTCCTCTTTGTCTGAAAGAGAACTATAACACATAATCTTTCTAGCAGTTGATTGTTTCTATAAGATCTTACAATGGATATGTATACAAGTCCATGACAGTTAAATTAGCATAAAATTCTGAACACATTTTCCCATGAGATTTCTCCAAAAGTTTCTACATGCATTTGCGTTCTCTTGGGTATGGAGAATACTTCGATTATCTTCCCATATTCTTCTTTTATCTTTGAATAAGTCTTTTGTATGCATGTAGAAACCTTCGGTGGTTTTTCTCATATTTACCTATATTTAAAGTCATAAGGTACTTTTGAGCATCGTGGCATTACTTACCATACCAGTTTTTCCTTGAGCAAGATCCATTTGAACTATTGTAAGGCATATATGCTTAACTGAAAAACAATTCTTTGCGCATGCAGAAATGGTTTTCATGAAATCTTCTTGTTTGCATTCTAGCGTTGTGCCATTTTAAAACTTTTTCTTTTGTAGCACATCCTCAACCATTATGGTGTACATATGTGCTCTCTTTAAGTTTACACAAATATGGCTGTCTTGCACTATGATTTATTTCATATACTCAAATTCTTCCACACATTTTAGGTTGATACGTAAGTTCCATTATCTGATTTCAGAGTACATAGTTTCAATCACACTATTTCCGTTATTTTCCAACATGTAAAATCATTGGTGTCATTCCACAAAGATACACCATTTGCAATAAACATTCCATTGCTATTACATATTTGTGGAAATAACTTTCCATATTGATCAAGATCTTTTGGTCTCAATATCCAAGGTATAACATAAGGTAATGTTTAGAGGTATGGGACACTGATTATATTTTATGTTCATCTCTATCCTTCTTTCAGGGACAGTTGGTGTGGTTAAACACCCTTAAACCATTCTTTTCCTAATCTAAATGTTCATTGCTTTATAATTAGTATTTCAATTCTTAATAGGCATATCCCTAGGGCTGACCCTTGTATACATGCATATACTTGTACATATTGTGATTTGCAGATATATTTTTGGAACTTCTCTAGCGTAGTCTAGTAATTTTCATGCTTGAATATATTCATCATTTTTTGCATGATTTATTGATATGATTTTTTAATTATGCGTCTTTATTCCATCTCTCTCTCTCTCTCTTAGAATTCAGTTATTGTTTGTCTTTGGGCACATCTTTAACCTCTTTAATAGGGTTAAGTATGTGCCCAACGAAGAAAAGATGGCCAAATAGGGAGTTGTGACCTATGGAGCCAATTCACATCTTCCACGTCTAAAGAATAGTATAAAAGAGAATAGTAGGGGAGGAGAAAAGAGAGAGAAAGAAAGAAAAGAAAAGAAAGATATATTAATGTCTTTTAAGAGGCCAAAATGGTCTATAAGACCAAATAAGAGATTACATCTTAAGTGTTGTCTCGTATTGGAGAATAAATCAAAATCAAATAAATATTACACAGAAAATATAAAAGTAAATAACATGAAAAGAAAAGAAATGAGGGAATCTGGTTTTTGGCACATGTGAGATCCTCAAGTTAGGTATATTGTAGCTTTCTTCTTCTATATTATAGTATAGGTCGATACAGAATGGAAATGTCTCCGAAGCGAGGGAAGCACCTACGATGGTGGGAGATAATGGCTTTTATCTGTCGATGACAAGGGTGTCGAGGTCGTGGTCCATGGGGTCGAGGCCTACGTGCACGGCAAATTGCCATTGCCCGATCAATTGTAACCCCTTTGTTATGTCCTGGTCTAAAGCCCATTTGTGTATCCCGGGGTTGACTTCTAGCATTAGGAGTGATGGGGCTAAAGAAAGTTGTGATTTGTGGATGAGCTTGTGTGGTTGTATTCTTCAACAACTTTTCCCGATGTCTCTTGAGCTCTAGCAAGAAAAGTCCTAGGCATCGTTGGTCCTCATATTCCATTACCTTGCGTAGTGGGCCAAAGCCTTGTTTAAAGAGGCAATGGTATCTCTCTCTGATTTCATAAAAGACACTACAATCACAAACATAGTGTTCTTCAGATTCCACTCCTTGATGGCACAATTGGCAAATTCTCTCTTCTAGAGGTAGTCGTGTATATCTGCCTACCTCAATCTATAGCTGATGTGATGAAGTTCGCAGCTGCCCTATCACACTATGCAATGCATAGCATAGATGTATGTCCATATAAGGTGGCCTGATGACAAATCCATCCTCCGATGTATGTAAGAAGTGTGTCTTATAGTGGGCCATCTTTGTACCAAGTGGTATTTTGGGGCTGATCCATGTTATCTTGTTTTCCAAGATAATAATATCAGTTCGGATCACTCTATTCTTTTCCACTTTGGTCATATTTAGATGGGGACAGTCCAAGTTATATTGGAACGGGGGTAGTGCATTTATACTCATGCCATGTGACTTGAACCATTGTTGCATTTCAGCATACCAACAATGAGTGTCTCCATTTTCAGCCAGTTGTTTTGATGACATAAGTGCCAACCTTGGGTACCTTCGTTTACGGAGCTCCCAAAGACGTTGGATAAATGTCATTGATCGGAACAACGCCTCAGTTATTATAGGTGCTGCTCCCATCTCTACCCGGATTATATCGTGGGGCACCGATGCTTTGCTCCTTATCATGCGAGCAATCATTGACACTAAAGGTCTCTCTAAATCTTTCCAATGATTTGCCTTGTTAAGACTCGGTTCCCATGTCTCTACTCCATAGAGAAGAGTTGGTGTGACAAGTGTATCAAATAACCATAGCTTAGTCCGTGGCTCTTGGAATTGCAAATGTGCACATTGTCTCTTGAGAGCACCAAGAGCTGCATATGCACGAGAAAGTCGGGCACAAGCGGCCTTTTGTAAGGAGAACCTAGGTCCTGTAAATGTTACTCCTAGGTATGTGTAGGAGCGTGTGTATTCCACCTTTTCCTCTCCCAAGAAGAATTCTGGTTCTCATCTTGTTAGCCATGCTTGGGTGGTGTTAAACACCATCACTTTAGTTTTATTCATGTTGATTGATAAACCTTTGTCCGTACAAAATAGTTTTAAGGCATTTAGATGTCTTTGTAGTCCCTCCGGAGAGTCAGAAATCAACACAATATCATCGGCATATAGTAATATTTGTATAGCTATACCTGCTAGGTGTGCTCCGGAACCCCCAAATCTCTCTATGTACTGTGATACCTCATCTATATAGAGACCGAAGAGTGGGGGGGATAGTGGGCATCCTTGCTTCACACAATTGTGCTAGCCACCGCCTCTGACAAGCCCTTAGAAGACCGCACTTTTCCTGACATAGATTCGTAGAGTGTATAGATTCCCCATTGCATATCTATAGGAACACCCAGGGCTTCTGGCTGCTGTATAACCTGAGCACGTGGCACAATGTCAAAGGCTTTTCGGAAATCCACATGCAGTTTGCCGATTGAAGAAGCCATTCTATGGACTGAAGCAAGCCCCAAGAGCATGGCATTCAAAGATCACATCATATCTTCACGACATTGGGTTTCGGATGTCAAAATCTAATAACTCATTGTATGTTCAGGACAATCCCAAAAGCCCCATCTTCTTAATCTTGTATGTCGATGACCTTGTCATCGGTGGAGAAAGCCTCACCGAGATACAAAAGATTAAAAAGCTGCTTTTACAAAAGTTCGAGATGAAGGATCTGAATGACTTACATTATTTTCTCGGCATCGAGGGCATTCAAACTCCAAAAGGGTTCCTACTCTCACAACGGCACTGTGTTGAACTTGCTCTACAAGTTCGGAATGACCGAGTGTAAGTCCATCTCGATACCCCTTGATCGAAATATGCAGCTAACAGCAGATTCTAGAAAATTCTGTGAGCCGACAAAGTATCGCCAAATAATTGGGAGTCTTATCTACTTAACTATCACCCGACCAGACCTGAGCTATCCGGTCGGGGTTCTTAGCCAGTTCATGGCAACCCCTCGCGACACTCACATGGATTTTGCTAAGCAAGTGCTATCCGGTCGGGGTTCTTAGCCAGTTCATGGCAACCCCCCGCGACACTCACATGGATTTTGCTAAGCGAGTGCTACGTTATATTAGTGGAACACTTAATTATGGTATCTTTGATAAGCATGGAACACCACTTCAACTCGAAGGCTTCACGGATGTTGATTGGGTAGGCAATGCATCTGATAGACGATCCACTTTGGGATTTATGTTTTCACTCGGTAGTGGAGCAGGCTCTTGGAGCAACAAGAAACAACCAACAGTCGCTCTATTGAGCACTGAGGCGGAGTATAGGGCCGTAGTTGTAACTGCTTGCGAAGCTGTATGGCTTAAAAGATTGCCGAAAGACTTCAACAAATTGGTGAACAAGCCAATGCTAATCCACTGCGATAATCTCAGCAGCATCCAGCTTGCAAAGAATCCGGTGTTTCACGCCCGGACTAAGCACATCGAGGTGCAGTATCATTATATCCGTGAGCGCATATTGGCCGGTGACATTGACCTCCAATACGTTGGCACCAACATGCAAGTGGCTGATATTTTCACTAAGCCACTAGTTCTCGACAAGCTACGGCAATTCTCAGTGGATCTAGGCCTTAGACCACTCGATATGCTGAGCTTGGGGGAGAGTAAAAGTACAAAGAGGAAGGAAAACATGGAGAATCAGCACGATACAAGAGGAAGAGTGAGACCGGCATCGGCAAAGTAAGGCCGGCACATCTAATCGACTTGTGAGAGTAGGAACCCTTCTGGAGTTTGAATGACCTCGATGCCGAGAAAATAATGTAAGTCATTCAGATCCTTCATCTCGAACTTTTGTAAACGTAGCTTTTTAATCTTTTGTATCTCGGTGAGGCTTTCTCCACCGATGACAAGGTCATCGACATACAAGATTAAGAAGATGGGGCTTTTGGGATTGTCCTGAACATACAACGAGTTATTAGATTTTGACATCCGGAACCCAATGTCGTGAAGATATGATGTGATCTTTGAATGCCATGCTCTTGGGGCTTGCTTCAGTCCATAGAGCGGCTTCTTCAATCGGCAAACTGCATGTGGATGTTTGTTTGATTCGAAGCCAGGTGGTTGCATCATGTAAACTTCCTCCTCGAGCTCACCTTGGAGGAATGCGTTCTTCACATCCATTTGATGCAAGTGCCATCCTTTCTCTGCTGCGAGTGCAATTACCGTCCTCATGGTGGTCATTTTTGCCACTGGGGCAAATGTTTCCTCATAGTCTATGCCATGGGTTTGAGCATACCCTTTGGCGACTAGACGAGCCTTGAACCGATTGACCTTGCCATCCGTATTATACTTTATCTTGAACACCCAGCGGCAACCAATTGGCTTTTTCTTGATTTCAAAGGATGGGACTAAATCCCAAGTATCGTTGTCAAACAACGCGCGCATCTCCTCCCTCATTGCCTCGATCCACCGGGGATCTTGGGCAGCTTCTTTGTAAGTCTCGAGTTCTTGGTCTGCTGCGACCTTCATCATGAATGCATAGTGGTGGGCCATGTACTCATTGTACCCAAACCTAACTATCGGGTTCTTTTGTCGGTTCGATTGATGGAGTTTTCCTTTGGTCACCTCCGGGGCCTTCTTCATTTCATACTTGCTGTGGACCGATTGAGGTAAATGATCTGAGTCTTCACCAGATGTCATGTCTTTGGCCTCTTGCTCAGGCATCTTGCCCTTTTTCTTCTTTCTAAGGGTGTAACACCAAGGTGACAGCACATCAGAGGTTTCTTCATGCTGTGCAAGACTCTGATTGCTGGATGACACCTCAGGTCTAGTCAGGTGGAGTGTGGGCAGACTCTCTGCTGGTTCTCCACCCATAATGGTCGTTAGCATCTCTTCTTCTTCACTCTCAGAATCTGCTCCAGATCTGCTTGTTTTGAGCACGGTGGGGGTCACTGATGTTGGGCCATACCATGATGTCACCTCATCAAATACCACATCTCGGCTTACTCGTGACTATCGAGTGATGGGGTTAAAACACTTATAACCCTTTTGCTCAAGTGAGTAACCGACAAGGATCATCTTCTCCGATTTTGGGTCAAGCTTTCTCCGCTTCTCATCGGGGACATGCACAAATGCAATGCTGCCAAAAACCTTCATGTTATGGTCATGACCATTTAATACTTCAAGTGCAAAAGGTTTGGCTTTGTCCCAAAATACTTCTTGTGAGGGGTGATGTCATGGACACCCTCGGTCGTGCACCTATTGATGAGATACAAAGCCGTAACTGCTGCCTCTGCCCAATAAATCTTGGGCATGTTCTTCTCCTGCAGCATGGCGCGGGCCATCTCAAGAATTGTACGATTCTTCCGCTCAGCAACACTGTTTTGTTGTGGTGTGTACCGGCAAGAGAATTCCCGGCGAATCCCCTTCTCTTCTTGAAAGGCTTTGAACTCGGTTGAGAAGTATTCTTGGCCACCATCAGACCATAAGCATCGAATCTTGCAATTCATCTCATTTTCCACACGATTCTTTAACTTGAGAAAGTGGGAGAAGACCTCACTTTTCGACTTCATCGGGCATATCCAAGTATGCCGCGAATAGTCGTCAATGAAGGTAACGAAGTACCTACACCCACCGATTGTCATTGTTTGAACTGGGCCTCATACATCTGAGTGGATGACGTCCAGCAAGCCTTTACTCACATTTCTTTCGCTTAGGAATGGATGCCTGTGTTGCTTGCCTAGTTGACACGCCTCACATACATTATCAGGATGTTTCGAAGTAAATTGTGGCAAGCCCTGCACAGCCCCTTTTGTTTGCATTGATTGGAGTTTACCGAGGTTTACATGGCCAATCCTTTTGTGCCACAACTCAATATCAGACTCAACCTTGAGTCCCTTTGCATACATTGTTGTGTTCACCTTGGTCGCATCAAGAATAAACATGCGACCTTCTCTTCTTGCATGAGTAATGAGATGGCCCTTATGCTCAATGAAGCAACCTTCCTAGTTGAATCGTACTTGCATTCCTTGCTCGACAATTTGGCCAACCGAGACCAAATTCTTTGTGATTGTCGGGACATGCAGTACGTCCTTCATGTAGCCCTTGTTGTCGTGATTGTTAAGTGCCAGATCTCCAATGTGCTCAATCATGTGTGTGGAGTCATCAGCAGTCTCCACCACGCCGAGTCTCTCGGGTTTCCTCAAATTCATGAACCATTCTTGATGACTTGTCATGTGATTTGAGGCACCTGAGCCCATGAACCAGACATCATCAGGATGGGAAACACTTGTTATCATGCTATTCGCCCTGTGTCGCATAACAAACATCGGCCCCTTGTTTTTTATGTCAGCCATCACAGCATAGTTTGTTTGCTTCCGGGATGAGGCAGCTGAGTCATTCTTCTTCTTCCGACACTCGGCTTCAATGTGGCCAGGCTTTCCACAATACCAGCACTCGGTTTGCTGGTTGTGCCTGGTTGATGCAGGCTGGTGGAAGCTCCCCTTTCTACCGGAATTCCCTCGGCTGTTTCGACCTTTTCTTGCTGCCTGGAATTAAACTGTTGTGGACCTCGTCCACCTTTTCCTTGGCCATTCCTCCCCCGATTTCCACGACCACGACCGTGACCTCGACTGAGATCATCATGTGTATATAGCATCTGCCCATCAGATGCTGTGCTTTTCGACCGTGTATGGTTCTCCCTTGTTGTGCCATATTTTTGTGCAAGGCTGCCAAGACAGATATGCACCATCTCGTCATCATCAACTGTGACATTGATGGAGCCAAGTGAATCGCATAAGTCTTTGATCCGGAGGGTATAGTCCGTCACGGACATATCCCCTTGCTGAATATTGTTCAACTCCTGCTGGAGTTGAAGTTTTCTCGCTGTGGTTGAAGCCGCGAAAATCTTCTTCAAGTTTTTCCACGCTTCTGTTGGGGCTTTCGCATCTCGAATATACATGTGATCTTGCACACATGTTGCCAAACAATACATTACCCTACTGGCGCCTTGCTGCCATGTGGGGTAGTTGGGACTTGTAATATCGGGGGCTGTTTCCTGAGCTCCCTCAATATAACTCCAATAACCTTGCCCAACTAAGTACTGTTGCATCTTATATTCCCAAGATGCGTAGTTGTGCCTGGCCAACTTCTCTGTTGGAAATGCGCTACCCATTTGTGCATTCATCTCTCTGATTTAGCTTGATTCGTATGCTCCTGTTAATGTAAGCCTCTTGCCGTGCAACATTACACCGATGATAGCTGGTTTGAAACAGCGTCTCTAGCTGCTCACACAGTTTCAATGGTAGAGCTCAGTGAAGGATCTCTAACCCTCACGCTCTGATACCATGTAAAGAATCTAACTCTAGTAGAGTTGAGTATTCAGAAGCGTA
Source organism: Azolla caroliniana (assembly GCF_043228905.1). Lineage (NCBI taxonomy): Eukaryota > Viridiplantae > Streptophyta > Polypodiopsida > Salviniales > Salviniaceae > Azolla > Azolla caroliniana. The sequence goes on from NW_028230442.1 coordinate 12,795,113, forward strand.
GTGTGTTTGTGTGAGAGTGGGTGAATAAGCAAGAGAAGAAATCAGAGAGAATAACCAGAAAATAATAAGAAAATACACAATAGGGGGATGACAGCTTATGCACTGAAGAGAGCTATATTAATTAACTAAAGATCATCAACTAAACTAAATGGCCAAAGGGGGTTTTATATACAAGTCCTCAAGGGACTGCCCTATTAAATGTGTTGGTGGAATCTAACCAAATATCCACTTGAGTACGATTTTGTCATAAGAATATGTAATATTCTTTGACCACACTAACACTCGACAACTACATGGATTACAATAAAGTGTGCTCTCACATACTCGACAACTACACGGATTACAATAAAGTGTGCTCACACACTTTTTCACACATCGTCCTTTTCTTCATGAACACATGTTCACACAAGTTGAGCTTGATTCTTAACAGTACCACTCAAGTAGCGAAAGATGTGCTTAACTACCTGCCAATGCTTAACTCTTGGGCAATGCATAAACCTGCTCATCTGAGAGACAGCAAACTGAATATCAGGTCGGGTTATGCATAAGTAAATCAAGCATCCAACGGCTTGCTGATAGAGAACAGCATCGAATGCATCTCCAGCATCATGAAGGCTCAAACGCAAAACCTGTCTCCATGGGAGTGGCAATAGGTTTACAATCTTCAAGGCCAAAACGCTGCAATAATGTGACAATGTATTTCGGTTGACACAAAGCTATTCCACCATCAACTTGCATAAATTGAATGCCCAAATAATGATGCAAATGCCCCAAATCTGACATCTCAAAAGAGGCATGCAAATCAGCCTTAAAGTCAGCAATAGGCTTCTCATTGGGACTAGTGAGCAACATATCATCGACATACACAACCATGATCAGAAATACATCATCAGCACGCTTAACATATAAGGTGCTTTCAGTTTGACTATTCTCAAACCCAAATTCAATCAAATAAGTATGTATCTTTTCATACCAAGAACGTGGTGCTTGCTTCAAGCCATATAATGCCTTTCTCAACCTGCACACTTTGTGTTCATGCCCTTTTTGCACAAAACCACGCGGCTGGGATACATACACTTCCTCATGAAGATCACCATTTAGAAATGCTGTTTTAATGTCCAACTGATGTACATTCCAACCACGATGAGCTGTAATTGCACAGATGCTACGAACAATAGTCATACGGCAGGTGGGCACAAAGGTCTCATCAAAATCAATGCCTTTTTCTTGGGATAACCTTTCGCAACAAGCCTAGCCTTATACCTGTCAATTGTTCCATCAGGTTCACGCTTTAGCTTATATACCCACTTAGAGCCAATAGCCTTCTTGCCAGGAGGCAAGTCACATAAAGATCATGTACCAGTCTTCATAATAGCATCATATTCTGATCTTACCAACACCCATAACTGGATAAAGTGAGTTGTTGGCGCATGTGACAATATTCTCTGTAGGGGTAGGCTCCAATGAAGTTAAGAAATTGCGCTGCGAGGTAATATGTTTGGTTGCCCCATTGTCGAAGTACCAAACATCTGATTGTACAACAGACATAAATCGTTCAAGTGAAGATGGGTTAAAACTGCAAACAATAGTAAATACCCATTCTTCATTCTGCACAAGATTTGCAGACTCTGTTTTTGATGCAGAGACTTCTGCAATAACAAGTCCTGCCTCCTTTTTCTTTGCCTCTTTTGCAGCCAATTTTGGACAGTTCTTCATAATATGATCAATTCCTTTACACTATTTGCAAAACAATATTTGTTTCTGCTCTCGTTTTTTTTCATTCACTTGTGAATTATTAACAAATCTTTGCTTGCTAGCAAAAGAGTTCCATTTACCTTTGCCCTTCTGACTAGCTAGGAAAGCTTGATCTGTAACACGCATAATAGACCTGTTTTGCCTAGACTGATCTTCCTGTAACAAAACAGAGATTAGCTCCTCGAATGATAAGGCATTGGGATTACCTTTCATCATTAAACGAAGAGTAGAAGCAAAACTCTGATATGAATCAGGAAGACCATTTAGAACGGTTTGCACAAGTGAACTATCTGGTATCATTTCATCAGCAGAAATTAATTGTTCCTTGAAATCTTTGATTTTTGTAAGAAAACTGTCCATAGAATATCCCCTTCATTCATGTGCTCGCTATCCAATTGTTTTCAGAGATAAGCAACACGAGCCTCATTTCTTGCTTGGTACAAAGTGGAAAGAGTATCCCAAGCATCCTTTGCTATCTTGCAAGAGCGAATATGGGGAATAATGGCACGTTTCACAGACAAAGCTATCAAAGCATGTGCCTGAGCATCTCTGCCATCCCAACGAAGTTGCTCTGCAGTTGGTACAACAGAAACTGTAGCATGGGCATGAGCAGGATGATCAACATCCTCGACAGAATCAGTACCATCAGCATTTGTGTTCTCAACAACAGGACGTTTTTCAGCCCCTTAAACCACATTCCACAACCCCTTTGCTACTAATACATGGTGCATCATACCAAAGAGGGGTTTAGGGTTTAGGGTTTAGGGTTTAGGGTTTAGGGTTAGGGTTATGAGAGTATATATAGACAAGGGGAAAAACCTTCCTAAAGAGGGAAAAAACGCCCTTGTTGTCCTAAGTGTGTTCACACACATCATTGTCCTAAGTGTGTTCACACACATCACTATCCTAAGTGTGTTCACACAGCATTGTCCTAAGTGTGTTCACACACATCACTACCGAAATATGTCAACAAAAGGTAAATGAGAAGCTTTCAAGAAAGTCATTTTCTCACATACAAACAAATGTTTTTCAACCAAGCACATAATTGGTCAAGGCTCAAATGTCTTTTAAGAAACAAATGTGGCTTAAAAAAAATGGTTTGATAAGGATTTACCTTAGCACCTTTTCAACACTTTGGTGACACCAGTACTTCTCTATTGGGTGGAAGTACGGGGCAATAACATCCCGAAGTCCACTTGGAAAGTTTGAAATGTCCAAAAACATTTTCTTGCAGAGTTTCACCAAGTCAAGAAACAAACATATACAACATCCTTGAGACGGGACAACTTCCCATTGAGATCATGGCAATAGAAAGGGTGGTTGCTTAAGGTTCAAAAAAGTTCCTCACATTCACTTCTTGAAATCGCATGGGAATTAAGCGAACAAAACAAATAGACAAATTAAAGCAAAAGTGTGTGTTCTTGTTGGATGCAAGATATAGAAAAATGGTTTGGAAGATGGGATGCAACACTTGCTTCATAAAAGCAAAAGTTTGTTTTCTTGTTGGATGCAAAATATGAAAAAAATTTGTTTGGAAAATAGGAGAGCGCTTCATAAAGCAAAAGTTTGTGTTTTGGTTGGATGTAAGATTTGGGAAAATGGTTTGGAAAATGGGATGCAACACACTTGTTTCATGATGCTTTAATAGATTCCTGTATGAATGAGGCCTTTTTGGTTTGATGCAAGATTTGGAAAAATGGTTTGGGTATTGGGATGCAACACACATGCTTCATGATGCATTAATAGATTCCTCTATGAATGAGGCCTTTTTGCAATACCAATGTATCATGACATGGGAAAAATATGGAGGCTCACACTTCACACATTATACTACATATGTTGTACCCAACTACAGAACCATGTTCTTTATGAAAGGTGAAACCGCACACGTCAATACATGCTAGAGCCCATCCCATTGTCTGCCATTCGAACCATTGCTTTCATGCAATGTGGCTCACACTCATTATGGTGTGCAACAAGGCAGTGGAGTAAAACTGATGAGAATAATCGACTATGTACACTTTGCCCTAAACAAGTTCGGGAATCCGAGTAACAATGCTCTGCCTTTGATCATAGTCACAATGTCCACTCTTGATTGCGACATTCATCAGTAAAGTTCTTGAACATTAAGAGACATGAATCACTTGCACATGTACTATGTGAAAATGTAATATTTTTGGTCTCATAGGTCATATTTGACCTTCGAAGATGATAAATAAAATCAATATATCTATCTATCTACCTATCTTTTGTGATCTCTTGTTTGGTTTATAGGCCATTTTGGCCTCTTAAAAGACATTAGTATGCCTTTCTATCCCTCTCTCATTCACTCATTTGCTCATTCACAAATCACAATTAATTTTGTTAGCATAGAATCTGAATCCCTGTAAATTCATTCCATGTATTCAATGATCTCTGTATGTGATATATATATATATATATATATATATATATATATATATATATATGCTTGAAAAGAAAAAATGTTAACATTTGAGGAATTTTTATTATGTGGAGTGCTCATCAGAATTAAAACCTATTGTCTGTGTTGATTTGATGTTTTATGCTACCACAGGCTTTTATATGAATTCTTAACCTCTTCAAGCCAGTATCTGTATTCTCTTTAAGTGCATTTCTGCTATGCATTTTGTAGTATGCATTTGGACTTTCTTGGAGGCAATTTGCAATAAGGTTGTTTTTTAATAACCATTTGCTACATTCAGGGACAGAAATGGCCCAGTTGATTTGTGGTGGTTGCCATACTCTGCTTATGTACGTACGTGGTGCTACAAGCGTGCATTGCTCATGCTGCCATACTATCAATCTTGCAATGGAAGGTTTTATTTTCTCAAATTTAATAATTCAGTTTAATCTGTATTGAGATATTATATGATATATAGGAACTTCTGAGTGGAATGTGCAGTATCTTATTACAGCTAAGTGATGAAATTGCTGATTGTATTCTGTCCTCTTTTCCAGCCAACCAAATGGCTCATATTACTTGTGGGGGCTGCTTTGCCACTTTAATGTATCCATCTGGTGCTCCATCAGTAAAATGTGCTGTTTGTCAGTTTCTCAACGCAACTGGGGTATGTTCTTTTTCCTTTATTCTTTTTCTGTCAATGACTTCAATTATTGTTATGATTTCATCATTTAGGTTCATTGCGTAAGCAGTTTGATGATAAGAACACAAATGATATTTGATCTACAGTCGTATATGATGTTGGCTCATGAAGATTAATAATGATTAATCTTCCATCAGAAAGAAATTGATTAATAATGTTAATTCCACCAGAAAGAAGTTGACTTCTTTGGACAAACTGGGTTTCTGTTATATGAAACCATCTTCGAGACATTTACCACAGAACTCATTAAATCGACTCTGTTATGAACTGAAATATATTTTCTTCATCATTTTCTTTGATGTGATTGTATTTGTGCAATTGATACATCACTCATGGTATTCCACCTCAGCATCATCTACCTCAGAAGACTAATTATCTTCTGCCTTGAACCTCCAATGCTCCCAGAGGGTGGAAACCCTCTGTTTATGTGCCATAGCATCTTCTACAGATTGATTTTGTTGTTTCGGTTTTATATTCTTTCCTCTGGGTATCTCCTTTTTCTTTTGCATGTTTCTAATCTCAAATTGTTTCTTCATCTTCGGCCACTTGTGCAACTGGAACTCCATATTAACTCCATACTACGAATGTTGCTCCATGGGAACTTCACTCCCAATTAAATTCTGAAACAAAACAATCTCGGTCAATAGTTAATATATAGGATAAATCCTCATTGTTTACACCAAACCATAACTCTAAGGCTAAATGAATAAATAGTACTAAAACCTATTTTAACTGCTAAACATGTTTGCAATCCTAGAAGCAATGCAGTCTTAGAAGGCTTCTAGAAAATATCAAAGATTTTGCAGACAAATTGTGGGTGAGTATTGAAACAAATATGACATTCATAGGTTCCATTTAAGATTTAACTTACGAAAATCCAAGATAAGACTGGATTTGTTAATGATTTTATCTCATTCTAGTTTAATGCTTTTCACAATTGGTTAACTTTACCATCTGTGATTGTTTGTTTAAATAAGATTATCATACTAATAAACATTAAAATGGCATACAGCATCAATTTGTTGTCTCTTGAGTTAATGCCATATTTTATAATACCTTATTAGACTTGTATATCTGGGTAGAGGCCATGCCCTTTTTATTATTTTAGGTTTTAATGTGGCTTTCACATTTTCCTGTATTTTTGCATCAAATAATTTTTACTGATTTCAGGCTGGGAGTACAAGAGTGGCCCCTTCTGTGCAGCGTGTTCCTTTAAATACCTCATCTTCACAACCACCTTCTCAACAGGTTCACTGAATTTTACATTAATCTATTGTTAGATCACATCGAAATAGAGCTACAATAAACCTTAGTAATTTTGGATCACATGGAATTCAAAGAGTGTTTGAGTTTGAATAAACACAGCCTATTGTTATCTGATTCTGGCCTGATGATGCATGCAGCCTCCATTTCATGCACAAACAGTAATCGTGGAAAATCCAATGACGTTGGACGAGAGTGGGAATCTGGTAATATAATTTAAATTCAGTTTGTTGTTATTGAAAGCATTTTGCAGCGAACAGAATTTCATTAATACAAATAGAAATTTGACGGCCATCTTCAGGTAAGCAATGTTGCAGTTGGAGTAACAACCGAAAGGAAGTGAAAAGATTCAAAGAATTAAAGACTTGGTAAGGATGCAGAGGTTTATCTATATATTATGATGGTACTTCTCAAAAGCTAAAACAGCATTCCATGCCGTCTTTTGGTTTTTGCTTCTCATATAAGATAGATCGTCAACAGCATTATTGTTTGTGGATATATGACTTGGATAACAATATATATTTACACTAACATTCTGTAATTTCTATGTGTTTGCTGTTATCTATACATTATTTTTGTAAATAAGCCAGAATAACAAGGTATTCTTGAGTCAATAATTCATTGCAGTTCAGTTATTGAACACAAACAATTGTTGACTTAACAATTCGCTGCAGTATATGTTTATGTTTTTCAATATATTTTATACTTGTAATGAATTTTTTATATCTTTAATACAAGGGAAACAGTGCAAATTTTATTATTCAGATATTTCAATAGGTGAAGTTATTTACAGGTGTATGGGGAACACCAAAATGGTGGAAGATATATATATATACTGATTAGTTTTTGAAGTTCGAAAGTGATCTTGTTGTGTATACTATAATTTAGTTAAGGAACTTTGGAAAATGCAGAGTTTTTGTTATTGCCTCCAGCAGTCAAAAGTTTTGTTATTTCTTGCTTACTTTAATTCCCCCTTTTCTTTTCCTTCACCCAAGCGTCCCTAAATTCGCATCAATTCAATTCATCCCCCCTTTCTCCCAGCTACATGTGCTAATTTGGGCAATGATGTGTTGCAAATGATCCCCTTTTTTTCTCTTTCCATGCTTTCACCAGGGACATATGGGGAAATAAAAGAAAAAATGGGAGGTATTATGGAATTTTTCATCTAGGTGAACACTCAGTGCTAGCACTGCCGTGTGGTTCACATTCATTATTCTGTAATTAAAATGATAATGTAGGCACTCTTTGGAGCTGAGGCATTTGAGATCATCAATATTGAAAACTGCAAATTCCAATTGAAGTACACAGTTGCCTATCTCTGAACTAGTACCATCTTCAGTATTATTGGTTCGTCAATAGAATCTTTTGTGAAATACATCAAAGATGGTTTCTAACATATATTGTGCCAAGCTTTTGCAACCTTTCAATGGTCCATGGTGGTTCAATCTTCTCGAATTTTGTAAGTTATATATTACGGTTAAGGTTGTTATACTTGAGGTTGTTGCACCAAGTAATTTATTTTATCGCATAAAACATTGTTTACAGAAAGCATATGAGTTCATTCCTGATAGAGAGAACATATATGGTCTTAATTACTGTTTTGCCAGTAAAGTTTGGGAAAACATTTCTTGGCATGTACTTGCTCCAATTGATGGATATATCTATCTGTTTCCATGTCAGTACTGAGAAAACAGGAGTAAATTGCATCAACTATTTCATGAGCTAAATTTATCATTGTTTAACATCTTGATTGATTTGGTCAGAAACACAAATTGATCCAGTAAAGAACACAGTTTTAACCATTCTTTACCAATCGAGTTTAGGAAAACATTTGTCGAAATGTACTGCTCTGACTGATGGATATATATATATATGTTTTATGGTGAGTGCATAGTAAATTGAAGTAAATTGTATCATCTGCTGCAGGAGTTTTGATTATTGTATGCCGGTCTTTCAAGCCAAGAAAACAATCCCCATGAAAATGTTGTGAAAGGCTTTGCATGTTTCTGTGAATGAACATCACTAAAATATCGAAAACCTCAGATGTCTCACTCATATTCTTACAAAAGTCAAGTACGTATGAGTAAAGACAGTTTGTGCAGTCATTCATTTCTAACATGTGTATTGGATTTGTCATATAGTTAAACATGTACCCATTAGAATTTTCAACACTTGTGTAATTGGAGTTGTATAACCATTAAACTAGACATGTGTATTATTGTTGAAATGAGTACACATGTGCATTTCCAGACATGTTACTTTCAGATTTCTATTGTATGTCTATATAGTGAATACAGATGGCTCTGAGTGGTGATTGCAATGATGGAATCAAATTGTGCTTGTTTGTTTCTGACAAGTAGGCCTAAACAATTGGAGCATCTACAACTTTGAAATGCTAATGGTAACAACAATCTTTGAGACGTTCAATTATTGATTTAAATATTAAAAAGCATAAACAATGCCAAGTGGACACAATGCAATTTGCAAATTAAAATGATATATTTGTATTGTTATTTTTCGAAATGGTGATGTGATGGTAACAACAATCTTTGAAATGTTCAATTATTGATTGCGGGTTAAAAAACATAGACGATGCTAAGTGGACACAATACAAGTTGCAAATTAATATGTTATATTTGTATTGTTATTGACGGCTTGTTTCATCCTTAACGCTTTTGATCACTCACAATAATAGTCTTGATGAAATAATAAAGAATCATGGACTGATTGATTAGATCTAATATATGGAGGCAATGACAAGCCTTGAATATATAATCAATGGATACAATTGGTGTATCTTTTCCTATTCAAACCTATGAGGAAGGAAACCCACAATATCAACTCAATTACAACACATTCTGAATAGAAAGTTCAGATCAGAAAGTTGGGAAACCACCAATGCCTTCAAGAGTATCGATCAGGGTCGCCTTCATTACAAATAATGGACATATAATAGATACGTTTAGATTATTAACCTAATCTTCTAAAGTAATGTCTAATCAAATTATCACGTACTTGGTACACTTGAAAGTAAGATTTTAAAATTAAAGTCCTCCTAATTAATATTAAAATCTAAAGTCCTAATTAATATTATGCTAGCATGCCTGCCCTTTGAATTAAACACTTAAAATTAAGCTTCTCATTTGACCAAACTAAAGGATTTAAGCTTCTGACTATACGAATTAACAAATGCCCATTCTTTATTTAGAAATACTAAATGCTAATATTTGATGACGAAAAATGCCAGGATATAAGGGTTTTCTGCTTTAGAAGACACCAAATTTTGGTGCTACATGCCATTAGAATATACATGATCTTTCTTTCTTTCGTTCGTTCTTTCTTTCTTCAGACAACAAAATATTCACCATCTATACACGCACACACAATAGATCTTCCTGCTCGAGGAACCAAAGGACTGATCATGGTATAAATAACAAATGCTTAAGAAACTAGACTCCACCGATATGTGGCGAGTAGGTTCTCTTCCATTTTTCATTCAATAAATATGCAAGTCTATAGAACAGCAACAAATAGAGAGCAAAGAAGCTGGGAAAGAAAATGGATGGATTAGAGAACGAAAATGACGGGGAAGAAATTAAACGAGAAGGGGAGTAAAAGCACATCACATGGAAAACCTCACATGAGATGAGAGCTATCTCTCGATAATCGAAAGAGAAACATGAGAACCACGTTATCTACGACGTGAGGCAAAGAAAACAAACAACATATCGAACATGGAAACAAGACAGATAAAAACCAAATTACAAAGAAGAGCGCGGGAAGAAACAAGGTTCAAAGAAGCAGACGCAGACGCAGACGCAGACGCAGGAAAGGGAGCCCCAGCATCAGGAGAAGAAGAAATAAGGGATGTTCGAAGTTACCCCTTCTCGTGCTGTAGAATCGGCATGTATGGGTGGATCGTACAGAGATCGGTTAGAGTAGCAAGCAAAAGAACAGACTCGAAAGGAGGAAGAGCTGTCTGTCTATGCCACTCTTTGCCTGCAACTCCAACTGATCTATGCTAGATCCACCTTCCATTTCAGGTTTCTTGTCGGAGAGCAAGGTTCATTCAGCCACAAGATATTTGTGCACTGCAGATGATGTAGAGAGATAATCAAATATATACATACATAGGTCTCCTATAATTTAGAGAGACAGCGCACAATCCCTACAGAAGGGAGCGAGGACGGAGAGTCACCTCCTCCCCCATGTATAAGATAAATATAAATATGTATATATAGATATATCTATCATATATATATATATATATATATATATCATATATATATATATATATATATATATATCATATATATATATTATAGATATACTTTATGTATGTATGCATATAGAGTGAGGGAGAGAGGGAACGCAAGTTGTGTTTCCCAACATCATCACATTCATATCATTTCCATGCCCATGGAAATACATACATACATTATTACATACATACATACATAGTAGGTCAGGGTCAGGGTCACGGGTCACAGGTCACAGGTCGATCGGCCCATTCGTCTCTCTCACTCCTCCTGTATTATTTGCTCGTAGATTCATCTTCTTCAAGGTTTTCACCTTTTCCACTGAAACTCCAATGTTTTGAACATGATGATGGTGCTCGATCGCAAATGCTTTGTCTTTATTAGATATTTTCTCCCCCTAGTCATTGGCATGACCCTCGATAACAAAGTGGCTTTATAAATCCCACACGTGAGTTTTTCCCACAACACACCACATGGGTTTTGAATATGGAAATCCGTTGATGATTGTCCTACCTTCCCCCTTGTTCAGAATGATCAATATGTACATATTAGATTGTGCACATTAGGCTCTTAGATAAAAACCATATCTACTCCTTATGCTCAAACATCTCCCTAAGGTTACAACAAATATGCGCTTCAGTAATAATGAGATGTACCAATAAAATGATTGTGAAGATCTTTTTAATCCAAACTTTATGTAATACTAACCTCTTGAAGCAAGTTTTCTGGCTTCGCATACATCATATTGGACTTCTTGTACCAAAAATGTCAACAATTTTCTTAGAAAAAGAAATGTTAATAACCTTGATATATAATATATATGGCCAAAAGTACCCAAATATGTTCTGTTCTTACCTTTTATACAACTCCGAACTTCTACATAGAAACACAAAGGATCTCTACTTATATTTCAAAAGTTGATACCACAACTCAATTTGGTGCTAATAGACAAACACTAGTGAGAACCAATAACATTGAGTGGAATTTTTGAGTTATTGATTCGTAAAAGGTAAACACAATGCCTTGATGTTAAAAGTGACACTTTATAGAGGTACTCTTTCTTGGGAAACCTCATTAATTTTTTCCATGACATTAATATTATGGAGAAACGAAAAAAGAAACAAATGAGTTCATGCAAAGGTGTGATAGGAATCCATAACAAATGCAATACAATAGGAAAAGGTTACACCATAACACCTTACGCTAGTCAGATTACCTTCAATGTGAGGTAGGCTTGTACACCAATGACTATTTCCTATCCATTGTCTTGAAAACTGCATTTTTAAGGTAAACAAGCATTAATTATACAATTACCTCATCATTTTAAAGGTTGATTTATTACATGTGTTTTGAAGTTGTTGAGGCCCGAGAGCCTAGAGCTAATTAATGTTTCTTTTTAGTTTAAAAATTTCTTGGTTGTTGGCTGTTGCAGATGGAGACAATGTCAATAATTGTAAATTGTAATAATAATCCATTCATGTACTCCATATGTAAATAGCATATAAGCCTATGAATTTTGGAGAGGGAGGGAGAGCGTATTCTTTATTCATTGAATTATATGCAAATAGTAATCAAATGTGGAGAGAGAGAGAGAGAGAGAGAGGAGGAGGAGGAGGAGGAGGAATACGAGAGGTACTTAGGATGTTTGTTGGGGTGAAAACATCTTTACATTGTATTCACAACTTGGTGAAGAAATATGTTGCCAAGGTTAAAACGATTTCTTTTGTGGCAATGTCTATTGTCAGAAAAGTTAATGAATCTTTCACCGAACGAATGCCAATAATGTAAGGTGACATGTCATCATTGTCGTAATTTGAATTTGGGATGGGATCCTTAGTTTTTGGATTCCAAAGAAATCCAAAGCTCAATGTAAATTAGTCTAGGTGGGCTGGATCCAAATCCCATTGTAATTTGTCATGGTGATGTTTCTTCTTTTGTAATGAAAACTATTATTGCTTATGGAAAAGAAAGAAAGTGGGAGATGTCTTCTAAGGGTAACCTAATTGCATAGAAAAAATTGTATCACAATGAAAGATAATTCAAATTTCCAAAATCTAACTAAACTTGTTGAGATCATTTTGAAAAGAAAAGAAAAACTTTTTTCTTTTCATTAATCATCCCACAATATATATTTCCATAGCATGTCTCATTTTTGTATGCTCATAACTTTCTCAAATGAAGGGAGTTTCTTACATAAGAATGTCGAAATGTATGGCATGCCTATACTCAAACACGCACTAAAGAGCATATCAACTTGAAAACCTTCATAAATTATTTTATGTACGAAGAAGGACAAGTATGGTCACCAACATAGAGCATCGGTGATACAAGTGTGAGACATATAGAGAGCACTCATATGGTGAGAACGAAATATAGCTCCTCTCTCGATTGGGATGTGATAATGGATACAAAAATACATTAGGTAAGATTTCCACAAGGATTGTTGTTTGTGACATGTCCTTTAATTGACATTAAAGTGACCAATATAGGAACTTTTTGATCTTATGAATTGAATTTTTATCAAAATAAAAACTATCTCAATGCTTAGGATTTTGTTTTCACCTATTAAAATAAAAGAAATAGTTGTTTACAAGGATTATTGTTTACTATGTCTTCTATTTTTTTTTTTACGAGGGTGGTTGTTTACAATATATGTCCTCTTGTTTTTTCATGAGGATTGTTGTTTACCGTACGCCCTCTAGTTTTCATATCAGTCTTCAGACAGTATAGAAGCTTTCTCCCCCTCATAGGTTTCGATTACTTCATAGGCTTTTAACCCCCTCATAGGAACATTTTGTGTTGCGTGCATGCACGGCATAATGCAAAACACCACAATAAAAGTGGTGCTTTTAATACTTTGAAAGTTTACACATACAACTTATGTATTTCAAAATTTCCTCGTGATCTTAAAAGCTTGAATGAAGTAACCACAAATAAAGAAGTTACGTTTAATCCTCGTGTACACTCACGCTATATATGGCTTTTTAAATCAAGCATTCACGTGGCCTTTATTGGCATGTAGAATCAAGCTACTATATTTTTTGGAATCATGCACTTCAAGTTGCCTTTGTTAACAATTCTTTTACTTTGCAATATCATAGTTTTAGATCTTCTCTATTTTGGAAAATATGATGTGCCAATATCATCAGTCCATTATTTGAAGAGCAAACTAGTAGCATGAATGAGATCAACCTCAAAATATGAAGAGTTTTTATGACAATTACACGCGTACCATATGTATTTCAAAACCCACATTCTCGTGATCTTCAAACTTGCATAAACAACCACCAAATAGGAAGCTATGTTTAAACCTCGTGTGTACTCTAATTGAAATGGCTTTTGGAGTCATGCACTCATGTTGATATGCTCTCATGTTGCCTTTGTTAGCAATGTTATTGTTTTCAATCCTTTGTATTTCAAAAAATATGGCAAACTCACTATTATCCAACAATTTTTTGACTAGAAAATTAGTCCCTTCAATGAAATAAACCTTGAAATTAAAGGGTTTTTATAATGAACAAACATTAAATTGATTAGTAGAGCATTTCGTCCACAACCTTCTTTACTCCACCACACTATCATGATATTGTACATATAATTTAAGAATTTAACTAACACAATAATTGTACTCGGCCATGTAATGTCTTGTTAACTCTACCTCAAGGTAATGATATTGTTTTTGACCTTTGGATTGTAGAAAGTGAATTGTAAAACCACATATTTAGGAGCAAGCTGAAAATGAGAAGATTTTTTTAACATGAACTTAATGTAAATAGTAAGACCCTTTGCTTGAGAATTGAGCTCTCAACCTCAATGTAGGAAAGCACAGAATGCTTGCATGGGAAGTGATAAATGATAATTTGTGAGAATTAATTGTCGAAATGATTAAAGTCCATTACTTAATATATAAATCAATACTTTTATATTATGTTTTCATATGCTCTGCTTAATAAAACTTTCAACGATCTTTATTATCCTTAAAGTTGTTGTTTTCTAATTTTTTTTCAATACGATAATTAACAAGGCCATGAAGAAAGATAATGTTACTTTAGCTTCATTCCATTTTTCCACACCATAGTATGAAGATATGTGCCTCCATTTAACAAACATGTTAGAAATGTAGAAGAATCATGGTAGTCTTTTAATATCTAAAGCAGAAGGCAAAAGATAGAGAAGAGATTCATGATGTGGAAACATGGAGTTCTTTAGTGTAAAAAATAAACAACCAATGGACAACATAAAAATAACTTTGATAAACAATAATGTTGGAAATACAACTATGAGATAGTTGAGCACTTCTCATATATTTAAATATTTATTAGAAAACACTATGATTATTTGATAATTGCACAAGGTAAAGCAATTTTTTTTTTGACAAAAGCTAAGTTACGAGAGTTTACGTAGCCAAGGAGTAGCAACGGAGGAGGAGCGGCACGCCAGTGCAGGGCAGAGATTTGTGGCGTGAGCACTTCAACAGGAAATCCGGAGTAGCGGAGCAGGTGGTTTGAACCGTGTTAGTGAGCAACGGAAATGAAGCCGGAGCAAGTTTGAACCGCGCCAGTGCAGGGAGGAGGTCTGCAAACGTGGGGCACAAAAGCCTCTCTCTGCTCATTTCTGCAGACGACCCACAGTCGGTGTCCCCCCCCCCAAACAAAAAAAAAGAAGTCTAACTACTACCCCCCAAACACATTGGCAGACTTTGTCAATCATGGAAACTTCGAACATCCCACTATCGAACACATAGCACAAACATGCCCCTCGATCGATAACGGAAAAATGCAAGATAAAAACAACTCTAATAGTGGGGGCCCTGTTGAGATTATTTTCAATAACGAAGAGATGCTTTGACTTGAGCAAGAGATAGAGTGCCTTGAGCGAATAGCGGTCATATGCCGCATGATGGGATCACGACCAAACCGAGGATTGTTGCGAGATATGCTGCAAGCTAAATTTCATTCACAACTATGTGGTATAAAAGAAGTCCAACTGCTTGGTAAAGGCTTCTATCAAATCATACTAGAGGACAAGGAGTCTGCAGTGAACCTCATAGCAATATCTCCCTGCTAGATCTGAAACACATGGTTGTTCACGCGTCAATGAACACATGGTTTTAACCTAGAGAAAGCCGCGCAATAGGATGATTCCATGAAAAAGGTAACAATGCTGTTTCCGGGATTATCCTTAGAATATAACATGTTACTTCCTACTATTGGAAACTCCTTGGGTATGATGTTGGACGAGGAACTAACGTTAGCGGACAGGCTAAAGAAACACCGAGGCCCTCCCTCTATCCGCCTCTTGGTGCATGACATCAACAAACGTCCTTCCAAGATCCTCATTCTGGGGAAAAACGGAATACGGATTGAACAACGCATAGAAGTGATCGGCGCACTGGGACAATGTTTTGCATGCAAAAAGCTTGGTCATTTTAAAAAGAATTGCCCCACGAGACGCATTAAGGATCCCACCATGGAGACCTTGGAAGGTTGGGACACCATAGGAAATCAAAAGCCTCCCCCACCATGCCCCGATAAGGATGTGATTGGAATAAAACAGAATTCTGGTGCACCATGGAAGAAGAGGAACCTCATCTCTACCACATCCACCTGCGGATTATCATAGACACCCAACTAACTCCAGGCTTCTTCTATTTCTATGAGAAGCACGAAGGGACTATTGAAGCTCACCGGATAGCCCACAAACTCCACTCTTGGATTTGGAGCAACATTCCATCCCTGGAAATGACCAAATGTCTAAATGGTGAATGCTCCCCACTCATGACCTGTTGTGTAAAGCACCAAGAACATGGAACGTGCAAGGGCTCAGAAGTCGACTAGACCAGCAAAACAGATGGAAACTGAGAAGGGATCTTGAAGAATATTTATTAGGAAGTGTTGCTGGCAATCTCCCACCCCATTCCATGAGTATGAAGATTGTAACATGGAACGTGCAAGGGCTCAGAAGTGGACTAGACCAGCAAAATAGACGGAAACTGAGAAGGGATCTTGAAGAATATTTATTAGGAAGTGTTGCTGACAGCATCATGTTGCAGGAACACTACCTCGATATCACGAAGTTAAAGGAAGTTGGAGACCTTCTACCAAGATCATGGCGAACAATTTGGGAGCCAACAATAGGGGAGGATGGAAATCATGGTGGTATTTGCACTTTGATTCGGGAACATCTAGCCCAAGGCTTAATACACTAGTGTTGAGAGACAAGCTCAACATCGGCCGGATTGGCTGAAGAAGCCGAGGACCGGATCGGTTGGGACCGATCGGTTAGGCCGGGTGCGTAAACCGGGAGGTCGTTAGGAAAGATATTCCGTGAGGAATATATTTTGGAGTTAGTGTAGGAGCTCTTAATGAGCTTTGAAGTACTGTCAGTCCTTCTAGGACTTGTATAAAAGTGTTCACTGAGCACGTCTTATGTATAGACAGAGTATTATTGTTGAATATAGTTCTTGTGTTCTCTCTCACTCTCTCTGTCTCTCCTGTGTATACTGCGTAAGCTCAAGCTCTCCATTAAACCTGAGTGTTCTTCCTTCTGTTCGGTCTTCATACCTGCTTCCGCATGCTACTTTCTACATGGTATCAGAGCGCGAGGGTTGAGAACCTCTCTGCAGCCGACACAGCTTGACGAAGAAGAACAAGAAGAACGATGGATAGAGGCATGGTGAGCTCGATTCCAACAGAGAAGCTCGACAGAACCAACTACGCATCTTGGTCCTACAAGATGCACCAGTACCTGCTCGGGCATGGCTACTGGAGTTATGTCGAAGGAGCTAATGTCGCGGCACCCGAATCGACACACAGAGACTTCCCGTCGTGGGAGCAATCGACGAGTAGGGTATTATACTGCTTCGCGTCGTGTGTGGGCGAACAACTATTGAGCTATGTTCGGGATGCAAAGACGCCGAAGGGTGCGTGGGAAAATCTGAAGAAGATTTTCGCTGCGAGCACCACAGCTAGGAAGCTTCAGCTCCGATAGGAGTTGAGCAACCTACGACAACGCGACTTGTCGGTGGCGGACTACACCTCGAAGATTAAGGATATCTGCGACTCCCTCGCCTCCATAGAGGTGAACATCGAGGAGAGTGAGATGGTCCAGATTTGTCTCAGAGGTTTGGCGTTGAAGTTCGGAGCGTTCTGAACGGCTGTGTACCCGGGAGAATACGCCGTCCTTTTCGGACTTACAGTCAATGCTCCTGGTAGAGGAGAACCACGCGGGTGCGTCTACAAGCACGCACACCGACAACAGAATGTTGTACACGGAGGGAGATAGGCCCCGTGGACGTGGAGGACGAGGCGAGTCAGCGCGCAATGGAGGCGGCCGACGAGATCAAGGAAGAAGGCACCGAAGTGATGCCAACAGCAACTCCGGACCCTCCGGAAACAGGGGGAGTCGAAGCGATGAGAACCGGCAAGGGAAGGCCATCGCCGAGTGATGATACTGTGGCAAGAAAGGCCACAGGGAAAGTGAGTGCTGGAAGAAGCGTGCCGATTCAGAGAGAACCTGTTTCGGAAATGGCTCCGGACACACCGACAAGGGAAATCGGCAGCGATCGCACTACGCCAAAGACTCCGGGAGAGTCGGAGAAGGGTCTGTCTTCGTGACGAGACACGAAGCAAACTCAATGAAACAGAGCACCCCGAGATCGGACGAGGTGTGGTACGTAGACTCCGGCGCGTCAAACCACATGACGAGCCATAAGGAGTGGTTCTCGTACCTTGAAAAACCGATACAACCTGGAGTAGTCGCAACTGGAGACGACACTCCGCATCCGATCGCGAATGTCAGAGAAGTTCCCCTTAGCCATGTCGGGCAGAAAGGGAAACTCATGAACGTGCTCCATGTTCCGACAATCACGAAGAACTTGGTCTCGGTCGGACAGATCGTCGACCAAGGGATGGAGGTTCGGTTTACACACCTCGGGTGCTTCATTGAGGAAGAAGGCCGTGTGATTGCGCGAGGGCGTAGAGACGGGAGGATGTTCATCCTCGACTCCACTGACGGCGGCACCGCAATGTTCGCGAAGGGACAAAAATCCGAGTCGGACATCGACTTGTGGCACAAGCGGATAGGCCACGTCAACCACCAGTGGCTTCAAGATCTGCAATCGAAACAGGTAGTGTTCGAATTGCCCAAATTTAGTGGCCGAAAGGCACAAATTTGTGAAGCCTGCCAGCTCGGGAAGCAACACCGACTTCCTTTCCCAAACGAGCGAAATCGGAGCTGGAACAAGCTCCACCTTATACACTCTGATGTATGGGGGCCAGCACAAAACGTTAGTCTTGGCGGGAGCCGATATTTCGTCTCCTTCATCGACGACCACACACGGCACACGTGGATCTACCTCATTGAGAGGAAGAGCGAAGTCTTCGACTGTTTCCGGGGACCTCAAAGGGTTCGTGGAAACGGAAATGGGACGGAAGATCAAGTGCCTGCGGTCGGATGGCGGAAAAGAGTACTTTTCCAGTCAATTCAACGGTTATCTACAACAAATGGGAATTCGGCGCGAATTTAGTTGTAGATACACGCCGGAGCAAAATGGCGTGGCCGAGAGAAAGAATCGGTCAGTTGTGGAAGCGGCACGGGCAATGCTGGAGGAGAAGAGCTTGCCCAAGTTCTACTGGGCCGAGGCGATAAGGACCGTGGTATACATCCAGAACCGGATCGGAGACAAAGTGTCGGCGCACGAGCTATATTTCGGAACGAAGCCGAACTTGCGACACTTGAGGGTGTTTGGTAGCATTGCGTATGTGCATGTACCGAAGGAGAAAAGGAGGAAGCTGGACGCAAAGGCTGAGAAATGCAACTTGGTCGGTTACTCGGACGAACAGAAGGGTTATAAGTGCTATAACCCTCGCACCAAACAAGCGCGTGTCAACCGCGACGTTGTGTTTGACGAGTCCGCGTCCTGGTACCTACCCCCGACTCCGAACCCTGCCCCCAATCCGAGCTCTGACGATGAGGTCAGCGAGGCTGAGATGCCTTCGGATGAGCCCGAAATCGAGACCCGCAAAGAGAGTCCGATTTCACTCCGGTTAAGTGGACTGATTGGACGACTGAGTCGGTACGACTAGTCCGATGAAGAGCCGGTGAGTAGTGGAGACTCGGTCGTGCATTCCCCGTGCAGGAAGCCGAGGAGACGGCTTACGCGCAAAGAGAAAGGGAAGAAGAAGGTGTCGGATTCCGGCACGGATAGGAACGAGTCAGACTGACGCGAGTCCGACTTTGAGGGAACTGGTGACGGGTCTTTGAAGGTGAAGTTCGCGTCGACCGAGAAGGCCTCGACATCGGCTAATGTGAGATTACGCCGATCTACCCGCCAGAAGAATCCTGTTTTGTGGTTCGGATACAACGAGTACATGGCGCATCATTATGCGTACATGACCCGTGTAGCGGAAGTGCGTGAGCCGGAGAGCTACGCAGAAGCGGCTAAAGACGCGACTTGGCGTGCCGCAATGGAAGAAGAGATGCACGCATTGGCGGAGAACGAGACCTGGGACCTGGTTGACGCACCAACAGGGGTAAAACCGATCGGGTGTAGGTGGGTGTACAAGGTCAAGTACAACACCGATGGCTCAATCAACCGGTACAAGGCTCGGCTAGTGGCAAAGGGCCACGCGTAGAAACACGGCATCGACTATGATGAGACGTTTGCGCCGGTCGCGAAAATGACGACCGTCTGTGTTTTGCTCGCAGTAGCTGCGGCGAAGGGGTGGCACCTACATCAGATGGATGTAAAGAATGCGTTCCTGCAAGGTGACCTTGAGGAACAAGTGTACATGGTACAGCCTCCCGGATTTCACTCTGGAACGAACTCCTCGGCAGTATGCCGACTGAAGAAGTCCCTTTACGGACTGAAGCAAGCTCACGAAAAACCCCGTTTTCCACGCACGGACCAAGCACATTGAGGTGCACTACCATTTCATCCGTGAGCGTGTCCTTTCCGGTGAAGTCGAACTTCAGTATGTTCCGACGGCTCGACAGACTGCCAACATCTTCACTAAGCCTCTTGGTCTGGACAAGTTGCGGCAATTCTCCAGTGCGCTCGGATTGCGTCACCTCGACGTGCCAAATTTGAGGGGGAGAACAATCCCGAACGACCAAATAAAGCAGCAGGAATGGAGCGGAGGCCGCGACACCGAGTCGGTTGACTCGGCTGTTGACTCGGTTGTCGAGTTCGACTTCGGATCGGCTGAAGAAGCCGAGGGGGGACCCGCGGAAAAGTCCGAAAGCAGACAAAAGGGGAGCAGCCGAAGGAGAGAGCCGAAGCCAACCACATATGGGGAAGATGATGCCACCGAGGGCGAGAAGACCGAAGACGAGTTGGAGATAGCCAACTCGGACGAGAGCGAAAACCGATCGGGTGTAGCCGAGTCAGTTCGGATGTTTGATTCAGATACGCTGAATCAACCGAGGCCCAAGCGGAAGAAAAGGCAGCAGGAGAAGTGTCAACACTGCCACAATAGAAGAGCTGATAAGGGCCACATGAGCAGACAAGCCAACCGGAAGGGTCGAAGCGCGCGGAGTCGAACAGGTCGAGGAGCGCGAGCGAGGCGTAAAGCCAGGAGGAACCGGAGCTGTGAGCCCGAAGATCCCGAAGAGCCTCAAGTTGAGCTTGAGGGGGAGTGTTGAGAGACAAGCTCAACATCGGCCGGATCGGCTGAAGAAGCCGAGGACCGGATCGGTTGGGACCGATCGGTTAGGCCGAGTGCGTAAACCGGGAGGTCGTTAGGAAAGATATTCCGTGAGGAATATATTTTGGAGTTAGTGTAGGAGCTCTTAATGAGCATTGAAGTACTGTCAGTCCTTCTAGGACTTGTATAAAAGTGTTCACTGAGCACGTCTTATGTATAGACAGAGTATTATTGTTGAATATAATAGTTCTTGTGTTCTCTCTCACTCTCTCTGTCTCTCTTGCGTATACTGCGTAAGCTCAAGCTCTCCATTACACCTGAGTGTTCTTCCTTCTGTTCGGTCTTCATACCTGCTTCCACACGCTACTTTCTACAACTAGGAATAACTTATACTTGGTAGGCCATCCAAGGGCAACGCTGGAATTTCATGAATATTTATGCTCCAAATAGCAGAATAGAAAGGGCAACATTCTGGGACCGCATCCGCCTACAAGTAGCGGGTGTGGAAGAGTGGTGCATTGGAGGGGATTTTAATATGATTGAATCCATTCACGATAGCTCCAACAACAACCCCATGGTTCTACAAGGAAGGGAACGTAAACAATAGGAGAAGCTATGTGTACACCTTAACTTGCGAGACATCTGGCATTCTGACAACTTCCAACGAAAAAGGGATTCTCTCTTATTCTCCCAATCAGATGGGCGGAATAGTGGACCCACCCTATCTCGCATTGACCGCATTTATGTGGGCAAGGCTCTAGAAGCGAAGGGAGGGTGGTGTCGCATAACTCCAGGCACGACTTTCTCTAACCATTACCCGATAGTTGGTCATTTATAGAGGTGAAGGAACAACTCTCCAACCAATGGTCATTACCCGTCAATGACTCATCAACATTTGACAAAATTCTAGCTAAATTAACAAGAGCTTCAACTCTCCTACATGAGATTGTCAAGACCAGAAGCAAGGATGCTCAGGAGAAGCGATTGAGGACAAAACAAGGACTAATAGCCTTGCAATGACTCCAATAGAGATAGCCGTCATGTATTTGGATTGCAGGACAAGTCACCATGGCCAAACATGAACTCAACATGGCGGAAAAGGAAATATATGACATGGAGTTTCATGGAAATATGGCGCTATGGATTCGAGTAGGGGACAAAACCACGAAGGAATTCTTCCGCTCCAAAGGCCTGAGGCACGCTAGAAAAGTGATGCGCAGCCTCAACCGAGAGGATGGAACGATCACTGAGGATGGAGACAAAATGAGGAATATTGCCACAAGTTACTATAACCGCCTACTTACCAAAGATACTATGGCTACAAGGGAAGACATAAGAGAAGATATTATCCTCCAAAACATACCCGAGAAAGTCACGCCGGAAATGAATACATGGCTCGTGCGCCCCCTATCAATCATCAAGATATGGGAGGCCCTCTTTGATTTGGATGCCGATAGTTGCCCTGGAATCGACGGCCTCACCCCGCACTTTTTCACATGCCTTTGGGACACTATTTTAAAGAAGACCTCCTCAAGGCATATCAGGAGATCATCACCTCTAGAAGCATGCTAGAGGAATTTGGACAGGGGATGATACATCTCATTCCTAAAAGTGGTGGGAGTGCCAACGACATTAGCAAGTGGCGGCCCATAACTCTTCTCAATACTGTCAATAAGTTGCTTGCAAAAATACCTCTTCTCATTTTGGGAAGCAATATCCCTTGCCAAGCATACTAACAACAAGGTAGCGGTGGTGCTACTAAATTTTGAGAAAACATATGACAAGGTATGTTGGAACTTTCTAGAAAGTGTGATAGGGAAACTCGGCTTTGGCTTTCAAGAGACATGGATCAAAGGCATTGCAGGACTTTATAGGAACGACAACAGTTGCGTTTCACTAGCAGGTGAAAGGGGCCCCATCCTTATTTCTATTATATGCCGAAGCACTCTCTTGCTTTCTCAACTCGCAACATCTCAACCTATGGAGTCTTCCCATATCTCATTCTCACCAAATCATCATGGATATAGAATTTATAGATGACACAACGGTCTACCTGCAAGGGGACTTGGAAAACCTCCAAAAGCTAGAAAGTGGGTTAGTCATATTTTGCAAGAGATCCAATGCCATGATCAATTGGCACAAATCTTGCACAATATGGCTTTCTCATGAAACACATCCAACGTGGTACCCACATCCCGCTTTCAAATGGATCAATCAAGGAGTGAACACCAAATATTTGGGTTTCCAAATTGGTTTCAACATACCGCTGAAGACTATGATTGCACCCCTTATCCATTCCATTCGACAAAAGTTGATACATTGGAGTTCGAAAAAACTATCACTAGCGGGTCGCATCATAGTGGCAAACTAGGTACTACTCACAACAACATGGTACAGTCTATCATGTTGGACAATCTCCAAGGAAAGTATACATCAGATTCAATGACTGGTCCACAACTACATTTGGTCTAGTAAGGAAGAGCATGTAACTTCCGCCAAGGTGGCATGGCCTATACTCACAACGCCTAAGTCGAGAGGGGGATTGGGTCTTATTGATCCCCTTTCACAATAAAAAAGCCTTACTTGCCAAATTTGTGGTGCGAGAACTCCAACTAGGAAATGACTGTTGGAAAATGCTTCTGTGGTTTACATTTTGCTTACTTTAGGCCACGAAAAGGGGTCAGTTGGGCCCCCCAAATGGGATGGATTCTAAACATGGATCTCAAACCTAGTTTCTCTCGCCAATTAAAGGATAGATTCAATGCATCCATGTGGAAGGCATGGTGTGACATTAGATGAGGGCTCAAGTGCGATCAACCGAGTTCCGAACCTGCCTGGCTCAGCCAACGTATCCTATGGAACCCATGTATCAAGGATGAATCTAATCAACTATTGGGATCACGTAAGGGGTTGTCATGGGGATACATTGCAGAAGGTTCAGGAAAAAGTATAGAATGTTGGTGACGGTTTATGTCACTACCACTACAAGATCAAGCCAACATACTTCATGGAATTAGGGGCGGATGGACTATGAGATCGGAAATCATTAACGCTCTACTGATTAGGGAAACTGCTACTCAAAGGATGACAATGGAGAAATGGATAGGCCACAAGGAGGAGGGATCTCTGATCCCGAGAGGTAGGGGAACACCAGACAGGATCGAAGGCTCTGAATTGCGAGACACTGAGACACCAACACAGAATAACGCAATTCGAGTACTCGCGTATACTGGTCATAAATGGATTGTAGATCCTGATCCGATCAAAGTACAACTGGATTGACACATATGTACTCATGAAAACACATGGCTACGTAAGGTCAGTTGGAACCCTTTGCAATGGACATGGCGTGATCCTTACGCGGGGCAAGGAAGCAAACCCATCCCTTTCTTCCAATTCACAACTAGATTGGGTCGCCACATTCTAGTTGCTCAAACCGCCCGAGAGCCGGCAGTTGCAAAGCTCTGGCACATATTTCAAGTTCCTCCCACAATTATCACCAAGTTTTGGCAGAAAATCTGGAAACAACAACACGCGAGGTGAATTACCACGTTCCAATGGCGATTAATACATAAGTCCCTACTGGTGGGAGCATGGCCACGTGGGAACCTTAGCTCTCCTAATTGTGTAGAGTGCCCAAATGTAGTAGAATCAATACGACACGCTTTGTGGGACTGCCCAACGTTCCATCAAATATGGCGGGGGGTTGGCCGCTTGTTGCAATTATGCCAGGTGCAAGGCTCAATTAAGTGGGGAAATATATGTTGGCTATCATGGTAGACCCCAGTTGGCAGATATGAGCATCAAGAGGAGGGGATTAATTTGGTGATAAAAGCACAAGAGTTTTTTTTCTCCACCAGCGGCAATGTCCACTCAACTCCTCTTAATGACAAATCTCAAGTTGTGTTGGAATTGGTCAACCCAATAACTCTTTGGATTCTATGGAAACAACGGTGTAGACGGGTCTTCTCCAACCAAACCTCGCATCCAACAAGGTAACTGCAAGAGATATGGAGTGAAATTGTGGCCACTGTAAAGAGCCAATACGATGGCCTCAAGGGTGGCTCCGACGGAGTTGAAAGACAACGAATAGCCTTCATCCAACAATGGTCGTCCTCTCCCTTTCTTGAGTTAGTGGGCATCCACATAAGATAGAACTATCGCGTCCCTACAGGGATTTGTACATAATCGTCTCATTTGTAAAATTTTATAACTAATGGAAGGAGTTTTTTTGGGGAAAAAAGAAAAAGAAAAAAAAAAGACCTTATATTGTAATCAAACAAAACGCTCATAAATGTCTAAAGCATAGTATGAACCATATGTACTATATATGCATTCACATTCGAGTATGTTTTGATCATTTGATTATAGTAAACACCCTCCGAGTTATGTATTCATTATTTACCCTCGAAGGACCGAGAGGGCAAAGTAGTGGAGAGGCGTGGTGAAGGCGGATTGGTGGAGTTGTAGTGGTTCCATTCTATGGTACTACATATGGTGTAAACATCATATGGATATTCACGAATAATGCAGCAAACCAATCATCATGCGATCCAACCCCACCCTACACATCAATCATAACAATAATAATAATATTAGTAGCAGTACAATACTATTGATAATAATGTTATGATTATTATTAAAGAGATCACACTCGTCTTTTTAGGTAGATGTTTGCATGGCCACTAATTGCATCCTAATTACTAATTGTCCATACATACATACTCTAATAATTAGTATCTACTTACCATTTGGAGGTGTCCTAATCAAGGGCAAGGTTTAATGGGTGCTAATTCTATTCAATTAGGCAATTCATCAAGGATTAATCCATGCCTCCATTAGAGTGGTGGAGGGACGAAAGGGAAAAAGCAGCGTGGAGGTGTGGCGAAGTGGGACCATGGAGGCATGATAAGGGTGGTGGCATGGTGAGGGTTGACGCTTTCGACGGTCTGTTACCCACTTGACCCTTTATGCCACGATTGAATCACCCAAAGTGAGCCAAAAAAGAAGAAGTAAAAGTCAAAAATAAAAAACATAAGCATGTTTGGATAATACACGCATTTGTTTGCAAAAATACGAAAATGAATGCGTATATTACATTGTCATGAAGGATTCCAGCCATAAAGAGAAACAGAGCCAAGTGCGCATGAACGGGTGTGTACACCGATACACATGAATCAAGAACTATGTACAAACATAATGTAAATAGCATTGGACTGGTAAGTACTAGGTGGTAGGAATTAGTGGGTACTTTTAAGGTCCCACACACATAGAGAGAATACGGGGGATTTGATGTGAAGAAATTAAAGGGGGGGATCTCTGGCACCGATCACGATGTAACGGTCTCCCCTTGTGCTATAAAAGGGGAGGCTTGAACCTGCTTTATGGATTGACGATTAAGGAGAACGAAGTGTTGTTGGTTTGAGTGCCGAGCTCTCTCTCTCTCTCTCTCTCTCTCTCTCAAAGCAACTTGACGTGATGTGGAAGCAATATTGAAAATAAGGGAACGTGAGCTACACCGCCTAGAAGCCATGGATAGGGCACTCTCTACATTGGAACCACGGGTCACACCCACATCAAGACCCTTTGACCCCCCACTTCTGTTCGAGAGGCTTGGGTGGAAATAAAATTAGGCTTAGTGTATAGTCACTTTCGAGTATACTACGTATTGTACACTACTAGAACTCTTTTAGTTTAAGTTCTATTTTTTACTTAATTTTATTTTAGTTATGATGACGGGATAAATACTCTTTTGTTGTAAACCAATTGTCTCATGGGCCAAATTTGGCCTTAGAAGACGTTAATATATCTTTCTTTCTTTCTCTCTCTCTCTCTCTCTCTCTCTCTCTCTTTGACTGGTGTTCTAGACTGAAGGTGAAGTCTCTATTCGTGCAGGAAGCCCGAGAGCTCTTGACTAGAGGTTCATTTTTCCGTTTCTGAGTGTTTTGGAGAGCATGCAACTCTGACACCAGCCGAGTCCGGTTGTACCTTTCTCTTGCATCAATCTGTTACATTTCACTGTTTCTTGTTTGCTATTCTTTGTGTCGCATACGCGTCTCCGTTCTCTCTCTCTCTCTCTCTCTCTCTCTCTCTCTCTCTCTCTGTGTCTAATACATTTTTTGTTTACTAAAGGATTCTATTAACGTTAACTATTTATTGAGTGATGCAGGCTGAATTGTTCATGAACTTCAAAGACCAACATCCTAACATCAATCTTGAAGTTCACAAGTTCCAAGGAAGCCCGAGAGCTCTTGACTAGAGGTTCATTTTTCCGTTTCTGAGTGTTTTGGAGAGCACGCAACTCTGACACCAGCCGAGTCCGGTTGTACCTTTCTCTTGCATCAATCTGTTACATTTCACTGTTTCTTGTTTGCTATTCTTTGTGTCGCATACACGTTGTCGTAGTGTATTTCGTACACTACGTGAAAAAGTAAAAATAATATAACCGATTTAATTACATATAAATAAATAAAATAAGAATATCAAAATATTTATCACGTGCATAGGGCAGGATTTGAACCTTGTACCTGCACGTAGCCAAACCTCAACTTTACCATTATGCTACCTTATCTTTAGTGTTCTATAAATAGATTTAATAACTATAAGTGCTTTATTTGCGCCTACCTTTATTAAAAGGTAAATCATGTATTTTTAGAGTGCGTGAATATTTTATAGAAAAACGCAAGCAACTAAAAAGTGACTCATGCACATCTAGCGTGCATGAGCACTATATTTAGCAAATAAAAGCAAGGATTAGAAAAGCATCACATGCACATTTAGTGTGCATGAACATATTAGAAAAAAGCATGTAGATATGCTTAGTCTCTCCCATCACTATATAAGGATGGGGAGCACATTGTAGTTTTTGTTGATTATTTTTCTATAATGATCAATCAATCTAAAATATTCGTGGGATTCACGAATTTGCTAAAATAATTCTCTCTTACTACCTAAATATTGACTAAATATACTAAACTCGTGGGATTCATGAGATTCTTATCTTATAACTCTTTATACCTATTCTATACTAGCCTTATTTGTATTTTTCTTTCTCCTAGTCCAAAACCTCGGCGGTTCCCACCCGACTCACGCAACGATCCGGAGCCGAAAGGCACGACAACGTCTCCGTTCTCTCTCTCTCTCTCTCTCTCTCTCTCTCTCTCTGTGTGTGTGTGTCTAATACATTTTTTGTTTACTAAAGGATTCTATTAACGTTAACTATTTATTGAGTGATGCAGGCTGAATTGTTCGTGAACTTCAAAGACCAACATCCTAACATCAATCTTGGAGTTCACAAGTTCCAAGGTTTGAAACCGTTTTTTGTTAGAAAGTTATAAGAGAGGAACACATGTTGTTGTTTGTACCACATTAAAATGGACATGTTAAGGCTTGGCCTAAACACAATGTGTATTGATTCTAAGGGTATACATGGGGATGAGTGTGTTTGCACTTGTGAGGTATGTAGATCAAATGGGAGTGATAATAGATGTAATGCACGAAACATGACTTATGCATCCGTTTCTGAGTTATGGAGGTCTTTTGTTTGTGAAAAACAAGCATCATCTAAGTGGCATAATCGTACATGTGTTCTAAGAACATGTAAGGTTGCCCACAACCGCTATTTTGTAGACATGAGCTTGAAGTAGATAACTGTCGTATTGTGAAATGGAAATATTTAGAGTATGTGACAGAAAATATAGGTAAGGGTCTCATTAGTAAGCGTATCAAGGAAGTATATAAGGAGACATGTGCTACTACTCTTGTCTTAGATTTTAAGAACCAACTCAAGGAGTTCATTCCACATAACTTTAGGAGTTATTGGCAAAATTCACAGTTCAAGGAATGTATAAATAACTTACCACCAGATGTTATGGTATCTGTTATTGACTTTGCAGAGAACTATACGTTTAAAGTTCAAAATGAGGTTTAGTCAACCCATTGGTACAATGACCAATGTACAATACTTGTAAATATTTGCTATTGGAGAGAAGATGGTGAGTTACATAAGAAATCAATATTCTACATTTCAGATGATAAAAAGCACGATGTGCTATTTGTTCAACATTGTTTTAAGCTTCACCATGCAAATTTATTGTCCTTGGGTGTTAACATTAATCGCCATTGGGTGTGGTTTGATGGTGCTGCCTCGCAATTTAAGGCAGCCCGGTCCTTCTACTTCATTGCAAGGTGAGGAAATAATCCATATGTTTGGTACTTATAAATGGAAGCCTATTTTGGTAATACTCTATAGTACTTATAAATGTTTGTATAAAATACAATTAGTAATTCTCCTACTACATGCACCAGTACTGTCTTGAAATGTGAATCTGAACTGATTGGCCATTTAGTTCTCTCCTCCTAGATTCACTAATATTGATTATGGTAATAACTGTGTTAAGTAAACTTAATTTACAACTTAGCATTGTCCTCCTACGTGCACAAGTACTAATTAAGGTTCAGGCCTTGTAATGTATCCTTAATTTACAACATAGTATTGTCCTCTCTAGTGCACATGCACAAGTATTGACTATGGTTTACAACTAAGTACTCAGATTAAGCATGCACAAGTACTAATTTATAACTTAGGATTGTATTCCTTCGTTGGCAGGAGTACTAATTTATATCTCAGCACTGTCCTCTCTTGTGCATTAGTACTAATGAATAACTTAGTATTATCCTCTTTCGTTCATTAGTACTAATTTATAACTTTGGACTACTATATTCGGCAAGCACGAGCACTAATTAATACTTAGCATTGTCCTCTGTCATACATTTGTACTAATTAATAACTTAGTTGTATTCAACTTTGTTCATTAGTACTAATTTATAACTTAGTATTGTCCTCTCTCATTAGTACTAATTATTAGCTTAGTACTATCCAACCATGTTCATTGGTACTAATTTATAACTTAGGATTGTCCTCTCTCATTAGTACTAATTATTAACTAAGTATTATCTAACCATGTTCATTAGTACTAATTTATAACTTTAGACTACTATATTCGGCAAGCACGACCACTAATTAATACCAAGCATTGTCCTCTCTCATACATTTGTACTAATTAATAACTTAGTTGTATTCAACTTTGTTCATTAGTACTAATTTATAACTCCGGATTGTCCTCTCTCATTAGTAATAATTATTAACTTAGTACTATCCAACCATGTTCATTAGTACTAATTATTAACTTAGTACTGTCCAACTTTGTTCATTAAGACCAATTTATAACTTAGGACTGTCCTCTCTCATGCATTAGTGCTAATTTCCTACTTAGTACTGTCCAATATTGTTCATTATGACCAACTTATAACTTAGGACTATTCTCCCTCACGCATTAGTACTAATTAATAACTTATCACTTCCCTCTCTTGTATGTTAGTACTAATGTCCAACTTAGTACTATCCTCTCTTGTGCATTAGTACTATCCTCTCTTGTTCATTTGAACTGATTCGGGTTTTAGTATTGTCCTCTCTCAAGCATAAGTAATAATTATGGTTTAAGTCATGTAATTAATTGTGTTTGTTGGTGAACTATCATGCAAAACACCCAGATACTTCTCATTGACAAACATTAGGATGCAATGGAACTACTTCGGGTCTGGACATGGAAAGGGAGAGCACGATGGCACAGGGGCTGTAATCAAGCGTGCTCTTACAAGTGAGCAATTGCATAATAAAGGTGCTAAGTTACAAAATGCACATGATGTTGTGGAGTGGCTCACATGGAGATGTCAAATGATGGTAAGAATAGATTGTTTATTGAGGTTCGTGCTAATGGGGTGGATATGAGTAAATCATATGGTTGTAAAATTGTGAAAGGGACGCGCAAGACCCATTGTGTTTTAGGGTTTAGTCGCAACGATACAACACAATTGTTATTCTGCAGTTTATTGTGTTTTTGTTCCATGTGTTTAGATGAAGCTTGGGATGAATGCACCAATCTATCAATTGTGGAGCCATAGAAGCTACAGAAGCTTGAGATAGAACAATGTGTGCATATCCAAGAAAACGAACATTCAGACAATATTGTATACTACAACTAGTGTGAGGACTTGGCAATATTATTGGAAGTTGGAGATCATTTTGCGGTGCTCAAATCTCCTCAAAATGAAGATTTTGAAGACTACTACATTGTGGTGTGCAAGCAAGGAAATACAATATTGGAAGAAGTCGTGAGGGATGGTTGGGGCACTATGTTCAGTGTTAGTGAGTTTGTCGTGTATGGCAACTACTATGCAAAGTTGCCACAATGCAAGAACACATATTGCCACCGCAATAACCTATGTTGATGCCATTATCGCAATCAAGTTCACTATGACTCAAGCAAAGCACAAGGTTAAGGGATACAACATTGTCTACAAAGTCCCCAAAGTGGTACATGAACACATATTGGGGGAGGTCTCCCTCTTTAATGCTTAGAATGGCAAGCACTCTTAATATGTAACTTTCGCAAGTATTCAAACCCCGACTTACAAATGAAAGGAAATATATTGTGAAAGTGTTTTTAGAATTCAAGGTATTGAAGTCTACAAAAATATAAGGTATGGAGCATTCACACCCGAAGGCCAAGAACACGAGCTAAGGTTTCAAGTATAAGTCAAACTAAAAGCAAGAAAGATGGAGAAAAGTAAAAGAAGGAAAAAGCAGACCACCAAAAAGCAGTCAGAAACAAACGCTCATAAATCTCTCGTTTGACACCCAAATATCACGTGTAAATATGGGTTAGAAAGCTTATGACGAGAGCTATCCGTAGCTTTTGAAAACTCTAAAATTGGAGCATGGATGAGGGAGATATGACGATTAGAAGATCGTTGTGTCATAACTAAGAATAGGAGATAGAAAAGCTCTAAAAAAAGCGTGAAAAAGAAAGCAAGCGAAACTTATCTACTAGAGGAGAACTTCATATAAAGCAAGAAGAGTGAGGTGGTGAAGAGAGCTTTTTTCTTGTGGTGTTTTTCTTGCCTATTCATGTAGTGCGTTTTTCTAGTGATCAATTCATCCTTGTAGGCTTGAGTTTATGTATCTTCTTTCTCTTGTTTCTATGATCATCACTCCTTATTAATATATCTTTGTAGATTTGGGTTTCTATATCTTCCTTCTCTCTCTTTTCTATCATCATCTCTCTTGAAAAAGAAAGCAAGCGAAACTTATCTACTAGAGGAGAACTTCATATAAAGCAAGAAGAGTGAGGTGGTGAAGAGAGCTTTTTTTAGAGCTTTTCCATCTCCTATTCTTAGCTATGACACAACGATCTTCTAATCGTCATATCTCCCTCATCCATGCTCCAATTTTAGAGTTTTCAAAAGCTACAGATAGCTCTCGTCATAAGCTTTCTAACCCATATTTACACGTGATATTTGGGTGTCAAACGAGAGATTTATGAGCGTTTGTTTCTGACTGCTTTTTCCTTCTTTTACTTTTCTCCATCTTTCTTGCTTTTAGTTTGACTTATACTTGAAACCTTAGCTCGTGTTCTTGGCCTTCGGGTGTGAATGCTCCATACCTTATATTTTTGTAGACTTCAATACCTTGAATTCTAAAAACACTTTCACATTTAGCCCTCCCCCTTGCTTTTAGGTGAACCATTTATGGTGAACCCTAAGCTACTAATAAAACTAAAGGTTCTCCTTCGCCTTATTCATGGCTATAGACAAAGAAGGAGAAAATAAATAGAAAAGAAACAAACTATGTGAGTAAAACCCCCGTTAGTCGATAGGAAAAACCTCACACTTCTAAACACACACATATACACATTGACAATTGCCATCACCATCTTTCTCCTTGTCAACACAAAGAAAGAGGTTACAACAATTAGTATATCTTCATCAACTTTCCAAACAGAAGTAGGTCTATGTGATACATAACTCTTGATAGAAGTAAGCATGTTAACATATGAATAAATCTTTCGAGCGAGCGAACCTTTTGTACAAATACCTTCAAAGCTTCGAGACTTGTCAGGATTGTCATATTTTGAATTATGTCAATCTTTGCTTCATCAACATGACTTTGTTCATGGCACACCACATTCTCCACATTACCTTGTTTTGTATGTATGACCATTTCATCTAGAATCTCATCTCGAAAAGGAAGCAAAAATAAATCTCGTTTGGTTGAATCATTCAAGGGTTGGAAGTTGACGTCTTTCTCCTTTGGAACAACCACAATAAGTGAGACAAACTTCAAATTCTCCAACTTGATGTGGTGCTTGATGCCTTCTACTCTTATCTGTGAATAGTCATTTATGAATAACTTTGTAAACTTAAAAAAGAGAGAAATAAACCTTAGATCCTCTTCTCCTTGGACATTGTTTGAAATCATCTTCTTTTTCCCTTCTTCAATGACTTCTTCTTCCTCCTTAGACACCATATGGAATGATTTGTTTTCCCTATCCCACGAATATTCATCAATTGTTATGCTTTCCTCTTCTTGCTTGCCATTGTCGATAGATGATTCCTCCTACTTTATACATTTGATTAGTTGTGGTGGATCCTTTGATGGTGATAAATTCATGATACTCCAATCATGCATTACAAGTAATTCTCTTGGCTCTTGGTCAAATTGTTGTTGAAGAGTTAATGCCCACATAACTTTGTTGCTACTCAATGCAAAACCAAAACACAAATCTTTCACGAACACCTTCATACACTGCAACTTGGCACTTACCAATGCTTCCTTACACGCATTGATCTCCAAAAACCAATCTCCAGCTATCACTTTGACGTTACCTTCTTCATCTTGCAACTCCCTTGTGGGTACTTCACCATCAACAACTTCTTTTGTCATATCTTCCATTTCATCTTGCACATATTCATCATCAACCACCATATCGCTTGTTGTATCAATAATGTCCTCAACATGATGTACATTGGCATCACCATACATAACATCGCTTCTCATAACAATCTCCTTAGATTCGTCTTTCACATCATCATTCTTTATATCATGGTTGTCCTCATGAACTAGATGGGGGAACTCCACATTCATCACCTAGAAGTGTGAGGTTTTTCCTATCGACTAACGGGGGTTTTACTCACATAGTTTGTTTCTTTTCTATTTATTTTCTCCTTCTTTGTCTATAGCCATGAATAAGGCAAAGGAGAACCTTTAGTTTTATTAGTAGCTTAGGGTTCACTATAAATGGTTCACCTAAAAGCAAGGGGGAGGGCTAAATGTGAAAGTGTTTTTAGAATTCAAGGTATTGAAGTCTACAAAAATATAAGGTATGGAGCATTCACACCCGAAGGCCAAGAACACGAGCTAATGTTTCAAGTATAAGTCAAACTAAAAGCAAGAAAGATGGAGAAAAGTAAAAGAAGGAAAAAGCAGACCACCAAAAAGCAGTCAGAAACAAACGCTCATAAATCTCTCGTTTGACACCCAAATATCACGTGTAAATATGGGTTAGAAAGCTTATGACGAGAGCTATCCGTAGCTTTTGAAAACTCTAAAATTGGAGGATGGATGAGGGAGATATGACGATTAGAAGATCGTTGTGTCATAACTAAGAATAGGAGATAGAAAAGCTCTAAAAAAAGCGTGAAAAAGAAAGCAAGCGAAACTTATCTACTAGAGGAGAACTTCATATAAAGCAAGAAGAGTGAGGTGGTGAAAAGAGCTTTTTTCTTGTGGTGTTTTTCTTGCCTATTCATGTAGTGCGTTTTTCTAGTGATCAATTCATCCTTGTAGGCTTGAGTTTATGTATCTTCTTTCTCTTGTTTCTATGATCATCACTCCTTATTAATATATCTTTGTAGATTTGGGTTTCTATATCTTCCTTCTCTCTCTTTTCTACCTTGAATTCTAAAAACACTTTCACATATATCATCTTGGGTTTTCATATGTATCTTTTTGAAATATTATGAGTTTGCAATGACAAATCTGACGATATCCCTCTTTGGTTTAGATATGTACGTTTCTTTTACATAAAGTGTCTAGGGCTTGTTAAAAAATCTCTTTGGTTAGTACTCAAACTGCGTTAAGTGTTTACTAACCTAGAGATATCCAAGTTAGGAGGGTTCATTCCAAGTTTTACTCACCTCCTCACACATGTTAAAAGTGTGTGCCTATAACTCTTTAGGAGTTCACATGTATCAAAGTTAGTACAATGCATATCAAGCTAGTACTAAAATTGTGTTAAGTGTTTGCTAACCTAGACATATCTAAGATAGGAGTGTTCATTCCACTCATCACTTATCTTCTCACTGTCACATGTGTGCATAACAAGTAAACCAAAATAGTGTCAAGATGAGGGTAATCAATAACTTAGCATTCCTATCAATTACAGACAACCACCCAGATACAATAAACTTAGCACTTCATCATCGGAGGTAGTAGACTATTGAGTGGCATGAGGTAGTAGACATTTGGCTACAATGCATATCAAGTTAGTACTTAAACTTTGTTAAGTGTTTACTAACCTAGACATATCTAAGGTAGGAGTGTTCATTCCACTCATCACTCATCTTCTCACTATCACATGTGTGCATAGCAAGTGTCAATGTGATCCACCACAAATATATGAGTTTGACCAATTGTATCAAATTCACAATTTGGATAAGTAAACCAAAATAGTGTCAAGAAGCAAGTAATTAATAACTTTGCATTCGGTAATCAATTACAGACAACGATCTAAATACAATAAACTTTGGTTTTAGTTATTTTTGGATCTTGTAATGCACTTATTTTTTGTTTCTTTCTTCTCAGATTTCACACCCTTCTTCATCTTAAAGCCACGAGGTAGTAAACTACTTAGTGGCAATTCATCACCGGAGGGTGAAGCCAAGCTTGAGGGAATAGTGTGCTCTATTGCAACTGTCTGAGATGCACACACTTCCAAGAAGATGTGGTCGATAGTCTCACCATTAATCTCCTGGAAGTCATTGGACACCTTGTTCTGCAATTTTCCCAGCTCCTCTTCATGGGTAGTAATCAGTAATGTTAGTACTAAACAACCAAGACCTTCATGTGGTGTTGTTCGGTCATGCAGAGCCTAAGTAAGGTGGACACAAAACGTACAATGTAATGAACAATTTAGTACAAATACAAGTAGTTCACTAGACATTTAAGACCTTTAGTACTAACTAATCAATACTTAATCAAGTGATCACCAAGAAATACAATGTAATCACTATTGTTTGTACTTAATCAACAAAAATGAGACTTGAGGGCACAATACTAAACCATCTAGACATGCAGTCGATATATTTAATGTGGTAATGGACAATGTTAATAATAAACAACCAAGACCTTCATGTGGTGTTGTTTGGTCATGCAAAAGCTAAGTCAAGTGAATAGAAAACGTACAATGTAATGATCATAACAGTACTAATACAAGTTATACAACTATACATTTAAGACCTTCCGTACTAAATAATCAGTACTGAATCAATTGATCACCAACGAATACAATATAACTAGTAATGATAGTACTTAATCAACAAAAAAGGGACTTGAGGGCACAATAATGAACCATCTGGACATGCAGTTGATATTTCCTGTGGTAATGAACAATGTTAGTACTAAACAACCAAGACCTTCATGTGGTGTTGTTCGGTCATGCAAAACCTAAGTCAAGTGAATAGAAAACGTACAATGTAATGAACAATTTAGTACTAATACAAGTTATACAACACATTTAAGACCTTCAATACTAAATCAACTGGTCACCAAGGAATACAATGTAATCAGTAATGTTAGTACTTAATCAACAACCTAGGAACTTAAAGGAATAGTACTGAACCACCTAGACATGCATATTTCATGTGGTAATGAACAACCAAGACCTTCATGCCTATTTGTTTGGTCATGCAAAGCCTAAGTCAAGTGGACACAAAAAGTACAATGCAATAAACAATGTTAGTACTAATACAAGTTATACAACTAAACATTTAAGACCTTTACTACTAAATAATCCGCACTGAATCAACTGATCACCAAGGATTACAATGTAATCAGTAATGTTAGTACTGAATCATGAAAAAAGGATCTTAAGGGAACAATACTCATAGGTATAAGAACAGAACCAAAAGTAAAATTATAAAATCATAGTATAAAAATTGCATAATGCTAATCACATACCATAGGAGTGTACTTTCAAACCCCAAGCTAGGTACCATTTAGCTCCAACTCTACTTTTATAGTCCAAACATATATTTTCTTTCCCAAAATGGTACTTAACGCATAATAAATGATATGTGTGCAAGCATGGTGTAACGATAACATCCATAGCCTCAAGCTCGAATCCAAGGCCACAAAATAAACACCTTCCGTAACGAGACACAACATACACTATATTAGCACCAATGATATTTTATACCATAGAAGGTCAAAAAGGAAAAATATAAACCATTACCATGATATAGTAATACTTGTAATTGTAATTTCCATGCAAGAAGGGTGCTCAACTACGTCTGGACACAGAGTATCTAAAACTTTTTATTTTAGACCCTTCATCAAACATGTTAGGTTCTCTGAATGCAGCTTTAAGGCTAATAACTGCCCATCAATTTTAGAACGAAAAGACCTCCATGTCTCTAGATCTTTCTTCTGTGCTTCTAGATGAGTACCCATATTTGTGAGCTCCTTCTTCAACTCCTCTTTTAACACATCGCTTTTAGAATTTTGGATTGTTGTGTTGTCCATAGGCTAGAAATATAAATATATTATGTAAACTCGCCATTAGGTAGAAGAGTAGGTGAGGAAATAGGTAAGACTAGAAATAGCCGTGTTTTAGCCCTCACAATCAGCCAATGGCTCGGCTCTGTTTGAAGGGGAAAACTATATAGCCCAAGTTATGCATACCTCAAGGGGGGATTATCTAGATCATTCTTAGTGACAGTAATATCACAACAACAAGTTCTGTACGAATTGTTTCCGGCTGAGGCTGAGTACTATAATCACTGTGAGCTTCATCATTTAATATAAGTTTTGTTTTTATTCTTCTATCTGTGTATTCTCCCCATACTCGTAAATAAAGCTACGTTTATGCCTAACGGGTTGTAGCTGGGTACGCTCCTCATTCTCCTTTCTTCTCCCCGTGTAGAAGAGACTTCCATGTAACACGATACCTTGACACTGATAGCCTGTGGGCTCATCGAAGGTGTTTTCCCAGAAACGGTTAACACAATTTGGCATGCCCGGTACAACTGTAAGGTCATAGCGAACTACGTTGGAAGCAAACTCTAGCCGCCATTACGGCGCCCAATCGCATCACACGGTCTCGGCCACCTGCCTGACGCCCTGAGCCAGTTGAAGGAACTTCCGACTCGGCGGTTACTGACCAATCGTTCCAGGAACTATCGGAGGCTCACCAGTTGCAA
The DNA here is from genome assembly GCF_043228905.1 of Azolla caroliniana. Taxonomy (NCBI): domain Eukaryota; kingdom Viridiplantae; phylum Streptophyta; class Polypodiopsida; order Salviniales; family Salviniaceae; genus Azolla; species Azolla caroliniana. The sequence goes on from NW_028230442.1 coordinate 12,833,480, forward strand.
TCCTCGCCACCCGATACCCAGTCGCGAGTTGATTCCGCACCAACCTCCCCGCCGAGCCCTCCAGAGGTCACCCAACCTAACTTTAACCCTTTTCCGGCTTTACCCGAGGACCCGGATCTCGATACCATGCCTTACCCTTTCCCACGGTATAATGACGGCCCTGACACGGAATCACACACCTGGGTGTTCGTGTCCACATGGCAAGCCAACCACTCGACGCAGCGGTTATCGGCTGCCGAAATCGAGGCCTCCAAACTCGCGGAATTTTCTTTATCCCTCGATGGTCCGACTGCTCGATGGTATTCCCGCCTCGACATGGGAGAGGTCACAACGTTCCAGGATGTCCGGACAAAATTCCTACAATTATTTCATCGCCAAGTTCCGAAGTGGGAACTACTCCGGCAATTCTTTTCCATAAGCCAAGAACCTCACGAGATGGTCGCCCAGTTCACGATCCGGTTTCAGGATCTCTACCGACAACTGGCCGACGATGTCTCCACTCATCACATTCTGGATACCTTCCTGTCCAGCCTACGGGAGCCTCTATGAACCACTCCCGCACTTACAGATTTCTCCAACCAGACTATCGAGCAAGTCATCGCACGCGTCCTTGCAATCGATCGGACACAGCATACCACGGTTTTCTCCACGGGCTCTTTGCAAAACTTCCTTCCTCAGGAGGAGAATCGTTTCCAACAAGCCCTTCAATGCACGGCCTACTCAGGCTCAGGCCATCTGGCTCTTGAGTGCCCTCACCGGCCACACTACCCCATATGTTTGTCCTAAGCTCACACGATCGCACAATGTGAGTACAACATGCTCAACCGCACAATGACGACTCCGGTTCGCCAGATCGAGCTGCGCAATACATACTCCCGGCAGGATGAACGTCAGTCATACCGACATCAGGCAAACGAGCAACCACGATCCCCGGATCGCCAGCACCGTGACGACGACTACCGCCGTGACGACAACTATCGTCGCCACGACAATCGGTACCGCCATGACAATCGTAGGAGATCAGGCGACCGTGACCAGTACCACGACGACCAATATAGAGCAAACGATGAGTATGATCGGTATGACGACGACTGGGAGGACCGGTATGATCAACGGTATGCACGAAATGATCGACGAAACTCTTATAGAGGTTCGCGGAACAATCGACGTTAGAACGACAATCGTCGTTGGGAGCCCCCTCCAAACGCCCCGCACACCGCGCCACGGGCCAAACGCCTACCCAAGCGGTCGGGAACCAATCACAACCCTTCCCACACACTGAGCATGGTGACACCAACAACTCGGCATCCGTTATCTGGTTTAAGTGTAACCAACCCGACCACTAAGCTACCGAATGCCCAACCACAGACTGCGGAAAGGCCCCGACTGTGAATACTATTATGGCCAATGTCCAGCACGTCACTACATGTAGGAAGACCCACGCCAACCAATGGCAAGAACAAGATAACGTCCGACAAGTAGCCAAGGAATGGATTGACACCGCCAACAAAAGCAACGTGGTACGGATGCACACAGAGATGTAGGACGTGACCATCGACGCACCATCGGCCGTAGGACCATCCACCACGGCAGAAGATGACCATCTATGGGAAGCCCTTACAAGCGCTAGGATCTCGCTGCCATTACATAAGCTGTTACCACTCATGCCGCGCTTTCAGGATACCTTGGCTAAGCTCACGGCTAACGACAAATCGGTCGTACCCCCTGTTAACTTGACGGAGCCAGGGACGGGCCCACCCCTCATGGATTCCTAGAATCCAGCCGTGAAAATCATGATTAAAGGAAGCGACCTTCATGGGTGCATTATCGACGGTGGCTCCGGTGTGAACGTCATCAGCGAGGCCACATGTTACACCCTTGGCATAAACCAATGGGAGCCTTGCCCCTTCTGGCTGCGGATGGTAGATACGTGATCGGTTCACCCCATCGGGTTAATCCGCCACCTTGATTTCACGTTAGCCAGCCACTTGTTCACTATCTCGGTAGTCGTGTTATGTCTCGAAGCTCCGGGTGCTTACCCAATGCTGCTTGGCCGACCCTAGTTGCGCACAACAAATATTAAACAACATTGGCAGCGGAATATGATCTCCTTCCGTTGGGGGAAGTCCAAGGTATGGCTAATAACTAAAGAACACCTAACCATGCCTCACAAAAGTACGCCCTTACTCGCGGAAGGGGTACACATGCTCGACGGCTTAGTCGACGAAGAGGTGGATGACTTCCTAGAAGATCACCCCACTATCATACCCCTCTTCGAAATAAATGCCATTTTGGGTGTTGGCACACCACTAGACGAGGATGGCACGACATATTCCCTTCCCCAGGACGACGTCGATCCCACCACTATCGCAGAACTACGACAAGCGCGGGACGCGTTTGAATGAGAACTCGCCATTTCCCAATGGTTAAAAGCATCAACGCTCGAGTCATTGAACCTCGGCTTAGACGAGACACTTCAAATCGCTAATAACTTACCAGCCGACGAACGGTCAACCCTGATACGCCTGCTCACGGAATATCAGGATGTATTCGCCTGGTCTTACACGGATATGAAGGGATCCCCAATTTTACCAACACCAAGTACACCTCCTATCGGACACTCGGCCGATCCAACAACGACGGTACTCTATGAATCCCAACTACGCGGCTAAGGTCAAAGAGGAAATCGACAAACTCCTTCGAGTAGGCTTTATACGCCTAGTGAAAAGAGCCACATGGTTAAGCCCAATCGTCGTGGTCCCCAAGAAAAACGGGAAAATCCGCGTTTGTGTTGATTACCGCAAACTCAATGCTGCGACAGTCACGGATGGGTTCCCTCTTCTGTTCACGAATAGTGTCCTCGACACGGTGGCTGGTCATGAATGCTACAGTTTCCTCGATGGGTTCAGTGGCTATAATCAAATCCGAATGCACCCGAACGATCAGGAGAAAACGAAGTTTGTCACGGATTGGGGTGTTTTCGTGGCTGAGGTAATGATGTTCAGATTAAAGACGGCACCGGGCACGTTCCAACGCATCATCTCAGAGATTTTCAACGTGTATATTCCGGCGTTCATGCAAGTGTTCCTCAACGACTTTGCCGTGTATGGCTAGCGGCTGGAGCATATGACCCAGCTACAACTCTATCTCGAACGATGCCGACACGCTCGCTTGAGCTTAAATCTGGCAAAATGCGCGTTCTTGATGACCAGCGGCAACCTGCTCGGGCACATAGTCAGCCAGGAAGGTATCGCCATGGACCCGGATGAAGTGCATGCCATTCTGAATGCCCCTGCGCCCTCTACTGCGAAGGCTCTCAGCTGATTCTTGGGCCAAATTAGATGGCATAGTCGGATGTTGCGACACTTGGCCGATTTCGCGACTCCTTTACATGTGGTGGTGCATAGACTCCCATTTCAGTGGTCTTCAACAGAAGACGAGGCGTACCAAGTCTTGAAGTTAATGTTCTCCCATGCTCCGGTGGTATAGGCACCGGTCTGGTCGGAACCTTTTCACGTCTTCGTAGATGCATCAGATATAGCCATTGGCAGCTCGCTCATGTAGCGCACACCACCAAATTTGTATCGGCTAATGTATTATGCTAGCCGACGACTCTCGGCCGTGGAGAAGAACTACTCAACCACTGAACGCGAGGCCCTCGGTATGGTTTACAGCATCAACAAATTTCGGCATTATCTCTTGGGCCGAAACTTCACATTCCACGTCGACCACTCGGCCCTCCTCTACTTGGTTAATAAGCAGGCCGTCACAGGTCGCCTGGCCCGATGGATGCTTCTGCTACTGGAGTTTGATTTTCAGATCCAGCATCGGCTCGACATCCAACACGTCGTAGCTGACTACTTGAGCCGCTTCGAGTCAGGCGAACCATCCGTGTCCACGTATGATGAATTACCCGACGCCGCCCTTTTTAGTCTCGCAACGGTGCCAAACGCAAATGAGGACGAATGGATCGTAGAGATGACCCATTTTCTCAGCACCGGCCTTCCTCCCAACCACTTGACCCTCGACGCTTGAAAACGACTAGCTGTCAGGAGCCAAAAATTTTGTCTTGTCTCCGACACCCTTTACCACAAAGGCTCGGATGGCATCTGGCACCATGCAATCCGTCAATTTGAGAAACCCCCAATCCTCCAAGAGGCACATCACGGAATCGTGGGGGGACATTACGCTGTCGTGAAGAAAACCGTCCCTTAGCGCAATCGGTGCATAGCGCGCGTGAACCGACTCTTCACGCGTGCACGCCCTTTAATGTATATAATAGGGAATTAGGTACATAGGCATATCCGGGGTAGTTAGATTTGGTAGGTAGGAAGTAAATGAGGGAGACGGCTCCCTTCCTGAAGATATAAAAGAGAGGGAAACACGGGGGGGAAAGGGATTGCGCATTGAGGAGGACGAAGTGCTGTCGAACCGTAACCGAACGCTTCTCCTCTGTTCATTCTCCATCGCTCTTCTCTGCAGGATTTCGGGAGGCTCGCGCTGCTTCGAGGAACACCCGTGTGCTTCCGGCAGCACCTCCATCCTATCCCCTTTCGTGCGCAGACGAACAGGCATCGACATCTGTTCGCCGGCCTATTCGGTTGTAACCGCTCGCGTGCTCTGTTGTTTTGTGTCATTTGTTAATATACAAACATTCGTGTCTCTCTGTCTCTCTGTCCATTCGTGTTTTCTACGCTGACGGGCCGTGCCCCTGTGTTTCTTTGCTCATACGTAACCGGTCGTCTCTCTCTTTCTCTTTCCCCTCCTATCACCTGCTCTTCGGTTCAAGACCCCGGTGGTTCCGCCTCGTTTCTCCACGCACGCGCGTAGCAACGTGACATATTTGGTGAACCCGACGTGAACAAGGCGGCAGAGGAGCAAAAGATGAGGGGGTTGGATCTTGCAGAGGTCATGGCTTCGGCCGTGGACCGGATAGTGAGCGCGCGCGAGGGCACCGGCGCCCTTGACAGGGCTATTGAGGCGATCGTCGGTACGATCGGCCGGTTCAGTGGAACGGATGCCACGAGTTATTTGGCGTCCTACCGGGCGGAGATGTTGATGAGGGATATTCCGGAAGAGAGGCGTCTTGCCGGATTCCCTCGAGTGGCGATGCCGGGCATCCATGCGGAGGTGCTCGAGGTCCGGGCGGAGAGCTGGACCGGGGAGGAGTTCGAAGGATGGCTCCTGGAGAAATACGGGCTGGATGACGCGCTTCGACTTTCGAAGCGGGGCTTCATGGAGTGGGTGGAGTCCCCCAACAAAGGAAGAAATGTGTCGGTACTCCTCCGGGAGTTTGAGGAACGCTTTGTGCGCGTTTCGGCGCTCGATCGGACCGTTCTGGACACAAGTCGTGTCCTAGTGTTTGTCAAATCGGTTGATGCACGGGATCGGGAGCAAGTGGGCTCCTTACTGGAAACCGAAGACGGGCTGACGGCCGACTGGGCCGCGGTAAAAAGAGTCTGCGACCGTTTTGACAAAAGGTGGGAGTGGGCTGATACAGGGGCGACCGGGGCGGGTCCTGTCGCAGCAAGGAAGCTCAAACCGATACCGCAGGCGCGACGGGAAGAGACCCGGGAGTGGCTCGAAACCGGTTCGGCTTCGACCGGCGTGGTCAGAGGCTCGTCCGGGGGGACAACTTTGGAGGAGTTGACACGGGCGGTAAAGGATCTCCAGATTGCCCAGGCTCGGAGGGAAGGTGGCGAACAGGCTCATGACCGAGGGCCTCCGGCAGGAAATAGGTGCATGTGGTGCGACGAGGTTGGCCACATCCGGAAAGACTGCGGGGACTTTGCGGAGGCTTTGAGAAGCCGGGTAGTGTACCTGTGGGAAGGTCGGGTGCACGCCAACGATACCCGGAGGGCGCTGAACCGAAACGACGGGCGAGGAGGAATGAAAAGGCTGATGGAAGAGGCGGCGGCCCGTCACGCGGAGACTGTCCACTACTCGGCGTCGGCCGGTATTCGGGTCGGTGGCAGCGAGGCCCGAAAGGGGAGGAAAGCCGGGTTCTGGCTGATGGTGCTAGAAGGCCTCGCCGGTGCCCGACTAAAGAAAGACGAGGCGGACCGCGCGGAGAAGCGGGTCCAGGAGGTAACCGGGTCCAGGTTGGATGCGCGCCACCGAGGAACTACACGGGGCCTGCCCAAACGTGCGAGTCAAGATCGGCGACGTCGAGATAGATCAGCACTTCTTTGTGCAGGAGACGTCCTCGCACCCGGTCATACTGGGAGAACCGTACATTACGGCAGTGTGGATGGAGACCAAGGTGCTGGACAACGGGTCGGCTTACGCGAGGGTCAAGAGTCAGGACGGGCGTCATTCGGTCCAGTTCCTGACAGTGCGACCGAACCACGAGCGAAACCCCGAGTCCCTCGGTGGCGAGAACCGAGAGGATTTTTAGAGAGGGCTATCAAGGCGTGGGGCCGCGACAGTCCGGACACTCTGGGAAAACCCCACAAATGTACGATAGAGGCGAAACCGAAGAAACCTTGTACCATAAGTAGGAAGTTTTATTTCTCTGACAACGGAGGGCGTCGTTGGCCGAGAAAAGACAAGGACAGAAGAGCGACTTCGGGCGTGCGGAGTTCTCGGGCCCAACGAGGAGATCAACGGAGCCGTGGAGGCGGTCTCCTTCGACGATACCATGGGAATACTGCGAGAGGTGGTCGGAGAAGGCCTTAAAGAGGACCGGACGATACTGGTTTGTTCAAAAGAAATGTACGAAGTCATCGCAGACTTCAGTCGGGGGCTCGAGTCGGATCGGACGGCCCGTGTTAACACGAAGTACAAGACTGTGGACCGGAAGGTAAGGCCAGTCGCGGCACCCTTACTGGAGGGCAGCGAGTTGCGAATCGAGGGGGTCACGTCGGACCCAGTTTACGAGATCCGGCCTGCATAGGACACACCTTCACCGATAGAACGCTACGGGAGCTCAAAATCGGTGGGGGCGGTTTCCTACTGCCGGCGGAAGAAGACCGGTTTCGGAGAATGCTCGGAAGGCACGGGAAAGCCTTCGCATTCTCGCCGGGAGAGATCGGGTGCGTAGACCCGACAGTCGTGAAGCCGATGGTGATATTCACGGTACCGCATGTGCCGTGGAATCTCAAACCAATTCCAGTACCGAGAGCTCACATCCCGGAGCTGATGGAGTTCTTGAGGCAGAAAGTCAATATGGGCATCCTCGAACCGTCGAGTGCCCCGTACTCGAACCGGTGGTTTACTGTACCGAAGAAGAACGAGACGTTGCGCTTCATTCAAAACCTGCAACCGGTCAATAGAGTGACCATTCGGAACGCAGGAATCGGACCAACGATAGATGAGTTTGCAGAGGCCTTCGCCGGAAGGTCGATCTACTCGGTCGGTGATCTGTACTCGGGGTACGATCAGTTCCAACTAGCCGTAGAGAGCAGAGACATTACGACGATGCGGACTCCTCTCAGCCTAGTGTGGATGTGTACCCTGCCACAAGGAGGGACGAACTCGGTGGCCCACATGGTGAATGCGATGAACAAGGTGTTGAGGGATTGTATCCCGGACATCACCATGCCATTCTTGGACGACATCCCGATCAAGGGATGTCCGGTGGAGGAAAAGGACGAAACGATCGGACCGGACGGATGCCGGAAATTCGTGGCGACACACATTGACGACTACGAGAGGGTGTTGCAGAGGCTAGGGGACGCAAGGCTCACCTTCTCCGGGGAGAAATCGGCCTTCGGGAAATCAGAGATCATGGTCGTCGGACATCTATGCGGACCGTATGGCCGGAAACTGTCTCCGGCTAAGGTGGAAGCCATCTCCGCAATGAAGCCCGACTGTAACTCGGTCATGGAGGTACGGAGGTTCTTGGGAGCATGCGCGTTCTACCACATATGGATCCCGCATTAAACCCACGTTGTCGAGCCGCTATACGGGTTGCTGAAAAAGGGGCGAAAATTCGAGTGGCGAGACGAGCATACGGAGTCGGTCCGAAAGATGAAGGAGGCTCTTGCTGCAGCTCCGGCACTCCGGAAGGCTGTCTACGAGAAAGGCACTCCCGTCTACATAACGGTAGATACGAGTCCGACCGGGATTGGATGGGTTGTCAACCAAGAAGATGAGGACGGCAATCGGTTCCCAATCCGGTTCGGTGCGAAGGTCCTCAGTGAGCGACAACGAGGATACACCCAGGTTAAACGCGAACTCTGGGGTATCGTTTCGGCGGTGAAGGCCTATAAAGACTATCTGATCGGGACAGAGGTGATTATCGAGATGGATTTCCTACCGATTCTCGGTATGGTTTCCGGATGCGCAACCCCGGACCTGGCAATGCTCAGGTGGATAGCGTACATCAAGTCCCTGGATCCGGAAATACGACACATTTCCGGGAAAGACAATGCCATGGCCGACATGCTTTCGAGGGCGCGATTCAACGACGAGGGCGGCATGGTTTTGGAGGACGAGTAACAACCGAGGGGGGGAGCACTCCAGCGCTTAACGATTTTAACGAGAGCAAGTACGATGGGGAGTGGCTGCAGATTGGAGGATTCTTAAGGACGATGACGTCGGACGCGTCATGGACAAAGGACGAGGCCAACCGGATCTGGAAGAAAGCGTACCGATTCTTTCTCCGGGACGGATACTTGTGGAAGCACCCGAAGAAGAGAAACGGCATCCCGCTCTAAGTAGTGGCGATGAAGGAGGAACAGGAGGAGTTACTGAAGGCCTACCACGACAGCCCCTGGGCTGGACACCGTGGAACGTGGACCACGTTCGAGAAACTAAAGGGGAAGTACTGGTGGCCGGGACTGTACCGGGACGTGCATCGGTTCGTGACGACTTGTGAGAGTTGTAAGATACACTCCATAGTCCGACATCGGGACAAGCTTCATCCTACATACCCTCTGGCCGTCCACTTCAAATGGATGGTAGATTTGGTGACGATGTCGATGGGCATAGGGCAGATGCGATATCTGGTGCTGGCCCGAGAGGACCTGACGAACCAGGTGGAAGGCCGAGCCCTGCAGAACAAAATGACCACGGCCGTGTGTCGGTTCCTGATCGAGGACGTGATATGCCGGTACGGGTGCGTCGGGAAGATCGTGGCTGACGGCAGGGAGTTGGACGCCGAAGAGGCCGAGGAGCTATTCGACCGGTTAGGGGTCAAGCTCTCGCTCACCACGGCGTACAATCCGGAGGCAAACGGGAAGGTGGAGCGCGGACACGGACCGATCGTCAAAGCGTTAGTCCGGGCATGCGGAGTCCAGGTCGGGAACTGACCACGACTGTTACCTTATGCCTTGTGGGCGGACAGGACAACACACAGTTCGGTAACCGGGTTCATGCCGTCAAAGCTCATGTTCGGATAGAAGCCGATCATGCCGATGGAACGGACGATCTCCTCTTGGGCGACAGTGGACTGGAGAGACGAGATGAGCCGGGAAGAACTACTAGCGGCGCGTATACGACAGCTCGAGCGGAGGCCAGAGGACGCGGAACGAGCGGCGGAGAGACTTCGGATGGCGAGGATGAGGAACAAAGCCCGGTTCGACCGAACGCACCGGCTCCGGCCAAAGAAAATCGAGGAAGGCGACTGGGTGCTAGTCTACGACAGCAGCCTCGACAACCAGCACCGGGCAACACAGAAGTTTGCCAAGCGGAAGTTCGGGCCTTACGCGATGACGAGCGCCAATGAGAACGGGACGTATCACCTGGCGGAACTCGATGGTATGAGGATGGCGATACCGGTAGCAGGGAAGCGGATCAAAGCATTCAAGAAGCGCCACGACGGCGAACCGGATCTAAGAGGCCTGGACAGCGACGACGAACGATCCGAAACGGAGGACGAACAGATGGACGAGGAACCGGAACCCAGACCGGTTTTCTCCAACCAGAGCGCAATTTTGGCGCATACCGGTGGATGCGCGGTTAGGTGGGGGCGGATGTCATGAAGAAAACCGTCCCTTAGCGCAATCGGTGCATAGCGAGCGTGAATCGGCTCTTCACGTGTGCGCGCCCTTTAATGTATATAATAGGGAATTAGGTACATAGGCATATCCGGGGTAGTTAGATTCGGTAGGTAGGAAGTAAATGAGGGAGACGGCTCCCTTCCTGAAGATATAAAAGAGAGGGAAACGCGGGGGGGAAAGGGATCGCGCATTGAGGAGGACGAAGTGCTGTCGAACCGTAACCGAACGCTTCTCCTCTGTTCATTCTCCATCGCTCTTCTCTGCAGGATTTCGGGAGGCTCGCGCTGCTTCGAGGAACACCCGTGTGCTTCCGGCAGCACCTCCATCCTATCCCCTTTCGTGCACAGACGAACAGGCATCGGCATCTGTTCGCTAGCCTGTTCGGTTGTAACCGCTCGCGTGCTCTGTTGTTTTGTGTCATTTGTTAATATACAAACATTCGTGTCTCTCTATCTTTGTGTCCATTCGTGTTTTCTACGCTGACGGGCTGTGCCCCTGTGTTTCTTTGCTCATACGTAACCGGTCGTCTCTCTCTTTCTCTTTCCCCTCCTATCACCTGCTCTTCGGTTCAAGACCCCGGTGGTTCCGCCTCGTTTCTCCACGCACGCGTGTAGCAACGCGACAACGTTGGAGAGGCCACGGCAAGAAAAATATGGCAGAGTGGCTTGTGGTGGCGCACAACAAAAAAAGATGCTCATGAATTCTGTCGACAATGCGATCTATGTCAACGCATGGACAACCGACCGAGCAAGCCCGGATGGCGCACCAACCTATTCTTCTATTAGAGCCATTTCAAAAGTGGGGGTTACATTTTGTAGGACCTTTTAAACCAGTCGCGGCCTGCACCAGTAACAAATACAACATCGTGGCCACGGACCATTGCACAAAATGGGTCGAGGCTAAGGCACTATGGGACAATACCGCCGCATCCACGGCAAAATTCGTATACGAACATCTATGGTGCCGATATGGATGCCCAATCGAGCTCATTAGTGACCAAGGCAGGCATTTTCTAAACCACATAATTCGCGAACTCACTACACACTATGCGGTCGTACATAAGAAAATTACATCGTACTATCCACAGGCAAACGGATTGGCAGAGTCGACTAATAAAATTTTGCAGAAAATCCTGAAAAAGATTTTCAATGAGAACAGCACCGATTGGGATGCGAAGCTCCAGAGTGCATTATGGGCTTATTGCACCACATTCAAAATGAGCATTCAGTCTACACCCTTCCGGTTGGCCTATGGTTTGGAAGCAGTCCTGCCGATCAAGTTCCAAGTTCCGAGTCTCTGAGTTCAGGATAAGGAGAGGCTAGCCATGGGTCAATCAAGCAATATCGGCTCGAACAACTCCTCGAACTCGGCGAACAACGAGTGGCCAGCATGGCTCACCTAGAGCAACGCCAACGGCAATGCAAAGCCTTCATTGATCGACACCAAAAGGGTACGGAGAAAGCACTTACCATCGGCAAACCACTGCTGGTCTTCCAAACACGACTCGGTGCTATGCCGGGTAAATTACGATTCCGATGGACAGGCCCCTTCTGGATAATTGACGAGTTTAACAGCACATTCCAACTTGGCACACTTGCCGGAGACATCGTCAAGAGTTGGGCAAATGGCTTCCGTCTTCAACCTTACCTCGAGACGACCCCAGTTAATCCTTTCGCCGTGACCGACGTCACGAACCAGCTCCCAGACGACGCCTCGAATGAGGCCACGTGTCCCCATCGGTAAAATCATGACCTACCCACCAAATGTATATGGTAGGAATGATTTTTAGTAGTTAAATTAGTATTACCTAGAATTACCTAACTAATCACCCCAAATCATGAGATTTTTTTAGGTGCATCAACTAGTCACATCCACTTTAAAATAGAATATTTAAGAAGCATGCACACTAGACTAGCACTCCTAGGAATCGTGGCCATAATACCTTATTATGGCAGCCACGACTAGGAATCTCAAAGATCTTCTCCCTACACAAAACCCTAGGCAGTCTCATAAAAGAAACTACCCCACACGCAACGCGCCCACTCACTCAGATGTGTTCTTGCCTTCACCGTCTTCAAGCTCTGCAACTCTATCTCGTTCTCATCGCCCCTGCAAACGGACCCCTACCTCTCGCCCTCGTAGCCCTTGCATAGACCAATAGCATTCCCCCAACTCTCTGTCTCGCCCTCGTCTCATCGCTTCCCCCCACGCCTCCTGCCAGCAAACCTTCGCATCCACCATGCCTCTCGCTGCATCAGAGGAAACCTGTTCTTGGCTACAACGATGAGGACTGGGTGGTTATTTATGGGTCATCGACGCCCCAATGCACCCTGATGCCCCAGTGATAGCACGCTGAATACACCCTGACACAGTATCCAACAACATGATTCGTGCAGCTCTGGACCTTGCGCGGGGTGGAGACCATGAGGTAGAAATCCCTCCCCATTCTATCATCAAGGAATATTTTGGGATGTATTTGATGTCGGGTAAAGCTTACCGCACTTACGAAGGGCCAAACAAAGCTTTTGGGGAGATCGCTCGGATTTTGATGGAATACGCCTTTGTGCATACCAATCTCACGAGTATGCCACAGAACAAAGCTGCTATCATCATCCGGGCGTATGAAGGTGACAAAATCGATTGGGGAATCATCACCGGCAAAGGAGTCCGTGCGGCGCTCGAATCTTTTCAAACCGGTAAGCATTTGTTGCCTGTGATTAATCACTTCCTCATAGTCCTCTACCCACCTCCTTCGGTTTCCCCTCGTCGCATCCTGACCTCTCCACCACCACCAAGGAAACAACAGGAGAAAATCTTGGTGTTAACCCAGGAAGAATGGGAAGACCCCTCGCCTTCTCCACCTCCCTCAGCCGTTCGGAACCCTACTTCCGCCTCGGCACCACCCCCACCAAAAACACAGAAACAATGGGCGTTAACAATGACCCGTGTCGAATGGGACGAAGCCGAGGAGCCCATCTCCGAGGATGCCACCATATGCCAGAAAACGCCAAGGACATCAATGACCTCTCCACAACTGAGCCCACAGCCCACAAGCCAGCAGCCCTTGGCCATATGGCAACAAAAGAGGAAACAGAGGAAACAGGCCGAGGAGTCCACACCACCGGCCCCGGACGCACATGATCAGCCGCCAAAATGACGCCGCGTCATTCGCGAGTCAACCACATCAGCAATCAAAAGAGGCCAGCCCAACCTCCACGGCCATGGTACCAGCGGAGTCATGGCTCCAAGTCGGTAGGATCGAGCATGGACAAACCGCACAGATATCAGAGGAGGAAGTCCTCAGTTACAAAGATCTCCCCGCGGAGGCATACGAGTTCAGTGCACTACTTCGACTGGGCACAACATATGAGTTAATGGATTTCCTCGTGTGCACCCAAGTAGTTGTCGCCGCTCGTATGGCCAAGGATCACGCTAAAACAAAGATGATTCAATGCGCTATAATGGGAGAAATTGAACCTCACGAGGATCGAGCCTTACAAAAGATAGGACAGAAGAAGCAAGCACAGAATGCTTCGCTCCTCATTGAACTACCAGATCTGAACATGGCCTTAGTCGAGGCATATCGCAATCTACACCACACTACTCGAGCAGCCAAGGACATGGCCCGACGTATCAAAACGGCGCATCAACAAGCCAAACGGGCTACCGAGCTATGGCAAGCCACTAAGGAGAAACTGGCGACATTCAAGCAGCAACATCCAGAACAGCCGCCCTTAAGCCTCCCTGGGCCAAGTGACACTGTCTCACCAGCCACTCTTCCGAACCTGAGCCTGAGTGCTGCAGGTACCGAAGCACACAAAGATGACACCGCCCACCCCAGGGTAGCCACAGTCGATGCCAACACAATGACGGACTTGGTACAGACAAGCGAGCCATCGTCACGGGCAAATATCAGCCCGCACCCCCAAACCAGCCACGCCTCCACGCAAACGCCACCACCCTCGGTCATCATGGAACGATCTACACAAACAGACAGGGAAACTTCTCCCCGAATCCAGCAAGCGGCAACCCAAACAGGGCCTCCTCTTCGGGACTACTAGGAGGAGCTTAAGGCCTAGATCACTCTGGCCAAGTTGGCAGAATAGAACCACCACAACATTCTTGGCCAGCTATGGAAACAAGTTGTGAGCCGCGAAGCTGACCTCAAGCGACTGCTTGCTGAAAGGTAGGCCGCACTTGAAGAACGAAAAAGAGAGGTGATGACCCTTCAGGTCTCTATCACTGAGGCCAAAGAACGTTTCATCAAAGAAGCAGAGTGGAATAGCCAACGGGAACAAGAGATCTTCGTAGACAACCAGGAATTACGACGTCATCAAAGGGCCTTACAAGACATGGCCAACGAACATATGCAGAAGTGGAGGATCTCGGAAGAGCAAAGGGCAGAAATTTCCGATGCGTATCACCAATTGCAAACCGAGCACATCGCCGCTAGAGAACAACATCGGGACGCTTGGCGACAGGACATGGACGAAATTGTAGCTCAGCTCACCACACGTTATGAGCAGATAATTGCGCTCATCACCGAAAAAGCAAAAGATAATCAAGCTACTTTAGCACTCCTCATCCACAAAAGCCAAGAAGAAGCCAAGGCTGCAAGGGAGGCAATGGAAGTTCACCACACTAGCATCGGCATGGACAATACTAAATAAAGATCCTAATAAACAAGTATCGCCAACAATTCACCACGAAGGTCAAAGAAACGCTTGACCATGTCTGGCAGGGGTGGTCAGCCCAAGCCGCGGACCTACACATACTACGTGCGGATGCCGAGAACCGATGGAAGGAGGGCCGAGGGTTTTACAAGATGGATGACACCAGCATCCAGACCCTCCGTGAAGACTTAATTGAGGAATATCATACCTTAGTAGCGTCCCACACCGCGGCCATCGAGCAACTTTTAGAGGAATTCAACGACGATCTAATGGTGTTTCTCTTAGAAGCCGAAGCTTACAAGGAGGAACACCTAGCTAGCGGGAGTAACAGAGCTCCCACAACCAACGAGTAAGGACCCGAGCAACCCACCACGGCAGCTAGACCGGAGGAACCTGCCCCTACAGACCTCCACATCCCACCCGAGCCACAGACTACAACAAGGACCCCGCATGAATTGGTCCCAACAGAGGAGGGCGCACACGACGACACAGCCATCCCCGACTCGGCAACAAAACCTCCATCACCAACCCCACCGTCCGAGCAGCCAGACCAATCCCATGCCCCCGAGGATATCCTCAGCATATTGGAAGAGGAATAAAACAAACCTATAAGCCCTCGTATGAACGGGCAATTTTTGTAATTTGTGTTGTTTTGCCAAATCCATGGTTACTCCACATTGTGAACCGTGGGTCCGACGGACAAAGTCCTGTCCCAAGGGCGTGCCAGGTGTTGTCCATAGGACAGAAATATAAATATATTATGTAAACTCGTCGTTAGGTAGAAGAGTAGGTGAGGAAATAGGTAAGACTAGAAATAGTCGTGTTTTAGCCCTCACAATCAGCCGATGGCTCGACTCTGTCTGAAGGGGAAAACTATATAACCCGAGTTATGCATACCTCAAGGGGGGATTATCTAGATCGTTCTTAGCGAGAGTAATATCACAACAGCAAGTTCTGTACGAACTGTTTCCGGTTGAGGCCAACTACTATAATCACTGTGAGCTTCATCATTTAATATAAGTTTTGTTTTTATTCTTCTATCTGTGTATTCTCCCCGTACTCGTAAATCAAGCTATGTTTATGCCTAACGGGTTGTAGCCGGGTACGCTCCTCGTTCTCCTTTCTTCTCCCCGTGTAGAAGAGACTTCCACATAACACGATCCCTTGACACCGATAGCCTTTGGGCTCATCGAAGGTGTATTCCCAGAAACGGTTAACATGTTGATGCAATCCATTCATATGTATTCGACATAGATGTGAATTGTTTCTCTATTGCCATCTCACCAAATGAAACTTCTTCCAAATCCGCATGCAATGCTTGCATTTTTGTTTGCATGGAAGCTATACAACACAACAATCGCTTTTCAGTAAGTGTGGCTTTTTGTTTTGCAATCTGTTGAGTAAACATAGATGTCCTAGTTGGGATTTCAATATGAGAGGTTCCCTCAGACTTCATAGTAATGTTGGTACTTTAGGACCCTCTATAATGTGATTATCGATGATCAGCAAAATCTTCCCAATCAACTTTAATGCCACCATGGAGTTCACATGCAAATGCACGTGCAAAGACAGATCCTACCTCATTGTTTAGGACATGTTTCATATCATAAACTTGTCCATATCGTGACTTTAGTTCAGTGATATAATCCTTCTTCAATTGAGTGAGGTGGAAACCTCTCCTTGTCTTGGGTTGTGCTGAGCCCCAAGTTTTCATCATCCACATGTCTAGGTCTTCATAAGTGTCAGGTCGTGCATGAAGGAAATAACCCTATCCTAATTTTGTACCTTGAAGGATGTTTGTGTGAATCTTCTTGCCCTGAGTTGTTGAAAACTTCAACCTCCCTCTGGTGGGGGTTATCTTACTTTCTTTGATGGGGTCCTTTTTCTTTCCTTGCATGGTGTGTTGACATTTTCTTTGACCATTTTCTTCTTTGTGGGTGTCTTCCTTGTCATGTGAGTTTTGTCTCTCTTCTTCGCCTCACATGCACAAAAATAGTAAATAAGAGTAAATCATGCACAACAATAGTAAAAAATGGTAAAAAATAGTAAATAACAGTAAATCACAATAACATTTAACGCTAGGAAAACCACACAACGTACCCTCTTTCTATATGTCATGTACAAAATTCAAGGAGATGCCGAAAATGAAACATAATGTTAACTCCTGATACACAACATATAGATGTATCATAACCGTACTAAATTAGGTAGCAAAACAAGAATAATAAGGATGACAAGAACAACTCGAACAACAAAAAGGACAAGAACAAGTACAAGAACAAGATCATTTAACAATAACCCTCTTTCTATATATCAACATGTACAAAATTCAAGCACCTGTAGAAAATGACATATGCATGTACAAGACTCTCAAATTCAAGAATATGCATGTACAAAGCTCTCAAATGATCACTGGAGAACAACAACGACGACAACAAAACCCTAAACGACAATAACAGATAGAATCAAACATATAGCAGAACATGTACCAAATGTCGTTATGGTTGGAAATGTCATTGTTGAAGTCTTTGAAGAGGGGACATGTTTGAAGCACAGGCTACAAGCAAACGAACACACCAGGTAGAGGGAACCAAGTAGAGGGAACACCTGGAGGTAGAGGGAACACGACCAGCAAAGCAGAGATCAATGCAAAGGGGACACGGTGAGCAGAGAACACCTAAGATAGAGGGATGCAGATGGGTCTTGACAAGGAGAGTTTACAGAGAACGCCTGAGAGAGAGAACGTGGCCAACAGAGGGAAGGTCGATGCAATGAGGACACAATAGAACACTTGAGAGAGAACACCTGCGAGAGAGGACGCGACGAGGACACAATTGAACACCTAAGGATGATGCAACGAGGACACAATAGAACACCCTAGGTCGATGCAGCAAGGACACAGTAGAACACCTGAGCGTATTGTTGTTGTAGAGAGGACAAGACGAGCAGGGAATGCTTGGAGTTTGCAGTGTGAGCAGAGAACGTGGAGAAACCTATGCAGAAGTTGGAAGAGAGAGAGAGAGAGAGAGAGAGAGAGGGAGGGAGGGACGAACATAGGGACTTAATGAGTAGAAGAGGGAAGGAAAGAGTGAGAGAGAGAGAGTCTAACTAACAGTTCGAGATAAACCTTTCAGCCAAGAGAGACAGAGAGACAGAGAGAGTGGGAGAGTGACAGATTGACTATCTTCATGATTGATTTGACTACTCAACTTCTTATATAGTTAAGACCTCCTTACAACATTACCTAGGATTTTAAAGAAAGTGATGTTTTTTCATATTTGAAATCCATTTTCATTGAATGTGACTTTTAATTTTAACACAAGTGATGATCAACTTTTTAAACCCAAATATTGAATCTATTTTTACATTTTTAAGTTTTTCCTCATAGAATTAGTACTAAACTTTTGGCCAAAAGTTTGTACACCAAAGCGTGCTCTGACCCCAATAGAATTGGTTGCAAGTCGAAAAACGACAATGGTTTCTCCCTTGTGCAAATTGCCGCCTGAATCGGCCCATACCTCTGTGCTCGACCACTGAGGCAAATCTAAACCATTTCATCCTCATCCACCGTCACATTTATGTATCCCAAGGCGTCACATATTTCCTTGATTTTGGTGGTGTAGTGGTCACTGTCATATCCCTTTCTCGAATATTGTTGAGCTCTTGACGGAGTTGTGTTGAGCAAGCAAGCTCAACCGGATCCGGATCGGCTGAATAAGCCAGAGCCGGATCGGTATCTGGATCAGTGTCCGGTATCATCCGGAACTTAGAGCAGGATTGGAGACCCAAATCGGATTGAAACCAGTAGGCCATTAGAGGGCTATGGATCCAGCCTAGTACGTAGGCGTATTTTTGGGAGCCAGTGATAGTCGCTCATGTGAGCATTGAAGTACATGTCAGTACTTCTGTCAGTCCTTCATGGACTTGTATAAAAGTGCTCTCTGAGCACATTCTGTGTATAGAATATTGACAATATTATTTTGAATAGAGTTTTATGTTCTGCACTCTCTCTCTCTCTCTCTCTCTCTCTCTCTCTCTCTCTCTCATGTGCATGCTTATTCTCTATGTTAAGCTTCCATTAAACCTTCTTCTCTTTACTGTTACTATCCGGCAGAGATGGTTTGGCATAAGCTTCCGCACGCTAACTTTCACATGGTATCAGAGCGTGAGGGTTGAGAACCTCTATAGCGGACGAGTGACTAGTGAAGACAAACCCTAACACCCGGTGAAGAATAGAAGAGAACCTAAGATGGACAAAGGAATGACAAGGTCACTTCCAATCATATAAAATGCACAAGTACCTGCTGGGGCATGGATATTGGAGCTATGTGGAAGGAACCAACAAGGTAGTGCTAGATCCGAGACACGAAGACTTCCCGGCTTGGGAGCAAGGAGTGAGCCGAGTATTGTACTGCCTCGCGTCCTGTGCACACGATCAGATGCTCGGCTACATCAAGGATGCAAAAACGCCAAAGGAGGCTTGGGAAAATCTTTGGAAGATTTTCGACGTGAGTACCACAACATGTAAGTTGCTACTCCGACAGGAGCTGAACAACATCCGACAAAGAGATATGTCGGTTACGTACTACACCACTAAGATAAAGGAGATTTATGATGTGCTTGGGTCCATCAATGTGACGGTGGACGAAAACGAGATGGTCTAGATCTGTCTCAATGGTCTAGCACAATGG
The DNA here is from genome assembly GCF_043228905.1 of Azolla caroliniana. NCBI lineage: Eukaryota > Viridiplantae > Streptophyta > Polypodiopsida > Salviniales > Salviniaceae > Azolla > Azolla caroliniana. Next base: position 12,852,788 of record NW_028230442.1, read on the forward strand.
TACGGGTCAAATCCGGATGGTAATTTGCACCCGGGAGAAACCACCGTCCTTCTTCGATTTACAATCAATGTTGATGGTCGAAGAATTCCACGCAAGTGGGTCGAGGATCACTCAATCAAATAGACGGATGTTGCACATGGAAGCGGATCGACCCCGTGGGCGTGGAGGACGAGGTGGGTCGGCACGCAATGGAGGCGGCCGGGAAGAGTAGAACCGAAGGCACAGAGACTGTGCTGACAATAGTTTCGGACCCTCCACAAGTAGGGGGAGTCATGCCAATGTCGGAAACCGGCAAGGAAAGGCCGACACAGAATGCTAGTACTGTGGCAAGAAAGGTCACAGCGAAAGCGAGTGCTAGAAAAAGCGCGCCGATTCGGAAAAATCCGGATCTGGCAAAGTCGGTCGGGAAAACCAGCAAAGCTCGCACTACGTGGAAGGATCAGAAGGATCCGGAACCGGGAAGATCGGAAAAGGGCCAGTTTTTGTGATGAAGCACAAGGCGAACTCGATGAAGAAGACCACTTCTAGATTAGAGGAAGTATGGTACATTGATTCTGGAGCGTCCAACCACATGACAAGCCATGAAGAGTGGTTCTCTTTCTTGGAGAAGCCTGAACAACCGGGGATTATCAAAATTGGAGACGACACCCCTCATCCGATTGTGCATGTCGGACAAAAGGGAAAGCTGATGAACCTACTACACGTTCCGACTATCACAAAGAACCTGGTATCGGTTGGACAAATCGTCGACCAGGGAATGCAGGTGCGGTTTACACACCTCGGGTGCTTCATCGAGGAAGAAAGTCGGATAATTGCGCAAGGGCGTAGGAAGGGAGGATGTTCATCCTCAACAAAAATGACGACGACACCCCCATGTTTGCCAAAGGACAGAAGATTGAATCGGACATCGATCTCTGGCATAAGCGTATCAGCCACGTCAACTACCGGAGGCTTCAAGATCTGCAATTGAAACAAGTTGTGTTCGGATTGCCGAAGTTTAGTGGCCAGAAGGCCCAAATATGTGAAGCTTGCCAACTCGAGAAGCCACACCGGCTTCCATTCCCCACCGAATGAAACTAGAGCCGTAACAAGCTCGATCTAATCCATTTGGATGTATGGGGAGTGGCACAAAACGTTAGTCTTGGCGGGAGTCGGTATTTTGTCTCCTTCATCGACAACTACTGCCGGCACATGTGGATCTATCTCATCGAGAAGAAAAGCGAAGTCATCGACTGTTCCAGAACCTTCAAAGTTTAGTCGAAAGGGGAATGGAGAGGATCAAGTGCCTACGGTCGGATGGTGGAAAAGAATACTTTTCCAGCCAATTCAACATTGATCTGCAGCAGAACGAAATTCGGAGAGAATTCAGTTGCAGATACACACCGGAGCAAAATGGTATGGCCAAAAGGAAAAACCGGTCGATTGTCGACGTGGCAAGGGCAATGCTGGAGGGTAAGAGCATGCCCCAATTCTATTGGGCTGAGGCAGTTCGGACGGCCGTCTACATCCAAAACCAGATCGGACACAAGGTGTCAACACATGAGCTATATTTCGGGCAGAAGCCAAATTTGAGGCACCTTCGGATATTCGGTAGCATAGCATATATGCATGTACTAGATGAGAAGTGGAAGAAGCTAGATCCGAAGTCGGAGAAGTGCATCCTAGTCGGTTACTCGCATAAGCAAAAGGGGTATAAGTGCTATAACCCCCCAGACTAAACAGGTACGAGTAAGTCGAGATGTTGAGTTTGATGAGTCGGCATCATGGGACACCCTACCGACTCCAACTCCCGATGAAGACCCGATTCTGGAAGATGAGGCTAGTGAGCCCGAGGAGGTTCAGGAAGAAGATGAAGACTTCGGCACTCTAGAAGAGAGTCCGATCTCATTCTGGGTAAGTGGACCGAATGAGCGGTTGAGTCGGGATGACTAGTCGGATGAAGAACCGGCGAGTAGTGGAGACTTTGTCGTGCTCGCCCCACGCAAGGAACCGAGGAGATGGTTCACGCGTGTTGAGAGACAAGCTCAACATTCGGTGCGAAGTACGCAACGTAACCCAGTGTGTAGACTGGGTGCGTGAAAAGGTACGCAACACAGGGCCACATCGGTGTGAAAACCGAAGAGGTCGTTAGAGCGTTATTCCTCGTAAGGAATAATTTTGGGAGTGAGTGTCACGGCTCATTTATGAGTGTCAAGTATTGTTAGTACTTGTTTCAGCCCGATTGTCAAGGCTTGTATATAAGGTGCTCACTGAGCATGAAGTATGTACACAGAATAGAGAGTCATTATTTTTGAATCTGAGTTTTCTATTGTCTGCTCTCGCTCTCTCCATCTCCATCTCCATCTCTGCGTTTTTTGAGTTTACCGAACTGTGTACTCTGCGTTTACGCACACGCTTTCACACAACGTATTCTTTTACATGGTATCAGAGCGTGAGGGTTGAAGTCCTCTGCAGCCAACATCAAAAGTTTGTGACAAAACAGAGTTGAAGTTGTTCGCTTTCGAAGAAGAAAAAGATAGTACTATGGATAGAGGAATGGGAAGCTCACTTCCGACTGAAAAGCTTGACAAAAGCAACTACGCATCTTGTTCTTACAAGATGCACCAGTACCTACTCGACCATGGCTACTGGAGTTATGTCGAAGGAGCAAACGATGTGGCACTCGACTCGACACAAAGGGACTATCCGGCTTGGGAACAAGCAGCAAGCAGAGTGTTGTACTGCTTCGCGTGCTATGTGAGCAATCAACTTTTGAGCTATATTCGGGATGCCAAGACACCGAAGGACGCGTGGGCGAATCTCAAAAGGATTTTTGCCGCTAGCACAACGGCCAGGAAGCTGCAGCTCAAATAGGAGCTCAGTAATGTACGACAAAGAGATATGTTGGTGGCTGACTACACCACCAAGATCAAAGAAATCTGCGACTCTCTCGCCTCCGTCAACGTGAACGTCAAGGAAGATGAAATGGTGCAGGTTTGTCTTTGTGGCTTGGCATCAAAGTTCGAACCTTTCCGAACGGCAGTCTACATGAGGGAGATTACGCCTTCGTTTTTCGAGGTTCAGTCAATGTTGCTCGTAGAAAAAAACCACGCAGGTGCATCGACGAGTGCGCACGCCGATGGCAAGATGCTTTACACGGAGGATGATAGGCCCTATGGTCGTGGTGGACGAGGTGGATTGGAGCACAATGGAGGCGGCCGAAAAGAGCAGAATGTACGACATAATAGAGATGTCAGAAGCAATTCCGAACCCTCCGCAAGCAGGGGGAGTCATGGCGCCGCTGGGAGACGGCAAGAGAAGACCGCGCCGGATTGCTGGTACTGTGGCAAGAAAGGCCACAAGGAGAGCGAGTGTTGGAAAAAGTGAGCTGATTCAGACAAAGCCGGATCGAGCCGAAGAGACGCAAAGAGGCATTAGAGATCGCACTACGTTGTCGTAGTGTAATTCGCTCACTACGTGAAAAATTACATTTTTGGTTTCTCCGGATAGGATATGGAGTACCTAGTAAGAACCGGAAGGAAGAACCAGTGAGGACCGAAACCGATAAGGAGACCCGGCAAGAGCCGGATGAAGAAGGCCAGTGAGAGTCGGTGAGAAACGGATGAAGAGGACCAGTAAGGAGAATCCAGTAAGAACCGGATAAAGAAAACTAGCGAGAACCGGATGAAGCAGAACTGGCAAGAGCCAGATGAAGAAGGCCGGTGAGAGTTTCTCACCAGATGAAGAGACATATTTTCAAATAGAAGAAAGTATAAAATTATATATTACATGCATAGGGCAAGATTCGAACCTTGCACCTCCATGTTAATAATGTCAAGCCTTATCATTATACTAGCGTATTATGAATTTTAAAGTTATACTAAACTTTATCCCATGTAAATATTCTAGACATGCATGGTACAAAAAGTTATTCATGCATAGACACTCGAGTTAAAAAGAAAAGATGAGATAGAAAGTTAATCATGCACATGCAGTGTGCATGAAAACTAAAGATAGGAAAAGCATGATGCTTGCATGTGATAAACTTAGACTCTTCCAACACTATATAAGGAAGAGAGAAAGATGTATAGAGGTTGTTGATTATTGTTACCTCGTACGAGATGTACGGAGAGTCAAGTGTGATGAGCGAGGGTCGAATGTTATCATAATGTTGTGTATGTGTAGGGGGCATAAATGTAATTGTGAGTCAATACATATGTGAACACATGCACACGTGTGTGCATGTGGATGGATACGAGGAGGTATGAGTGAGTGTCCAGTATGAATGCTCTAGGGGGCTTACACCCCTTTGTATCTACCCCCTCTTGTACTATTTAACCCCCTTATGGGGAATGAATGAAAAATGAATCATTTCTCTCTATCTATCTCTCTTTTCATCTCTCTCTCTCTCTCTTCCCTCCCCTTAACGTTGAACCCCCTTGGGAGGGGGGTGGAGCCATTCTAGGCACCACCCCCCACCCCGCAATGCTTCTCAATGCACATGATCTCTCTCGCCATCAATCCCACACTCTCCATCATCATCATAACCACCATGTATATCTTTATCATGATTATCATCGTCCTTAACCCTAGCCCTAAAACATACAACACAGTTTTGGCGACCACGATTCCTGCTTTCTCGCAGCGAACGACGGTAATGGATGACTAGACCAACGCACGACTTGGTTACAGACCGAGCTCGACGCCTCGCCGAACGGCAAAGACGGCGTGAGACTTTCCAGCAAGCAGCCCAGGAAATTCGCTCGGATCGTTCGTTCTCCAACGAGATCCGGTGAGTCGCGGAGGAATCTCTCCGGTTACGGCAAACTCGCGACCAGGACGACGGAAGCAGTCTAAGTAGTCTCCGGGAAACCGAACGCCTCCTGGAGGCACTGGCAAGCGGAGAAAACGAGGCAGAAGCCTTTTCAGCCTACGAATCGGATTCCGAAGGGGGATACAGCGTGCACACGAACTACCGGAGCAGCAACGATACCCCCGGCGGCCCGGAGGACGACGGGTCGGATACCGTGCCGACTCCAGAACCAGAACCGCTCAACCAAGGCGATCCGGAACCGCAAACGGAAGCCGTTAACCCACCAACACCGGAAGTGGAAGAAGCAAAGCCACCAACACCAACGAAAGAGCCGGCAAAGGTACCGGAAGAAGAGCCGGTGAAGGGACCGGAAAAAGAACCGGAAAAAGCACCGGAAGTGAAACCGGAGAGAAAACCGGAAAGATATCAAAGAACGCCACTAAACCGCGGCCTAATACTGGACGACGACATGCCGTTCCAATACTCAAAGTATCGCGATGATCCGGACGCGGAAGCGCATGTTGATGACTTCGAGCAGACATGGGAAGCAAATCACACGTCCCAGCGAATGACACCGGAGGAAGAAGAACGCTCGAAGATAGCGGAATTCGGAGTCACGTTGGAGGGACCAGCGACACGATGGCGGCGGTCGCAGGACCCGGCGACCATCACAACATTTGCCGAATTAAAAGCAAAATTCTTGCATTTTTTCCACAAGGAGGTCGACCAGACGACAATGGTGGGCTTGTTTTATACGATCCGACAGGAGGCAGGGGAAAGCATTCCCCAATTCGTCATCCGTTTCCAACGAATGCATAGCCAGCTTGCTCGTGCACCCCCGGAGGAGGAATTACGGACGATATTTTTAAACGCACTCCGGGAACCGTTACGCACGGTGTGTACGGTAATCGACTTTCGAGGATGCACCATCGACCAGGTCATTGACCGGGTCAGAGAAATGGAAAAGACAAGCTCATGGCTTACGCTGGGAACACTGCAACGGGCGTTACCCACCGAGGAAAATCTCCGGTTCCGGCAGGCAATTCAATGCACAATCTGCTTGAATGCCGGACACTCGGCAGTAGAGTGCACCATGCGCACTCAGTGTGTGATTTGTCAATCCAAGAGTCATACAACGGACCGGTGCGAGTACAACCTGTTAAATCGACAAGCACCACCCGTCCGACGGATCGAGCCAAGAAGCAGCCGAGACGAAGATGACGATCGTTGGCAAAGAGTGAACCGGTACCCACCGGCACAGGATGTCCGGTACGGGGACAGGCAAGAGAATGATGGCCGGTACGGGAATCGGCGTGATAACTACGACCGGTATGAGCGATCGGACCGTTATCGGGAGTCTAACAGACGACACGAGCAATACGACAGAGACCATTCCCCGGGTTACCGAAGGCACCAGGAGGACTACGGCCGATTTTACGATCTACCACGACCGGACTACCGGAATAAAAACAAGAATAATAAGAAACGTAATTTCAAGAAAGGTGGTCACACTAGGGACCCGGAACATGGAGCCCCAAGGAGCCAACCGGCACAGAACGCACCACTCACTACGGGAACGACTCCGGCTACCAGCAATGCTGAATCCAGCAATACCCGTAAAGAGTACTGCTACTACTGCAGGCAGGAAGGCCACTACAGTAACCAGTGCTCGGTAAAGAGCTACGAGAAACGACCAGCAGTTAATATGGTGGTTCCGGAAGTGGCGGAGATACAGCAAGTAACCACACGGTCGAAAGGCGTGGCTAAAGAATGGGAAACACAAGAGGCCATACGAAAACAGGCAACGGAATGGGTGAAGGAAGCCAATGAAAGGAACGTCGCGGACGCGGAACGGCAAAAGGCGAATACCATAGGGAGTGCCGGCGGTAGCCACCCAGAAAACGAGACATGGCAAGCACTGCAGGAATGTCAGATCACGTTGCCGTTAGGACGACTCTTGCAACTCGTGCCGCGATTTACGGAAGGACTAAAAACGGGCATGACAGACGGTATAGCTCCACCGGCACCAGTCCTTTTCTCGAACCCGGAGGAGGGACCGACGGTGGTGGACACTAGTAGTCCGGCGATTACAGCTATTGTCAAAGGGCACGAACTTCCCGGCACCGTAATCGATGGAGGTTCCGGGGTGAACGTAATAAGCCTCCGTACGTGTGATGCCTTGGGTATACATGAATGGGAGCCATGCCCGTTCTGGCTACGGATGGCGGATACGAGCTCGGTACGGCCGACGGGCTTAATACGGAAATTGGAAGTCACCATAGGAGGTCACACATTTCACATCTCGGCTGTAGTGCTGCAGCTACAGGCGCAAGGCGCGTACCCTCTGTTGCTGGGCAGACCATGGTTGAAAACAGCACACATCAAGCAAAATTGGCGAAAAAATATGATTACCTTCCGTCGCGGAAAAGCCAAGGTCCGGGTACCGACACAACCACGGACAAGCAATGGTAAGGAATGCACACCGCTGTATGCGGAATGTGTGAACATGCTTGAAGGATTGGCAGACGACAAAGAAGCCCAGTACTTGGAGGAACACCCGAAGATCGTACCACTCTTCGAGATTGACGTAGCTGAAGCCGTAGCCCCATACTTGCCGCAGCGGGACGACACCGAAGCCGAACCAGACAAAGATGCGATTCGAGAATTACGGCAAGCACAGGAAGCGTTGGAACGGGAAATGGCCGTTTCCCAACGGGTAAAAGCATCCCAACTCGAAGAAGTGAACCTAGGAAGCAAGGACGAATCAAAGCCGGTTCACATCGCCAAAGAAATGAAGCCGGAAGATAAAGCGGCGATGATCGAACTTCTCACGGAGTTTCGCGACGTATTCGCCTGGTCATACGAGGACATGCGAGGGCTGGACCCTCAATTATATCAGCATCAGATCCACCTAGGCAAGGACGCGAAACCAGTGGCGCAAAGACGTTACCGAATGAACCCCAACTACGCCGCCAAAGTGAAGGAGGAAATCGACAAACTCCTAAGAGTGGGCTTCATCCGGCCGGTAAAGAAAGCGACGTGGCTGAGCCCCATCGTCGTCGTCCCCAAGAAGAACGGTAAAATCCGTGTGTGTGTAGATTACAGGAAACTAAATGCTGCCACAATTACGGATGCATTCCCTCTTCCGTTCACGGACGGAGTACTGGATGCCGTCGCCGGTCATGAAGTTTATAGCTTTCTAGACGGGTTCAGCAGGTACAATCAAATCCGGATGCACCCGGACGACCAGGAGAAGACAGCGTTCGTCACCGAATGGGGGGTGTTTGTGGCCGAAGTCATGATGTTCGGCCTAAAAACGGCACCAGCAACGTTCCAGCGAATCATCATGGAGATCTTCGGCGAATACATTCTTGCCTTCATGCAAGTTTTCCTGGATGATTTTGCAGTCTATAGCCGGGGAAAAGACCATTTGCAGCACCTACGGTTATGCCTTGAAAAGTGTAGGTTATACCGGCTAAGCTTAAACCCAGCAAAATGCATCTTTGGAGTTTCAAGTGGAATATTGCTGGGACACATTGTAAGTAAGGAGGGCATTGCGGTCGACCCGGATAAAGTAAACGCCATACTAGGGGCACCGGCACCAAAAACAGCCAAAGCACTAAGCCGATTCTTAGGACAAATCCGGTGGCACAGCCGGATGCTCCGTCACTTGGCGGATTTGGCGACACCATTACACACCGCGGTACATCGGACACCGTTCCAATGGACGGAGACGGAGGATAAGGCATACAATGCCCTGAAGGTACTTTTGTCGCAAGCACCCATCGTGCAACCTCCGGATTGGAGCAAGGAATTTCATGTGTTCGTTGACGCTTCCGACATCGCTATCGGCAGCGCCTTAATGCAACTTACGGAGCCCAAATGGTACCGGCCGGTATATTACGCCAGCCGGAAGCTGTCCCAAGTGGAGAAGAACTATTCAACGACGGAACGGGAGGCCCTGGGCATGATCTACAGTGTAACAAAGTTTCGGCATTACCTATTGGGAAGGAAGTTCTCCTTTCATGTGGATCACTCGGCGCTCCTGTACTTAGTGTCCAAGGCGTCCCTGACCGGTAAGTTGGCCCGTTGGACCTTGCTGTTGCAGGAGTTTGAATTCGAGATTTTCCACCGGCCCGGTATCCAGCATGCCGTAGCAGACTATCTAAGCCGATTAGAGTCCGGAGAACCAGGCGACGGAGTAGCGGATGAATTCCCGGACGCAGAGTTATTCCGTATCACCCCGGAAACGGCAGCGGACGACACGGTGGCATCAGAAGATAGGTGGCTGACAAACATGCACCAGTTTCTAAGCACGGGCCTGCCACCGGAGGAAATGAACCGGGACGAGAGGAAACGACTGGCGGTGCAGAGCCGCAATTTCTGTCTATTACGGGACACTCTCTACCACAAGGGAGCAGATGGAATATGGAGACGGGCAGTCCGTAGTGACGAGAAAGAAGTAATCTTACGGGAAGCACACTGTGGGGTTGCCGGAGGACACTATGCCGGGGAAGCAACGGCAAGGAAAGTATGGCAGAGCGGCTTGTGGTGGCCCACGACGTTAAAAGACGCCGTCAAGTATGCTAAGGAATGTGACCTATGCCAACGAATGGGCCAGCCTACGGAGCAAGCACGGATGCCACACCAACCGGTACTTCCACTAGAGCCATTCCAGAAGTGGGGGTTGGATTTTGTCGGACCGTTCAAGCCACCGGCAATGAGAACGGGTAATCGTTATGTCATCGTGGCAACGGATTATTGCACTAAATGGGTGGAAGCTAAGGTCCTGAGAGACAACACCGCGTCATCCACAGCAAAATTCCTGTACGAAAACATTTGGTGCCGATATGGATGTCCGATTGAATTAATCAGCGACCAAGGAGGCCACTTCCTCGGCCAGGTAGTGGAAAGCTTAACAACGTTCTATGCTGTGGTCCATAAACGAAGCACACCGTATTACCCACAGGCGAACGGGTTAGCAGAGTCCACCAACAAAACGCTGCAGAACATTCTCCGCAAAATTGTCAATGAAAACCGGACGGACTGGGACACAAAGCTCCATAGCGCGCTATGGGCGTACCGAACGGCATACAAAACAAGTATCCGGACAACGCCGTTCCGGCTAGCATTCGGCTTAGAAGCGGTCATGCCGGTCGAGTTTCAGGTACCAAGCTTACGGATCCAACTACGGGAACGGCTGAATGAAAAGAAGTCGGAGGAATTGCGGCTAGCAGCACTATGCGAACTGGAGGAGCAACGGCTGGCCAGCATCCTCCACATGGAACTGGAGCAACGACGACGGAAAACGTTCGTTGACCGTCACCGGAAAGGTAACGAAAAGATGTTCGAAATCGGGAAGCCGGTTCTAGTATTCCAAACGAGGATGGGCAAAATGCCGGGTAAACTCCGGTTCAGATGGACAGGCCCGTACAAGGGTTGATTAATATAATATAATTGTGGGATCCACGAGTTTGCTAACTCACTAATACACTATACTCGTGGGATTCACGAGTTTTTCATATCTTTCTTTCTTACAATATATTTCATATTCTTAATTGCCTTAGAATTTTCTTTCCTCCTAGTCCAAAACCCCAACGGTTCCCACCCGACTCAACAACGATCCGGAGCCGAAAGGCACGACAACGTAGAAGGCTCTGAACGAGCCAGAAACAAATCGGGCCCAACCTTCGTAATGAAGCATAAGGCCAATTCTATGGTCGTGAACACCTCAAAATCAAGCGAGGTGTGTTATGTTGATTCCGGGGCGTCAAATCATATGACGAGTCACGAGGAATGGTTCTCATACCTGGAGAAACCAGAATCACAAGGAGTGGTCGAAACGGGAGACGACACTCCGCATACCATCGAACATGTCGGCGAAGTTCCTCTCAGCCATGTCGGGCAGAAAGGGAAACTCATGAACGTGTTGCATGTCCCGACAATAACGAAGAACCTAGTGTCGGTCAGCCAGATCATCGACCAGGGAATGCAGGTTCGATTCACGCATCTCGGCTGCTTCATAGAAGAGGAAGGCAAAGTAATCACGCAAGGGCACCGTGAAGGGAGGATGTTTATCCTCAACACTAATCAAGCCGGAACCACATTGTACGCAAAAGGACAAAAGGTCGAATCGGATATCGACCTGTGGCACAAGAAGTTCTGCCACGTAAATTTCCCACGGCTTCATGGAATGTAGACGAAGAGCATTGTTTTCAGGTTGCCGAAATTTCGTGGCCGGAGTGGTTAAGTCTGCAAAGCCTGTCAGATGGGAAAACAACACCGACTTCCATTCCCCAAAGAGTGTAATCGTAGTCAAAGTCTGCTGGATTTGATCCATTCGGATGTGTGGGGTTCGGCACAGAACATGAGTCTTGGTGGCAACCGTTACTTTGTAACCTTCATCGACGACTTCACTCGACACACGTGGGTATGCACGATCGTGAAGAAGAGCAAAGTCTTCGCATGTTTCCTGAAGGTTAATGTTGGGAGATAGGTCCCTCCGGATGGGAACTGAGAAGAACAGTGTTGATGAGCAAACTCGGCCGAGGTCGAAACTGGATGTGGAGTACCCAACTACGGAAGACCCGGTGAGAGCCGGACGAGGAGTACCCAGCTACGGAAGACCCAGTGAGAACCGGATGAGGAGTACCCGGCAAGAGCCGGATGGTGAAGGCCCGGTGAGAAGTGCTCATCGGGTGAAGGGACATATTCATAAATATGTTTCCTGAGAGGCCATCAGGGCTATATTTGTAAATAGCCGAAAAGTCATATTAGTATAAATATGACTTAGGGCAAACTTAGAAATATAGTGTTGTTGTCATTCTTGTTGGTGCAAGATCAGAGAGCGCGTAACAGTGTACAGAGAGAGAGAGAGAGAAAGAGGTTGTTGCCTCTGTTGTAACCGTCGCCTGTGGCGAAGATTGTGAGTGCGAGGTCGTTGCCTCCGTGAGCTCACTGTTGTAACCATTGTGATAGAGTGATAGTTTGGAGTCTGTAGACTCCCGTGGTTTTTCCCCCTCTCAGGGTTTTCCACGTTAAACATCCTGTGTACTCTTCTCTCCTTTGTGTCGTGCGTTCATTATCCGTTTTTTCTGTGTTTGATCTGAGACTCGGTTGTGGCCAAGCGTTGTTCATCGGGAGCGTGTAGTTCTTGACAGTTAAGAGCCTTATGGAAAGGGAAACAGGGCGTAAGATCAAATTCCTACGGTCCGATGGTGGGAAGGAGTACTTCTCCGACTAGTTCACAAGTTATCTATAGAAGGAGGGAATTCGGCGCGAATTCTCATGTAGATATACGCCAGAGCAGAACGACGTAGCCGAGCGGAAGAATCGGACGATTGAAGAAGCGGCCAGGGCAATGCTTGAAGAGAAGCATATGCCGAAATTCTATTGGGCCGAAGCCATGAAGACGATTTTCTACCTACAGAATCGGACTTCTGCTAATGGAGGAGTGTCTCCACATGAGCTGTATTTCAAAAAGAAACCGAATTTGGCACACTTGAGGATTTTCGGCAGCATCACGTATGTACACATGTTGAAGGAGAAGAGGAGGAAGCTAGATGCCAAGGCCGAGAAATGTATCTTGGTCGGCTATCCAGACGAGCAAAAGGGGTATAAGTGCTATAACTCCCAAACAAAGGAAGTATGCGTAAGCCGCGATGTCGCATTTGACAAGTTCGCTTCGTGGTACTTGCCTTCTCCTCCAGAACCTCATGACTCCATTCCGATTTCTGAAGAAGAAATCAATGAGGTGGAAATGCCTCCGCATGATGAGGACGTCGGAGCTCTGAGAGAGAGTCCGATCTCATTTCGGCTAAGCGGGCCGAATGAGGGGTTGGGCCGAGATGGCCAATCAGATGATGAGACGGCAAGTAGTGCAAACTCAGTCATGATGTCCCTGTGTAAAGAACCGAGGAGATGGTTTACGCATAAGGAGAAAGGGAAGAAGAAGACGCCGAAATACGTTTTTGGTAGTGCCGAGTCAGTTCGAAGCGAATCTGACCTCGAGCTAGTCGAGGAGGAACCTCCACGGAAGAGGTCGATAGTAGCCGAGAAGGTCGTTAAATTGGGTAATCACGAATTATGTCGATCTACCCGCCTCAAGAACCCCGTAAAGAGATACGGGTATAATGAGTACATGGCGGAAGTGCGTGAGCCGGAGAGCTACGTAGAAGCGACGAGACGCAAATTGGCGTGCCGCAATGGAGGAAGAGATGCACACATTATTGGAGAATGAAACCTAGGACCTAGTTGACGCACCGAAGGGTGTGAAGCCGATTGGATGTAGGTGGGTGTACAAGGTCAAGTACAACACCGACGGCTCTATCAACCGATATAAGGCCAGGTTAGTAGCGAAAGGCTACGCACAGAAGCATGGCGTGGACTATGATGAGACCTTCACGCCTGTCGCGAAGATGATTACTGTGCGAGTCCTACTAGCCGTAGCAGCGGTGAAGGGGTGGCACTTACATCAAATGGATGTAAAGAACACGTTCCTACAAGGTGATCTTGAGGAATAGGTGTACATGGTACAACCCCCCGGATTTCTATCCGAACGAAACACCTCAACAGTTTGCCGAATGAAGAAGTCACTGTACGGACTTAATCAAGCCCCATGAGCCTGGAACGCGAAGATTACGCAACAATTGCGTAGGATGGGCTTTAGAACATTGAAATCAGACTCTTCTCTATTTGTTCGGTAAGGTCAACACGACCCAGTTAGTCTCCTATTATATGTTGATGATTTAGTCATCGCCAGTGCCAACCTGGACGAAATCCATCGCGTAAAGTCTCAACTCGTGGCATCATTCGAAATGAAGGATCTCAGAGACCTTCATTACTTCCTTGGGATCGAAGTGATCTGCACCCCCGAAGGCATATTGATCGGTCAACGTCATTATGCGCTGAATATGCTCTTCAAGTTCGGGATGGCAAACTGTAAGCCCATCTCGACCCCTTTGGACAGAAACGTAAAGCTTCGCCGAGATTCGAGAAAAGTGTGCGACCCGATACGGTTCCAACAAATTGTCGAGAGCCTTATCTATTTGACGATTACTCGGCCAGATCTTAGCTACCCGGTCTGCTTAATCAGTCAATTTATGTTGTAGCCTACGGTCGAACCCCTTCAGGTGCATTACGATTTTGTCCGTAAGTGGATCCTTTCAAGTGAAGTCGAACTAGCATATGTTTCAACGGATCAGCAAGTTGCCGACATCTTAACCAAGCCTCTTGATCTCGACAAGTTACGGCATTTCTCGGGTGAGCTATGGTTGTGTCACCTCGATATGCCGAACTTGAGGGGGAGAAAGGAAGACGAACAACAACAATAGCGTGAAAGGAGCGGAGGTGTGCATCATGGCGGAAGTGACCGTGATGAGGAATCGGATGAAGAATTCGATTTCGGACCGGCTGAAGAAGTCGAAGAAGAAAGCAAGGACCGCAATCGTAGGGAAGAGCCGAGGACAGCCAAATTAGGGGGAGATACATCCAAGAAGGGCGTAAAGGCCAAGATCAAGACGTGGTCTGAAGTAGTCAAAGTCCTGAGGATTGAGGACGAATTGGAGACAGCAAACTCGGATGAGAGTGAAATTGAATCGGAAGAGTTCGATTCGATCGGTATGTTCGATTCGGATACGCTGAGTCAACTGAAGGCCATGCGGAGAAAAGGCCAGTGAAGGATGCGCCGACACCGCGACAGCAAGGGAGCTAAGAAGGGCCGAACAAGCAGACAAGCCGACTGCAAGGGTCGAAGCGCGCAGAATCAAAGGGGTTGAGGAGCGCGAGCGAGGCGTGAAGCCAGAAGGAACCGGAGTGTAGATTTCACGGAGCAAGTGGAACCTCAAGTTGAGCTTGAGGGGGAGTGTTGAGAGACAAGATCAACATTCGGTGCGAAGTACGCAGCGTAACCCAGTTCGTAGACTAGGTGCGTGAAAAGGTACGCACAACAAGGCCGCATCAGTGTGAAAACCGAAGAGGCCGTTAGAGCGTTATTCCTCATAAGGAATAATTTTGGGAGTGAGTGTCGTGGCTCATTTATGAGCGTCAAGTGCTGTCAGTACTTGTGTCAGCCCAATTGTCAGGGCTTGTATATAAGGTGCTCACTGAGCATGAAGTATGTACACAGAATAGAGAGTCATTATTTTTGAATCAGAGTTTTCTGTTGTCTACTCTCGCTCTCTCCATCTCCATCTCCATCTCCATCCCCATCTCCATCTCTGCATTTTCTGAGTTTACCGAACTGTCTTATTTCCGAACTATGTACTCTGCGTTTGTGCACACGCTTCCGCACAACGTATTCTTTTACAACGCACAAAGAGAAGGGGAAGAAGAAGATGTTGGAATACGACACCGGTAGTGAAGGGTCAGATCAGAACGAATCTGATGCCGGAAAGGAAGAAGGCGAATCTTTAGAAAGGAAGTCTGAACCGGTAAAGAAGGGACTCAAACCGGCTAACGAAAAGTTACGCCGGTCAACCCATCAGAAGAAAACCGTCATGAGGTACGGGTACAATGAATAAATGGCGCATCACTATGCGTACATGACTAAGATGGCAGAAGTGCGTGAGCCGAAGAGCTACACAGAAGCAGCAAAAGACGCAAATTGGCATGCTGTTACAGGCATGACCATATAATATCTCGTGGTGAGAATTTACCGTTGTATTCTTTACACTCTTGTTTAACCCTCACACTTATCCACGTGTATAGAATACTACGGTAAATTCTCACCACGAGATATTATATGGTCATGCGTATTCTATACACGTGGATAAGTGTGAGGGTTAAACGAGAGTGTAAAGAATACTATGGTAAATTCTCACCACAGGATATTATATGGTCATGCCCGTAACACATGCTGCTAAGGAGGAAGAAATGCGGGCACTAGATACCAACGATACATGGGACCTTGTTGACCCTCCCTGACGGTGCAAATCGATCGGTTGCAAATGGGTGTACAAAGTAAAGTACAACGCCGACAATTCGGTCAACCGGTCCAAGGCCCGGTTAGTGGCGAAGGGATACACATAGACCCACATAATTGACTACGATGAGACCTTTGCTCCGGTAGCGAAGATGACGACGGTTCGTGTGGTACTGGCGGTTGCTGCGGCAAGGGGATGACATCTTCACCAAATGGATGCAAAGAATGTGTTTCTTCAAGGTGACCTTGAAGAACGGGTCTATATGATCCAACCCCCCCGGTTTCCAATCGGAGATGAACAAGTTGGTAGTGTGCCGACTCAAGAAGTCGCTTTACGGTTTGAAGCAAGCCCCTCGAACTTTGAATGTGAAGATCACGCACCGGCTGCGTAAGATGGGGTTTGCGGCCTCAAAGTCCGACTCTTCATTGTTCATCCAGAATGGTCTGGACGGTCCGGTTTGCATTTTGCTTTATGTAGATGATTTAGTCATCACCGGACCCGGACTCCTTGCAATTGGCCGAGTGAAGTCCCAACCGTTGGACGCATTTGAAATGAAGGACTTGGGGGACCTTCATTATTTTCTTGGGATCGAGGTGATCTGAACCCCTGATGGCATATTGCTCTCACAACGCCATTATGTGTTGAATATGGTGTACAAGTTCAGCATGACAGAATGTCGACCGATCTCCACACCCCTGGATCGAAACCTAAAGCTACGTCCTAACTTCGGCTCGACCTGCGATGAGAAATGGTTTCGAAAAATTGTCGAAAGCCTCATATACTTGACAATCACTCAACCTGACATCAGTTACTCAGTCAGAGTGATCAGCTAGTTCATGTAGAACCCGACCGTCGAGCACCATCAGTGCACACACCGGATACTCCGGTATGTTAGCAGCACGAAGGATTGGGGACTGTTATACCAAAATGATATAGCTAGGAAGCTAGTCGGATATACTGATGTCGATTGGGATGGTGATGCATTGGATCGCCGATCCACCTCCGGTTACATGTTTTCTCTTGGTAGAGTGGTTGTTGCGTGGAGCAGCAAAAAGTAGCCAACAGTGGCTCGGTCGAGCACTGAGGCTGAATACCGGGGCGCTACCATTGCCACCTGTGAAGCCATCTGGCTTCGGCGACTGCTACGAGACCTCCGGATCGAGGTGCCGACCCCAATCCTGATTTATTGTGACAACGTAAGCAGCATACATCTCGCCAAGAACCCTGTATTCCATGCTCAGACAAAGCACATAGAAGTGCATTATCACTTTGTTCGCGAGCGGGTCCTGAGCAGTGAAGTTGAACTTCGGTAAGTTCACAAGGATTGGCAAGTTGCTAACATCTTCACCAAGCCCCTCGGATCGAACAAGTTGCAGCATTTTTCGAAAAGATGCTCGGCATTCAGCATCTCGATGTGCCGCACTTGAGAGGGAGAACGAGAACGAGAACGAATGGCACCAGACAAGGAGCTAGAGAGGAAGAAAGAACCAAGGGGGGAGATAAGCATAAAAAGGAAGTCGAACCGACCGAAGGAATCGGCACATCCGAACAAGTCGGAGCAAGCAACAATGGAGGCAGAGTCAAGAAGGACAGAGCCGACCAGAAGAAGGCCAAGACCCGAATGTGGTCCGATGTGGTGAAGGGCCTAAAAACGGAAGACGAGTTGGAAACTACCAACTCGGACAAGAGCTGGAATGAATTGGAGGAAGCTTATTCGGTTCCAGATTCGGAGAAATCGGATCAACTAAAGGCCAAGCGGATGAGAAGGCAATGGAAGTCGACACTGACACGGAGGAACCGATGGATCGACAAGCGCAGGAGTCATAACAGCAAAGGAGCTGAAATGGGCATGTTGAGCAGACAAGCCGACCAAGGAGGTCGATGTGCGCAATACCGGACGGGTCACGGGAAGCGGAACCGAACCGGACAAGGAGTGCGAGCAAGCCGGGAGGACGTCAGAAGGAGTCGGAGGAAAGGATCGGCTACTGGAGACACTAACACCACGATCCGACCTCAATGTGAGGTTGAGGGGGAGTGATGAGCAAGAAAGCTCAACTGGATCTGGATCGGAGAGCCGGATCGGTCTCTGGATGATATCCAGAACCAGGAGCCGGATTGGATACCGGGATCGGATTGAAACCAGTAGGCCGTTAGAGGCCTACTATCCAGCCTAGTACGTAGGCCTATTTTTGGGAGTCACTGATAGTCGCTCATGTGAGCATTGAAGTACTTGTCAGTCCTTTAGGGACTTGTATAAAAGTGCTCTTTGAGCACATTCTGTGTATAGAATATTGAGAGTATTATTTTGAATAGAGTTTTATGTTCTGCTCTCTCTCTCTCTCTCTCTCTCTCTCTCTCCTGTGTATGCTTATTCTCTGTTTTAAGCTTCCAATAAACGTTCTTCTCTTTACAGTTACTATCCGGCAGAGCCGGTTTGGCATAAGCTTCCGCACGCTAACTTTCACATGGTACCATAGCGCGAGGGTTGAGAACCTCTGCAGCTGATGAGTGACTAGTGAAGACAAACCCTAACACTAGGTGAAGAACAGAAGAGAACCTAAGATGGACAGAGGAATGGCAAGTTCACTTCTGACGAAAAAGCTCGACCAGAGCAACTATGCATCCTGGTCATATAAAATGCACCAATACCTATTGGGGCATGTATATTGGAGCTATGTGGAAGAAACCAACGAGGTAGCACCGGAACCGGCACACAAAGACTTCCTCATGTCCGGTGTGCATGATTGGATGCTCAGCTACATCAAGGATGCAAAAACGCCAACAGAGGCCTGGGGAAATCTTCCGAAGATTTTCCCAACAAGTACCATAACCCGTAAGTTGCAGCTCTGATAGGAGTTGAACAAAATCCGGCAAAGAGATATGCAGGTTACGAACTACACCACTAAGATAAAGGAGATTTGTGACGCGCTCAGGTCCATCAATGTGATGGTGGACGAAGATGAGATTGTCTAGATCTGTTCATGTGTTTTTGTTGATCTTCCAGCCGGTACAAGGAGTGCGAAACAGTGAAATCATTGATGGGTTGTAGATAAGTCGAGAGGGAGAAGAGACCACCAAAATTGATTTGAGCTCACCCGAATTGTAGACAAAACTTGGTGTAGGCGAGGATTAGACGAGATAAAGGGAAGGGAGAGGGAGATGAGGGATCAAAACACTAATAATAAAACTCTAATTAAGAATAAAACACTAAATAAGATTAAAACATACCCATATGCTTGAGAGAGAGATAGAGGGATTGAACAAAACTAATATTCATTAAGATAGGGTTTACAATGAGATTAGGGGAAATGGGAAGGGCCACGAGCAAACTAGTTTCGCCCCCTATGGGGCTCAGCAGTGGTAAGTGGTCTTTGGGGTATGATGGTGTTTATATAGGGAGGTTTAGGAGAGGCATTAGAAAAATGAGAATAAGGAGTGTTGAGTGGAGGTGTGTTGAGTGGAGGTGTGCTAATGGGTATGATTGAAAAGGGGAAGGAAAGAAGAGAACGCTATATAATATAATGAGGGGGAGAGGATTTAATGTCAAGGGGTAATAGTGGGTGTTTAAAAAAATCTAAGGGGATGAAAAGGTAACAATAAAGGCAAAAATGGGAAACAAAAGGGGAGAGTAAGGGAGGTATAGAACTAGAGAGAGGGGAACTTAAAAAAAATGAAGAGGGGAAAAGAAGAAAGGGAGAGAGAGAGGGAGAGAGGGAGAGAGAGGAGTGATTGGTTATAGGGAAGAGAGTGGAGAGAGGGGAACTTAGAAAAAAGGAAGAAAGGGAGAGAGAGAGAGAGAGAGAGAGAGAGAGAGAGAGAGAGAGGAGTGATTAGTCATAGGGAAGAGAGTGGAGAGAGGGGAACTTAGAAAAAAGGAAGAGGGGTAAAAGAAGAAAGGGAGAGAGGGAGAGAGAGAGGGGTAGGGAAAAGAGAAAAGGGAGGGATATGAATGAATATAAGAGAAAGTAAGAGACGATTAAAAGGAAACAAGGATTGGAAAAACCATTAGAGGGGGGCGAGAAATACTAAAGTAGACATTAAAATTAAATTGAAGGGGCTAAAAATAAAAAGGCTAGAAAGTAAAAAATCTCAAGGAAACAAATGGAGAAGGTTAGGGAAAAGAGAAAAGGGAGGGGTACGAATGAACACAAGAGAAAGTAAGAGAAGATTAAATGAAAAATCAAAATAACATAAAGTAAATTGCAAAAGGTGGGATTGGAAATAGGAGAGGGTGGGGCAAGGGTAGAGTTGAAATTAGGAGGAAGTGTGGAGATGTAAGCTCGTGACAAACACCATGTTATGCAATAGAGAGTAGGGTTGAAGATACAACATTTCTAAAATGAATACAAAGTCCCAATTACCAAGTGTAGTCCCGGGTATATGAACTAAAAGAGAGATAAAGAGATAAAATGGAATGCATGGCTACTAAATGTAGTCTCATGCTTACAATAGTGTTGAGTGCTTGTGATGCAAGAGGATGGGCAAAAACCGATGATGTTGCAAACGCCACGTAACTCCTAGTGGGGGCACTCAACATGAACGAAGGCTCGACGAATGACGATGCGACCTCGATGTGGATGCCTATCCCCGATATGTACACACACCAGGTAGAGGGAACACCTGGAGGTAGAGGGAACACGACCAACGGATCAAAGATCAATGCAAAGGGGACACGGTGAGCAGAGAACACCTGAGACAGAGAACACTTGAGAGAGAGAACGTGGTCGACAAAGAAGACCTAGAGGATCCAGATGGGTCTCGACAAGGAGAGTTTGCAGAGAATGTCCGAGAGAGAGAATGCGGCCAACAAAGGAAAGGTCGATGCAACGAGGACACAATAGAACACCTGAGAGAGATGACGCAACAAGGACACAGTTGAACACCTAAGGTCGATGCAACGAGGACACGGTACAACACCTGAGGTCGATGCAACGAGGACACAGTAGAAGACCTGAGCGTATTGTTGTTGCAGAGAGGACAAGATGAGCAGGGAATGCTTGGAGTTTGCAATGTGAGCAGAGAACGTGGAGAAACTTGTGCAGAAGTTGGAAGAGAGAGAGAGAGAGAGAGAGAGGTACGAACCTAGGGACTTAACGAGTAGAAGAGGGAAGGAAAGAGTGAGAGAGAGAGGAGGTACGAACCTAGATAATCATCAAGTGTAAAGAGAGAGAGAGAGAGAGAGAGAGAGAGAGAGAGAGATTCCAATTGACAGTTCGAGATAAACCTTTGAGTCAAGAGAGAAAAATAGACAGAGAGACAGAGAGAGTGGGAGAGTGACAGACAGACAATCTTCATGATTGATTTGACTACTCAACTTCTTATACATTTAAGACCTCCTTACAACCATTTCATCCTCATCCACCGGCATATTGATGTATCCCAAGGCGTCACATATTTCCTTGATTTTGGTGGTGTAGTGATCATTGTCATATCCCTTTCTCGGATATTGTTGAGCTCTTGACGGAGCTGTGTTGAGCAAGCAAGCTCAATTGGATCCAGATCGGCTGAATAAGCTAGAGTTGGTTCGGTATCCGGATCGGGGACTGGAGATCCGGATACTGATCCGGTGTTCGGATGATATCCGGAGCCGGATCGGATTGAAACCGGTAGGCCGTTAGAGGCCTACGGATCCAACCTAGTGATAGTGATAGTGATAGTCGCTCATGTGAGCATTGAATAAAAGTGCTCTCTGAGCACATTCTATGTACAGAATATTGAGAGTATTATTTTGAATAGAGTTTTATGTTCTGCTCTCTCTCTCTCTCTCTTGTTTATGCTTATTCTCTATGTTAAGCTTCCATTAAACCTTCTTCTCTTTACTGTTACTATCCAACAGAGCCAGTTTGGCATAAGCTTATGCACGCTAACTTTCACAGGTTGCAACTTCTAGGGCCATTGTACTCGTGACAAAAATCTTCTTCAGATTTTCGTAGGCCTCTTTCAGCGTCATTGCATCTTGACATCTAATCGTGCACATAGGATCAAGGCAGTACAAGACTCGTCGCTTGCTACCACGCCGAAAAATCCTTGTGTGCCGGCTCTGGTGCTACTTTGTTTTCTCCATGGATGTAACTCCAGTAGCCATGCCCGAGTAGGTATTGGTGCATCTTGTACTCCCAAGATTCATAGTTGCTTATGTCCAAGTTCTCTATTGGAAGAGCACCACCCATTCCTTTGCCCATTTTCTTCTTGTCGGTTCTCGACCGGTGCTTAGGGTTCATCTGTGTTTGAAACGCTTGTCGGCAGCAAAGGATTCTCAACCCTCGCGCTCTAATACAATGTAAAGATTAACGTGTGGAAGCTAAATAGAACTCAACCGGCTCAGCTAGATAACAATAGAAAAACACAGAGAAACAATGGATGAACACACAAAACACTTAAGAGAGAGAGAGAGAGAGAGCAAAAGACTAAAAATCTCAATTGAAAATAATACGTTCTCTGTACATACAAGTGTGCTTAGAGAGCACTTTTATACAAGTCCTGAAGAACAGGTAAAAACCGATGGATAAAGGAATGGCTAGCTCGCTTCCGACGGAGAAGCTCGACAGAAACAACTACGCATCTTGGTCCTACAAGATGCACCAATACCTACTCGGGCACGGTTACTGGAGCTATGTCGACGGAGCAAATGACATAGCACCCAAATCGACACACAGAGATTTCTCGATTTGGGAACAGTCGGCGAGTAGAGTATTGTACTGCTTCGCGTCTTGTGTGGGC
The DNA here is from genome assembly GCF_043228905.1 of Azolla caroliniana. Taxonomy (NCBI): domain Eukaryota; kingdom Viridiplantae; phylum Streptophyta; class Polypodiopsida; order Salviniales; family Salviniaceae; genus Azolla; species Azolla caroliniana. The sequence continues at coordinate 12,875,222 of NW_028230442.1, forward strand.
GAACAGCTCCTAAGCTACATTCAGGATGCAAAAATGCCAAAAGATGGTTGGGGAAATCTGAAGAAGATTTTCGCCGCAAAGATTACAGCTAGAAACTTCAACTCCGACAGGAGCTGAGCAACCTACGACAACACGACTTGTCGGTGGCAGACTACACCTCCAAAATCAAGGACATTTGCGACTCTCTGGCCTCCATCGATGTGAATATCGAAGAAGCCGATATGGTGCAAATCTGTCTCGGAGGTTTGGCGTCAAAGTTCGGAGCGTTCCGAACTGTTGTGTGTACACGGGAGAATACGCCGTCATTTTTTGACTTACAGTAGATACTCCTTGTAGAGGAGAACCATGTCGGTGCGTCAACAAGTGCACTCACTGACAGCCAAATGTTGTACACGGAGGCGGATTGGCCCCGTGGGCGTGGTGGACGAGGCAGGTCGGCTCGCAATGATAGCGGCCGGCAAGAGCATGAACAAAGGCACAAAGAAAGTGCCAATATCAATTCCAGACCATCCACAAGGAGGGGGAGTCAAGGCGGCGGCGGAGGCCGGCAAGCAAAGGTTGACACGGAATGCTAGTACTGTGGTAAAAAGGGCCACAAAGAAAACGAGTGCTGGAAGAAGCGCGTCGATTCGGACAGATCCAGATCCGGCAAGGCTAGTAGAGAGAACCGGCAATACTCACACTACACAGAAGGATCGAGAGGATCCAAAACCAAAAAAGCCGGTAAAGGGCCAGCCTTGGTGATGAAACACGAGGCTAACTCTATGAAGAAGACCACTTCCGAATCAAAGGAGGCGATTTGGAGACCCTGATATAGCCCTCAAATCCCTTTTCCAGGAGCCATCGGCGGAGGGCTGCAGAGATAACAATCGTCATTGGAAGTGAAGAGGGTTCGTGGGGGTTGGGCGATGTCTGTGGATTTGGGAAGGCTCAAGCTCTGTGATCAGAGGAAGAGCGAGGGGAGTAGGAAGAGCGATGAGAGCGCGGAGATTGAGCAGAGTGAGGGGAGTGGGAAGAGCGATGAGAGTGAGAAGAGGTACAGGTTGAGGGTTGTTTTCTGTAATGTGTAGAAAACCTTCTATTTTCTTCTTTTTGTGCCCTAGGGTTCATTGGTTTATGAGCCATCGTGGTGCCGCGTGTTCTTGCTCTAGAAGTTTGTACATGCATTGAGTCCTTTTAATAGCGTCGCTATCTTCTCTTCTTCTTCTTCTTTTTCTTTTCTTTTCTTTTTCTTTTTGTAACGATTAAGTACAATAGTACTTTTACACTATAGTACAAGTAGGTCTCTATAATTACTCCGTGGATTCTCCGGCTTTGTCTTGTTCGGCGAGGAACGGGTTAGGTGGCGTAGGCCCCATGTAGGGTTTTAAGTGAAACCCATTCACCTTTTGTCATAGCATTTCTCCGGCCAAGGTGCCAAGTTGAAACGTGTTGTTTTCCGCTCCAACTATCTAGTATGGGCCTATCCATCAGAATCTTAATTTTACTGGCATTTGCCCCATTCATGTTTGAAAAACTAACACCGCTTTCCCAACCGTAAAATACTTTTCATGCACATGCCGATGTCGGTCCATGAATGCTTTGCGTCACCGCTGAATTTGTTCCAATATGGCCATACTGTGTAACCGTGTTTCGCCTAGTTCTAACAGTTGTTGTAGCCACATTTGTTCAGATTTGTCCTCTAACAGCTGGTCTCGTACTTGAATCCGCAGACTGGGTACCTGGAATTTGACTGGCATTACGGCCTCCAGCCCAAATGCTAGCCTGAAAGGCGTGGATTGTATGCTGGTCTTATAGCTAGTTCAGTATGCCCATAACGCGTTGTGCAATTTGGTATCCCAATCTGTTCTATTCTCATTGACTATCTTTTTGAGGATAGTTTGTAATGTTTTGTTCGTGGATTTGGCCAAGCCATTTGCCTATGGGTAATACGGCGTACTCTTTTTGTGGACCACGGTGTAGTGTTGGGTTAGTTCGTTGATGACTGTATTTAGAAAGTGACTCCCTTGGTCACTGATGAGCTCAATAGGGCAGCCAAAACGACACCAGATATGTTCGTAAAGAAATTTTGCCGTGACTGCCGCGGTATTTTCGCGTAGTGCTTTCGCTTCTACCCACTTGGTGCAGTAATCCGTAGCCACCAAGATATACTTATTGCCGGTTCAGACAACCGCCGGTGTAAACGGCCCCACAAAATCGAGCCCCCACTTTTGGAAAGGATCCAACGGCAATACCGGTTGATGTGGCATTCTCGCGACTTCCGTGGGTTGGCCCATCCGTTGACATAAATTGCACTGTTTGCAATATTCATACGCATCCTTTTGCATAGTCGGCCACCAAAGTCCTACTTGCCAGATTTTCTGGGCCGTAACATCGCCTGCGTAATGTGCTACCGCCATACCACAATGAGCTTTGCATAAAACCGTTGCCTTCTCATCCTGCCGTATTCCGCACCTCCAGATGTCGTCACTGCCTTTGTGATATAGAACGTCTTTGACTAAACAGAAATTATGACTCTAGACGGCCAGCCGTTTTTTCTCATCCGTCCTTAATTGTGGTGGAGGTAACCCCGTGGTCAAAAAGTAGGTCATTTCCATCCACCACCGATCCGGAAAAGTCTTTTCTATTCTTGTTGCTAAAGTTGCTACTCGCAGAATGTCCGCATCCGGAAAGTCGTCATCATCCTTTTGCGCCATTTCTCCATTATCTAATCTGCTCAAGAAATCCGCCACCGCGTGTTGCGCACTCAGTCGGTGTTGAATTACAAAGTCGAATTCTTGGAGCAACAACATCCATCTAGCCAATTTTCTTGTCAGTACATGTTTCTCCACCAGATATAACAATGTCGTATGATCCACGTGAAACGTGAATTTTCGCCCTAGCAGATAATGCCGGAATTTATTGATGTTGTATATCATACCCAACACTTCACGTTCCGTTGTGGAATAGTTACACTCAACCGTTGATAGTTTCTAACTGGCATAGTACACTGGTTAGTACCAATTCGGCTCCGTGAGCTACATCAGCACACTACCTATTGCTATATCCGAGGCATCCACAAAAACGTGAAATGGTTTCGCCCAATCTGGTGGTTGTACAACCAATGCCTGCGTTAGCATTGTTTTTAGCGCATCTTACGCCTTTTCTTCCGTTGCTATCCATTTGAAAGGAGTACGGTGGACAGCGGCATGCAATGGTGTGGCGAAATCCGCTAAATAGCGTATCATCCAACTGTGCCATCGTATTTGTCCCAGAAACCGATTGAGTGCTTTGGCATTTGTCGCCGTCTTTGCGTGAGTAATCGCGGAGATTTTGTTTGGATCTACCGCTATCCCCTCCTTACTAACTATGTGGCTGAGGAGGGCTCCACTAGTGACGCCGAAGGCGCATTTGGCGGGATTCAGGCTTAAGCGTGAAGTTCGGCAACACTCTAGGCAAAGCTGTAGATGCATAAAATGTTCGGCTATTATCCCATACACCGCAAAATTGTCTAAAAAGACCTGCATGAAGGCGGGTATATATTCCCCAAAAATCTCCGTGATTGTCCACTGAAATGTAGTCGGCGTCGTCTTTAGCTCGAACATCCCAATCCGTGACAAACGTCGTTTTCTCTTGGTCGTTGGGATGCATGCGTACTTGATTGTACCCATTGAAGCCATCTAGAAAGTTGTACATGTCATGCCCTGCGACTGCATCCAGTACGTTGTCGGTAAAAGGTAAAGGGAACACATATGTATTGGTTTCGAATAGTGGAATGATTTGGGGGTGCTCGTCCAGGTATGCTTCCAACTCTGTATCCTCCACCCCATCCAGCATATTTATATCTTCCGCATATAATGGTGTTATCCCCTTGGGTTGTGTCGTCATTTCCTCTATGGGTACGCGAACCTCGGTGCGTCCTCGGCGAAAACTAATGCACTTATGTTGCCAGCTTTGTTTGATATTCGCCGAACAAAGCCAAGGTTTGCCAAGCAGCATTGGATACGCTCCCGGAGCATTGACGGTGAGGATTACCGCCGAGATGTCAAAACAATGTTCGCCAATAATGATGCCTAATTTTCGGATTAAGCCTAAAGGCCAAATTGAGTTGGTATCTGCCATGCGAAGCCAAAACGAGCAAGTTTCCCATTCTGAAATTCCCAATTGTTCTCATGTCTTCGCGTTAATTACATTGACGCCAGAGCCCCCGTCAATTACGCATCCTGTGATTTCCTGACCGCGTAATACCAACTTAATAGCTGGATTGTGGTGATCCACCATCGTTGGTCCATTGCTGGTGTCCGTAAAATTGGCGGAGATGCTGACCCCAAGTTTGCACATTATGTGATCCTCTACAGCTTGACGGAACCATGGAACTAATTGAAGTAGTTTCTCCATGATCAGTGTTATTTCACAGCCTGCCAGTGCCTGCCATATGGGATCCGGGGATATTATGTCTTCCTCCAATGGCCCCACATTGTTTGTGGACTCCTGCCGCATGCGCTCCATATTGGCCGCATTCACTTTTTCGACCCATGCTTGGGCCATCTTACGTACCTCATCTTGGGCGGCCCAATCAACATTTTTTGTTTGTTGCCTTGTCGTAACTTGATGAACTTCCGCCATAATTGTATTGACGGCGGGGCCCTTGCCCTTACATAGTGGACATTGAGTGGCATAATGTTCGGGTTGTTGGCAAACGAAACAATGGATGTTGGATTCGCCTTTCTCGACAGTCGATGGCGTGTTCCTTTCCCCAGGTGTGGCTTGCTCCTCCTGGTCTTGGTTTATTCTTCTGAAATTCCGTGGTGGTTGTTGTTGGTACCAGCGCAACTCCTGGTGTCAGTCATCTTCCGAACTTTCGTCGTAACATCGTTGGTCCCTATACTATCGATGTTTCCCGCGAGGCCCATTGAAGCCACCACATTTGTTTGCTGAACAGTAGTTTTCGTAATGGCGCCCGCCTTTATTATATCTGCGGTTGCCCCAGTAGTCTTCGTCCTCCGGCTCTTCTTCCTCAGAATCGTTGTTATTCCGGTGATTCCGGTAGTGCCGGTCATCGCGTGGATTCCGATCCGTATATCGGGGTCGTTCTTCTTGGCGCCTTTGATCATTATGGCGAGATGGTCGTTGTGTTTCTACGCTTCGTACTGTGGGCGTGGGTTTGTTCAGCATATTGTACTCACACTACTCGACCGTGTGTGCTTTCAAGTGACAGATTGGGCAGTGGATTCGCATGTTGCATTCCACTACGGAATGCCTAGAATTGAGGCAAATCGTGCATTTGTTTGCCTGGCGAAAATGTCGTTCCTCATCCTAAGGTAACGCTTGTCGTAATGAGGACATGGAAAACCTTTCCTTTTCTTCATCCAGCTCGAGCTGTAACGATCGCTCTATGACCATATCGGTTGTTTCTCTTCATACTATTTTTGTTGAGTGTCGTCCATATAGGTCGTCGTAAGGCTGCCATAAATGTCTCCCGAGCCTTGTCCTCTATCGGACCCCATTCTAATTTCCGCCGCAGATTTTGGAAGCGTTGTCATGGCGATTTTCGGCTACGGTGTGAAACCAAGTGAGACGAATAATCCAAGGATGTGCAACATTGCACACGCACGTAGCAAATAAGCCTAAGTCCTAGTGGCACTTGAGTTCATACAGAGGGGTGCAAGCAAGGTTTGAACCTTGCACCTCTAAGATACAAGATGTTTGCCTTACCACTAGGACAACTATCATATAATGTAGATTTTATGTATTTCCTTTTCATATACAAATTATAGATGAAACAACCATAGAAAACCATGTGCACAAAACCATGGTTCTAAACCCATGGATTGTGCATGTCATAAGCATGTCCCCAAAACCACGGTTCTAATGAAGGATGGAATCGGCAAGGAGGAACTGGTAAGGAGACACGGTAAGAACCGGATCAAGTAGAACCGGCAAGAGCCGGATAAAGAAGGCCGGTGAGAGTCTCTCACCGGATGAAGAGACAAATTTGTAAATAGAAGAAAAGATTGTTACATGCATAGGGCAGGATTCGAACCCTATACCTCAATGTTAACGATTTTTAAGCCTTACCACTATACTAGCATATTATGAATTGTAAAGTTATACTAAACTTTATCCCATGTAAATATTCTAAATATGCATGGTACAAAAAGTTATTCATGCATACACACTCGAGTTAAAAGAAAAGATGGGATAGGAAGCTAATCATGCACATGCAATGTGCATGAAAACTAAAGTTAGGAAAAGCATGATGCTTGCATGTGATAAACTTAGACTCTTCCAACACTATATAAGGAAGAGAGAAAGATGTATATGTGGTTGTTTTTTATAAGGATTGATTAATACAAAATATTCGTGGGATTCACGATTTTACCATCTAATTCTCTCTTACAATCTAAGTATCCATTAATACATTATACTCGTGGGATTCACGAGTTTCGTATCTCCATTTTGAAATCTATTCGAAACAAAACTATCTCATATTCTTCTTCTCCTAGTCCAAAACCTCAGTGGTTCCCACCCGACTCACGCAACGATCCGGAGCCGAAAGGCACAACACAAGTGGTGAACCCGACGTGAAGATGAAGGCCCAACACAAGGAGGAAGAAGATCAAGGACGAAAGGATATCCCCACACCTATTCTAGAGACTTCGGCGGTTGTGCACGTGCACCAACGTGAGATCGGAGAGACGGAATGTGTCGACGGAAAAGCAGAGGACCAGAAGGGCGATGAGGAAGACAAGGTAAATGTGCATGAACGAAGGGGTTCCTTCACACCGGTTCCAGAGACTTCGACAGTCGAGACCGTGTGTCGACATAAGACTGAAGATAAAGGAGGTGGCGGAGAGGAGACAATATGGCTCGAGGCGAGCATACACGGAGGGAAGGATGTGGCTGATGAGGAGGCCAAGGATGAAGCCGTCGTTGAGTTTGATGGAGATGTGGCATGCGCGAAGGAAGGAAGAGTTGAGAACCGGTCGAACCGGTCGAACCGGAAGACAATCCGGCCGGGATTCCGGCCCGAATGAAGGAAGATCCACATGGGAGCCGATCGACCGGGGAAATCGATCAGACGATCCTGATCCAAAAGCGGGCTGACCTGGACGGAATCAATCGGTCGAGCCCGACTTGGCGAAATGCGAATGCAAACGAAGGCCAACCGAGCCGAGAAGCGATCTGTAGAGACCGATCCGGACAAGGGCAAACCCGGCCTAATCGGAGATCGACACGAATGATCCACAACACCTAGTTGAAGACGGTGAGCGCGAGGAGTGGCCTGGAGTTCAATCGAAGGACACGCGCGGTGGATGAAGGAAGAGTGGTCGGATTGACGACATCATTTGGTAGATCTACTACAACCAACCTGGGAAGAAGGTGTGAGCGCCGGATATGGTGGATCGGGTGGCTACGGCGGTTTGGTTGGAAAGATTGGGCATACTTGAAGTGGAAGACGAAGTTAGACGAGCATGCGGAGGAACTCGGTTGATCACCATTGCCAAAGATCTCACCTCTTCAACTTTCTCGACACATACCGGAGGATGTGCGGGTTTGGTGGGGGTGGATGTCGTGGCAATTTTCAGCTATGGTGTGAAACTGAGTGAGACGAATAAACCAAGGATGTGCAACATTGCACACGCACTTAGCAAATAAGCCTAAGTCCTAGTGGCACTTGAGTTCATACAGAGGGGTGCAAGCAAGGTTTGAACCTTGCACCTCTAAGATACAAGATGTTTGCCTTACCACTAGGACAACTATCATATAGTGTAATTTTATGTATTTCCTTTTCATATACGAATTATAGACGAAACAACCATAGAAAACCATGTGCACAAAACCATGGTTCTAAATCCATGGATTGTGCATGTCATAAGCAAAACCATGTCATAAGTAATCGGATGACACTCGACGAACCGGCTGGATATGGACAAGAAACTGAACCGACCAAAGAAGAAGAAGAAGAAGACACCAGAACCAGACAAGATCCTGAATCGGATTCAAATTTGGAACAAACAGAGGAACCGGGATATCCTCTCCGAGAGAGAAGAGCCCCCCAAAGATTTCTGGATGCATAGCATGTGTTGCTAACCGATGAGGGGGAGCCGGAAAACTTCGAAGAAGGAAAGAGAGACACCCACAACTGCAAGTGGTTGAGTGCCATGTAGGATGAGATGGATTCCCTACATGAGAACCACACATATGAACTGACGGAGTTGCCGAAAGGAAGAGAGCACTCCGGAACAAGTGGGTGTACAAGTTGAAACCAGGAGATGCCAGAAATCCACCCAGTTATAAGGCCCGAATCGTGGTGAAGGGCTTCCAACAAAAGAATAGAGTGGACTTCGATGAGATCTTTGCCCTAGTAGTAAAGATGACATTCATCCGGACGGTATTGGGCATAGCGGCAAGCATGGACCTCGTGGTAGAGCAACTGGACGTCAAGACGGCATTCCTACATGGCGACCTCGAAGAAGAGATCTACATGCATCAATCGGAAGGATTTGAGAGGAAAGGGAAGGAGCACTTGGTGTGCTGGCTGAAGAAGAGCCTATACAGACTAAAGCAAGCTCCCTTGCAATGGTACCAGAAGTTCAACTCCTTCATGACTGACCAAGGGTACCACAAGACGCAGGCCGATCACTGCGTGTTTGTGAAGAAATTTGATGGAGGAGATTTCCTGATACTCCTCCTATATGTGGATGATATGTTGATCGTCAGACGAGACCAAGGCAAGATTTGGATGCTGAAGAAGGCTTTGAACCAGACCTTCTCAATGAAAGACTTGGGGCCAGCAAGATAGATATTGGGAATGCACATCATTTGGGACCGGTCAAAGAAGTTGTTGTGGTTGTCACAGGAGAAGTATGTGACAAAGGTGCTTCAACGGTTCAACATGTCAGAGGCGAAACCGGTCGGATCGACACTTCTGGCAAACTGCAAGTTATCCGGAAAACAAAGCCCGAGGGACAGAGGCGGAGAAGACGAATATGATGAAGATACCATATGCCTCTACCGTCGGGAGCTTGATGTACGCGATGATATGTACCCAACCAGATATCGGATATGCAGTCGGAGTGGTGAGCCGGTTCATGAGCAATCCCGGAAGAGAGCACTGGAACGCGGTCAAGTGGATACTCTGGTATCTGAAAGGCACATCGAGTATGTGCCTCCGGTTTGGCTCTGGAAAACCCCAACTTGATGGTTTCACGGATTCGGATATGTCGGATGATGCAGATATTAGCCGATCGACATCCGGATATGTCATGACTTATGCAGGGGGAGTTGTTTCATGGCAGTCAAGGCTGCAAAAGATGGTTGCATTGTCAACCACGGAGGTAGAGTACATGGTAGCTGTAGAAGCCGGCAAGGACAAAATCTGGATGAAGGACTTCATCGGAGAGCTAGGGATCCAACAGGAGGAATACCGGCTCTAATGTGATAGTCAAAGCACCATCCACCTTGCAAAGAATGCAGCCTACCATTCCCGGATGAAACATATCCAGCGGAGGTACCACTGGATCCGGGAGAAAGTAAAAGATCAAGAGTTTGTGTTGATGAAGATCCACACGGAGGAGAATGGGTCGGATATGTTGACCAAGGTGTTGACAACCGACAAGCTGGACGTGTGCCGAAAGCGGATCGGGCTGATGAGACATCCCATGCCGGAGTGAAAGGGGAGATTGTTGGGAAATCGGTCTCTTCGGATGGGACCCGATGATGAATGAAGAGGACTTGGTGAGAATTGGAAGAGATTCGGAAATCGGAGGAGACGCGGTGAGAACCAGAAGAGAGACATATTTGTAAATATGTCTTGACCAAGCCTATAAGCTATATTTGTAAATAGCCCTAAGTTCATATAAGTATAAATATGACTTAGGGCAATCACTTTACGGGTGTAGTTGTATTGTTGTACAGAGAGAGACAGAGACAGCGAGAGAGTGTGAGATACAGAGAAATACTTTGTTGTAACCACCGGTTGGCGAAGAAACAGAGCTTGAGGTCATTGCCTCCAAGTCTCTGATTGTACCCCCTTTTCTTCATAGTGATAGTTGGAGTCTGTGGGCTCCCGTGGTTTTTCCCATTCAGGTTTTTTCACATAAACATCTTGTGTACTCTCTTTTATGTGTACTTCTATTCCCATTCCTGTGTTGCACTCTTATCGAAGTAATTCAAGACTCGGTCGTGGCTGAGCAATATTCCGCGCTATTTCCTAACACTTTGTACTATTGTAGTAAGTTAGTGACGGTGTTGTTTTCTTTCTTAAGAAAGCCATTGTTTGAGAGAGAGAGAAAGAAAGAAATATTAATCTCTTCAAAGTTATCTCAAGATTCGAACTCTTGACCGCTTGTACTATAGTCAAGTGTTACAGCACATCCAAATACATGGTCAAGTATTATTTGAGAGAGAAAGAGAGAGAGAGAGAGAGGTTATTCTTTCCCATAGATTAAAAAGCAAGAAATCCCATTTTTATTTACTCACATACATGCATACATGGTCTGCATATTTGCTTTTTGCTTAAAAGCGTAGAATTTCTTCCTTTCACAATGCGATGGGTTCAGTCTGCAGTGGGAGATTTTCGAGGTATCCCACCATCGCCGCGAAGGTCTGTTGTTAACTATCGATTATCTTCTGATTTGGCCGCTGAATCTGCAGTTTTTTACTGTATTTCAGCTTTCTGCTTTACTTTCATTTAATTTAATTTTCATTTTTGCATGTGATTTCTCTTTAGGTTGATGCTGCTAATGTTCTTTCCCTCCCGTTATTTCTCGCATTTGATATTTCTGCGTTAGTCGATTTATTTATTTAACTGAGCTTTCTGTGAATACTTTCATTGACGCAAACTTTTTGCATCCCTTCTTATTATACACATACACGCCTATTTGAATTGATCTGATTTTTCAACATTTTATTTATTTGTTTTCTATCTGATCTAATTTGTGAGCAGTGGGCATTCGGCTGTCAAAGTGGGAAGATCGTATCTACTAATATTTGGAGGCCTCTTCGAGAAGAAGTTTCTGAATGATCTCACTGTATATGACATTGGTATGCCCTCTTTACATTAACGTTATATTAAATTAATGTCTGTAGAAGTCCAAATTGGCTTATGATGGAACCAAATGTTACATCCGAGTGAATCTTATAGAAGAATGGTAGAAGAAGAAAAACTAGATAGTATCCAAGTTTTAACAATAGGCAAAAGCCATATTCCTTCTAATGACTCTTTCGAACAGTAGGGAGTTTCGTTCTCCAATAACCCCAACCTCACATTCAATGGGGATAAGGGCTGTATGTTGAATAAAGACATGAGAATGTCAATGGTGATAGTAGTGGCCCGGCCAATGTTGCTTGCAGAAGAAGGAACAAAATATCAAATGCAGAACAGAGAAACAAGAGTAAGAGCAAAGAAAATTATGATATTATATGCTACCAGTGTGATAGGAAAGGCTATAAGAAGCTTGAATGTAGGTACTTCAAGAAAGAAGTTGAACGTAGAGAAGAGGCTCTCGGGGACCTATATGTATCCCTGCCTTAAAACATTTCAATTGCCAAGGTCCTTATCTGGTTAGTAACTGTCTACCAAACACAATTACTGTACAAGGAATGCTAACTGAAATTTCGGGTTCATGACAAACCAGTCATCAATCTTCATCATCCCAACAAGCCATGCAAGACCTAGCAACTTGGTTCCAAGGGGTATCTGTTGAGAATCAAGCTCAACTTGTGTGAACATGTACTTATGAAGAAAAGGACGATGTGTGAAAAAGTGTGTGAGGACACTTTATTGTAATCCGTGTAGTTGTCGAGTGTTAGTGTGGTCAAAGAATATTAGATATTCTTATGACAAAATCGTACTCAAGTGAATATCTTGGTTAGATTTCACCAACACATTTAATAGGGCAGTCCCTTGAGGACTTCATTTAGTTTAGTTGATGATCTTTAGTTAATTAATATAGCTCTCTTAAGTGCATAAGCTGTCATCCCCCTACTGTGTGTCTTCTTATTTTTTGGTTATTCTCTCTAATCCTTCTCTTGCGTATACACTCACTCTCTCTCTCTCTCACTATGCTTCTGAATACTCAACTCTACTAGAGTTCGATTCTTTACATGGTATCAGAGCATAAGGGTTAGAGATCCTTCACTGAGTTCTACCATTGAAACTGTGTGAGCAGCTAGAGACGTTGTTCAAAACTTGCTATCGTCGCTGTAGTGTTGCACAGCAAGAGGCTCACGTTAACAGGATCATATGAATCAAGCTAAATCAGAAAAATGAATGCACAGATGGGTAGCACACTTCTAACAGAGAAGCTGGATAGGCACAACTACGCATCTTGGGAATATAAGATGCAGCAATACCTAGTTGGGCAAGGGTATTGGAGTTATATCGAGGGAGCTCAAGAAACAGCCCCCGATATTACAAATCCCAACTACCCCACATGGCAGCAAGGCACCAGTAGGGTGATGTATTGTTTGGCAACATGTGTGCAAGATCACATGTTAAGCTATATTCGTGATGCGAAAGCCCCAACAGAAGCGTGGAAAAACTTGAAGAAGATTTTCGCGGCGTCAACCACAGCCAGAAAACTTCAACTCCGGCAGGAGTTGAACAATATTTGGTAGGGGGATATGTCCATGACGGACTATACCCTCGGATCAAAGACTTATGCGATACCCTTGGCTCCATCAATGTCGCAGTTGATGATGACGAGATGGTGCATATCTGCCTTGGCGGCCTTGCACAAAAATATGGCTCATTTCGAACTGCCATAACAACAAGAGAGAACCCCCCAAGCTTTTTTGACTTGCAATCCATGCTAATGGTTGAGGAGAACCATACACGGTCGAAAAGCACAACATCTGATGGGCAGATGCTATATACACATGATGATCTCGGTTGAGGTCACGGTCATGGTCGTGGAATTTGGGTGAGGAATGATTGAAGAAGAGGTGGACGATGTCCACAACAGTTTAATTCCTCTTCATGTGTTTTTATTGACCTTCTGGCCAGTACAAGGAGTGCGGAACGGTGAAATCATCAGTGGGTTGTGGATAAGTCGAGAGGGAGAAGAGACCACCAAGATCGATTTGAGCGCACCTGAATCGTCGACAAAACTTGGTGTAGGCGTGGATTAGACGAGATAAAGGGAGGGGAGAGGGAGATGAGGGATCAAAACACTAATAATAAAACTCTAATTAAGAATAAAACACTAAATAAGAGTATCGGATTGTGTTGGACAGCCATCTCGTGCACCCTTCCCCCTCCCTATATGGCGCGCTGTTTGGGACTGCCCAAGGCAGCCGATAGACATTCGCGCCGTCCCTCCTTCCAACCCCTCATCCATGCTTACAACAGCCTCACCTCTCACGTTTTTAGAACCCTTACTCCCCTTTCTCTGTTCCCTCCTCACATCCCCCTTTGTCTTCATATGGAGGCAGTCTCTATCCTCCCCTCACCTCTCCCTCTCAATTATTTCCATATCTCATCCATGCCTCTGCATTACTTCCCGATAATCTAACTCATGCCCCCCCCTATTTTGCCCCTAATTCACATAATACCCCTCCCCCTCCTTTATCTAATTTTCATTCGCCCCCCCCACCTTTTTTTACCCCATTTGTTGAAAACCCCCCCTCTAACTCATACTCTACCCCTCCCTCGTATCTTAATAAACCCCCTTCTTATTATCCCCTATAATATAAAAACCCCCTTCACCCACCACACCACCCCTCCCTCCTATCCTAATCATAAACATTATAGAAATACACTACACCCCACTAATCCTCCCCCTACCACACACCATAGGAACCCACCTTCTAGCCGACCAAAAAATGACTAGCACGGCGTGCTAAGCGTGTTAACAAACACTTTAGACACGCTGTGCATCCTTGTAGACGCCTATTTTATCTTCTTAATAGGACCACCTCCACCCCAGACACTTTTATGTGGCTAGGTAATACAAATACATCTTTCCCCTTCCGCCCATGCCAGAAAATATCCAATAGTAATAAACTACAAAAAAAGTTTTGGAAACCGCTTAATGCTACCCTTCGAATAGAAAGTAAAATTCACAATTTATCTAAACACCCCCTCACAAATAATGAAACACAATTGTTAAGCTTAGGACTCAAATACATTCTACCACCCTCTCTACCTTCCACTAATACTATCATTAAAGAATTTGCTAGTTTAAGTAGATCTTTACGTTTAAAACATTTCTTTAGAGACATGGACTCACACCCCCTTAATCCATTTAAACTACCAAATCCTAACTGGAATCCACCATCTCAATATCCCCATCTTGAAAATATTATTAAAAAACATGAAACCCTCCTTTTGTCTAAACTCCAACAACCTAAACTCAAACCCGTTAGGACACCATTTCACCTTCGCATAGCCCTTAAGAGACTTAGGAAAAACAACCAAATTATCATTCTTCCGGTTGATAAGAACATGGGAGTATGTGTTCTAGACAAAGATACCTATTATGAAAAAGCTATAAACAACCTCTCGGATACCACCACCTATAGAAAAGTAACCCATTTTCCATTAGAAGAACTCTTATATTGCCTTAATAGTATAGTGCAAAAAAATCTAGGAACACTTTCCTTTATCGAAGCTAATTACATACTCCATAAACCCCTAAAGGGATATCAAGTATCTAATATTTACTTTCTCTCTAAACTCCATAAAACACCCATTAGCTTTAGACCCATCTGTTCTTATATATAACTCGATATTCGAGCAAACCTCGAAATGGCTACATTTTCAACTTTTACCCATCCTAGTACTCCAAAAACAATACCTAAAAGACTCACACTCCCTCATCGAGAAACTAGAACAACTAATCCCCCCTCCTAACAGTTTCATCTTCTCTTTTGATGTAGAATCCGTTTATCCTAGCATCCCCCTAAGTTAGGACTCGAAGCACTTCGCCATATCATCTCCCCACATTTTTCCTTAGCCAAGTCTAATCTTATCTATACCCTTAGCGCTCTAACCCTAGAGTATCACTACCTAACCTTCGATAATCAAGTATACCAACAAATCAAAGGAACAACCATGGGTAGCAACTTCTCAGTTGTCTATGCATGCCTTTTCTTATCACACGTAGAAAACTCACAAACCACACCCCATCTCTTCCATTTTACTAGGTACATACATGATGCATTTGGGGTTTGGACAGGTACGAAACCCTAACACTTAGACTACCTTAGTTTCTATAGCCTTATGACCAATAACTCTATTATCCTTACGATCCATACACCCCCCACTAGGCTCCCTTTCTTGGATATTTGGATCAATCTGAGAACTCTAAGTTCTCCTTCAATTGTTTCCAAAAACCATTAAATTCCTATCAATATCTTCCCTTCTCTTCAGACCATCCCATGCATGTTAAACAAAATTTTATTTCGAACGAATTAAAACGTTACCTAGTTAGAGAAAGCACACCTATAGGGTACCTAGAAATGAAAAAACGTTTCTTCCTTAGACTCATTAGCTGAGGTTACCCACCCCATTTCATCCTTAAAGCCTTTAAAAAACATCCTTTCTCCCTTAGGAATACTCTCATCCATAAGCATAAAAACAAATGTTCCCTTGCTTAGGTACTCTAAAAACTCCCCTAAATTAGGCATCCACTCGTTTTTACAAGACTTACACGCCGACCTCAGCCTAGATCCCCAACTAAAAGACATTCCTAAGCCTTTCATATGTTGGACTAAGTCCAAATCACTCTATTATTATCTAGTCAAAACTAAATATATTAGATCCCCAAATCCCCATTAAAACATCACACTTACTATGTATTGCTATCTATCTATTAGAACTAAATATAATAGATCCCCAAATCATCCCTTCCCATCAAACTCATTAGGCTATCCCTCTCTACATTCACTACCTCCCTAACTCCCACATCCTCCTTTATACACATTCAAAACCCCTCTCTCCCTCTCATCCATCCCCACCACTCCCCTTCTCTCTTCCCCGCCATCGTAGGTGCTTCCCTCGCTTCGGAGACATTTCCATTCTGGATCGACCTATGCTAGAGACAATATATCTAACTTGAGGATGTCACATGTGCCAAAAACCAGATTCCCTCATTTCTTTTCTTTTCATGTTATTTACTTTTATATTTACTGTGTAGTATTTATTTTATTTTGATTTGTTCTTAAAGATGAGACAACACTTAAGATGTAATCTCTTATTTGGTCTTATAGGCCAGTTTGGCCTCTTAAAAGACGTTAATATATCTTTCTTTCTTCTTTCATCTTCCCTTATATAAGCCTCTCACATTTTTGTATATGGTCTTTAGCACTGATTCGCTCATATAGAGCGAAACATGTTTGCCAAAAGACCTTTTCTTACATAAATTGAAATTTGAATTCTCTCTCTCTCTCTCTCTCTAATGCTAGAAGTCAACCCAGGGATACAAAAATGGGCTTCAGACCAGGACATAACAAAGGGGTTACAATTGATCAGGCAATGACAATTTGCCGTGCACGTAGGCCTTGGCCCCATGGACCACGACCTCGACACCCTTGTCATCGACAGATAAAAGCCATTATCTCCCGCCATCGTAGGTGCTTCCCTCGCTTCGGAGACATTTCCATTCTGCATCGACCTATGCTAGAGATCTTCCAAAGACAAAAGTGTTTCCCAACCTGATGATGTATGGTTCGTGGACTCAGGTGCCTCAAATCACATGACAAGTCATCAAGAATGGTTCATGAATTTGAGGGAACTCGAGAGACTTGGCGTGATGGAGATCGGTGATGACTCCACACACATGATTTAGCACATTGGAGATGTGGCCCTTAACAATCACGACAACAAGGGCTACATGAAGGATGTACTCCATGTATCGACAATCACAAAGAATTTGGTCTCGGTTGGCCAAATTGTCGAACAAGGAATGCAAGTACGATTCAACCAGGAAGGTTGCTTCATTGAGGATAAGGGCCAACTTATCGCTCATGCAAGAAGAGAAGGTCGCATGTTTATTCTTGATGCGACTGAGGTGAACACAACAATGTATGCAGAGGGACTCAAGGCTGAGTCTGATATTAAGTTGTGGCACAAAAGGGTTGGCCATGTAAACCTCGGTAAACTGCGATCAATGCAAACAAAAGGGGCTGTGCACAGATTGCCACGATTTACTTACGAAACATCCTGATAAAGTATGTGAGGCGTGCCAACTAGGCAAGCAACATAGGCATCCATTCCTAAGTGAAAGAAATGTGAGTAAAGGCTTGCTGGACGTCATCCACTCAGATGTATGTGCCCAGCTCAAACAACGACAATCGGTGGGTGTAGGTACTTCGTTACCTTCATTGATGACTATTCGTGGCATACTTGGATATGCCCGACGAAGTCGAAAACTGAGGTCTTCTCCCACTTTCTCAAGTTAAAGAATCACGTGGAAAATGAGATGAATCGCAATATTCGATGCTTACGGTCTGATGGTGGCCAAGAATACTTCTCAACCGAGTTCAAGGCCTTTCTAGAAGAGAAGGGGATTCGCCGGGAATTCTCTTGCCAGTACACACAACAAAACGGTCTTGCTGAGCGGAAGACGCACAATTCTTGAGATGGCCTGCACCATGTTACATGAAAAGAACATGCCCAAGATCTATTGGGCAGAGGCAGCAGTTACGGCTGTGTATCTCATCAATAGGTGCACGACCCAAGGTGTCCATGACATCACCCCTCACAAGAAGTATTTTGGGACAAAGCCAGACCTTTCGCACTTGAAGGTTTTTGGCAGCATTGCATTTGTGCATGTACCCGATGAGAAGGGGAGAAAGCTTGACCCAAAATCGGAGAAGATGATCTTTGTCGGTTACTCACTTGAGCAAAAGGGTTATAAGTGTTTTAACCCTATCACTTGACAATCATGAGTAAGCTGAGATGTGGTATTTGATGAGGTGACATCATGGTATGGCCCAACATTAGTGACCCCCACTGTGCTCGAAACAAGTAGATCTGGAGCAGATTGTGAGAGCGAAGAAGAAGAGATGCTGACGACCATTATGGGTGGAGAACCAATAGAGAGTCTGCCTGCACTCCAGCTGACTGGACCTGAGGAGTCATCCAGCAATCAGAGTCTTGCACAACATGAAGAAACCTTTGATGTGGTGCTACACCCGTAGAAAGAAAAAAAGGGCAAGATGCCTGTGCAAGAGGCCAAAGACATGACATCTGGTGAAGACTCAGATCATTCACCTCGATCGGTCGACAACAAGTATGAAATGAATAAGGCCCTGGAGGTGACCAAAGGAAAACTCCGTCAATCGAACTGACAAAAGAACCCGATAGTTAGGTTTGGGTACAATGAGTACATGGCTCACCACTATGCATTCATGATGAAGGTCGCAGTAGACCAAGATAACAATACTTGGGATTTAGTCCCATCCTCTGAAATCAAGAAAAAGCCAATTGGTTGCCGCTGGGTGTTCAAGATAAAGCATAATATGGATGACATGGTCAATCGGTTCAAGGCTCGTCTAGTCACCAAAGGGTATGCTCAAACCCATGGCATAGACTATGAGGAGACATTTGCCCCGGTGGCAAAAATGACCACCATGAGGACGGTAATTGCACTCGCAGCACGGATGCTGTTTGGGTGGGCAATGCATCTGATAGGCGAGCACTGAGGCGGAGTATAGGGCCACAATTGTAGCTGCTTTGGAAGCTGTATGGCTTAAAAGACTGTTGAAAGACTTCAAAGAATTGGTGAACAAGCCAATATTGATTCACTGCGATAATCTCAGCAGCATCCAGCTCGCAAAGAATCCGGTGTTTCATGTCCGGACTAAGCACATAGAGGTGCACTATCATTACATCCGTGAGCGCATATTGGTCGACGACATTGACCTCCAATACATTGGCACCAACATGCAAGTGGCTGATATTTTCACTAAGGCACTTGTCTCGACAAGCTACGGCAATTTTCAGAGGATCTAGGCCTTAGACCACTCAATATGATGAGCTTGGGGTGGAGTACAAGTACAAAGACGTAGAGGACGACTTTCCAAAGCCCGGAATTTTTGAAGTTAGAGATAAACCCGACCCTTTAAGTGGGAGTTTGTTGGGTACAAAGGTTCAAGAACTCTCCATTTGTACGTTAGGCCCCTTCGCACTATAGCGCTTTTAAGATCTCTGGGACATATTTGGGTCACTTGGACAGTGTGATTTGACTTAAGTGCCCTCAAATCACGTTGTAATAAAATAATATACCTTTACCCCTGAAACAGATTATTAAGGGACTCCAAAAACCTATGTATGTTTCTTCTCCTTCTTTGTTTTCTTTGCATCTCAGCTATTTTCTCTCTTGTCACTTTTTCTCCAAGTCTGTTAAACACAATTGGTAGCAACACACACCTGTTGGTCTCCTCTTATAGCTAAATGGATAACTACTACATTATACTCAAGGGCCGTCATGAGAGAAAATGATCTCATTATGCATTCCTTAATTAGACTGAACTCGATACGTTTGGGTGCCTAAAGGCTAGATAAAGAGCCTTAGAATACACACTTGCAACCTTGCTTAATTTTGATAACTCTTTATTTGTGATAGCCAATTCAGAGCCAACACCCTTGATAGAAAGATGTGATGGTGTGGTCAATTGCTCCAAAACACCAAGGGAGTGGGCTGCTGTGTGAGGAGAAAGAAAGAAGAAAGAAAGAAAGAAATATTAACGTCTTTTAAGAGGCCAAAATGGCCTATAAGACCAAATAAGAGATTACATCTTAAGTGTTGTCTCGTCTTTGAGAACAAATCAAAATAAAATAAATATTCCACAGTAAATATAAAAGTAAATAAGATGAAAAGAAAAGAAACGAGGGAATCTGGTTTTTGGCACACGTGAGATTCTCAAGTTAGGTATATTGTAGCTTTTGTCTTCGAAAGATCTCTAGCATAGGTCGATGCAGAATGGAAATGTCTCTGAAGCGAGGGAAGCCCCTATGATGGCTGGAGATAATGGCTTTTATCTGTCGATAACAAAGGTGTCGAGGTCGTGGTCCATGGGGCTAGGGCCTACGTGCACGGCAAATTGTTATTGCCCGATCGATTGTAACCCCTTTGTTATGTCTTGGTTTGGAGCCCATTTGTGTATCCCATGATGGACTGGACTTGTAGCATTAGGAGTGATGGGGCTAAAGAAAGTTGTGATTGTTCTTTGTGGATGAGCTTGTGTGGCTGTATTCTTCAACAACTTTTCGCGATGTCTCTTGAGCTCTAGCAAGAAAAGTCCTAGGCATCGTTGGTCCTCATATTCGATTACCTTGTGTAGTGGGCCAAAACCTTGTTTAGAGAGGCAATGGTATCTCCCTGTGATTTCATAAAAGACACTACAATGACAAACATAGTGTTCCTCAGATTCCACTCCTTGATTACACAATTGGCAAATTCTCTCTTCTAGAGGTAGTCGTGTATATCTGCCTACCTCAATCTGTAGCTGATGTGATGAAGTTCTTAGCTGCCCTATCACACTACGCAACGCATAGGATAGATGTATGTCCATATAAGGTGTCCTGATGATGAATCCATCCTCCAATGTATGTAAGAAGTGCGTCTTATAGTGGGCCATCTTTGTACCAAGTGGTATTTTGGGGCTGATCCATGTTATCTTGTTTTCCAAGTTAATAATATCAGTCCGGATCACTCTATTCTTTTCCACTTTGGTTGTATTTTGGTGGGGACAGTCCAAGCTATATTGGAATGGCGGTAGTGCATTTATACTCATGCCATGTGACTCGAACCATTGCAAAGAAAGAAAGAAGCCAAAATGGCCTATAAGACCAAAGAAGAGATTACATCTTTAAGTGTTGTCTCGTCTTCGAGAACAACAAATCAAAATAAAATAAATATTCTTAGTAAATATAAAAGTAAATTGGATAAAAAGGGACGAAATAATTTGGTTTTCGGCACATGTGAGATTTTTAAGTTAGATATATTATAACTTTTGTCTTTGAAAGATCTCTAGCATAGGTTGATCCAAAATGGAGAGGTCTTTGAAGCGAGGGAAGCACCTGCGATGGCAGGAGATAATGGCCTACTTGCGCAACAAATTGCGGTTGTCCGATCTATTGTAACCTCATAGAGAAAAGTGTGCAGAAAAATGAAGAGGAAACCCTAGCCGCTAAAAGTCCCTATCTCATTGTTGAGAATGATTAAAAGTTATAACAGCTAGCCCAACGGCTAGTTAACTCCAACAACTAGTTAGCCCAACAGCCAGATCTTGGCCTTTATAAAGAGGAACTTTCCCCTCATGTAAATATGAGTGATCTCTGTATTTTCTCCCTCCTGTTGTGACATACCAATTTATATTATTGAACAAATGTGGCTTCTCATTTTTTCTATTTGGTATCAGAGCATAGATCCGCCCCTCTGCAAAACCTTAGATCAGCCCTCTGCAAAACCCTAGATCCACCCCTTTGTTGGTATGTCAACAATCGTAACAACACTGTCCTAGAATCCAAGAGAAGAAAGGGGGTTTTTCCTTTTGGGATGACATTGCAATGTGATTGAGAGGTGACTTGAGAAAAGAAGTCAGAAGAGGAGAGCAGAGATAGGCTAAGTTGAGAAGACGGATGAGGTGTTCTCAAAATTGAATGAGGATGAGGTGAAAACATTGGTGAAATACATGAAGCAGGCTGAGATTGTAGCATATGGAGGTCTGACAGGAACACAACCACCACCTTGACTTGAACTCCTCCCAATTGAGTTCAAACTCGATGGACCAACCGCATACTTGAGTTGGTCGCATCGGATTACGGGTGCCTCGGCAAGGAGAAGCCTTGACGGCTACATAACGGGAGAAGAGAAAGAACCTCATGTTAAAATGAGTAGTGAATGGAAACCATGGAGAGCTACCCACATGTCTTTGTATATGTGGTGTCTCAACTCCATGGTTCCATCAATCGCCACAACTGTTGATGGAATTTTGAGTGTGAAGGAGATTTGGGAGAAATTGCAAAAGACGTATGCTGGGAGGGGAAATAACATGAGAGTATTTCAAATCGAGCAGGAGATAGATGCCGTCTGGCAGGGAGATAGGATGATTTAGGGATATGCCATAGAGCTGGAGCATCTATGGGCAGAATATGATCATTTCTTGCCTGTGACAATGTGCAATGATCCTCAATGTAAGAGCAAGGAAATTTCTGCTCAAAGAAAAACCATGCAATTTTTGAAACATCTCAACCTGTCGTTTGATCAAAGAAGGGCAGTTCTTCTAGCCAAGGCCCAAATTCCCACGCTTGATGAGGCAATTGCGACTATGATATAGGAGGAGAGTAGAATGAAGTTGCTCTTTGACACCACCGAACTTCCAGGGGTATGATCGGTACTAATGGTGTCAAATTCAAGCGGAAGTGAAAATCGAAAATGCTACAATTGTGGTGAAGCTGGTCATTTAAAGAATGTTTGCTCTAAACCATCTAAGGAGAGAGAATATGGAGAACGTGGACAAACTAGAGGTCGTGGTCGAGGGGGCTGAAGAGGTGGAAGAGGAGGTCACCAAGCAAACCTGATGGTAGCAAAAGAAGAGGAAGGAACTAAGGTGGTGTTCACGAAAGAGGATCAAGCTCTCTTAGAAATACTTAGGAGGAAGCAAAGAGCTGCAGATGATACTTCATTCATGTCAAGAGGTAATGTTGCCACCTAGGCTTATTCGGCTACAAGTACTAGCAACACAAATACTCTTGCCTCTACACTAGAATGGATAATTGATTCTGGTGCATCTAGGCATGTGACAGGTAATGCTAGTGAATTCTCCTCGTATACCCACATAGCAATGCCAGAGAGCATTCAAATTGCTGATGGTACAACACAACTTGTAGTTGGTATAGGTACAGTGAAATGTACCTACTCTGTGACATTGTCTAATGTGTTGCATGCTCCTTTCCTAGTAAACCTATTATCCATAAGTTCTATCATACACCAACTAAAATGTGTTGTTTCTTTTGATATTCCCAAGGTGATATTCTAGGAGAAAGGGACAAGTCGGAGACTTGGGATTGACACATGGCATAGCGGACTATGGTATTTGGATCGTGAAGGGCCGGATTCAGCATTAGCATCTATGGTAGAAGGAACATATGTAAGGGGATCTAAAATGAGTTATGAGAACTTGTTGATACTTTACCACCAACGTATGGGACATATCTCTTATGGCGTTTTGAGTCGGGTGTATCCACACCTTTTTGAAAAGGCTGATAAAATAAAACTTGTTTGTGATGCATGTGAATTTGGTAAGCTTACTAAAAGCTCATATGCTAGTTCAGGTCATAGGAGTTCCCTTGCATTTGATGTAATACATTCCGATGTTTGGGGACCGTGTTCTACAAGTTCTATTAATAGATATCGATATTTTGTCTCTTTCATTGACTGCTTCTCTCGTGTGACTTGGTTATATTTAATGAGGAAAAAGAATGAAGTATTTGCTTGTTTTAAAGGTTTTCATAGAGCAGTTCAAACTCAATACGGTGCAGTAGTAAAAGTGTTGAGGTCTGATAATGGAATAGAGTATGCTAACATTACATTTAGGGCATACCTCTTAGATCAAGGAATACAACATCAAACTACATGCCCATATACACCAGCACAAAATGGAGTAGCAGAGAGGAAGAATAGACATCTTCTACAGGTAACAAGAAGCATGATGATTTCTATGAATGTCCCAAAGCAGCTGTGGGGACAGGCAATTTTGATGGTGGCCGCATTGATCAATAGAATACCCACTAGAGTATTGGCATGGAAGTCTCCATGTGAGTTGTTACAAGGGAATAACTCTGGAATCCTTCCTTTGAAGGTGTTTGGATGTGTGTTTTGTAAAGGACAGTAGACCATCTGTAGGAAAACTTGATCCTAGAACTGTGAAATGTGTATTTGTGGGATACTTTGCCACACAAAAAGGCTATGTTTGTTGGATTCGAGTAGAAAGAAAGAAAGAAAGATATATTAATGTCTTTTAAGAGGCCAAAATGGCCTATAAGACCAAATAAGAGATTACATCTTGATTGTTGTCGCGTCTTTGAGAACAAATCAAAATAAAATAAATACTACACAGTAAATATAAAAGTAAATAAGATGAAAAGAGAAGAAACGAGGGAATCTGGTTTTTGGCACATGTGAGATTCTCAAGTTAGGTATATTGTAGCTTTTGTCTTCGAAAGATCTCTAGCATAGGTTGATCCAGAATGGAAATGTCTTCGAAGTGAGGGAATCACCTACGATGGCGGGAGATTATTTGTGAACATGGATGTGCATTTCAGAGAGTTGGAGCCATATTATAAACAAGAGGTAACTTCACCCTTTGATGACTTAATTGAGACTGAAAATATAAGGGAAGGAGATAATGGTGAGAGGTTGCTAAAAATAGGATCAATTCCTTTGCCGATCCCTACATCAGCTGAGAAACAAGTGAGCGTAGGAGATAAGGAAGAAGAAGGAAAACAAGACGAGGAACCTATATGTGTTGGGACTGAAGCTGAGGGGGAGCTAAAGGTGTATACACGGAAGAGGAGGCAAAAAGAAGGAAATATGAACACGTGTTCAGTGCCACTTGTGCCATCAAGTCATGGGGCACCGATGCTTTGCTCTTTATCATGCGTGCAATCATTGACACTAAAGGTCTCTCTAAATCTTTCCAATGATTTTCCTTGTTAAGATTTGGTCCCCACGTTTCTACTCCATAGAGAAGAGTTGGTGTGACCAGTGTATCAATTAACCACAACTTAGTTCTTGGGGCCTTTATCCCCAACAACCTCTCACGTAAAGGACCAAGGAGGCCCCTTTAAGCTAAGTATCTCCCACGATCTGAATACAGAAAATAGTGGATGTTGTGCCTTGGGTAGACACTTTGTGAGAGCATATCAGGATTTTGTGAAGTATTGACCTCTAGCACCTCTTTGATGAAGTGATATTTCACATCGATATGCTTTTATGCAAGCATGAAACATTGCATTCTTTGCCAAACATATGGCACTTTGGCTATTACATCCAAGAACAGGTGCCTTTCCAAGAATCCTAAACTCACTGCACAAGTGGGCTAACCAAATGGCTTCTTTGGAAGGCTTTGTGGCTTGCAAATGGGTTCCATGAAGGTATTAATTGCCACGCCCACAGTTAATGGAGAGTGGGGCTCCTGATGATATTTCCAAAAGAATTTGAAGATAAATAAGCTTTTGATAATATTGGATCCTCTAAAGACTAGGACTTCCAATCATTGCCTCTTGCCCTTCAGACCTAGCTCAAAATTGATTAATATTTCTTCAATTTAGATGTGAATCTCTTATGTAGGCTTTGGGAACATCAATTTTGAAATTAAGTACTGTTGAATGGTCATTAAGAGTACGTAAACACTCATATAGTTTGATATCTCCACAGAAAACAAAGTATGGTTTCAACCTACTTGTACGGGAAGTGCAAGCGATGGTGAAAATGCTGGGCCAAGCCCACGTGCATTTCATGTTGCTGTTGCCATTGACTGCCATATGTTTATCTTTGGAGGGCGGTCTGGGAGGAATCGGTTTGTTTACTTTCTGCTTTTTCTGAATTTTACAAGCCTTTGGAATTTGGTGGTTTTCTTTGTATATCTATCAACTATTGCTGTAATTCTACTAATATTTTTGTATTTTGCAGGTTGGGAGATTTTTGGATGCTTGACACCGGTAAGCATGAGTTTTTGTTGATGGCATCAGTTGTTTGACATGGATACTGTAGTTTTGTTTTTCTCTTTTATTTCTGACATCTAACCTCATCCAAGGTATCGTAAAGTTCATATTTCACTAATTAGTCTAGATAAAACCAGCTCTCGAAGTCTGGACAAAGTATTTTCTTTATATACTCTTCTGTGTGGCTTTTTTATTACCAAAAGTTGATAGACAAGAAATCTGGAAAGCCTAAAATGGTTCCCCCAAAAATATCCTTAAAGGATCTTTACTGATTCCTGGACAATCAGCAGAATGCCTATCCCTTATCTAACAATGGCAAGTATTGTCATGATGAGATGAATGCATAGCTCTGGCTAATGGAGAACTTGTCAATCCATTCATGTCATGATTCCAATGTGTGATGATCCACATCTTTCGAATTAAGGAACCCTGAAATATGCCATGATTGTGATGCATAAAATGGTGCGTTAGCAACTTTAGAAAGTCTTCTATACAATGAATACTTCTGATGCATTCTATATGATGGTGGTGTCTTTCTGGTTAAAAGTTGGGTGAATCTCTAGCATGAATATCATACCCTCAATTTTGGTCAACTTTAAATGTCTATAATCATCATGGTTATATTTGCTTATCAATCACAGGATTTCTAAATTGAAGGCTGGGTATGTAAATTGGAGTAGGTTACTTCAAATCTGTCATTTACAGTAGGTTGCTTATCTAATGGTTGCAATCTTCTATTCTAATTGGATTTCTCTAGAGGCAGTAATGGTAGGGCTAGGTTTGATGATGACAGATGTTGAGCATGATAAATGTACAGTGCTTGCATATGCTCAACAAGCCTTTGACAGAATTGACTGACAGTCCAGATGTGTAATTAATATTGAATCTTCAGTTTCAGCCTTCATCCAGCTTGGTGATTTATGCTGCAAGAATTGTTATTGAATGCCTCTATATGTAACTTCACTTCATGGTCAAGTACTTCTATTCTACATGTCTATTTTATGACAATGATGGTATATTATGGAGGATACAATTTGTTGGTATTTCATTTGTCACCTTGATGAAGTGAGTTTTTTGTGACTGATTCAGTAAGCTGATTAGGAACCTCAAAACTTATTTTCCATCAGATTTATTGGTTTATTTCATGCAGATATTTGGCAATGGGCAGAACTGACAGGTTTCGGTGATGTTCCATCACCACGAGATTTCTCTGCTGGTGCTTCAGTTGGCAATGGAAAAGTTGTCTTGTGAGTGATTGGTGCTTTCCTGTTGGATTATAAAATTTCTCCATGATGCATTGGAATGAAGAGCTCTAACATAATACTGGTCATGCAGGTATGGTGGATGGGATGGATCAAAGTGGTTGTCTGATACATATATCCTAGACCCAAGTAAAAAACAAGCTCAATCTCTGTTGTGTAAAAGAGGGGCTTAGAATTTTGTCACACATTACGCAATTTAGAATTTGTGTCTCAATTATTTTAAGTCCCTTAGGTCACCTGCTCTTGTTTAAAATTGGAGAAAGAAACCATCACAAATTACAGACCTTAAAATCTCATAGTTATCTCTATCAATTCTCCAATTTGTAATGAATGCAGGCTCTTTGGAGTGGACACAACTCCCTGTTGTAGGACCAACACCTCCACCGCGCTGTGGGCATACAGCAACTATGGTTGAGAAACGTTTGCTTATACTAGGAGGCAGAGGTGGGCTATTTGATTTCTTTATCTATTGACATTTAATGCAAAACATTTGATGTCAGTTCTTAGTGATGTGATTTCATGTTGATGATGTAATAAAACTTTCATATACTTCTATGGAATTTTCCTTCATTAAAAATTACGACAAATAAAACTTCAAGTGAATCTGATTTAGATATTTAGATAAAGTTAACTGTGCACAATATTTTTTCTGAAATCTGAGAAGCTATATTTGCTTTATTTCATTGAAGACACTGAAAATCCATTTAATTAGAACTGTTGTGTTGAGAGTATCCTGGTGAATTGTGTGGGTGCAACAGTTGTTATGTGCAATTGATAATATAATTTCTTATATATGGCCATGATATCTACTTTTGAAATTTAGGCGGTGGTGGTCCGATCATGGGAGATTTGTGGGCTCTAAAAGGGCTTTTTGATGAAGGTTTTACTCTTTTCGACGAAACATAGTTATCTTAGAGAATAGTACATCTTTTTTTATTAGATCCATGTCCAACACTTATTGTAATACTATTTTCTGCAAGAAAGAAAAAGATTCACCAGCTTGGACACAATTAAAGCTACCCGGCCAAGCTCCTGCACCTCGTTGTGGTCATAGTGTCACTGCTGGAGGACATCAAGTAAGGAAAGAATGAGATTGCATGGTTCTTTTCTTATCTGTATCTGTATTGTAATCACATGGTTAGATAACACTAACTGATAACATTTCTGATGGTAAGTATTGGTTTGATCTCTTAGAATTTTATGAGTAACTATTTAAGGGAAATATTGCATCGAGGATTTGTTTTACCTAAACCTCCTTTTTATGTGATAGGCTCAAACAGGAACATGCTAGAATTGCATGGATGCCATTAGGTTTTAAATGCACGTAAAAAGCATCACTCTTATAATATACTTATCATAGTTCACACCCAGCTCATCTAGGCAATATCAGGCTGGGTTAAGGATGAATTCAAACTAAACCTTACAACAATTTTTGAGTGCTGCATGAAACTGCAGAAGAAACTGGCAATACCTGTTGCTTATGTACCATGAGGTATATTTACACCACAGAGCATTGGCTGAACAATTATTATCAGTTTTTGGCATGGACCAACGATGTATACGTCTTTGAGGAGCTTGAATGTCTGTTTATGCATGAAGAAACAATGGTATCCTTTCAAAGATTACCTTGAGTGCTTTGTGGCTAGTTAGTAGTGCACCTATTTGGTCATATTAGTATGCCTACATTGTTGATATGTTTAGGCCACAAATAGCTTGGAGACAGAATTCATTTGACTTGACAAAGTTTGTCTCATTAACCATTAAAAACTGCTGTTGCTCCCAGTGATGAATCTTGATGTTGCTAATGATTAATCTTCATATTTCTCTAACATGCCCATTCTTTGGGTCTTCTATCCATTTACTTCTCTCTTTTCTAATTTAGATCAATATGGTCTAGCTTTTCTGTTTCATTACTGTGTGGATTGATTATGAACAGCTACTGGTATTTGGAGGCCATGGAACTGGAGGATGGTTGACTCGATATGATGTATATCATAATGATTGTATTATTTTAGACCGTGGTATGTCTACTCATATTTAATTGTATTAGCTTTGAACTGTGATATCCACTAATGAAGTGTAGCTTTGCATAAGAATTAGTTTGATGTTGCTCTGCTGCTATTGCAGAATCTGTTCAATGGAAACGACTTGCACTAAATAGTGAATCTCCACTTCCTCGGGCATACCATTCAATGACGAGAGTTGGAAACCAGTTTCTGCTGATTGGTGGATATGATGGAAAGTCAACGTTTGGTGATTTCTGGTGGCTTGTTTCAGAAGGTATTGTAATTTGAAATTGATATGCATAACTCTGTTTGTGGTTACTCCAATTGTTGGACAACATCACCTGTTACAGATGATCCAATGGCCAAAAGAGCATTGCAGTCACCTCAAAAACAGCCAGATTCTGTACCCCGTCTTCCTGAGAAAACTACATCATCCCCAGAAGTAGTAAGAGATAGTATGGTAGGAACATATTTCAAGTGAGTTATTTTGCATCTTTGTTTTATCAGTATATGTATACTGATCATTCTCTTGACAGGCACTAGAGGGAGGATTAAATTCTCCATTAGCCAAGTTGCGTAGACAACTAGGATTGCCGCCCGTTTCTATATTACCAGAAATTGGTGATTTCAAGGCAATCAACGAACAAGTTGAGAAGCAATTAGTAAATCTAGGATTGACATTGCTTCCCCTTCAGAGTGCTTCCTTGGACAGGAATGCCGTTATAAAGGTGGCTAATTACAATGTGATATTGAATACATAACTAATTAGCAATGCATGTTTTGGCTGAAATTCGATTATGTTGCAGTCGGTCCGCAAGCATTGGATTGAGTGTGATCCACGATCAGTTCATTTGAAGGAGCTAGATCCTTTGCTACATGATTATCAGCAACTAGTTGCCTCAGCACAGGAGTATGTTAAATTGCAAACAAATATAAACAGTTTTGACCTATTAAATAATCAATTTTTTTGGTGCAGATTGAGTGAGAATTCTTGTTATCATAATATTGATTTGAACTGTAATCAGAAAATGCTGGAAGCAATCAGGTTCCAGAAATGACTTTCCAGGAATCAGCACTATGAAATTTCGTTTCTTCCACCTAAAAAATGCCAGACAAGTATGTATTTTGTTTGTCCTTCCCTTTTCTCTACTCTTCCTCGCTGCCCCAGTAGTGCACAAAGATAAAAGCAGCAATAATGAAAGTTCTAAGGAAAAGGGATGCAGAATATGGGCATCATTCTATAAATGTAGTGCAAAATATTGTGCTCTTGAAAAACCAAACCAATATCTGAATGAAACCTGTTCTCATCATATAAGAGACAAAAATAAGAGAGGAAAATCTCATATCTTGAAGATGCAAGAATCTTGAAGGTGTCTTGCATGGTCTGATGCTTCTATGAAACAGTCATTAGGTATTCTAGTACTTGAAATTGACAAATCTTGTATTTCATTATCTAGACGGAACTGTGCATAAATCAAAATTTTACTAGAGGGATCTTCATTTTTTTCATCGGTGTGATATCTTACCATTGACCAAATCCTTCATGAAAATTATGGCTTAGCACCACTGGTATGCATTTTATTTTTTTGCGAACGCCTTGCCCTATAATACCAAGCAGGACTTAAGATTAGGTAAGGCCTAGAGTTGCAAACTTGTCTTGGATATTTTACTCATTTGCAGTTTGTTTTCTGGATAGAACCTTTTAAACTCCTCCTTTATGGAACTATTCTAGGCTGAAATTCTTTATGACAGGAGAAATTGGCGGAACCATTCTTGGCGGAACCGTTCTGATTGAATTTTAAATGCTCCTTTCCCGTTTATCTGATGGTGGCTTTGACTTGTTCAATTTTATTTCCTTCCAATAATTCATAGAAGTATGAGATGCAATCAAATGCATAGAATTGCCTTATAGGAGTCGCAATAGAATTACCAGAACTAAATTTTCTAGCCTAGTCTATCTTCGATTTTTTTTTTCTCCATAGATTTTTACCATATG
Source organism: Azolla caroliniana (assembly GCF_043228905.1). NCBI lineage: Eukaryota > Viridiplantae > Streptophyta > Polypodiopsida > Salviniales > Salviniaceae > Azolla > Azolla caroliniana. Next base: position 12,906,146 of record NW_028230442.1, read on the forward strand.
CTTGAATGTAATGTAGACTTATTGACCAGCTAATTCTGTATTATATGAGGTTTGCAATTTCCAGTCACTTTCCTTAGAATTGCCATAATAAGCATAATTGTTGTAATTGTACTTCAATAGTAGTATAAGCAGCATTCTAGTTCAACCCCTCGATTTTGCAAGATCATTGAATATAATAGTGACATGAGTAAAGATTAGAAACCCAAGTACATGTTTTACCATTCGGTTATAGCCTCTATGTGAGAAAAGAGTGAGCCTGTGAGTTGATTAATTCAATTTTTTGTTGTCTGGAACAGTTACGCATAGATGACATTCAATATCTTTTAGAGGAGTACAAGCTGCTAGTTCAATCACACTCTTTGGAATTGTGAGAACATAAGTTTTAAGCCATCCTCGGAGATTGGAGATTTTATGTTGATGAATCAATTAAAGGGCATGTTTGGGACGATGTATGAATAGTGTACAGGTTGCAAATAAACTTTTTCCATTTTTTTGCTAACAGTTGACAAAATAATAATTCTACTTTCAAATCACCCCTTAGTTTGTCACATTTGTTCAGCTAACATTTGTCACATCTTCATGGCCCGACAATGTTTATCTTCAGTAACATTTAAATGGGTTTCTTTAGAAAAGCTATTCTTAGCAGCATACAAGATGAACAAAAGTTTAATTTGAATTGTTAATAAATACACTTTGACGTTTACCTTGTCAGGATATATGTTATGTATGTGTGTGTATGTATGTATGTGTATGTTTACGTGTATGTCTGTATGTGTATGTACATATATATACATACTTAGTATGAACCATACGTACCATACGTGCATTCACATTCGAGAATGTTTCAATCATTCGAGCATGGTAAACACCCTCGAAGTATGGTAAATACCATACTTTTGTATTCATTATTTATTATAAAGTAATTTTTTATAAGGTAAGAAAGTTAAGGTAAAAAGTGTAAAAAAAAACATAAGAATGTTTTGATGACATATGCATTCATTTGTATTTGTATAAAAAAGAATGTTTGCCAATGCATTCGAGTATATTACGTACTACGTACTATGTATACATATATATAATAGAAGGTTGGCTTTTAGTCATAGAAAATACCATGCTCTCAAAAAAGGATATTATCTTGAAACACCATTGTTTGCATGTACATCTTACTATATCCTCACAAGATACTTTTTTGTTGGGAAGCCTCAAATGTGAGGTTAAAATGTGAAAAAGCAATGATCACAAGTGTTAGAAAAGAGGTAATTAAAACAATATTACAAAGAATATTTCTTCAAAAGGTGAAGCTAAGTAATCAGCTCATTCACATAATAGGAGTTTTTAAAGATTTATGCACGACCTCTACATGCAAAGAACTGAACGTTTTTAAAACTAGAGCTTCTAAAGTAGATTTTTTAAAATAGGACACTTTTTCTACACCGTAGATTTTGTAGGTCTATGCCTTTTCAATAATCATGAGCGCCTTATGAATTATCTAATATTTTGTAGTATGGAATTGAACCTAGAATACTAACAACAAGGAAGTCACCAGGAACCATTGTTCTTATGTACATTTTGTGATATTATGTGCTAAAACTAAAAGATGTGAGTTTCTTGTATGTGCAAGGACTTTGGCTAACTGAAAATCGGATAATAATGGATTTTGGCTATAATGGTAAATAACATCATTGTGCCCTTAGTGGGCTATATTTGTAAATAGCTCATATAGTGTATATGTGTATAAATATAGTTAGGGCAAGTAGTTAATTGGGAATGATCATTGTGAAAACAAGATAGTTGGTTGTTGCCACTGTAATTGAGTAAGTGAGAGAGAGAGTGAGAGTTATAACTTTGCCGCCGTCTGTTAGACAAAGACGAGCTCGAGGTCGGTGCTTGCGAGTCTCCTTGTATTCCTCTCTCTATATAGTGATTTGTTTCTTTGGGGTTTGTGGATCCATGTGGTTTTTCCCTTTTGGGTTTTCCACGTAAAACACTTGTGTCTCTGTACTTCTGTTCTCGGTTGTCTGTGTACTGTCATTCTCGATCTTTGCACCCGCATACGAACGCGTATTAACTGGTTGTGGCCGGAGTCGATTCTCAATATGGACTATAACCTTCATAACCCCATTTATATATAATCACATACCCCTAGTGAAAGTTTAGTCTCTACAATTCATTGATATTGTCATGTGCATTAGTTAGAGTTTAGACTTAATCGTTCCTTTGATATCATCATATACCCCTACACAAACTTTAGATAGGATTTCCTTAATTTCATTATATACCCCTAGTTTAAGTTTTCATTATCTTTTACAAAGATGGATTTTTTTCTTTGTGTGTTGAAGGACTGGCTATTTATGGAATTTAAACACATCTCAAAATTTTATTTTATTAGATTGTACTACTTAATCGATATTATCTCAAATAAAATTGCACTCTGAGTGGGATAAATAAAATGGGGATATGCAACATTGCACATGCACTTGATAGAGTTGTAAAATAAGATTAAGAAAACAAATGTAAAAAGGGTAAAATGTAAGGTGTTAAAGGTGCACTACAAAAATTCATAAAGTGTAAATGTGATGTGCACTTATGTGCACATGCACATGTACACTAAGGGGGAGTACATGAAGTACGGGTGTAGTGAGTAGTGGGCATAGTGTGTGTGTGAGGAGAGGGAGTTAAGGCCCCATCAATCTCTCCTGATCAAGGCAAATATTCCCCATTGAAAGAAGGGGATATTTGGCCTCTCTTTTTGTAATGTGCCTCACCCCTTTCTACTATAAAAGGGAGTGAGGGGTCGCCATTTTGTCGTTTTGAGGTAGACCGTTAGGGTTTTAGTTATTCTTATCCCATTTCATTTTAGGGTTTTGCTTCGAGGTTCCACTTTCTATCATTTCCTTTCTCTTGATTAGGGTTTACTTCTTGTTGTTCTTCTCACTATCCGGTTAGGGTTTCGTCTAGTTATGCTTGAGCCTGACATATATGGCCGTGGTTGTAAATCATCGCGGTCATTGGTAATGGAATTTGTTTGGTGAAACTTGTCTCGGTCTAGCTCTTTCTCTTATCAATCTTCGTGCCTTGTTCTTCCTCTTTTGTGCTTGAAAGCTTGTGAGGGTTAAGCTCCCACTTCCCCTCTTACTCCCAGTTCAAGACCCTAGTGGTCCTGCCCGTATTCAACATGCACGCGGAGATTACCCCGACATCTTGGTGAACCCGACATGAAGGGCGGCGAGGGAAAATAATGATGGAGGAAGAAAATTTAGAGGAGATGATGTTTAGCATGATCATTAAGTTTTCGAGGGAAAAAGAAAGGCGAGATGCGGCTCAACAAGCCGCCGAGAGCGTGGTTAAGAAGGTCGACTATTTCAACGGGCACGAGATCCCAAAATTTTTAGAAGCCTACAATGCCAAGATGATGGCGAGGGAGATAGACGAAGTAACGAGGCTAGACTATTTTTGCCGGGTGGTGGCCATATCGATACACGATGAGGTCAAGGAGCTTCGAGAAGCTCATGAATCGTGGGAGTCCTTCGAGGAAACTCTATTGGAGGCATGCGGGTATGAGAGACCAAAGGGGCAAGGTCGGTGCGAGTTCGACCGATGGGTAGCATCGGTGAAGGCCCATCGGAGCGCAATGAAAGTGTTCCAAGAGTTCGAGCATCGTCTTGCTTAACTCTCAGATGGGATCAAAGATCAGTGGGGGCGGACAAGGTCCTACTATTTTTTAAGTCAGTCCATTGGGAGGAAAGGATGGACATTCTACTTGAACTCAAGGATGATTATGGAGCACACGGCCTCACCGAGGATTGGACCGAAGTAGAGAGGATATGCCGACGACATGATGAGAAGTAGTCGGCCACAACACGACCCGCAAGCAGAGGCGAAAAGATGGTGGCGAGTGACTACACACTACCACCGAAGGAGGAGAGCTCATCGTGGAATGGTTCAATGGAGATCGACATAGAGGCATTGGTAAGGGGGGCATACGAGATCATGGAGACGAAGATCGATGCTGAAGGAGGGTCTATTATGGAGTCGGGCTCGAGAGGATCGGAGGACAGGGAGGAAGACGCCTCCCTACGCACGGAGGACGGGGCCTATGTGGAGCCGAGGGATGGTACAATGGTGACATTGGAGAGGGCGTGGAGCAAGCCACCCTCTCGTCTTGTGGAAAAAGGACGGCCATGGATAAGGCCGGGAACTATGGAGCGACGAACACCACTCTAAGAGTGGATGATGTTTTGGGGCGCGGTTGCCCGAGACATCAAATGAGGAGGATGCAAGCATAATCGAGGCTTGCGTAATTGCGGACGAGATAGCCACGGAAAACGACATTCGAATGGAGGTGACTACGGACATGACATCGACGAGCAATGGTGTTGGGACCCAATCAATAGATAAAGAAGACCTTTTATTATAAAACCAGGGATAACCCAATATTACATCAGTGGTACAAAGATTCATTACATGAAAGTCTACTTCCTCTATATAAGTATCAATCGAAATTCCTAATGAATGAATCACCCCATTGATGTATTGTATTCTTCCATAAGCTAAGTGCACCTTATAGGTGTAATCACTTACGGTGGGTTTGATTCCCCATATCCAAACCAAACGATCATTCACAAAGTTATGTGAGCTTCCCGAATCAAATAAGAATTGTATGGGAGATCCATTGATATACCCTTTTGCACGTAGTAAATCATTGGGTCCCAATACATAGTGAGGGAAAGAACATTTAAAATTACTTAAATGATGTGTATAGACCTCAAGGACATCATGAATCTAACCTTTATGGTCTGCAACTTTGCTTTTGTTGTCATGCTCATTCCGTTGGAGCTTTTGACATTGCTCTTTTGTATGACCCTTCTTTTTGCAGGATCTGCAAATAGGCTTTTGTGGCTTACAATCGCGATCCATGAATTTGTTGGGCGTCTTGCATTTCCCAATGTGTTGGTGCGTTCGATCGAATCAATACCTTAATTCTACCTTAAACGATTTCTTCCATTTCGGTGTGCATTCGGTCGGTGTTGGTGGCGCGGTTGGCTGTTTCGATCCATTTCTTGGCGGTATGTCAAACCTCATCCTGAATCTCCCATTGCAATTGCTGGGCCTTACTTTGGGTGGTGACCTGCTAGACATTGACAGTAATTAGGTTTACGGCCGATGCTTTACCTAGATTGTTAGTCGGACATTGAGTGGCGTAGTGACTTGGTTGATTACAGTTGAAGCATGTTACTGTGGCTGAGTTGCTGGGCTATCCTTGCTTGAATTGAGGTTGTGTTGTGTGTCGTGGTTGATCTTCTCAAGCTGGTGGGGAATAGGATTGCGGAGGGTTTTCCCGAGGCTCGGATTGGGGAGGCTGTTGATTATCGGTGCATGAAGGGTCTTGACGACGGTTGTCAAAGGGTCGTCGATTATTCCCCGAAGGTCGGAAGCTGCGATTATGATGTGGGGGCCGTTAATCATGTCGTGGATACCGTGGTTCGTAATAGTCTTCTCGGTTGTAGTCATCTCGGTAATAGTGATCCTCCAGATAATAACACTCCTCACGATAATAGCGTGGCCGATTATGATAGTACGGTGGCTCCGGTCGGTAGTGGTGATCCCGGTGATAACGATCTGGTTTAGGGTGGTAGCCATTGTTGCGGTGAAGCCGATCATCCTCCTAGGGCCGTTCAACGTCTCTATTCCGTGGTGGTGGTCGCTCATCCTATTGCGAACGATCGGGGCATGGCTCGATTTGATGTACCATAACTGAGTTAGTACGGTTGAGCATGTTGTACTCATATTGCTCAACCGTACGTACTCTAGAATAACATATGGGACAATGTGGTCGTAGAGGGCAATCTATAGGCGAGTGACTGGACTTGGCACAAGTTGTGCATTGTAGTGCTTGCCAAATCTGGGTTTCCTCGGTTGTTGGCAAGGCAGTTTGGAGCGTGTCCATGGAGAATACCATCGTGCAACCCCGTCTAGAGAAAGGATGAATTCCGCGATTTTGGAGGCATCAACCTCAACAACCGTGAGGCGCTGCATAGAATGGTTGGCTTGCCACGTGGAGAGAAAGGAGCAGATATGGGATTCTGCACTGGGACCGTCCGTGTAGCGGGTATAGGGGTACAACATTGTGTCGAAATCTGGGTCTTCTGGTAGAGCCGAGAAGGGGTTGAACTCGGATTGTTGAGTGACTTCCGGAGGACTCGGAGGAGTGCCGAGATCGGGGCTGATATGTGATTGTGTATTAGGGATGATTGGTGATGAGTGCGATTCTGGGGGTTCTAGTGATGCATGCTGTGTGAGAGTGGAATCAGCGGTATCCTCGGTTGGCTCGATGCGGTGGGATGGGAGCCGAGAGCGGGTAAGATGGTTGGGCGCCGTAATGGCGGCTGGGACTTTCCACCAACGTTGCTCGCTATGATGCATAACGTGAATCAAGCGTCTCTTTCTCGGAAGCAACACCTTCGATTACTCTTATGGTAATCGATTAGGGGACTATGGTACGCGGTGGAGGTCAGGGTGAGAGGGATTTCTCAGCAATCCGATTCGTATAGAGAAACAATCAACGTACGTTAGCCGTAAAATAGGATCTTAATTCAAGATGTTATAGTTCAGAAAGGATCCCAAGACACAGAACAGATTGGACCCAAAACTAAATATATATTAGGTAATCTAGAACAGTAATACACGGCGCACAACCATAGTTACAAATAGAAAGCACAATCAGATATTCTACATGTCTTAATACTATATTCCAATTCTAAATCGGTAGCTTCCCTTCCCTCTTCTGTCATCCTCTGTTTCGTTTCTGCTTCACGTTTTATAGTTTTCTTTCCCGCTTGGTGTGCTTCAATCTATACTCGTTTTCGGCTCCACGTTTCACGGATGCATTTTCCTCGCTACCTTCGCTGTTACATTTTCCTTTACCTACTCCACCTACATCCAGATTCATTTCATACCCAAATTACCAATCTGTCCCACGGACAACAATATGAGATTGCCGAAGTTCGGAAATCTCATGCAAGGTAGAATTAAGGAAATTTTGTATTTGTAAAAATACGACTCAATGGGGATTGGCCCAGGAGGATTTCCTTGAATTCCTTCCACTTGGGCGGATGACATCGGGTCGTTATTATGAGCCATTGAATGATAATTTCTGGCATAGAAATAGGGTAAGGTCAGTCAAATAGTCATAACATCATGTCATGATGTAAACATATCATGCGCAAACATTAATCGATATCATGATCTCATGTCAATACCCCTTTAGACATAAGAGATGAAGTTCAAGATCAGGTTACTATGGTAACACAAAGGAGTTTTAAAAACCATGGGGTTGATAAATGAATGTCTTTCCCTGATTTCTATATTGATTTTTTCATGGCGGCTCCCTAAGGCTCCACCATGTATGTTCGTGTCATGAATAGTTTATACATGAAAAAATGATAACAATAAACTACGTCTCTGTGCCCACCCATGCGGTTTCGGCTCTTTAAGTCCTATTACGAGGACCCCGAAGTGCACTTAGACCTAAAGTCTAAACATGTTTTATAGTCATGTGTATCAACATTGTTGTATGATCTTGGTCATATTTGAACTCGAAACCTCGAAAACAAATACATTAAACACTTGAGCTAACCAAATGGATTGCTCCTTTTGAATGTTTATGTTTATGCATATGAGAGATATGCGAAGGCATTTGCCCATATTTGTTTTTTAAATGAAAACATATGTGGCAAGAAACCTTATTTCCCCCTCGTTAACAAGAAAACTATGTTGGTACGTTACCCAACCTCAAGGCTAATCATTAAGATGGCATAGCCCAAAGTGCAACCTAATGGTCAAGCCACACGAGTCCTCTTTTTGTAGTAGGCCCACGTGGCCCATCACATGGTTACATCATTATGAATGCCTTTCGAAATGATGATCTCATGGTGGCATCATAAGCATGTAATGAGGGAGGGATGTTGGATGCGCGTGTCATAGTGGCGACCTCACTTGAAGTGGGTCAAGACATACGCTCTCAACATCATTGTGGCTATGATCATTTTGTTATAACGCATAGTAAGATCGAAGTGACCAACGGGGATGACAACAAAAAAGATTGTTGAAAAAGGATGGTGATTACGCCATTCTCACAAAACTGTGAAGACGGCCACAAAGATCCTTTCCTCGAAAAGGAAAACGTTTATCACATGTATATACAAAAACACGTAATAAAAACTAATATACAAATATTTATGTTTATCACATGTATATGATTAAATACGTATACATGTGATTACATATCCATATATTTAAAAAAATCTTAACATCACATAGCCAACGAATGATGTAATTGAGATACATAATCAAGGCATATAGCCTCTACGCATACGAAACATCCAAATTAAGGGTGAATGTAATTCGCAATTAAGGTATTGGCCTCTTACGCATACGACACAAATCACATATCATTTACATACAAATCGAGGTACTTACCTCATATGCATACGTAGCATATGTATGTGAACATCACACGCAATTGAGGTATTAACCTCATACGCATACGACACAAATCACATATCAAATATATGTCAAATGAGGTATTCATCTCATACACATATGTATACATTTTATAGAACCAATTATTACCACTACAACGTCATTGAATCAATTAAAAAAATACATATTGACTATACATGATTAGATTGGGAGAAAGAATAGAAAAAAGAAAAGAAAGAGTTACCAAAGTTCCTTTGTTGATAGTTATCTGGGTCAAGCTCGATCATATATCAATCGGCCACCATCCAACAACAAAAAACAATCAACAAAAGAAACATTAGAAACATGGCTCGGATACCAATTGTTACAACTAGCTACTAATGTAAGCATATGATAAGGATTTAATCGATAAATACATAAGATAGGAGAGAGAGATAGATAGATAGATAGAGAGAGAGAGAGAGAAGGGTGCCGATCCACCTGACCACCCCCGCGCGAAGGGATTGAGATGGACTCGAGCCTCGATCGACGTCCCATACCACCATTGTGGGATCGAGTCGTAGTTGGTGCTAGTGCGCTCGCTACAAGAGGTGACCCACCGCAATGACGGAGTCTCGACGTAGTCAATAATGTCCCAAATGAGGGTAGCTAGGCCTCATATTTATAGCCAGACCTAAGGCCCTCAGGAAAGTTCACACTTGGCCTAATGGGTTGTCCCAATCCCAAGGATTAAAGGTAATCCTTTCCTTCTTTACACTATTGTTTAACCCGCACACTTTATCCACGTGTATAGAATACTACGGTAAAACTTACCACGGGATATGGCCATGCCCGTAACCGAAGTACAAGGAAATGACAACACAGGATGTTGAAGGAAGAGCAACTACCGCAATTTTAGGCCACTACCTCTTCCAATTGTATTATATGTTCCACGATGGCGCACATTTATAACCAGCCCTATGAAGCGTTATTAGATTCAGGAAGTACAATTTTATCAATTAGTTTAGAGTTAGTAAATCTATTGCACTTACCTACATCTAGTGCACCTCCTATTAATGTCATTTTTGGAGATAAACAAATGTTTTATCAGTCATCAACACACACACACCACATTCATACTAGCACAACACACATTCGTACATTCATTCTATGTACTTCCAACACAACTTTTCTCTTTGACATTAAAATGTGATTGGTTTGTAAAGCATGGAGCTCAATTGCATTTTGACATGTGTAGAAAGATTAGTATTGCCTCATAAAAAACCATTCACCACAATCCCCTTACTTAGTGCACCACATGTTAGTACATAGGTCATCCATACACAGATCCATGTCGAACCATCACAATCACGTCTAGTAGATCTCCGATATGTAGTCAAGTTGTTCCATCTATTTTCCGCAAAACTCAAAAAACAACACAAGTAAATCTACCTATTTAGCATGTCATTCCGACAACTGAAGCTCCTCCAGTTTGGATGGTGACACGTAGGAGATCCCCTCTTGACCACCAAAAGATTGCCACAACAGTACAAGATATGCTGGAAAAAGATATTATCGAGCCATTCAATAGTGAGTGGGTATTAGAACTCCATTTAGTTCGCAAAGAAGGTGAATCATTCCGATTTTGCATCAATTTCAAGCATTTAAATAAGGTGAGGAAGCATGACAGATACCCAGTTCGTAGGATTGCCAACTTACCTGACCAGTTAGGACACTCCAGATATTTCACGTCTTTGGACTTGGTTTCCAGATACTAACAGATTCCCCCATGCAAAGAAGACAAGTACAAGGCAACATTTCGAACACAACACATACTGTTCCTGTTTAAACGTATGCCATTTGGACTATCATATGTTGACAAAACATTCTAGAGCATGGTGAACAATATTTTTCAGGATCTGATTTTTCAAGGTGTTGTTTTGATCTATCTAGATGACATATTGATTCACACAGATAACTGGCCAAAACACGTTTAGATATTACGTGAAGCCCTCTAGATTAAAAAATACAACCTACAATTGCAATTCAGGAAATGTAAGTGGGGTGCAATAACACTACGACTTTTAGGTTTCATGATATCAGAACAAGGAATACAATTAGATCTAGTGAAGACATGTGCTATCGCAAAACATCGGAAGCCATCCAACGTCAAGTCCCTATATAGTTTCTAGCATTAGTGATTTTTTCACTAAGGTTTGTTCCCCATTTAGTGTAAAAGTTAACATGTGGAAGCTTGTAGACACAACCGGCTTAGTTAGATAGCAACATAAATAGAATGAAGGTTTAATAAAAGCTCGAATCACAAACATAGAGAGTACGCAGGAGAGACAGAGAGAGCAGAACAATCAACAACACGTTCGTGTTCACAAGTGGAAGGATCGCGCATAAATGGAAGGATAAAGAATATTTTGATTGATTTTAGTACTTTTTCAATGATTTTACAAAACACATTGATACCAGTATCATACATGTTCAAATATACTATGAAAAAGGTTAAAAATCTACTATTTTCGTGATTTAGAAAAAAGAAGAAGAAGAGGAATTTCAAAAAGTTACAGTCTCAATTTATATCACAAACTTTACAACCAATGTTCTTTTATAAGAAACGATGTTTTAGAAATCATAAGAATTCAAAACGCATGCTTTTATATTACTCGATTTGTTACAAGCGGAATGTAGTTACACTTAATAGCCAAAAATACATTCATGATCACTCCTTTACAGAGAATCACTACTATAACTAATATACAATGACGATTCCTCCTCGTCATCCTCGAATGTACCAATCAATGCATTATCTTCGTCATAAACCAAATGGTTTGACTCTAGATTATATGTAGGAGATCCTGTTTGCCTTCGACTGAAGCCACCTTGTAGACCTGGTAATTTTACTTTTATTATATCTATTGTTGACTTCCTTAATCGTCCGGTTTTTGTAAGCATGAAGTCGTACACGATGATATCCACATCAGAGATATCAAGGGTCGAGGTGTTATGAATGTTTCGCTTCCTCTTCCTACCTCCCCTTGTCATTGGGCATTCAATCATCTCCAATGTATACTTACCCGTAAAAGCATTTGCACTTCTAGTGTTGTACCAATGAACGTTTATAGACTTGATCGTGTTTTCTATTTCATGCATTATCACTTCTAGAATTTTACCAACCCAAAATTGGTGGCCATGTGAGTTCTCATCAGCAGGCGTTGCAATTAACATCCCCGCCGTGAGCTCTTGCAAATTGCCTTGCCATCTAGCTTCGGCAGCTTAGGTCATCCTTGGTCCCACATCAATGTCTCTTTGTTTAATCACATTTGCTGGTTGCTCCGGAGTTTTATTTACACGATCATGTTGTAGCGACCATGTGAATGACGTTTCCAAATTCCAATTATCACCAAATATACAATTGTTTATAATTCCTTTCTGATCACTAAAAAATACATCCCACTATGACGTGTCTTGTTGTGCGGCATATTTCTTCACAACCTCAATATGCTTTCTTTTTTCTTCTAAGGCTTGGAGCCATAATTGTTTTTGTTCCGATACCAAGTCACTATGCAACTGTCCTTTCTTCTCAATTGGCATTTGTTTAGCTCCATGGACAATTGTACTCAGCATACAAAGTAATAACTGGCAACCACCTTCAGGTTCCCATGTTGTAGAAGATGAATATTGTTTAGCATACAAAAGCGTAGAAGCACTTATTTCATTTTTCTTTATCATAAAAATGTGAAATTGAATCTTATATTGTTTAACCGGGCGAGCACTTTAACATTCCCAACACCCCCATCTAATATATATATATTAAAGTCATATACCTCCTTCAAGTGTAACACTTTTGGGCGTGGTGTATATGCATCACAAATGACATCAAATAGTTTTGGTAATGTGACATCATGCCGAGATAACTGTCTAGAGAATGTGCTAAACATCTGATCTATATGATCATGTGTGTGGCCAACCAAAAGAAAATGGACTTTCACTTTTCTAAATAATCCTTGGTAGACCAACATACTTAGATAGCCAAACACAGTTGAATTTTTGTTCTCTCTAGCAGTATTGTCCAATTGAATTATAGAACAGGGGGGAACAGTTGGCCCCAAGACATCAAAACTCGGTGAATCATTGTAACTATTAGGTTAGGGACATTGTGAACATTGGGGCATGTAATGAAGACGTGAGGTCCAACAAACCTATTATAAGCCAAGCATCCAACCAAGTGCATTTGAACAAGGCACTCATCATTGATGTCTTTGTGGAGCCTCCGCATATGCGGCAAACATGTCTTCTTCTGGTCCATGCCATCTATCATCAAGCACATGTATTGTTCGGGCCTCTTCAAACACTTCTCTCTATGATGCATTGCCTTCTTTCGTTCTAATGATTGTGCCTCACGATGCTCTTGTAGTAACTTCTTACTCATATCCTTTTCCATTGATGTCTTTGCACCTTTAGCCAAACTTTTAAGATTTGCTCAAATGGAGCAATACCCCATGCGTACTTTATACGGAATGATAACATTTGAAAACCGAGCTCTCCATAATCTTGTGAATTGGCTATATGTGACAGATTTATTACTTGAGCCCACCATATCTAATCGATAGACATCATAAACTTCCCGATGTGTGTAATTATCAGAGAGGTGCATCCTACCTATAGTGGGCATTACTTCACAATTTAACTGAAAGCAACTTTTCATCCAACCAATAGTATGCCTTCCAATTGCACCTTCATACTTGGAACCTCTTTACAATTGAGCATCTAATCCCCACTAAGTAGACGTTGTTGTACTCTATGTAGCCGCATGTTATTAACACATAACGCAATTTTGAAGGCAACTCTACAGATATGTTGCGTATGGAAGATATAATACTCAAATGATACTTTGATACCCGTACATTTGTCAGACACTAGTTGCATATGTGACCCGAGGTAACTGTCTTGCTCATCACCAGTCATCAAAAAATAGTATCGTCTTAATTCTCGCAACTTGATTTTCCAATCATAGAACCACGAGCACAACATATTTTGTTGACATCAAATCCAATCTGCTTATCTGATGTCACCAAGTTAAATCTTGCCAAATGAATTCTACGTGGGTTTTTTCTAATATGCATAGGGCTTCCAAATTTCTCTTCCTATATAGAAGTTGGGGTAACCTTGTTACAATCGAATTCTTTGTTGTCACCATCGCCCTTGGTATTCGATGTTTCATTGACACTACCTTCATTCTCCGTATCTTTATTAATATCGTATTCTTCAATAGAGAACTCTTCACATGTGTCATTATTCACATGTGTTTTAGGTGAAGATGAGCTTAGACAATACTCTTTGATAGATATGGGCGAGTCTGTCGTCAACAGGCAATATTCTTCGATAGAAAATGGTGAGTTTGTCGACAGACAATATTTTTCGGTAGAAAACGAAGAGTTTGGTGAAAAACAATATTCTTCAATCGTGAATGGTGAGTCTTCACTCATGGCTTAAGGTCCACACATAACTCTTCAAGTTATGTGCTTAGGAAAATATAAAAAATGATAAGGTCCTCTCTAAACATAAACTCCATCAATATAATGTCTATATTATTTAATATTATAATAATATAATAAAGAAAGATATTATTTTTAATATAATAAATTTATTCAACATATTAATAATTACTTAAACTAGTCAGTATAAAGTCCATCAATTATATTATATACCTTATTAATCCTATAATATATAATTTAAATTAAATTTACTTTAGCCATCAAGTATAATATATTTACAATCATTACCAAGCCCTATATATATTTTTGTTTAAAGTTAAAATCATTGGTTAATTAATGGCACCCATATTTAATATAGAACTTCTCAATCATTGGTTCATTCATGCCCATTATTTTAAATATAAGCATTTTCAATCATTGGTTCATTCATGGCCACATCTTTAATACAAAACATTAGAGAGTCATAAAAATGTTGCTTTGAGAATTCAATCATTGGTTCATTCATGAACCTCTATGATTGTTTTATTTATGACCTTCAAAGGCAATCAAAAATATAAAATAATCATTAATATATTAGTTTGAGTATTTAATCATTGATTCATTCATAAGCATGATTTAATTAAAATCCATCAGAGAGTCATTGGTATAATCAAGATTATGTATTAAATAAAGTGTACTAAGGTCTAAGAAAAAAGTGTCCTAAGGTCAAAGGAACTCTCTCTTAGGTCTAACTAACTAACCTTAAGCACAATGGTCAATCCCTATAAATAGGAAGACCCCCTCATTTCCCAATCACTCACGCGTAGAACAAAGCACATGAGCACATAGAGTAGATAGAGCACACAGAGCCCAGAGCACGCAACACCAAATCATCGTCTCTCCGTTAGCATCAACGACAAGAATCATGTCTTCTAAGAAGCGCGAGTGCCAAGATTCTAGGTAAGCGCCTGGTTGTACGGACCTTTTTTGTAAATATGTTTTTAGCACTCAAGAACTTGATACAGGGTATCGAGTTCGTGTATAAAACACTCTTATTAAACAGGAACTCGATACGGCGTATCGAGTTACTGTATGAAACCCCCACTTTAAACAAGAACTCTATATGACGTATCGAGTTCTTGTTTAAATTCCCCACTTTATACAGGAACTTGATATTCCGATTCGAGTTCCTATTTAATAAGAGGGTTTTATATAGGAACTCGATACGGCGTACTAGACACTAGCGGACTTCAGCTTACGCTTCGCTGGCATCATGCCAGGACTCCTCGCCGGCGCCTCCCTTCTCTCCAGTGTCATGTCGGCACACGGGCACGATCGCCGGAGTCTCCGGAATCTGCGTGGAGGGTTCTTCTCCGCTCCCGACCTGGTCCGCAGTCGGCAATTCTCCCGTGGTACCGTGGTACCGATCTTCGGCCATCTCGTGGGGCAAGACCGTCTCCTCGGTCTCAGCTTGGGGCCTCGATCTTTCCTCTTCCTCGAGCATCGCCTCGAGAGCTGCGTACGCCTCCGCAATCCTGGCCCCAACACCGACCCTTGCCAGCTCCCTTTGCCGTCTGGCCTCTTCCCGCTATGATGGCACGCCGTCGCGCGTCTTCCACTTAGCCTTCTCGGCTCGCTCATCGTCTAGCCGTTGGCACACCCTTTCGACCTTTGACCAGTCTTCCGTAAGCCCATTCGCTCCGTCATCGTCTTTGAGCTCCATCTCGATGGCCTCCCGTTCCGCTCGGTCGATCGACCTGATGAACAATAGGACCTTGTCCGTCCCCACCAAACCTTGTTCCCGCTCCGGGAGCCGAGCAAGCCGTCGCTCGAACTCTCGGAACGCCTTCGTCGTGCCCCGGTGGGTCTTTGCCGATGCGACCCACTGGTCGAAGTTGTGTCGTCCCCGGCTCTTCTGCCGTCCTCCGTATGCCTTTAGGAGCGCCTCTTCGAAGGCCTCGCACGAACTATGAGCCTCACGGAGCTCCTTTACTTCCGCATGCATCCGGATAGCTACGACTCGATAGAAGAACTCCAACCTCAACGCCTCGTCTACGCCACGCTCCTCCATTTCCGCGTTGTAGGCTTCCAAGTAAGATGGGACTTTGTCCCCGTTGAAACGGCCGACTCTTTCGACCACTCACTCAACCGCTTGTTGCGCTGCTTCTCGCCTCATCACCACTCGTGCCGACTCCAACACCACTTCGGCCACCATCACCGCGAGGTCGTCTTCTTCCGACTCCATCCTCCCTTTCTGCCCTTCACGTCGGGTTCACCAAATATGTTGCGTTGCTACGTGCGTGCGTGACGAAAGGCGGGACCACATGGGTCTTGGACTAGGGAGTGACGGAGCGTAGGAAGTCGTACTTCACCGTTTCCGGGGCATCCCAGAAGCACACCGGAAGCAACCGAAGGGAGAGAGAGAAAGAGAGGGAGCGCGCGCTTGACACCGACTCACGCACACACAGGCCGACACGATTCACGCCCTTATGCACAGGAAACGCAGGAAAGGGGAACACCAAAACACCCGCACAAACACCGGACCCCAACAGAGACATGAATACGCACAGACAGACACAAATGTATATATATATATGAATGGAAGAATACATTCCCGGCTTCGTGCCGGACCAAGGTAGGTTACAACAGTCTTCTACTGTCAAGCCGCCGTCGGGGAGCTCTCGGCTTGTCGCGCCGAGCGGGGTCTTGCACAGGAGGCCGAGCCGAAGCAAACCCTAAGCAAAACACAAAGGGGGGGGGGAGAAGAAGAAGAAGAAATGTAACTAACCCTAAATCTAACGGTATACCCTCTAACGCAAAATGGGCAACCCTTTCACAAAGGGCGCTCCCTTCCTTTTATAGAACAAGGAGAGGGATGCGTTACAATGTGGGATAAATCCCGACTTACATGGGATCGTCTGTCCTGATTTGACTACTCTTCGGCGCCATAAAGGCACCCTCGTTATTCACACTAAATGTTCAAGGGTGAGCACACATGCTGCACCCCGCCGATTTAGCCAATGTTTCCCGGTTTCCGCCTCTGGCCGAAATTCTTCACGACAACGGGCATACCCGGGGCGAGTGTCGCCACAAACCTGACCGATGTCAGCGATGGACCTCCAGTGGTGGATCAACACAACCCGGCTATTACAGTAATATTGCACGGACAGGAAGTTCCTGGATGCGTAATCGATGGCGGCTCAGATGTCAATGTATTAGCGCGAAAACTTGCGAGCAGTTAGGCATTTCCGAATGGGAGGTGTGTCCATTCTGGCTCCGCATGGCAAATACCCGCTCAGTGCGACCGTTGGGTTTAGTTCACAATAGGCATCATCGTGGGCGGACACCGCTTCGACATCTCGGCGGTCGTCCTCGCTTTGGACGCCCAGGGGCGTACCCAGTGGTTCTGGGCAGACCATGGCCTCGGACAACAAATATCAAGCAGAGCTGGCAACATGAGTGTATCAGTTTCCGGCATGAACGCACCAAGGTTCGCGTACCTATGGAAGGTAACACGCCACAACCTAAGGGTATAACACTGTTATACGCGGAGGATATAAATATGTTGGTTGGGGTGGAGGATGCAGAATTGGAGGCATACCTTGACGAACACCCTCGGATTATTCCGTTGTTCGAAATAGATGTCATCGCAACCGCGGCAGAATATGCCACGGCCACTGTTCCCCCTGACGAGCCTTGCGAACCAAACCCAGAGTTCATATTGGAACTGGGCAGAGCACGGGCGTCATTCAAAAGGGAAATGGAGATTTCCCGACGAGTCACCGCTTTCGCTCTCGAAGAAGTAAATGTGGGTACGGAATAGGAGCCCTGGTTCCTCTCCATCGCAAAGGAATTAAGGCCGGACCAGAGAATCACGATGATCGCAATACTCACATAATATAAAGATGTGTTCGCTTGGGCTCACGAGGACATGAAGGGGTTAGATCCCAAGTTCTATCAGCACAAGATCAATTTAGAAACTGACGCGAAACCCGTCCAGCAGCTCCTGAAGGCGGGGTTCATACGACTAGTTAAACAAGCGACATGGCTAAGCCCGATAGTGATCGTCCCAAAGAAAAACGGCAAAATACGGGTATGCGTAGATTACTGAAAATTAAATGTCGTAACCATTACGGACGCATTTCCCTTACCCATCACCGATAGCGTGCTAGACGTTGTCGCAGGCCATGAGATGTACAGTTTCTTAGATGGCTTCAGTGGCTATAACCAGGTACGCATGCATCCCGAGGACCAGGAGAAGTATTCCCCAAAATATTCTTCTAGAGTTTTTGTAGGGGGAATGTCAAAGTGTTTCTCCCCAGTCGCAGATAGGTCCAATTTTTTCCGAATGGTGGCATTTGTCATAGTGTCCACATTGAGCTTTTTGGCGATGTCGATAGCATCAGGGTGTGTTGGTGCCTCGACGATTCTAATGTACCCCTCAAAACCCTTTTCCAAGAGCCACTTGTGTAAACCTGCAGAGATGGGGACCGGCATCGTGGGTGGAAGAGGCTCATGTAGAATAGGTGAAGCTCTCAAACTATAGTGATCGTGGACTCTGTGGTATGGTGGGGAGCGGGGAGGGCGAGGAGAGTTAGTATGTTTTCTGTAGTGTGCAGAAAACCTTCTTTTTCCCTCTTTTTGTGTTCTAGGGTTCATTGGCCTATGTGACATCGTGGTGTTGCATGTGCTTGATCTTGAAGTTTGTGCATGCATAAACACCTTTTAATAGTCGTGACTATCTTCTCTCTTTTTTTTCTTTTTTTTAACGGTAAAGTACAATATTACTCTTACATTTTATTACATGTGGGTCCTAACTACTGATTAGTGTAGGGACCTCTCTACTGTGTCAGTTATGATGTGGAATGGGTTCGGGGGCGTAGGTCCCAGATAAAGTTTTAATCGGAACCCATTTACTTTTTGCCGAAGTACAACTCGAACGAGGGTACCCAATTGGAAGGTGCCATTTTCCGCTCCAACTATCCAATACAACCCTGTCCAACGGAACTGTAACTTAGCTGTCATTTGACCCTTGCGTGTTTGAAAGACCAATATGGCCTTCCCAACTACAAAGCATTTCTCCCGTGTGCTCTGATGTCAATCCACGAATGCTTTACGTCGTCGCTGCTCTTGCTCGAGTATGGCCATACTATGGACTTGAGCCTCGCCTAATTCCATAAGTTGTTGTAGTCGTATTTGCTCAGACTTGCCTTTTGACAGTCAATCTCGTACTTGAATTCTCAAACTGGGCACCTGGAATTCGATGGGCATTACAACTTCTAACCCAAACGCTAGGCGGAAAGGTGTGGACTGTATGCTAGTTTTGTAACTCGTCTGATATGCCCACAAGGCGCTCTGCAGCTTGGTATCCAAATCAGTTCTTTTCTCATTCACGATCTTTTTCATTATGGTTTGTAAGGTCTTGTTCGTGGACTCCGCTAACCCATTCGCCTACGGGTAATATGACATGCTCTTCTTATGCACTACGGCGTAATGGTGCGTTAGCTTGTAGATGACCGAATTCAGAAAATGGCTCCCTTTATCATTGATGAGGTCGATTGGGCAACCAAAACAACACCAAATGTATTCGTAAAGAAATTTTGCCGTGAATGCCACTGGAATTACCCGTAACGCTTTTGCTTCTACCCAGTTAGTGCAGTAATCCCTGGCTACAAGAATGTACTTAGTGCCGGTCCACGCCACTACCGACATAAAGGGACCAACAAAATCCAAACCCCATTTCTGGAATGGATCAGCGGAAGAACCGGTTGATGCAGCATCCGTGCGAGCTTCGTAGGTTGCCCCAACCATCGACATAGATCACACTAACTATAGTATTGATACACGTCTTTTTGCATAGTTGGCCACCATAGACCTGCTTGCCATATTTTTCGGGCCGTAACATCGCCTGTGTAATGTCCCTTGGCCGTACCGCAATAAGCTTCCCGCATAACGGCTTCCTTTTTGTCCTAGCGTATCTCACGTCGCCAGATCCTATCGCTACCCTTGTGGTAAAGTACTCCTTTGACCAGGAAAAAGTTACGACTGCGGACAACCATGCGTTTCTTTTCATCCGTCCTTAGCTGCGGAGGTGGTAGTCCTGTGGTCAGAAACTATGTCATTTCCACCAGCCAATGATTCGGAAAATTCATTTCTGCCTGTGATGCCATAGTTGCGATCCTTACAATGTTAGTGTCAGGAAAGTCGTCATCGTCCCTCACCGCATTATCGCCATTATCCACTCTGCTTAAGAAATCAGCTACGGCATGCTTCGTGCTCGGTCGATGCTAAGTTGCAAAATCGAACACCTGGAGCAGCAACATCCATCTGGCCAGCTTCCCTGTCAGTGCATGTTTCTCAACTAGATACAGTAACATTGCGTGATATACGTGAAACATAAATTTGCGCCCTAACAGATAATGCTAGAATTTGTTGATGCTATATATCATCCCCAAGGCTTCACGCTCGGTTGTGGATTAGTTCCTCTCAGAAGTTGATAGATTATGCCTGGCTTAATAGACCGGTCTGTACCAACTTGGCTCTGTGAGTTGCATTAATGCGCTGCCTATTTCTATATCTGAGGCATCCACAATCTGGTGGTTGTATGACCGGTGCTTGGGTGAACATTATCTTGAGTGCGTCGTAATCTTTCTCCTCTATTGTCGTCCACTTGAAGGGCATTCCATGTACGACGGCATGTAATGGGGTCGCAAAATCCGTCAAGTATCGTAACATGCAGCTATGCCAACGTATTTGACCCAGGAAGGCGTTGAGGGCTTTGGCATTAGTCGGAGTCTTTGCTTCAATAAGCGTCGTGATTTTGCTCAGATCCACCGCTATCCCTTCCTTGCTTACGATGTGTCCGAGAAGTGCCCCACTGGTGACGTCGAATGCACATTTGGCCAGATTAAGGCTAAGGCGTGACGTACGACAACGTTCCAAACAAACTCGGAGATGGCCCAAATGTTCGCCTCATGTTCCATATACTGCGAAATCGTTGAGAAAGACTTGCATAAAGGCGGGTATGTACTCCCCAAAAATCTCCGTAATTGTTGATTGGAACATGGCAGGCACTGTCTTTAGCCCAAACATCATGACCACAAAGACGAAAACATCCCACTCCGTGACGAACGCAATCTTCTCCTAGTCGTCATGGTGCATGCCTACCTGATTGTATCCGCTAAAACCATCTAGAAAACTATACGTGTCATGGCCCACGACTAGATCTAATATGTTATCGGTGAAGGGTAAGGGGAACACATCCATTATCGTTACGACATTAAGCTTACGATAATCCACGCAAACATGGACTTTACCATTTTTCTTTGGTACCACGACTATCGGGGTCAGCCACGTGGCCTACTTCACTGGCCGTATAAACCCTGCTTTTAGAAGTTTGTCAATCTCTTCTTTTATGCGAACCGCGTAATTCGGGTTCATCCGATAGCGACGCTGCTGCACCAGTTTCGCGTTGGTGGACAAGTTGATCTTGTGCTGATAGAATTTTGTATCCAACCCTTGCATGTCCTCATGTGACCATGCGAAAACATCCTTATATTCCTTGAGTAGCTCGATCATTGTCGTCTTCTCTCTTGGCAATTGACAGTAGTCGAGGTTCCACCGTGGTTCTGATATTGTCTTCTTCTAATGCCGAAGCGGTGACTCGCCGCGAAATTTTCATTTCTCTCTCAAACGTTGTGTGTGTGCTACTTAACTCCATTAGAGACTTTGGGTTTGGTTCGTATTCAGCTTCCTATAGCGTATTAGGTGGGGCGTATTCCGTAGCGGTTTCTATTACGTCAATTTCAAATAATGGAACGATCCACGGGTGATCCTCCAGGTATGCCCAAGCTCTGTATCATCTACTCCTTCCAGCATATTTATATCTTCCGCATATAATGGCGTTATGCCCTTGGTTGGTGCCGCCGTTTCCTGAATGGGCATGCGAACTTGGCTTCGGCCTCGCCGGAGGCTGATACAATTATGCTGCCAATTCTTTTTGATGTTGTCTGAGCGTAGCCAAGGTCTGTGGAGCAATATTATGTATGCTCCCGGAGTGTTTAGGGCAAGCACTACCGTAGAGATGTCGAAGCGATGGCCGCCAACGAGAAGGCCTAGTTTCCGGATTAACCCTAGGGGTCTAACAGAGTAGGTGTCTGCCATGCGGAGTTAGAAAGGGCATGCTTCCCAACTTGTTATTCTGAGTCGTGCGCATGTATTCGTACTGATGACATTAACACCGGATCCCCTATCAATGATACATCCCGAGATTTCCTGTCTTTGTAGTACCAACTTAATGGCTGGATTGTGATGATCTATAACTGTTGGGCCAATACTAGACTCCGCAAAATTCGTTGAGACATCTAATCCGGCGGTGCCCCTTATGTGATTTTCTATGATCTACCGGAATCGTGGTACCAGTCGGAGAAGCTTTTCCATGGTCATTGTTTCTCAAAGTACCCCAATGCTTGCCATATGGGATCTAGTAAGGATGTATTTTCTTGCATTGGCAAACTGCCATTTGCGGACTTGTGCTTCATACGCTTCGTGTTTACCGCATTTGCTTTTTCTACCCAGGCTTGGGCTGCCTTGCGTATCTCAGCTTGTTTTGCCCAATGCGCATTCTTCGCCTATTGCGATGTCATGACTTGCTGGATTTCTGCCGTGATGGTATTTACAGCTGCCTCCTTTCCTTTTCGACATGGGCACTACGTCGCCTAATGACCGGGTAGTTGACACATGAAATAGAGTATGCTGACTCGCCTCTTTCCACTTCCAGAGGTGTATTAGTTTCCGTTGGTACTGCTTGTTCATCCCGGTTATGCTGGAGTCGCCTATTATTCTGGGGTTATTGACGGTATTCTTATAGTGGCTCTTGACGACGGTTGTCCTCTGAACTTTCGACATAACGACGTTGGGCCTTATGCTGTCAATTGTGTCTGTTTGGACAACCCCCGTTGAATCTTCAGCGATTGCTTGTAGATCGTCCCGATTGTAATGGTTGGTACTCCAATATTGTTCCTCTTCCTGATTTTCTTCATTGGAGTACAGGTCGGTGTTACTACTTTTACAATACTGGCACTCCATTCACTGATTCTGGTCTGTATACCGCGGACGTTCCTCCTACCATCCTGAATCGTTCCTTTGAGATTGTTGTTGTGGCTCCATACGTCGTACTATGGGTGTGGGCATGTTGACCATATTATACTCACATTGATCCACCGTGTGTGCCCGTGAATGGCAAATTGGGCAATGTATTCACATGTTACATTTGACCGCGAAATGTCCAAAGTTTAAACAGACCGTACACTGAATGGCCTAGTGAAATCGATGTTCCTCGTCCTAAGGCAATGCTTGTCGTAGCGATGCCATGGATAGTCCCTCATCTTCTTCCTTTAATTTGAGCTGTAATGCTCGCTCGATGACCATGTCGGTTGTCTCCCCTTTCACACTATGCGTGTTCAGGGTCATTTCGAGAGGCCGTCTTAGAGCTGCCAAAAACGTTTCCTTGGCCTCTTCGTCTACCGAGGCCCGTGTAAGGTTCCATTGTAGACTCTGGAAACGTAGATTGAAATCCGCTATGGATTCTGTGGGAAGTTGCTTGATGGTATAGAACTGCCTGATTATTTCACGTTGTGGCACCCTCCGATGAAAAAAACGCAAGAACACTGATTGTAGCTGGTCGAAGGTTGTGATTGCTACCAAATTCATGTGGGAATGCCAGCACACAGCCTGACCATCCAAATTTAATACGAACTCGGCGATCTTTGAAGTGTGAGTTTCCGCGTCTGGAAACCGTTGCACTAGATGATTAGTATTCTAAACATTGAGGAATAGCCGGATGTGGCTAGTAGCGTCTGTTTCTCCGTTGAATCGGGGGTATGAGAAAGCCATTCCGAACGCTGTGGTGACGATCGGCAGGGGAAGACTCCTGTTATCATGATGTGGACTATTGTGGAGTTTAATCGCACTACGTTGGTTGTGTGGCGACAAGGCTTCATGGTCGACGTCGCGTTGTTCTATGAGTGTGGATTCTACTGTGTACTCCTTAAAGGAGCAATCATGGTCCCTGAGGCGAGGTTTTCGCTTAGTGTGCTCTTCTGTCTGGCGAGTGATAAACCTCGTCGGTGGTCAATCTTGTCGGATCGGTTCTCTAGCTCGTGTACACCTAGTCATCCATACCTTGCTGCTCGTTTATGCTGAACCACAAATCCACCGGGCCTGCCAAAAGTGTTACCGATTAGGAACACTGTGTACTCTTAGTCCTTCGAGGTAAACTTCAAGGTGATTGCAGTGCAAGGAATAGATCTGTAGGTGCGTGAAGCATAACAGGCTTACAAAGCAAAGCTTATCATCTGGACGTGAAGGGAGACGACTACAACCGAAGCTCACCAGTGCGTGATCTCATATACACACTTACCCTATGCTTACTAGCCCACAGTTACCAACAGCATAGTACACCGAATCAGTAGATGACTTACACAGACACAGGAATCAAAGAAGATAGTATTGTATTACAGAAGGTAGCTCCAAAAATACACACTCCCCTTTACAGAGGATTTCTGCCCTTTATATACACAGGGCTTTTAGTTCGTTATGCTCCTAGCGTGAACCGTTACATGTGTTTCTTTAACATTTCTAATAATATATTCTACTCGTCTAAGCATTAGGTCCAACGGACAACACAGGCGGACAACACTAGATGGACATGAAGAATGTGTTTCTTCAAGGTGACCTTAAAGAACGGGTTTTCAGTCGGAGATGAACAAGTCGACGGTGTGCCGGCTTAAGAAGTCGCTTTATGGTCTTAAACAAGCCCCTTGAGCTTGGAATGCGAAGAGCACGCACCGGTTGTGTAAGATGGGGTTTGTGACCTCTAAATCCGACTCATTGTTGTTCATCCGGCAAGGTCCGGACGGTTCGGTTTGCATCTTACTCTATGTAGATGATTTAGTCATCACTGGACCTGGACTCAATGAAATCGGACATGTCAAGGCCCAACTATCGGACGTATCTAAGATGAAGAACCTCGGGGACCTTCATTATTTTCTTGGGATCGAGGTGATCCAAACCCCCGATGGCATATTTCTATCACAAAGACACTATGTGCTAAATATGTTGTACAAGCTCGGCATGACGGAATGCCGACCGATCTCCACACCTCTGGACCGACCTACGATGAGACACGGTTCTGACAATTAGTCGGAAACTTGATATAGTTGACAATCACCCGACCCGACATCAGTTATCCGGTCAGTGTGATTAGCCAATTCATGTAGAAGCCAATGATGGAGCAACTTCAGTGCGCGCATCGAATATTGCGGTATGTGAGTGGCACGAAGGACCGGGGGCTGTTATACCGGCATGGTATAACTGAAGAGCTAGTTGGATACACAGATGCCGACTGGGCTGGTGATGCATCGAATCGCCGATGCACCTCCGGGTACATGTTTTCCCTTGGTAATGCAACTTTTGCATGGAGTAGCAAAAAGCAACCAACAGTGGCTTTGTCGAGCACTGAGGCTAAATACCGGGGTGCTACCAATGCCACCTGTGAAGCCATCTGGCTTCGGCGACTGCTACAAGATTTCCGGATCAAGGTGCCAACCCCGATCCTAATCAACTGCGACAACATAAGCAACATACAACTCACCAAGAACCCCATATTCCATGCTCGAACAAAGCACATAGAAGTGCATTGTCACTTCTTGCATGAGCGGGTCTTGAGCGGTGAAGTCGAACTTCGGTATGTTCAGACGGATTAGTAGGTTGCCAACATCTTCACCAAACCGCTCGTATCAGACTGTTGGGGACAAGGCCGTCAATGCGGAAGTGCAAGCAACATTCGTGATGAAGAAGAACCTGTGTATGTGCATAAGCAAGATAGACACAGAGATAGAGAGAGAGAGAGAGAGAGAGAGAGAGAGAGAGAGAGAGAGATAGGCACAAACAAAACGTTTTCTTCCAATAGCAATAGTTACAAAGAATGTCAACCTACCTTAACTAAAGGTTACAAAGTCACTTTATATAGTGACTATCCTAGGGCAACTGCCCTTTATGCTATTTACAGAAATAGCCCAAGCTTGGGCTGTCCAAAGGGACAGTGTGAATACAGCCATTATACACTCGTATTCGACACTCCCCCGTAATGGGCGTATACATGGGTTATACTAAAGTTACAGGTATGTACAAGGTTGTCGGACAGATCGGTTTTGTTCGAGTCGGCAAGATCTGAAGACTGAAGACCGAACTGGTCGGGTCGGAAGAGCTGAAGCCGATCCTCAGAGAACCGATGTCGGTGGTCCGAAACCATCCTGTGTTGTGTGTTCGATTTTAACTATACCAATTTTTCGTTATGCCCATTTGGTGCCAAAGGGACCGGAAACGATCCGCCGAAAGACACTTCATCATTCCATCTACGACATTATCGGTTGTGGATATTTTCTTACGACCGATTTTCCCTGAAATGACACAGTCCGGAACGAAGTGATATCGAACGTCGATATGCTTGGAGGCGTTGTGGTGAACCGGATTCTTTGACAAAGCAACAACACCTTGACTGTCGCTATAGACAACTGGAGCCGAGGTGAGGTAAACCTGTCGAAACATGTGCGCTAGCTGACCGAGCCATAAAGTTTCTTTTGCCGCATCGGACGTAGCTACATATTCCGCTTTGGTCGTTGAGGTGACTATGCACTCCTGAAGTTTCGACTTCCACGAGATTGCTCCATTGCCGAATTTAAAATAGTATCCGGTTGTTGATTTCCGACTGTCCACACATCCGGCGAAGTTTCGACTACGCTTGAGGCTGAGTTCGGGCCAAAAAGAATGTCGTGGTCTTTTGTGCCAACTAGATATCTGAACACATACTTGACTGCGTTCCAGTGTGACCAGCCTAGGTTGTGCATGAATCTGCTGACGACTCCTACGGCGTGAGAGATATCAAGCCGTGTCGCGACCATCGCGTACATAAGGTAGCTGACTGTCGGTGCATATGGTACTGACTTCATATCTTCCCCCTCCGGACCGGATGCCGAGCAGTCTCGTTGAGACTGCCGAGGGTTAATGGGGAGCGGGGTCAAAGCAAACTTGGCTGACTGCATGTTGAAGCGTTCCAAGACACGTCCAATGTAGTCGTTTTGAGACAAGAAAAGTTGTCGTGTATCGCGATGCCGACTAATCTTCATACCAAGTGTGTGTCTTGTCGGACCGAGGTCCTTCATGGCAAACTTCAACCACAGTTTCCAAACGAGTTCGGTGAGCTCTCCAGCATGTCGGCCGGAGAGTAGCATGTCGTCCACGTAAATGATGAGGAAGACGGGAGACCCGTCTTGAGTTGTTTTGGTGAAGAGACAGTGGTCCTCATCGCTCTTTGAGAAGCTGACCGACTGGATGAAGTCGCCGAACTTCTTGTACCACTGTCGGGCTGCCTATTTCAGGCTGTATAAACTCTTCCTGAGTCAGCAGACTAGATGTTCCTGGTCGGATGCCACGAAGTCTTTCTGCTGCTCCATATAGATTTCCTCCTGTAGTTCACCGTGGAGGAATGTCGTTTTTACATCTAGCTGAATCAGCTCCAAGTTGTCGGCGGCCACAACGTCGAGCATGAAACAAAGGGTCATCATTTTCACCACTGGTGAAAAGATTTTGTCAAAGTCGACGCCATATTCTTGTCTGAACCCCTTCGCAACTAATCCGGCCTTGTACTTTGGGTTGGTCGAGTTAGACGTCTCTTTTAGTCGATAGACCCACTTACACGGAAGAGCACGTCGATTCTCCGATAATTCAACCAAGTCCCAAGTCTTGTTTGCGCGAATGGAGTGCATCTCTGACTCCATTGCCAGATGCCATGTGGCTGAATCGGTAGATGCCGATGCTTCTTCGTAAGACGTCGGTTTGCCGGCCTCGGTAAAGAAAATTCCGGGAGAGTACCTCTCCGGAGGTTGCAACAGTCTCTCGGATCTGCGAGGTATGACTGGACTAGTTACACTGGGTGTCGATGTCGGATGGTCAGGAGCCGAGCCATTCAGCTGTGCCGAATCGGTGGATTCAGTGCGAGGGTTGTCGGTTGCCCGTGAAACCGATCTCGTGGTGTGGGTTGGGCCTTCATGAAGGGTTGGCACTTCGGAAAATATTACCCTTCGGACTTCAATAGGCCTTTCGGCCGTTTTGTGCATAACCGACTCATTGAACACGACATCCAAACTTCGGACGATTTGTTTGTGCTTGGGGTCCCAGAGTCGGTATCCGATCTCGCCGTCGGGTCCATATCCAAGGAAAACACATTTCCTTGATCTTGGTTCGAGTTTCCGGCAGTTGTCTTTCGGTATGAGGGCGTATGCCTCGCAACTGAAGATCCTCACCTTGTCATAATTCGGCTTACTACCGGTCCATATTTCCTGAGGTATTTGAAGTCCTAGTGGTCTACTTGGCGACATATTTATTATGTGTACTGCCGTAAGTAGAGCCTCCGCCCAAAAGCCATCCAACAGTCCAGAGTTTTGGAGCATGGATACTATGCGTTCTTGAATTGCTTGATTCATGCGTTCAGCAATTCCGTTCTGCTCTGGACTATAGGGTGTTGTATATTCACGTTGAATGCTGCATTCCCGGCAAAATTGGACAAATTCTTGAGACTTGAACTCTCGTATGTTTTTAGTTCGGAGATATTTCAGTTTCCAACTAGTCTGATTTTCAACCATTGCAAGCCATTCGGAGAAGATTGAGAACACCCGATCTTTGGTTCTAATGGGGTAAGCCCACACCTTCCGAGTCGAGTCGTCAATAAAACTGACGAAGTAGGAAGCACCGCCGAGAGACTGATGTGGCATCAGGCCACAGACATCCGAGTAGAACAAATCAAGGGGACTCGATTCTCTTGGTGCTGATGTCGGGTGTGATGCGGCTACTTGTTTGCCGTACTGGCAATGCTCGCAGAATTGGTGATCCGAGAAGGAGAGTTTGGGAATGTAACCGGCTCTGGATAGGTGCGTTATGCCGGCCTTGCTGAGGTGTCCAAGTTGTCTGTGCCATAACGATGACATGGGGATATCAACCAAAAATAGGTCACCCTCTTTGAGTGTGACATATAAAGGGTACAAGGAATGTACCTTTGGTCCTCCAGCAAGCAGGAGGTTCCCTTTGTGGAGAGTCCTCCCTCCTAATGAGAACCTAGCACGGATGCTGGCTTCGTCAAGTTGTCCGACTGAGATCAAGGGTCTTGAGAGCTCAGGAACGTGTTAGACGTTGTGTAGTATGAGTGTAGAGCCACCTGGAAGGTTGAGCTCTACGGTGTTGATTCCGATTATAGCACAGTGCGGTGAGTTTCTGACTCGAACTGAGTCGGAGTGCCAGTTCGAGTATTGCCGAAACTGAGATCGGTGAGGTGTCACATGATACGATGCGCCCGAGTCCAGGAGCCATGTGCTCGATTCCTCAGTCGTAAGCAGAACTTCTGAGTCGACTCGGTTCTCTATGGATAGTATGTTCGGGTCGGTCGTCAAAATTTCAGTTGAAGAGCCAACGTAGTTGACCTCCTCATGACTGATCTGATCTGATCTGATCTCTGAGCTTTGTCGGTTTTTGCTTTGAGTGCCCGACAGTCGGCTTTGATGGGTCCCGGTTTCTTGCAGTAGTTGCAGATTCAGTTTTCCCGGAACTTGCTCCGGCTTCGTTGATTGTTTGGCAGTCGGGAAGAACTTCTTCCCTAGTTGTTCGATCGGTCGGTCTAACCTTGTACTACGTAAGCTTCATCTGCCGAGTCTTTGGCAAAAGACTTTCTTCGAGCTGCTTCAATCAGGATTGCGCTCGTGACTTCGGAGTACTTAATGATGGGAACTACAACGTTCCTTATGCGCAACGCTCGGCCACAACCGAGCTTAGAATGATACACAGAAAATGGGAAATAAAACGCAACACAAAGAAGAGACAAGGTACACAGGAGGTTTACGTGGAAAACCCCAAACTAGGGGAAAAACCACGGCAGCCCACAGGCTGCAAACTATCACTATAATGAAATGTACAACACTGAGTTCATTGAGGTACCAACCTCGTGCTCACAGATCTTCGCCACAGGCGGCGGTTACAACAGAGGCAACGACCTCTTTCTCTCTTTCTCTCTTTATACAGTTACGCACACTCTCTATTCTTGCACCAACAAGAATGACAACAACAACAACCATCTAAAAGTTTGCCCTAAGTCATATTTATAATAATATGACTTTTCGGCTATTTACAAATGTAGCCGCAATGGACTATCAAAAACATATTTACTAATATGTCTCTTCATCCGGTTCATACCGGGTCTGTACCATCCGGCTCTATGTAGCCGGGTACACTTTGACTGTCGCAATAGAGTCGGTATTCATCTTGTCGGATACCGAGCTCTCCGATGAAGTCCTTCATCCATAAGATTTCCTTGCCGGCTTCGACAGCTGCCATGTACTCCGCCTCTATGGTTGACAATGCAACCGTCTTCTGCAGCCTCGACTGCCACGAAACAGCTCCCCCTGCATATGTCATTACATACCCGGATGTAGACCGGCTGGTATCCACATCAGCTGACATGTCCGAATCGGTGAAACCGTCCAGTTGAGGCTTTCCGGAGCCGAATCGGAGACACATATTTGAAGTGCCCTTCAAACACCGGAGTATCCATTTGACCGCGTTCCAGTGCTCCTTGCCGGGATTGCTCATGAACCGGCTCACCACTCTGACTGCGTATCCTATATCCGGTCGGGTACACACCATTGCGTACATCAAGCTCTCGACAGCAGAGGCATATGAAATCTTCATCATATCCGCCTTCTCTGCTTTTGTCTTCGAGCTTTGCTTACCGGATAGCCTGCAGTTTGCCGAAAGTGTCGATCCGACCGGTTTCGCCTCTGACATGTTGAACCGGTGAAGCACCTTTGTCACATACTTCTCCTGTGACAGCCATAATTGCTTCACAGCCCGGTCCCGAATGATGTGCATCCCCAGCATCTATCTTGCCGGACCCAAGTCTTTCATTGAGAGCCTTCTTCAGCATCCGTATTTTGACTTGGTCCCGTCCGACGATCAACATGTCATCCACGTACAGAAGGAGTATTAGGAAGTCGCCTCCTTCGAACTTCTTCACAAACACACAGTGATCGGCCTGTGTCTTGTGGTACCCTTGATCGGTCATGAAGGAGTCGAACTTCCGGTACCATTGCCGGGGGGCCTACTTCAACCCGTAGAGGCTCTTCTTCAGCCGGCAAACCAGGTGCTCCTTCCCTTTCTCCACGAATCCTTCCGGTTGCTGCATGTAGATCTCCTCTTCGAGGTCGCTGTGAAGGAATGTCGTCTTCATGTCCAGCTGCTCTACCTTAAGGTCCATGCTTGCCGCTATACTCAGCACCGTCCGGATGGAGGTCATCTTTACTACCGGGGCAAATATCTCGTCGAAGTCCACGCCCTTCTTCTGCTGGAACCCCTTCACCACGATCCTGGCTTTGTATCTCGGGGGGTTCCCGGCATCTCCCGGTTTCAACTTGTAGACCCACTTGTTTCGAAGTGCCCGCTTTCCTTTCGGCAACTCCACCAATTCGTACGTGGTTCTCATGCAGGGAATCCATCTCGTCCTGCATGGCACTTAACCATTTTCGGCGGTGGGTGTTATTCTTCGCTTCTTCGAAGCTTTTCGGCTCCCCCTCATCGGTCAGCAGAACATGCTCTGCATCCGGAAATCTCTGGGGGGCCCTTCTCTCTCTGAGAGGATATCTACGTCTTTGGGCTTCGGTGACCGGCTCATCCATCTGCTCTTCATCCGAATCCGATTCGGGGTCTTGGCCGGTTCCGGTTTCAGCTTCCTCTACTTCTTCTTTAGCCTGTTCGGTATCCTCACCGTAACCGGCTGGTCCCTCGAGTGCTAACCGGTCTCTTGTCGGTTGGGTCTGCTCATCGTAGAGTCGATCCTTACCGGTCGACTCGGAGTTAATTATCTTCTTCTCCGACTCCCAGTTGGCGAGTGTCTTGTCCTCCATGAAGATAATATCTCGACTCCGGAATACCTTCTTGTCGACCGGGTCCCACACTCGGTAGCCGAACTCATCGTCACCGTAACCGAGGAATATGCATGGTCAGGTCTTTGGATCTAACTTTCCTCTCCGGTCCTTTGCTACATGCACGTACGCGAGACACCCGAACACCTTCAGATGCCGGTAGGACACTTCCTTACCGGTCCATACTCTCTGTGGCGTGTCTCCGTCCAAGGGTACTGAGGGTGATCTGTTTATCACATATGTCGCCATCGACAATGCCTCAGCCCAAAACTTCTTGGGTAGTTTTGCATGCGCTAGCATACTCCGGACCCTCTCCATTATGGTCCGGTTCATCCTCTCGGCCAATCCGTTTAGTTCCGGCGTCTTCGGCACGGTAAATTCGAGCCAGATTCCCTTCGAGCGGCAGTACTCCTCGAATTGCCCCCGGTATTCTTCTCCGTTGTTTGCTCGAACCGCCTTTAGCTTCCGGCCGGTTTCTCTTTCCACTCTCGCGTGGAGCTCTTTGAAGACAGATAGCACTTGATCCTTCGTCTTCAACGGTGTGGCCCACAGCTTCCGGCTGTGGTCATCTATAAACGTCACGAAGTACTGCGCTCCGTATGCACCAACTCTAGTGGTGCATTACGTCTCATCGGTGGCCTTGGTCAGAAAGAGGTCCGGTTTTGTTTACCGGTCAGACAGTCAGTGCACTTCTCCAAGTGCACGTTCTTCACTGGAATGAGGTTGTCATCTGCAAGCCTCTTCATCCCCTTCTCGCTCATATGACACAGTCTCTTGTGCCACAGCTCACCGGTAGTGTCGGATGCCACGTTCACTTCTTCCGGGCATAACCGGGCATTCATCAGGTACAGTGTGTTGACCTTCCGGGCCCGAGCCACAATCAGGCTCCCTTTGCTGAACTTCATGACACCGTTCCGGATGCTACCCGTGTAGCCTTCATCATCTAGTTGACCGGCTGATATCAGGCTCAGACGAACCTCCGGAACGTGTCGGACATCCTTCAGCAGCAACTTGCATCCGGTTGGTGTTGACAGCCACACGTCTCCTATACCGACAATTCGGCATGTACCTTCATTCCCCATCCGGACACAGCCGTGGTCACCGGTTGAGTAGGATGAGAAGCATTTCCGGTTCGGGGTAAGGTGGAACGATGCTCCGGAGTCTACCACCCAGGTCATCTCGTCACCGGCAAGGTTTATCTCACTCTCCTCGGTGATGCGCATCAACTCTTCTTCACTTGCCGCGATTGTCGTCGTTCCCTTCCGGTCCGTCCCCTTCCGGTCTTTACCGTTCCGGTCCGGGGTCCGCTTCGAATCGGTACCGTCGGTTTCCTTGTCTTTACGGAAATGCCGACAGTTCTTTTGGAAGTGACCCGGCTTGCCGCAATAGAAGCAAGTGGGCCTCCCCCTTGACTTTGACCGTGTCCCCAACTTCTCCCGGTTTTGGGGACTACGGTTTTTATGTCTTCCGCGTTCCGATTCGGTAAGGAGCGCTTTGGAGTCGGAGCTCGTATCTTTATCTTTCCGACGCGCCTCCTCATCTAGCAAGCTCGACTTTACTCTTGCTAGGGATAACCGTTTTCCTTCCGGCCCGGCGTTGCCCAAAGTGACAACCAACGTCTCCCAGCTATTCGGGAGGGAACCGAGCAGGAGTAGCGCTAGTACCTCATCGGCGAGAGGTACTTCCAATGAAGTTGCCTGGTGGATCAGCCCCTGGAAGGCATTCATGTGCTCTGCCATGCTGGAGCCATCTTGGTACCGGAGTCTTACTAGCTTCCAAAATACCGACACCTGATTGACAACATTTTTGTTCTGAAACATTATGCTGATCTTCTCCCAGAGCTCATGAGCCTTGCTCTCTTCATTGAAGTTGTTGTACAGGCTCATGTCGATGAAGCACCGTATGTACGCCGTTGTCTTCATGTGCATCAACTCCCATATCGCGGCGTCGATTTTGTCCGGTCTCTTGTCCCCGAATTGAACCGGCAGCCAGAGGTCTTTAACCACGAGCATGTCCCTCATCTTCGACTTCCACACTGAATAGTTGGAGCTGGTGAGCTTGAACATGCCGCCAAACGATTCGTCCATTTTCTGTGTCGATTTTTCTCTGATACCACTTGATGGGAACTACAACGTTCCTTATGCGCAACGCTCGGCCACAACCGAGCTTAGAATGATACACAGAAAACGGGAAATAAAACGCGACACAAAGAAGAGACAAGGTACACAGGAGGTTTACGTGGAAAACCCCAAACTAGGGGAAAAACCACAGCAGCCCACAGGCTGCAAACTATCACTATAATGAAATGTACAACACTGAGTTCATTGAGGCACCAACCTCGTGCTCACAGATCTTCGCCACAGGCGGCGGTTACAACAGAGGCAACGACCTCTTTCTCTCTCTCTCTCTCTCTCTCTGTACAGTTACGCACACTCTCTATTCTTGCACCAACAAGAATGACAACAACAACAACCATCTAAAAGTTTGCCCTAAGTCATATTAATAATAATATGACTTTTCGGCTATTTACAAATGTAGCCGCAATGGACTATCAAAAACATATTTACTAATTAATATGTCTCTTCATCCGGTTCATACCGGGTCTGTACAATCCGGCTCTCTATAGCCGGGTACTCTTCATCCGGTTCACACCGGGTCTGCACCATTCGGCTCTCCGTAGCCGGGTACTCTTCATCCGGTTCACACCGGGTCTGCACCATCCGGCTCTCCGTAGCCGGGTACTCTTCATCCGGTTCACACCGGGTCTGCACCATCCGGCTCTCCATAGCCGGGTACTCTTCATCCGGTTCACACCAAGGCCTATCGGCCTCGGCCGAGATTGTTCGTCTGCACTGTTCTTCTCCCTTCCCATCCGGAGGGACCTGTCTCCCAACACTTAACGGCAGCTATTGAAGCATTGCACACGGTTGTAATGAAAGTTTCCCATGAAGAGGGGAGACTACTCATGAGTATCATTGCTCTGAGTTCATCCTCGATTGCCGTCCCCTGAGATGAGATTTGGGAGCTTATGCTTTTGTACTTGTTGAGGTGTGCCTGAACCGAATCAGATTCTTTCATCCGGAAGTTGTAGAGGCGCCGGATCAGATACATCTTCGTTGCCACAACCTTCTTTTCATACATTTCCGACAGTGTTTTCCAAAGTTCAAAAGTTGTCGTGAATGATTGCACTGTGAAGTACATTGACTCCGACAAGTGCATCCGAATTGTGGTGCGGACGATTCTGTCCAGCTTGAGCCACTCGTTTGCCTTATATGCTTCTGGAGGATTTTCATACTCAATCGAGTCTATCTAACCCTTGACTATGAGATAGTCCTGCATTTGTTCCTTCCAGAAGTTGAAGTTTGAACTGTCGAACCTCCTTAGACTCATCTCCGATGAGCCAGATGTTGATGCCATTTGCTTCGGTTTCAGTTGGTAGGACTCGTTTCGGAGTTGACTACGAACCTTATGACGGGAACTCAACGCTCCTTATGTGCAATGCTCGGCCACAACCGAGCTTAGAATCATACACAGAAAGTGGGAAATAAAACACGACACAAAGAAGAGAAGGGTACACAGGATGTTGACGTGGAAAACCCAAACTAAGGGAAAAACCACGGCAGCCCACAGGTTGCAAACTATCACTATGTTAGTATGTACAACAGTGAGTTCACGGAGGCAACGACCTCGTGCTCACGATCCTTGCCACAGGCGGCGGTTACAACAAAGGCAACGACCTCTTTCTCTCTCTCTCTCTCTGTACACAGTTATGCGCTCTCTCTCTCCTTGCACCAACAAGAATGACAACAACAGTAAATAAAAGTTTGCCCTAAGTCATATTTATACTAATATGACTTTTCGGCTATTTACAAATATAGCCTCGATGGACTCTCAGAAACATATTTATGAATATGTCTCTTCATCCGGTTTCGGCATTCCTCACCGGGTCTGCGCCATCCGGCTCTCCGTAGCCGGGTACTCCTCATCCGGTTCTCACCGGGTCTGCGCCATCCGGCTCTCCGTAGCCGGGTATTCCTCATCCGGTTCTCACTGGGTCTGCGTCATCCGGCTCTCCGTAGCTGGGTACTCCTCATCCGGTTCTCACCGGGTCTGCGTCATCCGGCTCTTCGTAGCCGGGTACTCCTCATTCGGTTTTGGCCTCGGCCGAGTTAGTTCATCGGCACAGTTCTTCTCTCTTCCCATCCGGAGGGACCTGTCTCCCAACACCTTAGTGGGGTGCAGCCGGTCGGCTCACCCGATATCGTTCTAGTCGGTTTTGAACCCGAGTCGATTTGGTTTCAGATACTTGTTGCTGAACTTGCTCGGACTTACTCCGATAACTTGAGGGACAGAACCGGCTGGTCTTCTTGCGGCCGTCATAGTACACCACACAACATTCTACTTTCGTTTTCTTCCAATAGCAACAGCTACAAAGAATGACAACCGACCTTAACTAAAGGTTACAAAGTCACTTTATATAGTGACTATCCTAGGGCAACTGCCCTTTATGCTATTTACAGAAATAGCCCAAACTTGGGCTATCCAAAGAGATAGTGTGAATATGGCCATTTTACACTCGTATTCGACACGAACAAGTTGCAATACTTCACCAAAATGCTTGGTGTTCAATATCTCGACGTGCCGCACTTGAGGGGGGGGAACGGGCAAAGGCAAAGAAATTGCTGACGGCAATGGACAAGGAACCGGAAAGGGAAGAACCAACAAAGGGGGAGACAAGAGGAAAAAGGAAGCCGAATCGATGAAGGAAGTTGGCACATTATAACAAGTCCGAACGAGTGGCATCGGCAGCAGAATCAAGAAGGACAGAGCCATCCGAAAGGAGAAGGCCAAGACTAGAACATGGTCTGATGTGGTGAAGGGCCTGAAATCGGAAGAAGAGTTGGAGAACACCGACTCCGACAAGAACGGGAATGAATCGGAGACAGCGAGTTCCATTCGGAGGAGGCGAATCAACTAAACGCCAAGCGGACACGGACACAGTGGAAGTCGACGCCAACACGAAGGAACCGACGGGTCGACAAGCGCCGGAGTCGTAGTAGCAAGGGAGCTTAAATGGGCATGTTGAGCAGACAGGCCAACCGAGGAGGTCGAGGTGCGCAAAACCAGAAGGGTCGTGGCAAACAAGACCATACCAAATGAGGAGTGCGAGGAAGGCGGAGCAACGCCGGAAGGAGCCGGGTAGAAGAACCGGCTGCCATGGACACTAACACCATGATCCGACCTCAACTTGAGCTTGAGGGGGAGTCTTGAGCGAGCAAGCTCAACCGGATCTGGATTAGTTGAATAAGCCTGAGCCGGATCGAGGAGACGAATCAGGGAGACGGATCGGAGAGCCGGATTCGAGCACGAACCAGAAACCTAGTAGTAGCCTAGAATACTAGGTAATCATTGTCTCGTAGTTAGTGTCAATCGCATGTAGGAATATTGAAGTACCTGTCAATACTTTTGAGGACTTGTATAAAGAGTGTTGTGTAAGCACATTGTATGTATAGAGTTTACAAAGTATTTTTGAATTTATGTTTATGTTCTGCTCTCTCTCCTGCGTATACTCTCTGTGTATTAAGCTTCTCCATTAAACCTTCATTCTATTTTCACCGGAGACGATTTCCAGTCGTATGGTTCGCAAATGCCGATTTCTCTCCAGAGAAGGTGAGTTGCGCTCCTTCAAGCCGGTTCAATGTCTTCTCGTAGTCGGCGATGTGGTCTGACATGAACTTCCTACATTCGTCCTCTCCGACCAACTCATCCTTCGCGTCCTCCAGGCATCCCTTTATTGGGATGTCATCCAGAAATGGCATGTTGACGTCCAGGATGCAATCCCTCAACACTTTGTTCATTGCATTCACCATGTGCGCCACTGAATTGGTACCACCTTGCGGCAGGGTTCACATCTGAACTAAGCCGAGAGGGGTCCGCATCGTCATGATGTCTCTGCTTTCAATGGCTAGCTAGAATTGATCGTACCCTGAGTATAGATAGTCGACCGAGTAGATTAACCTTCCGGTGAAGGCCTCCGCAAACTCATCGATTGTCGGCCGTACTCTTGCGTTTTGAATGGTCACCTTGTTGATCGGTTGTAGGTCCTGAATGAAGCGCAATGTGCCATTCTTTTTCGGCACGACGAACCACCAATTCGAATATGGAGCACTCAACGGATTGAGAATTCACCATGTTGAAATTTTCCTTGAGCAACTGCATCAACTTTGGGATGTGCGCTCTCGGCACCAAAATCGGTTTGAGGTTCCATGTTATAGGCGGCACTATGAAGATTACCATCGGTTCCACGATTGTCGGGTAGAGACACCCGATCTCCCCCGGTGAGAATGCAAAGGCCTTCCCATGCCTTTCGAGCATCCTCTAGAACCGGTCCGCCTTTGCAGGCAGTAGGAAGCCACCCCACCGATCTTCAACTTCCGTAGCATCTACACAGTGAAGCGGTGCCCTATGCCATACGGATCTCATAAACTTGGGTTGATCGCGACCCCTTTCATCCGCTCCCAACTATCCTCCGGTAAGGGATCCACAACTGGCCTCACCTTCCGGTCCACTGTCTTGTACTTAGTGCCCACTTGAGCGGTCCGATCTGCCCCGACCGTCCATCCGAACTCCGCGATAACCTCGTCCTCGTCAATTGAACCGACTGGAATTGTCTGACCTTCACTTAGGCCTTCCTCTATCACCTTCCTGATCTCTTTGAGAATGTCTTCGAATGAGACCACCTTCACGATGCCACTAATCTTGTTGTCGGGACCCAAGGCTCCCAAGTCTTCAAGTGCCCTTGGACCCATCTTTTCTCCCGGCCAGCGATGCCGGTTATGATACAACCTCCATTTCCAGAGAGCCAAAACTTCGTACTGAGGGTACAAGTGTGGGGATTCTTCCGGTTGTCTGGACTATCACGACCCCACATTTTGATAGACCTCTCGAAAAATCCTCTCGACGCTCGGTGCCAAGGGAGTTCTGGTTCCTCTCATGGTTCAGTCGAACCGTAAAAAATTGGACGGAGGGCCAACCATCTTGGCTCTTCACCCTCGTGTATGTCAAACCGTTGTCCAACACCTTGGTCTCCATTTGACCTGCCGTGATGTAGGGTTCGGCGAGTATCACTAGATGGGAGGATGTCTCCTGCACGAAGAAGAGTTGGTTGATTTTGACGTCACCGACCTTCACCCATACATTTGGGCATGCATCGTGCAGCTCCTCCATAGTGCGGATCGCTGCATATATCCTCCATCTGTGATTTGTATTGATCAGCCATTTGCCCTTCTTGTATAAGTCCATAGACATTAGGTTTATCTCTGATCCTTGGTCAATCAGAGCCGCTACCCATTATTTCACATCCCCGATCCGAATTGGGGTCTCCGTTGTCACTCTTGCCCAATGCGGCCGCATGTAGTGGCTTTCGGCATATTCCTCCTCTGCCACCACCTCATCGATATGCGTTGCCTTGACATCAACCAACTTCTCGTTTTCACGCTCCGTCGAAGCTGCTTTCTCTTCGCGAGGTCGATGATTGAGTCGTGTAACTCTTTCTTTGCAAGTCCTAACTCCTCCCACAATGAGAGTTCCACTCGACTATCGAGGACCCGCTCCTCTAGGGCCTTTCATAGGTCCGTCGTCTTTTCTATTTTCGAGCTCAGTCGGAAGCTCGGGAATTTTCCCTTGTCTTTCTCCTGTCAGTGAGCCAAACCAACGTCATTCTTTCGTGGTCCTCCTCAAGTGTCGTAGTGATTTGAAGCACCTGCTCCTCCCGCCTTCCTAACTCATTTGTCTTCAACCAGAACTTCATAGTTCTGGCATGCGGCTTCTACGAAGTTGATTTTCTCCTCAACCAGATCGGCCCATTGAGTGACATCCCGAACCCGTGTCTCCGCGCGGTTCGCCTCCTCCTTCTTCAACTTCTTCCCGGAGAAGCCTTCCAGTATAACCGGCCAAAATTCTGAAGAGAATCATACTTGGACACAACCGGGTTTCAAATACTAATGGAAGATTAACAGAAAGTAGAAACAATGCACTTACGCAAAACAACGAGATGACACCAAATGTTTACGTGGAAAACCTCGAGAGACAAAAACCACGGGAGTTCACAGACTCCAAATAGGATCACTATATGGGAGAGGTACTATAATGGGAGACTCAAAGGCAATGACCTCGAGCTCTATGTCTTCACCAACCAGCGGTTACAACAGAAAAGCTTTATGTATATCTCTTTCTCTATACAATAGTACCTAACTCTTGCTCGCACAAAACTATTATTGCCCTAGTTATATTTATACTTATATAACTTTGGAGCTATTTACAAATATGACCTCAACAATCACATCCGAATGTATTTACTAATATATCCCCACTTCTCGTTTACATCATATCCTGCTGGATACATCCAGTCTTGTTCCTTCCTCCAGCTCGTCAGATCCGGCTCGTCAAGTTCCTATCCGAAGGCACCGGTTTTTGAACAAAACTCCCCCTTCACTCCGGCATGGGATGTCTTGTCAACCTGATCTCTCTTCAGCACACATCCAACTTCTCAGCCAACAACACCTTGGTCAACATGTCCGACCCGTTCTCCTCCGTGTGGATCTTCATCAGCGAAAAATCTTTGTCTTCCTCCAACTCGTCAGATCCGGCTCGTCAAGTTCCTATCCGAAGGCACCGGTTTTTGAACAAAACTCCCCCTTCACTCCGGCATGGGATGTCTTGTCAACCCCATCTCTCTTCAGCACACATCCAACTTCTCAGCCGACAACACCTTGGTCAACATGTCCGACCCGTTCTCCTCCGTGTGGATCTTCATCAGCAAAAAATCTTTGTCTTCTACCTTCTTCCAAAGCTAGTGATATTGTCATAAACAGGATGCCACATGGAATGTAAGGGGTTGAACTCATGACCTCCTAGTTTTATTGGGCAACCTTACCAATTGAGCTACATCCATTTATACATTATTATATTGTATAAGATTCAACTTATTATAGTGTAAGTTAATCATTAGAACTTTCAAGAAACTTCTAGAGAATGCATCTTAATGCACTCTCTAGAAGTTTCCTAGGTTACGTGCATACCTCCACATTCTTGTATAAATACTCTGGTGCACCTTGATAACAAGGCGAACAACACTAGTTACGGAAGCATAATATCACTTCTTGTTATCTTGTCTATTCTCTCTCTCCCTTTCTTATTCTCTCGTCTACCCGCCCATGACAGATATCTCCTCTGGATGTGCTTTGTCCGGGAGTGGTTGGCCACGTTCTTCATAAGGTGAATGGTACTTTGACTGTCATAGTAGAGCGGAAATTCCTCTTGTCGGATTCCTAACTCTTCGATGAAGTCCTTCATCTAGATTACTTCCTTGCCGGCTTCTATAGCCGCTATATACTCTGCTTTTGTTGTCGACAGTGCCACAGATTTCTGTAGCCTCGATTGCCATGACATTGCTTCTCCTGCATAGGTCATGATGTATCCGGACGTGGACCGGCTGGTATCTACATCAACCGACATGTCCGAATCTGTAAAGCCTTCCAATAGAGGTAGAAGCCATCTCGGCGATGAAGGAAGAGTGTAGGTCGGTCAAGGAGGTCTGATGCTCCTTGGGAGCGTGTGCCTTCTACTACATTTGGATTCCCCATTACGCGCATATCACCGAGCCACTCTACGGCTTGCTGAAGAAGGGTTGAAAATTTGAATGCAGGGAAGAGCCCTCGGAGGCGATCCGGGGACTAAAGGGGATGTTAATGGCGACACTGGCTCTCCGAAAAGCAATGTACAAGAAGGACGCCCCGATTTATAGGACGGTCAACATGAGTCCGACCGGAATCGGATGGGTGATCAACCAGGAGGACGAAGGTGCAACACGATTCACCATTCGGATCGGAGAGAAGGTCCTAAGTGAATGGTAGTGAGGATACGGCCAGGTTAAACGCGAACTGTGAGGTGTCGTTTCGGTGATCAAGGCCGACAAAGATCACTTAATCGGGATGGAGATGATTATTGAGGTGGACTACCTATTGATTCTCGATATGGTTTCTGGATGCGCGACTTCGGACCTGGCGATGCTTAGGTGTATCGCCTATATCAAATACCAGAATCTAGAGATACAACACATTTCTGAAAAAGACAACGCCATGGCCGATATGTTGTCGAGAGCACGGTACGACGACAAGAACAGAATTATGGTGTCTGAAGATAAAGAAGTCGACAAGGACGTCTTCGAGTCCGGCCCTGAACGAGTTTGACGAGGAGTGGCTTCGCATCAGAAGGTTCCTAAACATGATGGCGCTAGACGCGTCGTAGGGGAAGGAGGAAGTGAGTCAGATCTGGAAGAAGGCATACAATTTCTTCCTGCAGAATGGGAAGATCTAGCAACATCTGAAGAAGCGGACTAGCACACCACTCTAGGTGGTGACGAGGGGGGAGAACCAAACGATGATCACATCGGAGTTCCATGAGAGTCCCTGGACCGAACATTGGGGAACGTGGGCCTCGTTCAAGAAACTTAAGGAGAAGTACTAGTGGCCAGGGATGTATCATGGCGTGCGTGCACCACTTCGTGACAACATGCGAGAGCTGTCAATTACATTCCGTGATTCAACACTACTACGAGCTGCACTCGACCTACCTGCCATCCATACACTTCAAGTGGATGGTCGATTTAGTGACGATGATGATGGGGGTAGGGGAAATGAGGTACCTGGTGCTTGCGAGGGAGGGCCTGAAGAACCAGGTGGAAGGATGAGCCTTCACGAACAAGACAACTGCAGCCGTATGTCGGTTCTTAATTGAGGACGTGATTTGCTGGTACGGATGCGTTGGGAAGATAGTAGCCTACCGAGGGGAGCTAGACCCGCAAGAAGCCGAAGAGTTGTTCGACTGACTAGGGGTCAAGCTTTCCCTCATGATGGCATACAATTTGGAGACGAACGGGAAGGTCAAAAGAGGGCACAATCTAATCGTGAAGGCCATCGTACGTGCATTTGACAGACGTGTCGGGAACTGGCCATGACTATTGCCTTATGCGCTATGGGCAGACCAAACTATGCACAATTCGGTAACCGGGTTCATGCCGGCCGAAGCCATGTTTGGACAACAACCTTTTTGAGTCGGGACATTACCGACTTGTTCGTCTCCGACTAAAATCTAGGGGGCTGGATCATGTAGACATGTTCTTCAAGGTCGTCTTGAAGAAACGTGTTGTTGAGGTCGGGGGGGTGAAGCCTAGAATGGCTTCACCCCCCTCCCAAGGGGGTTAAGTTAGTGCGAGACCTAGAGAGAAAAACAAATAGAAAATTACACAAATGTGAGAGGGGAAAAATGCCATCCCTTATGTGCCCCATAAGGGGATTTTATAGCACATAATGTAACGGTAAATAATGACCATTACAAAAAAACAACCGTTACATTCTTGTCACATGCACATACAATTTATTTTGAGCACGAAACTACTCCCCAACAATGATTCTTTTCCATCTAAGAAACATTCGGTGGTTGTAGTTTAGTGATTAGAATTCCACATTGTGGCCGTGGAAACCTAGGCTCAACAAGAAATGAACTTGGCATTATACATTGATGTCCCAGGTACTTGATTCATATTACATTTAGAATATGTACATGAATTTGTGTGTGCCAATGCAAACAGCCATAATAATTAATTTCAACAAAAAAATCGAGTCAATGGTTAGAATTCCACATTGCCACGGTGGA
Source organism: Azolla caroliniana (assembly GCF_043228905.1). Classification (NCBI taxonomy): domain Eukaryota; kingdom Viridiplantae; phylum Streptophyta; class Polypodiopsida; order Salviniales; family Salviniaceae; genus Azolla; species Azolla caroliniana. Next base: position 12,949,830 of record NW_028230442.1, read on the forward strand.
GACTTGGGCTTGAATCCCATTAAGCACACCGAAATTCAGTCTATATTCACTTGTGAAAACTTTTGGATTTTGAATTAAGCAAGGTATGAAGTTGGCATATCATTGCTTTACATGTTCCACATAACACAATGATGTTGTGCAATCTTCGCTCAAATTTCATATAGAATGTGTGTTACCGGCCGGCAAGGAGTCCAAAATACGGAGTGAAGGAACTAATTAAGTATAGTTGTAATAAGCATAGTGTGGACGGACGGACTGGAAACGGTATGCCGTTCCAGATCCGGACGGATCCCGAATAGGTGCGAGAGGCACCGTTTTGTACTACGGGCCGGAAACCTATTTAAAGGCCCGGACCCCATTGTAATCACAGCGGATAATTAATAGAGCTTATGATGTTTATACTTCTGTCTTGATTTCCGTTCTGTAATCACTGTTATATCTTACGCGTGTAATTAACCAAAGCAATCTAATCGTGTAACCTACGTAAGTCGGTGTAATCGTTGAATCTTAATCCTATGCCGTAATCACCCTTTGGTGAAGTGTCTCCGTGACACCTTGTGTTAGGCCTTGTCCGGCTAAGAGAATAACACAGTTTTGGCGACCACGATTCCTGCTTTCTCGCGGCGAACGACGGTAATGGATGACTAGACCAACGCACGACTTGGTTACAGACCGAGCTCGACGCCTCGCCGAACGGCAAAGACGGCGTGAGACTTTCCAGCAAGCAGCGCAGGAAATTCGCTCGGATCGTTCGTTCTCCAACGAGATCCGGAGAGTCGCGGAGGAATCTCTCCGGTTACAGCAAACTCGCGACCAGGACGACGGAAGCAGTCTAAGTAGTCTCCGGGAAACCGAACGCCTCCTGGAGGCACTGGCAAGCGGAGAAAACGAGGCAGAAGCCTTTTCAGCCTACGAATCGGATTCCGGAGGGGGATACAGCGTGCACACGAACTACCGGAGCAGCAACGATACCCCCGGCGGCCCGGAGGACGACGGGTCGGATACCGTGCCGACTCCAGAACCGGAACCGCTCAACCAGGGCTATCCGGAACCGCAAACGGAAGCCGTCAACCCACCAACACTGGAAGTGGAAGAAGCAAAGCCACCAACACCAACGAAAGAGCCGGCAAAGGTACCGGAAGAAGAGCCGGTGAAGGAACCGGAACCGGAAAAAGCACCGGAAGTGGAACCGGAGAGAAAACCGGAAAGATATCAACGAACGCCACTAAACCGCGGCCTAATACTGGACGACGACATGTCGTTCCAATACTCAAAGTATCGCGATGATCCGGACGCGGAAGCGCATGTTGATGACTTCGAGCAGACATGGGAAGCAAATCACACGTCCCAGCGAATGACACCGGAGGAAGAAGAACGCTCGAAGATAGCGGAATTCGGAGTCACGTTGGAGGGACCAGCGACACGATGGCGGCGGTCGCAGGACCCGGCGACCATCACAACATTTGCAGAATGAAAAGCAAAATTCTTGCATTTTTTCCACAAGGAGGTCGACCAGACGACAATGGTGGGCCTGTTTTATACGATCCGACAGGAGGCAGGGGAAAGCATTCCCCAATTCGTCATCCGTTTCCAACGAATGCATAGCCAGCTTGCCCGTGCACCCCCGGAGGAGGAATTACGGACGATATTTTTAAACGCACTCCGGGAACCGTTACGCACGTTGTGTACGGTAATCGACTTTCGAGGATGCACCATCGACCAGGTCATTGACCGGGTCAGAGAAATGGAAAAGACAAGCTCATGGCTTACGCTGGGAACACTGCAACGGGCGTTACCCACCGAGGAAGATCTCCGGTTCCGGCAGGCAATTCAATGCACAATCTGCTTGAATGCCGGACACTCGGCCGTAGAGTGCACCATGCGCACTCAGTGTGTGATTTGTCAATCCAAGAGTCATACAACGGACCGGTGCGAGTACAACCTGTTAAATCGACAAGCACCACCCGTCCGACGGATGGAGCCAAGAAGCAGCCGAGACGAAGATGACGATCGTTGGCAAAGAGTGAACCGGTACCCACCGGCACAGGATGTCCGGTACGGAGACAGGCAAGAGAATGATGGCCGGTACGGGAATCGGCGTGATAACTACGACCGGTATGAGCGATCGGACCGTTATCGGGAGCCTAACAGACGACACGAGCAATACGACAGAGACCATTCCCCGGGTTACCGAAGGCACCAGGAGGACTACGGCCGATTTTATGATCTACCACGACCGGACTACCGAAATAAAAACAAGAATAATAAGAAACGTAATTTCAAGAAAGGTGGTCACACTAGGGACCCAGAACATGGAGCCCCAAGGAGCCAACCGGCACAGAACGCACCACTCACTACGGGAACGACTCCGGCTACCAGCAATGCTGAATCCAGCAATACCCGTAAAGAGTACTGCTACTACTGCAGGCAGGAAGGCCACTACAGTAACCAGTGCCCGGTAAAGAGCTACGAGAAACGACCAGCAGTTAATATGGTGGTTCCGGAAGTGGCGGATTTACAGCAAGTAACCACACGGTCGAAAGGCATGGCCAAAGAGTGGGAAACACAAGAGGCTATACGAAAACAGGCGACGGAATGGGTGAAGGAAGGCAATGAAAGGAACGTCGCGGATACGGAACGGCAAAAGGCGAATACCATAGGAAGTCCCGGCAGTAGCCACCCAGAAAACGAGACATGGCAAGCACTGCAAGAATGTCAGATCACGTTACCATTAGGAAGACTCTTGCAGCTTGTGCCACGATTCACAGAAGGACTAAAAACGGTCATGACAGACGGTATAGCCCAACCGGCACCAGTCCTCTTCTCGAATACGGAGGAGGGACCGACGGTGGTGGACACTAGTAGTCCGGTGATCACAGCTATTGTCAAAGGGCACGAACTTCCCGGCACAGTAATCGATGGAGGTTCCGGAGTGAACGTAATAAGCCTCCGTACGTGTGATGCCTTGGGTATACATGAATGGGAGCCATGCCCGTTCTGGCTACGGATGGCGGATACGAGCTCGGTACGGCCGACGGGCTTAATACGGAAATTGGAAGTCACCATAGGAGGTCACACATTTCACATCTCGGCTGTAGTGCTGCAGCTACAGGCGCAAGGCGCGTACCCTCTGTTGCTGGGCAGACCATGGTTGAAAACAGCACACATCAAGCAAAATTGGCGAAAAAATATGATTACCTTCCGACGCGGAAAAGCCAAGGTCCGGGTACCGACACAACCACGGACAAGCAATGGTAAGGAATGCACACCGCTGTATGCGGAATGTGTGAACATGCTTGAAGGATTGGCAGACGACGAAGAAGCCCAGTACTTGGAGGAACACCCGAAGATCGTACCACTCTTCGAGATTGACGTAGCTGAAGCCGTAGCCCCATACTTGCCGCAGCGGGACGACACCGAAGCCGAACCAGACAAAGATGCGATTCGGGAATTAAGGCAAGCACAGGAAGCGTTGGAACGGGAAATGGCCGTTTCCCAACGGGTAAAAGCATCCCAGCTCGACGAAGTGAACCTAGGAAGCAAGGACAAATCAAAGCCGGTACACATCGCCAAAGAAATGAAGCCGGAAGATAAAGCGGCGATGATCAAACTTCTCACGGAGTTTGGCGACGTATTCGCCTGGTCATACGAAGACATGCGAGGGCTGGACCCTCAATTATATCAGCATCAGATCCACTTAGGCAAGGACGCGAAACCAGTGGCGCAAAGACGATACCGAATGAACCCCAACTACGCCGCCAAAGTGAAGGAGGAAATCGACAAACTCCTAAGAGTGGGCTTCATCCGGCCGGTAAAGAAAGCGACGTGGCTGAGCCCCATCGTCGTCGTCCCCAAGAAGAACGGTAAAATCCGTGTGTGTGTAGATTACAGGAAACTAAATGCCGCCACAATTACGGATGCATTCCCTCTTCCGTTCACGGACGGAGTACTGGATGCCGTCGCCGGCCATGAAGTTTATAGCTTTCTAGACGGGTTCAGTGGTTACAATCAAATCCGGATGCACCCGGACGACCAGGAGAAGACAGCGTTCGTCACCGAATGGGGGGTGTTTGTGGCCGAAGTCATGATGTTCGGCCTAAAAACGGCACCAGCAACTTTCCAGCGAATCATCATGGAGATCTTCGGCGAATACATTCCTGCCTTCATGCAAGGTTTCTTGGATGATTTTGCAGTCTATAGCCGGGGAAAAGACCATTTGCAGCACCTACGGTTATGCCTTGAAAAGTGTAGGTTATACCGGCTAAGCTTAAACCCAGCGAAATGCATCTTTGGAGTTTCAAGTGGAATATTGCTGGGACACATTGTGAGTAAGGAGGGCATTGCGGTCGACCCGGACAAAGTAAACGCCATACTAGGGGCACCGGCACCGAAAACAGCCAAAGCACTAAGCCGATTCTTAGGACAGATCCGGTGGCACAGCCGGATGCTCCGTCACTTGGCTGATTTGGCTACACCATTACACACCGCGGTACATCGGACACCGTTCCAATGGACGGATACGGAGGATAAGGCATACAATGCCCTGAAGGTACTTTTGTCGCAAGCACCCGTCGTGCAGCCTCCGGATTGGAGCAAGGAATTTCATGTGTTCGTGGACGCTTCCGACATCGCTATTGGCAGCGCCTTAATGCAACTTACGAAGCCCAAATGGTACCGGCCGGTATATTACGCCAGCCGGAAGCTGTCCCAAGCGGAGAAGAACTATTCAACGACAGAACGGGAGGCCCTGGGCATGATCTACAGTGTAACAAAGTTTCGTCATTACCTATTGGGAAGGAAGTTCTCCTTCCATGTGGATCACTCGGCGCTCCTGTACTTAGTATCCAAGGCGTCCTTGACCGGTAAGTTGGCCCGTTGGACCTTGCTGTTGCAGGAATTCGAATTCGAGATCTTCCACCGCCCCGGTATCCAGCATGCCGTAGCAGACTACCTGAGCCGGTTAGAGTCCGGAGAAGCAGGCGACGGAGTAGCGGATGAATTCCCGGACGCAGAGTTATTCCGTATCACCCCGGAAACGGCAGCAGACGACACGGTGGCATCAGAAGATAGGTGGCTGACGAACATGCACCAGTTCCTAAGCACGGGCTTGCCACCGGAGGAAATGAACCGGGACGAGAGGAAACGACTGGCGGTGCAGAGCCGCAATTTCTGTCTGTTACGGGACACTCTCTACCACAAAGGAGCAGATGGAATATGGAGACGGGCAGTCCGTAGTGACGAGAAAGAAGTAATCTTACGGGAAGCACACTGTGGGGTTGCCGGAGGACACTATGCCGGGGAAGCGACGGCAAGGAAAGTATGGCAGAGCGGCTTGTGGTGGCCCACGACGTTAAAAGACGCCGTCAAGTATGCTAAGGAATGTGACCTATGCCAACGAATGGGCCAGCCTACGGAGAAAGCACGGATGCCACACCAACCGGTACTTCCACTAGAGCCATTCCAGAAGTGGGGGTTGGATTTTGTCGGACCGTTCAAGCCACCGGCAATGAGAACGGGTAATCGTTATGTCATCGTGGCAACGGATTATTGCACTAAATGGGTGGAAGCTAAGGCCCTGAGAGACAACACCGCGTCATCCACAGCAAAATTCCTGTACGAAAACATTTGGTGCCGATATGGATGTCCGATTGAATTAATCAGCGACCAAGGAGGCCACTTCCTCGGCCAGGTAGTGGAAAGCTTAACAACGTTCTATGCCGTGGTCCATAAACGAAGCATACCGTATTACCCACAGGCGAACGGGTTAGCAGAGTCCACCAACAAAACGCTGCAGAACATTCTCCGCAAAATTGTCAATGAAAACCGGACGGACTGGGACACAAAGCTCCATAGTGCGCTATGGGCGTACCGAACGGCATACAAAACAAGTATCCGGACAACGCCGTTCCGGCTAGCATTCGGCTTAGAAGCGGTCATGCCGGTCGAGTTTCAGGTACCAAGCTTACGGATCCAACTACGGGAACGGCTGAATGAAAAGAAGTCGGAGGAAATGCGGCTAGCAGCACTATGCGAACTGGAGGAGCAACGGCTGGCCAGCATCCTCCACATGGAACTGGAGCAACGACGACGGAAAGCGTTCGTTGACCATCACCGGAAAGGTAACGAAAAGATGTTCGAAATCGGAAAGCCAGTTCTAGTATTCCAAACGAGGATGGGCAAGATGCCGGGGAAACTCCGGTTCAGATGGACAGGCCCGTATTGGCGGACACGGGAATACAACGGGTCCTATCAGATAGGGACACTTGCCGGTGAAGTACTAGGCAAGTGGGTGAACGGATTTCGACTAAAGCCCTATAAAGGACCGATGCCAAAGAACCCGTTTATGCAGCTCACCGGCACTACACCGGGAACCTGTCCGGGATCGGTACGGATCGGTCCGGAAGAAAAAGACGACGGGGAACCAGTAGCAGAGGCGAAGGAACACACGGCAACCCGTAAGGAAAACGGTAAGGGTCCGAAGGAAAATCGAGGTATGAACGGGTGTGAAAGCAAGGCGCGAAAAGGTACGTAGTGGGCATTTAAGAGCCGCCACGTACTTAATACTAAATCGGTACACGACGTGCGCATGCTCGAAAAAAGGCGCCAAGACGCACAGAGAAAAAGAAGAGCGCATGGAGACCTTCTTTTTTCGCGAGCCAAGAAGCACAGAAGCACCAAGGCAGTGGAAGCTGAGCAAACGCGAACCTGCACGCAGAGAACCCCCGCGCTCAGAACGCTCTCTCTCTCGCTCTCACTCTCATCACCACTCTACTTCGCCATCTTCCCTCGACCTAGAAGCAGACATGGAACCACAAACGCTGTCGGAAGCGGCCAGGAAATGGTTCAGGCAACACGGACTGGAGGGGTTCTTGGCCATCATGGAGGCACCGCCGCACAGAGAAGCCGACCGGGTCATCAAGGAGCTCGCCACAGAGGCCATCACCGAGGAAGCGATCCGCGCGCTAACAGGCCTTCCGGAGGGAGGAATCTTTCAGATCGATAACCCAACCTCGGAGCAACTCATCCGATATTTCGGTGAGTACTCTGTTGCCGGCAAAGGCTATCGGACGCAGGGCGGCGAAGATCCGCTATTCAGGGAGATAGCTCGAGTGCTCCATGAGTACGGTCACGTGTACCCCCGACCCCCTGTCATGCCAAAAAATCGGGCAGGGATGATCATAGCCACCTATGAAGGGATCAAGGTGGACTGGCCGGTGTTGATTGCAGACGGTTTGTGCACGGCAATCGATATGGTACGAGGAAAGGACGGCAAGGAGGGCCGGAAGCTGTGGCACGCCGTAGCTCAGTGGATAACATTGCTCGTGCCGCCGGTCGAGACCGTCCAGCCAAAGAAGCGGCCAAGAGTATCGGAAGGAAGCACCTCGAAGCCGGCGTCCAAACGACAGCAGCTGCTGGCGTCAAAGGCGACGAAAGGGAAGAAACGGGTCCCAGAACCGGAGGAGGTGTCACCGGTCCCACCCGTCAAGATAACCATACGGAGACCGGGACAGAAGGAACCGGAACCCTTGACGGCACAGAAACATGCCGTGACACAGGAAGAGGAAACGGAGGAGCCAGAAGAGCACCTCCAACGACGGTCAAGAAGTAGGACCGCCGAGACAGGAGGGGAGCGGTCATACCCGCGAGAGGCAGAAACGCCCCCAACTCAACCTGAGCAAACCACAAGGGAGGACCCGGAACCGGTGCGTAGGGAACCGGTCTTGGCGACTTCTATAGAAGAAGTCATTCCAACGGCTCCGGAGACGGCGAGAACCGGAACTCAACAGCCGGCGAGCCCAGCCAGCACACACGGCGGCCAAGGAGTAGAACCAGAACGGCATATGCAGGCACTTAGGCCAGACAATTCCACAGGGAATGAGCCGACCCGACCAGTACAGCAACAAGGCACCAGTAGCATGTGGCTACGGTGGGTAGGCGAGCAAATCGCCGGAGCGGTCGAGTATATAGAGGCGGAAGAGAGAGCGCACCAGGAACGGTTGCTCGTCACAACCGTAGATCTAGAGACGGCCCGGTCCAGAATCCGGAGCCTTGAACAAGACTTGGACAGGGTCACAAGGGAAATGGCTCAAGTGGCTTTGACAACACAAGTCCAAGCACCGGTGACTCCGGGCAATGTACAGAATAAAGCGGCAGATCAACCTGTACATAGCAATCAGACCCCGGCAACGGAAACCGTTCCGGAGAGAAATGCGGCACAAGCCCAAGAGCTTGCGGATTTAAAGGATGAGCTAGTTGCCCAAGAAGCGCTGAGGAGCCGCGAAAGAGAATTGAAGACGGCAGCGGAGGCAGAACTCAAAAAGACTGCTGAGAATCTACGCCGGGCCGAGGAGAGCTTACGGAAAGGCCACCAAGCGTACGACCGGCTCAAGGAGGAGAAGGAGAAAATGCTGCAAGAGAAGGAGAGGCTCCGGAGGAACGCCGAAACAGAAGTAGAGCGCCTGAAAGAGGAACTCCGGCAGGTAAAGGACCGGGAGGACCGGAACCATCGCCAGATCAACGGCAAGCTCAAACAAAAAACGGAGGAATTTGAGCAATTGCACCGGGAGTATAAACGGTTGCAAACGGAGCACAAGGAACGGACGGATGAGCTCCGGCAAGCAGTTGATCGGACCGCAACCGCATTTGCCAAGGAACAAGCGGAAAACAGAAGACGGTTGGAAGAGGCGGAGAAGGTTCGGACAGAGCTCCTCAGGCAACAGCAGGCGGAAAAAGAAAGAGCGGCGGAGGTACTGCAGAGGCTGCAAACGACATACCAAGGGCAGCTGACGCGCTACAGGGAGCAGGCGGAGGATACGGCAAATCTCATCAAGCAGTTGAAGGAGGAGCGACAAGTGGTGGAAAGCAGAGCACAAATGGGAGCAAGTCGCATCCAGGATATAATGCGGGCCTGGTTGAACCAGACCAAGAGCTTGATTGACAACGGTTCCGTCAAATGGTGGACCAAGTGGGCCACGAACGCGGCGGAACTCCAATTGCTCCGGGCTGACGTAGAGAACCGGCGGAAGGAGGGAGATGATTGCTATATGCTGAATTCTGAAGACTTCACCGGCATAAGAGATGAGCTGGCCGAAGACTTTCAAGCCTTGGCGGAGGACCAACTAGAGCAAGTCCGGCAACTTGTAGCTCAGCTGGACGACGACAGGCTGGAGGCGCAGATCCAGTTTGAAAGTTACGAGAGGTCCCGGATCCGGGGAGAGAAAGAACGAGAACCGGTTACGGTCAACCTCAGTGATGAGGAACCGCTACTGGAAGGAGACCGGACCGGAAGCAGTCAAACGGAGATGCCGGAGTCAGAGAGACAAACGGAGCAGCCGGAGTCAGTGAAACAAACGGAGCAGCAGCAGCAAGCAGAACAGCCGGAGCAGCCTCAATCCCAACCGCAACCACAGCAGCAGCAGCAAGCACAGCCGCAACAACCACAACAAGAAGAACAAGTGGAAATTCTTGAACAAAGTATTTTGGACAATTTGGGTGAACAATGAAGGGGCCGAGAAGGGTTCGACGTACAAGGTACTGTCCCACGGGCGTGCCATGTGTTACCGGCCGGCAAGGAGTCCAAAATACGGAGTGAAGGAACTAATTAAGTATAGTTGTAATAAGCATAGTGTGGACGGACGGACTGGAAACGGTATGCCGTTCCAGATCCGGACGGATCCCGAATAGGTGCGAGAGGCACCGTTTTGTACTACGGGCCGGAAACCTATTTAAAGGCCCGGACCCCATTGTAATCACAGCGGATAATTAATAGAGCTTATGATGTTTATACTTCTGTCTTGATTTCCGTTCTGTAATCACTGTTATATCTTACGCGTGTAATTAACCAAAGCAATCTAATCGTGTAACCTACGTAAGTCGGTGTAATCGTTGAATCTTAATCCTATGCTGTAATCACCCTTTGGTGAAGTGTCTCCGTGACACCTTGTGTTAGGCCTTGTCCGGCTAAGAGAATAACAATGTGGACATGAATTTCTCCATTCCTTTATGGAGACCTCACTCATGTATCATATAGATTGTGTACATAAATTTATTCACGTGAGAGAGGGAGTCAAGACTTACTAATTAGAATTCCATATTTGTGGATGCCTTTATGGAAACTTGCCTCATATCTTATATAGAGTGTATATATGAATTTATGAATGCAACATGGGAACTCAGTACTCAATGGTTAGAGCTCCATGTTACGATTGTGGAGATTTTGTTCCAATTTAAAATGACAAATTCCATGGTTAAAGTTAAGTGGTTAGAATTCCATGTTATGGTCGTGGAGACCTAGGCTCGAAACCCAACAACCACACTATACATTCTAGTGAAAAATTTTAGACTCCCAATGGATGCGAGATACTAAGCTACTTGCAAATCCCAAGAATCGTAACAACTTATTTTGAGCACGAAATTAGTCCCCAACAATGATTAATTTCAATTTAAGAACATTCGGTAGTTGTAGTTTAGTACACGTTGTGGTCGTGGAGACCTACGCTCAACAAGAAATGAACTTTGCATTATACATTGATGTTGTAGGTACTTGACTCATATTACGTATAGAATGTGTACATGAATTTGTGTGTGCAAATTCAAACAACCATAATAATTAATTTGAGCAAAAAAATCGAGTAAATGGTTAGAATTCCACGTTGTCACGGTGGAGACTTGGGCTTGAATCCCATTAAGCACACCGAAATTCAGCCTCTATTCACTTCTAAAAACTTTTGGATTTTGAATTAAGTAGGGTATGAAGTTGGCATATCATTGCTTTACATGTTGCACATTACACAATGATGTTGAGCAATCTTCGCTTGGATTTCATATAGAATGTGCACATGAATTTGTCGATGGCTTTATGGAGACCTGGCTCATTTGTCATATAGATTGGTTAGAATTCCACGTTGTGGCCGTGGAGACCTACGCTCAATAAGAAATGAACTTTGCATTATACATTGATGTCACAGGTACTTCACTCATAAATTATGTATAGAATGTGTACATAAATTTGTGTGTGCAAATGCAAACAACCATAATAATTAATTTGAGCAAAAAAATCGAGTCAATGGTTAGAATTCCACGTTGTCACGGTGGAGACTTGGGCTTGAATTCTATTAAGCACAAAGAAATTCAGTTTATATTGACTTGTGAGAATTGTTGGATTTTGAATTGGGAAGGTATGAAGTTGGCATATCATTGCTTTACATGTTCTACATTACACAATGATGTTGTGCAATCTTCTCTCAGATTTCATATAGAACATGCACATGAATTTGTCCATGGCTTCATGGAGACCTGGTTTATATATCATATAGATTGTGTACGTGAATTTATTCGCATGAGAGAGGAAGTTCCAATTTGATATGACAAACTCCGTGATTGTAGTTTAGTGGTTAGAATTCCACATTATTGCTGGGGAGACCTGGGCTCAAATCCCAGTAACCATACTATACATTCTTGTGAAAATTCTTAAGACTCCCTATGGATGCGAGATAGTAAGCTACCTGCAAAGTAACCATACTATACATTCTTGTGAAAATTCTTAAGACTCCCTATGGATGCGAGATAGTAAGCTACCTGCAAATCCCAAGAACTGTAACAATTTATTTTGAGCAAGAAACTAGTCCCCAACAATGACCCTTTTCAATTAAAGAACATTCTGTAGTTGTAGTTTAGTGGTTAGAATTCTACATTGTGGCTGTGGAGACCTACGCTCAATAAGAAATGAACTTTGCATTATACATTGATGTCGCAGGTACTTGACTCGTATTATGTATAAAATGTGTACATGAATTTGTGTGTGCAAATTCAAACAACCATAATAATTAATTTGAGCAAAAAAATCGAGTCAATGGTTAGGATTCCACGTTGTCACAGTGGAGACTTGGGCTTGACGCCCATTAAGCACACCGAAATTCAATCTATATTCACTTGTGAAAACATTTGGATTTTGAGTTAAGCAGGGTATGAAGTTGGCATATCATTCCTTTACATGTTCTACATTACACAACGATGTTGTGCAATCTTCGCTCAAATTTCATATAGAATGTGCACATGAATTTGTCCATAGCTTTATGGAGACCTGGCTTATATATCATATAGATTGTGTACATGAATTTATTCACATGAGAAAGGTAGTTCCAATTAAATATGGCAAACTCTGTGGTTGGAATTTAGTGGTTAGAATTCCACGTTGATGTCAGGGTGACCTTGGCTCTAATCCTAGGAACCACACTATATAGTCTTGTGAAAATTCTTAGACTCCCAATGGATGCGAGATAGTAAGCTACTTGCAAATCTCAAGAACTATAAAAATTTATTTTGAGGACGAAACTAGTGCCCCACAATGACTCTTTTCAATTTAAGAACATTCGGTAGTTGTAGTTTACTAGTTAGAATTGCACGTTGTGGCCGTGGAGATATATGCTCAACAAGAAATGAACTTGGCATTATACATTTGTGTCGCAGGTACTTGACTCATATTACGTATAGAATGTGTTAATGAATATGTGTGTGCAAATGCAAACAACCATAATAATTAATATTCGAGTCAATGGTTAGAATTCATGGTCGTAGCGATGGAGACTGGGGCTTGAATTCTATTAAGCACACCGAAATTCAATCTATATTGACTTGTGAAAACTGTTGGATTTTGGATTGGGTATGGTATGAAGTTGGCATATCATTGCTTTACATGTTGCACATTACACAATGATGTTGTGCAATCTTCGCTCAGATTTCATGTAGAATGTGCACATGAATTTGTCCATTGCTTTATGAAGACTTGGCTCATATATTATATAAATTGCCTACATGAATTTATTCACGTGAGAGAGGAAGTCAAGACTTAGTCATTAGAATTCCATATTTGTGGATGCCTTTATAGAGACTTGCCTCATATGTTATATAGAGTGTATATATGAATTTATGAATGCAACCTGCGAACTGAGTACTCAGTGGTTAGAACTCCATGTTGCGGTTGTGGAGATTTAATTCCAATTAAATATGACAAACTTTGTGGTTGTAGTTTAGTGGTTAGAATTCCACGTTGTGGCCGTGGAGACCTGGGCTCGAATCCCAGCAACCACACTATAAAGTCTTGTGAAGATTCTTAGACTCCCAATGGATGCGAGACATGAAGCTAGCTCCAAATCCCAAGAATCGTAACAATTTATTTTGAGGACAAAACTACTCCCCAACAATGATTCTTTATCATCTAAGAACATTAAATGGTTCTAGTTTAGTGTTTAGAATTCCACGTTGTGGTCGTAGAAACCTAGGCTTGACAAGAAATGAACTTGGCATTATACATTGATGGCGCAGGTACTTGACTCATATCACGTATAGAATGTGTACATGTATATGTGTGTGCATATGCAAACAACCATAATAATTAATTTGAGCAAAAAAAATCGAGTCAATGGTTTGAATTCCACGTCATCGTGGTGGAGACTTGGGCTTGAATCCCATAAAGCACACTGAAATTTAGTATATATTCACTTGTGAAAATGGTTGGATTTTTAATTGGGCGGGGTATGAAGTTGGCATATCATTGTTTTACATGTTGCACATAACACAATGATGTCCTACAATGTTGGCTCAGATTTTATATAGAATGTGCACATGAACTTGTCCATTGCTTTATGGAGACTTGGCTCATATATTATGTATATAGATTGCGTACATGAATTTATTCACGTGAAAGACGAAGTCAAGATTTAGTGATTAGAATTCCATATTTGTGGATGCCTTTATCAAGACTTGCCTCATATGTTATATAGAGTGTATATATGACTTTCTGAAGGCAAAATGTGAATTCATTTGTTAGAAGTCCATGTTGTGGTTGTGGGGATTTAGTTCCAATAAAATATGCCTTTGTGGTTGTAGTTTAGTGGTTAGAATTCCACGTTGTGGCCGTGGAGACCTGGGCTCGAATCTCAGCAACCACACCATATATACTTGCGAAAATTCTTAGACTCCAAATGGATGCGAGTTAGCAACAAATCCCATGAACCGTAACAATTTATTTTAAGCATGAAACTAGTCCCCAACAATGATTCTTTTCCATCAAAAAACGCTCAGTGTTTGTAGTTTAGTGGTTAGAATTCCATGTTGTGGCCGTGGAGACTTGGGCTCGAATCCCAGCAACCACACGTTACATTATTGTGAAAATTCTTAGACTCCCAATGAATGCAAGAAATGAACTGGGCATTATACATTTATGGCGTAGGTACTTGACTCAGGAACCACACCATATATACTTGCGAAAATTCTTAGACTCCAAATGGATGCGAGTTAGGGCAAATCCGATGAACCGTAACAATTTATTTTAAGCATGAAGCTAGTCCCCAACAATGATTCTTTTCCATCTAAAAACATTCAGTGGTTGTAGTTTAGTGGTTAGAATTCCACGTTGTGGCCGTCGAGACCTGGGCTCAAATCCCAACAACCACACGTTACATTCTTGTGAAAATTCTTAAACTCCCAATGAATGCAAGAAATGAACTTGGCATTATACATTGATGGCGCAGGTACTTGACTCATATCACGTATAGAATGTGTACATGAATATGTGTGCGCATATGCAAACAACCATAATAATTAATTTGAGCAAAAAAAATCGAGTCAATGGTTTGAATTCCACGTCGTCGTGGTGGAGACTTGGGCTTGAATCCCATTAAGCACACTGAAATTTAGTATATATTCACTTGTGAAAACTGTTGGATTTTTAATTGGGCAGGGTATGAAGTTGGCATATCATTGCTTTACATGTTGCACATAACACAATGATGTTGTGCAATGTTGGCTCAGATTTTATATAGAATTTGCACATGAATTTGTCCATGTCTTTATAGAGACTTGGCTCATATATTATATAGATTGCGTACATGAATTATTCACGTGAGAGAGGAAGTCAAGACTTAGTGATTAGAATTCCATATTTGTGGATGCCTTTATAGAGACTCGCCTCATATGTTATATAGAGTGTATGTATGAAGGCAACATGCGAATTCAGTGGTTAGAACTCCATGATACGGTTGTGGAGATTTTGTTCCAATTAAATATGACAAACTTCATGGTTGTAGTTTAGTGGTTAGAATTCCACGTTGTGGTCGTGGAGACCTAGGCTCGAGTCTCAACAACCACACCATATATACTTATGAAAATTCTTAGACTTCCAATGGATGCAAGATATGAAGCTAGGTTCAAATCCCAAGAACCATAACAATTTATTTTGAGCAGAAAGTAGTCCCCAACAATGAGTTTTTTCCATCTAAGAACATTCGGTGGTTGTAGTTTAGTGGTTAGAATTGCATGTTATGTCCGTTGAGACGTACGCTTGACAAGAAATGAACTTTACATTATACATTGATGTCGCAAGTACTTGACTCATATTACGTATTGAATGTGTGTGTACATGTATTTGTGTGCGCAAATGCAAACAACCATAATAATTAATTTGAGCAAAAAAATCCAGTCAATGGTTAGAATTCCACGTTGTCACAGTGGACACTTGGGCTTGAATCCCATTAAGCACACCAAAATTCACTTTATATTCACTTGTGACAACTGTTGGATTTTGAATTGGACAGGGTATGATGTTGGCATATCATGGCTTTACATGTTCCACATTACGCAATGATGTTGTGCAATCTTGCTTCATATTTCATATAAAATGTTCCCATGAATTTGTCCATGGCTTTATGGAAACTTGGCCCTTGTATCATATAGATTGTGCACATGAATTTATTCACGTTGTCATGAAGGATTCCGGCCATATGAGGAAACGAAGCCAGATGTGTGTGAATGCGGTTGTGGACAAGTGCACATCTTTTGTACAAACTTATGTAAATAGCATAGTAATCATAGGGTTTTGGTGATTACTAGAAAAGAACGATTCGATAGGTACTTTAGTACCACACGGATGAGAAAATCGAGTGGAGATCTGTGAGAAAATCGGGCTTCCCTTGTGTTATAAAACGAGAGGCCTTGAATTGTTTTGGGGATTCGGGATTTGGGAGGAGGAAGCTCGTTTGAGTGCCAAAGCTCTCTGTCCTCTCTCGGTACTATGCTCTATAATGGGGAACAAAAGGGGAATCCTCTGCTCGCGTTTGAAGCCCACGTGCCTCCGACCAAAGGATCATCATTCTTTGTGTGGCGATGTCTGTTGAGCTTAGAGCTCCTTCCCCGACTGCACTCGGTTGTACTCACTGTGTGTTCTACACCTAATCGAATTGTGACTCGTTGTTCTAACTCTGTGTTCTTTCCTCATCTTTCTTGTTCTATTATGTTATGTTTGGTTCTATGTCTGTTTGGGTCCAAGCGACCTTAGGATCTTCCGAGGTCGCGTGCAAGTGGAGACAGTCGGTTGGCTCCACTTCCCTTTTTCTTCCTCTTTGTTCAACTCCTTGGTTCAAGTCCCCCGTGGTCCTGCCCCATTTCTAGGCATACGCGCGGACTCCATTGTTGCATGAGTTTGAGATGATGATTCCATTTAATGGTGTTCCTATAAAACTCAATCAACTCATATCAATCACTCAAATAGCACATATAGTTCCTTCTTTGCTATAAGATGTTATATAGAATTGAATTAGATTACTAAAAATCACCCATAGAATTTCCTGATTTAATCAGCACATGAAGGTCATCATGCATCAAAAGATTAAAGAGAGACCATATGTCTTAACGCATGACAAGGAAAGATACACTACACTACTGAATTAGGCGAACACAATAGATAGATTTCATGGACACATTCTACAATTACATGATCCAAATATCTTATTATAAATCCATTAAAATGACATTTCTGACTGACAATATCAATCCATTGTCCATATAGTTAAAAACAAAAACCAATTAAACACCACATTTCTATCTGATAATATCAACCCATTATCTAAGTTGCATGAAAAAAATCATGAACTTGCATTTATTGATTGTGTACAATCCTGAACATTGATTTGCCATCACAAACATCCCAAATTTCAATTAACGTATGCAAATGGCCACCAAATGAAATAGCAAGGCATCATTTTTGCATAAAACGGATTGCTTTCTTTTTTCTGATCAAGGTGAAGGAAAGCCAACGAAGATAGTGGATGTTGGATGTGGTATTGGTGGTAGCGTGGAAGTATGGAGTTGAGGTAGTAGGCATTACTCTCAATCCAAAGCAGGCTCGGAGAGCAACTGAGATTTCTGCATCAGTAGGTTTATCCAACAAGGTATAACACATAATGTCATCTTAAATACACTTATATCTTGATACTGTGTGACTTCTACTGAAGACCATATCTTATAATGAGATCATATAATTATCTATGTTAGAATTCATGTTTTCTGGCTATGGATATTTCAGCTATCTTGGATAGTTTCTAAATATCTGG
Source organism: Azolla caroliniana (assembly GCF_043228905.1). Classification (NCBI taxonomy): domain Eukaryota; kingdom Viridiplantae; phylum Streptophyta; class Polypodiopsida; order Salviniales; family Salviniaceae; genus Azolla; species Azolla caroliniana. Next base: position 12,967,217 of record NW_028230442.1, read on the forward strand.
TTCTAGAACGTGCTGCTATTTTATTATTTCTCAGTGTAAATTCATGCTTTTGGTTGTGGATATGCTAGATGAGTAGCTTAACTTCCAAATTTTTGGTCTTAGACCTTTCCTATGAGCCATTTTTTTTAATATTATTTTATGTCCATGTTCTTTTTAACTATTTTCACAAAGGATCCTCTATGGATCAGCTTCTTAGATGAATTATGGTTGTTAGACCATGGAAGTTTGAGGTGATAACATGTCTATAACAGGTTAGAACTCATGAATTTTAGTTGTGGATATTTAAGCTATGTAAATCAATTTCCAAATTTCGGGTTCCAAATCTTTCTTATGACCTACATGAAGAGAATAGAAAGAGTGCCATCCCTACTCATAGAATGAATCTCACTTTAGGAGGAGCTTCCTATGGCACTATAATAAAAGAAGAAGAATGAATTATCAGACCACAAGAAGAAGTATTCAAACTTGTTTATGATAAGCCTCCTCTTCCACCCCATCAGAATAAGAGGATTAACACCAAAGTTCATTCCTAGACAAAAAGCATTAGCTAAAAAATTATCATGTGATTTCCCAATTGCTGATTTGCAATTGAATCTTGCACCACCAACTATTGAACACCCTGTTACTTGAGAATCTACTATCAAAACACTGAACATTAAGACGAGAAAAGTAACCTTGAAGCTTGAAAGCTCACATACATCTAAAATAGATGATACATCCTCATCTATATCAAGTTTACCTTGGGAATCTTTCCAAAAGCAGGTGGTCCTTTAGAAAGAGTAAAGGATCACATCATGGATATGTACACACAATCTCACGAAAACCTAACAAATCAGAGTGTATCTCAGGTAGTATTGAGTACAGAATATACATCCATCCTAGCATATCTTAAGGAAATCATTCAAATACATTGTTTCCTCCTTCAATAATAATATTCTAGAATATTGCCAAGATACAAAACTTATATGTGAGAGAGAGGGTGTTTGATCCATAGCTGTGTTATAGCAGCAACAGTAAGAGGTTGAGGTAGAAGTGTGGAGTGGAGTATGGAGGTATAATTTGTGAGGAAGATAGAATGATAGGAAGAGGGATGAAGTGGTTGTTAGCCTATTGCCACCTCCACAATGCACTTCCTCTTCAAATTTCTTGCACAGATGAGTTGGTAACAGAGGGATGAGTTTTAATTTTTAAAATTAAAACTTGAAAGTGACCACTGAGAAGTTAGAACGTAGAGACTAGTGTGAAAAACTAGGGCCCAAGGGCTAGCAGTATATATGAACCTATAAATTGAACCACATATATAAGGAATTGATAAACCGATAAACCGTCAAATTCAAAACCGAACCGAACCAAAACCAAACCGACCTAACACTTTTTAAACCAAACCAAACTATCTATTTATATTTGAATCGATAAACCGTTAATCCATGGTTTAATGCTTCGGTTCGGTTTGAGCCGAAACCGTGCCCATTGCTAACCATAGGGGAAGATATAGCCCGATGTTGACTTTTGATTCTCTGAGTTGGTGTAGCCTTCAACTTCGGTCGGATTTGCTGATCTGAAAGTCAATTGTGCATCTTTGGTTCCTCTTAGGTACTTAAAGATGTGCTTGAAGGCCTCCCAATGCTTCCATCTTGGGTTTGACATGTACCAGCTGAAGACCTCTACGGCATATGCAAGGTCGGGTCGAGTCGTCATCATTGCGTAGATGATACTTCCTACAACCAATGTGTAGGGTATCTTTCCATTAAGCTCTTTCTCCTCATTCGTTGAAGGAGAGTATTTGTTCGATAGTCGGATCAACTTCAGAAGCGGTATTGGTGCTGGCTTGGATTTTTCCATGTTGAAGCACCCCAACACCTTTCATATGCAGTGAGACTGGGAGAGTCGAAGAGTCTTTTTCTTCTGATTTTTCTCTATCCTCATGCCCAGTATATGTCGGGCTTGTCCAAGTTCCTTCATCGCAAACTTGTTGTGTTTAACATATTTAACGTTTAAATACGTACAATACCTCATCATTTGTATAGTACGTACTATACCTCAATGTTGTTCAATCAAATATCATGTACATTTGTCCAATACGCTATTTAACATATTTATAAAAAAACAGGTATAATACGTATTTATAAAGAAAATGTAAGTAAACCCCAACAAAAAGCAAAAGAAAAAAAAGATTTGAGTGAAAAAGAAGCCAAAGGAAGGAAGAAAGAATAGAAGAGACGACGATGAAGAAGATGAAGAAGAAGAAGAAGAAGAGAGAAAAGAAGACATAAACTTGTCCTGACTTTGAGTGTGATAATCGCCGAACATAGAAGAAGAAGAAGAAGAAGAAGAAAACGAAGAAAAGAGAAACTTATCATGTGTGATAATTGTAGACGATTCCTCAATCTATGAAGGCATAATTGTAAATAATTACAATTTGAAGTAGAACATCGTGATACACACTTACATTGATTAATAGAATAAGGGAATGTCGACATCCATATTACTACAAGTAGTTTAGGATGTGAAATGTTCAAATGTCTTATGTGCATTTTAGGATGTAGAACTATACTGTACATCACAAAATTGGGTAAACATAGATGTTTTTTATAATATTATAGATATTTTTAAGAAAGGTAAATAATTTTCAAATTTTAGAAGTATTTAATGTACTATATGTAAAATACGTATTTTATAAGTATTTATCATATTAAAAAAATGTATTTAACATATTTTTAAATTGGGAGGTACTATACGTGTATTAATACGTTATATACACGTACCTAATGTACCTAATAACCTTGGTTGGTAGTTCGACCAACTCCCATGTTTGATTTTGGCGAATGAGTCCATCTCAGATTGCATGACTTGTAGCCATGTATCGGCGTCTGGTGTGGCTATAGCTTCTTCGTATGTGCTTGGTTCTTCCACATCGGTATAGTTGACGTAGTCGAGGCCCGGTTGATAGAACTCTGTTTGTTGTGAATTTAGTCCCTCCGGATGGGATCCGGTTGAGAACCGGAGGAGCCGGATCAGACGAACCGGATAAAGAAACCGGATTCGGGAGGGATCCGGGTGAGATTCAGAAACTGGAACGAGTGAATTTGGATGGATTCGATGCGAATTGGATCCAAGGACATATTTATAAATATGTTAGGATGAGCCCACTGAGGCTATATTTGTAAATGGCCCTAAGATCATATAAGTATAAATATGACTTATGGAAATCACCTTATAGTGCGTGAGAGATCATTCTTGTTGTTGTTGTCACGGACACACCAAGCACGGACTAGGATGGAGCACAGATGATGGGGCTATGAGCGACGGATGAACTTGGAGCTAGATATGATGAGGCTACAAACTCTAGATGTTGTGAGTGACATGAGGGTATGAAGGTGGAAATAAAGGTCAAGGTGACAAAGAAGAGGCGAAACGAGAATACTAGATTGACGTGTCAATGACGGGTGTTGAGTCCCTTGAAAGGGACCAAGGATGTTACAAGTATTTATACGATTCCGAGATTGAATATTTCTAGAATATACTCGAGAAATATCTCGAGAATATATCCGTTTAGGATATACCACAAAATAATTCTATAATATACTAATGACTAGAATATTCTTGATTGTACTATACACTAGATTCTACAATATATACAAGTTCAGAATCGAATGTGGACACTTCAAAAGAGTTTCCATATGGTTAACACAACAGAATGTATTGTGTGTGTTAAAAGTTAGAGTTTCAGTCTAGAATGTGACAGTCTTCCAACAATGGTCCAGGACGACATGTGTTGTCGATTTCCATCGGTGTCAGAGTATTTACCAGAGATGCATTGTATGACTCCCTTGCAAATGGTTTTGTTGTCGAGACGTATGTGGGCTCCGATCTGGTCCATGGCATTTGTAACTGGCGTTCCCAATGTCATTCGAAAAGTTGGTTATCACATCGTACTGCTCGACTGATTGCCTCCATGAGCGATTTTGGTTCTTCATGGAAAGTCAATATTAAGTCCTTGACATCATTTTGTAAGCCATATCGAAATTGCTCCACCAATGCTTGATCATCCTAAGGGATATCAGAGGCGAGTAGATGGAAATCTGCAGTGTATGCGGAGGCTGGACGATCACCTTGACATAATTGTCGAATTTTGTTGATTGCCATCCTTATGCTATCAGTATCTCCAAAACAGGCTTTAAACTCGCTTATAAACTCTTCAAAATTATTTATTAATGGAGATTCCTTTTTTAACAATTGAGTGAACCATGCCAAAGCTGAGCCTTTAAGCAACGTGCCTACTAGACCCACTCGTGATGCATCGGTGGGATATTGGGAATGATGCATTTAAATGACTAATCATACTTGATTAAGGAATCCTCTGAATTCTGATCGCGTTCCATGGAATTTAATAAGAAGGCCCATCTTGGGTTCTTTATGAATCCCTTGTGTACTTGTTCCTTGTTGTTGCAACGCTACAATGGTTGCTTCAAGTTGTTGCACGTGTAACGCTAGCTCCCAATGTTGTTGTTGCGTTTGCTACTTTTCTAAAGAGAATTGTTGAAGATCCCCCAACAACCATTGATTTTCTTGTTCCAATGCGAAAAAAAATTCTTTGAAGCATTGCAACTACGAGAAAACGGATTGGTATTCTTCAGCGCTAGCAGTTGCCATAGTATTGGAGAAAAGAGGGATAAGAGGATTAGTATGAAGGAAGGGAGGGGTAAGGAGATAGAGAGGGAATTAGTACTAGAAATGAGGATTAGTACTAAGAGGAGAAGAGGGTGTAGAATTCTCGAGAGATGGAGAAAGAGAGAGAGAGAGAGAATGATGATAATGTTGAGAAATCGTTGCGGAATATGATCACAATAAACGAGCTACACGCTGAAATATGAATCACGGAAATGCCAGGAAAAACAAGACAGACAACAATGCACAGAGATTTACGTGGAAACCCTAAAATGGGGAAAACCACAAGTGAATAGAATCTTCACTATACAAAGTGGATATACAACACCGAGAGGAATACAACACTCTGTCAAGTGTATTAGCTGCACAAGGCTCTTCGCGTCTACTGTTACTCACACAGCTATGGCGTGGCTTACACTCACACTCTCACTCTCGCTCTCCTACACACTACAACTTCTGTTTCTACTCTGTTCGTCACTAAAAGTTTGCCCTAGTTGCATATATACATACGCAACTTTCTAGTTATTTACATACGTAGCTATCATGGGGCGCACACTTAGACTATTTACAATTATAGTCTCCCGAGTTGGATATATAGTCTCCCGAGTCACTCATCAACTCAGCTCCTCTCTCTTTCCCATCTGGAGGGACTTGTTTCCACACATCATCATTATTATTACTACTATAATAATAATAGTCGAATCTTCAAACATTCGACTCACTATTTTCGACTCTTCGACTGTTGGCTTTCCGAACAATCGGATCTTCCCTTTCATCAATTGTCGGCTTTCCAATTAGTCGGTTCTTCCTCCCACTAGAAGGACATATTCCCAACAGATAACAAATGATATATTATATTATAGGAAGAGAATATACTAGAATAGCTAAAAGTCTTGAGACTGGCGTTGAACCAAATTGGTTCTCAAAAATGCCATGTGCCTCTTTTTATAGTGTGATTCAGAGTATTCTAGACATTTCTAGAATGTTCTAGAGGAATCTAGAATATACATGGATTTCCTAGGTGAAATAATAAATGAAAACAATATTCTTTGTATTACAATGTATAACTTAATGGTAAGGCTTCAACCCATGTGACACAAGGTCATGGGTTTAAATCCTTTTGAAACCATACCATGTTATATTGTGATGGTATTGTTATTTCCGTCGACATAACTCCAGTAACCGTGCCCGAGCAAGTACCAGTGCATCTTGTAAGACCAAGATACGTAGTTGGATATGTCGAGTTTCTCCGTCGAGAGCGAGCTGGTCATTCCTTTGTCCATTCTAACCTTGTTTCCTGTTCTCTACCGGGTGTTAGGGTTTGTCTTCGGAAATCGCTCGTCGGTTTCAAAGGTGCTCAACCCTCGCGCTCTAATACCATGTAAAAAGAATACAATTGCAGAAGCTAAGGCAAAACTGGCTCATCCGGATAGCTAAAGAATATACACACAGGTTTAATGGAAACCTTACATAGGAGAGACTGAGAGAGCAGAATAGTAGAAACTTAATTCAAAATAATAAGACTTTGCTACATACAATGTGCTCAATGAGCATTTTTATACAAGTCCTTAAATGACTGACAGAAATACTGACATGTACTTCAATGCTCATACGAGCGGTTGACACTGACTCCCAAAAATATGCCTATGTACTAGGCTCGATTCATAAGCCTCTAACGGCCTACCGGTTCCAATCCGATCCGTCTCTCCAATCCATCTTTGGCTTATTTAGTCAATCCGGATCTGGTTGAGCTTGTCCGCTCAACACAACACGAGTACCTCGTCAACTAGAGGTACCTCCAAGGAGGTTGTTTGATTTATAAGCCCTTGGAAGGCATTCATGTGCTCCGCCATGCTGGAATCGTCTTGATATCTGAGTCTCACCAACTTTCGAAATACTGAGACTCGATTCACGACATTCTTGCTCTCCAGCATGGTGCCGATTTCTCCCAAAGCACATGAGCCTTGTTTTCTTCATTGAAGTTGTTGTACATGCTTATGTCGATGAAGCATCTTATGTATGCCATCATCTTCATACGCATCATCTCCTAGATCGTGGCATCGATCTTGTCCAGTCTTTTTTCTCCAAACTGTACCGGTAGCCAGAGATCTTTCACCACCAACATATCCCTCATCTTCGACTTCCATATTGGGTAGTTGGAGCTAGTGATCTTGAACATGCCACTGAATGAATATTCCATTTTCGTTTCCTTTGTTTTTTTCTTTGATACGAGATTGATAGAAATAGTGCTCGACCACAATTGAGTATCACAATGTGAATGGAAGATTAAACAGAAAAACTACAATGTACTTACACAGAAAACGGAGACGACACCGGATGTTTGCATGGAAAACTACAAGAGGCAAAAGCACAGGAGTTTAGTAACTCTGAACAGACTCACTATAGAGAGGAAGGGTACAATGGGATACTTAGCGGCAACGACCTCTAGCTCTGTCTTCCCCAACCGACGGTTACAACAGAAAACACCTTCTGTTTGTCTCTCCCTTCCTCTCCCTCTCTCTCTCTGTACAATAGTATATCTACAACTACAGTTAGTTTGACCTATTTATATTTATACTTATATAACTTGCAGGTTATTTACAAATGTGGTCTCAACGGACCATAAGAAACATACTTACAAATCTATCTCTCGTCTGGTTCCATCTGGTCCGGCTTCCAGATATCCTTCCAGATCCTTCCGAATCCATCCAATCCAGCTTCCTCCTCTGGATCCTCTGATCTGGCTCGACCGGTCCCCATTCGGAGGGACCAATATCTCAACAACAATTGTAAGTGGAAAGAGTAGCCCCGTTACGGGGGATTTTGTTTCCATAAAAGGCCGACTCCTTCCACTTTGTATCCTTACTAGTGTCAACACGTCCAATAGCTAGGTCTTGAGTATATAAGCCCTAACCTAATGTTGTAATAATAATCCTTCTTGAGTCTTGAGTTTTGTAGAGAGAGAGTTGAAGGAATAAATCTTCCATTAAAGTGTAAGTGTGCGACCATCTTCTGTTCATCTTCTTGCCCTCATTCTTTCTGTGTCGTTTGCTAAGCATAGCTCGACAGGTCCTGATAGATATTTCTGCACATATTCGAACACCATAACCTTCAAGAAATCTGTGGCCTTGTCGACCACAAAGCCAGAGTATATGGTAGGAGTAGAGGTCGGCAAAGAGCTTATTTGGATGAGAAATTTTCTCAATGATTTGGGAATGAAGCAAAGGGATTTCTTGCTTCATTGTGATAGCCAGAGCGCCATACATCTAGCCAAGAATGTTGTGTATCAACCACGGACCAAGCACATATAGAGGGAGTATCACTGGTTGCGGGAGAGAGTGGAAGATAGAGAGTTTACCCTTGTGAAGATCCATACTGATGACAATGGATTCGACATGCTGACAAAGAATGTATCGATGGACAGACTCAGAGTTTGTCGATAAAGGACAAGATTAACCGACTCCACCCATAGGAGTGAAGGGGGAGTTTGTTAGGAATATGTCTATCATATGGGAGGAGTCGACTGGTCGGGCCGATGGCCAATAGTCGAAGACAAGGAGGAGTCGACTGATCGTATTGGGAGCCAACAATCAATGTCTTGAAGCGTCGAGTGAGAGAGAGCTGACATGAAGAGTCGACCGCAAAGTACAAGTGTAATACAAGTGTAATACAACTGTAAGACGGGCCGACCGGATGGTCTACGACAAGGCCGACTAGTCGGTATGAGAGTCGGCTAGTCGAATCGACTTGTCAACCGGTCGATTGAGTTGTAAAATAATAGGAATAATAATAGCAGAGGCTACATTTGTAAATAGTCCATACAATGTATAAGTATAAATGCACTTTAGGGCAAACGTAGAATGGGTAGAATAGAAAATAATAGAATAGTTACAAATAGAGTGAGAGAGTGCCTGAGAGTGAGAGCGGCGGCAGAGTTGAACAAATTTGCCAAGAACACTAAGTGGTTATCCTCTAAGCATCAGAGAAGTGTTGTAACTGTTTTAGATTGTACTCTCTATGTATAGTGAAAGAACTGTTCTCCTGTGGTTTTTGCCCATTTACAGTATCCATGTAAAACCGTGTGTATTTCGTGTACTGTGTTGTTTTCTATTTTTTGCATTACTATGTATACTCGAGTCAGTTTTTTTTCTCACGAATCTTAGGGATCGAATCCCATCATTGTCGGTTGCCACGTTCACTTCGTTTTGGCACAATTGAGCATACATCAAATTCAGTGTGTTGGTTTTCCGGGCTCGGGCCACAATCAGGCTCCCTTTGTAGAGCTTCATGATGTCGTTTCAGATGCTACCCATGTACCCTTTATTATCAAACCGAACGGCTCATATCAAGTTCAGTCGAACTTCCGAAACGTGATGTACGTCTCTCAACACAAGTCTACACCCGATTGAGGTTGTCAATCATTCCTATAGTTCAAGCATCGTTTTGCTCGACTCTCGGAGCGGGAACAAAGATTGGTGGAGGAGGATAAAGTCCTAATGTTCATAAGATTGATCGATCAAAAAGAAAGGATGGACATCAGGATCCAACTCTAAGATGGTGATGGTGCGAATGGCCTTACCGATGATTGGGCTGAAGTCGAAAGAGTATGCCGAAGACATGATAAGAGGAAGATGAGAATATCGCCGGCAACAACATGGCCTATAAGGGATGATGGATTAAGGATGAACGATGTGACTAATTCAAAGGCCGAAGTACGATTCAACGATACTATGGGAGGGGGTGTGGAACAAGGCATCCTCTTGTCTTGCAAAAGAACGAAGGCCAAGGATAAGGTCGATGACTTGAGAGTGGCGAACACCACTTCAAGAACGGAAGAAGGTTTCAGAATACAAGTATCCGAAACATTGGGTGAAAAAGGGGTAAGCGTAATCAATGCTTGCATGATCGAGGGAGATAAAGAGTGTGAGGCGGACTTGATTGAGGAGGTCGCCACGAAAGATGACATCGAATCAGAGGTGGCTATGGATGAATCAATGGCGGATGGCCGTATGAAGACTTTCCCACCACTATTTCTAGATATTTCGGCGGTTGCGTTCAAAAACCAACATGAGACCAAAGAGACGGAAGATGGCGGAGAGAAAATGAAGGCCGAGGCCAATGCATATGACGAAGAGATAGCCAAGAAGGTGGCTATGGGTGAAATGATGGAGGACGGTAATACCGAGGATTCTTGCTCACTAATTCTAGAGACTTCGGCGGTTGTGTCCGAGTACCAACGTGAGACTAGAGAGACGGGAGGTGGCGGCAAGAAAGGTAAAGTCGGAAGCCGGTTCAGATGGAAAATGATCAGGACGAAATTCCGATCTAAACAAAAACCGACCAAGAAGGGGACCAAATCGGTAAAAATAGATCAACCGAGTCCGGTTCGGGTGAATACGAATCCGATCGGAAGCCGATCCAATCAAAAGCCGATCGGACGAGACCGAATCGGAAAGAAGCTAATACGACTCAACTGGAGGTCGAAATAATCGAGGCCGATGAAGATAAGGAAGAGGTCAAGGAAAGGCACTACCACGACCGACAAGGACCAAGAGGGCCAAGTGTATTTGAAGATTGTTACCAAGGATGAGATCTTAACAAAGACGGTGAGCTCTAACATGAAGATTATCAACTCTAATGCGAGATTATATGACAAAGGTGAACAAAGTGGGAAGCCTGGCACATGCGCAAGACAAGAAGGGTTATGCTCAAGAGAATCACAAGGAGCCATGACAACCGGCCATGGCAATGCAAAGAGAAAACAAAGAATATGGTGGATCGGATGGCGACAATGGTTTGAGTGGAAAGAATGGATATGCTCAAAATGGAGAGACAAAGTCGATATAGCGAGCGAAATGAAGGGATTGCGAGTAAAGGAGAAATACGAGAGCCGGCAACCGGTAACCGAGCAGAGCAAGCAACTGAAAACAAGAAACTGGATGGAGCCAACAAACGAACAGAACCGGACACCGGGCGGAGCCGGCAACCAAGCACGACTGGCGACGAAACCAACCGGGCGGAGACCGGACGGGGAAGATTAACAATCACCGACAACTTCGGCACATACCGAAGGATGTGCGGGTTCGGAGGGGGCGAGTGTCGTAGTGTAATTCGCACACTACGTGAAAAACGCATTGTTTGTCTCTCTGGATGGGACATAAGGAGGACCCGGTAAGAACCGGATAAAGAAAACCGGTGAGAACTGGATGAAGCAGGCTCGGTGAAAACCGGATGAAGAAGGCCACTGAGATTCTCTCACCGGATGAAGAGATATATTTGTAAATAGAAGAAAGTATAAATATATATAATACATGCATAGGGCAAGATTCAAACCTTGCACCTCCATGTTTATAATGTAAAGCCTTACCATTACACTAACATATCAGTAGTGTTAAAAAGGTATCCCACATAGAAAGGTAAGTTCACGCTAGGATAAACTTTAGTTAGAAGAAAACGCATGATAAAAGCTACGCATGCACATGTAGCGTGCATGAACACCATAATCAATAAAAACGCATTAAATTAGAAAAAGTAGGATCACTTTAGAAAAAGCATAGAGTCTATAGATAGAAAAGCATGGATTGTTAAAGACTCTCTCATCACTATATAAGGATGAGGAGCACAATGTAATAGGAGTGTGGAATATTTGGAAATTGGATATACTTCCTAAAACACCAATTAATATAATATATTCGTGGGATTCACGAATTTGGGATCAAAATTGTCTCTTACTATCTGTTACAACCGTTACAATTACATAAAAGAAAATAGTAGAATATTTAAATAAATCTTGGAAGCACAAACGTTTCATCTCATGAACGTTTGGGCTCCCAATAAGTTTCTATTTAAAGAAGTAGTTGTGATTTTGAAAAGGGGGGGGGGGGGGGTTCCCAATGGGGAAGGACCAAGTCATTAGTTAGTAATTTGCACTTACCTTTTTTATTTCTATTGAATACAAAGAGTGTTCTCTCTCATTTTGTGCCATTGGTTTAATACTTGGTATCAGAGCAAGATAAGGATTGGCAAGCCATTCCAGCAAGAAGAGATTGAAGAAGTGGCACACGACACCACGAGAGGAGTCAAGGTAACCACAAAGATAGTAGACTATTTTTATTTTTTTTTCTCTCTCTTTTATCTAACCAATGGCGGGAAGAAGGCGAAGAAGAGGGATCAACTTGGGAGAGCTAGGGAATGAAGGAGACACTCCATTAGGGGAGATAGCCCTAGATCGAGGAGACCAAGAGGCCACCGAATTAGAGAATGGAAGGTTCAATATGGAAGATCAAATATGGGAGAGAGAAGAAGAGGAATCGGGGCCGCAAGGGAGAAGGCCCACGGAAGGAGGACCAGGGCGTTTGGAGGAGATGGTGCAGAGGCTGGAAGTCGGGAATGCCGAGAACCGCCGCCACAACTTGGGATCATTTAAACCTATCAAACCAAAAATGTACATGGGGGAGAGGAACTCGGTGGTACTTACAAGATGGATAAGAGAAACCGAACTATTCCTCGTCCAAAGTCAAGTAGAACCCGACTTGTGGGTGATGGTCTCCGCGTGTTTTTTGGATGGACCAGCACAAAATTGGTACATGTCGGGGGAAAGCGTGTTTGAGTTCACGCCTTGGACAGAGTTTAAGCGGGAATTGCGTCATTATTTCATACCACAAAATGAACATCTCCGCATCATGGATGAATGGAGGATGTTGAGACAAGGGGAAGGGCAACTCACCATGTACATTGAGAGGTATCGCCAAGTGACATTGCAGCTGCCGCATCTTCATCAAATAACCAAACTCCACGGGTTCCTAGTTGGATTGAAGCCTCGGATCAGGATAGAGGTAGAAAAGATGAACCCTCAAACTTGTGAGGAAGCCATGAGGGTGGCAGAGAGGATAGGAGACATAGAAGGGAGCTCCCGACCTTTCCACAACAATCTAGGAAGTACATCCAACAATCGTGGGTGGACGACTACCACTAGTTCGATAGGAATAGGAACAACACGAGGGGATCCAATTAGATCGAGCTGGACAAATAGCGGGGGAGGAGGAGGACAGCCGGGGAGTCCCATTTCTACTTCAACACAACGAACCTCACTAAATATTGATTAAATATACCAAACTCGTGGAATTCACGAGATTCATAACTTACCTATCTTTCTACCTATTCATAACTAGAGTTATATTGTATTCTTCTTTCTCCTAGTCCAAAACCTCGGTGGTTCCCACCCGACTCACACAACGATCCGAAGCCGAAAGGTACGACATCTTCATGTGGTTTGATGCTCCGGAATCAACATACCACACTTCCTCTGATCCGGAAGTGGTCTTCCTCTCATCACGAAGGCTGGCCCTTTTCTGGTCTTCCCGGTTCCGGATCCTTCTCTTCCTTCTTCATAGTGTGAGCTTTGTCGTTTTGCCGATCTGGTCTTGCCGGATACGGATTTATCCAAATCGACGTTCTGAAGAATGTGCTTGACGATATAAAAATGAACTTAAATATTATATTTAGTAATATTTGAGAAATTATGTATGAAATACAATGTACATGCCAGTAAGCTAGGCTATTTAGTTTTAGAAATATTGTAAAGAATGTGCTTCATGACATAAGAATGAAGCTAAATATTGTATTGAGTAAAATCGAGAGACTTGAATCCTCAAACTGTTGGAAATATGTCCCTCTAGTGGGAGGAAGAACTGATTGATCGGAAAGCCGACAATCGATGACAAGGAAGATCCGACTGTTCGGAAAGCCGACAGTTTAAGAGTCGAAAATAGTGAGTCAATTGTTTGAAGATTCGACTATTATTATTATAGTAATAATAATAATGATGATGTGTGGAAACAAGTCCCTCCAGGTGGGAAAGAGAGAGGAGCCGAGTTGATGAGTGACTCAAGAGACTATATATCCAACTTGGGAGACTATAATTGTAAATAGTTTAAGTGTGCGCCCCATGAGGGCTACGTATGTAAATAACCAGAAAGTTGCGTAAGTATATATGCAACTAGGGCAAACTTTTAGTGACGAACAGAGTAGAAACAGAAGTTGTAGTGTGCAGGAGAGCGAGAGTGTGTGTGTGAGCCGCGCCATAGCTATGTGAGTAACAATAGACGCGAAGAGCCCTGTGCGGCTGATACACTCGACAGAGTGTTGTATTCCTCTCAGTGTTGTATATCCACTTTGTATAGTGAAGATTCTGTTCACCTGTGGGTTTCCCCATTTTAGGGTTTCCACGTAAATCTCTGTGCACTGTTGTCGATCTTGTTTTTCATGGCATTTCTGTGATTCATATTTCAGTGTGTAGTTCGTTTATTGTGATCATATTCCGCAACAATTTCTCAACATGTATATAGCCAACTCGGGAGACTATAATTGTAAATAGTCTGTATGTAAATAGAGAGAGAGAGAGAGTAGTGTGAGCCGCACCATAGCTATATGAGTAACAACAGATGCGAAGAGCCTTGTGCGGCTGATGCACTCGACAGAGTGTTGTATTCCTTTCGGTGTTGTATATCCACTTTGTATAGTGAAGAAATCTGTTCACCTGTGGTTTTTCCCCGTTTTAGGGTTTCCACGTAAATCTATGTGCACCATTGTTCATCTTGTCTTTTCTTTATGGCATTTTTGTAATTCGTATTTTAGCATTGTCTGTTCATTGTGATTTATATTCCGCATCGATTTCTCAACACAACCTTGTATACCAAGCACAAGGTTTACACCATTTAGCTAGTTTAATTGTTTTAGAATGTATTTCCATTATTATACTTATCCCATGTTTATTTTCATACATGGAAGCTCAAATGAGCGAGATGTCTATCATGCATCACATGTAATGCATAACGCCAAATGGCAATCATGCATCACATGCATTTCATGCATGTCTTTACCCTCACATGCATTATATGCATGGGGGCACCTATAAAAAGAGGGGAATCAAGTAAGGGAGGGAATCAAGAATAGAAAGTTAGATCTAATAATATAATCAAACAAACAAGTTAGCTTATTTGCAAAGAGGCTCATGTCTTGGAGTTGAAGTCAAGGGTTCAAATCCAGAGTTTGGCAAAGAAGCATTGTACAGTTTGTAAAATCATGTATTCTTAATATAAAGTTTGTTCTTATCGTACCATTTCAATTCTTTAATCATACATTGTCTCTGTCTCTTATTTATGCTTGTTTCTCTTACACACATTACTTTTAACTCTTCTTCTTCCTATCCTTAATCTTTCAAACATCAACACACAAGCCTTACAAAAAATTTAGCCGACTCCCTTTATCCTTACTCCCTGTGACTTCGCCGCACGAACCACAACTACCCCAACACATTTGGTGAACCCGACGTGAAGGCAGCGACAAAGAGAAATGGAGGAGCAAATGAGGCTTATGTGTACGATGGTGGAGCGAATGATGCGAGAGCAAGGGATGATGGCAAGCATCGACAAAGCCATTGACAATATTCATGCTCGAGTAGGAATCTTCGAAAGTATAAATTTAGCAAGATTTCTAAAGATTTACAATGAAGAAATGCTTAAACGTGGTGTCGAAGAAGCTGCAAAAATTAATTGCTTTAGTCGAGTTGCTACGATTGGGCTACAAGAGAGGATCCAAGAGCTATAGAGGGAGCATCAGACATGGGCGACTTTCGAAAGTGCATTATTGAATGAATACAACCTCAACGATATATCAAGGATGACAAGGCGAGCTTTCATGGATTGGGTAGAGTCTAATAAACATTTTAAGTGTTTTGGATGTATTAAAAGAGTTTTCTAAAAGATTTGAGCAATTAAATACTAGGGATAGAAATATACTAATGTCAGATAAAGTAATATTGTTTCTCCAAGCCACTAATATTAAAGACAGGAAGGACTTGGGAATGCTTTTGGTAGATCAAAATAGTTCGAGTGGACTTACCAAAGATTGGGAGGAGGTGAAAAGGGTTTGCGCCCATTTCTGTAAAAGAAAGTTATGGTTTATGGAGCTACCGGAGTAGAAGGGAGACGAAATGGGGAACGACTTGGGAGAGAAGAAAATAGAAGATCCACTCTTGCACGAGTTGGTGAAAGGCATGAAAGACATGTCGATCAAAGTGACAAAGTTAGAATTGGGACAAAGCTCAACTTCGTTAAGGCAAGGAGGTGGAATGGTCCGAAGGTGTATGTGATGTGACAAAATTGACCATCAGAAGAAAGACTGTCAAGAACATAGGGATGCTCTTAATCATGATAAAATCTATTATCAAGATGGTAAGATTCACTTGACACAGACTCGACAACCACTTGAACTCAACTTCGGGCGAGGTGGAATGAAAAAGCTAATGGAAGATGCCGAGAGAGAAACAACTCAAGCGATACAATCTATCACAACGTTAGGGTTGCGTGTAGAAGACTCATATGGTGGATTTGGCTTTTGGCAAGATGTGATGGATTATGCAAGAAAAAGGAAGGTTCGAGTGGATGAATTAAAAAGAGTGGGAGATGAAATACGAAACTTCACTGGATGGAATGATCTAGTAGAGACACCATCAGCATTCGCCCAAGTGAATGCACAAGAGGCACTAGTGGAAGAGAAGTGAAAGAGAGCTTAGGAGGTTGATCCGGCAAAGAAACATGAGACACGAGAACAAAAGAGAAGGGATATGGAAAAGGGTGCTCCTGAAACGAAGGAAGCTGATAGAGTAAAAGGGAAGACAAGCCCATCTTTCAAGCTTGCTTCTGACATAGAAACAACGACGCATTTAAAAAAGGTACTAGAAACAAGTCTAATATTAAATAGTAAGGTAGAATTTACTTTAAGAGAAGCGTTGGGTATAGCAAAGAAAGAATTTCATGAAGTTATCATAGATATTATTAGAAGAAAGAGACAGGTGACGGAGGAAGTTATGGGAGGGTGTTCAACAACACTTCGAGATTTGTATGGTGGCACCATTAACGCTGCAAGTGTAAAAAACAGAAATGATGTTGGGGTTCATGAAGAGGATAGGAGTCACTATACAAGGGGCCATTGGGCTCGAGCAACAACAGAGGCACTTACAAAAATTGGGGAGCAACAAATTCCAGTATTGCTTTGATCGATCATGGATCCGAGATTAACATAATGTCGTCGGAATTTTATGCTCAAGGACGGTGACCGATCGACAAGAATCATTGGTGGAAGATAAGAGTTCCCACAGAGACCATGGAAGATTTATTCGGAGCATGTCCTAGTGTGAAGGTAACAATTGGTGATGTGTCGGTGAATCAAAATTTCTTTGTGCAGGATCGATCAACCTACCCCATCATCGATGGTCAGCCTTACATCACCGCAGTCAGGATGGAAATAAAGGTGATTGATGATGGTTCGGCTTTCGCGAGAATCATATAGTCCAATTCTTAACCATGAGGGCCAACCATGAAAGAAATAAAGAATGCTTGCGGGAACATCTAGTTCGGGAGGTGGATGAAGAATTTTCCCAAGATTTTTAGATAGGGCTTTTATATGTAGGGGTTGTGATAGCCCGGACATGAAAGAAAACGCCATGAATAATAATGTAAATAAAGAAACACATTCGCGTTCACAAGTAGAAGGATAACGCATAAATGGAAGGATAAGGAATATTTTGGTTGATTTTAGGGTTTTTTCAATGATTTTACAAAACACATTGATACCAGTATCATACATGTTCAAATATACTATGAAAAAGGTTAAAAATCCACTATTTTCGTGATTTAGAAGTAAATAAAAAAAGAAGAATTTCAAAAAGTTACATTCTCAATTTATATCACAAACTTTACAACCAATGTTATTTTATAAGAAACTCTTTTTTAAAACTCATAAGAATTCAAAACACATGCTTTTATATTACTCGATTTGTTACAAGCAAAATGTAGTTACACTTAATAGTCTAAAATACATTCATGATCACTCCTTTATGGAGAATCACTACTATAACTAATATACAATGCCGATTCCTCCTCGTCATCCTCGGATGTACCAATCAGTGCATTATCTTCGTCATAAACGAAATGATTTGACTCTATATTATATGTAGCAGATCTCGTTTGCCTTCGACTCGAGCCAGCTTGTAGACCTGGTAATTTTTCTTTTATTATATCTATTGTTGTCTTCCTTAATCATCAGGCTTTTGTAAGTGTGAAGTCGTACACGATGATATCCACATCAGAGATATCAAGGGTTGAGGTGGTACAAATGTTTCGCTTCCTCTTCGGAATCCTACCTCCCCTTGTTGTTGGGCATTCAATCATCTCCAACGTATACTTACCTGTAAAAGCATTCAATCATCTCCAACGTATACTTACCTGTAAAAGCATTTGCACTTCTAATGTTGTACCAATGAACATTTATAGACTTGATCGTGTTTTCTATTTCATGCATTAGCACTTCTAGAATTTGACCAACCCAAAATTGGTGGCCATGGGAGTTCTCATCAGCCAGCGTTGCAATCAACATCCCCACCGCGAGCTCTTTCAAATTGCCTTGCCATCTAGCTTCAGCTGCTTTGGTCATCCTTGGTCCCACATAAATGTCTCTTTGTTGTGGATGGACCAAACTGTCATTAACCGCATTTGTTGGTTGCTCCGGAGTTTTATTTACATGATCATGTTGCAACAACCATGTGAATGGTGTTTTCAAATTCCAATTATCACCAAATACACAATTGTCTATAATTCATTTCTGATCACTAAAAAATACATCCCACCATGATGTGTCTTGTTATGCGGCATATTTCTTGTTGGCCTCAATATGCTTTCTTTTTTCTTCTAAGGCTTGGAGCCATCACCGTTTTTGTTCCGATACCAAGTCACTATGCAACTGTCCTTTCTTCTCAATCGGCATTTGTTTAGCTCCATGGACAATAGTACTCAGCATACAAAGTAATAACTGGCAACCACCTTCAGGTTCCCATGTTGTAGAAGATGAATATTGTTTAGCATAAAAAAGCGTAGAACCACTTATTTCATTTTTCTTTATCATAAAAATGTGATTGAAGCTTATATTGTTTAACTGGGCGAGCACTTTAACATTCCCAACACCCCATCTAATAAATATCTCTTAAAGTCATATTGCTCCTTCAAGCGTAACACTTTTGGTTGTAGTGTATATGCATAAAAAATGACATCAAATAGTTTAGGTAATGTGAAAGCATCATGCCGAGACAACTATCTGGAGAATGTGCTAAACATCTGATCTATATGATCATGTGTGTGGCCAACCAAAAGATATTTGACTTTCACTTTTCTAAACAATCCTTGGTTGACCAACATACTTAGATAGCCAAACATAGTTGAATTTTTGTTCTCTCTTGCAGTATTGTCCAATTGAATGTATAGAACAGAGGGGAATGGTTGGCCCCAAGACATCAAAACTCGGTGAATCACTGTAACTGTTAGGTTAGATTCATTATGAACATTGGGGTATGTAATGGAGATGTGAGGTCCAATTGACCTATTATAAGCCAAGCATCCCACCAAGTGCATTTGAACAAGGCACTCATCATTCACGTCTTTGGGGAGCCTCCGCATATGCGACAAGCACGTCTTCTTCTGGTTCATACCATCTATCATTAAGCACATGTATTGTTCGGGCCTCTTCAAACACTTCTCTCGATGATGCATCACCTTCTTTCGTTCTAACGATTGTGCATCACGATGCTCCTGTAGTAACTTCTTACTCATATCCTTTTCCATTGATGTCTTTGCACCTTTAGCCAAACTTTTAAGATTTGCACAAATGGAACAATACCCCATGCGTACTTTACGTGGAATAATAACATTTGAAAACCGAGCTCTCCATAATCTTGTGAATTGGCTATATGTGATAGACTTATTACGTGAGCCCACCATATCAGATCGATAGACATCATAAACTTTCCAACGTGTGTAATTATCAAAGAAGTGCATCCTACCTGTAGTGGGCATTACTTCACAATTTAACTGAAAGTAACTTTTCATCCAACCAATAGCATGTCTTCCAATTGCACCTTTCATACTTGGAACCTCTTCACAATTGAGTATCTGATCCCCGCTAAGTAGACGTTGTTGTACTCTATGTAGCCGCATGTTACTAACACATAACACAATTTTGAATGCAACTCTACATATCTGTTGCGCATGGAAGATATAATACTCGAATGATACTTTGATCCCCGTACATTTGTCAAAGACTAGTTGCATATGTGACCCGAGGTAAGTGTCTTGCTCATCACCATTCATCGAAAAATAGTATCGCCTTAATTCTCACAACATTGATTTTCCAATCATAGACATACAACCATGGGCACAACATATTTTTTTGACATCAAATCCAATCTGGTTATCTGATGTCACCAAGTTAAGTCTAGCCAAACAAATTCTTCATGGGATTCTTCTAATATGCATAGGGCTTCCAGATTTCTCTTCCTGCATAGAAGTTGGTGTAACCTCGTTACTATCCAATTCTTGGTTGTGACCATCGCCCATGGTATTTGATGTTTCATTGGCACTACCTTCATTCTCCGTATCTTTATTAATATCGTATTTTTCAATAGAGAACTCTTCACATGTGTCATTATTCACATTCGTTGTAGGTGAAGATGAGCTTAGACAATATCCTTTGATAGAAGGTGGTGAGTCTGTCGACAAACAATATTCTTTAATAGAAAATGGTGAGTTTGTTGAAAAACAATACTCTTCAGTAGAAAATGAAGAGTCTGATGACAAACAATATTCTTCAATCCAGAACAGTGAGTCTTCACTCATGGCTTAAGGTCCACACAGAGCTCTTTAAGTTATGTGCTTAGGCTAACATAAAAAACTGATAAGTTCCTCTCTAAACATATACTCTTCTCTAAACATAAACTCCTCTCTAAACAGAAGCTCCCTCAATATAATGTCTATATTATTTAATATTATATTAATACAATACATAAAGATAATATTTTTAATATAATAATTGTATTCAAGATATTAATAATTACTTAAACTAGTCTGTATAAAGTTAAATCAAGTATAATATAATTACAATAATTACCAAGCCATATATATGTTGGTTAAAGTTAAAATCATTGGTTAATTAATGGCACCCATATTTAATATAGAACTTCTCAATTATTGGTCCATTCATGCCCACCATTTTAAATATAAGACATTTCAATCATTGGTTCATTCGTGGCCACATCTTTAATACAATGCAATTAAGAGTCATAAAATGTTGCTTCGAGTAATCAATCATTGGTTCATTCACGAACCTCTATCATTGTTTCCTTCATGACCTTCAAAGTCATTGTATGTTAGTTTGACTATAAAATAATCATCAATATGTTAGTTTGACTATTTAATAATTGATGCATTCATAACTAACTCTGGTTAAAGTGACTGTGGTTACTAACTAACTAACCTCAAGCTTGCCAACCCTGGTTAAAGTGACTATGGTTACTATAACCACTATGGACAATCCCTATAAATAGGAAGATCTCCTCATATTTCAATCACACGAAGCACATGCGCAAAAGAAAGCACAAGAGCACATAGATCAAACAAAGCACACAGAGCATGAAGCACCAAAGCGAGATCTCCGCCTAAACATCGACAAGATCAACCATGTCTTCAAACAAAATCGAGTGTCAGGACTCCAAGTAAGCCTCTGACACTGTGGACATTTTTGTAAATATATTTTAGCACTCAGGAACTCGATACGCCGTATCGAGTTCTTGTATTATGTACGTGTTTTATACAGGAACTCGATACGCCGGATCGAGTTCTTGTATTATGTTCGGGTTTTATATAAGAACTCGATACGTTGTATCGAGTTCTTGTGTAAAGCATGTGTTTTATATAGGAAATCCATACGCCGTATCGAGTTTTTGTGTAAAGTATGTGTTTTTTACATGAACTAGATACCCTGTATCGAGTTCCTGTATAAACACGAACTATATATAGGAACTTGATACGGCGTATCGAGTTCTTGTATAAAACACAAAGTTTAAAGAGGAATATTGTGTCTTTGGTGCAACAATATAGTATATGTGTGAAAAGATATCAAACTTTCTGTCAAATTCAGATTTTTTTAGTGACATTTGCCATATTTTGTAACAAATAGGGGCCTTATGTATAGAGGTTTTATGATCTATTATAGCTTAAAATAGTAGAAAATAACCCACGAATTACCTTTATGATACCAAAAATCACGTCTATTATATGCAAATTCTCTACAATATACAACCTTAATCTAGTTGACCACCTAACTTATGTTTTCGCATGTCCTTTCTTAAATAGGTCGTTTGAGAACTTGTCAGACCAACTTGTGAAGAAGATTAAGCTCCGGATACAGGGCTCTCCCATTGAAAGTCAGACCCTAATAGCTCCTGAGAACATGAAGAGAGGAAAAAAGCTTCTCTTCAACAATGAGACAAAATCTCAAGCACCCAATGAGGTCAGCCAAAAGAAAATATTAGCAACTACTGGTGGTGAAGACCTTCCTAACCGTGATCTAACGGACAAGGAATGGTGTCTACAATACGTCAACTCCAAGAAAAAATTCGTGTTGTATATAGCAAAGAAGAAGGGTGAGGGGTAGCTTGAAAATGAAACTGCATTTATGTATGGCCGTATTCTAAGATTTGACTACGAAGATTTAAATTCGGCCAACATTCTTCTAATGATAGAGTGCTCTAAGGGGGTATGTAAAGTGTTCCTTTTTGAAGATCTACTAGTAAAGGAATGTTGTGGGCGAGAAGCTTTTAAAAAAGATCTAAAAAGCTCACAAAATCTTATTGTCGCCTTGAGGCCTTACATACAAGGCCATGTAACTCTAAGGGAGCCCTTGCCCTCCCTAGTGAAGGCCCCGAAAAGGGCATCCAAAGTACAATCAAGACCACCAAAAAAGAATACCACTAAAATGTCGGACTCTGACTCATCAAGCTCAAATAAAGATGAGGACATTAAGGGGACGCCAGGAGCTGAGCTGGCATCGGGTGTGTTGTCATCCGAGCAGTATAAGATACAGAGAGAGTTAATGCAATGTAAACTGATCAGGAAAGGGCAAGTGTTTAATTTGCCTATAACACACATCCATCGGCCCCCTATAGATGAAAAAACAGGACGAAGATCACTTGAGATTAGAGAGCCACACCGAATGCATGTTCAAAATCTCAAGAAAAAAATGAAAATTAATCCACATAGTACCGTTGTGCCTTTCATTATTATGGTGGATCCCAAAGAATGTGAAACCATTGATGATTTTGATATAAGAAAGCATGATCAATACAATTACTTTGTAATTGGTGGATCGCATTCGGTAGAGGCACGTTAGCAACTTGTGAGAGAACATCCAACGACTTTCTTCTTCAAGTATGCCGAGTGCAAAATTTACGTGGGTCTCACAACTGAAGAGGCAAAGCTGTTGGCATGGGACCACAATAACGATAATGACTATAGGTAGAAAATGTCATCAATGGAGCGCATTAGGTTCTTCCACCACGAGTATTTGGACGTCAAACAAAAGTTTGGTGTGAAGCTACATCCAGGCCTACGACGTCAATGCTTGCATGAAGTCGGCGTTGTGGTAGATGATAATGTTAAGTCTGATGGTCTTCGGAAATATGAGTCTTGGTTTCAACTTGCCTTTAAAGATGGAGAAGTATGGGACCTACAAGATCAAATCTTCTCAATGTGGGAGAATAAGGAGGTCAAGGGTCAACGACAAAAGAAATGTAAGGTAGACCCTCAGCTAGAATTAAAGTCATAAGCCGCCAAGAAAATTGATTTGACAATTGAAGAAGCGGTTGACGACATGAAGCTATCTTTGTGGAGAGAGATGCAAGGTATTAAGGACGAGCAACTTCTTGTGGCTGTTTTGTCAAGGGTTGGGGTGAAAGATTTAAGCCTTGAAGAAATGGTCATTGAGTGCAATAAGTAAGTCTTTCAAATAGTGATATTGAATTCAATATGGTGCAATTGAAAGTTTTAATCTCGTTTTCTAATTTCACAGTCATAAGGTGTACATGAAGATCCAAAAAGTTATGATGAAACAACTTGGATGTATAACTTGGGAACAAGTGACCGAGGATTATCCTCTAACGTCTTCATATAATGCGTTATCCGAGTATTTGATTGCATTCAAGGATTGGGTTAGTATTGGTGGTTTTTCATTAAGCTTTCCTCATATGTAGAGCTTGTATAATAATACTTGATGTCCTATTGCTTCTATTTGAAACCGTGTCGTGGCAAGAAACAAGGAGAAGTTACGGATATACACGATTTCCTGACATCCTTTCTTGCACATCTCGAGAGAGCCAGAAAAGAAAAGGATCGTTGCTTAGTCAAGGCGTACGAAATGGAGGAAGATGGCTCCTTCAAAAAATTTAGCCATAAATAGGATATTACGAGATATCTTTACTACAATGTGGTTTGCGACGATTTCGTTGACATGATCCAAAAAGTGCCAAAGAAGGAATATACGCTAATGATTGCATATATTCCATACGGATTTTGAGTGGCAAGGTCAGCATACGACGATGAACCGTTTAGGTTTAAACAGTTGGAGAAGATGGTCAAGGATTTTGCTGAGCTAACGACTGCATCTTTGTGGAGAATAGTTGTCTTTCATAGTATGGACCAAGGGTACTCGGTAGGTCAAGCTTTGAGATCTCGTTGTCATGGCATTGAGAACCTTACATGGTAAGGATTATTTATATGTCTTGTTCACTATATTGCCTTTCTTAAGATTGTTCAATCTATTCTTAACTCCATATAATATTTGTTATAGGATAAAAACCAATGTAAATAGAGGGCCAACCTTTCGGTTCGTTAATGCCATTGAATACATTACGGTTGGCTACTTCGATGAAATTAAGAAACAAAGAATCAAGGAGCATTCTAATGAAGTGGGAGGTTCAAATTTGCTGGTATATCCAGCAGTGACACGGAAATTGCGACATGTCACCACGACAGAACGAGGACTTGTCAACCCATACCAAAAACCTCAATGACTTATGATGCGCTTGATCGAGATGTTTTCTGTAGAAGGAGATTGGATATTAGAACTCTTTTCTAGCACAAGTATTCCTCGAACTAGGTTAACGATCTTGAGATAACCAATACTTAATCTTTTCTGTTTGAGAACTAATTCTTCTTGTTACTTTCTTCACAGGGACAATGTTTGCATGTGCATTGAAGCTCTTTAGAAACACAGTTGCATTAGAGAAGGACGAGGAGCAAGTTATATTTATAAACATGAGGATTAAGGCTTTGTGGGAGAGCCCAGACCAGGACGAGGAGGTCAGTGCAAAGAACCTCGTTGATACTGAAAGGTTTCAACCTGCTTCGCGAGAGCCTTTTCCTCCACTAGCCGGGGAACTGGGGGAGCTAATAGAGCTTGATGATGAGCTTATAGAAGATATTTTGTTGGCTTGGCTAACAGGGGAAGCCAATGTACCTATAGCCGAAGAGACTACTATATAGGATAATGAAGAAAATGACATTGACGATTTTCTTGCTATGTAATAAACTCTTTTAAAAACGCGAAATGTATTGTTTTGGAGTTCATATTATTAATACAAATTTTGGGTTTTACTTGGTGGATTCTATTCTTTATAATCTTCTATATGTTTCAATTTTATTTTTATATACTTGGTTAGTAGACTTATGACATTGGTTTCACCGCGTGCATTGCTGACTGTCAAATTTATGGAGAAACATGAATTAGTTTAAATTGAGGCTGATTTTGATCAAAGTTTACCTTAACATAACATGGTCATAGAATTGTTGCCATGACTGTCCATGTTGTTATTACGGATCTTTGTCTTCTATTGTTAAAACTATTATGTTTCTCTTCCATTGTTGCTTAGATTGTGTTGTGTGTTGATAATGGTTCCACTAGTGTTATCCGCATGTTTTTATACGCTTGTAGTTCCACTAGCGTTATCATTTAGAGTTTGATCCTGTGTGAATCACCTAAGGAATAGATTAGATCAATTTTAAATACAAGTATGAAAGCCTTAATAGGTTTGTTATTTCCACCACATTATCCTAAAGTTCACTGTCTTACATTGTCCACAATTATATACATATGGTTTGATCCCATACGAACAAACTGAGGAATAGATTAGATCAACTCTAAATACAAGTATTAAATACTTTAATAAGTTAGTTATTCCAATCACATTATCCTAAAGTGCACTATCCTACATTGTGCACAATTATATACATGCAAGTATGGGTCAAAGTATAAATTATAACTCATTTTATTAGTATGGTTACAAGTAAACCTCATATTTTTGTAAAACTTACCAAATTAATCTAAGTCTTTAACTTAGTGTTTCCCATGTCACACATTAGTGACATATTGAGCCATTGTTGAACTTTATTATGCCTACATTAACTTATCAACACGTCCAAACTTGCATGATTTCTAATGATCTCCACTCATAGACCTATCATGTATTTTTATATTTGCAAATTCTAATTAAGTTGTGGAACATGTGATACTAGTGCATCCAATTTTTGTAGAGAGGGTATATTTGGATCATTTCAAGAAGATTCTACAAGTGGAATGCGCGATCCTTCCACTTGTGAATGCGAATGTGTTAAGGTATTCCTTGTACAATCTCATCTAGTGGTGCTACTTTTATACTAAAAGTAGATAATAATAAAATACAAATTTTTTTCGAATACTTTAAGTGTTCTGGATTAATAGATGACAATGAAGAAATTTAGGATATGTTTGAAGAATTAAGTTTTGAAGATATAATAACTCATTTGGAAGCAATGGAGGATGACAACGAAATCCAAGTTCTTGTCCATTCGATCAAGATGTACGGGGTCATTGAAGAAGTTGCTCAAAAGGATCATGAAGCACATGTCCTGACAAAGTACAAGACAAAGGAGAAGAAGGTTCGTCCTATTGTTGCTCCACTTCCAGGGGATAGTGAAACAACAATTAAATAAGCAGCCACAGAGCCAATGGTCAGAGACCCACGAAAGGTGGGACATGTGTTTACCCCAGAAACAATACAAGGGATAAAGACTTGAGGGGGTGACTTCCTATTACTAGCCAAAGAAAAGCAATTTAGGGAGATGTTAAAAAGGCATGGAAAGGTGTTCACATTCCAATCTAAGGAAATAGGGTGTTTGGATCCAAAAATAGTGGAGCCCATGGTTATATTCACTATCCCTCATATTCCATGGAATTTTATGCCAATACCCATGCCTAGGGCTAGAATCCCTCAACTATTCGAACTTTTGAAAGAAAAGATAACGATGGGTATCTTGGAACCATCGAACACCCCTTACTTGAGTCGATGGTTCACTATGTTAAAGAAAGATGGGCGACTCCGATTTATCTAAGATATGGAACCCGTGAATAAGGTAACAATCCGAAACTTGGGAGTAGGGCCAATTGTAGATGAGTTTGCAAGAAGAGCTATATATTCTATGGGAGACCTTTATTCCGGGTATGATCAATTTCAACTTGCTATCAAAAGTCGAGATATTACTTCTATCAAGACACCTATGGGGTTAGTATGTATGTGTACCTTGCCACAAGGAGCGACCAACTCAGTGGCACATATGATGAATGGAATGAACAAGGTACTTCGTGATTTCATTCCTCATATTACAATGCCTTTTTTAGATGATGTTCTGATTAAAGGATGCAAGGAGGAAGAGAAGAATGAGGAATTGGACGAAAGTGGTTGCCGACAATTCGTTGCCGACCATATCAAGGATTGTGAGAAGATACTATCAAGGATGGAAGAAGTGCATTTGAACTTATCGGGGCGAATTCAATATTTGGGGCAAAATAAATATTAATAGTTGGTCATATGTGTGGTCCGTATGGGAGAAAGCCATCACCAACCAAGGTCAATGCAATTCAAAATATGCAAGAAGAATGTACATCCGTTTCAGAAGTACCAAGGTTTCTGGGGGTATGTGTTTTCTACTATCGATGGATTCCGCATTATGCCCATCTATCTAAACCTTTATATAGAATCCTAAGAAAAGGAGAAACATTTGAATGGAGTGAAGAGCATTCAGAGGCAATGAGGAAATTGAAGAACTACTTGGCACAAGCTCCACCATTAAATCAACTTGACTACACCCGACCCATATATCTCACAGTAGACTCCAATCCCATTGGAATAGGATGGGTGATAAGCCACCAAGATTGGGGAGAAAGGTATCTAGTCCGATTTGGAGCGAAGGTTCTTAGTGGTTGACAAAGAAAATATGCACAGGTGAAAAGAGAGCTATGGGGGATAATAATAGCAGTTAAGACAGATAGAGATTACTTAATTGGTGTTGAAGTAATAATAGAAACGGATTGTTTGCCGAATCTTGGTGTCGTAGCTAATTGTGATATTCCAGATATGTTAAGATGGTGCATCTATATTAGATCAATCAACCCTGAAGTTTGACATATCTCTTGGAATAGAAATGCAGTAGCCGATATGCTATCAAGAGCAAGGTATGAGGAAGAGGAGATTCCAAACTCGGACGATGAGGACAAAGAACAAACAGTCCTTACCACAAGCATTACCCGGGAAGGAGGAATGTAGTTTCTAGAAGAGGAGTATGAAGAAGAATTCAAGGAAATAGAGAAGTACCTACAAACCCCTAACACGTACGAAGGTCAATCTGGAAAAGAGTTCGCACAGTTTTGCAAGAATGCCCATAAGTTCTTCCTGCATGAAGGATATCTATGGCGACATCCGAAAACCAAGACTGGAAACCTGCAAAGCGTAATAGGTTCTAAAGAGCAAAGAAAGGAGATAGTGAGAGGGTTGCAGAAAGGAGATAGTGAGAGGGTTGCATGATAAAGAATGGGCTGGTCATCGAGGACTGTGGGCCCCTTTCAGTATGATTAAAGAACAATTTTGGTGGCCTTGATACTATGAGGAAATAAAAAAGTATGTGGAAACTTGTCCCACTTGTCAATATTATTCAAATGTAAAATTTTGTGATGAGTTACACCCAACATACTCACCGGGGGTGCATTACAAGTGGATGATTGATTTGATAACAATGCCACTTGGAGTAGGACAAAAGAGATACCTGGTTCTTGTAGGAGTAGGACAAAAGAGATACCTGGTTCTTGTAAGAGAAGATCTAACAAATCAAGTGGAAGGGCGTGCACTACGAACAAAAGGGACATTAGGTGTATGTCAATTCATCTTGGAGGACATTGTTTGTAGATATGGATGTACCAGGAAGATAGCGGTAGATAGGGGAGAACTCAATTCTGCGGAAGCTCAAGATTTTTTCGACAAAGTAGGAATTCGGCTTTCTTTGACAACAATGTATAATCCGGAAGCCTAATGGAAAGATAGAAAGGGGGCATGGGGCAATAGTCAAAGCTTTAGCAAAGGCATGTAAAGGGCGGGTCAGTGATTGGCAAAACATCTTGCCCTATGCACTGTGGGCTGATAAGACAACTTACAACACTGTTACTGGATATATGCCTGCAAAATTAATCATAGGGCAGAAGCCGATAATGCCAATTGAAGAAAAGATAACTACATGGGTTGTATTGCCTTGGGAATTAGAAATGAGTAGGGAAGATTTACTTGTGATTCGGATACGACAACTTCAATCAAGGACAGAAGACATAGAAAAAGCAACTACTAGATTGAAAGAGGCAAGAATCAAGAATAAGGATAGATTTGACAAGATAAAAAGAATACGACCAAGAAAGGTGCAAGAAGGAGACTAGGTATTAGTATATGATAGCAACCTAGATAATCAATACAGTACTATTCAGAAGTTCACAAAAAGATGGTCTGAACCTTATGAAGTTCGGAAAATAACAGATAAGGCCACATATTTCCTCAATGAATTAGATGGGACAGAAATTCGTATCCCAATTGCAAGAAAAAGGATTAAAATATTTAAAAGGAGGGAGTCACTAGAGCCCGAATTTTATGAGGAAGTAGAAGAACTAAAAGAATCGGAAGTGTTGGATGAACTCGCACAACCAATGTGCAAGTTAAGAGGGGGTGGGTGTTGTGCAGAATGTGCTTCATGATATAAAAATGAACTTAAATATTGTATTTAGTAATATTTGAGAAACTTGAACCCACACCCTTATAAATGAAATACAATGTACATGCCACTAAGCTAGGCTATTTATTTTTAAAAGTATTGTAAAGAATGTGCTTCAGGACATAAGAATGAAGCTAAATATTGTATTGAGTAAAATCGAGAGGCTTGAACCCTCAACCTTGTATACCAAGCACAAGGAAGCTCAATACTTATCCCATGTTTATTTTCATACATGCAAGCTCAAATGAGCGAGATTTCTATCATGCATCACATGTAATGCATAACGCCAAATGGCGATCATGCATCACATGCATTTCATGCATTGCATGCATGTCTTTACCCTCACATGCATTATATGCATGGGGGCACCTATAAAAAGAGGGGAATCAAGTAAAGGAGGGAATCAAGAAGAGAAAGTTAGAGAATAATATAATCAAATAAATAAGTTAGCTTATTTGCGAAGAGGCTCGTGTCTTCGAGTTAAAGTCGAGGGTTCAAATACAAAGTTTGGCAAAGAAAGATCGCATCTTGCGATGAAGCATTGTACAGTTGGTAAAATCATGTATTCTTAATATAAAGTTTGTTCTTATCATACCATTTCAATTCTTCAATCATACATTGTCACTATCTCTTATTTATGCTCGTCTCTCTTACACACATTACTTTTAACTCTTCTTCTTCCTATCCTTAATCTTTCTAACATCAACACACAAGCATTATAAAAAATTTAGCCGACTCCCTTTAACCTTAGTCCCCGCGACTTTGCCGCATGAACCACAACTACCCTGACAACGTGCTTCTTCTAGCACTCCCTTTCTCTGTGGTCTTTCTTGCCACACTACCAACATTCCATGTCAGCCTTTCCTTGCATGTTTCTGGCATTGGCTTGACTCCATCTACTTGTAGAGGGTCCGGAATTGTTGTCAGCGTCATCTCTGTGCCTTCGGCTCTACTCTTGCTGGCCGCCTCCGTTACATGCCGACCCACTTCTTCCTCCATGCCCACGGGGTCGATCCGCCTCCGTGTACAACATCCGGCTGTCTGATTGAGTGGTCCTCAACACACCTCGGCCGAAAAGTTGTAAAGAAGAGAAAACGTAAAATGGTTAGGACATTCATGAGGGACAACAGTTCACGCTCTGTGCGTAACCGCCCATGACACTATATAAAGGGAATGGAAAACCTGCAAAAGAATCGAATTGTAGTTTTTGCATGAAGAACTTTTGAATATAGAATTAGTTTTCCTATTTGCTGTGTCTCTATTCTTTGGTAAGCTTTATCTGTGTCAAGTCCGCTTACTCTATGTGTAAAGCGTGTACGAGTTGGTTGCAGCCATCTTCGTAAACCTTCACAGTCTCCACGATCGAGATACCTAGCACGATTCTTGCTCATAGTAACCCAGGCTATGAGAACGCCCCTTCACACTCCTTCCTTGACCATGATACCCTTGAGCCAAACCACAAGGACTGAAGATTTGGCATTGTGTTATCCTAAGCCGGTAACACTTTTGGCATGCCTAGTCGATTTGTGAGTACACAAAAGAACATTGGGGAATGGATATCGTCTAGCCAAAGAGGCAACAAAGAGATAACACAGCAAGGTAAACCTCAGACCCGAATAGAATCCCAAGGGGCGGCAGAGCTCACCTTGGAAGAGTCACGCCATGACACCTCGCCGGATCTCGACGAAAGCGTGTTCAAGTTCGAGTCCATGCTCACTGAGCACAGTGGTTTTGGACAAGAGGTCCTCTCCCCAATTCACTTGCTCATTGAAAGTACCACTAGGAGTAATTTCGGGGTCCAACACAACGATAACTACATACCGTTCTAGATAGATTGCACCCATGACAACATCGGACTTTACACATTCGACACCATGACGTTCCCATACCCACGTTACAATGGTGAACTCGATGCCGAGGCCAATGTGAGGTCCTTTCTCACCATGTGGAATACCAACCATATCTCATAGCGATTACCAGAAGCCGAGGCCAACGCATCTAGAATTGCGAAATTTGGGCTCACTCTCGACGGACGAGCAACTGAATGGCACTCGCAACTCAATCTAGCCTCATTCACAAGTTTCGACCAAATTTGAATGACATTCCTTTACCTGTTCCACTGAAGTGTTCCGCAACACGAAATCATTGGCTAGTTTTATTTGATTAGGTAGTTTAGTCAAGAGTCCATCACCGATTTCGTCATTCGCGTGCAAAACCTCCACAGCCAACTAACGTGGGCACCCATTGAGGAGGAGGCCAAGGACACCTTTTTAGCCACCTTATGCAAACCCATCAGAACAACACTAGGCATGCTCGATTTCACGGATCAGACGATGGACACGGTAATCAACTGGGTCCTTCGGCTAGAGATGGAAGATACGAAAGAAAGCATGTCCAGGACCTGACTATGAGAAGCGCTACCACGAGATGAGGAATACTAGTTCCGACAGGCGATTCCATACACCATCTGCCTCAATCCGGGACATTTGGCGGTCAAGTGTAATATGCGAGCACACTGTCCAATTTGCCACTCTAGGGCACATACGATAGACCAATGCGAGTATAACCTCTTGAATTGACCCTCGGCACCGGTTCAAAGAATCGAACCACAATGCAACGGCGGGTAGCCGAACGAGTGGTTTCGCGAGGACGAACACTATGGAAACACCAACCCCCCTCATTATAGTGAACGTGCTCGCCGAGAAGACGACCACTATCAGGATGACGAAGATAGAAACGAGATGACTACCATCGAAATGATCGATACAACAATAGAAACAATCAACACTATGAAAATAGGTGCCCCACAAATAATACAGGTGGGCAAGCTCGACCGCGGGCAAATGAAGGAGTTTGACAACCTCGCAACCAATGCCCACAGGACGACATTTCGAAGGAGGACCAACTCCGACCTCCCAATAACAACTGACACAACTACGGAAGGAAATCTCACAACACACACCACTACTAGTACTAGCAGCGACCTTGCAATGAGCCTGAGCCACAACCCGGGTGAGTGGCTCCACCAGCAGCCACAGGATGCGAGTCCAACATGCACTACTTCATCTACCAACAACTAGGGCACTACACAACCGAATGCCCATGACGTGACAAGGGGAAGGGACTTGTGGCCAATACGATCATTGTGGAGTTCCAACAAGTGACAACTTGGAGCCAAGCGAAGGCATCCGATTGGGAAGTTCATGATGACATTTGCATAGCCGCGAAGGCATAGGTCGAAAAAGGCAATGAGGCGAACGTCGAACGAATGCACCGGGAAAGCACACCTGCAACGTCAAAAACATGAACAAAAGAAGTCGTGACAGAGAACAACCCAATCTGGAAAACCCTCGCTGACTACTAAATCACAATGACGATAATCCCCAGATTTCAGCAAACAATGGAAGCACGAATGCGAAAAATGAACCCGGTAATGATTCATGCGAACTTTGCGGAATCAACAATAGGGCCGACAGTAGTCGACCACCATAACCCGTTCATTAAAGTAATCCTACAAGGGGAAGAAATTCTAGGATGCATCATTGATGGTGGCTCTAGGGTGAATGTCATAAGCAAAGCTACCTCAAACCGCAAATTGGGAAGCGTGCTCATTATGGCTACTCATGGCAAATACCAGATATGTCCAACCATTAGGCCTGTTATGCAAACTGATGTGATCGGTAGACATATGTTTGAAATATTGGTAGTGGTCTTGGCTATTGACGCACCATGAGCATACCCTTTACTGTTAGGGCGACCATGGTTGCGCTCAGCAAACATCAACCAAAATTGGTAATACAACAACAATTTTCAATGAGGCAGAATGAAGATTCGGGTGCCGACACAGGAAAGTGCCCCGCCAACAAAGGCCATGACTTCTCTATACGCAAAGGACATCAACATGCTTGAGGGACTAGATGACGAGTTGAAGAATTATTTGGCGGAAAATCCTCGAATCGTCCCATTGTTTGACATCGATGTCATTGAAACAGTGGGTGCGTACACCACTCCTGTGATAGTAAGAGATGAAGAAGGCGAACCGGACACAGAAGTACTCATGGAGCTCCACAGGGCCCAAGACACATTCGAATGAGAGATGGAGATTTCCCAACGCGTCACAATGTCGTTACTAGAGGAATCTACATCGGAACTGCCAATGCACCACGATCACTCTTGATTCCGAAGGAACTCCCACCTTCGGAAAAAGAGGCCATGATCAAATTACTACACGACTACAAAGATGTGTTCGCATGGTCTCACGAAGATATTGAAGGGCTGGATCTGAAATTCTACTAGCACCAGATTAACCTCCTGCAGGATGCTAAGCCTGTCCAACAGCAATGTTATCGCATGAATCCGAATTACGCGGTCCGCGTAAAAGAAGAAATAGATAAACTTTTTTTCCTTCAAAGATTTTCTTCAATAGTATTAAAACATCGAGAAAGTACAAGTAAAAGTTATCTGCCCATAGGCTTACAACGTAATGTATGTACACCTAAACTTCTACATACAAAACAACTTGTATAGGGTTGTTGAGCCTTAAACGATACATTAACATGTTGGTTTTATATCAAGAAAAGGTCCATGGAAGATGATAATTCTCTTGAGGTCTTTGGTTTGTCATTACAAAGAGAGACACTTTCCTCCATAAGTGAAGAAGTTTCATCCTTCTTTTATGAATATTTTCTGGAGAACCAAACATGTTATCATACTGCCCATGAACTACTGTCAACAATGTTTCCCATATCTCAAGCAATATCTTTGGAATGCCAAGCTTTGCAGCATCGTAAAGTCGACTGCATCTACATTTCCATAATACCCATAATGTTATCGTAGTCATAGTTTTCTAGATCTAGACCGATCGCATCTCATACAACATTGGGCTAGAGTGTAATATTCCCCACACCGCTACTACACATGAGAACAAGCAACCAACATTGATTGTTAGGAATAAAGAAAGAACTTTATTCCATACTTGTTGAGCCAAGGGACAAGACCAGAGGGCATGCTTAGTAGTCTCTGGCGTTGCATAGCAAAATCCACATTGCCTGAGATTATGTGCTACATTCCCTTTTAACATCTGGCCAACTGGTAATGCAGCATGCACTAATAGCCGTCTAAAAAGAATAAATTTAGAAGGCCCCTTGAAAGACCATCTCCATCTCCAATATGTTTTCAACTGCAACGTTGAAACACCCCAATTAGTCCAATGTTTTTGTGTTGTTGGTGCCATTACATTCATAGAACTTAGTAATGACCTTCCTAGCTTTATTGAATACTGTAAAAAGGGAACCTTTATGATATGTTCCCCCAAGGAATATGTCCAGAACCAGCCCCCCGGATCCCATAGTAGTCTTGCAATAGGTTCTTTTGTATACAACCACATCATATCACACATATGAGCAGTAGAAGGATAAGGATCCAACATCCACTTCTTTCCCATTTTTGCAATCACTCTGATTGGTGCATTCTGCACATGCTGAAAGTAGCTGCAATCAAAAGCATGAGGCTGCATTCTATTGTTATCAAGAACCTCAAAATAAGAGATGCACCCATTAGGTGAGATGCCCTTGACAACCAACAATATATCATTTATGAAGCATCCAAACCAGAAATGCTCTTGTATGGGTTCGAAAGTCGCCGATAATGAGGAATATGAAGCTGAAATGGCAGCCGTCATTATCTTGGCTCCATCAAGAGTTTGTAGATGTGCAAGTCAATCTGCTTGTGGCATCTATTGGAAATGAATCCAAGTATTTATAGAAGCATGTGGCCCATTACAGAAATAGATAAACTTTTGAAAATCGGATTCATTCGAATTGTAAAGAGGGCGACCTGGCTGACCCCGATCGTCGTCATATCGAAGAAAAATGAAAAGATCCTTGTCTACACATCGACTATACGAAACTGAATGTTGTTATGATCAACAATGCATTTCCATTACCATTCATGGATGGGGTACTCAACGCAGTAGTACGACACGAAATATACAATATTTTAGACGGCTTTAGTGGCTATAACTAGATCCACATGTAGCCGGACGACCAGGAAAAGACGATGTTCATAATGGTCTGGGAGTATTCGTAGCCGTAGTGATGATGTTTGGACTTAAAACAGCACCTACGACATTCCAATGCATTATTACTGAAATTTTCGGCAAATACATATGTGCCTTTATGCAGGTCTTCCTTGACGATTTCACGGTTTATGGCATGCGAAGTGAACATCTGTGACATCTATGACATCTACGGTGTCGATCGGTGAGGCTTAGCCTCAATCTGGCCAAATGCGCGTTTGGCATGACAAGTGGCGCACTCCTCGGACACATAGTAAGTCGTGAAGGCATTGCAGTTGACTTCGGAAAGATCACGACAATTATCGAAGCACTAGGTTCGAGAAACGCCAAGGCCCTCAGTCGATTCCTCAAACAGATCCGTTGGCATAATCAGATGTTGCGATACTTGGCCGATTTTGCGACACTACTACACATAGCGGTACACTGAACATCATTCCAATGGACGGAGACAGAAGACACTTCATACATGGCCTTAAAATTCATGCTAACCTAAGCACTCGTCGTCCAACCGACAGATTGGACACAACCGTTCCATGTGTTTTTCGAGGTGTCGGACATCGCAATTGGCAACGCGCTCATGCAATTGACTGCGCCGAACTAGTATCGACTGGTTTACTATTCAAGTTGACAACTTTTGACTGCCGAGCGGAATTAATCAACAACCGAGTGAGACACCCTAGGTATGATATATCGTATCAATACATTTCGATACTACCTACTAGGGCAGAAGTTTGTGTTCCAAGTGGATCATACGGTTGACATCCTGTTTTTGGTTTCGAAACAATCGCTCATAGGGAATGTTACGGGCATGACCATATAATATCCCGTGGTAAGAATTTACCGTAGTATTCTATACACGTGGATAAGTGTGAGGGTTAAACGAGAGTGTAAAGAAGGGGAGGATTACTTTTAATCCTCGGGATTGAGACAACCCATTAGGTCAAGTGTGAACTTGCCTGGGGGCCTTGGGTATCGCTATAAATAAGAGGCCTAGCTACCCTCATTTGATCATCTTTTGACTACATCGAAACTCTGCTTGTGTGGTGGGTCAACTCTTGTAGCGAGCGCGCCAGCACCAGGTACGACTCGACGCCACGACAGTGGTATGGGACGCTGATCGAGGCTCGAGTCCGTCTCGATCCCTTCGCTCGGGGGTGGTCGGGTGGATCGGCACCCTTCTTTCTCTTTCTCCTTTCTATCTTTCATTTCTTTATCCTTATCTTAAGCTTACTTTAGTACCTAGATCTATAATATTTGGTATCAGATTTTTGTACTAATGTTTCTTTGTTTTTCATTTGTCTTTTGATTGATGTTGATCGATCGTTGTGCGGTTGGCCTTGATCTAGACAACGATCAACAAAGAACTTCGGTAACTCTTTCCATAATTTTTCTTTCTATTCTCTCTTCTCCCATCTAATCATGTGTTTAGTTTATATGTAATTTTTTTCATTAAGTCAATGATGTTGTAGTGGTCTTTAATTGATTATCTAAAACGTTCACATATGTGCACGAGGTCAATACCTCGTTTGACATATTAATAATATGTGATGAGTGTCGTATGCGTACGAGGTTAATACCTCAATTACGTATTACGTTCACGAACATATGTTACGTTTGCGTATGAGTTTAATACCTTGATTTGTTGTAAACGATATGTGTTTGGTCTCGTATGCGTAAGAGGTCAATACCTCCATTGCGTATTACGATGATCTCTTATTTGTGGATGTTTCGTGTGCGTAGAGGTATATACCTCGATTACGTATCTCGATCACATCATTTGTGGCTATTTACTATAATGATATGTTT
This sequence comes from Azolla caroliniana, assembly GCF_043228905.1. Classification (NCBI taxonomy): domain Eukaryota; kingdom Viridiplantae; phylum Streptophyta; class Polypodiopsida; order Salviniales; family Salviniaceae; genus Azolla; species Azolla caroliniana. The sequence goes on from NW_028230442.1 coordinate 13,004,771, forward strand.
AATATAGGCATATGTGGTCACATATATACATATTTGATCGTATATATGTGATAAGTAAACATATGTGTATATTCGTTATTACGTGATTATATCGAAAGTTGTCATGGTCGGGAAAAGGATGTTGGTGGCCGTCCTCACATTTTTGTGAGAATGGCGTTGTCACCATCCCTTTTTCAACATTTTTTTATTGTTGATAACCCCGTTGACGACCTCGATTTCGTTACGTAAAGAAACGCCAATAGCCAAAATGATGTTGAGTATGTAGGGCTTGACCCACTTCAAGTGAGGTCGCTCCAATGACGCACGTATCCAACATCCCTCCCTCGTTACATGGATACGATGCCACCATGAGCTCGTTCTTACGAGAGGCATTCGTAATGACGTGACCATGTGATGGCCCACGTGAGCCTACTACGAAACAAGGGCTCATTTGGCTTGACCATTAGGTTGCACTTTGGCGTATGCCATCGTAATTACGAGACTTGAGGTTAGGTAACGTACCAACATAGTTTTGGTAAATGAGGGCGAAATAAGGACCCTTGACATATATGTTCTTTTAAAAAAACATATATGATCAATTGCTTCGCATATCTCTTATACGCATCAAACATTAAGCATTCGAGAAGAGCAACTTACTTGGTTGGCTCAAGTGTTTAATGTATTTGTTCTCGAGGTCTCGAGTTCAAATATGACCAAGACCATACAACATCCTTGATACATATGACTATAACACATGTTTAGACTTAAGGTCTAAGTGCACCTCGGGGTCCTCGTAATAGGACTTAAAGAGCCGAAACCACATATGTGGGCACCGAAACATAGTTTATTATTAACATTTTTTTCGTGTATAAAATATTCATGACGCGAACATACATGGTTGAGCCTCGGGGAGCCACCATGAAAAAATCGATATAGAGATCAGGGAAAGACATTTATTTGTCACCCCCATGGTTTTTAAAACACCTTTGTGTTACCATAGTAACCTGATCTTGAACCTCATCTCATACGTCTAGAGGGGTATTGACGTGAGATAATGATATCGATTAATGCTCGCCCATGATATGTTTACATCACGACATGATGTTATGACTATATCTCTGACCTTATCCTATTTCTTTTCCAGAAATAATTTTTAATGGCTCAAATTAACGACCCGATGTCATCCGCTCAAGCGGAAGGAACTCAAGGGAATCCTCCTGGACAAATGTCCACTGAGATGTATTTGGCACAAATAACCCAATACCTTAGTTTCACCGCTCAACAGATGACCGAACTTCGGCAATCTCAGAGTGCTCTTGGAGGCACGTGTCATTAGTCTACAACGTGAGACTAATAGACCTGATGAGCGACAAGGTGAACCATCATTTGTGGTTAAGCCATTTACGGGAGACAAAAAGGAAAGAACCGAAGAAGCAATCTGCACATGGCTGGGACGATGGGAGTCTCATTTTGAGCTCTATCCCACGCCAGATAGTACGAAGATTGCATATGTCGGCCGAGAACTCAGGGGTAAGGCCGCCGCCTGGTGGCGTGGCCTCCGTACTATGGGGAAATTGCCCGATACCTGGACAGATTTTGTCACGGTTTTTAAGGGCCAATTTCTGCAACCTCCCTCTCGAACCGAGGCAGCACAAGCTTTAATGAACCTCTCTAGCAGGAAATTTTCCTCGCTAGAAGACTATGTTCACCATGCTAGAACCCAAATCCAAAAATCGGGTCTAGAAGGGGACAATTGGTTGATAGCTTGTTTTGTCAATGGCATCCCCAATTCGGACTATCACTGGATAGTGCACGATAAGGATCCAAAATCCTTCGAAGAGGCCGTTGAAATAGTTCTTCGCTATCAACGCACTTCGAAGAAGGACCATAACAAACCCAACGAAGCGCCCGGGACTAAGCAAGACACCCAACGAATTCCTGGATCGCGATTGTAAGCGACAACATCCTTTTTGCGTATTCTGCAAAAAGAAGGGTCATACAAAAGATCAATGTCGAAAGCTCCAATGGAAAGAGCACGACAACAAAGCTAAAGCTGTAGACCATAAAGGTCAGATTCCTAATGTCCTTCAGGTCTATACACATCATTTAAGTAATTGTCAATGTTCTTTCCCTCACTATGTATTGGGTCCCAATGATTTACTATGTGCAAACGGGTATATCAATGGATCTCCCGTACAATTTTTATTTGATTCGGGAAGCTCACACAATTTTGTGAATGATCGTTTGGTTCAGATATGGGGAATCCAACCCACCGTAAGTGATCACACCTACACGGTGCACTTGGCTGATGGAAGAGTACAATACATCAACGGGGTGATTCATTCATTAGGAATTTCTATTGATACTTATATAGAGGAAGTAGACTTCCATGTAATGAATCTTTGTATCACCGATATAATACTAGGTTATCCCTGGTTTTATAATAAAAACTCTTCTTTATTGATTGATTGGGTTCGTCATTCCATTTCTTTTGTACTGAACGATTGTACGCATTTTATTCAATGTGTAAAAAAACAATCCCTCTCGATTGTTTCCTCGTGTCCATCAATATCCGAGTTGTCTTGTTCTACGTTATTTTATTGTGTACTTGATCCGGACATTCACGTTTACAATATCGATAATGTCCCGATTCAATTAACATATTTTGAACAACAACAACTTGATGAAATCTTAAATGATTTTCATGATGTTTTTCCAAGTGAACTACCTGATGGGTTACCTCCTAAACGTAATATAGACCATCGTATAGATATTGTACCTGGTGTTGCACCAATAAGTATACCTCCGTATCGCTTAAGTCGATCTGAAGAAGATGAGGTATCTAAGCAACTCAAGGACTATTTACGAATGGGTTATATACGTTATAGTAAATCTCCATGGGGTGCACCAGTTCTCTTGGTTAAAAAGAAAGAGGGCACATGGCGTATGTGTATTAATTACCGATGCTTGAATAAAGTGACGATCAAGAATTCGTATCCATTGCCCCGGGCTGACGATCTAATTGACCGTGTCCAGGGAGCTCGGTATTTTACGAAACTTGATCTCTGTACTGGCTACCATCAAATACGAATAAGTGAGGACGATGTTCCTAAAACGGCATTTCGTACGCGCTATGGCCATTACGAGTTTTTGGTTATGCCTTTTGGTTTGACCAATGCTCAGGCTACTTTTCAACAAGAAATGAATGACATTTTCCGAGAACAACTTGGAAAATTTGTCGTTATTTTCTTGGATGATATTTTAGTTTATAGCCGTACATTACAAGAACATGCTAGACATGTCCGCTTTGTTTTACAAACATTGCGTGACAAACAGTTTTATGAGAAGATCTCAAAATGTGAGTTCTTCAAGAAATCAATTACTTATCTAGGACATCTCATAACCGAACAAGGAGTTGAAATTGATCCTTCTCGCATTGAGAAAATCAAGCTTTGGCCCACTCTTCGGAATATTCGAGAAGTTCGATCATTCCTTGGTTTTGTGGGGTTTTTGCGAAAGTCTCTTCGTAATTACTCCCAATTGACGACGCCGTTTACTGATCTTTTAAAAGGTCAAACGCGTAAGTCTACAAAACCTATTGTGTGGAATGCTACACTAGACCTCGCCTTTAAGGAACTCAAGGACCTGGTTTGCAAGGCTCCTTCACTTCTTTTACCTGATCCTTCAAAACCTTTTGAGGTTGAAACCGATGCAAGTGATTATGCTATAGGTGCTGTCTTGTATCAAGATGGTAAACCAATAGCATTCGAGAGTAAGAAACTTGATTTTGCTCAATGTCGGTATACCGTTCAAGAAAAGGAATTATTTGCAGTTATACATGTGCTCAAAACATGGCGCCATTATCTTTATGGAAATCGTTTTGTGGTAACTACGGACCATGAGTCCTTGAAATATTTTTGTGACCAACAAGACCTGAAAGGTCGTAAGGCACGATGGGCTGATCTCATCTAGGACTTTGATTTTTCCATACGATATCATAAAGGTTCCATGAACACTGTCGCTGATGCACTAAGTCGCATCTGTGAAGTTAACATGCTTAGCTTCACTGAAATAACATCAGATCTTTATGATCACCTTCAAGGAAAGTATCCTGATGACAGTTATTTTGCAAAATACTGGGCAAGAGTTGAGTCTGGAACAGACACCACCACATCCTCGAAGGAATACTTCCACATTGCTAACGGTTTGCTCTACCGTAATGGGAAGGTTTGTGTTCCAGATTTACCCGAGGTCAAAAAGAGGATTCGTTTTTAATGCCATGATGCACCCTCAGCAGGGCACCTTGGAATACATCGTACACTCATTCTCATCTCCACTCAATTTTATTGGCCTAAGATGCGTCCTGACATACATAACTATGTGCTAAATGTCACCAATGTCAGGTTAACAAAGCCGAGCGACTTAAAGCCGCAGGACTTTTACATCCCTTGGACATTCCCAACAATAAGTGGGAAAGTATATCCATGGATTTTATTGTTAGCCTTCCTCGCACCCAAAAAGGTCATGATGCCATCTGGTTTGTCGTTGATCGACTAACTAAAATGGCCAGATTTATTGCTACTAAAACCACGGTAACAGCTCCTGAATTGGCTTACCAATTCGTTGACGAATTGTTTCGTTTTTATGGGTTACCGATGGATATCGTGAGTGATCGAGATCCAAAGTTTACTAGTGACTTCTAGACACAAGCCTTTAAGAAGTTAGAAACTACGTTGAGCATGAGCTCCACGGATCATCCTCAATCCGATGGACAGACAGAACGAGTAAATCAAATTATTGAGGACATGCTTCGAGCATACGTTGGTGCAAAACCAACAAAATGGGAACGTTATCTCCCAATTTTGGAGTTTGCTTATAACAGCTCCAAGCATACGTCGACGGGATATAGTCCTTTTATGTTGATGTATGGTTGCCAGCCACGAGCCCCGATTGATGTTAATATACATCATGATGAGTTGCGAAGTACGCAAAACTTCCTTCGGGATATGCAAGATATGTTGCATATTGCACGAGATAATATAAAAACAGCTCAAGATAGAGCGCGTTTTTATGCCGATCATCATAGGCAACCTCGTGTATTCAACCTTGGACAGAAGGTATTTTTACGTGTACCTCACAATTCTAAGACATTGTCTACGGGTAAGTGCGCTAAGTTAGCCCCACGGTTTTGTGGACCTTTTACAGTCCTCAAACGCATTGGGTCATCAGCCTATCGTCTCGCTCTTCCCGATGGTGTCGGAATTCATCCAGTCTTTCATGTGAGTCGTCTAAAAGAACTTCTAGGTTCTGGCGACAATACAATTACGACTGAAACTCTGGTTACTTCTGAAGAATTATCTTCTAAACCACATGTACTAGAAAGAATTCTAGATGTTAAAACAAAAAAATTACGTACTAAAGAAATCCGAGAATTTAAAATAAAATGGATCGATAAATCAATAAAAGATGCCACATGGGAACGCGAAAATACTCTTAGAACTAACTTCCCTAACTTTCCATTGCAAGAGTGCAATGTTTTAAAGAGGGGGAGTATGTTATGGGCATGACCATATAATATCCCGTGGTAAGAATTTACCGTAGTATTCTATACACGTGGATAAGTGTGAGGGTTAAACGAGAGTGTAAAGAAGGGGAGGATTACTTTTAATCCTCGGGATTGAGACAACCCATTAGGTCAAGTGTGAACTTGCTTGGGGGCCTTGGGTATCGCTATAAATAAGAGGCCTAGCTACCCTCATTTGATCATCTTTTGACTACATCGAGACTCTGGTCATGTGGTGGGTCAACTCTTGTAGCGAGCGCGCCAACACTAGGTACGACTCGACGCCACGGCGGTGGTATGGGACGCCGATCGAGGCTCGAGTCCGTCTCGATCCCTTCGCTCGGGGGTGGTCGGGTGGATCGGCACCCTTCTTTCTCTTTCTCCTTTCTATCTTTCATTTCTTTATCCTTATCTTAAGCTTACTTTAGTACCTAGATCTATAATAGGGAAGTTGGCTCAGTGGATGTTGTTACTACAAGAGTTCGAATTCGACATCCAGCATCAGCCAGGCGTTTAGCATGTCGTCACGGATTACCGGAGCCACATCGAGAACGGGGAAGACGCCGCCGACAACGGCGATGATTTTCCGGATAACGGAATTCAAGCAATGCCAAGGCGGATAAAGCAACGCCAGAAGACAAATGGCTCGAGGATATGAGTCATTTCCTAACCACCGCCTTACCTCCCCCATGGGTGCGAGCAGACGACAAGAAGCAATTGGAAGTCTAAACTCGAAATTTTTGTCTACTCTAGGACACGCTTTACCACAAAGGGAGCGACGACATTTGGCGGCGATGCATTCGACGCGATGAAAAGGAAGTGATGTTATGAGAAGCGCACCATGGGATAGCCGAGGACCATTACGCTGGCAAAGCAACAACAAAGAAAATATGGCAAAGCAGCCTATGCTAGCCAACCACACAAAAAGATACCCATATGTACTACCGACAGTGCGACTTATGCCAGGGGATGGGCCAACCCATGCAACAGGCTTGTATGCCTCATCAATCTGTATTGCCATTGAAACCATTCAAAAAATGGGGCCTTCACTTCATGGGCCCATTCACCCAAGCCGTGGCATGCATAATAAAAAAATATATCATAGTTGCAACGTATTATTGCATGAAGTGGGTAGAATCAAAACCCTTATGGGACAACACGGACGTATCTATCGCAAAATTCCTCTACGAAAACATCTGGTGTTGGTTCCGATGTCCCATCGAACTCATCAGTGATCAAGGAGGTCATTTCCTTAATAATGTTGCACATGGACTCACAAATCACTACACCGTAGTTCATAAGAAGAGCACCCCGTATTACCCTCAAGCAAATGGACTTGCAGAATCAATGAACAAAACCAGGTACAGAACATTTTGAAGAAAATCGTAAACGAACATCGCACCAACTAAGACACAAAGCTTCAAAGCGCCCTATGGGCATATCAGTCATGTTTTAAAACTAGCACCAATCCATCCCATTCAGGTTAGCCTTTGGCCTCGAAGCAGTGATGCCAGTCGAATTTTGGATTCCGAGTCTATGCGTACAGATCCGTGCAAACCTCCCTGAAAATAAGTCGGAGCAACTACATCTACAACAATTCATGGAACTCGATGAAAGTACGGTACTAAGCATGGCGGTTTTGGAACAAGAACAACGTTGTTGTAACGGATTTGTCGACTAACATTGAGGAGGAAACGAAAAAGCTTTCGAAATCGGAAAGGTCAGACTCGTGTTCCAGGCATGTATGGGAAAATGCCATTCAAACCCCGATTTCAATGGACGGAACCGGATTGGATAATAGGCGTCAAAAACGGCGCCTTTGAACTAGGAACCCTAACAAGAGAAATTTTGCGACAAAAGGTCAACGTCTTTCGACTAACACCCTACTCGGGGCCGACGCCTCCAAATCCGTTCAAAAATTCCACTGAGTTAATAGGTGAAGACGTCGGTCCACTTCCTGCCAAATCAACCTGGGGTGGCGAACCTACCTTCCATTAATACGAACCCTGTTGTTCAATATTGTAATATTAGTGTAAACTATTAATAACAATTACCGTTATATATTAAAAATGAAAAATAAAGAAAAGGAAAAAGAAAAAGTCACTCAACTTGAGGGCTATAATTAAGGTTTTGCATGCAGGCACACAAACCAAGAAAACAAGTACTCTCTCAATTCCCACGCATGGACAACATGGCTCCAAGGATCTTGAACATTATCGTTCCCACTACACAAAAAGGTAATCCAAGTAACCTATCTAACCGTGCACAACATAGAAGCTCTCATCACTACCCTTGCTCTCCTCACTCTCTCTGCCTTGAAAAACCGAGAGTATCACAATGATCCGAGAAGGCCTTGCACAGGGCTATCAAGCCTTGGCCGACCGCCACTCGAATGAAATCAAGCAGCTATTGGCGAAAATTGGCGACAGCCAGATCGAAACCTTGCTCGAACTCGAGGCATATGAATATGAATGCAAATAGGCGGAGCAAGGAGAAGGGACAAAAACCATAATACTCCCCCCGACCACGACTCCAACACACACGCAAAGGAAGAGACGCCCACTATTGTCGTGCTAGAGCTGACGCACAAAACCCCATTCCCTTAGAGATGCCTAACATTGTCCCCACCATCACAACCCACTGGAGCCAAGCATCCTACACATTTTCGATGACACATAGATTTCCCTGTGGGTTCGGCCATGCAGTCACTGTCGCACAGGTGTGCCATGTGTTGGCCACCTTAGATGACCAAGTCGGAAAGGACAAAGCGGAAAAAGACAAGTGGACAGTTACGGTCGAGTAAAGAAGACAGATGGGGGCCGAAAAGTAGTAAAGAAGAGAAAATGTAAAATGGCTAGGACATTCAGGAGGGACAACAGTTCACGCTCTGTGTATAACTCTCCATGACCCTATATAAAGGGCATGGAAAACCTATAAAAGAATCGAATCATAGTTTTTGAAGAACTTTTGAATCTAGAATTTGTTTGCCTATTTGTTGTGTCTCTATTCTGTGTTGAGCTTTATCTGTGTTGAGTCCGTGTACCCTGTGGAAAGTTCGTACGAGTCGGATGTAGCCATCTTTGTAAACCTCCACAGTACCCAAGATTGAGATACCTATCACGATTCTTGCTCACAATAACCCAGCCTACAAGTAAGCCCCTTCACACTCCTTCCCTGACCATGATACCCTTGAGCCAAACCACAAGGACTGAGTATTTGGTGCCGTGTTATTCTAAGCCGATAACAATACGTATCTCTTAAAATCATATATATCTTTTAGGTGGATCACATTCGGACGTGGTGTGTATGCATCACAAATGATATCAAATAACTTTGGTAATGTGAAGGCATCATTTCGGCTCAACTGTCTTGAGAAAGTACTGAACATCTGATCAATATGGTCACTTTCACTTTCCTAAACAATCATTGGTTGACCAACATACTCAGATATCCAAAGACAGTTGAGATTTTGTTCTCCCTAGCTGTGTTGTCCAATTGAATGTAGAGTACAGGGGGCAATGAATGTCCCAAACACATCAAAACCGTTTGAATCACTGTGACTGTCAAGTTTGGGTCATTGTGGAAATTTGGGCTAGTTACGAAGACATGAGGTCTAATGGACCCATTATAATCCAATCAACCCACCAAATGCATCTAAACGAGACATTCATCATTGATGTCTTTAGGAAGTCATTGCATGTGTAGTAGACATTGTCTTATTTTGGTCCATACCATCGATTGTTAGACACATGTATTGTTCAGGATTCTTCAATGGTTTCTCTTTGTGATGCATTGCTTTCTTTTGGTCCAAAGATTGAGCTTCGTGATGGTCATGTAACAACTTCTTATTTAAGTCCTTTTCCTTTGATGATTTTGGCACCCTTAGCCATGCTCTTTGGATTTGCACCAATTGAGCATTACCCCATGCGTACTTTCCGTGGTATAATAATGTTTGTAAAGCAAGTTGTCCACAAACTTGTGAATTGGCTATACGTGACGTATCTATCATTCGACGCACACATATTTGATTTGTAGGAGTCATATACCTCTTGTCGTGTGTAATTATCTGAGAGATGCATTCTGCCCGTAGTTGGCAATTTCTCTGATGTAACTAGGTCGAACCTCACTCGATGTATTCTACGAGGAATCCTTTGTATGTGCATGGGGCTTGCCAACTGGCTACTGTGTGCATTATCCACTAGTGGATTTGCATTGGAGTCGGAATGTCGGCCTTTGCATGTCCCTCAATAATCTGGGGTGTTTGAGTGGCACTTTCTTAAGATTTTGTATCGACATTGTAGTTGTACTCCTCAATAGAGAAATCTTAACCTATGTCAATATTTCTTCAAGTTTGGGAATATTCCTCAACAGAAAAAGGCGACCCTCTTGGGAAAGAATACTCCTCAATAGAAAATGGTGAATTTTGACTCATAGCTGAAATTTTTTTTATCTCTGACTATAATGCTCTCTTGATCAACTTAGAGCTTCTAACAAATGGATCAGTATAAATGATTATACGTTCTCTTATATTATTTTTTATAACATAATGACATTTATTTATATTTGTAATTATGTTTATAAAATAATAAATAAATATTTAAATATATATTCTAGTACTTAAATATATATTTAAATTTATATAGATAAATATAAATATAAGAGCCATATATGTATTCTAAGCCTATAATTTAATATCTATGAACATGTAATATATTGTTTAGTAGTATATAGTTATAAAGAATAGCTATATAGTTATATCAATACATATATATGTGTTAATATGTCTATAGCTTTATATGTCTCTATAGTTGTATTAATATATACACATTATAATAAATATATATTTAACAAGTTTATATACACTATATATATACTCTACCTATATATAATTGTATATATTATATATGTATATATACTATTACATAAAGATAATCTACCTATATATAAGTATATAAACTCTATATATACATACACATACTCTATATATACATATATGTATTGTATATATATACTCCACTTAGAAATCCACTATATGTAAAGTAACTATTTATATATATTTAAATTAACTAACCCCAGTTAACGAAACCATAGTCACCTAACCCATGTGGGACCTATATATAGGGCACTCTCCTCCATTTGAGGAACACATGCAAACAAGAGCACAAAACACAACATAACTTCCCGACCGAGCACTCAAACACCTCTCACCCAAACTCCACGCTTCTCCCCAAACCCCAACAAACGAATATGTCAAGTTACGAAGAAGATCGATCGTACTGAGTCTAGGTAGGTACCCCAATTGTATGGATGATACAATGCACATTCCAATTTCCAACAACGCACCAACTTGCTACTTTGTATTGAGTTGGATTTTATAGTGGTGTCCTTCCCACCAACTCACTACAAAGTGTCGAGTTGATGTTTACAAAACCGAAATTAAACGCCAAGTTGATACTTTGTATCGAGTTGGGATTTGATTTTTGTATTTTAGACACTAACTTGAACTTTGTATCGACTTGGGGTTTGATTTCTGTGTTTTAAACCGTAACTCAATCTAAAGTATCGAGTTGGGGTTTGATTTCTGTGTTTTAAACCGTAACTCAATCTAAAGTATCGAGTTGGGGTTTAATTCCTGTGTTTTAAACCCGATGTCAATAGTTTGTATCGAGTTGGGGTTTAATTTCTGTGTTTTAAACCCCAACTCGATACTTTGTATCAAGTGGAGGTTTAATTTCTATGTTTTAAACCCCAACTCGATAGTTTTCATTGAGTTGGAGTTTAATTTCTGTGTTTTAAACACCAACTCGTTACTTTGCATCGTGTTGGGGTTTAAACTCGATACATTGCATCGAATTTCCGTTTAATATCATATTTTTCAACTGGAACTCGATACATTGTAACAATTTCATGTTGAATTTAAGGTGTCTTGAATGAAAATGCACTTGAAACTACATATTTTGATGCAAACCACCTATACATAAAACTTACATAGAGATCATTTTTAATACATTTATAATACATTTATAATAGCTTTGGACCTAACAAATCTCATAATTGACTAGAAAAACTCATAAGTGACCCTAATTTTCCTTTTGATCCTTACAACTGACAAGGAAACCTAATATTGAGTTGCATCACAACTACATTCTATAGTTGGTATAAGATACGTGGATGGAATGTGAACATTGACTCATTAAAGCAATGTTGTGTGGTTTTTCACACAGGATATGAAAACTAGTAAAATAATTATTTAACGGAACCGGATGACGACCGAACCGGACCGGACGGATCATGCAGCGAACTAAAGTAAACGAAACTAAACTAAAGTAAAGGTTGTGTGAACGCATGCAACTAAAGTCAAACTTTATGTAAAGTAAAGGTCATGTGGATGCATGCAATTGAACTTAAAAAATGGAAACTAGAGTTCCTTCATGCAAGTGTGAGAAGGGAGGAGAAAAGCTAGCTCTCGATAATCCATAGATAAGAATGGTCCTTAGGAGATCGAAGCCATCTTTTGGGGGGGGGGCGGGGGGGGGAGAACTCTAATTTTCTTATTGGATGTATCCCTCGAGGAAGCCATAAACACTAATTTTTTTATCGAAGCCATAAACCTTAATTTTCCTTACGAAAGCTATCCTTACATAAACCCTAATTTTCCTTACAGAAGCCATATCATCCAGAAACCTTAATTTTCCTTACGGAAGCTATCCTTATATAAGCCCTAATTTTCCTTATGGAAGCTATCTCTCAAAAACCCTAATTTTTCCTTTCTATTAATCTTAGTAAACCTAAAACTTCTGAATACCAATCTTGGGACATATTGGAATTTTCTCTTCCTTTGCTAATGAAAAATTACTAAATTTTCTCATTTTTGTGAATTGTTAAAAGTATAAATGCACGAATGTGATATCCTCTAGTCGGAGGCCCCGGGGTCTTGCCTCAAGTTCACATATCCTCGTCGTATTTTAATGACATCTTGGTGAAACCGACATGAAACGAGGCGGCAGGAGGATATCTCATGGAGGCATATAGATACAAAGAGCCGAAGAGATGCAGCCTATACGAGTTCGACCAATGGGTATCTTCATTAAAGAACCACCCCAAAGGGCCATGAATGCTTCTATTGAGTTCGAGTGTCACTTTGCACAACTCTCGGAGCAGGATCAAAGATTGGTGGGGGTGGAAAAAGTCCTAATGTTTGTGAAGTCAATCGATCGGAAGGAAAGGAAGTCCATTGGAATCTGACTTAAGGATGATGATGGTGCAAATGGCCTCACCGAGGATTTGACGAAATTGGAAAGAGTATGTCAACTACATGATAAGAGGAAGACAAGCAACACAACCCACGAGGGATGGTGAAGGGAGGACAGGAAGCAACAGTTACAAACTACCACCTAAAGAAGAGAGTTTGAAGAGGGAAGGTTTGATGGTACTCGACATAGAGACCTTCATAAACGAGGCATATGATAATTTAAAGGTGCAAGTCGAGGCGAAAGAGAATCTTATAATGGAACCAAGACCGATTTAAATGGTTATCAAGGAAGAAGAGACCTCCCAACAAAGGTGGACTAATGATACGGCCAATACGAAGGCCCAAGTTCGGTACAACAACACCACCGGAGAAGGTGAGGAACAAGACGCCTTCTCGTCTTGCAAAGAAACAATGATGAAGAATGAAAGCAATGAATCAAGGGTGGCGAATGCCACTTCAAGCGAGGACAAATGTTTCAGAACACACATCGTGTCTGAAACATCAAGTGATGAAGGTGCAAGCATGAGCAAAGCTTGCATGATCAAGTGAGATAAAAAGTGTGAGGCCGACATGATTGAGGAGATAGCCACGAAAACGGACATTGAGTCAGAGGTTGCTATGGACAAGTCAATGGCGAATGGTCGTGTCGAGACTTTCTCCACATTTGTTCGAGAGACTTGGGTAGATGCGTCAGAAAGCAAACGTGAGACCAAATAGACGGAAGGTGGCGGCGAGGAAGTGAAGGCCGAAGCTAACACATTGGAAGAAGAGGGAGATGTCAAGATGAAGAGGGTAGAAGATGATCATGAAGAGACTTTCCCCACAAAAGTTCTTGAGACTTGCGCATTAACCGATGTAAGACCCAAGAGACGGAAGGTGGCGGTGAGGAAGCAAAGATCAAAGCCAATGCGAACAACCATAAGGTGGAACTGGCTAAGGGTAGCACGACAAAGACAATGGAAAACTAGAAAATCATATAAATCCCTCCACACTTGTTTGAGAGACTTGGGCATTAACCAATGTAAGACCCAAGAGAAGGAGGGTGGCGGCGAGGAAGCAAGGGTTGAAGCTAGTGCGTGCAATAAGGAACACTTTCGCGTTCACAAGTGGAAGGATCACGCATAAATGGAAGGATAAGGGAAACTTTGGTTCATTTTAGGGCTTTTTCAATGATTTTACAGAACACATTGATACCAGTATCATACATGTTCCAACATACTATGAAAAAGGTTAAAAATCCACTATTTTCGTGATTTAGAAGTAACTAAAAAAAGACGAATTTCAAAAAGTTACATTCTCAATTTATATCACAAACTTTACAACCAATGTTATTTTATAAGAAACGATTTTTTAGAAATCATAAGAATTCAAAACACATGCTTTGATATTACTCGATTTGTTACAAGCAGAATGTGGTTACACTTAATAGCCAAATATACATTCATGATCACTCCTTTACGGAGAATCACTACTATAACTAATATACAATGACGATTCCTCCTCGTCATCCTCGGATGTATCAATCAGTGCATTATCTTCGTCACTATAAAATACATCCCACCATGACGTGTCTTGTTGTGCGACATATTTCTTGGCGGCCTCAATATGCTTTCTTTTTTCTTCTAAGGCTTGGAGCCATGACCGTTTTTGTTCCGATACCAAGTCACTTTGCAATTATCCTTTCTTCTCAATTGGCATTTGCTTAGCTCCATAGACAATTGAACTCGACATACAAAGTAATAACTGGCAACCACCTTCAGGTTCCCATGTTGTAGAAGATGAATATTGTTTAGCATACAAAAGTGTAGAACCACTTATTCCATTTTTCTTTATCATAAAAATGTGATTGAAACTTATATTGTTTAACTGAGCAAGCACTTTAACATTCCCACCACCCCCATCTGATATATATCTCTTAAAGTCATATACCTCCTTCAAGTGTAACACTTTTGGGCGTGGTGTATATGCATCACAAATGACATCAAATAGTTTAGGTAAAGTGAAAGAATCATGCTGAGACAACTGTCTGGAGAATGTGCTAAACATCTGATCTATATGGTCATGTGTGTGGCCAACCGAAAGAAAATTGACTTTCACTTTCCTAAACAATTCTTGGTTGACCAACATACTTAGATAGCCAAACACAATTGAATTTTTGTTCTCTCTAGCAGTATTGTCCAATTGAATGTATAGAACAGGCGGGAAAGGTTGGCCCCAAGACATCAAAACTCGGTGAATGACTGTAACTGTTAGATTAGGGTCATTGTGACCATTGGGGTATGTAATGAAGACGTGAGGTCCAACAGACGTATTATAAGCCAAGCATCCAATTTTGAATGCAACTCTACATATCTGTTGCGCATGGAAGATATAATACTCGAATGATACTTTGATCCCCATACATTTGTCAAATACTAGTTGCATATGTGACCCGAGGTAAGTGTCTTGCTCATCACTAGTCATCGAAAAATAGTATCGCCTTAATTCTCGCAACTTTGATTTTCCAATCATAGACATACAACGACGGGCACAACATATTTTTTTGACATCAAATCCAATCTGTTTATCTGATGTCACAAAGCTAAATCTTGCTAGACGAATTCTTCGTGGGATTCTTCTAATATGCATAGGGCTTCCAGATTTCTCTTCCTGCATAAAGGTTGTGTAACCTTGTTACAATCTAATTCTTTGTTGTGACCATCGCCAATGTTATTCGATGTTTCATTGACACTACCTTCATTCTCCGTATCTTTATTAATATCGTATTCTTCAATAGAGAACTCTTCACTTGTGTCATTATTTACATTCCTTGTAGGTGAAGATGAGCTCAGACAATATTCTTCGATAGAATATGGTGAGTCTGTCGACAGACAATATTCTTCAATAGAATATGGTGAGTCTATCGACAAACAATACTCTTCAGTAGAAAACGATGAGTCTGATGACAAACAATATTCTTCAATCGAGAACGGTGAATCTTCACTCATGGCTTAAGGTCTAGATAGGGCTCTGTAAGTTATGTGCTTAGTCTAAGGCAAAAAACTAATAAGCTCCTCTCTAAATATAAACTTCTCTCTAAACAAAAGCTCCCTCAATAGAATGTCTATATTATTTAATATTATATTAATACAATACATAGAAATATTATTTTTAATATAGTATTTGTATTTAAAATATCAATAATTATTTAAACTAGGTCTATATGAAGTTAAATCAAGTATAATATAAATCCAATCATTACCAAGCCATAAATATGTTGGATTAAAGTTAAAATCATTGGCTAATTAATGGCACCCATATTTGATATGGAACCTCTCAGTCATTGGTTCATTAATGCTCACCATTGTAAATATTAGACTTATCAATCATTGGTTAATTCATGCCCACATCTTTAATACATATCAATTGAGAGTCATAAAAATGTTGCTTTTAGTAATCAATCATTGGTACATTCATGAACCTCTATCATTGTCTTCTTCATGACCTTTAAAGTCATTGTAAGTTGTTATGACTATAAAAGATTTATCAATATGTTAGTTTGACTTTGTAATCATTGATGTAATCATAAGTTACTCTAGTTAATGTGATTGTGGTTACCAACTAACTAACCTCAAACTTACCAACCTTGGTTAGGGTGACTATGGTTACTTTAACCACTGTGGTCAATCCCTATAAATAGGAAGACCTCGTCATATTTCACTCACAAGAGCACACAAGACCATACAAGAGCACAAAGAGCGAAGAGAGCACACAAAGCACACAAAACATATAGAGCACGAAGCACAAAAGCGCGATCTCTGCCTCCACTGCCACAAGATCAACCATGTCTTCAAAGAGAATTGAACGCCAAGACTCCAGGTAGGCCTCTGACACTGTGGACATTTTTGTAAATATGTTTTGTCACTCAAGAACTCGATACGTTGTATCGAGTTCCTGTATAAAATACAAACTTTATACAGGAAAGAAGAAGGGGGAGGGGCAGCTTGGAAGGAAACCCCATTTATGTATGGCCGTATTCTACGATTTTGACTACGAAGATGCAGATTCGGCCAACATACTGGTAATGATAGAGTGCTCCAAGGGGGTACGTAAAGTGTTCCTTTTAGAAGATCTTCTAGTAAAGGAATCTTGTTGGCTAGAAGCGTTCAAAAAAGATCTTGAAAGATCTATCATTACAGCAAAGAAGAAGGGGGAGGGGCAGCTTGGAAAGGAAACCCCATTTATGTATGGCCGTATTCTACGATTTGACTATGAAGATGCAGATTCGGCCAACATATTGATAATGATAGAGTGCTCCAAGGGGGTACGTAAAGTGTTCCTTTCAGAAGATCTTCTAGTAAAGGAATCTTGTGGGCCAGAAGTGTTCAAAAATGATCTTGAAAGCTCACAAAACCTTATTGCTACCTTGAGGCCTTATATACAAGGCCATGTAACTCTAAGAGATGAAGTGCCCTCCCCAATGAAGCCCACAAAAAGGGTATCTAAAGTACAATCAAGACCACCAAAGAAGAAGACAACCAAAATGTCGGAGTCCGATTCAACAAGTGAAAACGAAGAGGAGGACACTAAGGGGACGCCAAGAGCTGAGCTGGCATCGGGTGTGTTGTCATCCGAGCAGAATAAGATAAGGAGAGAGTTAATGCAGCGTAAACTGGTCAGGAAAGGGCAAGTGTTTAATTTTCCTATAACACACATCCATTGGCCCCCTATTGATGAAAAAACAAGTCGAAGACCACTTGAGATTAGAGAGCCACACCGCATGCATGTTCAAAATCTCAAGAAAAAAATGAAAATTAATCCTCATGCCACTGTGGTGCCTTTTATTGTTATGGTAGATCCTAAAGAATGTGAAACCATTAAAGATTTTGATATTAGAAAGCATGATCAATATAATTACTTTGTCATTGGTGGATCGCATTCAGCGGAGGCACGTCGACAACTTGTGAGAGAACATCCAACGACTTTCTTCTTCAAGTATGCCGAGTGCAAAATTTATGTGGGGCTCACAACTGAAGAGGCAAATTTTTTGGCATGGGACCATAATAATGATAATGACTATAGGCAGAAAATGTCGTCGATTGAGCGTATACGGTTCTTCCACCACGAGTATTTGGACGTGAAACAAAAGTTTGGTGTGAAGCTACATCCAGGTCTACGATGTCAATGCCTGCATGAAGTCGATATTGTTGTAGATGATAATGTTAAGTCCGATGGCCTTCGAAAATATGAGTCTTGGTTTCAACTGGCCTTTAGAGATGGAGAAGTATGGGACCTACAGGATCAAACTTCTCAATGTGGGAGAATAAGGAGGTAAAGGGTCAACGACAAAAGAAATGTAAGGTTGATCCTCAACTAGAGTTAAAGTCACAAGCTGCCAAGAAAATTGACTTGACAATTGAAGAAGCGGCTGACGAGATGAAGTTGTCTCTGTGGAGAGCGATGCAAGGTATTAAGGACGAGCAGCTTCTTGTGTCTGTTTTGTCAAGGGTTGTGGCGAAAGATTTAAGCCTTGAAGAAATGGTCACTGAGTTCAATAAGTAAGTCTTTCAAATACTGAAATTGAAGTCTGTTTACGTACCCATATTTAACGTTTAAATACATATAATACCTCATCATTTGTATAGTGCGTACTATACCTCAATGTTGTTCAGTCAAATATTATGTACATTTGTCAAATACGGTATAATACGTATTTATAAAAAAAACAGGTATAATACGTATTTATAAAGAAAATGTAAGTAAAACCCCAACACAAAGCAAAAGAAAAAAAAGATTTTAAGTGAAAAAGAAGTCAAAGGAAGGAAGAAAGAAGAATAGAAGAGACGATGATGAAGAAGATGAAGAAGAAGAAGAAGAGAGAAAAGAAGACATAAACGTATCCTAACTCTGAGTGTGATAATCGCAAAAGATAAAAGAAGAAGAAGAAAACAAAGAAAAGAGAAACCTATCATGAGTGTGATAATCATAGATGATTCCTCAATCTATGAAGGCATAATTCTAAATAATTACAATTTGAAGTAGAACATCATGATACACACTTACACTGATTTATAGAATAAGGGAATGTCGACATCCATATTACTACAAATATTTTAGGATGTGAAATGTTCAAATGTCTTATATGCATTTTAGGATGTAGAACTATATTGTACATCACAAATTTGTGTAAACATAAATGTTTTTTACAATATTATAGATATTTTTTAGAAAGGTAAATAATTTTCAAATTCTAGAAGTATTTAACGTACTATATGTAAAATACATATTTTACGTATTTTATAAGTATTTAACATATTAAGAAAACGTATTTAACGTATTTTTAAATTGGGAGGTACTATACGGGTATTAATACGTTATATACATATATGGTATCCGTAGTGTACCTAACAACCTTGGACCATACATTCAAGGCCATATGACATTAAGAGAACCATCACCATCACCAGTAAAGATGGCACCAAAAAAGGTGGCCAATCAGTCAAGACCTGCCAAAAAGAAAGTGACAAAAATGTCTGAGTTTGAGTCCTCAAGTTCGACAAATGATGAGGAAATGCGGGCAACACTAGGGGTAGAGTTGGTCTCTAGTGTGTTATCCTCTAAACAAAATAAGATTCAGAGAGAAATCATGCAAAAGAAACTTGTGAGGAAGGGATCAGTATTTAACCTCCCCATCACTCACATCCAGACCCCCTATCAACGCTAAAACAGGAAGAAGAACACTTGAGATAAGAGAGCCACACAAACTCCATGTTCAGAACTTAAAGGAAAAGTTGAAGATTAATCCCCATTCCATTGTTGTACCCTTCATTGTTATGGTTGATCCTATTGAGTGTGCTTTTGTAGAAGAATTCGATGTTAGAAAAGCATGACCAATACAACTACTTTGTTATTGGTGACTCACATTCGGTTGAAGCATGAAGGCAACTAGTACGAGAACATCCTATGACCTTCTTCTTCAAATATGCCGAATGCAAAATTTATGTGGGCTTAACAACTAAAGAGGCAAAATTATTGGCTTGGGATCATCATAATGGTAATGATTATAGATAGAAACTGTCTTCCATCGAGCGAATAAGATTCTTCCATCATGAATATTTGGACGCCAAACAAAAAAATGGTCTGAAGTTGCACCCAATGCTCAGGCATCAATTTCTTCATGAGGTTGGCATCGTCGCGGATGACAATGTGAAGTCTGATGGTCTCAGAAAATATGAATCTTGGTTCCACCTAGCGTTTAGAGATATGTATGTCTAGGATCTACAAGATCAAATATTCACAATGTGGGAAAGTAAGGAGGTCAAGGGACAAAGACAAAAGAAAACTTGAGTGGACCCCCAACTAGAATTGAAGTCAACAATGGACAAAAAGATCGACCTCACTATTGAAGAAGCGGCCGATGATATGAAGCTAACACTGTGGAGAGCTATGCAAGGGATTAAATATGAGCAACTACTTGTGTTGGTTTTGTCGAGGGTCGTGACCAAGGAATTAAGCTTGGAAAAAATGGTCACAGACTTCAACAAGTAAGTCTAGTGAGTTTATTAATTCCTAAGTCTTGTTTAGTTATATATCCAGAGTTCTAATGTGTCATAATGATTTTATAGCCACAAGGTATATATGAAAATCCAAGAAGTTATGATGAAACAACTTGGATGCATTACTTGGGAGCAAGTGACCGAGGATTATCCGATGACGTCTTCTTATAAGGCGTTGTCTGAATACTTTATTGCATTCAAGGATTGGGTTAGTATTTTTCTTTTAATTGGCATTTTACTATGGTATATATTATTATAGTTAACTAAAGTTTTCTTTGTTGTTGCAACTATTAGAAACCTTGTCGTGGTAAGAAACTAGTAGAGGTCAAAGATATACACAACTTTCCAAGATCCTTCCTTGCACATCTTGAGAGATCTAGAAAAGAAATGGATCAATGCTTAGCGAAAGCGTATGATGTTGAAGATGAAGGAACTCTCAAGAAATTCAGCCACAAAAAGGACATTACTAAAGACTTATACTATGATGTCTTCTCTAGAGATGTAGCAGACATGAACTTGAAACTACCAAAGGACTATAGTTTGCTTATACAAAATATACCGTACAGATTTCAAATGGCAGGTTCATCCTATGATTATGAGCCATTCAGGTTCAAACAACTAGAGAAAATGGTCAAAGATTTTACGGAACTAACCACAATGTCCTTGTGGAGAATCATTGTGTTTCATAGCATGGACCAAGGGTACTCTACGGCTCAGGCATTGAGATCTCATTACCATGGCATCGAGAACCTTGCTTGGTAAGGATTTTATTTTGTTACATCTTGAATAAATTGATTTGTCTATGATTCTTCCTACTTCATTATAAACCGTGTCTTTTGGTTCGTTCTGATAGGCAGGATCAAAACCAACGTGAATAGAGGACTCACATTTCGGTTCGAGTACATAATGGTTAGTTATTTCGACGAAATAAAGAAGCAAAGGATTAAAAAGCATTCTAATGAAGTTGGAGGTTCAAATTTGATGGTGTATCCAACAGTTACTCGCAAACTGCGACATCTTGCCACAACCAAGTCTTAGATCACTTCTTTGAGAATCAAACACAAAAATGGGAATAGAGATGAATACTCATACACCAAAAGAAAGTACACAGGATGTTTACATGGAAAACCCTAATAGGGATAAACCACGGGAGCCCACAGACCTCAAACTAACACTATATGAGAAAGTTGCAATCAAAGACTCGGAGGCAATGACCTTGACCTCTGTTTCTTCACCAAGCGTCGGTTACAATAGTGTATCGTTCTATATCTCCTCTCTCTCTATACAACAATTTTGCACATACAACACTTCACAGTTCACACAGTAAAGTGATTGCCCTAAGTCATATTTATACTTATATGAACTTAGGGCTATTTACAAATATCGCCTCAATAGGCTTACTCAACACATTTGCAAATATGTCTTCTCTTCCGGTTCTCATCGGATCCATCCGATCCAGTTTCTGAATCTCTTCCAGTTCTCACCGGGTCCTCTTCATTCCTAATTGAATCCCATCCGGAGGGACCAACTTCACAACAATCTCCCCCTTCACTCCGGCATGGATGTCTCGTCAACTTGATCTGATTTCGGCACGCGTCCAGCTTGTCGGTTGTCAACACCTTGGTAAACATATCCGACCCGTTCTCCTCCGTGTGGATCTTCGTCAACATGAACTCTTGATCTTCTACTCTCTCCCGGATCCAGTGGTACCTCCGTTGGATATGTTTCGTCCAGGAATGGTAGGCCACGTTCCTTGCAAGGTGGACGACACTTTGACTGTCGTAGTAGAGCCAGTATTCCTCTTGTTGAATCCCTAGCTCTCCGATGAAGTCCTTCATCCAAATTAACTCCTTGCTGGCTTCCACAACTACCATGTACTCCGCCTCTGTGGTTGACAATGCAACCGTCTTCTGCAGCCTCGACTGCCACGAAACAACTCCCCCTACATAAGTATTAGAGATCTAAGTACTAAAGTAAGCTTAAGATAACGACAAACAAATGATAGATAGAAAGGAGAAAGAGAAAGAAGAGTGTCGATCCACCCGACCACCCCCGAGCGAAGGGATCAAGACGGACTCGAGCCTCGATCGGCGTCCCATACCACCGTCGTGGCGTCGAGTCGTACTTGGTGATGGCGCGCTCGCTACAAGAGTTGACCCACCACAAGAGCAGAGTCTCGATGTAGTCAAAAGATGATCAAATGAGGGTAGCTAGGCCTCTTATTTATAGCGATACCTAAGGCCCCCCAGGCAAGTTCACACTTGACCTAATGGGTTGTCTCAATCCCGAGGATTAAAAGTAATCCTCCCCTTCTTTACACTCTCGTTTAACCCCCTTACTTATCCACGTGTATAGAATACTACGGTAAATTCTCACCACGGGATATTAAATAGTCATGCCCGTAACATACTCCCCCTCTTTAAAACATTGCACTCTTGCAATGGAAAGTTAGGGAAATTAGTTCTGAGAGTATTTTCGCGTTCCCATGTGGCATCTTCCATCCATTTTATTTTAAATTCTCGGATTTCTTTAGTACGTAATTTTTTTGTTTTAACATCAAGAATTCTTTGTGGTACATGTGGTTTAGAAGATAATTCTTCAGAAGTATAAAGAGTTTCAGTTGTAACTATATTGTCGCAAGAACCTAGAAGTTCTTTTAGACGACTCACATGAAAGACTGGATGAATTCTGACACCATCGGGAAGAGCGAGACGATAAGCTGATGACCCAATGCGTTTGAGGACTATAAAAGGTCCACAAAACCGTGGGGCTAACTTAGTGCACTTACCCGTAGACAATGTCTTAGAATTGTGAGGTACACGTAAAAATACCTTCTATCCAGGTGTTGAATACACGAGGTTGCCTATGATGATCGGCATAAAAACGCGCTCTATCTTGAGCTGTTTTTATATTATCTCGTGCAATATGCAACATATCTTGCATATCCCGAAGAAAGTTTTGCGTACTTCGCAACTCATCATGATGTATATTAACATCAATCGGGGCTCGTGGCTGAAAACCATACATCAACATAAAAGGAGTATATCCCGTCGACGTATGCTTGGAGCTGTTATAAGCAAACTCCAAAATTGGGAGATAACGTTCCCATTTTGTTGGTTTTGCACCAACGTATGCTCGAAGCATGTCCTCAATAATTTGATTTACTCGTTCTGTCTGTCCATTGGATTGAGGATGATCCGTGGAGCTCATGCTCAACGTAGTTTCTAACTTCTTAAAGACTTGCGTCCAAAAGTCACTAGTAAACTTTGGATCTCGATCACTCACGATATCCATCGGTAACCCATAAAAACGAAACAATTCGTCAACGAATTGGTAAGCCAATTCAGGAGCTGTTACCGTGGTTTTAGTAGCAATAAATCTGGCCATTTTAGTTAGTCGATCAACGACAAACCAGATGGCATCATGACCTTTTTGGGTGCGAGGAAGGCTAACAATAAAATCCATGGATATACTTTCCCACTTATTGTTGGGAATGTCCAAGGGATGTAAAAGTCCTGCGGCTTTAAGTCGCTCGGCTTTGTTAACCTGACATTGGTGACATTTAGTCACATAGCTATGTATGTCAGGACGCATCTTAGGCCAATAAAATTGAGTGGAGATGAGAATGAGTGTACGATGTATTCCAGGGTGCCCTGCTGAGGGTGCATCATGGCATTAAAAAAGAATCCTCTTTTTGACCTCGGGTAAATCTAGAACACAAACCTTCCCATTACGGTAGAGCAAACCGTTAGCAATGTGGAAGTATTCCTTCGACGATGTGGTGGTGTCTGTTCCAGACTCAACTCTTGCCCAGTATTTTGCAAAATAACTGTCATCAGGATACTTTCCTCGAAGGTGATCATAAAGATCTGATGTTATTTCAGTGAAGCTAAGCATGTTAACTTCACAGATGCGACTTAGTGCATCAGTGACAGTGTTCATGGAACCTTTATGATATCTGTTGGGATTACGGTCCCTCCGGATGGGATGGTCGGATGTCCGGGAATCGGGATGAAGACCCCGGTTCCGGATCCGGATGACGAAGACCCCGGCTACGGAGCCGGATGACGAAGACCCCGGCTACGGAGCCGGATGATGAAGACCCCAGCTACGGAGCCGGATGACGAATGTACCCGGAGAGAGATCCGGATGCGGGGACATATTTGTGAATATGTTTGCCAAGGGCCCTTGAGGCTATATTTGTAAATAGCCCGAAAGTCATATGTGTATAAATATGACTTAGGGCAAACAGTTTGTTGTTGTTACTCGTTTTTCTGGTTTTCCACTTAGAGGGGGCTAAGTGAGCAGCCGAGAGAGAGAAAGAGAGAGAGAGAGACGAAGAGGTCGTTGCCTCTGTGTATTACCGCCGCCTGTGGCGAAGACAGTGAGCTCAAGGTTGTTGCCTTGTAGCTTCACCATTGTACATCTTTGTTTATAGTGATAGTTGGAGTTTGAGGACTCCCGTGGTTTTTCCCATTTAGGGTTTTCCACGTAAAACATCCTGTGTACTCTTCTCTCTATTGTCTTCGTGCATTTTGTATTTCCTGTTTTCTGTGAGTTGATCCTATTCCTTGGTGGTGTCTGAGCACTGTGTTCAACAATATCGTATGGAAAAATCAAAGTCCTAGATGAGATCAGCCCATCATGCCTTACGACCTTTCAGGTCTTGTTGGTCACAAAAATATTTCAAGGACTCATGGTCCGTAGTTACCACAAAGCGATTTCCATAAAGATAATGGCGCCATGTTTTGAGCGCATGTATAACTGCAAATAATTCCTTTTCTTGAACGGTATACCGACATTGAGCAAAATCAAGTTTCTTACTCTCGAATGCTATTGGTTTACAATCTTGATACAAGACAGCACCTATAGCATAATCACTTGCATCGGTTTCAACCTCAAAAGGTTTTGAAGGATCAGGTAAAAGAAGTGAAGGAGCCTTGCAAACCAGGTCCTTGAGTTCCTTAAAGGCGAGGTCTAGTGTAGCATTCCACACAATAGGTTTTGTAGACTTACGCGTTTGACCTTTTAAAAGATCAGTAAACGCCATCGTCAATTGGGAGTAATTACGAAGAGACTTTCGCAAAAACCCCACAAAACCAAGGAATGATCGAACTTCTCGAATATTCCGAAGAGTGGGCCAAAACTTGATTTTCTCAATGCGAGAAGGATCAATTTCAACTCCTCGTTCGGTTATGAGATGTCCTAGATAAGTAATTGATTTCTTGAAGAACTCACATTTTGAGATCTTCGCATAAAACTGTTTGTCACGCAATGTTTGTAAAACAAAGCGGACATGTCTAGCATGTTCTTTTAATGTACGGCTATAAACTAAAATATCATCCAAGAAAATAATGACAAATTTTCCAAGTTGTTCTCGGAAAATGTCATTCATTTCTTGTTGAAAAGTAGCTGGAGCATTGGTCAAACCAAAAGGCATAACCAAAAACTCGTAATGGCCATAGCGCGTACGAAATGCCATTTTAGGAACATCGTCCTCACTTATTCGTATTTGATGGTAGCCAGTACGGAGATCAAGTTTCGTAAAATACCGAGCTCCCTGGAGACGGTCAATTAGATCGTCAGCCCGGGGCAATAGATACGAATTCTTGATTGTCACTTTATTCAAGCGTCAGTAATTAATACACATACGCCATGTGCCCTCTTTCTTTTTAACCAAGAGAACTGGTGCACCCCATGGAGATTTACTATAACGTATATAACCCATTCGTAAATAGTCCTTGAGTTGCTTAGATACCTCATCTTCTTCAGATCGACTTAAGCGATACGGAGGTATACTTATTGGTGCAACACCAGGTACAATATCTATACGATGGTCTATATTACGTTTAGGAGGTAACCCATCAGGTAGTTCACTTGGAAAAACATCATGAAAATCATTTAAGATTTCATCAAGTTGTTGTTGTTCAAAATATGTTAATTGAATCGGGACATTATCGATATTGTAAACGTGAATGTCCGGATCAAGTACACAATAAAATAACGTAGAACAAGACAACTCGGATATTGATGGACAAGAGGAAACAATCGAGAGGGATTGTTTTTTTACACATTGAATAAAATGCGTACAATCGTTCAGTACAAAAGAAATCGAATGGCAAACCCAATCAATAAATAAAGAAGAGTTTTTATTATAAAACCAGGGATAACCCAATATTACATCGGTGGTACAAAGATTCATTACATGGAAGTCTACTTCCTCGATATAAGTATCAATAGAAATTCCTAATGAATGAATCGCCCCGTTGATGTATTGTACTCTTCCATCAGCCAAGTGCACCGTGTAGGTGTGATCACTTACGGTGGGTTGGATTCCCCATATCTGAACCAAACGATCATTCACAAAATTGTGTGAGCTTCCTGAATCAAATAAAAATTGTACGGGAGATCCATTGATATACCCGTTTGCACGTAGTAAATCACTGGGACCCAATACATAGTGAGGGAAAGAACATTGACAATTACTTAAATGATGTGTATAAACCTGAAGGACATTAGGAATCTGACCTTTATGGTCTGCAGCTTTAACTTTGTTGTCGTGCTCTTTCCATTGGAGCTTTCGACATTGATCTTTTGTATGACCCTTCTTTTTGCAGAATACGCAAAAAGGATGTTGTCGCTTACAATCGCGATCCGGGAATTCGTTGGGTGTCTTGCGTTTCCCAACAAATTGCGACTGCTTAGTCTCGGGCGCTTCATTGGGTTTGTTATGGTCCTTCTTCGAACTGCGTTGATAGCGAAGAACTATTTCAACGGCCTCTTCCAAGGATTTTGGATCCTTATCGTGCACTATCCAGTGATAGTCCGAATTGGGGATGCCATTGACAAAACAAGCTATCAACCAATTGACAAATACATTAAACACTTGAGCCAACCAAGTAAGTTGGTCTTCTCGAATGCTTAATGTTTGATGCGTATAAGAGATATGCGAGGCAATTGATCATATATGTTTTTTTTAAAAGAACATATATGTCAAGGGTCCTTATTTTGCCCTCATTTACCAAAACTATGTTGGTACGTTACCTAACCTCAAGTCTCGTAATTACAATGGCATACGCCAAAGTGCAACCTAATGGTCAAGCGAAATGAGCCCTCGTTTCGTAGTAGGCTCACGTGGGCCATCACATGGTCACGTCATTACGAATGCCTCTCGTAAGAACGAGCTCATGGTGGCATCGTATCCATGTAACGAGGGAGGGATGTTGGATACGTGCGTCATTGGAGCGACCTCACTTGAAGTGGGTCAAGCCCTACATACTCAACATCATTATGGCTATTGGCGTTTCTTTACGTAACGAAATCGAGGTCATCAACGGGGTTATCAACAATAAAAAATTGTTGAAAAAGGGATGGTGACAACGCCATTCTCACAAAAATGTGAGGACGGCCACCAACATCCTTTTCCCGACAAGGACCACTTTCGATATAATCACGTAATAACGAATATACACATATGTTTACTTATCACATATATACGATCAAATACGTATATATGTGACCACATATGCCTATATTAAACATATCGTTATATTAAATAGCCACAAATGATGTGATCGAGATACGTAATTGAGGTATATACCTCTACGCACACAAAACATCCACAAATAAGAGATCATCGTAATATGCAATTGAGGTATTGACCTCTTACGCATATGAGACCAACCGCATATCGTTTACAACAAATCAAGGTATTAAACTCATACGCAAACGTAACATATGTTCGTGAACGTAATACGTAATTGAGGTATTAACCTCGTACGCATACGGCACTCATCACATATTATTAATATTTCAAACGAGGTATTGACCTCGTGCACATATGTAAACGTTTTAGATAATCAATTAAAGACCACTACAACATCATTGACTTAATGAAAAAAAATGACATATAAACTAAACACATGATTAGATGCGAGAAGAGAGAATAGAAAAAAAAATTCTAGAAAGAGTTACCGAAGTGATAGGCAGGATCAAAACCAACGTGAATAGAGGACTCACATTTCGGTTCGAGTACATAATGGTTAGTTATTTCGACGAAATAAAGAAGCAAAGGATTAAAAAGCATTCTAATGAAGTTGGAGGTTCAAATTTGATGGTGTATCCAGCAGTTACACGCAAACTGCGACATCTTGCCACAACCGAGTCTTAGATCACTTCTTTGAGAATCAAACACAGAAATGGGAATAGAGATGAATACTCATACACCAAAAGAAAGTACACAAGATGTTTACATGGAAAACCCTAATAGGGATAAACCACGGGAGCCCACGGACCTTAAACTAACACTATATGAGAAAGTTGCAATCAAAGACTCGGAGGCAATGACCTTGAGCTCTGTTTCTTCGCCAAGCGTCGGTTACAATAGTGTATCGCTCTATATCTCCTCTCTCTCTATACAACAATTTTGCAAATACAACACTTCACAGTTCACACAGTAAAGTGATTGCCCTAAGTCATATTTATACTTATATGAACTTAGGGCTATTTACAAATATCGCCTCAATAGGCTTACTCAACACATTTGCAAATATGTCTTCTCTTCCGGTTCTCACCGGATCCATCCGATCCAGTTTCGGAATCTCTTCCAGTTCTCACCGGGTCCTCTTCATTCCTAATTGAATCCCATCCGGAGAGACCAACTTCACAACAATCTCCCCCTTCACTCCGGCATGGATGTCTCGTCAACTCGATCTGATTTCAGCACGCGTCCAGCTTGTCGGTTGTCAACACCTTGGTCAACATATCCGACCCGTTCTCCTCCGTGTGGATCTTCGTCAACATGAACTCTTGATCTTCTACTCTCTCCCGGATCCAGTGGTACCTCCGTTGGATATGTTTCGTCCAGGAATGGTAGGCCACGTTCCTTGCAAGGTGGACGACACTTTGACTGTCGTAGTAGAGCTAGTATTCCTCTTGTTGAATCCCTAGCTCTCCGATGAAGTCCTTCATCCAAATTAACTCCTTGTTGGCTTCCACAACTACCATGTACTCCGCCTCTGTGGTTGACAATGCAACCGTCTTCTGTAGCCTCGACTGCCACGAAACAACTCCCCCTACATAAGTATTAGAGATCTAAGTACTAAAGTAAGCTTAAGATAAGGATAAACAAATGATAGATAGAAAGGAGAAAGAGAAAGAAGGGTGCCGATCCACCCGACCACCCCCGAGCGAAGGGATCAAGACGGACTCGAGCCTCGATCGGCGTCCCATACCACCGTCGTGGCGTCGAGTCGTACTTGGTGATGGCGCGCTCGCTACAAGAGTTGACCCACCACAAGAGCAGAGTCTCGATGTAGTCAAAAGATGATCAAATGAGGGTAGCTAGGCCTCTTATTTATAGCGATACCCAAGGCCCCCAGGCAAGTTCACACTTGACCTAATGGGTTGTCTCAATCCCGAGGATTAAAAGTAATCCTCCCCTTCTTTACACTCTCGTTTAACCCTCACACTTATCCACGTGTATAGAATACTACGGTAAATTCTCACCACGGGATATTAAATGGTCATGCCCGTAACAATAAGTCATGACATATCTGGATGGTGACCAGCTGGTATCCGCATCAGCCGTCATATCCGAATCAGTGAAGCCTTCCATGAGGGGTTTACCGGAGCCGAATGGAAGGCACATACTTAAGGTACCTTTCAAATACCGGAGTATCCACTTGACCGTGTCTCAGTGCTCTCTTCCGGGATTGCTCATGACCCGGCTGACTATACCTACAGCGTAACCGATGTTCGACCGGGTGCACACCATCACATACATCAAGCTCCCGACGACAGAGGCATATGGTGTCTTCATCATATCCATCTTCTCTACGTTTTTCTTCAGGCTTTGCTTTCCGGACAACTTGCAATTTTTTGGAAGTGTCGATCAGACTGATTTCGTCTTCGACATGTTGAACCTTTGAAGCATCTTTGTCACGTACTTCTCCTATGACAACCACAACAGCTTCTCTGACCAGTCCCGGATGATGTGCATTCCCAATATATCTCTTGTTGGACCCAAGTCTTTCATTGAGAAGGTTCGGTTCAGAGCCTTCTTTAGCATCCGAATTTTGCCTTGGTCTCATCTGAAGATCAACATATCATCCACATATAGGAGTATCAAGAGATCTCCTCCGTCAAATTTCTTCACAAAAACACAGTGATCGGCCTGCGTCTTGTGGTACCTGTGGTCGGTCATGAACGAGTCGAACTTCCGATACCATTGCCAGGGAGCTTGCTTTAGTCCGTATAAGCTCTTCTTCAACCGGCACACCAAATGCTCCTTCCCTTTCTTCACAAATTCTTCCAGTAGATGCATGTAGATCTCTTCTTCGAGGTCACCATGTAGGAATGTTGTCTTTACGTCTAGTTGCTCTACCTCGAAGTCCATGCTTGCCGCTATGCTAAACACTGTCCGGATGGAAGTCATCTTAACTACCAGGGAAAAGATCTCGACGAAATCCACTCCTTTCTTTTGGTGAAACCCCTTCACCATAATCCGCGCTTTGTATCTCAGTGGGTTTCCAACATCTCTCGTTTTTAGCTTGTGCACCCACTTGTTCCAAAGTGCCCTCTTTCCTTTCGGCAACTCTTATCAGTTCATATTGTTGGGATTTCGGTCCCTCCGGATGGGATGTCCGGAGATGAATGACGGCAAGCCCGGAGGCTGTTACGGAACCGTATGATGAAGAGTACCCGGCATGAAGCCGGATGAAGAGTACCCGGTTACGGAGCCGGATGATGAAGACCCCGGTTACGGAGCCGGATGATGAAGACCCCGGTTACGGAGCCGGATGCTGAAGACCCCGGTTACGGAGCCGGATGCTGGGACATATTTGTGAATATGTTTGCTAAGAGCCCTTGAGGCTATATTTGTAAATAGCCCGAAAGTCATATATGTATAAATATGACTTAGGGCAAACAGTTTTATGTTGTTGCTCATTTTTTTCTGTTTTCCATTTAGAGGGAGCGAAGTGAGAGCAGCCGAGAGAAAGAGAGAGAGAGAGAGAAAGGAAGAGGTCGACGCCTCTGTGTAATACCGCCGCCTGTGGCGAGGACAACGAGCTCAAGGTCGTCACCTTGCAGCTCGCCATTGTACATTCCCTGCGTATAGTGATAGTTGGAGTCTTGCACTCCCGTGGTTTTTCCCGCTTAGGGTTTTCCACGTTAATCACTGTGTATTCGTGTGTTTCTCTCTGTGGTCCCTATTTTCTACTGCATTGATTCGCGATTACTTGGTTGTGGCCGAGTGGTGAAGGTGAATCGGGCGGCCGATTCCCGACAAACTGGTATCAGAGCGACTGTAGTGCAGAGAATGGAAGGCGGCAGCAGCGGGCAGCCGGGGATGATGGTGCTGAATGCGCAGAACTACGCCGACTGGAAGATAAAGATGGAGGATCTGCTCATTGTTCGGGACCTGTATGAACCGATCGACAGGTCGGAAATACCCAAGGGGGTACTTGAGACGGAATGGAGGCTTCTGAACCGGAAAACCGTTGCAACCATTCGGCAATACATCGACGTGAGCGTCCTACAACATGTGGCGAACGACACCAACGCATATGAGATGTGGCGGAAGCTGTCGGGCCTCTACGAGAGGAAGAATGCGTTGAACCGGACCTCCCTGATGAGGAAGATAGTGAATCTCAAGTACCGGGACGGCGAGAGTATGGTGGAACACGTAAGCACGTTCATGGGATTCGTGAACCAGCTTGCGGCGATCAAGTTCCCGTTGGAGGATGCAATGCAAGCCATCATCCTGATGTGTACATTGCCGGAAAGCTGGGAGAACTTGGTGGTGACTCTCAGCACCTCCTGCACCGAAGATAACTTGTCCCTACAAACGGTAAAGACAAGTATTTTGAACGAAGAAGCGCGTCGGAGAGATAAAGAACCGGTCTCCGACTCGAAGGCGCTGCTTACCGAATCGGAACGGGGAAGACAATGGAACCGGAGTCCGCAAAGACGGGAGAAGTCGGGGACCCGGTCGCAGTCAAGAGGAAGACCCACATGCTTCCACTGTGGAAAGCCGGGGCACTTCCGGAAGAATTGTCGGCATTATCGAAAGGACAACGGAGCCGACGACACCGATTCGAAGAAGTCACCGGAGAGAAACGGTGCATACCGGGGAGCCACGGACCGGAGAGGTCCGGATCGGCGAGGGCAGGACCGGAAAGGAACAACAGCACTCGCGGCAAGTGAGGAAGAAATCATGCTCATCACCGAAGAAGGTGAACTGAACATTGCCGGCGATGAGACGACCTGGGTGGTCGATTCCGGAGCATCGTTCCACCTGACCCCGGAGAGAAGATACTTCTCATCCTACACAGCCGGTGAACATGGCTGTGTTCGGATGGGAAATGAAGGTACGTGCCGGATTGCCGGCATAGGAGACGTGTGGTTGACAACCCCGACCGGATGCAAAATGCTGCTGAAGGATGTCCGACACGTTCCGGAGGTTCGATTGAACCTGATTTCGGCCGGGAGGCTAGACGATGAAGGCTACACAGGTAGCATCCGGAACGGCGTAATGAAGTTCAGCAAGGGGAGCCTGATAGTGGCTCGGGCCCGGAAAGACAACACACTGTACCTGATGAATGCCCGGTTATGTCCGGAAGAGCTGAATGTGGCAGCTGACACTGCCGGTGAGCTATGGCACAAGAGACTGTGCCACATGAGCGAGAAGGGGATGAAGAGACTTGCCGAAGACAACCTGATACCGGTAAAGCACGTACACTTGGGGAACTGTACCGACTGTCTGGCCGGTAAGCAGAACCGAACCTCCTTCCGCTCAAGACCACCGATGAGACGTAGTGTACCATTGGAGTTGGTGCACACTGATGTGTGTCAGGTAGAAACGAAGTCACATGGCGGAGCCCAGTACTTCGTAACATTCATAGATGACCATAGCCGGAAGCTGTGGACGGCACCGTTGAAGACAAAGGACCAAGTATTGTCTGTCTTCAAAGAACTCCACGCGAGAGTGGAAAGGGAATCCGGCAAGAAGCTGAAAGCGATACGAGCGGATAACGGAGGGGAATACCGGGGGCAGTTCCAGGAGTACTGTCTCTCGAAGGGAATCCGGCTCGAGTTTACTGTGCCGAAGACGCCGGAACTGAACGGGCTGGCCGAGAGGATGAACCGGACCATAATGGAGAGGGTCCGGAGTATGCTGGCGCATGCGAAATTACCCAAGGGATTTTGGGCTGAGGCAATGTGGACGGCGACGTATGTGATAAATAGATCACCCTCAGTACCTTTGGACGGAGACACGCCGCAGAAAGTGTGGACCGGTAAGGAAGTGTCCTACCGGCATCTGAAGGTGTTCGGGTGTCTCGCATACGTGCATGTGGCAAAGGACCGGAGAGGAAAGTTGGATCCAAAGACCCGGCCATGCATATTCCTCGGTTACGGCGACAATGAGTTCGGCTACCGAGTATGGGACCCGGTCGACAAGAAGATATTCAGGAGTCGAGATATCATCTTCATGGAGGACAAGACACTCGCCGACTGGGAGTCGGAGAAGAAGATGAAGAGCTCCAAGTCGACCGGTGAGGATAAACTCTACGAGGAGCAGTCCCGACCGGCAAGGGACCGGTTAGCACTCGAGGATCCGGCCGAAGACGGTGAAGAAACAGAACCGGCCGAGGAAGATGATACTGATACCGGAACCGGCCCCGATCCCGAAATGGATTCGGATGAAGAAGAAACGGAAGAGCCGGTTACCGAAGCTCCGGAACGGAGATATCCTCTAAGAGAGAGAAGGGCCCCCGGAGATTTCCGGAACCAGAACACGTGCT
This sequence comes from Azolla caroliniana, assembly GCF_043228905.1. Taxonomy (NCBI): domain Eukaryota; kingdom Viridiplantae; phylum Streptophyta; class Polypodiopsida; order Salviniales; family Salviniaceae; genus Azolla; species Azolla caroliniana. The sequence goes on from NW_028230442.1 coordinate 13,038,905, forward strand.
GCTAACCGACGAGGGGGAGCCAGAGAGTTTTGAAGAAGCAAAGCTTGACACCCATAGCCGCAGGTGGTTAAGTGCCATGCAGGAGGAGATGGATTCCCTGCATGAGAACCACACATATGAACTTGTGGAGTTGCCGAAAGGAAAGCGGGCACTTCGAAACAAGTGGGTGTTCAAGCTGAAACCGGGAGATGCCGGAAACCCCCCGAGATACAAAGCCAGGATCGTGGTGAAGGGGTTCCAGCAGAAGAAGGGCGTCGACTTCGACGAGATATTTGCCCCGGTAGTGAAGATGACCTCCATCCGGACGGTGCTGAGCATAGCGGCAAGCATGGACCTCGAAGTGGAACAAATGGACGTGAAGACGGCATTCCTTCACGGTGACCTCGATGAAGAGATCTACATGCAGCAACCGGAAGGATTCGAGAAGAAAGGGAAGGAGCACCTGGTATGCCGGCTGAAGAAGAGCCTTTACGGACTAAAGCAGGCTCCCCGGCAATGGTACCGGAAGTTCGATTCCTTCATGACCGACGAAGGGTACCACAAAACGCAGTCTGATCACTGCGTGTTTGTGAAGAAGTTCGAAGGAGGAGACTCTCTAATACTCCTCCTGTACGTGGACGACATGTTGATTGTCGGACGGGACCAGGTCAAGATACGGGCGCTGAAGAAAGCGCTTCACCGAACCTTCTCAATGAAGGACCTGGGTCCGGCGAGGCAAATACTAGGGATGCACATCATCCGGGACCGGAAGAAGAAGCAGTTGTGGCTGTCACAGGAGAAGTACGTGACAAAGGTGCTTCACCGGTTCAACATGTCGGAAGCAAGACCGGTCGGGTCAACCCTCCCGGCAAACTGCAAGTTGTCTAGCAATCAAAGCCCCAAGACAAAGGCTGAGAAGGAGGACATGATGAAAGTACCATATGCCTCTGCCGTCGGAAGCCTGATGTACGCAATGGTGTGTACAAGACCGGACATAGGATATGCAGTCGGAGTGGTGAGCCGGTACATGAGCAATCCCGGCAAAGAGCACCGGAACGCGGTCAAGTGGATACTCCGATACCTGAAGGGCACGGCAAACGTGTGCCTCCGATTCGGCTCCGGTAAGCCCGAATTCGACGGCTTTACCGATTCGGATATGTCGGCTGATGCAGATACCAGCCGGTCCACATCAGGGTATGTGATGACGTATGCAGGTGGAGCTGTTTCGTGGCAGTCGAGGCTGCAGAAGACGGTTGCGCTGTCAACCACGGAGGCGGAGTACATGGCGGCTGTTGAAGCCGGCAAGGAAATAATATGGATGAAGGACTTCATTAGAGAGCTCGGTATCCGGCAGGAGGAGTACCGACTTTACTGCGACAGTCAGAGTGCCATCCACCTTGCGAAGAACGCGGCCTACCATTCCCGGACGAAACACATCCAGCGTAGATACCACTGGATCCGGGAGAGGATAGAAGACGAGGAGTTCGTGCTGACGAAGATCCACACGGACGAGAACGGGTCGGATATGCTGACCAAGGTGCTCACACCCGACAAGCTGGAAGCATGCCGGAAGAGGATCGGGTTGGAGAGACATCCCATGCCGAAGTGAAGGGGGAGTTTGTTGGGATTTCGGTCCCTCCGGATGGGATGTCCGGAGATGAATGACGGCAAGCCCGGAGGCTGTTACGGAACCGTATGATGAAGAGTACCCGGCATGAAGCCGGATGAAGAGTACCCGGTTACGAAGCCGGATGATGAAGTACCCGGTTACGGAGCCGGATGATGAAGACCCCGGTTACGGAGCCGGATGATGAAGACCCCGGTTACGGAGCCGGATGCTGAAGACCCCGGTTACGGAGCCGGATGCTGGGACATATTTGTGAATATGTTTGCTAAGAGCCCTTGAGGCTATATTTGTAAATAGCCCGAAAGTCATATATGTATAAATATGACTTAGGGCAAACAGTTTTATGTTGTTGCTCATTTTTTTCTGTTTTCCATTTAGAGGGAGCGAAGTGAGAGCAGCCGAGAGAAAGAGAGAGAGAGAGAGAAAGGAAGAGGTCGACGCCTCTGTGTAATACCGCCGCCTGTGGCGAGGACAGCGAGCTCAAGGTCGTTGCCTTGCAGCTCGCCATTGTACATTCCCTGCGTATAGTGATAGTTGGAGTCTTGCACTCCCGTGGTTTTTCCCGCTTAGGGTTTTCCACGTTAATCACTGTGTATTCGTGTGTTTCTCTCTGTGGTCCCTATTTTCTGCTGCATTGATTCGCGATTACTTGGTTGTGGCCGAGTGGTGAAGGTGAATCGGGCGGCCGATTCCCGACACATATGTGTGGTTCTGTAAAAGAATGCGTTGTACGGAAGCGTGTGCGAAAAACACAGAGTACACAGTTTGGAGGAATAAGACAATTAAGTAAAACACAGGAAACGCTGAGATGGAGATGGAGAGAGAGCAAACAACAGAAAACTCAAATTCCAAATAATGACACTGTTCTGTGTACATACTTCGTGCTCAGTGAGCACCTTATATACAAGCCCTGACAATCGGGCTAACACAAGTACTGACAGTATTTGACGCTCATAAATAAGCCACGACACTCACTCCCAAAATTATTCCTTACAAGGAATAACTTTCCAATGGCCTGTCGGTTTACGCACCGATACGACCAAGTTTTGCATCCTAACTTACGCGTTCAGCCTACGCACTGGGTTACGCGTTATATTACACACCCAATGTTGAGCTTGCATCTCAACACTCACCCTCAAGCTCAACTTGAGGTTCCGTCCACTCTTCCGAATCTACACTCCGGTTCCTTCTGGCTTCACGCCTCGCTCACGCTCCTCGAACCGTTCGATTCCATGCGCTTCGACCGTTCCGGTCGGCTTGTTTGCTTGTTTGGCCCTTCTCAGCTCCCTTGCTTTTGTGGTGTCGGCGCGTCCTTCGCTGCCCTTTTCTCTGCATGGCCTTCAGTTGATTCGACGTATCCAAATCGAACATTCCGATTGAATCGAACGCTTCCAATTCAATTCCGCTCACATCTGAATTGGCTGTCTCCAATTCATCTCCTCTCTTTAGGCCTTTGACTACATTAGACCACGTCTTGGTCTTGGCCTTTACACCCTTCTTGGCTGTATCTCCCCCTGATTTGGCTGTCCTTGGCTCTTCCCTACGATTGCGGCCCCTCCTTTCTTCTTCGGTTTCTTCAGCCGGTCCGAAATCGAATTCTTCATCCGATTCCTCATCACGGTCACTTCCGCCGTGATGAACACCTCCACTCCTTTCACGCTCTTGTTCCTATTTGTCTTCCTTTCTCCCCCTCATGTTCGGCATGTCGAAGTGATGCAACCCTAGCTCACCCGAGAAATGTCGTCACTTGTCGAGACCAAGAGGCTTGGTGAAGATGTTGGCAACCTGCCGATCAGTCGGAACATGCACCAGTCCGACTTCACCTGAAAGGACCCGCTCGTGAACAAAATGGTAATGCACCTCAATGTGCTTGGTCCAAGCGTGAAAAATGGGGTTCTTCACAAGGTGGATACTGTTGAGGTTGTCACAAAAGATCGTCGTCGGATCAGACACCTCTACCTGCAGATCCCGTAATAGCCGTTTCAGCCAAATGACTTCGCACATAGCGACAGTTGCCCCTCGATATTCGACCTCCGTGCTCGACATTACTACTGTCTGCTGCTTTTTGCTGCTCCACGCGATCGCCGCACTGCCTAACGAGAAGGTGTATCCGGATGGGGATCTACAATCACTGGTGTTTCCAGCCCAATCGGCATCTGTGTAGCCGACTAGTTGTTCGGCTACGCCTGCTCGATATAGCAACGCCATGTCTTTCGTGCCACTGACATAACGCAGTATCCATTGCGCGCACTGAAAGTGCTCAGTAGTAGACTGTGACATGAATTGACTGATTAAGCCGACCGGGGTAGCTAAGATCCGGCCGAGTAATCGTCAAATAGATAAGGCTCCTGACAATCTGTCGAAACTGTGTTGGGTCGCACGCCTTGCCCGAATCTGGGTGAAGCTTCATGTTTCTATCCTGAGGGGTCGAGATGGGCTTACAGTTTGCCATACCAAACTTGAAGAGCATATTTAGCTCGTAATGACATTGGCTGAGCAATATGCCTTCGGGGGTATGGATCACTTCGATCCCGAGGAAGTAATGAAGGTCTCCGAGATCTTTCATTTCAAATGAGGCCGCAAGTTGAGACTTCACGCGACGGATTTCGTCAAGGTCGACACTGGCGATGACTAAATCATTAACGTACAGGAGCAGGCTAACCGGTCCATATTGTCCTTGCCGAACAAATAGAGAAGAGTCTGATTTCGATGGCGCAAACCCCATCCTACGCAATTGTTGCGTAATCTTTGCATTCCAAGCTCGCGGGGCTTGCTTTAGTCCATATAAGGCTTTCTTCAATCGGCAGACTGCCAAGGTGTTTTGTTCGGATAGAAATCCGGGGGTCTATACCATGTAGACCTGTTCCTGAAGATCACCTTGTAGGAACGCATTCCTTACATCCATCTGATGTAAGTGCCACCCCTTTGCCACTACTAAGGCTAGCAGGACTCGCACGGTAGTCATCTTTGCGACAGGCGTGAAGGTCTCTTCATAGTCCACGTTGTGCTTCTGTGCGTAGCCTTTTGCTACTAAACGGGCCTTATAGCGGTTGACGGAGCCGTCCGTGTTGTGTTTCACTTTATACACCCACCAACAGCCGATCGACATCACACCCTTCAGTGCATCAACTAGGTCCCATGTCTCGTTCTGCGTTAAGGCACACATCTCTTCCTCCATTACGGCACGCCAATTTGCATCCTTCACCGCTTCTTCGTAGATCTCCAACTCACGCACTTCCGCCGCTCGTGTCATGTACCTTTCATTTGGCCCGCTAAGGCGAAATGAGATCGGACTCTCTCTCAGAGTTCCAACATCCTCATCATGCGGAGGCATTTCAGCCTTGCTGATCTCTTATTCAGAAATCGGAATGGAGTTTTGAGGTTTTGGAGGTGAACGCAAGTACCACAAAGCGGATTCGTCGAACACGATATCTCGACTCACGCGTACTTCCTTTATTCGGGGGTTATAACATTTATATCCCTTCTGTTCATCTGGATGGAGGTGAAGGCAAGTACCACGAAGCGGATTCGTCAAACACGATATCTCAACTTACGCGTACTTCCTTTGTTTGGGGGTTATAACATTTATACCCCTTCTGTTCATCTGGATAGCCGACTAAGATGCACTTTTCGGCTTTGGCGTCCAGCTGTCATGATATGACAAGACTCGAACCCATTACCTTATGCTACAAGGGTCGAGCTCTTGACCATTAGACCATAGATTGTAATACGTAGAATATTATTTTTATTTATGTTTTATTATAGAAAATTGATGTATATTCCAAATTTCTCTGGAACATTCTAGAAACTTCATGAGTATTCCTCAAAACACTATAAAAGGAGGCACAAGGCATTATTTCGAACCAAATCGGTTCAATGCCAGTCTTAAACCTCCTAAATACTATTGTACATTCTCTTCACATAATATATATCTTTTCTTATCATCACTCTCTCTCTCTCGATCTCCATCTCCCTCCCTCTCACTCACTCTTTCCTTCTCTCGAGAGTTCTTCACCTCTCTTAGTACTAATACTTCTTTTAGTACTAATTCCTTCTCTGTCTTAGTACTGTTGCTGACAGTTTGAACCGATTTTGCCTCGTTCTTCCTTCCATATCTTCCTTTCCTCATCTTCCTTTTATCTTCTTATTAATCCTCTTATCCTCCCTAATAAAATGGAAACTGTTAGTGCTGAGGAATACCAATCTATTTTCTCGGAGCTCCAGTGCTTAAAAGAGAAATTTGTAGCACTAGAACAAGAAAATCATCGTTTGTTGGGGGATCTTCAACAAATAGTGCTGGAAAAACAACAACAACATGGGGAGCTGACGTTACGTGTACAACAACTCAAAGCGGCTATCATATCATTAAAACAACAAGGATCAAGCACTCAAGGGATTCACAAAGAACCCAAGATCGATCTTGCTACAAAATTTGATGGGACCCGATCACAGTTTAGAGGGTTTTTGAATCAGGTACGTTTAGTGATGCAAATGCATCCTTCTCGATATCCCACCGATGCATCACGAGTGGGACTAGTAGCCACTCTCCTTAGTGGCTCGACATTAGCATGGTTTGCTCCCTTGTTGGAAAAGGAATCTCCATTACTAAATAGTTTTGAAGAATTTATAAGTGAGTTTAGGGCCTGTTTTGGAGATACTGACAGCATAAGGACTGCAATCAACAAAATCTGACAATTACGCCAAGATGACCGTCCAACCTCCGCATACGCTGCAGATTTCCGCCTACTCACTATCGATATCCCTTGGGATGATCCCGCATTGATGGAGCAATTTCGTTATGGCTTACGCAACGATGTCAAGGATTTACTCTTGACCTTCCCCGAAGAGCCAAAGTCATTAACAGAAGCAATCAGTCACATGGTGAGATGTGACAACCGCCTCTTCGAACAACGTTTGGAATGACAATTCCAGATTCTGAGGGCAAGATCAGAGCCTACCTATGCCTTAGTGGTATCGAAACCTTTTCTGAGGGAGTCATATAATGCACATCCAGTAAGTACTCCAACTCTGATGGAAATTGACACCACACGTCGTCGTGGACCGCTATCGGAAGAAGAAAAGCAACGACGCCGAGCAAACTGACTATGTCTTTATTGCAGTGGACCAGGGCATATCGCGGTAAACTGGCCCCATAGGCCAAGAAGGCAGGTAAACCAAATAGTTGTTAGTTCTGATTCTACTAAACCTGAGTCCATTTCAGTAGGATTATATCTGATAGTCCTAATAGTACTAATAGCCCAAATCTAGCGAACAAATTTGATGTCCTTAGTCAGTTAGAAGAAGAGTTAAACGACTAAGTCCAGCCAAAATAGGAGCTGTTTGGTTGGACAACCCTAGATCTGTGCAACCCATTAGTGATTCCATTCCCTCTAAGCAGGTTAGTAATGTGTTCGTAGCCCAAGTAACAGTTAGTACTAAAAGTACCCCTCCAGTACATGTCTTAGCACTTCTAGATTCCGAAGCTAATTCTCCCCATTAGTGATTCCATTCCCTCTAAGCAAGTTAGTAATGTGTTCGTAGCCCAAGTAACAGTTAGTACTAAAAGTACCCCTCCAGTACATGTCTTAGCACTTCTAGATTCCGAAGCTAATTCTCGCTTCATGGATAGGAACTTTGCCCAAGCTCATCAAATATCAGTTAGAAAACTTCCGTGTCCAGCCTCTCTAGTAGTCATTGATGGTCGTCCCATTGATTCCGGAAATATTATAGAAGAGTCAGAGCTCGTTAATATTGTCCTTGATAATCTAGCATGTGTAGTATCATTTAATATAATTAGCATCCCAGAACACCCCATTGTTTTAGGATTACCATGGTTCGAATTATATAACCCAGACATAGATTGGAGAACAAGAGAAATCCGGTATCGAAAAGCCCGAGGGTCTACTCATGAGATTGCAACCCTTTCGCTACATCAATTGCGGGAAGAAGGACGCAAGGAAGACATGTTTCTCTTCGCAAATATCAGTAAAGCCCTCAGACACCATTAAAGAGGAGTCCACCATTCAACTTCCAAAGAAGTATCATCATTATGCCGATGTGTTCGATAAAGTACAAGCCAATACGCTTCCTCACCATCGACCGTATGATTGCCCCATCGATTTACAACCAGGGAAAGAACCACCATGGGGACCGATCTACAATTCGTCACCAACCGAGCTAGAAGTCCTATGAGCCTATATAGAGGAGAATTTGGAAAATGGTTTCATTCGGCATTCAAAATCTCCTACTGGCGCACCCATTTTCATTGTCAAGAAAAAGGATGGATCACTTCGTCTCGTTGTAGATTATCCTGGCTTGAATAAGGTGACAATCAGAAATAGGTATGCACTTCCCCTTATCTCAAGTCTTTTTGAACGGATCAATGGTGCCAGGTTCTTCACGAAGATCGACTTACGGGGGAGCCTATAACCTCGTACGGATCCGACCAGGAGATGAATGGAAGCCCGCGTTTCGCACCAAATATGGGCACTTCGAGTATACAGTCATGCCGTTCGGCCTCACTAATGCGCCAACAATCTTCCAGCACATGGCAAATGATATATTCCGAGATCTCTTGGATGTTTGTTTGGATGATCTACTGGTTTATTCGAAGACCCAAGCAGAGCATGATTCTCATGTACTGTTAGTACTAAAACGACTTTGAGAACATGGTCTTTATGCAAAGTTGGAAAAATGTAATTTTGGGGGCAACCAAGTGGAATTTCTAGGCTATCTCATTTCCTCGGAAGGCATCTCCATGGACCTAGCTAAGGTCAAAACTTTGGTAGAGTGGCCGACTCCGTGTTCGGTGCGAGATGTGCAATGCTTTTTAGGCTTTGCCAATTTTTACTGGAAGTTCATACAGGATTACTCAAAGCTCGTTCTGCCTCTCACACAGCTTTCGAGAGTCTTAAAAAGGCATTTACATCGGCTCCAATTCTAGCTCATGTCGATCCAAAAAAACCATTCATTATCGAAGCAGACGCATCGGATTTCGCATTGGGGAGGATTCTGTCACAATGGGGTAATGACGAGAAGCTACATCCTATGGCTTTTCACTCACGCAAGTTTGACGCTGCCGAAATCAACTACGAAATTCATGATAAGGAGCTATTGGCAATAGTGGACTCTTTTACACAATGGAGGCATTTTCTAGAGAGATCCTCTCATCAAGTCACCGTATTCAGTGACTACAAAAACCTTGCCTACTTTCAGGACGCTCGTGTGTTAAATCAACGTCAAGCTCGGTGGGCCCACTTCCTCACGCGTTTCGACCTCAAAATTACATATCGTCCGGGGAAGCACCAAGGGAAGGCAGATGCATTATCACAACGTTCGTACCTAGCACCACGTCCTGGCAAGCCAACATTTGATAACCAAAAGCAAGTAATCTTGGGACCGACACAACTACAAGCAACACTAGTCTTTGGCATGCCAATGGATTCCCACATTATCGATACTATACATGAGAACTTGAAGACCGATGCTTTCACCCAAGCCATTCTAGCACAAATTGATCCCTCTCGAGCATCTTGTTCACAGTCACAACCACCAGGTACGGACTATCGGCAATTCAAATACCATGATGGATTGCTATTCTTTAATGAACTCTTCTATGTTCCTAATGGTTCTTGCCACCTTCGAGTAGTCCAAAACTGTCATGACACATATACAGCTGGGCATTTTGGTAGTACTAAAACATTAGATTTAGTACAACGATCATTTTGGTGGCCCCGTATGCGACAATTTGTCGAAGATTTTGTTCGGACTTGTGATACATGCTGCAAAGCGAAAATGCCAAGGCATCATCCATATAGTTTATTAGAACCATTACCAATTCCAAGCAAGTCATGGCAATCCATTGCTCTAGACTTCATCACAGATCTTCTAGTCTCTAAGGGGTTAAATGCGATTCTAACAGTCATAGATCGATATACGAAGATGGTCATTTCTTGCCATGTACTAAGGAAATATCCAGTGAAGAAACCGCTAAAATTGTCATGCGTGAAGTATGTCGGCATCATGGCCTTCCCGATAGTATCATAAGCGACCATGGACCCCAGTTCGTATCGAAATTCTGGAAGCACCTTTTTAAAATGCTCAAGGTCACGTGTAACCTCTACTCCGGCTACCACCCACAAACGGATGGCCAACCAGAACAAAAAAATCAAACACTGGAGCAGTATCCTCGGTGCTTTCTAACCAATCATCAGGATGACTCAGTAGATATTCTCCACTTCACGTATCGAAATTCTGGAAGCACCTTTTTAAAATGCTCAAGGTCACGTGTAACCTCTACTCCGGCTACCACCCACAAACGGATGGCCAACCAGAACAAAAAAATCAAACACTGGAGCAGTATCTTCGGTGCTTTCTAACCAATCATCAGGATGACTCAGTAGATATTCTCCACTTCACCGAATTTGCCTACAATAACTCTGTCCACGCATCGACTAAAGTTACACCATTTTATGCTTATACGAGTTCTCACCCCCGGTGGTGTGTATTTGAAACCCCAAAGTTGTCCACAAATCCTTGCACAGAGGATCTTTTAGAGCGGTTACGCAAGATACAAGCCGATTTATCTACTCATCTCCAACAAGCTCAACAAACACACAAGGCTTATGCGGATCGTCATCAACTTCCATCCAGTTTTAACATTGGAGATCGGGTATGGCTACTACGATGACACATCAAGACTACTCGCCCATGCAAGAAGTTGGATTATCGACAATTAGGTCCTTTCCGTATTATAGGAAAGATTAATGATGTAGTTTTTTGTCTCGATCTACCTCCGCAACTTCGGATACATCCGGTGTTTCATAGTTCTCTCCTCGAACCGTATCAAGAGAACACCATCCTAGGATGTATCACACAACCTCCACCCCTGATCGAGCTTGAAGATGGACCTGAGTACGAGGTTGCCGCCATCCTTGATTCCAAGATTGTTCGCAACAAACTCTATTATCTAGTCGATTGGCTAGGATATAGTCCTAGAGAGCGTACTTGGGAACCGATAGAGAATGTGACAAATGCTCGTGCTCTTCTTGAAGACTTCCATCGTCAATATCTAGACAAACCGGCTCCTCAATCCAAAACGACTCGTGACACTCGTCGTTTTAAAGGGGGGATAGTGTCATGATATGGCAAGACTCGAACCCATTACCTTATGCTACTTGGGTCGAGCTCTTGACCATTAGACCATACATTATAATACGTAAAATATTATTTTCATTTATGTTTTATTATATAAAATTGATGTATATTTCAGATTTCTCTGGAACATTCTAGAAACTTCAGGAGTATTCCTCAGAACACTATAAGAGGAGGCACAAGGCATTATTTCGAACCAAATCGGTTCAACACCAGTCTTAAGCCTCCTAGCTACTATTGTACATTCTCTTCACATAATATATATCTTTTCTTATCATCACTCTCTCTCTCTCGATCTCCATCTCCCTCCCTCTCACTCACTCTTTCCTTCTCTCGAGAGTTCTTCACCTCTCTTAGTACTAATACTTCTTTTAGTACTAATTCCTTCTCTGTCTTAGTACTGTTGCTGACACCAGCTTCCTCCTCTTTTCCTTCGGCACATGCACATATGCAATGCTACCGAAGATCGTTAAGTGTGCCAAGTTCGGCTTCTTCCCGAAATACAGCTGATGTGGCGACACTCCTCCATTAGGAGAAGTCTGATTTTGTAGGTAGATAGCCGTCTTGACGGCTTCAGCCCAATAGAATTTCGGCATATGCTTCTCTTCAAGGATTGCCCTAGCTAATTCTTCAATCGTTCTGCTGCGGCATGTATCTACATAAGAATTCGCGTCAAATTCCCTCCTTCCGTAGATAACATGTGAACTGGTCGGAGAAGTACTCCTTCCCGCCATCGGACCATAGGCATTTGATCTTACACCCCGTTTCCCTTTCCGCAAGGATCTTCACCTTCAGGAAACGTGCGAAGACTTCGCTCTTCTTCTCAATCATGCCTACCCACGTGTGCCGAGAGAAGTCATCGATAAAGGTTACAAAGTAACAACTTCCACCGAGACTCACGTTCTGTGTCGGACCCCACACATCCGAATGGATCAAATCTAGTGGACTTTGACTACAATTACGCTCATAGGGGAATGGGAGTCGGTGCTATTTTCCCATCTGACAGGCTTTGCAGACTTGGGCATTATGGCCCCGAAATTTTGGTAATCCGAATACAATGTTCTTCGTCTGCATTTCACGAAGCCGTGGGAAATTTACCTGGCCGAACCGCTTGTGCCACATGTCAATATTCGATTCGACCTTTTGTCCTTTCGCGTACAACGCGGTTTCGGCTTGATTAGTGTCGAGGATAAACATCCTCCCTTCACGGCGCCCTTGCGCGATTACTTTGCCTTCCTCTTCTATGAAGCAACTGAGATGCATGAATCGAACCTGCATTCCCTGGTCAATGATCTGACCGACCAACACTAGGTTCTTCGTTATTGTCGGGACGTGCAACACGTTCATGAGTTTCCCTTTCTTCCCGACGTGGCTGAGAGGAACTTCGTCGACATGTTCGATGGTATGCGGAGTGTCATCTCCCGTTTCGACCACTCCTTGTGATTCTGGTTTCTCCAGGTGAGAGAACCATTTCTCGTGACTCGTCATATGATTTGACGCTCCGGAATCAACATACCACACCTCGCTTGATTTTGAGGTGTTCACGGCCATAGGATTGGCCTTATGATTCATTACGAAGGCTGGGCCCGATTTTTTTCCGGCTCATTTAGAGCCTTTTACGTAGTGCGATCTCTGACGCCTCTCTGCGTCTCTTCGGCTTGATCCAGCTTTGTCTAAATCGGCTCATTTTTTCCAGCACTTGCTCTCCTTGTGGCCTTTCTTGCCACAGTACCAGCAATCTGGCGTGGTCTTCTCTTCCCGTCTTCCGGCGGCGCCATGACTCCCCTTGCTTACGGAGGAGGGTTCAGAATTGCTTCCGGCATCTCTATTATGCCGTACATTCTGCTCTTTTCGGCCGCCTCCATTGCGCGCCGATCCGCCTCGTCCACCACGACCACGGGGCCTATCATCCTCCGTGTAAAGCATCTTGCCATCGGTGTGTGCACTCGTCAACGCACCCACGTGGTTTTCTTCTACGAGCAACATTGATTGAAGCTCGAAAAATGAAGGCGTAATCTCCCTCATGCAGACAGCCATTTGGAAAGGTGCAAACTTTGACAGCAAGCCACCAAGACAAACCTGCACCATTTAATCTTCCTCGACGTTCACGTTGACGGAGGCAAGAGAGTCGCAGATTTCTTTGATCTTGGTGGTGTAATCAGCCACCGACATATCTCTTTGTCGTACATTGCTGAGCTCCTATCTGAGCTGCAACTTTCTGGCCGTTGTGTTGGTGGCGAAAATCCTTTTGAGATTCGCCCACGCGTCCTTCGACATCTTGGCATCCCGAATCTAGCTCAAAAGCTGATCGCTCACACAGGACGCGAAGCAGTACAACACTCTGCTTGCCGCTTGTTCCCAAGCCGGATAATCCCTATGTGTCGAGTCGGGTGCCACATCGTTTGCTCCTTCGACATAACTCCAGTAGCCATGGCCGAGCATGTACTGGTGCATGTTGTAAGACCAAGATGCGTAGTTGCTTTTGTCAAGCTTTTCAGTCGGAAGTGATCTTCCCATTCCTCTATCCATAGTATTGTCTTTTTCTTCTCCAAAAGCGAACAACTTCAACTCTGTTTCGTCACAAACTTTTCTTGTCAGTTGTAGAGGACTTCAACCCTCAGGCTCTGATACCATGTGAAAGAATACGTTGTGCGGAAGCGTGTGCAAAAAACACAGAGTACACAGTTCGGAGGAATAAGACAATTCAATAAAACACAGGAAACGTTGAGATGGAGATGGAGAGAGAGCAGACAACAGAAAACTCAAATTCAAAATAATGACACTCTGTTCTGTGTACATACTTCGTGCTCAGTGAGCACCTTATATACAAGCCTTGACAATCGGGCTGACACAAGTACTGACAGTACTTGACGCTCATAAATGAGCCACGACAATCACTCCCAAAATTATTCCTTACGATGAATAACTTTCCAACAGCCTGTTGGTTTATGCACCAATACGACCAAGTTGTGCGTACTAACTTATGCGTTCAGCCTACGCACTAGGTTACGCGTCATATTACACACCCAATGTTGAGCTTGCATCTCAACAGGTTCTCATGCATGGAATCCATCTCGTCCTGCATGGCACTCAACCACTTGCAGTTGTGGGTGTCTTTCTATGCTTCTTCGAAGCTTTCCGACTCCCCCTCATCGGTCAACAATACGTGCTCTACATCCAGAAATATCTGAGCGGCTCTTCTCTGTCGGGGAGGATATCTCTGTCCTTGGTTTTTGACTACCGTTTCCTCCGTTTGTTCCTCATCTGAGTCTGATTCGGGATCTTGTTCAATTATGGTGTCTTCTTCTTCTTCTTCTTCTTCGGTCGGTTTGTTTTCTTGTCCGCATCTGGCAGGTTCGTTGAGTGTCATCCGGTTGCCAGCCAACATCCGGTTTTCAATCGGGTAGGTCCTTGTATCCTCAAACCAGTTTTCATTGGATGATCTGGAGTTCATCATCTTCTTCTCTGACTCCTAGTCGGCAATGGTTTTGTCTTCCATGAAGACTATGTCCCGACTTCGGAACACCTTCTTGTCAGCCAGTAACCGAACTCATTATCACCGTATCGAAGGAATATGCATGGTCTGGACTCTGGACCCAACTTTGCTCTCTTGTCCTTTGTAACATCAACAAATGCAAGATACCCAAACACCTTCAGATGCCGGTAAGACACGTCCTTTCCGCTCCATACTCTCTGTGGTGTGTCTCCATCCAAGGGTATTGAGGGTGATCTGTTTATGATGTAAGTCACCATCTTCAGTGCCTCAGCCCAAAACTTCATGGGTAACTTGGCATGTGCAAGCATGCTCCAAAGTCTCTCCATTATGGTCCGGTTTATCCTTTCGGCCAGACCGTTTAGTTCCGGCGTCTTCGGCACAGTAAATTCGAGGCGGATTCCCTTCGACCGACAGTACTCCTCGAACTGCCCCTGGTATTCTCCTCCATTGTCTACTCGAACCGCCTTCAGGTTCCGGCCATTTTCTCTTTCCACTCTCGCGTGGAGCTCCTTGAAGATGGATAACACTTGATCCTTCGTCTTCAGTGGTGAGACCCACAGCTTCCGGCTGTGCTCATCTATGACCGTCACGAAGTACTATGATCCGGCATGTGACTTCGTGTCCACTTGACACACATCAGTATGCACCAGCTCCAGTGGTGCATTTCGTCTCATCGGTGGTCTTGACGGGAAGGAGGTTCGGTTTTGTTTGCCGACCAAGCAATCAGTGCACTTCTCAAGTTGCACGTCCTTCACCGCAATGAGATTGTCTTCGGCAAGTCTCTTCATCCCCTTCTTACTCATGTGACACAACCTCTTGTGCCACAACTCACTGGTAGTGTCCAAGCATGCATTAGGTACAATGTGTTGATCTTCTGGGCTCGCGCTAGAATCAAGCTTCCCTTGCTGAACTTCATGACTCTGTTCTAGATGCTACCCGTGTAGCCTTCATCATCCAACCAACCTGCTGATATTAGGTTTGGTCGAACCTCCGAAACATATCGAACATCCTTCAGAAACAACTTGCATCTGGTTGATGTTGTCAATAACACATCTCCTATGCCAACAATTCGGCATGTACCTTCATTCCCCATCGGGACACAACCATGATCACCGGCTCTGTAGGATGAGAAGAATTTATGGTTCGGAGTCAAGTGGAACGACGCTCCGGAATCAATAACCCACGTTTTCTCGTCGTTGACAAGGTTTAACTCATTCTCCTCAGTAATGAGCATCAGTTCTTCTTCACTTGTCGCGATCGCCGAAGTTCTTTTCCGATCCAACCCTTTCCGGTTCGAACTCTTCTTCGAATCGGCACTATCGGTTCCTTTCTCTTTCCGGAGATGCCGACAGTTCTTCTGGAAGTGCCCCGACTACCCACAATAAAAGCAGGTAGGCCTTCCCCTTGACTTTGACCTCATCCCCGAATTATCCCAGTTTTGGGGACTCCGATACCGGCCTCTTCCTCGGTTTTGATCATCTTCCTTGACCAACGCCTTCGGATTGGTTCCGAAATCCCGGTCCTTCCGATGAGCTTCTTCATCTAGCAGACTTGATTTTACCCTTGCTAGGGACAACAGCTTTCCTTCCAGCCCAACATTGCCCAACGTGACAACTATTGTCTCCCAGCTATCCGGGAGGGAACCGAGCAGGAGTAATGTGAGCACCTCATTGGCGAGAGGTACTTCCAACGAGGTGGCTTGGTGTATTAACCCCTGGAAGGCATTCATGTGCTCCACCATACTGGAGCCGTCTTGGTACCGGGGCCTCACTAGCTTCCGGAATACCGAAACCCGATTAACAACATTCTTGTTCTGGAACATGATGTCGATCTTCTCCCAGAGTTCATGAGCCTTACTGGGTGAAAGCATGCGAGTGGAAAACAGTTAGCTATGTCCTTGACATAGCTAATTAGCTATGCAAAAATCTACCATTGATAAATAGTCATTTTTGCAAATAGCTACCATTGATAAATTAGCTATGCAAAAAGCTAACATGGAAAATAGTAGAGAGTTTTAATTATATAATGAGCACCATAAATGTGCAACATAAATTGATATGTGCACCATAAATGTGCACCATAAATTATATACCGAATTCCTAGGTCCATTATGTATGATCCTTTGCCACATCACGTGGGCCATCTCTAGTTGAGTATTTTGGCTTAGATTACTACCATTGTTGCTAAACCCTATTGAGTCCACTCCTCCATTGCCGCCATTCTACACTCAGTTAGCGGCATTGTGTGGTCCAAGTATCATTTGCCATTGTTCGATCCGACAGAGTTCATTCCTCCATTGCCGCCACTCTACACTCAATTGCCGCTATTGTGAAGGTCGTATATTGCTGCCACTTTTGGATCCGATAGAGTTAACTCCTTCTCCACTACCGCCATTCTACTCTTAGTTGTCGTCACTGTGCGTTCCAAGCCTCATCTACCATTGTTCAATTTGACGGATTTCACTCCTCCATTGCCATCATTCTACACTTAGTTGCCGCTACTATTCGGTCCTGGATTGTTGCAAGTTTTTTATTCGACAAAGTTCACTCATCCATTGCAATCATTCTACACTTCATTGCCGCTACTGTTCGATCATGTATTGCTGCCACTTTTCGATCCGAGGGAGTTCACTCCTTCTCCACTGCCGCCATTCTACTCTCAGTTGTCATCACTGTGCGTTCAAAGCATCATCTGCCACTTTTCGATCTGACGGAGTTCACTCCTCCATTGCCATCATTCTACACTTAGTTGCCGCTACTATTCGGTCATGTATTACTACCACTTTTTGATCCGAAGGAGTTCACTCCTTGTCCACTACTGCCATTCTACTCTCAGTTATCGTCACTCTTCCACTACTACCATTCTACACTTAGTTGCCGCCACTATTCGACCCTGGATTACCGCCACTGTTTGGTCTTGGATTTGAATAACTATTCTGTCAATTGATTATCTTGTGTATTGTTGTGTATAATCTTGGGTATTGTTGAATATTTTTTTGTATTGTTGTTGCCCATAGCCATCTTTAATACGTGTCTTTTTTTGGGGAAAAATAGGGTTTAAACCTATCAAGCCAAATGGAAGGGGAAGGAGGGTGTTTAGAATTACCCCTCAATTATCATCAGGATAGGGATGACGCTATCAGGACACACCAAGCGATACGAAGGTATTGGGTAGAAAAAAAAAGAAAACATCGTCAATTGTTGAAGGATACGAAAGCCACACTCACTAGAGGTAAAGATATTATTGGTTGCGATATAAGTCTAACTATCACTGAGAATGGAAGTAATGAGACTACAATCATAGAGAGAAAGGTTATAGACTATTTCAATGTTCAAACCAAGCACATCAGCAATGAAGACAAGAAGGTAGTACTTTATGGAATATTAAATGATCCATTGATAAAGGAGTTAGTTGATTGTGATGGTCTTAATGCAAACATAACATCTGTACTAGTAAATAATCTCCGTAATAGTTTCGTATCCATGAGCAGGTCAGAAGATAATCTTGTCTTAAAAAGGTCTAGTCTAATGATGTTGACGATATTAACATCAGTGTGTTATCTAAGGTAATTGGTGTTAGTAGAAAAAGTGTGTACAATACATTGAACCGGATAGTTTCCTCGGGTGAAGGAACTAGTCTGCTAAAGCTAACAACAAGATGTAAGCCAATGACACCCATAACATCAGAAATCAAGGATATAATCACAATATTTTGGACTAATGAGAGTAGAGTTTCACCCAATAAGAAGGTTTTATGTAGGAAACATATCGGAAGGAGTCAATACCAGGAGCATCCCATTCATCTTCTTGATGTACCTCAGGAATTTACATTTATCTCAACATTTTTTTTTACTTTTGAGCTTAGTTAATTAGATTATTAGCTACCTCCGAATATGACCATACCCGAATAGCTAATTACCTACCTCAGAATATGACCATAGCTAACTAGCTACCAGTAATAGCTAATTAGCTCCCTAAGAATATCGCTACCAGAATAGCTAATTAGCTGCCTATAACAATAGCTAATTAGCTACCAGAGTAGCTAATTAGTTGCTTATGACTATAGCTAATTAGCTACTAGAATTGCTAATCCCCTACTAGAATAGCTACTATACTAAACTATGGTAGTAGCTAATTAGCTACTTTACTAAACTATGGTAGTAGCTAATTAACCACCATTTAGCTAATTAGATACTGTATTAAACTATGGTAGTAGCAAATTAGCTACCACTTAGCTAATTAGCTACTCAACTAAAGTATGGTAGTAGCCAACTAGTTACCACTTAGCTAATTAGCTACTTGTTGGGATTACGGTCCCTTCGGATGGGATGGTCGGATGTCGGAGATGAATGCCGACAAGCCCGGTTTCGGTTTCGGAACCGGATGATGAAGACCCCGGCTTCGGAGCTGGATGACGAATGTACCCGGAGCGAGATCCGGATGCGGGGACATATCTGTGAATATGTTTGCCAAGGGCCCTTGAGGCTATAGTTGTAAATAGCCCCAAAGTCATATGTGTATAAATATGACTTAGGGCAAACAGTTTTAAGTGTGCTACTCATTTTTCTGTTTTTCCACTCAAGAGGAGTGAAGAGAGAGCAGCCGTGAGAGAGAGAGATAGAGCGTGAGAGAGGAAGAGGTAGACGCCTCTGTGTATTTCCGCCTCCTGTGGCGAGGACAACGAGCTCAAGGTCGTCGCCTTGCAGCTCGCCATTGCATACTTCTCTGTGCATAGTATTGGTTCGGAGTCTTGTACTCCCGTGGTTTTTTCCCGTACAGGGTTTTCCACGTTAAATCGTGTGTCCGCTTATTTCCCATTTTCTACAACAACGATTCGTGTGGTTCCTTGGTTGTGGCCGAGAAGTGACGATTATTGCTCATCAATTTGGTATCAGAGCGGGCTGCTGCAGAAAATGGAAGGCGGCGGCAGCGGGCAGCCGGGGATGATGGTGCTGAATGCGCAGAATTACGCCGACTGGAAGATCAAGATGGAGGATCTTCTGATAGTTCGGGACCTGTACGAACCGATTGACAGGTCGGAAATACCGAAAGGGGTACTTGAGTCGGAATGGAGCCTTCTGAACCGGAAAGCCGTTGCAACCATTCGGCAATACGTCGACGTGAGCGTTCTACAACATGTGGCGAACGACACCAACACATATGAGATGTGGCGGAAGCTGTCGGGCCTCTACGAGAGGAAGAATGCGTTGAACCGGACCTCCCTGATGAGGAAGATAGTGAACCTCAAGTACCGGGACGGCGAGAGTATGGTGGAACACGTAAGCACGTTCATGGGATTCGTGAACCAGCTTGCGGCGATTAAGTTCCCGCTGGAGGATGCAATGCAAGCCATCATTCTGATGTGTACATTGCCGGAAAGCTGGGAGAACTTGGTGGTGACTCTCAGCACCTCCTGCACCGAAGATAACTTGTCCCTACAAACGGTAAAGACAAGTATTTTGAACGAAGAAGCGCGTCGGAGAGATAAAGAACCGGCCTCCGATCCGAAGATGCTGTTTACCGAATCGGATCGGGGAAGACAATGGAACCGGAGTCCGCAAAGACGGGAGAAGTCGGGGACCCGGTCGCAGTCAAGAGGAAGACCCACATGCTTCCACTGTGGGAAGCCGGGGCACTTCCGGAAGAATTGTCGGCATTACCGAAAGGACAACGGAATCGACGACATCGATTCGAAGAAGTCACCGGAGAGAAACGGTGCATACCGGGGAGCCACGGACCGGAGAGGTCCGGATCGGCGAGGGCAGGACCGGAAAGGAACGACGGCACTCGCGGCAAGTGAAGAGGAAATCATGCTCATCACCGAAGAAGGTGAACTAAACATTGCCGGCGATGAGACGACCTGGGTGGTCGATTCCGGAGCATCGTTCCACCTGACCCCGGAGAGAAGATACTTCTCATCCTACACAGCCGGTGAGCATGGCTGTGTTCGGATGGGAAATGAAGGTACGTGCCGAATTGCTGGCATAGGAGACGTGTGGTTGACAACCCCGATCGGATGCAAAATGCTGCTGAAGGATGTCCGACACGTTCCGGAGGTTCGTTTGAACCTGATTTCGGCCGGGAGGCTAGACGATGAAGGCTACACAGGTAGCATCCGGAACGGCGTAATGAAGTTCAGCAAGGGGAGCCTGATAGTGGCTCGGGCCCGGAAAGTCAACACACTGTACCTTATGAATGCCTGGTTGTGTCCGGAAGAGTTGAACGTGGCAGCCGACACTGCCGGTGAGCTGTGGCACAAGAGACTGTGCCACATGAGTGAGAAGGGGATGAAGAGGCTTGCAGAAGACAACCTTATTCCAGTGAAGCATGTGCACCTGGAGAAGTGCACCGATTGCCTGGCCGGTAAGCAGAACCGAACCTCCTTCCACTCAAGGCCACCGACGAGACGTAGCGCACCATTGGAGTTGGTGCATACTGATGTGTGTCAGGTAGAAACGAAGTCACATGGCGGAGCCCAGTACTTCGTAACATTCATTGATGATCATAGCCGGAAGCTGTGGACGGCACCGTTGAAGACAAAGGACCAAGTGTTGTGCGTCTTCAAAGAACTCCACGCGAGAGTGGAAAGGGAATCGGCAAGAAGCTGAAAGCGATATGAGCGGATAACGGAGGGGAATACCGGGGGCAGTTCCAGGAGTACTGTCGCTCGAAGGGAATCCGGCTCGAGTTTACTGTGCCGAAGACGCCGGAACTAAACGGGCTGGCCGAAAGGATGAACCGGACCATAATGGAGAGGGTCCGGAGTATGCTGGCGCATGCGGAATTACCCAAGGGGTTTTGGGCTGAGGCGATGTCGACGGCGACATACGTGATAAACAGATCACCCTCAGTACCTCTGGACGGAGACACGCCGCAGAAAGTGTGGACCAGTAAGGAAGTGTCCTACCGGCATCTGAAGGTATTCGGGTGTCTTGCATATGTGCATGTGGCAAAGGACCGGAGAGGAAAGCTAGATCCAAAGACCCGGCCATGCATATTCCTCGGTTATGGCGACGGTGAGTTCGGCTACCGAGTATGGGACCCGGTCGACAAGAAGATATTCAGGAGTCGAGACATCATCTTCATGGAGGACAAGACACTCGCCGACTGGGAGGCGGAGAAGAAGATGAAGAGCTCCAAGTCAACCGGTGAGGATCAACTCTACGAGGAGCAGTCCCGACCGGCAAGGGACCGGTTAGCACTCGAGGATCCGGCCGAAGACGGTGAAGAAACAGAACCGGCCGAAGAAGATGAAAATGATACCGGAACCGGCCCCGATCCCGAAATGGATTCGGATGAAGAAGAATCGGAAGAACCGGTTACCGAAGCTCCGGAACGGAGATATCCTCTAAGAGAGAGAAGGGCCCCCCGGAGATTTCCGGAACCAGAGCACGTGCTGCTAACCGACGAGGGGGAGCCGGAGAGCTTTGAAGAAGCAAAGCATGACACCCAGAGCCGCAGGTGGTTGAGTGCCATGCAGGACGAGATGGATTCCCTGCATGAGAACCACACATATGAACTTGTGGAGTTGCCGAAAGGAAAGCGGGCACTTCGAAACAAGTGGGTGTTCAAGCTGAAACCGGGAGATGCCGGAAACCCCCCGAGATACAAAGCCAGGATCGTGGTGAAGGGGTTTCAACAGAAGAAGGGCGTCGACTTCGACGAAATATTTGCCCCGGTAGTGAAGATGACCTCCATCCGGACGGTGCTGAGCATAGCGGCAAGCATGGACCTCGAGGTAGAACAGATGGACGTGAAGACGGCATTCCTTCACGGTGACCTCGAAGAAGAGATCTACATGCAGCAACCGCAAGGATTCGAGAAGAAAGGGAAGGAGCACCTGGTATGCCGGTTGAAGAAGAGCCTTTACGGACTGAAGCAGGCTCCCCGGCAATGGTACCGGAAGTTCGACTCCTTCATGACCGACGAAGGGTACCTCAAAACGCAGTCCGACCACTGCGTGTTTGTGAAGAAGTTCGAAGGAGGAGACTTTCTAATACTCCTCCTGTACGTGGACGACATGTTGATCGTCGGACGGGACCAGGTCAAGATACGGATGCTAAAGAAGGCTCTTCACCGAACCTTCTCAATGAAGGACTTGGGTCCGGCGAGGCAAATACTAGGGATGCACATCATCCGGTACCGGAAGAAGAAGCAGTTGTGGCTGTCACAGGAGAAGTACGTGACAAAGGTGCTTCACCGGTTCAACATGTCGGAAGCAAGACCGGTCGGGTCAGCACTCCCGACAAACTGCAAGCTTTCCAGCAAGCAAAGCCCCAAGACAAAGGCTGAGAAGGAGGACATGATGAAAGTACCATATGCCTCTGCCGTCGGGAGCTTGATGTACGCGATGGTGTGTACCCGACCGGACATAGGATACGCAGTCGGAGTGGTGAGCCGGTACATGAGCAATCCCGGCAAAGAGCATTGGAACGCGGCCAAGTGGATACTCCGATACCTGAAGTGCACGGCAAACGTGTGCCTCCGATTCGGCTCCGGTAAGCCCGAACTCGACGGTTTTACCGATTCGGATATGTCGGCTGATGCAGATACCAGCCGGTCCACATCAGGGTATGTGATGACGTATGCAGGGGGAGCTGTTTCATGGCAGTCGAGGCTGCAGAAGACGGTTGCGCTGTCAACCACGGAGGCGGAGTACATGGCGGCTGTTGAAGCCGGCAAGGAAATAATATGGATGAAGGACTTCATTAGAGAGCTCGGTATCCGGCAGGAGGAGTACCGACTCTACTGCGACAGTCAGAGTGCAATCCACCTTGCGAAGAACGCGGCCTATCACTCCCGGACGAAGCACATCCAGCGAAGATATCACTGGATCCGGGAAAGGATAGAAGACAAGGAGTTCGTGCTGACGAAGGTCCACACGGACGAGAACGGGTCGGATATGCTGACCAAGGTGCTCACACCCGACAAGCTGGAAGCATGCCGGACGAGGATCGGATTGGAGAGACATCCCATGCCGAAGTGAAGGGGGAGTTTGTTGGGATTACGGTCCCTTCGGATGGGATGGTCGGATGTCGGAGATGAATGCCGACAAGCCCGGTTTCGGTTTCGGAACCGGATGATGAAGACCCCGGCTTCGGAGCCGGATGACGAATGTACCCGGAGCGAGATCCGGATGCGGGGACATATCTGTGAATATGTTTGCCAAGGGCCCTTGAGGCTATAGTTGTAAATAGCCCCAAAGTCATATGTGTATAAATATGACTTAGGGCAAACAGTTTTAAGTGTGCTACTCATTTTTCTGTTTTTCCACTCAAGAGGAGTGAAGAGAGAGCAGTCGTGAGAGAGAGAGATAGAGCGTGAGAGAGGAAGAGGTAGACGCCTCTGTGTATTTCCGCCTCCTGTGGCGAGGACAGCGAGCTCAAGGTCGTCGCCTTGCAGCTCGCCATTGTATACTTCTCTGTGCATAGTATTGGTTCGGAGTCTTGTACTCCCGTGGTTTTTTCCCGTACAGGGTTTTCCACGTTAAATCGTGTGTCCGCTTATTTCCCATTTTCTGCAACAACGATTCGTGTGGTTCCTTGGTTGTGGCCGAGAAGTGACGATTATTGCTCATCACTACTGTACTAAACTATGGTACTAGCTAATTAGCTAAGTGGTAGTAGCTAATTAGCTAGCTAATTAGCTACCACCTAGCTAATTAGCTACTCAGGTAAAGTATGGTAGTAGCTAATTAGCTAAGTCATAGGTAATTAGCTATTGTACTAAACTATGGTAGTAGCTAATTAGCTACTGTATTGAACTATGGTAGTAACTAATTAGCTACCACTTAGCTATAGAGCTAATCAGTATGCCTTTTTTATTACACAAGTCGATTTATTTATTCGGTTCAGGCGAATGCATCCAAATATCAAAGTTGAACTACGAACATTCGAGTCTCTTAAGCCACACTTTGTGAGACACTTGAAGGATCGATCCACATGTTGTTGCATTTACCATCTACAAATGGGTTTTCTCAAGGACTCTGTTAATCTACTACGTCACCATAGCGCCTCCCTAACTAATGCAGTTTGCACTTGTGAGTGCCCACTTTGTCGATTGAGCCCGCCTGAGCACTGTAAATCATCTAAGCATGAGTTGTCTTTTAGATTCAATATTGTGTCTGAGACAAACCATCTTCCACAGTCATAAATGTGTCATGGGTTTATGTCAAGATTGAAGAGAATAGCGTGGAATATAGCTCAGCCACAACCGAGTAATGAATCACTTCAATGAGACTCAAACACAGAAATGGGAAGTGGAGAGTACACAAAGGGAATACACAGGATGTTTACGTGGAAAACCCAAATAGGGTAAAACCACGGGAGCCCACAAACTCCAACTATCACTATAGGACAAAGGTACAACAATAAAAGCCTCGGAGGCAACGACCTCGTGCTCTATATCTTCGCCAACCGGTGGTTACAATAGAGTATCTCTCTATATCTCACACACTCTCTCTCTGCCGCTCTCTCTATGCTACAATATGACAATAACAACAACAACATTACAAAGTGATTGCCCTAAGTCATATTTATATTTATGTGAACTTAGGGCTATTTACAAATATAGCCTCAATAGGCTTACTCAAAACATATTTACAAATATGTCTTCTCTTCCGGTTCTCACCAGGTCCTCTTTATTCATCACCGGATCCCATCCGAAGAAAACGATTTCACAACAATCTTCCCCTTCACTCCGGCATGGGATATCTTGTTAGCCCGATCCACTTTCGGCATGCGTTCAACTTGTTGGTTGTCAGGACCTTGGTCAACATGTCTGACCAGTTCTCCTTCGTGTGGATCTTCGTCAGCATGAACTCTTGATCTTCTACGCTCTCCCGGATCCAGTGGTACCTCCGCTAGATATGTTTCGTCGGGGAATGGTAGTTCTTTGCAAGGTGGATGGCACTTTGACTGTCACAATAGAGTCGGTATTCCTCCTGTTGGATCCCTAGCTCTCCGATGAAGTCCTTCATCCAGATTATCTCCTTGCCAGCTTCTACAGCTACCATGTACTCCGCCTCTGTGTCTTCGACAGCCTCAACTGCCACGAAACAACTCCCCCTGCATAAGTCATGACATATCCGAATGTCAACCGACTTGTATCCGCATCAGCCGACATATTTGAATCCGTGAATCCGTCAAGTTGCAGATTACCAGAGCCGAACCGGAGGCACATACTCGAGGTGCCTTTCAAGTTAAAGAGTATCCACTTGACCGCGTTCTAATGCTCTTTGCTGGGATTGCTCATGAACCTGCTCAACACTCCGACTACATATCTGGTATCCGGCCGGGTACATACCATTTCGTACATCAATCTCCCGATGGTAGAGGCATATGGTATCTTCATCATATCCATCTTCTCCGCCTTTCTCCTCGGGCTTTGTTTTCCGGATAGCTTGCAGTTTGCCGGAAGTGTCGATCTGACCGGTTTTGCCTCCGACATGTTGAACCATTGGAGTACCTTTGTCACGTACTTTTCCTATGACAACCAGAACAACTTCTTCGACCGGTCCCGGATGATGTGCATTCCCAATATCTGTCTTGCCGGCCGCAAGTCTTTCTTCAAGCTTTCTGGCTCCCCCTCATCGGTTAGCAACACATGCTCTACATCCGGAAATCTCTGGGGGGCTCTTCTCTCTCAGAGAGGATATCTCTATCCTTCGTTTCAGATGGTTGGTCCCTCCATTTGTTCCTCATCCAAATCCTATTCGGGATCTTGTTCGGTTCCGGTGTCTTCTTCTTCTTCTTCTTCTTCTTCTTCAGTCGATTCGGTTTCTTGTCCATATTTGACAGGTTCGTCGAGTGTCATCCGGTTACTGCCTAGCATCCGTTTTTCAACCGGGTAAGTCCTTGTGTCCTCAAGCCGGTTTTCATTGAATGATCCGGATTTCATCACCTTCTTCTCCAAATCCCAGTCGACAATGGTCCTGTCTTCCATGAAGACTATGTACCGACTCCGGAACACCTTCTTCTCAACCAGATCCCACACCTGGTAACTGAACTCATCATCGTTGTTTCCAACGAATATGCATGGCCTAGACTTCGGATCCAACTTTGCTCTCTTGTCCTTTGCAACATGCACATATGCGAGACACCCGAACACCTTCAGATGCCGGTAAGATACATCTTTATTGGTCCATACTTTTTGAGGTGAGTCTCCTCCCAAGGGTGTTGAGGGTGATCTATTTATCACATTGGTTGTCGTCGTCAACGCCTCAACCCAAAACGTCTTGGGTAACTTTGCATGTACTAGTAGTATGCTCTGGACGCTCTCCATTATGATTCAGTTCATCCTTTCAGCCAGCCCGTTTAGTTCCGGTATCTTCGGCACAGTAAACTCGAGCCAAATTCCCTTCGACCGGCACTACTCCTCGAACTGCCCCTAGTATTCTCCTCCGGTGTCTTCTCGAACCGCCTTCAGCTTCCGACCGGTTTCTCTTTCCACTCTTGCATGGAGCTCCTTGAAGACGGATAGCACCCGATCCTTCGTCTTCAATGGTGAGACCCACAACTTCCAGCTGTGGTCATCTATGAACGTCACAAAGTACTGTGATCCGGCATGTGGCTTCATGTCCACTTGACACACATCGGTATGCACCAGCTCTAGTGGTGCATTCCATCTCATCGGTGGTCTTGACCGGAAGGAGGTTCGGTTTTGATTGCCGTCCAAGCAATCAATGTGCTTCTCATGTTCCACATCCTTAATCGGAATGAGGTTGTCTTCGGCAAGCCTCTTCATCCCCTTCTCACTCATGTGACATAGTCTTTTGTGCCACAACTCACCGGCAATGTCGGATTCTACGTTCACTTCTTCCTGGCATATCCGGGCATTCATCAAGTACAGTGTGTTCCGACAAGGTTTAACTCATTCTCCTCGGTAATGAGCATCACTTCTTCTATACTTGTCACGATTGCCGACATTCCTTTTCCGATCCGACCCTTTCTGGTTGGAACTATTCCGGTTCGAACTCTTCTTCGAATCAACACTATCAGTTCCTTTCTCTTTTCAGAAGTGCCGACAATTCTCGTGGAAGTGTCCTAGCTTCCCGCAGTAGAAGTATGTGGGCCTTCACCTTGACTTCGACCTCGTCCCCAACTTGTCCCGGTTTTGGGGACTCCGATACCGTCCTCTTCCCCGGTTCAAGTCATCTTCTGTGACCAAGGTCTTCGGATCAGTTCTAGAATACCGGTCCTTCCGACGAGCTTCTTCATATACCAAGCTTGATTTTACCCTTTCTAGGGACAACTGTTTTCCTTCCGGCCCGACGTTTCCCAACGTGACAACTAACGTCTCCCAGCTATCCGTGAGGGAACCGAGCAAGAGCAATGCGAGTACCTCATCGGCAAGAGGTACTTCCAACGAGGTTTCCTAGTGGATTAGTCCCTAGAAGAAATTCATGTGCTCCGCCATACTGGAGCCATCGTGGTACCGGAGCATCACTAGCTTCCGGAACACCGAAACCTGATTAACATCATTCTTGTTCTGGAACATGATGCCGATCTTCTCCCAGAGTTCATGAGCCTTGCTCTCTTCATTGAAGTTGTTGTACAAGCTCATGTTCATGAAGCACCGAATGTATGCCGTTGTCTTCATGTGCATCACCTCCCACACTGTGGCGTCGATCTTATCCAGTCTCTTGTCCCCGAACTAAACCAACAACCAAAGATCTTTAACCACTAGCATATCCCTCATCTTCGACTTCCACACTGAGTAGTTGGAGTCGGTGAGCTTGAACATGCTGCCGAACGATTCTTCCATTTCCCGTGTTGTTCGTTCTTATACCAGTTTGAAGAGAATGGCGCGGAATATAGCTCAGCCACAGCCGAGTAATGAATCACTTCAATGAGAATCAAACACAGAAATGGGAAGTGGAGAGTACAGAAAGAGAATACACATGATGTTTACGTGGAAAATCCAAATAGGGAAAAACCACGGGAGCCCATGGACTCCAACTATTACTATAGGACAAAGGTACAATTAGAGCCTAGGACGCAACGACCTTGTGCTCTGTATCTTCGCCAACCGGTGGTTACAATAGAGTATCTCTCTATATATATATATCTCTCTCTCTCTCTCTCTCTCTGTCGCTCTCTCTATGCTACAATATGACAATAACAACAACAACATTACAAAGTGATTGCCCTAAGTCATATTTATACTTATGTGAACTTAGGGCTATTTACAAATATAGCTTCAATAGGCTTACTCAAAACATATTTACAGATATGTCTTCTCTTCCGATTCTCACCGCCTCTCTTCTAGTTCTCACCGGGTCTCCTCCGGTTTCCGAATCTTTTCCGGTTTTCACCGGGTCCTCTTTATTCATCACCGGATCCCATCCGGAGGGACCGATTTCCCAACAAAGATTGTGACCCTAGTAGATTTAGGTGGTGTCCAAATGAATTGAGTAGTGAAATATTAATCTTTGTCAAGTTATTTGAGTCAGTTGACACCAATTTCGAAGGAAAGGTGTGTAAAAGAAAGGATCTAGTTAGGAATTCTCTTAAACCAAGGGATTTGGCATCCCTATTTGTAGTATCTCTAGGAAAGTTCAGTAAACACAACTTCATTTATTCATGGCAAGCCCATCAGTTTAAGACTTGCATATCAGTTTAAGCCCATCACCTCAGTAGTGGCTTCCACGTCAGCCGCATCTTGCGCTAGATTTTCCAGTACATTGGGATTTGTTTGGACATTATCAGTAGTTGGGCTCAGTGGGGTGGAATCAAGGTTTTGGGATTCAAAGAAATGTTGCATCAAGTGTTCAAAAACACTATTGTTGTGAACCTGATATTTACATGTTGTTTCCCATATTTCATCGCTTTTCAAATCGTTGCCTAATTCAGTACCAGCTTCCAAAAGAATAGGGTGGACCGAATCTGAAGGAGATGTGATAGTAGGACTCTTACTTTCAGCCGCGTTGGCAACTATCTCCTGATTAGTTGCCGCGTCATCAGCACCAAACATCTCATGCGCCCTCCTTAATCCACAAGATTCTACAACAACATGGTCATGTTTACATCTTAGCTAACTAGCTATTCTTCTAGACTATGACAATAGCTAATTAGCTACTACTGAGCTAATTAGATACTTCACTTAGGTATGGTACTAGCTAATTAGCTATCACTTAGCTAATTAGCTACTCTTTGTCAATATGGTAGCAACTAATTAGCTACTCTACTAAAGTATGGTAGTAGCTAATTAGCTACTCAACTAAAGTATGGTACTAGCTAATTAGCCAGTATACCTAAAGTATGGTAGTAGCTAATTAGCTACCACTTAGCTAATTAACTACACGTTAGCTAATTAGCTACTACACTATGGTCACAAGCAACAATTTTACCTATTAGTTTTCTCCACTAATTTGGGAGAGTTGTACACAATCCCCCAAACAAAATGCAGCAATGTGATAGGCATATTGAAAACAAACGATACGGTATGTGTGCTGGCATGGTTGTAGGTGAACCAATAGAGTAGCAGATTTGTCCTCTACACGTAATCCACAAGCGATGCAACGTGCTTGAACAATCAATATATCATTTTCTAGTTCTCCTTCATGTGTTAAGGGAGCAAGAATGTTCAGGTCCAATTCTTGTCTACTTCGTACCAGATTCCCCTCCGCAAAATGTAGCTACTTCTTAAGGCAGCTAACTACCTGTTCTTGATGGGAATCTTGTTCCTTCAACGCAGCCGATAAATTTACCGATAAATTACTCCTTAATGAGGAAGATAGAACAACAAGAAACAAGAATCATTAACTTACCTATAGCTTGTCCAAATATTAATTTGCGATAGTATTTACACCTAGAAGGTCCAAGTTCATTGAAAGAACTTGGATCTCCGTCTGTAGTTGAATTTTCTGTTGGGGATCCAGCGACCCCTCAATTTCAAGCTCATGTTGAGCAACCTGTTCCAGATAATGGCTCACTAGCACATTTTCATGTACAAGTTATTTATAACATATTACATACTAGCAAAACAATAGGTATCTGAATCTTATTTCTGATTGTTGTAACTGCCAAAGTGACTTTGCTCGGCATCGCCGCAGCCAATGTTGCTTTCTCTAAATCAGTCTAAAAAAACTCCAATGTCTCACAAGCTTCATGGACATTTTTTAGCATATAGCTAATCAATGTCTCACCTGTATCATTGACATTGGCTTTCATTGTGTGTCGGCGTATACTTGCGGGTTTGTTGGGAGTCGGCAGATGCATCATCAACTGCCATGCTCCAAAATCTTGCCATGTTTTGTAGCAAGATCCCCAACTTCCAACATCTTTCTACCGATGCCTCACCATAAATTGCCCAAGCTACCCTGTACATTTCAGGGTCACAACATTCCTTCGTTGTTTTGCAATACTCGTATGCAAAAGCTCTGGCAAATGAAACAGACAACTCGTTGTTGACTGGGATCTCTTGATGTACTTTCAGGTGCAGTCTCATGCAGTCATCGTACAGGTTCGGTCATACATGCTTGAGCTTGAACTTGTCTTTCACTCTAGGCACTTTATATACTGACCTCCAGTCTACATCACTAATCAATCTATCTGTTAGAACAGGAGGGTGAGTACCCTTGAGCCATAGACCATATATGTTGTGAGAGTCCTCCTTTGTCTCGCAAAATTTTGCGAAGTTCAGTACTCTAGGATAGGGAAGAACAAGGCACCTGAAATAGAAAATCAGTAATCAGAATTGTTGCAAAAACATAATTTTTAATATGAATTTGGTACAAAATTACAACACTTTGAGATAGTAATCTTAAATTTGTAATCTGTCCTTTTCAACATGTATCAGAAATCAACCACTTCAAAAATCAAAAACCCTAATCAAATTTGGTGCAAAATTACAACACATTGCGACAGTAATCTGAAATTTGTAACTAGAAACTTGTAATCTGAAATTTGTAATCAGAAACCCTAAACCACTTAAGGGAAACACAAACCCTAATCATCACTAAAGGCATAAATCAACCATACTACAAAATTCTATCAATAAAAAACACACTTGCTACTACACCCCGATCTTCGAGACATCTTGCTTTGGGAGTCCAACGACTTCGCCCTATTCGATTTTTGGGAAAGATGAACAGGCACCAAAGTTACAGACAGTTATCAAAAAGGAAAAAAAAAACTTGTTTAATATGTAACTGATACATACTTCGACGAGGATCGACTTGGTCGTGAGTTGTAGCTCTGAAGTGCAACGTCGATCTCAGAGTTTTTGTGCTATTGCGGGAGCTTCGTCTACATTCATGCTCAAAGTACTCCATCTGTTTGGAGTTTGAACTCGAACTCAGGATTATGAGGAATTTGATGACATTCAAGTCGAGCTTAGATGATGGCACTATTCCCCATGTTCCACTACGTCAGAAACCAAAGTTCAAATATTTGAGTATTCTCATAAATAAAATGACATGCATTTAACTAATCAAACATAAAATTTCGTAAACCATCCTTATGATTTTCCCACAAAAAAACTAGCTAAAAAAATAGAAAATTCGCTATAATAGTGTTTCCAATCACATGCTTTTACCCTACTTTCTTCATTGAAGTTGTTGTACAAGCTCATGTCAATGAAGAACCAGATGTATGCCGTCATCTTCATGTGCATCACCTCCCACACTGTGGCGTCGATCTTCTTATCCGGTCTCTTGTCCCCGAACTGAATCGGCAACCAAAGATCTTTAACCACCAACATATCCCTCATCTTCAACTTCCACACTGAGTAGTTGGAGCCGGTAAGCTGGAACATGCCACCGAACGATTCTTCCATTTCCTATGTTGTTCTCTCCGATACCAGATTGTGTGGAAAATAGCGCTCGGCCACAACCGAGTCTTAGATCACTTCTTTGAGAATCGAACACAGAAATGGGAATAGAGATGAATACTCATACACCAAAAGAAAGTACACAGGATGTTTACGTGGAAAACCCTAATAGGGAAAAACCACGGGAGCCCATAGACCCCAAACTAACATTATATGAGAAAGGTACAATCAGAGACTCGAAGGCAACGACCTTGAGCTCTGTTTCTTCGCCAAGCGGTGGTTACAACAGAGTATCGCTCTGTATCTCCTCTCTCTCTATACAACAGTTATGCACATACA
This sequence comes from Azolla caroliniana, assembly GCF_043228905.1. Lineage (NCBI taxonomy): Eukaryota > Viridiplantae > Streptophyta > Polypodiopsida > Salviniales > Salviniaceae > Azolla > Azolla caroliniana. Next base: position 13,071,270 of record NW_028230442.1, read on the forward strand.
ACAACACTTCACTGTTCACACACTAAAGTGATAGCCCTAAGTCATATTTATACTTATATGAACTTAGGGCTATTTACAAATATAGCATCAATACACTTACTCAACACATTTACAAATACATCTTCTCTTCCTGTTCTCACCGGGTCATTTTCATTCCTAACCGAATCCCATCCGAAGGGACCAATTTCACAACAGCCACTGTAGAATGGGGACTTTTCAATCCGAATCAGAAACCCCAACGCCTTATGATGCACCTGAGAGAAATATTTTCCAGTGAGGGCAATTGGATATTAGATTTATTATCTGGCACAGGTATAATTTAAAACTTGTTGGTTATTGTAACATACTCGAACACATTCTATTGGCAAAAAATGTCCTTCTTGTCACTTTGATTGTAGGTACTACATTTGCATGTGCTTCGAAGCTCTTCTGAAACACTATTGCATTTGAGAAGGATGAGGAGCAAGTGACCTTTATCAATATGAGGATAAAGGCCTTATGGGGATGTCTAGATTGAGGCGAAGAGATTGGCACAAAGGACATAGCTGATACAGAACGGTTTCAAGCTGCCTCTCGTGAGTAGATTCCTCCGTTACCTAGTGAACCTGGGGAGCTCAGTGATCTTGTGGATGAGGTTACAGAGGACCCTGCAGTTGCTCGCCTATCTGGAAAGGACACTAATGCACAAATATGCGATGACGGCTCTCGAAAGGAGGAAGAGGAAAATGATGTAGATACATTGATTGCTATGTGAAACATTTTTTCATTAAAGTCCTCTAAACTAATGTATAATATCTTTTGCAATACATTGATAATTCACATTTAAATGTAAGTTTTATTCTTTCCATTCTCTTGGTTTATTGTCTATACATATTGTATTTTTTTTTCTTTAACATTTTGAATTATAATATACCTTTAACTTTGGAAATTCATTGTTACATCCAAATCCATTTTCTTGGTTTATATTGCCACAACACCCATTTGGATCCAAATCCATTCCACAGGTTTATTTTAATTTATAATATACATTTAACTTTATAGTTCATTGTATCCTAAACCATTATCTTGGTTTATGATGTGGAGCACCCGTTTGGATCGAAATCCATTGAGATCTCGGTTTATTGTGAATTATAATATACCATTAACTTTACAATTTCATTGTATCCAAATACATTCACTTGGTTTATTGTTTGTCCCATTTGAATTGAAATATACATTTCTAGATAGTTGAAACTTTACAATTTCATTGTATCCAAATACATTCACTTGGTTTATTGTTTGTTCCATTTGAATTGAAATATACATTTCTAGATAGTTGAAACTTTACAATTTCATTGTATCCAAATACATTCACTTGGTTTATTGTTTGTCCCATTTGAATTGAAATATACATTTCTAGATAGTTGAAACTTTACAATTTCATTGTATCTAGTATTTTGAAATATTCTCTACATTTAGGATTGAAATGCCATTATTAGTCGTGTCTCCAACTTTATCCAATATATGATCCCAAATTGTAGGTGCTCTCAGTCCTGTTTGTTTATTGGTATTCTCTAAAAATCATGGGTACTCCTTGGTATGTATTGTTACTAGCCTAGGGTAACATGGTGTTGAATATTCGTCCCTTGATATCCGACTCAAGGTCTTGTATCTAGGGAAAGGTAACAATGTCACATCCTTTAGTGAAATCCAACGTTAATGACTCACATATGAATCGAACATAGCGTGACTGTGCGAACTGTGGAGATGAACTCGAGCCGGCTACCACCGGCTAGTTACATACACGTTATACAGGAACGTAAGAACTCAACACAGATAGATTATGACATAGAACATAATGTATTAGGCAAACAAAATTCTATTATCAAAGATGACCATAATACTTGGGGCAGTAACAAACGGAGCATGATCCATTACTAATATTAAATATTCACTTTTTTTACATCCCGCTCTCTTTACTGCTTCACACATGCACTTATCGGCCCTTTCACACTTGGTCATCTGAATCGGTCGAACCCATGGATGTGAAGAATGTGTTTCTTCAAGGTGACCTTGAAGTACATGTCTACATGATCTAGCCCCCGATTTTTAGTCGGAGATGAACAAGTCAGCAGTTTGTCGATTCAAGAAGTCGCTTTACGGCCTAAAGAAGCTCCCTGTGCTTGGAATTAGAAGATCTCACTCCGGTTGCATAAGATGGGGTTTGCGGTCTCGAAGTTAGACTCTTCACTCTTCACAGTCCGGTATGTATCCTGATATATGTGGACGATCTAGTTTTCACGGAACCTAGACTCACTGAAATCGGCCGAGCGAAGTCCCAATTGTTGGATGCATTCGAAATGACGGACCAAGGGGACCTTCATTACTTCCTCGGGATCGACGTGATCCATACCCGTCATGGCATATTGCTCTCACAACGACATTATGTGTTGAATATGCTGTACAAGTTTGGCATGAAGGATTGCCGACCAGTCTCCACACCCTTGGACCGGCACTTGAAGCTTCATGCCGACTCCGGACCACCCTGCAGCGAGAGACGGTTCCCACAAATTGTCATAAACCTTATATACTTAACAATCACTCGACCCGACATCAACTATTCGATGGGGATTATAAGTCAGTTTATGTAGAAGCCGACCGTTGAGCACCTTCAGTGCGCGCATTCAATATTCAGGTATGTTAGCGGCACTAAGGATTGGGGACTGCTATACCAACATAGTATAACAGAAAAACTATTCAATTATACAGATGCCGATTAGGCTAGTGATGCGTTTGATCGTTGGTTCACTTTTGGTTATATGTTTTCTCTGGGTAGCATGGCTGTTGCATGGAGTAGCAAGAAGCAACCTATAGTGGCCCTATCGAGCACTAAGGCTGAGTATCGGGGTGCTACCATTGCCACCTATGAAGCCATCTGGCTTCGGCGGCTCCTACAAGACCTCCATATCGAAGTACCGACTTTGATCCTGATCTACTGTGACAACATGAGCAACATGCAGCTTGCCAAAAATCCGGTGTTCCATGCTCGGACAAAGCATTTGGCTTCGGCGGCTCCTACAAGACCTCTAGATCGAATTACCGACTCTGATCCTAATCTACTGTGACAACATGAGTGACATGCAGCTCACCAAAAATCCGGTGTTCCATGCTCGGACATCTTCACAAGGCACTTGGAACTGACAAGTTGCAACATTTTTCGGAGATGCTTGGTTTACAACATCTTGACATGCCGTACTTGAGGGGGAGAACCAGAACAAGAACCGGCAAAATAGTTAATGGCACCAGACAAGCAGCCGGAGAGGAGGAAACCGAAACAAGGGAAGACAAGAAGAAAAAGGGAGCCGAGTCAACTGAAGAAGTCGGCACATCTGAACAAGTTGGAACAAGCGGTGATGACAACAGACTCAAGAAGGACAAAGCCGACCAGAAGAAGAAGGCCAAGACTTGGACGTGGTCCGATGTTGTGAAGGGCCTAAAGATTGAAGACGAATTGGAGACAGCGAATTCAGAGAAGAGTTGGAATGAATCGGAGGCACCCGATTCGGAGGCATTTGATTCGGAGAAGTTGAATCAACTAAAGGCCAAACAAACTAGAAGGTAATGGAAATCAACACTAACATGGAGGAACCGATGGGTCGAGAAGCGCCAAAGTCAAAGCAACAATGGCGCTGAGATGGGCCTATTAAGCAGATGAGCTGATCGAGAAGGTCGAGGTGCGCCGAACCGGGCGGGACGTGGAAAGTAGGATTGGATGGGTCGAGGTGTGCGAGCAAGGCGGGAAGACGTCAGGAGGAGTTGGAGGCAAGGACCAACAAAAACTGACACCACAATTCGACCTGAAGTTGAGCTTGAGGAGGAGTGTTGAGCGGACTAGCTCAACCAGATTACCTATCCGGAACGGGGAACCAGATAGGTATCCAGATCGGTACCTAGAACAAAGAGCCGGATCGGATTGTAACCGCTAGGCCGTTAGAGGCCTACATTCATAGCCTATTTTGTAGGCATATTTCTTGAGTTAGTGTCAGCCGCTCGTACGGGCATTGAAGTACATGTGAGTACTTTTGTCAGTCCTTTTAAGGACTTGTATAAAAGTGCTATTTGAGCTCATTCTATGTACAAAGTGATATTTTGAAATTGAGTTTATGTCGTTCTGCTCTCTCTGTCTCTCCCGTGTACTCCTTGTGTGTTTGGAAGCTTCCATTAAACTTGTGTATACTTTCTGTTAACATCCGATGAAGTTGGTTAGGTTTTCAAGCTTCTGTACGTAATTCTTTTCATGTAAGAACTCAACATAGATCGATTATGACAAAGAACACAATGTAACAGGCAAACAGAATTCTATTATCAAAGACGCCCGTGATAAAGTACCATTCAATTAGATTTTTATAGGCTTCCTGTGCCTCTTTTTATAGGGATCATGGGCGGTTACAAACAGAACGTGATCCATTACTAATATTACATATTCGCTATTTTTACTACTTCGCTCGGCCCCACCCACCCGCTTTCAATTCGTCCCTTTCACGCTTGGTCGTCAGAACCGGCCAACACATGGCACACCCATGGGAGAGTATATGCACAGTCGAACCCATGGGCCGATTACGCTTCTTCAAAAATATGCAAAATATTCATCTTGGTTGGAGTCGATCTGGTTGCGCCTGGCGGGGTCAGGGTTGGGGTTGGCTCCGGCTCGGCTGCATCCTCATTCCGTTCATTCTCCTACAGAACCAAGATTGGATCCAGCTTAGTTGTGGCTGACGTTCTTTTCGTTCTCCTGCGGGCTCTCCTGGAGTAGTGGCTGGGAGGGGATCATGGGCTGCGTTTGTTGCTCCGCAATCATCGGAAGCTCCCTAACTGGTTGCTACTCGGTGTTGTCCGCGTCTATGTTGGGCATGGGATCTGTGGGGCAAGGTGGCATCCGGAGAGTGCTCGCTCGATTCACTATCAGGAAGCTGGATGGTTTCCGACTCCTCTACTATCTCTTGCTCTTTCTCCGCATGCGCGCACTCAGTCTCGTACGCTTCTACCTTCAATGCGTAGTCGATTTGATCCCCACTGAATTCTTCCAGGAGCTATATGCTATTTTCGTGGAGTGTCATTCAACGAGTACCCTGTAGTAATCCACGAGGTCTGCTTGAATAGCGCTGACGCTTCCCTCATTGAGCTTGTAGTACCCGTGCCCTTCTTTCCTTCTGTTCTCCTCATCCACTTGAAAAATTTGAAGTTTGGCTGCTTGCGCAGACCAATCCTCCCAGCCTCGTTGCAATCTGTCAGATATCATTCAGATGGTTGCCTCCTTCCAGTTTGTGAGCGGTGTCTGGATCCTTTCCTTCGACATCTTCGTCTTTGTCCACATCAACTATATGGTCTCCTCGAGTTTCTTAATCATACTTGGAGCGTGCCCTGATTGAAGGGCGTAGCAGTCTTGAATGACACTCATGTTCATCTACAATATTTTCTTTCTTTCTCGTGCAACTCTTCCATACACGCCATTTCTTGTTGCATTCGAGATTGTATTTCCTCTATTAATTTGCTCTCGGCTAGCATCTGCTCATCGTACAACTCCTTCTGCTTCGTTTTCTCCTCCCTCAAGTTTTCGAGCATTTGTTCGGCCTGTGCCGTGACCTCTTTTTTTCGTCGAGGGAAACTAAAGTCTAGTTTTGTGTGATAATCGATGCGTCCAACTTGTCCTCGAGCGCTTTCACACCTTTTCGAGTCGTAGCCCGAACGCTCATTTCTCGGTCCAATGATTGGCAGAGGTTAGTCTCTTTTGTCGTTCATCGCGCTTGCTTGTGTTTGTACGCCATGTGCTTCCCTCCTAAGCGCACCTCAGCCAATTCCTAATGAACTTCGACCAACGCCATGTTCAAGGCCGGTAAGTCGATCCCCATGTGTCCTCCATTGACGTGCTATTTGTGGCTAATTTTGCTTAAGGACTCTTCCTCCTCCAGCCAATTTTTCTAATATTGCTCACTAGATCATCTGCCTCTTTGTGGGCTCTTCATCCATGCATTGAGCCGCCACGACCTGTTGTGTGGCGAGGAATTCCCTGAGTTCGAAAGTCATGCCGAACTGGAGAATGGCAGTGAACTCGTGGGTGACTGCCAGAATTTCTCGATAAGCAAGGACCTCACTCTCTTGTATTAGGGACCCTTGGCCCCACTATAGCTTCTCGGTGAGCGTCGTTCCTTCTACCAAATCCGAAATGATTGTTGTTGTCGACTCGACTGCAACTGATGCCTCCTTGGTTGGCTTCGTCTTGGCCATTTTTTTGATCCAATAGGCATCGTTTTGATTTTGGGCTTCGGGGATCTGCCTCCTATTGTTGGTAGCTCGGTTAGCTGTCCTGTTCCACCGATGCTACCTATCAAACCGGGGGTGTGGGGTTGGCTATCGTCTTCGGCGGGCTTGAGGGTGCTGCTTGTTGCGGCCATTCGTTCTCCTTGTCTTGCCTTGTAGTTGTATGGAGTGCACCAAGCGGAAGCTTTCGGCTGTAGGTTGGCGGTTGAGATGTGACGAGCCAACCGCCGTTGGGGCAAGGAGTTATGCTATCAGTGGTAAGAACACTATCAAGTATTGTGTGATGATTGGGAGAAATTTCTTCCCAGCTTGTAGAGCGAGGAGTCCGGCGGGTAAGGCTACACTTGTGACGAAGCTCCACCTCCAATAGAAATTTGGCAACATCTCGAAAGAATATGTTCGGAGCCTTGTGTGTTCTATACGTCTTTGCGAAGGGAGAAGATTCCCCGAAATATTTCTCCAACACTATGGTCGGAGGAATATCGAAACATCGATCTCTGAGTGGACTCAGGCCCAATGTTTTCTCATTGTCGCGTTATTGATAGTATCTACATTAATCTTTATGCCAATGGCGTGGGCGTTGGGTGTGATTGTGCCTCGACGACTCTGATATAACCGACCATGGAGCGACTGTCGAAGGGTAGGGGGGATGTCGATGACCATGGCGATGAGAGGGTTAAGATCTACTGAAGGGTGATCTGTGTGTACAGAGCGATGGGAGAATGGAGGGGGAGAGCCAGGGTAGCGAGGGAGTCTTCTACTCTGAGCTCTACATTCGTTTGTGCGCGAAATGTTGGGTAAAATGCTTAGGCCTACTTTTTGTGAGGTTTGGCGAGGGGAATCAATTGCCAAGATTGTTCGAGCCATGGCACCACGCATGTGAATAGAAAGGTACTTTCTTTCTTGGGTTGCGTGCCTGCATTTAAAAGGTCTTTAGATAGTTTTGAATGCCTTTTTTCTTCTAGTTTAGAACGACAATATACAATAATGATACATTCAAGGATCCCTGTATTTATAGGGACTGGGGTCCATGATGCGAGGTTGATTTGGTAGGGAGTGTCGCGGCGGTTAGTTTTCTCGAAGACGGGTTTGTTGGTGTGGGACCCAAGTATGGTTTCAGCCGAAATCCATTGACTTTCTTACGCATGTTAATCCTTAGGGCCGGACAATGGCCTAACACAGGGTGTCTCCGGAAGACACTTCACCAAAGGGGTGTTACGGCGAGATAACTTAAGACACAACGATTAATCCGACTTAATTGGCTACTTAGCAATAAGGCATTCACTTAATACACGCATAAGATATAACAATTAGTACAAAACATGAAGATAAAACAAGAAGCTTATATTAATTCTCCATTAAAGTTATACATTGTAATCAGGCCTTTATATAGGTCATCGATGCTGCGTACAAAACGGTGCCAACCGGCACATGTTCGGAACCGGTCTAGATCCGGATCGGCATACCGATTGCGGTCCGTCCGTTCACTACATAATTATAATCTATTCTACTTAATTAAAAGATATTCCAAATAATCATCCCTTTCACATTTTGGTCTTTAATCCTTTGCCAGGTGGGTAACACATGGCACGCCTGTGGGACAGTACCTTGTACGTCGAATCCCACTATTCGGCCCTTATCCTTCGTCCAAGATATCCAGAATACTCTACTCCAGTGTATCCAATGGTTGTTCAGAACTCTGTTGTTGTTGTTGTGGTTGTTGTTGTGGCTGTTGTTGTTGTGGCTCCGGCTTCTCCGACTCTTGCTCCTTAGATGGCGTCTATTCAGCTCCCGGTACCGGCGGTTGTGGCGGTGATTCCTCCGTTAGTTGCTCCGCCAGATTTGACTCCGGTTGACTCGCCCTCGCCTTGTCTCCGTCCGGTCCTTGCTCCGGTGATGGCTCCTCATCGCTACGGTTGACAGTCGCCGCCTGCTTTGCTTCTTCTCTCCGTAGCCTAGTCCACTCATAACTCTCAAACTGGATTTGAGCATCCAGTCGATCATCATCTAGGTGTGCTACAAGTTGTCGGACCACTGCTGACTGCTCCTCCGCCAGAGTTACAAAATCTTCGGCTAACTCATCTCTTATGGCAGTGAAGTCCTCCTTCGTTAGCATGTAGCAGTCGTCGCCATCCCTCTGTCGGTTTTCCGCGTCCGCCCGTAGCAACTGGAGCTCGACTGTGTGCTTTGCCCATTTGTCCCACCATTGTGCGGAGCTTTCGTCAATCAAGCGTTTGGTCTTGTTCCTCCATGCCTAGACAATGAACTGGAGCCGCTCCAATCCCATCTTCGATTTGTCCTCCGTCGCTTGTTGTTCGTCCTTCAACTGCTTGATCAATGCCACCGTATCCGTCTCCTACTCCCAGTAATGTGACAATTGGGTTTGATAGGTGTTCTGCAGCCTTTGCAAAACCATCGTCGCTTTTCCCTTCTCTTCATAATGCTGCTTATGAAGCTCCATCAGTTCTTGCGCGGCTTCCTCCAGCAGCGTGGTTCTTTCAGCTCGTTTCTCCGCTAGCGGCGTCTCAACTCGATGCACCTCCTGCTGGAGCTCTGCCATCTTCTCTTGCTATTTCTTATGCTCCGTATCCAGGTGCTTGTAGTCCCAGTGCAGGTGGTCAAAATCATCGGTCTTCTGCTTCAGTTTTTGGTTGAGTTGCCGGCGAGCGCGGTCTTCCCGATCCTTCTGTTGACGGAGTTCTTCTTTAAGTCTTTCTATCTCTGTTTCTGCCATCCGTCATAGCTTCTCCTTTTCTTGCAGTGCCTTCTCTTTCTCCTCCTTCAGCCGGTCATATGCCTGATGTCCTTTTCGCAGATTCTCTTCTGCCCGGCGGAGGTTCTCAACAGTCTTTCGTTGCTCTTCTTCTGCCGCTTTCTTCAAGTCCTGCACTCGGGTGCGTAATGCTTCCTGCGCGGCCAGTTCATCTCTCAATTCAGCAAGCTCTTTTGCTTGCGCCGCCACTATCTCCGGGACTGGGTCGATCTCCAGGGTCTTATTGCTATGTACAGGTGTCATGGTTTCTTTATTCTGTACATCGACTGGAGTCACCGGAGCTTGGAGCTATGGTCCGGTTAAGGCCATTTTGGCCAATTTTTCTGTGGCTAGGTCCCGTCTCTAGTTCTCCGATTGTGACGAGCAACCAGTCTATCTGCGCTTTCTCTTCCGCCTCTATGTAGTGTACCACTCCGGAAATCTGTGCTTCAATCCACCGGAGCCATTGGCTGCCGGTGAACTATTGTTGCATTTGCCCGGAGGGTTGGCTATTGGTGTCGCTGGCTAGTGGTCGGTTTTGTCCGGTTGCGTCGAGCTGCAACTCTGGCTCTTGTTGGTGACCACTCTGCCATTCTAGTTGCGGCTCCGTTGGCCGCTCCGCCTTTGAATGCTATTGGCCTGCCGGTGGGGTAGGCAACTGTACTTCCGACGCTTGCATTTCGGGTCTTGCCGTATCTTGACCTGCCGGTAGAGGTTGTTGTGCAGGGAGCTTTGTGACCGGTTCTGTCCGAACCGGTTACGGTTCCATCCTTGGTGCGGGCTGCTTAGTGCGGGGTACAGGCGTTCCATCCTTCTTTGGGTCCGAACGCTCCCCGGCATGTTCGGAGGTGCTTGCCTTCTGGCGCCACTAGAGGTGCTCTAACGGTTCCTCCTTCGCTTCCTCCTCTTGAGTCCCGATGTTGATTTTCACTACCAAGGGGTCCGGCATTTGTTGAACCGATCGGCTAAGCTTGATCTTGATTGGCCGTACCGGTGGCTCCTTCTACGTTTCCGCATGCCGCTTCCTATTGGCGCGCTCCTTTGCGCTTGGTTCGTGTCGGCCGCGTTCCCTTTGGTTGCCTTAGAAGCCAACAGTTGTTGCCGTTTTGAGGCCGTTTTCGGGGTGCCTTCGGTTGTTCTTCCCTGCTTCGTGGTCTTGATGGGCTCGATAAGTGGCACCAATAGGGTGAGCCATTGCGCCATTGCGCCACTGCCGTCCATATCTTCTGACCTTCTTTGCCTCTGACAGAGTCGATGGCCGCACAGAGCCCATCCGCAATCAGTACCACCCAGTTCACCTTCACGCCTTCATATGTGGCTATGATTAAGTTCGCCCGGTTTTGGGGCATGCACGGGGGTCGAGGGTATACATGTCCAAATTCATGGAGCACACGGGCAATCTCTCGAAAGAGTGGATCTTCGCCGCCCTATGTCCGGTAGGCCTTGCTTTCCAGAGAGTATTCCCCAAAATATTTTCGGAGCTGCTCCGGGGTAGGGTTGTCGATGGTGAAGATGCCCCCCTTCGGAAGGCCAATCAACGCATGGATAACCTCTTCCGTGATCAGCTCCGTGTCGATTTCTTTGACTATCTTCTCCGCCTCCCGGTGTGGTGGCGCCTCCATGATTGTGAGGAAACCTTCTAACCCGTGTTGCCTTAGCCACTTCTTGGCTGCTTCATAGAGTGCTTGGCAGTCCATGGCTTCGTAGAGGTCAGTGAGCACTGGTGAGGGTTGTGTGTGAGGAGTCTCTGTGTGCGTGGGCTCGCGTCTGCTGATCTTCAATCGTCTGTTTGCGTTTGTGCTCCTCTGTTCGCGAAATGTGAGGGTTTCTATGTGGCGGGGGTTTTCTTGTTGCATCGTGTACTAAAATAGAATGTCGTGCCATCTGGCGGCGGTTTAATAGCCCACTACGTACCTTTTCAAAGTGCCTGTTCACTCCTTTTGTTTGCATGATTTACTTTGATTTGATCTGATTCGTTTTTTTTTAAAAATTTATAAAAATGGTTTTGCTAATTCACAACCGGTCCCACTGGACCCCTATCCGAATCGTGGTCCTTGCCGGCCGCTGGACTGCTTGCCGTCGCTTCCGACTTACCGGTGTCTGGTTCTGTGTCGCCCTTCACTTGTTCAAATGGGTTTCTTGGCATGGGTCCATTGTATGGTTTGAGTCGGAACCCATTGGAAAACGAGTACCGACTTACCAATTCCGAACATCTTTTCGTTCCCTTTTCGATGATGATCCACGAACGCTTTCCTTCGCCGCTGCTCTAGTTCTAGGTGGTGCATGATGCTGGCTAGCCGGTGTTCTTCCAATTCGCACAACGCGCTTAACCAAATAGCTTCCGATTCCTTCTCATTTAGGCATTCCCGAATCTGTATTCGTAAACTCAGTACCTGGAATTCTACCGGCATCACTGCTTCCAATCTGAATGCTAGGTGGAACGGTGTTGTGTGAATACTTGTCTTATATGCCGTTCGGTAGGTCGAGAGTGCATTGTGCAGCTTTGTATCCCAATCCGTCTGGTTCTCATTGACGATTTTTTGCAGGATATTTTGTAGTGTTTTATTTGTGGACTCTGCTAATCTGTTGGCTTGCGGATAATAGGGAGTGCTCTGTTTATGCCGCACCGCTTAAAATGTCGTCAAACATTCCACCACTTGCCCTAAGTAGTGCCCACCTTGGTCACTTATGAGCTCTATCGGACATCCATACCGGCTCCAGATGCATTCATATAAACATTTTGCCGTGGATGTCGTGGTGTTGTCACATAGTGCTTTCGCTTCCACCCATTTCGTGCAGTAATCTGTAGCGATGATCACGTATCGGTTGCTGGTTCTCATTGCCATTGGTTTCAATGGACCGACAAAATGTAGCCCCCATTTCTGAAATGGTTCTAACAGTAGCACGGACTGATGAGGCATTCTGGCATGTTCGGTTGGTTGGCCCATTCATTGACATAGGTCGCATTCTTTAGCATACCGGACTGCATCCTTCAATGTTGTCGGCCACCATAGTCCACTATGCCATATTTTCGTTGCCAGAGCATCTTCGGCATAATGTCCTCTAGCCATGTAGCAGTGTGCTTCACGCAATATTATTTCCTTTTCGTCGTTGCGCACTACACGCCGCCATATGCCATTTGCGCCTTTGTGGTATAGTGTGTCCTGTGATAGACAGATGTGCCGGCTTTGAATCGCTAAGCGTTTCCTTTCGTCTCTGTTCATCTCCTCCGGAGGTAAGCCGGTGCTCAGAAATTGGTGCATGTTGGTGAGCCACTTGTCTTCCTTTGCGACCGTACTATCCGATGTCGTTTCTGTTGTGACTCTAAACAGCTCTGCATCCGGAAAGTCGTCTGGGACTCCGTCACCGGTTTCGCCGGAATCCAACCGGCTTAAATAGTTTGCTACCACATGTTGTATGCCGGGTCGGTGGAATATCTTGAACTCGAATTCTTGCAATAGTAACATCCATCGGGCCAGCTTATCAGTGAGTGATGCTTTGGACACCAAATAGAGGAGCGCCGAATAATCTACGTGAAAGGAAAATTTCCTTCCCAACAGATAGTGTCTAAACTTGTTGACACTGTAGATCATACCCAAGGCCTCCCTTTCCGTTGTGGAATAATTCTGTTCTACTTGGGACTGGCCGGTACCATTTCGGTTCTGTCAGTTGCATCAGGGCGCTCCCGATTGCGATGTCGGACGCGTCAACGAACACATGGAACTCTTTGGACCAATCCGGTGATTGCACCACCGACGCTTGTGACAACAATACTTTTAGTGCCCGGTAAGCCTGGTCTTCTATGTCCGTCCATCGGAACGGTGTCCGAAGTACCGCGGCGTGCAATGGTGTAGCTAGGTCTGCCAGATACCGGAGCATTCGGCTATGCCACCGAATTTGTCCTAAGAACCAGCTTAGTGCCTTTGCCGTGGCTAGTGCCGGTGCCTCCAAGATTGCTTTTACTTTGTCTGGATCCATTGCGATACCGTCCTTGCTCCTATGTTGCCCAGTATTGCTCCGCTGGTTACTCCGAACACGCATTTTGCCAGGTTCAGGCTTAGTCGGTAAACCCTTCATTTCTCCAGACATAGTCAGAGGTGCTGAAGGTGATCTCCTTCCTGGCTATAAACAGCGAAGTCGTCCAAGAACACCTGCATGAATGCTAGAATGAATTCTCCGAAAATCGCCATGATGATCCGCTGGAAGGTTGCCGACGCCGTTTTCAGTCCGAACGTCATCACTACGGCAACAAAGACTCCCTATTCGGTGACAGAAGTGATTTTCTCCTGGTTGGTGGGGTGCATCCGGATCTGGGGATAGCCGCTGAAATCGTCCAGAAAACTGTACACCTTATGACTGGCGACCGCATCCAGGACTCCATCCGTGAATGGAAGTGGGAAGGCGTCCGTTGTCGTAGCCGCATTCAATTTTCGGTAGTCGGCGCACACTCTAATCTTACTGTTCTTTTTGGGTACTACCACTATCGGGTTGAGCCATGTGGCTTTCTTTACCAATCGGATGAAGCCCACTCTTAGCAACTTGTTGATTTCTTCTTTGACTTTTGCTGCGTAATTCGGGTTCATTCGGTAACGTCGTTGCGCTACCTGTTTGGCGTCTTTACTCAAATGTATCTAGTGTTGATACAACTGAGGATCGAGTCCCGGAATGTCCTCGTAGGACCAGGCAAACACATTGCAAAATTCTTTTAGGAGTGTGATCATTGTCGTTTTGTTCTCCGAGGTCATTTCCTTGGCAATGTGCACCGGTCTTGTGTCGTCCGTGGTACCTAGGTTTACCTCTTCTAGTTGGGATGCTTTCATGCGCTGCGATACTACCATTTCTTTTTCCAGTGCCTCCTGTGCTTGCCGTAATTCCTGGATTGCTTCTTTATCCGGTTCCTCATCGGTCCCGTCCGGTTGCAATATGTATGGTGATACTCCTTCGGCTACATCAATCTCGAACAGAGGTACGATCTTCGGATTTTCCTGTTAGTATTGATCGACCTCTTCGTCCGCCAATCCTTCCAGCATGTTGACACAGTCTGCATATAGTGGCGTTGACTCCGTGCCGGTACCGGATTGTGGTTGAGTCGGTACTCGTACTTTCGCTTTTCCACGCCGAAACATAATTATATTCTTCCTCCGGTTTTGCTTTATGTGTGTTGTTTTTAACCAAGGGCATCCCAACAATAGTGGGTAAGCTCCCTAAGCCTGTATCTAGAGAACTACTGCGGAAATGCGAAAATGCGTGACCCCCGATGGTCACTTCCAAATCATGTATTAATCCAGTCAGCCGTACTGAGCTTGTGTCCGCCATTCGAAGCCAAAACGAGCACGGTTCCCAGTCATGGATTCCTAGAGTGTTACATGTCCGGAGGCTGATCACGTTCACGCCGGATCCTCCATCGATAATCATGCCCGGTAGCTCCTTTCCCTTCACGATGGCTGTGATTGCCGGACTGCTTGTGTCCACCACTGATGGTCCTTCCTCCGGATTTGAAAAGAATGCCAGAGCCGGTGGTGTGTCAGCTGTCGTCCTTCGGGTCTTCAGCCCTTCCATGAAGCGTGGTACCAGTTGCAATAGCCGACCTAACGGCAACGTTATTTGGCATTCTTATAACGCCTGCCAGGTTGGGTTTTCGGGCTGCCCTAGGCCGGTGAGCTCTTCGGCATTCTCCTTTTGTTGTTCGAGCACTGCCGCATTCCGCTCATTTGCTTTCTTCACCCATTCGGTTGCTGTCAAGAATAGTACTAAAGCAGAGATGGAATTAGTACTAAAGAAGAGCAGTACTATTAGTACTAAGAGGACGGGACTGCGTAAGATTCCCGAGAGAGGAAGAGCGAAGAGGAGAGAGAGAGATAGCGAGAATGAGAGAGAGAGAGAGATGATGACAACAACTAATATATTATGTGAAAAGATAAGTACAAGCGGCTAAGAGGCTTAAGACTGGCGTTGAACCCATTTGGTTCAAAACAATGCCTTGTGCCTCCTTTTATAGTGTTTTTAGGAATAATCCTGAAGCTTCTAGAATGTTCCAGAGAGATCTAGAATATACATCAATTTTCTATGATAAAACATAAATGAAA
Source organism: Azolla caroliniana (assembly GCF_043228905.1). Classification (NCBI taxonomy): domain Eukaryota; kingdom Viridiplantae; phylum Streptophyta; class Polypodiopsida; order Salviniales; family Salviniaceae; genus Azolla; species Azolla caroliniana. The sequence goes on from NW_028230442.1 coordinate 13,086,405, forward strand.
ATAATATCCTACAAATTACAATTCATAGTCTAATGGTAAGAGCTCGACCCACATAGCATAAGGTCATGGGTTCGAGTCTTGCCATATCATGACACTATCTCCCCCTTAAAGACGACGAGTGGAACAAGTCGGTGCTGATTGCGGATTGGGTTTGTCCGGATACTTTCGGTGGAAATCAGCAAGAAGATCCTGAGCATTGGCAACATGCTCGACGGGTTCCCAAGTACGTTTGCTCGGACTATAACCGAGCCAATTGGCCAAATAATAAAGTTTGTTGCAAACAAGTTTGGAATCGAGGATGGCAGCAACTTCATACTCTGGGCCAACGCCCAACTCCAGCGGGGGCGGCGGTGGTGTCACACGATCGGGAATGGTGTTTGCTTTGTAAGGTTCAAGAAGAGAACAATGGAAAACCGGATGTATCTGAAGCTGCGGAGGGAGATCAAGGCAGAATGTGACATCATTAATGTTACCCGTAATACGGAAAGGATCGAGTCGTCGGTAATCCAACTTGTTGCACGGTCGAGTAGTCTTGATGTGACGACGTAAGAGCCATACTCGATCTCCGATGGCCAAAAAGGAGGGAATCTGATGACAATCCGCATAAGCTTTCTGTGTGTGTTGAACATGATGAAGGTGAGTAGAGAGATCCATCTGGATCTTGCGTAGCCTCTCCAGATGATCCTCGGCACGAGGGTTGGTAGGTAGCTCTGGGGTGTCGATCACTGACCAACGAGGATGGAAACCGGTATAAGCGAAAAATGGGGAGACTTGAGTCGAGGAGTGAATAGCATTATTATATGCAAACTCCGCAAAGTGGAGAATCTCGGCCCAATCATCCTGTTGATAACTCAGGAAACACCGGAGATATTGCTCTAACGTTTGGTTTGTTCGTTCCGCCTTCCCATCGGTTTGAGGATGGTAGCCGGAGGAGAGGTTACAGGAGACCTTGAGCATCTTGAAGAGATGTTGCCAAAATTTGGAGACAAATTGCGGTCCTCATTCACTGATGATATTGTCTGGGAGGCCATGATACCGAAATACCTCACGCATGACAAGGACAGCAGTTTCCTCACTAGTGATGGCTTTAGTACACGGCACAAAATGTGCCATTTTCGTATATCGATCGGCGACGGTTAGGATAGCATCGAACCCCTTCGAGACCGGCAGATCTGTGATAAAATCAAGACAAATAGACTGCCATGGCTTACTTGGAATCGGTAAGGGTTCCAACAAGCCATATGGATGGTGTCGTGGCATCTTTGCTCGACAGCAAGCATCACAAGTCCAAACGTAGTCGTCGACAAAATGGTGCATGTGGGGCCACCAAAAAGATCGCTGCACTAGCTCCAACATCTTAGTACTACCGAAATGTCCTGCCGTATGGGTGTCGTGACAATGCTGGACGATTTAAAGGCGACCGGAGCAATCGGGGACATATATGTGCTTTTTAAAGAATAACAAACCATCATGATATTCGAATTGTCAGTAGTCAATACCTGGTTGTTGAGACTGAGAACAGGATGCCCGAGAAGTATCAATGTGCACCAGGATTTCTTGAGCAAAACTATTCGTCTTCAAGGTTGCACGTATGTCATCGGTAATCCATGAATCCATCGAGGTGTGAAAAATCCGCGCCGTGTGCAATCGTGTTGGTCCCAAGATTACTTCCTTTTGATTATCAATTGTTGCATCACTAGGACGAGGTGCAAGATATGAACACCGTGATAGTGCATCTGCTTTTCCTGGCTACTTCCCCGGTCGATATGTAATTTTGAAGACAAAACGCATGAGGAATTGTGCCCACCGAGCATGCTGTCGATTTAGTACGCGAGCGTTCTGGAAATAAGCAAGATTTTTATGATCGCTAAAGACAATGACCTGATGTGGAGAGCCCTCTAAGAAATGCCGCCATTGCACAAATGAATCCACAATGGCTAATAACTCCTTGTCATGTATTTCGTAGTTGATTTCCGCGACATCGAATTTGCGTGAATGGAAAGCCACATGATGCAACTCTTCTTTATCTCCTTGTTGAGAAAGGATGCTACCGAGGGCGAAATCGGATGCGTCGGCCTCCATGATGAATGGTTTGCTTGTATCCACATGAGCTAGAATCGGTGCTGGTGTAAAGGCTTTCTTAAGATGCCGAAAAGCCATATCTGCTTCGCTGGACCAAACAAATGCTTGGCCCTTCTTCGTAAGTTGTGTGAGAGGTAAAATAATCTTTGAGTAATCTTGTATAAACTTACGGTAGAAGTTAGCAAAACCTAAAAAGCATTGTACATCTCGCACCGACCGTGGAATTTGCCACTCTAGTACAGTTTGGATTTTAGCTGGATCCATGGCGATGCCCTTTGAGGAGATGATGTAGCTTAGAAATTCCCCTTGCTTGTAGTCAAAGCTACAGTTTTCTAGCTTGGTATAAAGACCATTCTCGCGGAGTCGCTTTAGTACTAATAGTGCATGAGAATCGTGCTCTTCCTGGGTCTTCGAATAAATCAATAGATCATCTAGATAGATGATCAAATAGATATCCAAGAGGTCTCTGAATATATCATTTGCCATGTGTTGGAAGACTGCGGGTGCATTGGTTAGGCCGAACGGCATAACAGTATACTCGAAATGCCCATACTGCGTGCGAAAGGCGGTCTTCCATTAATCTCCCGGTCGGATCCGTACAAGGTTATACGCCCCTCGTAGATCGATTTTAGTAAAAAACTTGGCACCATTAACTCGCTCTAAAAGACTTGATATAAGAGGAAGTGCATACCTATTCCGGATGGTGACTTTATTCAATCCGCGGTAATCAACGACGAGACGAAGTGAGCCATCTTTCTTCTTAACAAAGAAGATGGGTGCACCGGCCGGAGATTTCGAATGACAGATGAACCCGCTTGCCAAGTTCTCCTCTATGTAGGCTCGAAGGACTTCTAACTCAGTGGGTGACAAGTTGTAAATTGGTCCCCATGGTGGCTCGGTTCCTGGTTGTAAGTCGATGGGACAGTCATAGGGACGGTGATGAGGAAGGGTACCGGCTTTTACCTTGTCAAATACATCGGCATAAGGATGATATTTTGCCAGAAGTTGTACTGAGGAGTCCTTCTTAATAGTGTTGGAAGGATGTACTTATATTGCAAATAGGAACATTGCCTCCTTGGGTCCTTCTTCGCATAGTTGATGGAGTGAAATGGTTGAAACTCGGTGAGTAGATTCTTGGGGTGGTCAATATCGGACTTCTCTTGTTCTCCAATCTATAGCTGGATTATGTAATTCAAACCAAGGTAATCCTAGGACAATGGGATGCTCTGGACTACTAATTATATTAAATGATCTTACACACACAAAACTACCTAGGACAACTTGAATGGGTTCTGATTCTTCTACAATATGCCCGGAAGCAATGCGACGACCATCAATGACTACTACAGATGCGGGACAAGGAAGTTTTCTTAAGGATATCTGAGAAGCTTGGGCAAAATTTCGATCCATGAAACAGGAATTAGCTCCAGAATCTAAAAGTGCTAGGACGGGTACTGGGAGAGTACTTTTAGTACTAACAATGACTTGGGCTAGGAACACATTGCTAACTTGCTTGGAAGGAATGGAACCACTAATGGGCTCTACAGATCTAGGGTTGTTGTCCAACTAAACGTCTCCTATTTTGGCTGGACTCAATCGTTTAACTCTTCGTCTAAGTGACTAAGGATTTCAAATTTATTTGAGATACTTGGGCTATTAGTACTATGAATACTATCTGACACTCTATTAGTACTATTAATACTATCAGACACTCCGAAGGGAAGAATTGACTCGGGTTTAGTACAGGCGACGATTTGATTTACCTGTCTTCTTGGCCTATGGGGACAATTGATGGCGATATGCCCTGGTCCACCGCAACAAAGACATAATCGATTGGCACGTCGTCGTTGTTTTTCTTCTTCTTATAATGGGCCATGTCGACGCATGGTGTCGATCTCCATCGGTGTCGGAATATTGGCTTGAGGTACATCGCGTGCAAACGGTTTAGCCGTGACTAAGGCGTATGTGGGTTCCGGCCGAGAGCGTGGTATTTGTAACTGACGTTCCAAACGCCGTTCGAAAAGGCGGTTGTCGCATCAGACCGCTCGACTGATTGCCTCCGTAAGAGACTTTGGTTCTTCGGGGAAGGTTAATAAAAGCAAGTCTTTGACATCGTTGCGCAAGCCGTAGCGAAACTGCTCCATGAGGACCTGATCATCCCAGGGGGTATCTGAGGCGAGTACACGGAAATCTGTTGCGTAGGCAGAGGCTGGATGATCGCCTTGACGCAATCTTCGGATCTTGTTGATCGCCGTCCTGATGTTGTCGGTATCTCCAAAGCAGGCTTTAAACTCACCAATAAAATCTTCAAAGTTATTAAGCAAGGGCGATTGTTTTTCTAGAAGCGGAGCGAACCATGCCAAGGCTGAGTCGCTAAGTAGCGTGCCTATTAGGTCGACTCGAGATGCATCAGTGGGATATCGGGAAGGATGCATCTAGATGACTAAGCGTACCTGATTAAGGAATCCCCGGAATTGCGAACGCGTTCCATCAAATTTCACAGGAAGTCCAATCTTGGGCTTTTTATGAAATCCTTGGGGACTTGATCCTTGTTGTTGCGACGCAGCTTCGAGTTGTTGTACCCATAACGCTAACTCCCCATGTTGTTGTTGCATTTGTTGTTTTTCTAGAGCGATTTGTTGCAGATCCCCTATCAACTGTTGGTTTTCTTGTTCCAGGGCAACAAACTTTTCTTTTAGGCACTGTAGCTCGGAGAAAACAGATTGGTATTCTTGGGCGCTAACAGTAGCCATAGTATAGGGAAAAGGGTAGGATGATGAGGGAGAGTGACAAGTAGGCTAGAGGAGACCAAATTGGTTCAAACTGTCAGGAATAGTACTAAAGAAGAGCAGTACTATTAGTACTAAGAGGACGGAACTGCGTAAGATTCCCGAGAGAGGAAGTGCGAAGAGGAGAGAGAAAGAGATAGCGTGAATGAGAGAGAGAGAGAGAGATGATGATAGCAGCTAATATATTATGTGAAAAGATAAGTACAAGCGGCTAAGAGGCTTAAGACTGGCGTTGAACCAATTTGGTTCAAAACAATGCCTTGTGCCTCCTTTTATAGTGTTTTTAGGAATAATCCTGAAGCTTCTAGAATGTTCCAGAGAGATCTGGAATATACATCAATTTTCTATGATAAAACATAAATGAAAATAATATCCTACAAATTACAATTCATAGTCTAATGGTAAGAGCTCGACCTATGTAGCATAAGGTCATGAGTTTGAGTCTTGCCATATCATGACAGTTGCCTGCTTCCGGATGGCTTCTTGAGTTTCCCACTCTGTGGCTTTGCCTTTTGATCTTGTAGTGACTTGTTGTATGTCCGCGACTTCCACGTCTACCATGTTCACCGCCGGTCGCTTGTTGTAGCTCTTCGTCGGACATTGATTACTATAGTCGCCTTCTTGCCATCAATAATAGTAGTACGGCTTCCGGGTGTTGCTGGATTCAGCGTGTGTGCTTGGTGCAGGTCCGGTGGTAACTGCTTGGTTTTGGTCCGGTTGGTTGCTTGGAGCACCCTTTTCCGGTTCCCGTGGATGAACCCCCTTTTTGTTGAAATGACGTTTCTTGAAATTCTTTTTGTTTTGGTAACCTTGATGGTGTTGGTCGTCATACTTGCCATAGTCGTCTTGTCGGTGGTTGTAACCAAGGGAGTGCTCCTAGTTGTATCTCTCGTACCATCCATTATAGTCCCGGTATCTATCCTGTTTGTCATACCGGTCATAAGCGTCTCTTCAATCGCTATACCGAACATCTTGTGCCAATCGGTAGCGTTCCTCTCGCCGCCAGCAATCTTCTTCTTCCTCCTGGTTGCTCCGTGGTTCAATTTGCCGGACCGGTGGTGCTTGTTGATTTAACAAGTTATACTCACACCGTTCCATTGTGTAACTTCTGGAGTGGCAGAGCAAGCATTGGGAATGCATGGTGCATTCCAACGCCGAATGTCCGTCATTCAAGCATGTCCTACATTGAACTGCTTGCCGGAAATGAAGGTCCTCTTCCGTTTGTAGGGCATGCTGAAGTGCGCCCATGGTTAGCCATGAACTTGAGGTTTCCATTTCCCGAACTCAGTCGATCACTTGATCTATGGTGCTGGTGCGGAAATCAATAACGGTGCACACCGTACGTAAGGGTTCCCGAAGGGCTGCTAAGAATATGGCCTTTGTTTCTTCCACCGGTGGTGTTCGGCTGAGCTGACTGTGGATCCGCTGGAACCGGATGACAAATTGTTGAATGTTCTCTGTTGGTTCCTGTCGGATACTGTAAAATAAGCCTACCATTTCCCGCTGGTCCATCTCCTTGTAAAAGAAATGTAGAAAATTTGTCTTTAATGTTTCAAACATGGGGATGGTGTTGGGATCTTGTGTTCGGTGCCATCTGGCAGTCGATCCCTCCAAGGTCATGCCGAACTCTGCTCTTTTTGAGCGTTCCTCTTCGGTTGCATTTAAGCGTTGGGACACATGGTTCGCCTCCCAGGTCTGCTGAAACGCATGGACGTGAGCTTCCGTGTCCGGATCATCCCGATATTTGGGATATTGGAACGGCATATTGTCGTCTAGTGTCGATACACAGGCTGGAGGTGTCGGACGTTTTTCCCGATCTTCTATCGCCGTCAGAGGTCTTTCCTGCTCCTCTTTCGGTGTCAAAGGCTTCTCCTCCTCGACTTCCGGTGTCGGAGGTCTTTCATCCTCGACTTCTGGTTCCGGAGTGTGGTCGACTTCCGGTATCGGAGGTTCCAACCTTGTCAATTCTAGTTCCGGTGTCGGCAAGGCATTCGACTCCTCGTCCTCTGGTCCCCCTAGGGTGTCGTTACTACTGCCGTAGTGTTGGGATTTCGGTCCCTCTGGATGGGATGTCCGGAGATGAATGACGGCAAGCTCGGTTGCGGTTACGGAACCGGAGGATGAAGAGTACCCGGCATGAAGCCGGATGAAGAGTACCCGGCTACGGAGCCGGATGATGAAGACCCCGGCTACAGAGCCGGATGACGAATGTACCCGGAGAGAGATCCGGATGCGGGAACATATTTGTGAATATGTTTACCAAGAGCCCTTGAGGCTATACTTGTAAATAGCCCGAAAGTCATATGTGTATAAATATGACTTAGGGCAAACAGTTTTGTTGTTGCTACTTATTTTTCTGTTTTTCCACTCAAGAGGAGTGAGGAGAGAGCAGCCGTGAGAGAGACAGAGCGTGAGAGAGGAAGAGGTCGACGCCTCTGTGTAATACCGCCGCCTGTGGCGAGGATAGCGAGCTCAGGGTCGTCGCCTTGCAGCTCGCCATTGTATATTTCTCTGTGCATAGTTTTGGTTTGGAGTCTTGCACTCCCGTGGTTTTTCCCGTATAGGGTTTTCCACGTTAATCCCTGTGTTATCGTGTCTTTCTCGGTATTTCCTATTTTCTGCAACAACGATTCGTGTGTTTCCTCGGTTGTGGCCGAGAGGTGAAGGTGAATCGGAGCGTCGATTCCCAACAAGTGGTATCAGAGCGAGTTGCTGCAGAAAATGGAAGCCGGCGGCAGCGGGCAGCCGGGGATGATGGTGCTGAATGCGCAGAATTACGCCGACTGGAAGATCAAGATGGAGGATCTTCTGATTGTTCGGGACCTGTACGAACCGATTGACAGGTCGGAAATACCGAAGGGGGTACTTGAGTCGGAATGGAGACTTCTGAACCGGGAAGCCGTTGCAACCATTCGGCAATACGTTGACGTGAGCGTTCTACAACATGTGGCGAACGACACCAACGCATATGAGATGTGGCGGAAGCTGTCGGGCCTCTACGAGAGGAAGAATGCGTTGAACCGGACCTCCCTGATGAGGAAGATAGTGAACCTCAAGTACCGGGACGGCGAGAGTATGGTGGAACACGTAAGCACGTTCATGGGATTCGTGAACCAGCTTGCGGCGATCAAGTTCCCGTTGGAGGATGCAATGCAAGCCATCATATTGATGTGTACATTGCCGGAAAGCTGGGAGAACTTGGTGGTGACTCTCAGCACCTCCTGCACCGAAGATAACTTGTCCCTACAAACGGTAAAGACAAGTATCTTGAACGAAGAAGCGCGTCGGAGAGATAAAGAACCGGCCTCCGATTCCAAGGCGCTGCTTACCGAATCGGAACGGGGAAGACAATGGAACCGGAGTCCACAAAGACGGGAGAAGTCGGGGACCCGGTCGCAATCAAGAGGAAGGCCCACATGCTTCCACTGTGGGAAGCCGGGGCACTTCCGGAAGAATTGTCGGCATTACCGAAAAGACAACGGAGCCGACGACACCGATTCGAAGAAGTCACTGGAGCGAAACGGTGCACACCGGGGAGCCACGGACCGGAGAGGTCCGGATCGGCGAGGGCAGGACCGGAGAGGAACGACGGCACTCGCGGCAAGTGAAGAAGAGATAATGCTCATTACCGAAGAGAGGGAGCTGAACCTTGCCGGCGATGAGACGACCTGGGTGGTCGACTCCGGAGCGTCGTTCCACTTGACCCCGGAGAAGAAATACTTCTCATCCTACACAGCCGGTGAGCACGGCTGTGTCCGGATGGGAAATGAAGGTACATGCCGGATTGCCGGCATAGGAGACGTGTCGCTGATGACATCAACCGGATGCAAGATGCTGCTGAAGGATGTCCGACACGTTCCGGAGGTTCGATTGAACCTGATTTCGGCCGGGAGGCTAGACGATGAAGGCTACACGGGTAGCATCCGGAACGGTGTCATGAAGTTCAGCAAAGGGAGCCTGATAGTGGCTCGGGCCCGGAAAGTCAACACACTGTACCTTATGAATGCCCGGTTGTGTCTGGAGGAGCTGAACGTGGCAGCCGACACTGCCGGTGAGCTGTGGCACAAGAGACTGTGCCACATGAGTGAGAAGGGGATGAAGAGGCTTGCAGAAGACAACCTCATTCCAGTGAAGCATGTGCACCTGGAGAAGTGCACCGATTGCCTGGCCGGTAAGCAGAACCGAGCCTCCTTCCACTCAAGGCCACCGACGAGACGTAGTACACCATTGGAGTTGGTGCACACTGATGTGTGTCAAGTAGAAACGAAGTCACATGGCGGAGCCCAGTACTTCGTGACATTCATTGATGACCACAGCCGGAAGCTGTGGTCGGCACCGTTAAAGACAAAGGACCAAGTATTGTCCGTCTTCAAAGAACTCCACGCGAGAGTGGAAAGAGAATCCGGCAAGAAGCTGAAAGCGATACGAGCGGATAACGGAGGGGAATACCGGGGGCAGTTCGCGGAGTACTGTCGCTCGAAGGGAATCCGGCTCGAGTTTACTGTGCCGAAGACGCCGGAACTGAACGGGCTGGCCGAGAGGATGAACCGGACCATAATGGAGAGGGTCCGGAGTATGCTGGCACATGCGAAATTACCCAAGGGGTTTTGGGCTGAGGCAATGTCGACGGCGACATACGTGATTAACAGATCACCCTCAGTACCTTTGGACGGAGACACGCCGCAGAGAGTGTGGACCGGTAGGGAAGTGTCCTACCGGCATCTGAAGGTGTTCGGGTGTCTCGCATACGTGCATGTGGCAAAGGACCGGAGAGGAAAGCTAGATCCAAAGACCCGGCCATGCATATTCCTCGGTTACGGCGACGACGAGTTCGGCTACCGAGTATGGGACCCGGTCGACAAGAAGATAGTCAGGAGTCGAGATATCATCTTCATGGAGGACAAGACACTCGCCGACTGGGAGTCGGCGAAGAAGATGAAGAGCTCCAAGTCGACCGGTGAGAATCAACTCTACGACCAGCAGTCCCGACCGGCAAGGGACCGGTTAACACTCGAAGATCCGGCCGAAGACGGTGAAGAAACAGAACCGGCCGAAGAAGATGAAAATGATACCGGAACCGGCCCCGATCCCGAAATGGATTCGGATGAAGAAACGGAGGAGCCGGTTACCGAAGCTCCGGAACGGAGATATCCTCTAAGAGAGAGAAGGGCCCCCCGGAGATTTCCGGAACCAGAGCACGTGCTGCTAACCGACGAGGGGGAGCCGAAGAGTTTTGAAGAAGCAAAGCTTGACACCCATAGCCGCAGGTGGTTAAGTGCCATGCAGGAGGAGATGGATTCCCTGCATGAGAACCACACATATGAACTTGTGGAGTTGCCGAAAGGAAAACAGGCACTCCGTAACAAGTGGGTATTCAAGCTGAAACCGGGAGATGCCGGAAACCCCCCGAGATACAAAGCCAGGATCGTGGTGAAGGGGTTTCAGCAGAAGAAGGGCGTCGACTTCGACGAGATATTTGCCCCGGTAGTGAAGATGACCTCCATCCGGACGGTGCTGAGCATAGCGGCAAGCATGGACCTCGAGGTAGAACAGTTGGACGTGAAGACGGCATTCCTTCACGGTGACCTCGAAGAAGAGATCTACATGCAGCAACCGGAAGGATTCGAGAAGAAAGGGAAGGAGCACCTGGTATGCCGGCTGAAGAAGAGCCTTTACGGACTGAAGCAGGCTCCCCGGCAGTGGTACCGGAAGTTCGACTCCTTCATGACCGACGAAGGGTACCACAAAACGCAGTCTGATCATTGCGTGTTTGTGAAGGAGTTCGAAGGAGGAGATTTTCTAATACTCCTCCTGTACGTGGACGACATGTTGATCGTCGGACAGGACCAGGTCAAGATACGGATGCTGAAGAAGGCTCTTCACCGAACCTTCTCAATGAAGGACTTGGGTCCGGCGAGGCAAATACTAGGGATGCACATCATCCGGGACCGGAAGAAGAAGCAGTTGTGGCTGTCACAGGAGAAGTACGTGACAAAGGTGCTTCACCGGTTCAACATGTCGGAAGCAAGACCGGTCGGGTCAACACTCCCGACAAACTGCAAGCTGTCCAGCAAGCAAAGCCCCAAGACAAAGGCTGAGAAGGAGGACATGATGAAAGTACCATATGCCTCTGCCGTCGGGAGCTTGATGTACGCAATGGTGTGTACCCGACCGGACATAGGATATGCAGTCGGAGTGGTGAGTCGGTACATGAGCAATCCCGGCAAAGAGCACTGGAACGCGGTCAAATGGATACTCCGATACTTAAAGGGCACTTCGAACATGTGCCTCCGATTCGGCTCCGGTGAGCCCGAACTCGATGGATTTACCGATTCGGACATGTCGGCTGATGCGGATACCAGCCGGTCCACATCCGGGTATGTGATGACCTATGCAGGGGGAGCTGTTTCATGGCAGTCGAGGCTGCAGAAGACGGTTGCGTTGTCAACCACGGAGGCGGAGTACATGGCGGCTGTTGAAGCCGGCAAGGAAATAATATGGATGAAGGACTTCATTAGAGAGCTCGGTATCCGGCAGGAGGAGTACCGAATCTACTGCGACAGTCAGAGTGCCATCCACCTTGCGAAGAACGCTGCCTATCATTCCCGGACGAAACACATCCAGCGTAGATACCACTGGATCCGGGAAAGGATAGAAGACAAGGAGTTCGTGCTGACGAAGATCCACACGGACGAGAACGGGTCGGATATGCTGACCAAGGTGCTCACACCCGACAAGCTGGAAGCATGCCGGAAGAGGATCGGATTGGAGAGACATCCCATGCCGAAGTGAAGGGGGAGTTTGTTGGGATTTCGGTCCCTCCGGATGGGATGTCCGGAGATGAATGACGGCAAGCCCGGTTGCGGTTACGGAACCGGAGGATGAAGAGTACCCGGCATGAAGCCGGATGAAGAGTACCCGGCTACGGAGCCGGATGATGAAGACCCCGGCTACGGAGCCGGATGACGAATGTACCCGGAGAGAGATCCGGATGCGGGAACATATTTGTGAATATGTTTACCAAGAGCCCTTGAGGCTATACTTGTAAATAGCCCGAAAGTCATATGTGTATAAATATGACTTAGGGCAAACAGTTTTGTTGTTGCTACTTATTTTTCTGTTTTTCCACTCAAGAGGAGTGAGGAGAGAGCAGCCGTGAGAGAGACAGAGCGTGAGAGAGGAAGAGGTCGACACCTCTGTGTAATACCGCCGCCTGTGGCGAGGATAGCGAGCTCAGGGTCGTCGCCTTGCAGCTCGCCATTGTATATTTCTCTGTGCATAGTTTTGGTTTGGAGTCTTGCACTCCCGTGGTTTTTCCCGTATAGGGTTTTCCACGTTAATCCCTGTGTTATCGTGTCTTTCTCGGTATTTCCTATTTTCTGCAACAACGATTCGTGTGTTTCCTCGGTTGTGGCCGAGAGGTGAAGGTGAATCGGAGCGTCGATTCCCAACACGTAGTTCTTCTGCGCGTTGTATTCCCCGTCCGAACCCGATTCAAATGCCGAAAATGCTTCGGATTCGCCTTCCCCCACTGCCAATGCTTGGAGAAGGGATTCCACTTCCCGGAGGCTGCTTCCTTCGTCTGGGTAGGCATTTTGTGGTAACCGAAGTGACTCCTTGGCCACTCTCCGGATCACCTTGGAAAATGAGCGATCCGCTCTGATTTCTTCTGCCGCTTGCTGGAAAGCCTCTCGCTTCCTTAGCCATTCAGCAAGTCTCCTTGCTCGCTCCGTAACCGGGTCGTTCATTGGTCGCGTCATCCATTCCTGCCGATGTTCGGTGCAATTGTGCAGGATTCGTGGTCGCCAAAAACTGTGTTAATCCTTAGGGCCGGACAATGGCCTAACACAGGGTGTCTCCGGAAGACACTTCACCAAAGGGGTGTTACGGCGAGATAAGTTAAGACACAACGATTAATCTGACTTAATTGACTACTTAGCAATAAGGCATTCACTTAATACACGCGTAAGATATAACAATTAGTATAGAACGGTAATCAATACGTGAAGATAAAACAAGAAGCTTATATTAATTCTCCGTTAAAGTTATACATTGTAACCGGGCCTTTATATAGGTCACCGGTGCTGCGTACAAAACGGTGCCAACCGGCACCTATTCGGAACCGGTCCGGATCCAGATCGGCATACTGATTCCAGTCCGTCCATTCACTACATAATTATAATCTATTCTACTTAATTAAAACATATTCCGAATAACCATCCCTTTCACATTCTTGTCTTTAATCCTTTGCCGGCCAGAAACAAGGCAACACTTCGTAGGCTAACATTCCGAGTACAAAAGTTCCGTTTTCGGCATCCGTTATCCAATATGGTCTTGTCTACCGGCATCAGAGCTTTGCCGATTTCGAATGCCTTTTCATTCCCTTGACAATGCATGTCAACAAATGCTTTCCGCCGTCGTTGTTCCTGTTCCAATATGGCCATGTTACGGATCTGATTTTCTCCGAGTGAATGCCTTTTCATTCCCTTGATGATGCATGTCGACAAATGCTTTCCGCCGTCATTGTTCCTGTTCCAATATGGCCATGTTATGGATCCGATTTTCTCCAAGTTCTAAGATTTGTTGGAGCCGCACCTATTTGAACTCTCTTTCCTTGAGATGTTCTCGAACTTGGACGCATAGACTTAGGAATTGAAATTCGACTAGCATGACCGTTGTTGAGATACAAGCTCAACATTGTGTGCGTAAACCAGTGCATAGACTAGGTGCGTAAACCGGGTGTGCAACGAGAGCCGGTAGCGATGCGTAAACCGAGAGGCCATTGGATAGATATTCCCGCAGAGGAGTATATTTTGGGAGTTAGTGTATGGGCTCATGGATGAGCATTGAAGTACGAGTCAATACTTCTGTGAGTTCGTATGGACTTGTATAAAAGTGCTCTCTAAAAACATCCTATGTACAAAATTTTAGAGTATTGTTTTGGGATAGAGTTTTCTGTGTTCTGCTCTCTCTGTCTCTCCCATTTACACTATGTTGATTAAGCTTTCCATTAAACCTTCCTCATCTTCCTTGCCTCTTTGTCTTTAGTCTGTTGTTACCCGGTTGTGGTTGTTAAGCTTCCGCTCGTATTCTTTTACATGGTATCAGAGTGCGAGGGTTCGGATCCTCTGCTACCGACAAACAGACAAACCCTAATCATGGTGAAGAACAGAAGAAGGAGACATCGGAGCTCTTGAAGAGAGTCCAATCTCATTCATGCTAAGTGGGTCGAATGAGTGACTGAGTCGGCATGACCAATCAGATGCACAGCCGAGGAGTAGTGGTGACTTGGGTGTGCATTCCCCACGCATGAAGCCAAGGAGAAAGTTTACACACAAAGAGAAGGGAAAGGAGAAGATGTTGAGGTACGGGATTGATAAAGATGAATCGGATCGAGGCAAATCGGACTCCAAGAAGAATGATGACGGACCTTCGGAAACGAAGTATGCGTCGGCCAAGAGAGCCTCAAAATCGGCTAATGAGCAATTACCCCAATCTATCCACCCAAAGAACCCTATGGTGCAGTTCGGATACAACGAGTACATGGCACATTATTATGCATACATGACGCGAGTGGCGGAAGTGTGTGAGCCGGAGAGCTACGCAGAAGCGGAGAAGGACGAAATTTGGCATGTCGCAATGGAGGAAGAGATGCACGCATTAGCAGAAAATGAAACTTGGGACCTGGTTGACCCCCAAAGGGTGTAAAGCTGATTGGATGCAGGTGGGTGTACAAGGTCAAGTACAACTCCGATGTCTTTGTCAACCGCAACAAGACCCGATTAGTGGGGAAGGGATACGCATAGCAACACAGCATCGACTACGATGAGACCTTTGTGCCTTTTGTGAAGATGACAACCATCTGGGTTCTGCTTGCGGTAGCTGCAGTAAGGGGTGGCATTTACATCAGATGTATGTAAAGAATGCATTCCACCAAGGAGAATTTCAGGAGAAAGTGTACATGGTACAACCCCCCGGATTTCAATCTAGAAAGAACACTTCGGCACTATGTTGACTGAAGAAGGCCCTCTACGGACTAAAACAAGCCCCGCACGCGTGGAACGCGAAGATCACGCAACACCTGCATCGGATGGGTTTTGCGATGTCGAAATCAGACTCTTCATTGTTCGTCAGGCAAGGTCGACATGGACCGGCTAGTATTTTACTTTATGTTGATTTAGTCATCACCGGCACCAACCTAGATGAAATCAGCCGCATAAAGTCCAAGCTCACGGCATCATTGAACATGAAGGACCTAGGGCACCTTCATTACTTCCTAGCGATCAAAGTGATCTACACCCTCGAAGGCATATAGTTGATTAGCCAACGACATTACGTGCTGAGTATGCTCTTCAAATTCAAGATGGTAGACTATAAGTCCATCTCAACTCCTCTCTACCGAAAGGTCAAGCTTCGCCAAGATTCGGGAAAGGTGTGCGACCCGACACGGTTCCGATAGATTGTCGGAAGCCTAATTTATTTGACGATGCTCGGCCGAATCTTAGTTACCCAGTCGGCCTGGTCAGTCAATTTATGTCGCAGCCCACAGCCGAAAACCTTTAGTGCGGCGTGCAAAGGATATATTGCATTGTCCACAACACTAAGGATAGGGCACTACTATATCGGACTGCTATTACCGAATAGCTTGTCGGCTACTCGGATTCACATCTGGGTTCGCTTTCTCGCTTGGGAGCGCCGCGATCGCCTGGAGTAGCAAGAAACAGCCGACAGTTGCATAATCGAGCACAGAGTGGACAGAATCTCAAGTTGAGCTTGAGGGGGAGTGTTGAGTGACAAGCTCAACATTTGGTGCGTAACCCAGTGCGTAGACTGGGTGCGTAAAACAGTACGCATAACATAAGTAGTAGTGGTGCGTAAACCGCGAGGCCGTTGGAAAGATATTCCGCATAGGAATATATTTTGAGAGTTAGTGTACAGCTCAGTTATGAGCATTGAAGTACATGTCAATACTTTTGTCAGTCCGTATGGACTTGTATAAAAGTGCTCACTGAGCACATCCTATGTACAGAGTGTCATTATTTTGAAATAGAACTGAGTTGTCTGCTCTCTCTCTCTGTCTCTCCATCTCCATCTCCATCTCTGTGTTTTCTACGTTTACCGAACTGTCTTATTTCCGAACTGTGTACTCTGTGTTTACGCACACGCTTCCGCACACGTATTCTTCTACACGCACCTCAATATGCGTCGGCTTCGCATGATAGACGGGATTGTTGATGAGGTGTATTGTGCTTTGTGAGTCACAATAGATAATCAGCGTTGGTCGGTCTATTCGGTTTGCAGTTCCGAAGTCGGTAGTTAGTCGGTGTAGCCAGATCACTTCCTTCGTTGCTTCCAATGTTGTTATATACTCAGCTTCTATGGTAGACAGAGTCGTTCACTCTTGAAGTTTCGACCTCCATGATATCGCAGCGCCACCATAGGTGAAGATGTAGCATGATGTCGATTTCCCATTGTCCATGTTTCCGGCATAGTTGGAGTCGGTGTAGCCTTCGATTTCGGCTGAGATTGTCAGTCTGAAAGTCAATTGTGCATCCGTGGTTCCTCTTAGATACCTAAGGATGTGCTTGACGGCCTCCCAATGCTTCTTTCCTGGTTTTGACATGTATCGGTTGACCACCCCTACAACATATATGGGCTAGGTCGGGTCGGGTCGCCACTATTGCGTACATGATACTTCCTATTGCCGATGCTTAGGTTATTTTTCCATTAAGCTCTCCCTCCTTGTCCGTTGCAGGAGAGTCTCTCTCCAATATTCCGATCGATTTCAGAAGCGGTGTCGGTGCTAGCTTCGCGTTCTCCATGTTGAAGCGCTTCAGCACCTTGCGGATGTATTCGGACTAGGAGAGTCAAAGAGTTTTGGTCATCCGATTTCACTCTATTCTCATGTCTAGTATGTGTCGGGCTTGTCCGAGTTCCTTCATCGCAAACTTTGCGTGAAGGCTCCGCTTTAGCTTACCGATCTCTTCTTGATTGCTCCCTGCAATCACCATGTCGTCGATGTATAGGATCAGATAGATCCTTCACTCGTCGGCCAATTGCCGAACATACATGCATGGGTCAGAGTCTGATCTGTTGTATCCAAGCTGTCTTATGTAGGAGTCAAACTTTTGGTACCACATTCTCGGCGCTTGTTTTAGGCCATATAGACTTTTCTTTTGTCGACATACGAGGTGACTGTCATCCTCCGTCGCCGTGAAGCCTGCTGGTTGAGACATGTATATGTCTTCTTCCAGATCTCCGTGTAGGAATGTCATCTTTACGTCCATCTGCTCAAGCTCTAGATCTTCTGTCTCCACGACTCCTAGTAGGAGTTGGAAGGTGGTCATCTTGACTACTGGTGAGAATATAGTGTCGTAGTCGACCCCGTATTCCTATTTGAATCCTTTCACAACAAGCCGACCTTTATACTTGGGTTTCTCTGAGTTGGATACATACTTGTATCGGAACACCCATTTGCAAGGTAGCAGCTTTCTTCCTACTGGTGGTTCGACTAGCTCCCATGTTTGATTCTGATGAATCGAGTCCATTTCGGATTTCAAGGCCTGTAGCCATGTTTCGGCATCTGGTGCGGCCATAACTTCGTTATAGGTGTGTGGTTCACCTACATCCGTGTAGTGGACATAGTCGAGGCCTGGTTAATAAAACTCGGTTTGCCTTCGAGCTCGTCCAAATCTCCTGGGTGCCTTAATATCTGGTTCAGATTCTTCGATCGGTTCAAATTGACAATTGGTATTTGTTGAACCAGTTGTATCAGGAGTCTTGTTAGGTGTCCCACCCTTGGTTTGGGATTTCGGCGCTGACTGGTTGTTCTCCCCTATGGTTGTTGTCGACTTCGTTCTGACTGGCCTCTTAGCGACTCTGCCTTTGTCAACTCTTGTCGATTCAGTTGTTTCTTTGATTGCTTGATCTTTGAGTTTGATGTTAGGACTTGTTGTCGATTCAGTGTCGGCAGGGAAGTTAGCAGTTTATTGGAGTTTGATTGTTTGTCAAGTCTCTAATTCGGCCCGTTGGGTCGGTCCTTCTACGACAATGTTGTCATCTTTGAAGGATACCTTCTTACCAACTGTTTTCTGTTGGTTCTATTGAGAGAAGATAGAGTCTTCATTGAAGACTACGTCGCTGCTCCGGATCAATTTCTGGTTCTCAAGGTCCCATAGCCGGTAGCTGAAGTCCCCATCAGTTCCATAACCGAGAAATATGCGCTTTGTTGCATGGGGTGCCAACATCATCCTTTTGTTCCTAGGGATGAACACGGCTTCGCATCCGAATATATGGAGCCTATTGTAGGTCGGTTGTTTGCCTGACCATAGTGCCCGTGGCACTTTGAGCTTGATTGCTCTTGACAACGCTAGATTTATAAGGTACACTATCGTCTGCAATGCCTCGGCCCAGAATTCCAGGTTTAGTCCAGCTTGTTGGAGCATTGTCGTCACCCTATCCTGGATCGTTCGGTTGATCCGTTCAGCCACCCCATTCTACATGGGTGTGTGAGGAACGGTCTTTTGATGCCGGAACCCTTTTTCGGACAGGTATTGTTTGAAGGCTCTAGAGGTGTACTCACCTCCGTTGTCAGATCGGAGTGTCTTCACTATGTGTCCCGACTGGTTCTCCACTTCAAATATCAATCCAGTGAAGACCTCGAGTGCTTCATCTTTAGACTTGATGGAGTATGCCCAAACTTTCCATGTACAGTCATCTACAAATGTGATGAAGTATCGGGAGCCTCCTAGTGATCGCTCCGGCATGGGCCCACATATGTCTGTGTGCACGAGCTCTAGGGGTTATCGTACCACTCGTAGTGGAGAGAGTGTGGACTTCGGGTCTGTTTCCCATATCGACAATGCTCACAAAAGTTCTTCTTTGTCTGGAGTTTCGGGATGTAGGCAACCGACATCGGCCAATCAAGTCCGGCGTGAGACATATGGCCAAATCGGCCATGCCATAAGTTCGGGTCGGTTTTCTCGACTACGTTCACGGCCCCTTCAGGGTTGATAGTTATGCCCACAACCAATTTTGAGATTTCCTCAACTGATCACCCATGTCGACTCATGTAGAGTCGTTCGATACTTGTCTTCGGCTAACATGCCGATGGAGACCAAACTCCTCTTTAGATCGGGTATGTGCCGAACTCAGTGCAGGGTTATTGTGTTGCCATTTGGCAATATGATGGGAACCTCCCCGATTCCGGCTATCTTGCACTCCTGCCCGTTCCCCAGTCGGACTATGCCATTGGCGTCGTCTGAATAGTTCGAGAACCATTCAATGTTTCTGTCGGCTTGTTCTTTCATTCGACTCTGTCGGTCGAACGACTCAGTCGAGTGATGGGCTTTCTGCCGACTCATCGATGGTTAGTCCCATCGATTTTCGCCTGATGTCCTCTGTGAGGACTTGGCCAGTTGTTTCATCCAAATTTAGGATCTGGCTTATATACTAAGCCCTAACTTATTAACGAGTTCACACTCGGATGGATACAATTTGGAAGGAGTCGGCCTTTTATGCCAACATGAACGAGGTAACACCGGAGCGAGTAGAGTTCTTTACTGCCTCATGTCATGTGTGCATGACCAGATGCTCGGCTACATCAAAGATGCAAAAACACTGGAGGCTTGGGAAAATATCCGAAAGATTTCCGCTGCAAGTACCACAACCCGTAAGTTCTAGCTCCAGCAAGAGCTGAACATCCGGCAGAGAGATATGTCGGTTATGTAGTACACCACCAAAATAAAAGAGATTTGTGACGCGCTCAGGTCCATCAATGTGACGGTGGATGAAGAGAAATGGTCACAATCGGCCTTGGTTGTCTAGCATAATGGTACGGGCCAATCCAAACGGCAATTTGCACTCAGGAGAAGCCATCGTCCTTTCTCAACCTGCAATCTATGTTGATGGTTGAAGCAAAACCACGTGAGTGGGTCTAGGACCACTCAGCTGAACAACCGGATGTTGTACACGGAGGCAGATCGGCCCCGTGGTCGTGGAGGACGACGTGGGTCGGCACACAATGGAGGCGGCCGGCAAGAGCAAAACTAGACACACAGAGACAGTGTCGACAGCAGTTCCAGACACTCCACAAGTAGGAGGAGTCAAAACAGTGCAGGAAACTGGCAATCGAAGGCTGACACGGAATGCTAGTACTGTGGCAAGAAAGGCCACGCAGAGAGTGAGTGCTGGAAGAAGCGTGCCAATTCGGATAACTCCGGATTCGGCAAGGCCGGAGAAGGGAACTGACAAAGCTCGCACTACGCAAGAGGATCGGAAGGATCCGTGTTGTGTGTGGGCCAATTTTGTAAATTAAGTATCAAACGAACCCAAAGGGAAGAGAAGTAGGTAACGGCAACCAAAATCAGGAAGTTAACAAAGAACACAACTAGCCATAATACGTGTAGCCGAAAACGAGGGAAGAATAAAGCACACCGGGCAAGAAGAAGAAAAGAACTATAAAAACGTGGAGCAAAACGTAGACAAGGGGAGGAGGAGAAGATAGTTAGCTGAGATAGGAGATTCTGATACATAACTATATTTACTTCTATCATAATTCTGGCCATGAGCCGTGTACTATGTTTTCTTTTCAATCATAATCCATATACAATTTTGGGTCAATACTCTTCTTTGTGTTAAGATCATGATTCATTACATAATTATACATTCTTGAATTAAGGTCTTGTCTATGACTGAGTACACTAGGCGTTCGTTACACCAACGGGTTGCAGAGCAACCCTACACATATTGTGTTGTGTCCACCACGTACCACAACCCCCCTTGGTCCGATTTCACTGAGAAATTGGAGTTGCTTCCGAAGAGGGAGCCAACACAATTTGGCACGCCCGGTTCACATTGTGCATCACAACGAACAAACATCGGTGGACGCCCCTAGTCGCCAGTACGACGCCCAATCTCCTTACCTGCTCTCGGCCCTACTCCCGTCCTGCTAAGTTAGCTGAAGATACTACTGGCTCTGTGATCACTCAACACTCATCACCCGAAACCTCAGAATCACAACCTTCACAAATCATCCCCGATACACAATCACGCACTGGCCCCGAACTCGCCACTCCTTGAGTCCACCAATAGTCTCTCAGAAAGCCGAGTTCAACCCCTTCCCGGCCCTTCTGGACGATTCAGATCTTGACGCAATTCCAAACCACTCCTATTCCCGCTATACGGATGGTCTCGATGCGGAAGCTCACATCCGCTCTTTTCTCTCCACATGGAAAGACAATCATTCCAAGCAATGCCTCACCACTGAGGAGGTGCACGCCTCCAAAATCACAGAATTTACCCTGCCCCGCTGCATGGTGGTACTCTCACCACGATCTGGGGGAATTTACGAGACTCCACAATGTCCGTACACAGTTTCTGGAGTTATTCCAGTGGGAAATCCCTAAGCGCGATTTGCTCTGTCAATTCTATACCATTGCTCAGGGACCCAATGAAACGGTTTCTTAGTTTACCATCTGTTTACAAGCCCTCTACTGGCAACTCACACAGGATGTGTCCGCTAGTCATTTAAAAGATATGTTCCTTGCTGAACTTTGGGAGCCGTTGAGCACGACGTTGGCCCTCACAAATTTTTCCCAAGACACTATCAAGCAAGTGGTCGCTCATGCTCTTGCTTTAGATAAGGGTCATCACAATAAATCTTTCTCCATGGGCACGCTCCAAACCACCTAGCCAACAACCGAGGAGACCCAGTTTCGGCAAGCGCTGCAATGCACAACTTGTGCCAAGTCCGGTCACTCGACGATCGATTGCCCTCTCCGACCACACTGCCCCATCTGCCATTCTAGAGCACATACGATGGAGCAATGTGAGTATAACATGCTGAATTGTATGAACTCGGTCCCAATACAACAAATCGAACCGTGCCACGATCGTTCACAACTGGAGGAGTGACCCCACCATGGAACAGAGACGTTGAACGATCCTAGGAGGATGATCGACTTCAACACCACGATGACTATCACCCGGAACCGGATCGCTATCACCGGGAACCACCATACTATCGGCCACGCTATTACCGTGATGAACGCTATTATCCGGAGGACCCCTATTACTGTGCGGACTATGATCAAGGAGACTATCACGAGCCCCGGTACCCCAGGCATAATCGACGGCCTCCACCTCATCATCGCGGCATCTAGCATTCGGGGAATAACCGACGACCCTTCGACAATTGTCGTCACGAAAATCTGCACAATGATAATCGGTGGCCTCCCCAAGCCGAGTCTCGTAACAACCCTCCATAGTCCTATCCCCTGCCGGCTCGAGAAGATCTACCCCGCAACCTAGCGCAAGCTCAATTCAAGCAAGGAGAGCCCAGCAACTCCGCCATTGTAACCTGCATCATTTGTAATCAACCAGACCAGTACGTTACGCAATGTGCGATGAACAATCGAGGCAAAGCACCAGCCGTGAATATGATTGTGATTGATGTTCAACATGTTACTACCCAAAGTAAGGCCCACTAGTCACACTGGGAGATTTAGGACGAGGTTCGCCAAACCACTAATCACTGTATCGAAGCGGCCAATCAAGCCAACGTTGATCGGATGCAGACTGCACGAACCGACAATGACCTGGTTTGGCAAGCCCTAACCAACTACCAAATTTCCATGCCCTGCATAAACTATTGCGGTTGCAGCCATGCTTCAAAGAAACCGTCCAGTTCCGTACTGCTAGTCTGGAACCAATTACCTCCTTCATACATGTCACGGCACCGGAACCCGGACCACCACTCATGGATTCCCAAATTTCAGCGGTAAAAATCGTCATTAAAGGCCACGAGGTTCATGGGTGCATTATCGATGGTGGCTCAGGAGTTAATGTAATTAGTGAGGCGACATGTCAGAATCTGGGTCTCACTCAATGGGAGTTGTGTCCGTTTTGGCTTCACATGGCGGATACACGATTAGTTCGACCGATAGGTTTAATACGAAACCTTAATTTTATCCTTGGAGGGCATACCTTTACGGTCTCTGCGCTAGTATTACGACTGGATGCACCGGGAGCATACCCGTTGCGATTGGGATGGTCGTGGCTACGCACATCTAAGATAAGGCAACATTTTCGTCGGGGAAAGACAAAAGTCTGAATTGTCACAGAAGAATGAATCATGACGCCCCCCGAAAACAACCTGTTGTATGCTAAAGGATTTCATATGCTCAACGGTCTCGCCGACGACGAGATGGATTCTTTTTTGGATGAGCACCCCACGATCGTGCCTCTATTCGAAATAGATGTTCTTACGGTTGTGGAACCATACCTTGCCAACACCAACACGGCCGACCATGAAGCTCCACATGAACAAGATCCCGAAGCCGTGAAGGAGTTAGGACACACCCGTGACACGCTCGATCGGGAATTGGCAATTTCTCAGCGCGTCAAAGCCACAACACTAGAGGAAGTCAATCTTGGTTCCTCTACCGAGCCACGGACATTAAAAATAGTGAAGGATCTGGTGCCCAAGGAACGATAAGCTCTACTGGGGCTATTGACCATCTATCACGACGTATTCGCGTGATCATACAGTGACATGAAGAGGTTGGACGCCCAATACTATCAACACCACATCCACCTCCCAACGGATGCACGAGTCCAATAGCGGCGACACCAGATGAATCCAAATTATACAGCAAAGGTAAAAGAAGAGATTGACAAATTTTTACAAGTAGGGTTCATCCGACTAGTCAAATGAGCAACTTGGTTAAGTCCCATTGTAGTTGTGCCGAAAAAGAATGGGCATATCCGAGTGTGCATCGAGTACTGTAAACTCAACAAGGCCACAATCACGGATACATTTCCGCTTCCATTCACGGATGGCATTGTGGATGCGGTCGCGGGCCACGAATGCTACAACTTTTTAGATGGGTTTAGTGGCTACAATCAGATCCGGATGCACCTTGAAGACCAAGAGAAAACAACCTTTGTCACCGAATGGGGAGTGTTCGTCATAGTCGTGATGATGTTCGACTTGAAAACGACACTGGCCACTTTCCAACATATAATTGCCAAAATTTTTGAGGACTATATCCTAGCATTCATGCAAGTCTTCCTCGATGATTTTGTTGTATATGTACAACAAATCGAGCACCTCGAATATTTACGCATGTGCCTCACACGATGCCGACAGGCACGATTCAGCTTAATCCAGTGAAATGCGCCTTCTACGTAACTAGCGGTACCTTGCTCAATCATATCGTCAGTCGGGAGGGCATAGCCATGGATTTCGACAAGGTGCACGCTATCTTGAATGTTCCAGCCCCAGCATGGCGAAAGCTCTTAGTCGATTTTTCGGACAGTTTCGGTGGCATAGTTGCGTGCTCTGCTACCTGGCCGATTTGGCAACTCCTCTGCATGCTGCAATGCACACGATTCCATTTTGGTGGACGGATCGGGAAGACGAACCTTATCGCTCCCTCAAAGTGATGCTTTCACATGCCCCAGTTGTACAACCACGAAATTGGTTGCAGCCTTTCCACGTGTTCGTGGATGCTTCTGACATCGCCATCGGAAGCGTACTAATGCAGAAAACGTCTCCGAACTGGTATCGTCCAGTATACTACGCTAGTTGACGACTGTCCATGGCCAGAAAAAACTACTCTACCATGGAACACGAAGCGCTCGGAATGATATACAGTATTATGAAATTTCATCATTACCTACTTGGCCGAAAATTTACATTTCACGTGGATCATTCGACACTTCTTTACCTGGTTAACAAATAGGCCTTTGGCCGGTCGATTGGCATGGTGGATGCTCCTTCTGCAAGAATTCAACTTTGACATCCAAGATCGACCAGGGGTCTAGCATGCAGTTGTAGATTACCTTAGCCATCTCGAATCCAAAGAACACGCCGAAACGGAATATGATGACTTACTTGACAATAGCTTGTTCACCGTTGACACTACAACCCTGCTTGCAGATCATGAAGACGCCTGAATTATGGACATGACACATTTCCTCAACACTGGCCTCCCACCTGAACATCTAACGTTAGATGCCAAGAAACGATTAGTGATCCGAACCCGTAATTTTTGCCTGTTTACGAGCACTCTGTATCACAAAGGCTCAGACGGTATTTGGAGACGCGTGGTATGACAATTTGAGAAAGATGCAGTTCTACGCAAAGCCCACCACGGCGTTCTCGGCAGTCGCTACGTGGGTGATGCCACAACTCGGAAGATTTGGTAAAGCGGACTATGGTCGCCTACAACGAAAAAAGACGCTCACAAATGTTGCAAGCAAGGTGATCTCTATCACCGGATGGGCCAACCGAGCAAACAAGACTGAATGCCCCACCAACCAATCCTGCTTTTGGAAACTATCCAAAAACAGGGATTGGATTTCATAGGGCCATTCAAACCACCCGCAATAAGTACAGGCAACAAGTATATAATCGTGGAAACCAATTATTGCACAAAATGGGTCGAAGCGAAAGCACTCTGCAACAACACGGCCACGTCAACAGCCAAATTCGTGTACGAATATTTGTGGTTTCATTTGGATGCCCAATCGAACTGGTGAACAATCAAGGAGGACATTTCGTCAATCGGCTTATTCACGATTTAACTTCTCATTACGCGCTCGTACACCAGAAAAGCACTCCATATTATCCTCAAGCCAACGGATTGGCGAAATCCACAAATAAAACCCTACAAACCATTCTCAAGAAAATCGTGAATGAGCATCGAACAGATTGGGACGATAAATTGCATAGCACACAGTGGGCTTACCGCACTACGTTCAAGAGCAGCATCGAGTCCACACCCTTTTGAATGGCGTCTGACGTGGAAGCCGTAATGCCGATCGAGTTCCAAATTCCAAGTCTTCGGGTGAAAATAACTGAATGATTGCCCGAATCCGAGTCAGAACAACAACGACTGGAACAACTACTCGAACTTGGGGAAGAGCACATCACTAGTTTCTTTCAATTGGAACACAACCAACAAAGATGGAAAGCTTTCGTAGATCGACATAGCCGTGATCCCGCAAAATCCTTCATAATCGGCCAACCTTTCCTAGTGTTTCAAACACAACTCGGGACAATGCCGGGAAAACTTCGATTTCGATGGATGGGACCGTTTTGGATCATCGACACATACAACGGCACATTCCAGATCGGCACACTAGCCGAGGAAGCAGTCAAGAATTGGGTCAACGAATTTTTGTTGAAATCGTACCGTGGCCCAACACCACCAAACCCCTTCGCAGAACAACAGCACGGCCAGGACCAAACCGTGGTAGGTGACATCGAAGATTTCGGGGGCACCATGCCCCAATCATAGTAATTTGTCACCTACCGGCCATGTGTATACTATTATTAAAATAAATAAATAAAAAGACCCATGTGTACACTATTTAAAGACGAGGAACGCCACACGAGAAAAGAAAGTACAAACGGTTCAAACGGCGCGTGGTCCTTAACTTCTAGTATGGCAGGCAAGATTCTGAATCTAGGGCACAAGGGCACGTCTCACGAATCAAGGCACTTGCATAAAAGCAGCACCTATAGGCAAAGTGCTCGCTCTTCCAGAAACAATCAAGCTCTCGCTCCTCCTGCTCAAACTCTCTCTTGCTCACACCCTCTTGGCAATGAAGCTCTTTCTCGCTCTCCATCTCCATCTAGCGCACTCTCTTGCTCTTCGGAATCCTACATGCCGATCGACGTATCACAAGAGCTCCGCACTTGGCTCACCAGGCACAGCCTGGGAGGTTATCTCAATTGAAAAGAATTGCGTGTGGAAGCAATACAGGAAACCAAACAACAGAAAATGCAGGTTTAATGGAAAGCTTAGGTTTGCATAGTACGCACGGGAGAGACACAAAGAGAGAGTGAAACACAAGAACTTAATTCAAAAATAATACTCAATCTGTACATAGGATGTGCTCAGTGAGCACTTTTATACAAGCCCTGACAATCGAGCTGACACAAGTACTGACAGTACTTGACTGCTCATAAATGAGCTTCGACTCTTACTCCCAAAACTATTCCTTACGAGGAATATCTCTCTAACGGCCTTTTGGTTTACGCACCGATACGGCCTTCCTATGCACCGGTCTACATACCGGTTTACACACCCATTTTACGCACCGGTCCGGCCTAACCGATCGGTACCAACCGATCCGGTCCTCAGCTTGCTCAACCGATCCTGCCGATGTTTAGCTTGTCTCTCAACACTCCCCCTCAAGCTCAACTTGAGGTTCCGCCTACTCCGTCGGATCTACGCTTCGGCTTCTCCCGGCTCCACGCCTTGCTCGCACTTCTCGGCCTGTTCGACTCCGCACGCTTCAACCTTTCCGGTCAGCTTGTCTGCTCCCACGACCCTTCTCAACTTCCTTGTTGTGGTGTTGGCACCTCTTATGCCGCCTTCTCTTCCGCTTGGCCCTTGGTTGATTCAGCATATCCGAATCAAACATTTGAACCGACTCGGCTACCTCCGATCGGTTTTCGCTCTCATCCGAGTTGGTTGTCTCCAACTCTTCTTCGGTCTTCTCGCCCTTGACGGCTTCATCTCCCCCATGCTTGGTTGACTTCGGCTCTTTCTTCCAGCTGCTCCCTTTGTGTCCGCTTTTGGACTCTTCCGCAGGTCCGCCCTCGGCTTCTTCATCCGATCCAAAATCGAATTCATCATCCGACTCGGCGTCGCGGTCTTCTCTCCCCCTCAAGTTCGGCACATCGAGGTGACGCAACCCAAGCGCACCTGAGAATTGCCGCAACTTGTCCAGACCAAGAGGCTTGGTGAAGATGTTGGTGGGTTGCCGATCCGTCGGAACATACTGAAGTTCGACTTCACCGGAGAGAACACGCTCACGGACGAAATGGCAGTGCACCTCAATGTGCTTAGTCCATGCATGGAAAACAAGGTTCTTGGCAAGTTGGATGTTGCTGACATTGTCGCAGTAGATCGTCCTCGGATCGGACACCTCCTCTTGCAGGTCCTTAAGTAGCCGTTTCAACCATATGGCTTCGCATTTCGCGACAACCGCTCCTCGGTACTAAGGTTCGGTGCTCGACAGTGCAACTGTCGACTGCTTCTTACTACTCCACGTGATCACGGCAATCCCAAGAGAGAATGTGTATCCGGACGTGGATCGGCGATCGGCGGCGTTGCCAGCCCAATTAGCGTCGGTGTAGCCAACCAGCGGCGAGGCTGTACCAGTCCGATATAGCAGTCCCCGATCCTTAGTGCCGCTTATGTACCGCAGTACGCGTTGCGCACACTGAAGGTGCTCCTCGATAGGTCGCGCCATGAACTGACTGAGCACTCCAATGGGATAACTGAGATCGGGTCAGGTGATTATCAAGTAAATAAGGCTTCCGACAATTTGTCGGAACCTCGTCGGGTCGCACACCTTTCCGGAATTGGGGTGAAGCTTGACAGTTCTATCAAGAGGAGTCAAGACGGGCTTACAGTCTGCCATCCCGAATTTGAAGAGCATATTCAGCGCATAATGACGTTAGCTAATCAGTATGCCTTCGGGGGTGCAGATCACTTCGATCCCAAGGAAGTAATGAAGGTCCCCTAGATCCTGCATGTCGAATGATGCCGCAAGCTGGAGCTTCACGCGGTTTGATTTCACCTAGGTCGGCGTCGGTGATGACCAAGTCATCAACATATAGTAAAATACTAACCGGCCTGAGTCGACCTTTCCGGACGTTGCAAAGCCCATCTGACGCAGTTCTTACGTGATCTTCGCATTCCAGGCACGCAAGGCTTGCTTCAGTCCGTAAAGGGACTTCTTCAATTGGCACACTTGTTCCATGTACACCTGTTCCTCAAGCTCACCTTGCAAGAACTCATTCTTTACATCCATCTGATGTAAGTGCCACCCCTTTGCCGCAACTACCGCGACCAAAACACGGACGGTCGTCATCTTCGCGACGGGCGCAAACGTCTCATCGTAGTCGATGTTGTGTTTCTGCGCGTAGCCTTTTGCCACTAACCGGGCCTTGTATCAGTTGATCGAGCCGTCGGTGTTGTACTTGACCTTGTACACCCACCTATTGATAGGAATACGCCTCCCTAAGCTATGCTCGGCCACAACCGAGACGTCGGATCAATCACAAAAAACAGGAATGTTGAGAGATGTATCTAAACACGAAACAGTAAAGAAGAGAGTGCACTGGATGTTAACATGGAAAACCCTGAGAGGGAAAAACCATGGGAGTCCACAGACTCCAAACTATCACACTGTAAAGTAATACAACAGGGAGCACAGAGGCAATGACCTCTTGCTCACAATCTTCACTTAGCGGCGGTTACAAAAGAGACATACTCTGTATCGCTCTCTCTGTCTCTCTCTCTGTATAGTCGTTACACAAATGACTCTATCATCATAACTATTAAGTTTGCCCTAGGTCATATTTATACTAATATGACTTTTAGGCTATTTACAAATATAGCCCCAATGGGCTCTCTGGAACATATTTACATATATGTCCCTTAATCCAGTGAGAGGTTCTCACCGGGCCTGCAACATCCGGTTCTCACCAGGTCTTCCTTGCCAGGTACTCGTCATCCAGTTCTCACCGGGTCTTCCGTTGTCGGGTGCTCCACATCTGGATTCGGCCTCGGCCGAGTTTGCTCATCAACACTGTTCTTCTCACTTACCATCCAGAGGAACCTATTTCCTAACAAACTCCCCCTTCACTGTGGCATGGGATGTCTTACTAGCTCGATCCACACCCAACATGCATCCAGCTTGTTGGGTATTAATACTTTGGGCAGCATATCTGACCCGTTCTCGGCCGTGTGGATCTTCGTCAGCGCGAACTCTCGATCTTCTACTCGCTACCGGATCCAGTGATACCTACGCTGGATGTGCTTCATCCTGGAATGGTGCGCTGCGTTCTTAGCAAGGTGGATGGCACTTTGACTATCGCAATAGAGCCAGTATTCACCTTGCTAGATACCGAGCTCTCCGATGAAGTCCTTCATCCATAATATTTCCTTGCCTGCTTCCACAGCCGCCATGTACTCCACCTCCGTGGTTGACAATGCAACCGTCTTCTACAGCCTCGACTGTCACGAAACAGCTCCCCCTGCATATGTTATTACATACCCGGATGTAGACCGGCTGGTATCCACATCAGCCGACATGTCCGAATCTGTAAAACCGTCAAGTTGAGGTTTACCGGAGCCGAATCAGAGACACACATTCGAAGTGCCCTTTAGGTACCGAAGTATCCATTTGACCGTGTTCCAGTGCTCCTTGTCGGGATTGCTCATAAACCGGCTCACCACTCCGACTGCGTATCCAATATCAGGCTAAGTACACACCATTGCGTACATCAAGCTCCCGACGTCAAAGGCATATGGAACCTTCATCATATCAGCCTTCTCTGCTTTCGTCTTTGGGCTTTGCTTAACGGATAGTCTACAGTTTGTTGGGAGTGTCGATCCGACCAGTTTTGCTTCTAACATGTTGAACCGCTGAAGCACCTTTGTCACGTATTTCTCCTGTGACAACCACTATTGCTTCTTTGACCGGTCCTGGACGATGTGCATCCCCAGCATTTGTCTTGCCAGACCCAAGTCTTTAATTGCAAAAGTTCGGTTAAGAGCCTTCTTCAGCATCCGTATTGTTCTTCTCACTTCCCATCCGGAGGGACCTGATTCCTAACACCTACATCCGATCGGCTTCACACCCTTCGGTGCGTCAACCAGGTCCCAGGTCTCATTTTCCGCCAATGCGTGCATCTCTTCCTCCATCGCGGCACGCCAATTCGCGTCCTTAGCCACTTCTACATAGCTCTCCGGCTCACGCACTTCTGCTACATAGGTCATGTACGCATAATGATGCGCCATGTACTCGTTGTATCTGAACCACACAATTGGGTTCTTCTGGCGGGTAGATCGGCATAATCGGTCTTTAGCCGATGTCGAGGTCTTCTCGGCTGACGCGGACTTCGCTCCATCACGGCTTCCCTCGGAGTCGGACTCACATTGATCCGACTCATTCCTATCCGTGCCGTAATCCGACACCTTCTTCTTCCCTTTTTCTTTACGCGTGAGCCGTCTCCTCGGCTTCCTGCGCAAGGAATGTACGTCCGAGTCTCCACTACTCGCCGACTCTTCATCGGACTGGTCGAAACGACTTAGTCGTCCATTCGGTCCACTTAACCGAAACGAAATCAGACTCTCTTCGGGGGTCCCGATTTCAGGCTCAACCGGAGGCACCTCGGCCTCGCTATCCTCATTGTCAGAACTCGGATTGGTGGTGAGGTCCGGAGTCGGAGGCAAGTACCAGGACGCGGACTCATCAAACACAACGTCGCGGCTCACGCGCGCTTGTTTGGTGCGCAAGTTATAACACTTATAACCCTTTTGCTCGTCCGAATGGCCGACCAAGATACACTTCTCGGCTTTCGTGTCCAACTTCCTCCTTTTCTCCTTCGGCACATGCATATACGCAATACTACCGAAAACTCATAAGTGTCACAAGTTCGGCTTCATTCCGAAATATAGTTCATGCGCCGACACTTTGTCTCTGATCCAGTTCTAGATGTATACTGCGGTCCTTACCGCCTCGGCCCAATAGAACTTGGGCAAACTCTTCTCCTCCAGCATTGCCCGTGCCGCTTCCACCACCGACCGATTTTTCCTCTCGGCCACGCCGTTTTGCTCTGGTGTGTATCTACAACTGAATTCGCGCCGAATTCCCATCTGTTGTAAATAACCGTTGAATTGATCGGAAAAGCATTCTTTTCCGCCATCCAACCACAGGCACTTGATCTTTCTTCCTGTTTCCGTTTCCATGAACCCTTTGAGGTCCCGAAAACAGTCGAAGACTTCGCTCTTCCTCTCAATGAGGTAGATCCACGTGTGCCGCGTGTAGTCGTCGATGAAGGAGACGAAATATCAGCTCCCGCCAAGTCTAATGTTTTGTGCCGGCCCCACACATCGGAGTGTATCAAGTCGAGCTTGTTCCAGCTCCGGTTACGCTCGTTGGGGAAGGGAAGTTGGTGTTTCTTCCCAAGTTGGCAGGCTTCACAAATTTGTGCCTTCCGGCCACTAAATTTGGGCAATCCGAACACCACCTGTTTCGATTGCAGGTCCTGAAGCCGCTGGTAGTTGACGTTGCCTATCCGCTTGTGCCATAAGTCGATGTTCGACTCGACTTTTTGTCCCTTCGCGAACATTGCGGTGCCACCATCAGTAGAGTCGAGGATGAACATCCTCCCATCTCTGCACCCTTGCGCAATAATACGGCCTTCTTCCTCAATGAAGCACCCGAGATGCGTAAACCGAACCTGCATCCCCTGGTCGACGATCTGCCCGACCGACACCAGGTTCTCTGTGATTGTCGAGACGTGTAACACGTTCATGAGTTTCCCATTCTGTCTGACATGGCTCAAGGGAACTTCACCGACATTCACAATCGGATGCGGAGTGTCGTCTCCGGTTACGTCGGTTTCGCAAGATATGAGAACCACTCCTCGTGGCATGTCATGTGGTTTGATGCGCCGGAGTCTACATACCACACCTCGTTCAATTTCAGGGCAGACCCTTTTCCAGCTTCTCCGGATCCTTCGGCGTAGTGCAATCGCTGCCAGTTTCCTTTGTTCGTATGTCCGGAACCAGATCCGGAACCAATCCTCTCCAACTCGGCGCGCTTTTTCCAGCACTCGCTCTCCCTATGCCCTTTCTTGCCACAATACCAGCATTCCGCGGCAGATTTCCCTTGCCGGTTCTCGTCGCCCCAACTCCCCCTGTTTCTAGAGGGTCCAGAATTGCTGTCAGCATCACTTCGGTGCCTTCTTCCTTGATCCCATCAACCACCTCCATTGCGTACCGACTTGCCTCGTCCGCCACGACCACGGGGCCTATCTCCCTCCCTGTACATCATCTTGTTGTCGCCATGCGTGCTTGTCGACGCACCCGCGTGGTTCTCCTCTATAAGGAGCATCAATTGTAAGTCAAAAAAGGACGGCATATTCTCCCGGGTACACACAGCAGTTCGAAACGCCCCGAACTTCGACGCCAAACCCTCGAGACAAACCTGGACCATCTCGCTTTCCTCGATGTTCACATCGATGGAAGCTAAGGAGTCGCATATGTCCTTAATCCTCGAGGTATAGTCAGCCACCGACAAATCACGTTGTCATAGGTTGCTCAACTCCTGTCGGAGCTAAAGCTTCCTAGCTGTGGTGCTCGTGGTGAAGATCTTCTTCACATTTTCCCATGCACCCTTCAGCGTTTTTGCATCCCGAATGTAGCTTAATAGTTGTTCACCCACACAAGATGCGAAGCAGTACAGCACTCTGCTCGCCGATTGTTCCCACGCCGGGAAGTCCTTTGTGTGTCGAATCGGGTGTTGTGTCATTTGCACCATCGACATAGCTCCAGTAACCGTGACCGAGCTAGTATTGGTGCATCTTGTAAGACCAAGACACGTAGTTGTTTCTGTCGAGCTTCTCCGTCGGAAGCGAGCTAGCCATTCCTCTATCCATCGGTTTTCTTGTTCTTTTGCATTGGTTTTTCCTTCAAGCAAAGTCCGCTGCAGAGGTTCTCAACCCTCGCGTATCACAAGAGCTCCGCACTTGGCTCACTAGGCACAACCTGGGAGGTTATCTCAATTGAAAAGAATTGTGTGCGGAAGCAATACAAGAAATCAAACAACAGAAAACGCAGGTTTAATGGAAAGCTTAGGTTTGCATAGTACGCACGGGAGAGACACAAAGAGAGAGTGAAACACAAGAACTTAATTCAAAAATAATACTCAATCTGTACATAGGATGTACTCAGTGAGCACTTTTATACAAGCCCTGACAATTGAGCTAACACAAGTACTGACAGTACTTGACTGCTCATAAATGAGCTTCGACTCTTACTCCCAAAACTATTCCTTACGAGGAATATCTCTGTAACGGCCTTTCAATTTACGCCCCGATACGACATTCCTACGCATCGGTCTGCGTACCGGTTTACACACCTGTTTTACGCACCGGTCCGGCCTAACTGATCGGTACCAACTAATCCGGTCCTCGGCTTGCTCAGCCGATCCGGCCGATGTTGAGCTTGTCTGTCAACATCAATGTTCTCGATGTTGCTCCTCACCCCGAAGCACATGCCATAGCAAAGAAACTACACCCAAACACCATTACAAACAACATGATTCGCTCAACGCTTCGTTTACAGCAAGGGGGCGAGCACGACATCGACACACCGCCCCAACACATCTTGGAGCAGCATTTCGGCGAGTATTCGGTCTCAGGTAAAGCCCACTGCACCGATGGAGGACCCAATGATTTTTTTGGAAACTTGGCCCACATCCTCCTGGAGTTAACCTGTGTCCATGCCAACCCCTATAGTATGTCTAAGAAAAAGGTGGGACTGATCATTACAGCCTATCGAGACGGAGCCATCGATTCGGGGATCATCACCAGAGAAGGAGTTTGAGCCGCCATCGCCTCCTTCCAATCAGGAAAAACGTTCTTACCGATACTTGCACAATACATCGTTGTGCTCTATCCTCCCCAAACGCCGACGCCACACCAAACATTGGCACTTCCCACTTCCCCCACTCAGGCCAAACGACAACGCACCTTGCAGTTGTCACACAATGAATGGTAGGACAACACACCAAACCCAACCTCCACTTCAGCACAGGCGGAGAAAACTACAAAGGACACGGATGACATTACGATCCACGGCCGCGATAGGCCCCTCAGCCCCGCACCTCAACTAACTTTGCCTCATTCTACCCCTAGCCCACGATCAGCCAAAAAAACAGAAAGCCAGAAACTTGCTCCATTCCGATCAACAGGACCCCAATTGAAAAGAAGTCGTGAGGAACGGACCGCTCCAAAGAGCCTGGTTGCGAAACGCTGCCAAATCAACCGTCGCAGCGACGAACAAACAACAGAAAGCACAGCTAACGATAGGCAAGTGATCGTCATCCCGGTAGTTCCGGACACCACATTGGCTCTCAACAAACCAATCGAACAGGGCCAACAATCACGATTTTCGGAAAATGAAGTGCTAACCTTCAAGGATCTTCCTAGGGAAGCATACAAGCTCGGTGCCATTTTGTAGCGTACGAACTCATCAACTTCCTAGCTCGTCTCCAAGTTGTTGTTGTAGCCCGCATGGCCCAAAAACACGTCGAGCAAAAGGGCATTAGATAACGCGCCGGCTTCGGACGATGAGCCAAAATTACAAAAGGTGTGGTGTACAAGAGCCACGAAGAAACGACGCACCCACATTGAGCTTCCAGAGCTTAACACGGCACTTGTGGAAACATATCGGGAACTGGAGAGGACAATGTGCGCGGCAAAAGACATGGCCGCCAGTTGTAACTTAGCGCAGCAGCAAGCAAAGACCACCACCGACTTGTGGAATGCCTTCGAGACCCAAAAGACCGAACTCAAGCAATAGCTCCGAGCAATTGGTCAGACCTCAACGCTCACTCTGCCTCTTCTCACTTCCAACCCACCAGAAGCATTGACCCAAACGGAGCTAACAAATTGCGTCAAACTGGTTGCGATTGCCACTCAAACCGACTCAACCAACCCTCGCGACCAAACAATGGTATCAACTCAAACTGAAGAAGATTTCAACATGACCATCTGCAACTATGAAGAAGACATTGCCCTGCACAAGGCAGTTGCGGACAAGAATAAAGAACGCAACGAGCAAGCTAGATAGGAGGCTGAGAGAATAAAGGAGCAAGCTGTAAAAAGGGAAGCCGAACTACAGAAACTACTCCACGATCAAACGATCCAGCTCGAAGAGGTCGAATACAGCACTATAGTATCCCTTAAGTCCATATAGAACATCGCTCCTGCACAAATTGCCTCTCTCAACAAGGAGATCAGGGAATTGTAGGAACACTCCAGTCAATTCATGGAGAAATTGGACCGAACCGAGCAGGAGCGATGCCAATTGGCAAATTCCCTCCATAAACATAAAATAAACGCAACTTTGGAACTCGAACGACAATGTGAGGAGTGTACGAAGGAAGCAGATGAACACACAGACCGCCTCCTCAAACGTTTTGAGCACTTCACGCAAGAGTTAGAAGCACGGGTTGTTGCCCTCAACACGTCCTGTGAATTAATCACGGCAAAAACGGAATGTTGTAGGAGGACAAAGCTAAAAAAGAGACGATCGCGCTCCAAGCCAAATACGACAGTTGTGAGGAACGACTCCGCACCCTCATGGTCAAACAACGACAAAAGCTCAATCGGAAGGTCAAGGAGATGCTCACTAATGGCTGGAGGGCATGGTCGGCTCAAGCGGCCGAACTCCATGTATTACGGGCCGACGCCGAGAATCGGAAGAAAGAGGGTCGCGGCTTCTACAAAATGGATGAAAACAACATCCAAATGGTCTGGGAAGACCTCACCGAGGACTTCCAAGCCCTGGCGAAAATACACACCACGGAAATTGGAAACCTTCTGAAAGAATTCAATGACGACCAATTGTTGTTACTGATTGAAACGGAACAAGCTTTTGAAGAAACCCTTTCTGCCAAGGCTGAGGATAACGAAATGAAGACAGCACCAGACCAAGAAGAGAAAGCCCCCACTCCACCAGCAACGAGGCTAGATAACGAACACAAGCCCAATTTTTTGGCCAAACAAAACATACAACCCGAGTCGCAACCAACCATCTCCATAGCATCAAAAGAGGACACAACCGTGCAAACTACCCCTAAGGGCATCCTTGACATTTTGACAAAAGACTGAGAGTACCATAACCATTTTGACAGAAGACTAAGAGTACCAAACAATTCGACGTGCTAAGGCACTGTCCCACAGGCGTGCCAAGTGTTGTCTATGGGCCAATTTTGTAAATTAAGTATAAAATGAACCAAAGGTAAGCGAAGTAGGTAAAGGCAACAAAAATCAAGAAGTTAACAAAGAACACAGCCAGCCGTAATACATGCAGCCGAAAAATGTAAAAGAATACGTGTGCATGTGTGTGTGGAAGCGTATCCGTAAGACATTGACTATGCAGTTCGGGAATACGACAATTCGGTAGATGCAGAGAACACAGAGAGAATGAGTGAGAGAGACAAAGAAAGAATAACACTCTGTACATACTTCGTGCTCAGTGAGCACCTTTTATACAAGCCCTAACTATTGGGCTGACACAAGTACTTACAATACATGACTGCTCATAAATGAGCATCCTACACTTACTCCCAAAATTATTCCTTATGAGGAATAACATTCTAACGGCCTCTCGGTTTACGCACCGCTACGGCCATGTTGTGCATACAGTTTTACGCACCCAGTCTATGCACTAGGTTATTGCACCCGTTTATGCACCCAATGTTGACCTTGTCTCTCAACGCTCCCCCTCAAGCTGAACTTGAGGTTCCATCTACTCTTCCGGATCTTCGCTCCGGCCTCTCCTGGTTGCACGCCTCACTAGCGCTCCTCCACCCGTTCGATTCCGCGCACTTCGACCCTTCCGGTTGGCTTGTCTGCTCATGTGGCCCTTCTCAGCTCCATTGATGTCGCGGTGTTGGCGCCTCTTTCACTACCCTTTCTTCCACTTGGCCCTCAGTCAATTCGTAATGTCTGAATCGAACATTTCGATTGAGTCGGTCACTTCCGATTCAATTCCACTTGTCAAGACCAAGGGGCTTGGTGAAGATGCCAGCAATCTGCCGACCCGTCGGAACATATGCAAGTTCATCTTCACCGGAAAGGACCTGCTCGCGGACAAAATGATAATGCAACTCAATGTGCTTGGTCCGGGCATGGAATATGGGGTTTTTCGCAAGGTGGATACTGTTGAGGTTGTCGCAATAGCACATCGTAGGATCAAACACCTCCATATGCAGATCTCGTAACAGCCGTTTTAGCCAAATGACTTCGCATGTAGCGACAATCGCCCCTCAATATTCGGCCTCCATGAGCAATAGTGCTACTATCGGCTACTTCTTACTGCACCATGCGATCGCCGCACTTCCCAACAAGAATGTGTATCCTGTTGTGAACTCGACTTTCCTTATGTCCGACGCTCGGCCACAACCGAGATTCTTTTCATACACAGAAAAAAAACACGTAATGAAAAACGCGACACCAAGGGGAGAAATGGTACACAGGAGGTTTACGTGGAAAACCCCAAAATAAGGGAAAAACCACGGCAGCCCACAGGCTGCAAACTGTCACTATGTAGGAATATACAACAGTGAGTTTACTGAGGCAACGACCTCGTGCTCTCAGATCTTCGCCACAGGCGGCGGTTACAATAGAGGCAACGACCTCGTCTCTCTCTCCCTCTCTCTGTACAGATACGCGCTCTCGCTTCTTCTTGCACCAACAAGGAAGAAGAACGATAACAAAAACAACACACTAAAAGTTTGCCCTAAGTCATATTTGTACTAATATGACTTTTCGGCTATTTACAAATGTAGCCTCGATGGGCTCTCAGAAACATATTTACGAATATGTCTCTTCCTCCGGTTCATACCGGGCCTACACCATCCGGCTCTCCGCAGTCGGGTACTCCCCATCCGGTTCATACCAGGCCTACACCATCCGGCTCTCCGCAGTCGGGTACTCCCCATCCCGTTCATACCGTTTCGGCACTGTTCTTCTCCCTTCCCATCCAGAGGGATCTGTCTCCCAACATATCCGGATGTGGATCTATGATCGTGGGCATTTCCAGCCCAATCGGCATCCGTGTAGCCAACTAATTGTTCTGCTACGCCTGTACGATACAACAATGTGTAAAAATGAAGGTGCGGAAGCGTTAGACAACTAGTTTAGCCGGATAGCAACAGAGAGAGAGAGAGAGAGAGAGAGAGAGAGAGAGAGATTAACACACAAAAGGTATGCAAGAAAGACAGAGAAAGAGCAGAACAACTTAAATCTATTATCAACAACTTTGTAAAATCCTCTGTACATACAACGTGCTCAACAGCAGTATTTATACAAGTCCTAAGAGGACTGCTAGAAGTACAGTGTACTTCAATGCTCACACGAGTGTTTGACACTAGCTACGAGACATTAACTACCTAGTAGTCTAGGTTGCTACTAGGCTTCTGGTTATTGCTTGATCCGGCTAACCGGCTCCCCAGCTCACCGGTTTGCTTGCTCACCGGCTCATCCTTCTAGATGCCGATCCAGATCCAGTTGAGCTTGCCTCTCAACATTCCCCCTCAAGCTCAACTTGAAGTCGGATCGTACTGTCAGTCTCCATGGCAGCCGATCCTTCCACCCGGCTCCTTCTAGCATCACTCCACCTTGCTCACGTTCCTCGTCCAGTCCGATCCC
Source organism: Azolla caroliniana (assembly GCF_043228905.1). Classification (NCBI taxonomy): domain Eukaryota; kingdom Viridiplantae; phylum Streptophyta; class Polypodiopsida; order Salviniales; family Salviniaceae; genus Azolla; species Azolla caroliniana. The sequence continues at coordinate 13,125,534 of NW_028230442.1, forward strand.
GTTTGCCATGACCCTTCTGATTTTGCGCACCTTGACTTCCTCGGTCAGCTTGTCTACTGAACATGCCCAATTCAGCTCCCTCGTTGTTGTAACTTCGGCACTTGCCGATTCGCCGATTCCTTCGTGTTGGCATCGACTTTCGCTGCCATCTCGTCCTCTTGGCCATGAATTGATCTGGTTCTTCCAAATCTATCTGTTCAACCGAATCGGCTGTCTCCGATTCATTCCAGCTCTTGTCCGAATCGGTTGCTCCCGATTCGTCTTACGGTTCCAGGCCCTTCACCACTTCGAACCATGTCTGGGTCTTGGCCTTCTTCTTTCGGTCGGCTCTGTCCTTCGTGACTCTGTCGCCACTACCACTTGTTCCGACTTGTTCGGATGTGTCAACTTCCTTTGTCAACTCGGCTCCTTTCTTCTTCTTGTCTCTCCCTTTGTCGGTTCCTCCCTCATCGGCGCAATCGGCAGTTTCTTTGGCTTTTTCCCTTTCCGGTGTCTTTGACCGTTCTCCCCCTCAAGTGTGGCACATCGAGATGCTGAACACCAAGCATTTCAGTGAAGTGTTACAACTTGTCCGATCCGAGCGGATTGGTGAAGATGTCGGCAACTTGTCGATTCGTATGAACATACCGAAGTTCGACTTCACCGCTCAGGACACGCTCACTCACGAAGTGGTAGTGCACTTCTATGTGCTTTGTGCGAGCATGGAATACGGGGTTCTTGGCAAGCTGCATGCTGCTTATGTTGTCGCAGTAGAGAAGGATCAGGGTCGGCACCTCGTCAAAGCCAAATGGCTTCACAGGTGGCAACGGTAGTGCCTCGATATTCAGCCTCAGTGCTCGAAAGGGTCATTGTTGGCTACTTTTTGCTGCTCCACGCAACAGCCGCGCTACCAAGGGAAAACATATAACCGAAGGTGGATCAGCGATATGATGCATCGCCATCCCAGTCGGCATCGGTGTAGCCGACTAGCTCTTCAGTTATACCATGCCGGTATAACAGTCCCCGGTCCTTAGTGTTGCTCACATATCACAAAATTAGATGCGCGCACAGAAGGTGCTCCACGGTCGGCTTCTGCATATATTGGCTGATCACGCCGACCGGATAACTGATGTCGGGTCGGGTAATTGTCAAATATATAAGGCTTCCGACGATTTGTCGGAACCGCTTCTCATCGCAGGCCGGTCTGGAGTCGGGACGGAGCTTCTGGTTTCAGTCCTATATGCATAGTGATGCGCCATGTACTCGTTGTATCTGAACCGCACAACATGGTTCTTTTGGCAGTTAGATCGGCATAATTGCTCATTAGCCAATGTTGAGACCATTTTGACCAACGCAGGCTTCGTTCTTGAAGGCCCGTCATCGCTCTTCTCGGAGTCAGATTTACGTCGATCCGACTCATGCCTATTCGTGCCGTAGTCCATCATCTTCTTCTTTCCCTTTTCTTTGCACGTAAGCTGTCTCTTCTACTCGTCGAGTCTCCACTACTCGCCGACTCTTCATCTGACTGGTCAACCTGACTCAGTCGCTCATTCGGTCCACTTAGCCGAAATGAGATCGGACTCTCTTCAAGAGTTCTAACTTCGCATTCATCATGACACATCTGAGCCTCGCTGACCTCATCTTCAGAACTCGAATTGGAGTTGAGGTCCAGAGTCGGAGGCAAATACCAAGACACAAACTCATCGAACACGAAATCGCGACTTACGCGACCTTGTTTTGTTCGGGGGTTATAACACTTATAACCCTTTTGTTCGTCCAAATAACCGACCAAGATACACTTCTCGGCTTTCAGGTCCAGCTTCCTCTACTTCTCCTTTAGCACATGCACATACGCGATGCTACCGAAAACCCTCAAGTGTCTTAGATTCAGCGTCCTTCCGAAATACAGCTCATGTGCCGACACTTTTTCACCAATCCGATTCTGGATGTAGACCGCGGTTCGGACCACTTCGACACTTGATTTTCCTCTCTGTTTCCCTTCCGACAAGATTTTTGAGGTTCCGGAAACAGTCGAAGACTTCACTCTTCTTTTCGATGAGGTAGATCCATGTGTGTCGGATGTAGTCGTCGATGAAGGAGACGAAATATTCACTCCTACCAAGACTCACGTTATGTGTCGATCCCCATACATCTGAATGTATCAATTCGAGCTTATTTCGGCTTCGATTACGCTCGTTGGGGAAAAGAAGTCGGTGTTGCTTCCTTAGTTGGTAGGCTTCACAAATTTGGGCCTTTCGACCACTGAATTTCGGCAATCCAAACACAACTTGTTTCGATTGCCGTTCCTGAAGCCTTTGGTAGTTCACATAGCCTATCCGCTTATGCCACAAGTCGATATCTGACTCGACTTTTTTCCCTTTTGTGAACATGGTGGTGCCTACGTCATTGGTGTCGAAGAAGAACATCCTGTCATCTCTACGCCCTTGCGCAATAACTTGGCCTTCTTCCTCGATGAAGCACCCAAGATGTGTGAACTAGACTTGCATCCCCTGGTCGATGATCTGTCTGACCAACACCAAATTCTATGTAATTGTCGGGACGTGTAACACGTTCATTAGCTTCCCTTTTTGCCCGACGTGGCTAAGGGGAACTTCACCGACATGTACGATCAGATGCGGACTGTAGTCTCCTGTTGTGACTACACCTGGTTGTTCCGGTTTTTCCAGATATGAAAACCACTCTTTATGGTTCGTCATATGGTTTGACACTCTAGAGTCAACGTACCGATTTCGAGGTGGTCTTCTTCATCAAGTTCTCTTCGTGTCTTGTCACGAAGGTTGCCCCCTTTTCGAATTTTTCGGATCCTTCGGCATAGTGCGTCTGCTGTCGATTTCCTTGTTCGGTCCGTCCGGATCCTGATCCGGTTTTCTCCGAATCGGTGCACTTCTTCCAGCACTCGCTCTCCTTGTGGCCTTTCTTGCCACAATACGAGTATTCCGTGGCGTGTTTCCCTTGCCGGTTCTCGTCGCCTCCTCGACTCCCCCTGCTTTCGGAGGGTTAGGAATTGCTGTCGGCATCACCATGATGCCTTCTTCCTTTCTCTTGTCGGCCGCCTCCATTTTGTGCCAACTCGCCTTGTCCACCATGACCATGAGGCCTATCGCCCTCCGAGTACAACATCTTGTTGTCGGCGTGCATACTCGTCAACGCACCCACATGATTCTCCTCTACAACGGGCATCGACTGCAAGTCGAAAAACGACGGCATATTCTCCCTTATACAAATAGCAGTTCGGAATGCTCCGAACTTCGACGCCAATCCTCCGAGGCAGATCTGCACCATTTCGCCCTCCTCAACGTTCACATCGATGGAGGCGAGGGAGTCACATATATCCTTTATCTTGGAGGTGTAGTCAGCCACCGTCATGTCGCGTTGATGCACATTGCTCAACTCCTGTTGGATTTGGAGCTTCCTGGCTATGGTGCTTGCAGTGAAAATCTTTTTTAGATTTCCCCAAGCATCCTTCGGCGTTCTTGCATCCCGAATGTAGCTCAAGAGCTGTTTGCTCACACAGGATGTGAAGCAGTAGAGAACTTTGTTTGCCGACTGTTCCCAAGCTGGGAAGTCTCTGTGTGTCGATTCGAGTGTTGCATCATTCGCTCCATTGACATAGCTCCAGTATCCATGTCTGAGCAAGTACTGGTGCATCTTGCACGACCAAGATGCACAGTTACTTCTGTCGAGCTTCTCAGTTGGAAGCAAACTAGCCATACCTCTATCCTTTTTTTTCTTTTCTGTTCTTCACCAAGATTAGTTTTTTTTTTTGTTTCGAGCTGAAGTCGGTTGCAGAGGTTCTCAACCCTCGCTCTCTGATACTATGGGAAATGTTACGTGCAGAAGCTATACAAAACACAGAATACCGACAGAGAAAAAACAGGTTTAATGGAGAGCTTAAGATACAATGTACGCGGCAGAGACAAAGAGGGAAAAAACACACAGAAAAACTAAATTCAAACTAATGTCTAAAACTCTGTACATAGGATGTGCTTAGAGAGCACTTTTATACAAGTCCATACGAACCGACAAAAATACTAACACATACTTAAATGCTCATAACTTAGCTCCTACACTAACTCCCAAATATATTTCCTCGTAGAATATCTGTTCAACGGCCTCCTAGTTTCCGCATTGATCCGGCCTCTTGTTGCACACCGGTTTGCACACCAATTTACGCACCGATCTGGCCTATGTTGAGCTTGTATCTCAACAAGAGTCCGACTTGGACGTTGTAAACCCCATTCTACGCAACCGTTGTGTAATCTTCGCATTCCAAGCTCATGGGGCTTGCTTAAGTCCGTATAGTGTCTTCTTCAATTGGCAAACGGCCGAAGTGTTCTGTTCGGATAGAAATCTGGGGGGTTGTACCATGTACACCTGTTCCTCAAGATCACCTTGCAAGAACGCATTTTTTACATCCATCTGATGTAGATGCCACTCCTTCGCCGCTGCTACGGCTAGCAAGATATGTACGGTAGTCATCTTCACGACAAGCGCGAAGGTCTTGTCATAATCGACGTCGTGTTTCTACACGTAGCCTTTTCATTACTAGTCGGGCCTTATATTGATTGACGGAGCCGTCAGTGTTGTATTTCAACATCCATCTACATCCAATCGGCTTTACACCCTTCGGTGCATCAATCAGGTCCCAAGTCTCATTGTTCGTTAAAGCGTGCATCTCTTTCTCGATCGCGGCATGCCAATTTGTGTCTTTTGCCACTTCTGCGTAGCTCTCCGACTCATGCACTTCCTCCATGCGCGATATGTACGCATAATGATGCACCATGTACTCCTTATACTCGTACCTCTGTATGGGGTTCTTCAGGAGGGTAGATCGGCGTAATTCGTGATTACCCGATTTCACGGCCTTTTCGGCCAATTTCGACCTGTTCCGTGGAGGTTCCTTTTTTATTGGCCCGAAATCTGACTCGCTCCGATCTGACTCGGCACAGCCGAACTTGTATTCTAGCATTTTCTTTTTCCCTTTTTCTTTACGCGTAAACCGTCTCCTCAATTCTTTACGCGAGGACAACATGGCCGAATCTCCACTATTCGCCGACTCTTCATTTGGTTGGCCATATCAGCTCAACCCCTCATTCGGCCCGCTTAGCCGAATTGAGATCGGACTCTCTCTCAGAGCTCCGATGTCCTAATCACGCAAAGGCATCTCAGCCCCACTAACCTCTTCTTCAGAATTCAGAATGGATTCATCAGGGATTGGAGACGAAAGCAAGTACCACGAAGCGGACTCGTCAAACACGACATCTCAGCTTACGCAAAGTTCCTTCATTCGGGGGTTATAGAATTTATACCCCTTTTGTTCGTCTAAATAGCCGACTAAGATGCATTTTTCGGCTTTGGCGTCCAGCTTCCTCCATTACTCCTTCAGCACATGCACATATGCGATGCTACCGAAAATCCTCAAGTGTGCCAAGTTCGGCTTCTTTCCGACGTACAGCTCATGTGGTGACACTACTCCATTAGAAGAAGTCTGATTCTGCAAGTAAACAACCGTCCTCACGGCTTCAACCCAGTAAAACTTTGGCATATGCTTCTCTTCAAGCATTTCCCTGGCCGCTTCTTCAATTGTCCGATTCTTCTGATTGACCATGTTGTTCTGTTGTGGCATGTATCTACACGAGAATTAACGTCGAATTCCTTCCTTCTGTAGATAACTTGTGAACTCGTCAGAGAAGTACTCCTTCCCACCATCGGACCACAGGCACTTGATCTTACGCCCTATTTCCCTTTCCGCAAGGCTTTTCACCATCAGGAAACATGCGAAGACTTCGCTCTTCTTCGCGATCAAGCATGCCCAAGTGTGCCGAGTGAAGTCATCGATAAAGGTTATGAAGTAACGGCTTCCTCTGATGCTCATGTTCTGTGCCAGCTCCCACACGTTCGAATGACTACGATTATGCTCATTGGAAAATGGAAGTCGGTGTTGCTTCCCTAGTTGGCAGGCTTCGTAGACCTCGCCATTCTGGCCACGAAATTTCGGCAAACCGAAAACAATGTTCTTTGTCTGCATTCCACGAAGTCGTGGGCCAAACCGCTTGTGCCATAGGTTGATATCTTATTCAACCTTCTGTCCTTTCGCAAACAACGTGATTCCGGCTTGGTTGATGTCGAGGATGAACATCCTCCCTTCACGGCGCCCTTGCGCGATTACTTTGCCTGCTTCTTCGATGTAGCACCCAAGGTGTGTGAATTGAACTTGCATTACCTGGTTGATGATCTGTCCAACTGACACCAGGTTCTTGGTTATTGTTGGGACATGCAACACTTTCATAAGTTTCCCTTTTTGCCTGACGTGGCTGAGGGGAACTTCTGCAACATGTTCAATGGTATGCGGAGTGTCGTCTTCGGTTTCGACCACTCCTTGCTTTTCCGGTTTCTCCAAGTACGAGAACCATTCCTCATGGCTCGTCATATGATTTGACACTCCGGAATCAACATACCACATCTCGCTCGATTTCAAGGTGTTCATGGCCATTGAATTGGCTTGTGCTTCATTACGAAGGCTGGGCCCGCTCCATTTCCAGCTCGTTCAAAGCCCTCAGTGTAGTGCGACCTTTGACGCCTCTTTGTGTCTCTTCCACTCGATCTGGCTTTGTTTGAATCGGCTCTCTTCTTCCAGCACTCCCTCTCCTTATGGCCTTTCTTACCACAGTACCAGCATTCCGTAACGGCCTTCTCTTGCTGGCTTCCGACGACGCCATGACTCCTACTTCTGGAGCGTTCGGAACTGCTTCCGGCATTTCTATCATGTCGCATGTTCTACTCTTTTCAACCACCTGCATTGCGCATCGATTCTCCTCATCCGCCACGACCACGGGGCCTATCTTCCTCCGTGTACAACATCTTGTTGTTGGTGTGGTACTCGTCAACGCACTCGCGTGATTTTCCTCCACGAGCAACATCGACTGAAGCTCGAAGAAGGAAGGCGTATTCTCCCTCATGCAGATCGCCGTTCGGAACACTTCGAACTTTGACGCTGGCCCACCAAGACAAACCTGCACTATTTCATCTTCCTCGACATTCACGTTGACGGAGCCGAGATAGTCGCAGATTTCCTTGATTCGGGCCGTGTAATCAGCCATAAACATATCCTTCTGCCAGACATTGTTGAGCTCCTGCCTGAGCTATAGCTTCCTGGCCATTTTAGTAGCGGCAAAAATCTTCTTGAGATTCTCCCACGCACCCCGAATGTAGCTCAAGAGCTGGTCTCTCACAGAGGACGCGAAGCTATAACGAACTTTGCTTGCCGCTTGTTCTCAAGCCGAAAAATCCCTGTGTCAATTCGGGTGTTATATCATTAGCTCCTTCGACATAACTCTAGTAGCCATGACCAAGCAGGTACTGGTGCATCTTGTACGACCAAGATGCATAGTTGCTCCTGTCGAGGTTCTCAGTCGGTAGCGAGCTTCCCATTCCTCTGTCCATATTGTTGTCTTATCCTTTTCGAAAGCAAGAAGGAAGACTCAACTCTATCTTTATCGCAAGCTTTTTTGTCGGTTGTAGAGGACTTCAACCCTCGCACTCTAATACCATGTAAAAGAATACGTGTGCGTGTGTGTGCGAAAGCGTATGCGTAAGACATTGAGTATGCAGTTCGGGAATACGACAATTCGGTAGACGCAGAGAACATAGAGAGAATGAGTGAGAGAGAGAGAGCAGACAACGATTCTATACGAGAAAGAATAACACTCTATACATACCTCGTGCTCAGTGAGCACCTTTTATACAAGCCATGACTATTGGGCTGACACAAGTACTGACAGTACTGGACCGCTCATAAATGAGCATCCTACACTTACTCCCAAAATTATTCCTTACGAGGAATAACATTCTAACGGCCTCTCGGTTTATGCACCGCTACGGCCATGTTGTGTGTACGGTTTTACACACCCAGTCTATGCATTGGGTTACGCACCCGTTTACGCACCCAACGTTGAGCTAGTCTCTCAACAAAAATGAGGGAAGAATAAAGCACGTCGAGCAAGAAGAAGAAAAGACCTATAAAAACATGGAGCAAAACGTAGACAAGGGGAGGAGGAGAAGATTGTTAGATGAGATAGCAAATTCTGATACATAACTATATTTACTTCTATCATAATTCCAGTCGTGAGCCGTTTTTCTTTTCAATCATAATACATATACAATTTTGGGTCAATACTCTACTTTGTGTTAAGATCGTTACGTAATTCTACATTCTTGAATTAAGGTCTTGTCTACAACAGAGCAACCCTACATGTATTGTGTTGTGTCCATCACATTCCATAGCCCCCCTTGGTCCGATTTCGCTAAGAAATCGAAGGTGTTGCTTCCGAAGAGGGAGCGAACAATCCGGAACCGGGAAGACCGGAAAAGGGTCAGTCTTCCTGATGAAACACGAGGCGAACTTGATGAAGAAGACCACTTCCAGATCCGAGGAAGTGTGGTACATTGACTCTTGAGCATCTAACCACATGACCAGCCATGAAGAGTGGTTCTCGTTCTTAGAGAAACTGGAACAACCAAGAGTTGTCGAAACCGGAGACGACACTCCTCACCCAATCATGCATGTCAGAGAGGTTCACTTGAGCCATGTTGGACAGAAAGGGAAGCTTATGAACGTGCTACATGTTCCAACAATCACAAAGAACCGGGTGTCAGTTGGGCAAATCGTCGACCACGGAATGCAAATGTGGTTTACGCACCTCGGGTGCTTCATTGACGAAGAAGGCCGGATAATCACACAAGGGTGCAGAGATGGGAGGATGTTTATCCTCAACACCAATGACGTCGGCACCACCTTGTTTGCCAAAGGATAGAAGATTGAATTAGACATCGATCTTTGGCACAAGTGGATCGGCCACGTTAACTATGGAGGCTTCAAGATCTGTAATCGAAACAAGTTGTGTCCGAATTGCCAAAGTTTAGTGGCTAGAAGGCTCAAATTTGTGAAGCCTGCCAACTTGGGAAGCAACACCGGCTTCCATTCCCCATCGAACGAAACCAGAGCCGTAACAAGCTCATCTTAATCCATTCAGATGTATGGGGACCGGCACAGAACGTTAGTCTTGGCGGGAGTCGATATTTCGTCTCCTTCATCGACGACTACAGCCAGCACCCTTGGATGTATCTCATCGAGAGGAAAAGTGAAGTTTTTGAATGCTTCCGGAACCTTCAAAACTTAGTTGAACACGAAACCGGAAGAAAGATCAAGTGCCTGCGGTCGGATGACACTATGTGTTGAATATGTTGCACAAGTTCGTCTTGATTGAATGACAACCAATCTCCGCACCCCTGGACCGGAACTTGAAGCTACGTCCCGACTCCAGACCGGCCTGCAATGAGAAACGGTTCCAACAAATTGTCGGAAGCCTTCTTTACTTGACAATCACTCGACCCGACATCAGTTACCCGGTCAGAATGATTAGCCAATTCATGCAAAAGCCGACCATGGAGCACCTTTAGTGCGCTCATGGGATACTCCGGTACGTCTTAAGACAAGTTGCAGCACTTTTCGGAGATGCTCGGATTACAGCCTCTCGCCATGCCGCACTTGAGGGGGAGAGTTGGAAAGGAAACAGGTATTGGCATTGGACAAGGGGCCGGAGAGGAAAGAACCAAGACAGGGGGAGATAAGAAGAAAAAGGAAGCTGAGTTGACTGGAAGAGTCGGCATATCCGAACAAGTCGAAACAAGCGGCGGCGGTAGAGTCAAAGAGGACAAAGCCAACCAGAAGGAGAAGGCCAAGACCCGGACATGGTCCGATGTTGTGCAAGGCCGAAAAACGGGAGACAAATTGGAGACAGCCAATCCAGACAAGAGTTGGAACGAATCGGATGCACCCGATTCGAAAGAGGTGGTTGATTCGGATGAGCCGGATCAACTCGAAGCCAGACGGACGAGGAGGCAGCAGAAGTCGACGCCGATACGGAGGAGACGATGGGTTGACAAGCGTTGTACTCACGGAAACAAAGGAGTTGAGGTGGTCCTATGGAGCAAACAAGACGACTAAGGAGGTCGTGGTACGCAGAACTAGAAGGGTCACGGGAAGGGGAACCGGACCAGACCGGACGAGGAGCACGAGCAAGGCAGGAGGATGCCAGAAAAAGTCGAACGAAAGAACCGTCCAGCACAAATACTGACACCATGATCCAACCTCAAGTTGAACTTGAGGGGGAGTGTTGAGCGAGCAAGCTCAACCAGATCCAGATCGGTTGAATAAGCCATAGCTAGATCGGTATCCGGAACCAGGATTCAAATTGGATTGAAACCAGTAGGCCGTTAGAGGCCTATGGATCTAGCCTAGTACGTAGGCATATTTTTGGGAGTGAGTATCAATCGCTCGTATGAGCATTGAAGTACCTGTCAGTCCTTTATGGACTTGTATAGAAGTGCTCTCTGAGCACATTCTATGTACAGAGTGTTATTATGTTGAATTAATTTGTTGCTTTCTGCTTTCTCTGTCTCTCCCTTGCGTAAGGCCTCCATTAAACCTTTCTTCTATATATTCTGTTGTTACTCGGTACAGTCGGTTTGGTCTCATAAGTTTCCGCACGTTTACTTTAACACTTCTTTCATCATGTGAGTTATGTTTTCAAAATTTCATGATTTATACCCCTTGGTTTTAGAAATTCTCGTTTTTTTACCGTCAAGTTTTTGAAATATTATTATGTAACCTTATGAAATTTAGTCATATGTCCTCCTCTTTTCGAAATCCTAATGGATACCTTTGACCTTGTGAAATTCTCCTCTCTGCCCCTCTTCCCTTTCTTATTTCTTTTTCTTCTTTGTCACTTTCTTCTTTCTTTCACCTATATGCTTTCTTCTTCCTCAAGTGCTACGTCTTCCTCCTCCTCTCTCTCTCTTCTTCTTCTTCTTTTTTCTTCTTTTTCTTGTCCTATTTTGCGTAGCCTCATCCGAATGCAATGGACATCGGCTCCAAGATCAACATCGACACTATCACCAACGCCATGATCCATAAGAAGCTCGCTCAGGGACCGATGCTTGGAGATTCCGCCCATCATAGTGCTCAAAAAATATTTCCGCCAGTACTCAGTTTCCGCCAAGGCCTACAAAATCCAGCAGGAACTTGATGTATCCTTCCGAGATGTCACCAAGTTCATGCTAATAGTCATCCGCGTGGACCCGAAATCGTACAGGATGTTGAAGCATAAAGTGGTGGTATCTAGAGGAGCGAACAAAACAGGGAGGAGTCCCCACGAAGCCCGAAGTTGAAACGTCACCGGTTCAACCGAAAAAATGGCCAAGGACTAATAAAGGATGCAATGGCGAAGCCGACCACCGAGACGCCGGTCAAAGGATCAACAACGATCATTCCGGACACAACCAAGGGAACAACACTCACCAGAAAGCTAGAACAAGGCAAAGGATCCCTGATCTCGGGGACGAAGTCCTTGCTTACATAGAGATTTCAACCGTTGCACATGAATTCGCGGCAGTTTTATAGTTCCGCACGTCGTTCGAACTCGTCGAATTCTTGGCGACGTAGCAAGTTGCAGCAGCTAGGCACATGGCCGAAGAGCATACCAAGAGAGAAATGATCCAGTGCGCAATCACTAGACTCATAGAGCCGGAAGAGGAAAACCCCTTAAGCAAAATTGGTAGGAAACAGCACACATACGGCGGGGCGGGCACATGGCAATCGAATTGCCAACCCTGAATATGGCTCTGGTCGAAGTTCACAAGGAATTGGCCCAGGTCTGCCTCGGAGCCAAGGATATGGCTTACAAAAACAACCATGTGAGGAAAACAAAGAAGAAGCACAAGCGACAGCTGCAAGAGTTGCAAGACAAGGTGGCCGAACTACAACTCCAATTACAACATGACACGGTTGCGACTACCGCTCAAGACTCCTCCACAGATGAAGGTTGCACATTGCGGGAAGAGGTCGAAGCACAACAAGCAATAGCGACCAAAGCTAAGACAGCAGTCGCATTGGTAGAATCAAAAATTGAGCAGCTCTGATAGAAGCTTTGACAGTCCTCGGATCGTGAGAAAGGGGTTTGGGCCACGGCTCAGAAAAATGCGAAAGCCCTATAGGTCAAGCTTGACGCATTCATGATCGCGCACAACCAAACCCTCGCAGCACTTGATGAAGAAAGGGAGGCCACCTCACGCGCAGAACAATTGGTTCAGGAACTACAGGAGGCGGAGGAAAAGCAAACAGAGTGGTTTGAGGAGCAGATGATGGCAGAGAACAAATTAGCAGAGGAAATCCAATTTCGATTGAGATGCGAAATGGATCGGATGCAGGAGCAGTATACCAAGGAATTGGACATCCTACATACGAATATGGATCTCATCCACAACCACTACACATTGCAATCCGGACGCGTGGCGAACACAATCAAACAGCTCGAAACCACCATCGAGCACATGCACGCGAAAACCGCAATCTCGGAGGAATGGATCCAAACATTGCTCGCAATACGCAAAGAAAGCGACCTCCAGATGATCATCGAATGGCTACAAAGGAGCTGGGAAGACTAGTCCGCACAAGCTGCCGAACTCCACACCTTCCAAGCGGACCAAGAGAATTGAAGGAAGGAAGGTCACAGCTTTTACAAGCTCGACGAAGACAGTGTGGGCACCGTTCAGCCCAACAAAATGGTATGTACCAAGTTGGACATCGGATATGTAGTCGGAGTCATGATCCGGTATATGAGCAATCTAGGAAGAGAGCATTTGGTTGGAGTAAAGTGGATTGTCCAGTACTTGAGAGTCACCTCAAGCGTGTGTCTCCGATTCGGCTAAGGTAACCCCATGTTAGATGGTTTTACTAACTCGAACATGTCAGTTGATGTGGATACCAGTCAGTCCACGTCCGGGTATGTATGATCCAGTTGTTTTGGAGCCAGAAGATGTGGACAACAAGATAAGGATCTAAGCGGAATATGCAGCCAAATAATAATGTTGAAAATGGTGCTAAAAATAATAATGCTGAAAAAAATGATGAGGATCCTAAGCGGAATATGCAGCCAAATAATAATGGTGAAATTGGTGATGATTTAGACTTACCACCTTATGTACACCCATTACCTAACAATGTGGATCATTGGGTGAGACGTTCTACTCGTATTAGACGAAATGTGATTAGATTTGACCCCTCGCTACACTACATAATGTTGACTGATGAGGGATAACCTCTTACATTTAAAGAGGCAAAGGCATGTGAGCACAACAATAAGTGGGAGGTTCCTATGCAACAAGAGATTAAGGTTTTGCACTCAAATAATACGTGGGACTTGGTTGAATTGCCCAAAGGAAGGAAAGCTTTCAATGTAGGTTTTCATATTTGATATAAGAGGGGTAGGTATGCATTAAATGCAAAATGAGGCATCCCTCTCCCTATAAAAGGAAGGGAAGAGGACTCATTTAGGGGTTGGTCATTTTTGTATTTTTGGGAAGCTTGGATTGGGAGATTTTGGACGTTAAGGTAAACTTTGGTTTGTTGTACTTCTTTTCAAACTCCTCTTCTACTTTTAAAGACTTCAAGAGAAGTTTTGCCTAGCTCACATCGATCGTTGAGGGGAGCATAAAGTGGCGTGCAAACACTTCTCTGACATCTAGGCATTGTTGTTATCGGTGGTAGTCACGATCTCAGTAGTTCTCTAGACTCCCCTTCACTGGAAGCCCAAAGGCTAACATCGTTCTTCTTTTCTAACCTCGTTAATCCTTGTAAAAGCAACTGCTTTCGTGGCAATATTTTGTGAACCCCCTTTTTTTGTTATAAGCAAGAACAATATTCTCTATCTAATGGTATAGATTCAGTCATTCTTGTGTTAAAGTGTTAATCTTGTTTGATTAACAATAATCACATGTTAATTACTCCACCATTTTCTATTCGAGTGTGAGAGCGTGAAGGGTTAAGTGCCAATTAGCAGGCAATTGTGTGCCTCTATGTTCACCTCGGGAAGATTTTCCTACCTCCTTTATTCTCCTCCACCCAATATTCTCCTACTTCGGTTTCCTCTTTTACTCTCATTCTTGATTCACCTCCTTTGATTCACCTTCTAAGCATTCGCCTCAAGCTTTGAGCACCAGTCATATAAAGGGATTGTGGAGTTTACATAGAGATCTAGAAGGCATTCTTAAGAATCACCTCACATGGCCTCTCCAGTCCAAGTCCTTCGTGGACCCACTCGAGTAGCACACACATACATATTTACGCAACACCATACCACCAAAGCAAAGATTGTGGAGAGTTTCAAATGCCTTATGCCAAAATTATCTTTATTTTTTAGGGAATTGTGTCCACACATCAAAGGCAAGAAGGACATTAGAGATGAACTTTGGCCACAAAGGAATGAAGCGGCTCATGGAGGAAGTCGAGAGAAGAAATGTCCAAGTCATCAACAACTTTGCGTCAACCAAAATTCGAGTATCAACGATAGAAATCAAATCCCCAACCTCCCATGTCATAAACAAGGCTCATAGCCAATGCATCTTGACACATCATATGGTCATTCAAAAATGCGTGTACATTTAGAGCAATTTCATCATTCTAGAAATTTCTACATGGAAGAAAAAACTTCTAGCCCATGAAAGCATATTTTCAAAATATTCTTTGCCTACACGCAATTCTTAGGAGCATGTATTAATATGATTGTTCATCTTGATCTCAATCAAGAAGACCAACACCATAAGTATAATTCATTCTTTTTCTCTCAATATCTTGTCTCGTCTCGTACTCCTTGTCTTCTTTCTTCTCTAATCTAACTATCCGTAACAAATTATTCACCTTCCACCTTAAGCCCCATCATGTCTAACTCAATCAATAACCCAAACCATAAGATGGTAGCAATACAATAACTCCAAATAAAAAATGAAACATTTGAGAATCCTTGCAAAAAATTCAAGATTCTACTCCGATGGATCTCAAGGCTATGAAACCCTACATCAACATCAATGGCATTCAACCTACAAATCAAAATTCTTCGTTGACAATTTCTTTGACACCTAATGTTCTAGAGCACCAACAAAATTCGATGGCACGAGGATGCTCTATTGAGGTTTAATCAATCAAACCAAATGTATATCTAATTACAACCCCAATGTTATACTAATGATTTTTGAGGAACTTTCACTATTATCATCACCAAGAAATGTGACAAATACTACCATGTCATAACTATTATTTAATTATGATAGATGATGCCTGTATAGAAGTGGAATGGTGTATTGAGGCCCAATGCATTTTGTAACTACTCATAAAATTGGTTTCTTGATCTGCTTAGAGTACAGATGATCTATTCAAAATGCCTTCATATAAATGATAGGGTAAGTAACCTTCCATCTTGCAATCACCTAAACCTTATGTAATTTTCATCCGTAGATTATCTTGTCCCCAAACAATCAAATATAGACAAAATGTTCAAAATGATCAAACACAAACAATATCTCAAGTGCAAAGTGGACTGAGAGCATGGACAAGAGGATGTTGCAAATACAAGTGGAGGGGAAACAACAATAGTAAGAGATTAGAAATTTACTTAATTACTCATTTAATTAAGTAGATCCATGTAGATAGCTATTACAAAGTTCTTTTACATAAGAGGGGAAAAGTGACAAAGCTTCTAATATACATTACCTTACATGTCATTCATTTCTAGATTAGTTTAAATTAATGCGATGAGTTTAAATCTAAAAATGATCAATTTGATATTTCAAAACCCACTATTTATGTTACAGACCAACTAACTAAGTTGCTTAACCCTCTTGCAAGTACATTCAAGCTTCTACTACTTAAAAAGACTTTGATTCAATTGATTATCACCATCTTGTTAGGATGGATACTAATTTGCTTCTTGTAATTTCCTCACGCAGCTAACAATTGGCAACAGTTTGGTTCAGTCCAAGAGGGCCCAAACCAAACCGTTTAATTTTTTTGAAACGTGGAACTGAACCAAACCGAACCATTAAAAAAAATCAAACCGTTAAGCCATTAATCCGGTAAAACCGGGGTTTTGTGGTTCGGTTTCAATTTTTAGCTTAGGTCAAAGTTTAAAATTTTTAAAATTTAAAATATTTCATTATTTAAATCTTTTAAATTTTAAAGATTTTCCTAAAATGTGAGAATAAAGCATGAAAATGAAAAGATTGTTTAAAAACTTTTTTTTTTTTAATTTCAAAATTTTAAAAAAAATAATAAACCATTAAGCCACAATTTCGCGGTTAGGTTCGGTTCAAACCGAACCATTGCCTATTGTTACACACAACTAGGACTTTTCTTTTATTCTTCTTGTCCAACTAGCTTTAATTCCACAACATGTTCATGTGAGTTGTGTCCAACATTATGTCAACAATGGCACAAGAATTGTACAACAAATTAGACTGGCAATGAACAGCTATATTATCACCTTTCAACGAAGAGAAAGCATACAAGAAAAAATCAAGTCCAAGTTATCAAAGAATATGAAACAGTGTACAATGAATTCATGCTTAAATATAGCTCTCCTAAATAAGAGATGGCGATCTACTATGGCACACTGCTCTTATACACCATTTGGATTGACATGAAACCAGAGCATAAAGTTATCTGTAGAATTAATAAAATTGACACTCTTGTTACCTCTACAATTCCTTATGAACAGGACTCTAATTCCAGATGTGAGGGCATCTCTGATGAGTAGAGAATTACCATTCAATGGCGCACCATTTCCAACATCTCCGTCCTCTGGTACTGTGTCTTGGACAGTCTGAAGAAGATCATGAGTGTCCATTCTGGTTATGTATTAATGCAACCTTTTATTGAGCGGAAAAAGAGAAACATAGTATCCTCACATGTCCAGTAATAAATCAAAAATACAGTAATGCATGTAATCAATCACAATGATGATGGTCGAAATGTGTGATCCTATATGACATATGATGAAGAAACATTATATATGTAGGCTTGTAGCAGTAAGTCTACCTCCATCCTCAAGTCATGGTGGCATGCATGAAATAGGGCACATCACTCTGTATATCAGAAAACGCAACAATTTTCTCCAAGATGCAAGATTTAAAAATGAACTGGTGTCCCGTTCAGAATGACTTACTAGTTATATGTCGGATCTCTGTATTTATTGAAGATTTCATTGATCCCAGATACAATTTCAGCAGAAAGTGGCCTTTCTACTGTATATGCAGACAAATCTTCTTTGAGTTGCTCAATTGTTGTTGCACCAATGATTGAACTTGTAACAAAAGGTTGGTCCCTAACAAAAGCTAAAGCGAGCTGTGCTGGAGTCAAACCATGTCGTTGGGCCAAGTCCATGTACTTCTTTGTCGCCTCCTGTATACATATTTCAGCTTAAGAATTCCCCAATGACCAAAAGACAAGATAATAGGATGGATTTTATATTATGAGAGCTTACAAATGCCAAGGACTTCAAGTACCGGTTCATATAGCCTGGAAAGAGGTTGAGTCTACCATTCTTTGCTGCTTGACTGTCTGGATCACAGTATTTTCCACTAAGTACACCCCCAGCCAGTGGAGAATATGCTAGAAGGCCCACATTGCAATTTTGAGGAATGCACACCTCCACCAAGTTTACTGTTTGAAAATCAACACAATACAGAAAATTTCATATCCATGTATAACTCCGTAGTTGGCAACAGCACATATTCTAAGTAATAATCAAACAAGAAAGTCTACCTTCAAATGGACAGCGTACTAAGAGGCTGTAGCTGTTCTGTATACTGATAATTTTAGGTAATCCCATTGTTTTTGCCAAATGTACAAACTCCATAACACCAAATGATGTTTCATTTGAAACACCAATATAACGAACCTGATGCAATGCCATTAATCTCCACCAAATAATTGAGATCAGTTTTAAGAAATTAAAAAACACTTATTATCAGATTGTACATCTTATGTTAAAGGTTGGAGATCGGGTTTCTACTAGTGTTATAACTCGTATTAGCTGTCAGATTCTTATTTAGGTACAGCTTAGCCAGCATCAATTCTAGCTGTGCTCAAGCGTTTGTAACTACGAAAGGAACCAATCTGCTCATTTACGAGGACTCAATCTTGAACCTATCATCCAAAGGCCAATGGAGTGCAAACTGAATTTGGATAGGAAGCTCAGTGATATATGGTATCACTATAATGGTCGGGAAATTCTCCCTATAATGGTATCACTAAAATGGTATAACTATAATGGTTAGAATTCTGCCATTCACAAGTTTTAGCTAGCATCCAAATGCCTAAATATATAGTTACCTAAGATTTGGTACCGCACCAGCAAATAACACTGAATCTAACTATTCAGTGAACAACAGGTTGACATGGTCTATACTCCATCTAATTTGGTAGAGGGAATCAATAATAAGGTGAGGCAGAAAGGAGCAAAATGAATTAGAAGCACAAATTTGTTAATAAATCAAGAGAAAAGCATTTTGCATAAGAAATTTAAAAGAAGTGAGAAGAGTCTTGGTAGAAGAAGGGAAGAAGGGAGGTCTATTTTTCGTTTAGAGTCATAGAAAGAAAAAAAGGTCTATGTAATTGAGTTTTTAGTTAGGGTCTAAGAAGCTTGTATTGTTCTCCTAATGGTATAATATAACATTCCTTTCGCTTCCTCTTCTCTTCTCTATCTTTTCTCGATCTCACTTCATCATTTACATTCTAGTCTTCCTCACCCATCCCCAAATGGCTAAGAATACCCTCTTATTTATAGGTTTTTGGCTGCGTTATTCTTGCTTTCTTTTCTTTGCCTTTGAAATATCCTCGAGTTTATGTGAGGTGTTTTTATATATCACTATTTCTCCTCTATAATCCCAAATTTTTCATACAAGATATTTTTGGAAAGCTCTCGTTGTTAGCTTTTCTATGAATCTTTTCTTTTGAAATTTGGATATCGAATGAAAACGTTATGATCTTTTTCTCTACCTAAATATTCATATCCACGCCTTTGCTTTTTTTCCTTTCGAAAAACGTCTCTAACTTTATATCCCTTCAAGTTCCTTTCTCCTTTAATATTTGATCCTTTATATCGCACTTTATTCTTAGACATCTTAGCATCCAACGTGTTTGAAATTGTCTTTTCTTACGAACAAAAACTGACTTCACATAGAGCAAACTCTATGTCCTCTCATTCTTAAGTCAATAATGAAAACATACCATAAGGAGAAGATTAGGGACTACCTTTCCTTCTTTAATAAGGTCTTGCATAGCTTGTAACTGTTCTATAAAAGGTACCGCATCTCTCCACTTTGATAAATCATAGAAGTACTCCCCAAACAAAGGAACATAACGATCTGGCCTGCACAAACATAGGACGCAGACATTCATAGTACCTAATTATATATCATACTCAACAATCTCAAATTAACTCCTAAAAAAATAAATGCAAATCCAATGTACAATGGTTGTGTGCAGAGAGGCACAATGCAGACAAAAGGATTCCCTAAGAAAGCTTTTTATCTATCATATATGAGATCAGCTATAAGAAATACAGATATGATATTACCGAAGTATGAACCAGACTACAGGTACAAAGAACTAATAATCATGGAAAATTTCCAAAGATGGAAGAAAGAAATAGATATCATATAACACTTCAATGGCAGGGCCAGCAGCTCAGAAATAGAAGAATTAGAATTAGAATTAGAATTTTTTTTATCATCCATAAAGAGGCCAATTTCAACCTATGGGACCAAAGTATACATGTGTTCTTGATATGTGTCTCCTTCCTAAGAAGGGGTATTCATACATTGAAGCACAAAGTCTCTATGTGTGAATAAAGCATACACATATGAGCTCAACCTTCTAGGTGGTGGTATTCATACATTGAAGCACAAAGTTTCTATGTGTGAATAAAGTATACACATATGAGCTCAACCTTCTAGGTGGTGTCTTAAGTATGGCACTTAAGTTATCACTCCCTCTTAGTATGTCAGCATAGCTTGACTGAATTGCACTATATGTCGAGCATGTGAAGAAAGGTACAGTGCATTTCTATTGTACTAGAAGAAAGGTATATTTCAAAACTGTTGCATTTACACAAACAAGTATTTGACCTGATGAAACAATTACTGTATTTTTGCTTAAGACTTTCACATCCAAGAAAGTAAAAAAAATCGATATCATACACCACTTCAATGTGATGGCAAAGCTAGTGCTAAGAAATACAAAGAAACAGTGCCTTGCTGATGTACTATAAGAAAGTCCAATGGTAGATTTCAAAACTGCTGTATTCACTCAGAAATATTTTTATCCTGATGAAACCATTACAGCATTTTTGCTTAAGATTTTCACTGTTAAGAAAGTATTATACTAATCATATTTGTGTCACAGAGTTTTTTACATTACAAATTGTACTATTTTAGAACTTACATGGTAGCTCTAGGTAAACTTATGCATTTAATCAAACATTACATCCAAGGGAAATTAAAAAGGGTTCAATTTGTAACAAGTTGAAACAATTCATATTATTTAATCTTATATTTCAACCAATGATATTCTTTACAATCCATGTCATTTCTATCCATCATCAAACTTCAGGACTTTTCATTTCACCTCCAAAACCTTCTTTTAGAAACAAATGAAAAGAGTACATAGTTAGGTGCCTTAAATCAGAAATGGGGATTTCCAAAACACAATTCTCCCAATCTATACCCTTGTGGTAAGGACAACGTTATTCCAACTTTTCATTTCACCTCCAAAACCTTCTTTTAGAAACAAATGAAATGAGTACATAGTTAGGTGCCTTAAATCAGAAATGGGGATTTCCAAAACACAATTCTCACAATCTATACCCTTGTGGTAAGGACAACGTTATTCCAACTTTTCATTTCACCTCCAAAACCTTCTTTTAGAAACAAATGAAATGAGTACATAGTTAGGTGCCTTAAATCAGAAATGGGGATTTCCAAAACACAATTCTCACAATCTATACCCTTGTGGTAAGGACAACGATATTCCAGAAAACAATGTCATATTCCACATGAAAACGAATGTTCGGGATTAGTGAATCCTCCGTACTTACATGGGGCAGATGGACTTAATCAACAATACACTTGACACCACGATGGAGTGGATTTGGACCTCCACCCAAGCCAGTTACCTCCCCCTTCAACATCTTACCTTGTGTAAAACCTCCCAGCAACAGAAGAGTTACGATTCCAACATACCATGCAGTGGACTATATGGCTTTGAATTAGGCAATTGTTGATAGGCTGACCACGGCAAGTACTGTTACAAGCACGACCATATAATATCTCGTGGTAAGATTATACCATAGTATTCTATACACGTGGATAAGGTGTGAGGGTTAACCAAGAGTGTAAAGAAGGGAGGATTACTTTTAATCCTAGGGATTGAGACAACCCATTAAGGCCAAGTGTAAACTTACCTAGGGGCATTAGGTCTAGCTATAAATATGAGGGCTAGCTACCCTCATTTGATACATGATCGACTATGTCGAGACTCTACTCTTGTGGTGATCAACTCTTGTAGCAAGCACGCCAGTACCACGTACGACTCGATGCCATGGCGGTGGCATGGGATTCCTTCGGTCGGGGGTGATCAGGTGGATTGGCACCCTTCTTTCTCTCTCCTCTATTTTCTTATCTTATATTTTCTTATCATACGCTTACATTAGGATTAAGCTCCAACAGTTGGTATCCGAGCATTTTTTCTAATGTTTTCTTTGTTGATTTATTTTGTTTTGGATGGTGATCGATCGATATTCGTTCAAGATGATCTAGACAACTTAACAAAGAAACTTCACTACTTCCTTTCTTTCTTTTTTCTATTCTTTCTTCTCCCATTCTAACCATGTTTTAGTCGATATATAATAATTTCAATCATTAAAATATGTTGTAGTGGTAATTGTTTGATTGTATAAAACGTATATATGTATGCGTATGAGGTCAATACCTCAATTGCCATGTATTTGATATACAATTTGTGTCATATGCGTAAGAGGTCAATACCTCGATTGCATATTATGTTCACTTACATATGTTACGTATGTGTATGAGGTCAATACCTCAATTGTTATATATTGGATATGCAATCAATGTCGTACACGTAAAAGGTCGATACCTCGATATCGTATTACATTCACTCTTGTTTTTTATGGATGTCGTGTTTGCTTAGAGGCTATATGCCTCAATTACGTATCTCGTTTACATCATTGATTGGTTTATGTTTGGTTAATGATTCTTTTATATATACAAATGTGATTACATGCATTCGTATGTGATCGTATACATGTCATAGACATATAGTGTATATATTAGTTATTTGTTACAAGATATTACTTGATCGATGGTTGTCTTTTGGAGTAAGGATCTTGGTGGCTGTCCTCACATTTTTGTGAGAATGGTGTAGTCACCATCCTTTTTTAACAAATTTATTTTGTTGTTATCCATGTTATCCCCGTTGGTCACCTCGATTTCGTGATATATAACAAAACAAGATTAGCCACAATCATATTGTGTGTGTAAGGGCTTGATCCACTTCATAAAGGTCAAAACACAGAAGTCTACAAAACCTATTACATAAATACTACACTTGATCTCGCCTTTAAGGAACTCAAGGAGCAAGTGTGCAAGGCTCTTTCGCTTCTTTTACCAGATCCTTCCCTTTTTAGGTTGAAACCAACGCAAGTGATTATGCTATAGTTGTTGTCCTATATCAAGATAGTAAACCAATAGCATTTGAGAGTAAGAAACTTGATTTTGTTCAATGTCGATATACGTGCAATAAAAAGAATTATTTACAATTATCCATGCACTAAAGTCATGGCACCATTATCTTTATAGCAAATCGTTTTGTGGTAACTACAGACCACAAGTCCTTGAAATATTTTTGTGACCAACAAGACCTTAAGGGTCTTAAGGCACAATGGGCAAATCTCATCCAGGACTTAGATTTTCCCATACGATATCATAAAGGTTCCATGAACACTGTCGTTGATGCACTTAGTTAACACACTTAGCTTCACTGAAATAACATTAGATCTAAATGATCACCTTCGAGAAATGTATCCTGATGACAGTTATTTTACAAAATACTGAGCAAGAGTTGAGTTTGGAACAAACACCACCACACCCTTGACGGAATCCTTCCACATTGCTAACCCTTGAAGGTTTGTGTTCCAGATTTGCTTGAGGTCAAAAAGAGAACTCTTTTTTAATGCCATGATGCACCTTCAATAGGGCACCTTAAAATACATCGTACAGTTGTTCTCATCTCCACTCAATTCTATTGCTTAAGATGTGTCCTGACATACATAGCTATGTGACTAAATGTCACCCATGTCAGGTTAACGAAGACAATCGGCTTAAAAGTCGTTGGACTTTTATATCCCTAAGAAATTCCTAACAATAAGTGAGAAAGTATATCCATGGATTTTATTATTAGCCTTCCTCGCACCCAAAAAAGTCATGATACCATCTAGGTTGTGGTTGATAGGCTAACTAAAATGGCCAAATTTATTGTTACTAAAACCACGGTAACCGCTCCTGAATTGGCTTACCAATTTGTTGATGAGTTATTTCGTTTTTATAGGTTACCAATGGATATCGTGAGTGATCGAGGTCCAAACTTTACTAGCAACTTCTGGATGCAAGCCTTTAAGAAGTTAGAAACTACATTGAACATGAGCTCCACAAATCATCCTCAATCAGATGGACAAACATAATGAGTAAATCAAATTATTGAAGACATACTTTGAGCATACGTTGGTGCAAAACCAACAAAATGGGAATGTTATCTCCCAATTTTAGAGTTTGTTTATTACAACTCCAAACATACATCGACGGGATATAGTCCTTTTATGTTGATGTATGATTTTCAACCACGAGCCCCGATTGATGTTAATATATACATCATGATGAGTTGCGAAGTACACAAAACTTTCTTCGGATATACAAGATATGTTGCATATTGCACAAAATAATACAAAAACAGCTCAAGATAGAGCACGTTTTTATGCCAACCATTATAGGCAACCTCGGGTATTCAATTCAAGATAGAAGGTAATTCTACATGTGTCTCACAATTCTAAAACATTGTCTATAGGTAAGTGTGTTAAGTTAGCACCATGGTTTTGTGGACCTTTCATAGTTCTCAAACGCATTGGTTCATCAACCTATTGTCTCACTCGTCCTGATAGTGTCAAAATCCATGTAGTTTTTCATGTAAGTTGTCTAAAAGAACTGCTTGGTTCTGATGACAATACAATCACAACTAAAACTCTAGTTACTCCTAAAGCTTTGGCTTCTAAACCACATGTACCAAAGAGAACTCTCGATAACAAAATTTACGTTCTAAAATAATTCAAGAAATTAAAATTAAGTCTATAAGAGATGCTACATGGGAACAAAAAAATACTCTTAAAACTAACTTCCCTAACTTTCCATTGCAAGAGTGCAATGTTTTAAAGAGTATGTTACAAGCATGACCATATAATATCCCGTGGTACGATTGTACCGAAGTATTCTATACACGTGAATAAAGAGTGAGGGTTAACTGAGAGAGTGTAAAGAAAGGAGGATAACTTTTAATCCTAGGGATTGAGACAACCCATTAAGGCCAAGTGTGAACTTGCCTGGGGGCCTTAGGTCTAACTATAAATATGAGGGCTAGCTACCCTCATTTGATACACGATCGACTACATCAAGACTCTGCTCTTGTGGCAATCAACTCTTATAGCAAGCGCACCAGTACCAAGTACGACTCAATGTCACGACGATGGTATGGGACGTCGATCACGGCTCGAGTCCATCTCGATCCCTTCGCTCGGGGGTGATCGGGTGGATCGACACCCATCTTTCTCTCCCTTCTCTATTTTCTTGTCTTATATTTCCTCATCATACGCTTACATTAAGATTAAGCTCTAACAAGTACAATGTGGCATTTCTGTCTCCAATCTTAAAAACCTCTGTCAGTACACAACATGCTTGCCAAGACAATGACCACAATGCACCAGGTCAAAGCAAAAGGCCCCATCACCAAGACATTATCAATTGGCAATGGTGTACGCACTCTACCATATCACCCTGCACCAGCGCAGTATCAACAATGTGTCAGCCGCTTGAAAGTATCCACTGCCACAGCAACTTCTGGTGGCTACATATTCACATAAGACGTTCCCATTAACATGTGGTGCATCAAGCTTACAAGCATTGTAGCCTTTACAAGGAGCATCAGCGATGTCCTAGTCTGACACCCGCTATTTCAGCAGCTCTTAAAGGAGTGATGAAGTGATCTAATGTAGGCCGAGATGGGAGCAATCCCAAGAACAAGAGAGATTTGGTGAGATTTTTAGTCTCCATGATTGCTTGCATGGTATGGAGCATTGCATCAATGCCTTGTGATATAATTTAGGCAGCGATGGGAGCAGCCCAATGCCCAAGGAACTATTCCAATCAGTTATATTTGATAGCTTCCAAAGCAAAGATACTTAAATTGGTAATTAATATCATCAAAAGTGGCAGAGCAAGGAGATATTCGTTGTAGATATGATGAAATCAAGAATGATTGAATCTACCCTTGTTCCAATATAGCTTGGATCGTTCATGCTTGGACATAACCAAAGTGGAAATTAATAGTGACCCAAATTGATATCATTATATTAGATCATGAAAGAATGTAGATTAGCCCCACAACACTTCTAGATAGGAAGATGGCCCATTTATAAGGCTTGCTTTCACACACATAGCACAATGGAATTGTCATTATGGCTTCTTATTGGGAAACACATCTCTCATTCACATTGCAATGTGATTGGACAAATCATGATCTTCTCACATTACTTAGAGATAGATTGCAAATATGTGCACGTATCTATATGTAGGAAGGGATCTACCAATTGTGACATCAGGATGTTGAATCATAGGAACACAATCATTGTACTATTTTTTATCAAATAAGCGGGAGATACCACTGCCTCTTCGAGCACGGAATGAAATATGAAAACAGATGATGCCTAGGATTGTTCTTGTTAAAAGTCAAGAGACATGGAGAGCAATTGTTCAAGGACCAACAATACAACCACAACAGCTCATCAGCAAAGAGTTATCATAACTTTCTTTAGCTCCATTCCTCATCAAACAAGTTAATCAATGGTCATACAAGTAGAGTCTTGACCACAACATCCAAAGGGGGTTATGATAGATTGGGCAATAGAAATTTGTCATGCACATAGGTCATGACCAAAAGGACCACGAAACCATCACCTTCTTTATCGACAAACAAAGGTAAATATCACTCAACACCAAACATTTTTCCCTTTCTTCGAATACTTCTCCATATTGAATCAGCTCATGTTAGAGGTCTTTCAAAAACAGAAGTTTCAGCCCATCTAAACTGGAAATGTTAACATGTTTAGCGAATGTCTAATGTCATTATTTGGTATCTTAGGCAGTTTTACACTTTTAGCTATATTTATTTTGGATTGTTATATAATCTCTCATTCAATCTCATATGCCATTTGAGCCTCTTAAAAGAGGAGATTTTATAGCTAGCTTTCACATTATTTTGTATATTCTTTGTTATTATAAACAAGAATAGATCCCTAATACAACATATGAAAGCTCAAGATTTCCTCCCAACTAACAATCCCCAATTCCAAGACCTATTAGCTAGACTGGAGGAGTAAATGTATACCATAAAACATTTAGCATAAATCTATCAATTACCTTGGGTTAGAGATATGCACATAAAATTATTCTTTGATTGCTAGTTTGAAGAGTTCTTCCCAAGCATACAAAATAAGAAATTCATTCAATCAACAAATCAAAGGTCTAAACAAAATATACCAATGAATTTGAAGTAGATCAATATAATCAGTGCCCAAGCGCTTTAAGCTTCTTTCCACGCTCTCCTTGATATTGGCAGCATTCACACGTATACCATTAGGATTAGCACGCAAACTAGTTTCACGCGTAGAATAGCCTGAAACTTTTGTTGCAACTATCACCTAAAACCTCCACAGGTCAGTAGTTAAATAAGTTACTCTTTCTAAAACATTGAAATGAATTAGCTTGTTAAACAACATTGTGAGGCGGAAAAGTGTAGATTCTTAAACAATAGGTCATGCATTAAGAGTAAAAATCCACAGCTTTGATAGCATATATAAGTATTCCCATTTGAAACCTGAGTTTAATTGAAATATTGTAGCCTAAACTGTATCTTCTATTACTTCAAGTTCGAGACACTTAAACTTAAACAGACCTTATCTCTTTGTCTTGTTTTCAGCCATGGATTGATAATTCTATCAGTATTGCCTTCCGTCTCCTTATTGGGTGGCACAGGATACTGGAGCAAAAAACTGGCACAATCGTCAATATGACCCAACAGTATTGAAATCGGAATAGAACACTTAAACAAAACAGTCCTTCACTGCTATGTTCACAATATCAAAGAACCAAATTTTCCTGGCACAAAAGAACATTAATATTTACTTCTGCAAGTTTCTAAAATCAATTGATTACATTATCAGAAGGTATCTGGCATAGACCAATATGCCTAAAAATATCATTGCTGATGACCAAATTTCCACAAAAATGGAAAAAATGGGAACTATAAGGCCAACTTGAGAAATAGAATAGGCATATAGAAATATATCTAAATTACCACATTGAACTACGAACACAAACTCAAACATCAAAAGGAACATGAGAAATTTTGGATCTACATCATAATATGCTACCTATCCAACCCATAAACCTAGTCTATTCAAAAGATATATTCAAATCAATGTTGTGTATAGCCTTTTGAGACTACTGTCTTTTATAGTTTAAGATAGGAAATTCTACAAAAAATAAGAATAACAAAATAAATTCCACATCTTCTGCAATTTACCATTTCAGCTGTGTCGAGGATGTTGATGCCATGATCAAAAGCATAGCATAGCTGTTCATGAGCCTCTTTTTCTGTATTTTGTTTACCCCAAGTCATCTGAAATCAAAAAACAAGAATGAGAATGTGCATATGCATGTGATCTCTGACAGAATAGACGTTCATTCATTTTATACGAATGCATCAGGAACATACATAAATAAGTAAAAAATGCAGTTAAAAGGACATCAAAAAGTCCCTTCCAAAGGACAGCAGAGACGTTTCCACTTTCGATATTCATGCCAAATCTTTTAAAATTAGGAAACCAAACTTTAAATCATTTATTACTCATCATTATTATGTTTTTTCATTAGAATGAGAAAATCAATAGAAGTCTGAACACTATATGTCCATATATGCATTCATATGTACATCCACATGTATAAAATGTATGTTTTGATTGTATGTGATGTCCTTAATAGCATACATACACACATCCCGTAAATACATTGCATTACTGGTGGTAAACCTTGGTGTGAGAGATAACCCTAGAAGAAAAGGTTGTAGGTCACTATCTCGATCTGCAGACTAGAAAGATTCAACGAAGAGAGTATATACATGCTCCTTAAAATCTTTGAGACATGGTAAGAATGTAGAGATCGGCCAAGTGAATGCTTAAAAGCTTGATATGTGTTGATAATAGGTTGACCATAACGGTGTTGGTTATGTATGAGATATCGCATATTCTCCAAAGGATTCAGCGCTGGAGTTATGAGATGGAAACCGTATTCAGAGCATTATAGTAGAATACTTGCCATACAATACGCATTGGAGACATACGATTCAGAGATAATGTGTGATCTGCTGTTATAAGATGGATGATTGTGAACACATTCAGAGAACCAAAGTAAAGTTTCATCATAGTGTCCACATACACGTACAGGCATATATAAGTACAACCACAGTACAGTTTCATCATCGTATCCACAAGAATATATATATATTCAGAATACAGGCAAAGATGCCTTGTTGCACAAAAGAAATGAAAGGAATCCCGTAAGGCAGCTACAATGTCATATACCGATCCCAATATCCTTCCTCTGATTATGATCAACCTATCCACCCAGACATGCATCCACATAGTAACACATTCGTACAGTTCTCCATACATACGTACATACATACATAAATCAACCATCCATAAATATACTCGCGCAGTCATCCATCCATACATGCGTACCCATACATGTACACGGATCCATCCATCCATACATACATACATACCAATACATGTCCACAGGTCTACACATGCATGCATGCATATGACACACATATAAGCACATATACATATACCAGTACGTGCATACATACATGCACATACACAAACAAATCCACATATACCATATGTACATACCATACAGCCATACCGTACATACAAGAGTCAAGAACAAGACACACACACATAGTCATCTATCCATACACCCCATACATACCTAACTACACATACACACATGTAAATATAATTACATAATCATAGACATCATATCTATACATACATACCTACCTATACAAACACAAGGATGAAAAGAAACACATACGGACACAGAGATATGTACTTACTATACGAAAAAGAAACATAGTATGAGGAAGACAACATACCGTGCCAAGAGTGATCTCGCTAATCAAGAGGTCAGAGTCTCCAAGGCGATTGTATTTTAGAGCAGTATGACGAGGAGGTGCAGAAGTCATTGCCCTGACGATAGTTTTTGAAGTAGAGGAGGAGGAACAGAGACGAGAGGAACGGCGAGGAAGAGGAGAGGATGCAATGCGCCATGGGCACACAGAAGAAACCATGGTGGTGATGGATGAAGAATATGCACCTCTCTCTCTCTCTCTCTCTCTCTCTCTCTCTCTCTCTCTCTCTCTCTCTGTGTCGCCGCTATAAGTAAGTAAGAAGCGAAGTTGTATGTATGTATGTATGTATCACGAAAATATTTTGGTCCACACCCTCGTCGCAAGTTCGATTTTTAGATTTGATCCGTAAGTTTTTCTTTTGTTGTTTTTCATATACATACAGAAGTGGTTTGTTTAATGTTAATAGGAAAAGTTTGTTTTCTTATGCAAAAATGTTCACTAGTTAACATCGTTAAGGACGAACATAATTGTGGGGAAAACAAACCACCACAAACACGCCAAATGATCACCTAAGACCGATTATGGTACCAACATTTCAAACTTTTGGTGGACAGACTCTCCTACCACAAAATTAGAGCTAATGACCAAGTGTTAAAAGTCTATTACTTATCAATTGACCAAATTGAAGTAAAATAAAGGTGAATAGATTGGACAGAAGAACTCATTCCCGACCATCCCCGAGCTATGATCAAGACATAGACAACTTACCACCAACGTCCCATACTGACAGATATTAGGATGACAAATACCTTGGAAGAGATAAAACGATTGTCGCATCGAAAACCTAGCCCACACCACTGGTATCTTAAGACAATGGTCTTCCGATATAATGTGTTTTATGAGGTAGTTAGGCCTCTTATTTATACCACTTCCTAGGCCTCTCGATTGAATTTGCTTTTCTAAAAGACTCTCCATTCATTTGTTGTCAAGATCAGGATATTGCGTGCTCCTATCATTCCTCTATCCAATCACATTAGCTCCTTTCCAACATTAGTGAACATATCCTTCACTTATGCTTTGTAAATATTAGTGATCCACCCTCGCCTACATTATGTGTACATAACATACTCCCATGCTTCAAAAGATTGCAAGCGAGGAAACTGTGCCTTGAGAGTATTCTCTCATTTACAGGTGGCATCGTTAATAGGTTTATCCATCCATTTGGTCTTGAATTGGTGAATTTGTTAGAACATAAAAGTTTAGTTCTAGAATCAGGAATTCGTTTTGGAACATAAAGTTTGTAAAGACAAATCCTCTAATGTTACAAGATCCTTTGTTGTGATGGTGTTATCACCAAAGCCTAAAAATAGTTTTAGGCGACTAACATGAAAGTGCCATGGACACGATGGAATTAGGGGATTGAACCCATGACCTCTTGGTCTTATTGGGCAACCTTACCAATTGAGCTACATCCATCTATATACTATCATATTGTATAACATTCAACTTATTACATTGTAGATTAATCACTAGAACTTTCAAGAAACTTCTAGTGAATGCATCTTCATGCACTCTCTAGAAGTTTCCATGCACTCTCTAGATGTTTCCTAACTTACATGCATATCTCCACATTCTTGTATAAATACTCAGGTGCACCTTGATTACAATAAAGGTGAACAACACCAGTTACAGAAGCATAATCCAGTTATTGCCCTCTTGTCTATTTCTTCTCTCTTTCTTGCTCTCTTGTCTATGCTCTCTCTCTCTCTCTTGTCTATGCTCTCTCTCTCTCTCTCTCTCTCTCTCTATTAGTATTTAGCCTCGTCTACTTGTCCGTGAAAATTTGTTCACCTTCCTCTTCTTGTTACCATGTCCGACTCAGTCAACAACTTAAACCAAGTAATGACAGTCTTGGAACAACTTCAACTAGAAAATGAAAGCCTTCGTCAATCATTACGAGAGCTTCAAAATGGCACATCCTACAACCCCCCACTCGTCGAGCCTCACCCTCTGTTAGCACCTAGCCCAACCCCTTCCTCTTCCCATTCATATGTCCTTGAACCTAGTGTCAGCCTACCAGAAAAATTCAATGGCTCAAAGGGCGCATCTTCGCGGCTTCATCAATCAATTTCAACTTATCATTCACTTACAACCCCAACATTATGCTAGTGATTTCTCTTGGGTCAGCCTCGTTGGCACCCTTGTATCTGGGCTAGCACAAGCGTGGTTTGCATGCACCATTGATCGAGACCTCATCCCCACTCTTAGACAACTTTCCTACCTTCCTTGCGGAGCTTAAAGCCACATTCAGAGAAACAGGCCGACGATGAACAACATTCACGAAGCTCTATTCCTTACAACAAGGCTCTCGTCCAACTTCTGTCTATGCTTCAGAGTTTTGTCAGATTGCGTGCGATGTCAATTGGGATGACCAAGCCTTATGCGACCAGTTTCATCGAGGCCTCCGAAACGATGTTAAGACTCTTCTCTTAAACTTTTCGGAGCCCAAATTGTTGTCCCAGGTAATCTCCCAAGCTATTCAATGTGATAATCGTCTTTTTGAGCTTCGATAGGAGGAACGGGGGACTTGAGGCTTCCCATCTTCCTCCCGCAATCCTCCACTCACAAGGCCATATATATTAGTTTCGCCAAGCACATCACAGTTGCCATCCTCCAATGATACTCATACCCCGATGGAGGTCGACCCCCATACCCCAATGGAGATCAATCATGCTCGATTCCAACCATTAACCGATGCCCAACGACAACATCGACGTGACAATGGCCTCTGCTTCTATTGTGGTACCTGCCATGTCATCCGCCACTACCCGGTGCGCAACCCTCATCTTCAATCCACCGTGCACGTCTTGCAGAGGTTTCTCGACAATAGGAAAACGACCAAGTCTGGTTGCAATAGGAGCCATGCTGCTGGACACTTTCCATTACCCTACTTCTCCATGCTCCTACAACTCAGCCACGCCAGCAAAATGTTTTACTTTGCAAGTAAGTCTTTGTTTTGGGTCTACTTCAATACAATCCCATGCCTTGCTCGATACTAGTGCATCTACTTGTTTCATCGATACCACGTTCGTCCGAGCACATAAAATCCCCATCATCCGCACAACACAACCCATATCTGTTGAAGCTATCGACATATGGGTTCTCTCTTCGGGGCGGTTATTGAAGTCACTGTTCCGTTGGTACTTCAAGTCGGGTTCCACCAGGAGGTATTAACATTCTACCTCATTGCAACCCCTTGACATCTGATTGTTTTAGGGCTCTCCTAGTTGGAAACACACAA
Source organism: Azolla caroliniana (assembly GCF_043228905.1). Lineage (NCBI taxonomy): Eukaryota > Viridiplantae > Streptophyta > Polypodiopsida > Salviniales > Salviniaceae > Azolla > Azolla caroliniana. Next base: position 13,158,263 of record NW_028230442.1, read on the forward strand.
TCCGATGGTGGATTGGTGTAGCCACTCCATCACTTTTCCACAAACATCAGCGCGGTCACAACTGTTGTAGACAAGGCCGTGTCGCGGAAGATCAAGTAGCATTCGATTGGGGTTGAGTACCTGCGTATGACAGTTTCCAAGATCGTGCACAGAGAGAGAGAGAGAGAGGAGGCACAAAAGAACTCTTTCTATTCAATAGAAAACAATAATACAACCCACCTTACAAAAAGGTTACTAGGTCACTTTATATAGTGACCGACTTAGGGCAACTACCATTTATGCTAATTACACAAATGGCCCAAACTTGAGCTATACAAAGGGATAGTGTGAATACGTCCATTATACACTTGTATTCGACACTCCCCCGTAATGGGCGTATACATGGGTTATCTAAGATTACAGGTATAAACCTAGGTTCTCGGACATATCAGTTTTTGTTCGAGTCGGCAGGGTCCGAAGGCAGAAGACCGAACTGGTCGGGTCGGAAGAGTTGAAGCCGATCATTAAGGAACTGATGTCGGTTGTCCGAAACCATCCTGTGCTGTGTCCGGCTCTAACCGGACTGGTTTGTCGTTACGCCCATCTGATGCCGAAGGGACCGAAAGCGGTCTGCCGAAAGACACTTGGTCATTCCATCTGCGACATTGTCAGTTGTGGATATTTTCTCTAGACCGATTTTCCCTGAAATGACGCAGTCCCGAACGAAGTGATATCGAACATCGATATGTTTGGAGGCGTTGTGGTGAACCGGATTTTTCGACAAGGCAACAACACCTTGACTGTCGCTATAGACAACTGGGGCCGAGTCATGGTCGACTTGTCGAAACGTGTGCGCCAGCCGGCCGAGCCACAAAGCTTCTTTTGCAGCGTCGGACGCAGCTACATATTCTGCTTCGGTCATTGAGGTCGCTGTGCACTCCTGAAGTTTCGACTTCCACGAAATTGCTCCATTGCCGAATTTGAAGCAGTATCCAGTTGTTGATTTCCGACTGTCTATACAGCCGGCGAAGTCCGAGTCGGTGTAACCGACTACGCCTGAGGTTGAGTTCGGACCGAAAAGAATGTCGTGGTCTTTTGTGCCAACCAGATATTTGAACACATGCTTGACTGCGTTCCAATGCGATCGGCCAGGATTGTGCATAAATCTGCTAACGACTCCTACGGCATGAGAGATATCAGGCCATGTCGCGACCATCAGGTACATAAGGGAGCCGACTGCCGGTGCATACGATACCGACTTCATATCTTCCCCCTCCGGACCGGATGTCGGGCAGTCTCGGTGAGAGAGCCGAAGATTCATGGGGAGCGGGGTTGAAGCAGATTTGGCTGATTGCATGTTGAAGTGTTCCAAGACACGTCCGATATAGTCGGTCTGAGACAAAAAAAGATGTCGTTTATCGCGATGCCGACTAATCTTCATGCCAAGTATGTGTCGTGCCGGACCGAGGTCCTTCATGGCAAACTTCAACCGCAATTGCCGAATGAGATCGGCAAGTTCGCCCGCGTGGCGTCCACAAATTAGCATGTCGTCCACGTAAATGATGAGGAAGATGGGTGATCCATCGTGAGCTGTGTTGGTAAAAAGACAATGGTCCTCATCGCTTTTTGAGAAGCCGATCGATTGGATGAAGTCGTCGAACTTCTTGTACCATTGTCGCGGTGCCTGTTTGAGGCCGTATAGACTCTTCCTGAGTCGGCAGACTAGATGTTCTTGGCCAGTTGCCACGAAGCCTTTTGGCTGCTCCATATAAATTTCCTCTTCAAGATCACCATGGAGGAAGGCTGTTTTGACATCTAGCTGAATCAGCTCCAAGTTGTCGGTTGCCACTACGCCGAGTAGAAAACGAAGGGTTGTCATCTTCACCACTGGTGAAAAAATCTCGTCGAAGTCGACGCCATATTCTTGTCGGAAGCCCTTCGCAACTAATCTGGCCTTGTACTTTGGGGTGGTCGAATCAGACGTCTCTTTTAGTCGATAAACCCACTTGCAAGGAAGAGCACGTCGATTCTTAGGTAATTCGACCAGATCCCAAGTCTTGTTTGCCCGAATGGAGTGCATTTCCGACTCCATCGCCAGATGCCAGGTGGCTGAATCGACAGATGTCGATGCTTCTTCGTAAGACGTCGGTTCGCCGGCGTCGGTGAAGAAAATTCCAGGAGAATACCTCTCCGGAGGTTGCGACAGTCTCTCGGATCGTCAAGGTATGATTGGACTGGTCGCATCGGGTATCGAGGTCGGATGGTCCGAAAGCGAATTATTCTGCTGTGCCGAGTCGGAGTTGTCCGAGTCGGTAGTGCAAGGTTCAGCTACCCGTGAAGCTGACCGTGTGTTAAGAGCGGGGCCTTCTTGAAGGGTCGGCACATCGGAAAATGTTACCCTTCGGACTTCGATCGGTGTTTTGACTGATGGATTCATAGCCGACTCGTTGAACACAACGTCCGAACTTCGAACGATTTGTCTGCGTTCGGGGTCCCAGAGTCGGTATCCCATTTCGCCGTCTGATCCATATCCAAGGAAAATGCATTTCCTGGACTGAGGTGCAAGTTTTCGGCGATCATCTTTCGGAATGAGGGCGTACGCCTCGCATCCGAAAATCCTCAGCTTGTCGTAATTCGGCTTACTGCCGATCCATAATTCCTGAGGAATTTGAAGTCCTAGAGGTCTGCTTGGCGACATATTGATTATGTGTACTGCCGTGAGTAGAGCCTCTGCCCAGAAGCCATCCGACAGTCCGGAGTGTTGGAGCATGGAAACTATCCGTTCTTGGATTGTCCGATTCATGCGTTCTGCAATCCCGTTTTGCTCCGGACTGTGTGGTGCCGTAAATTCACGTCGGATGCCGCGTTGTCGGCAGAATTTGACGAATTCTTCTGATTTGAACTCTCCCCCATTGTCTGTCCGAACGCATTTCAGTTTTCGGTCAGTTTGATTTTCCACCATAGCGAGCCAATCGGAGAAGATCGAGAAGACACGATCTTTGGTGCGAATTGGATAAGCCCACACCTTTCGAGTCGAATCGTCAATAAAACTGACGAAGTAAGAGGCACCGCCGAGAGACTGATGCGGCATTGGGCCACAGACGTCCGAGTGGACTAAATCGAGAGGTCTCGTTTCTCTTGGTGCTGATGTCGGGTGTGATGCGGCTGCCTGTTTGCCATACTGACAATGTTCGCAGAATTGATGGTCCGAGAAGGAGAGTTTAGGGATGTATCCGGTCTAGATAGGTGCGTAATGCCGGCCTTGCTGAGGTGTCCTAATCTTCTGTGCCATAGTGATGACACAGGAATATCCACCAAAAACAGGTTACCCTCTCTGAGCGTAACATGTAACGGATACAGTGAGTGTATCTTGGGTCCTCTAGCAAGCAGGAGGTTCCCCCTGTGGAGTGTCCACCCTCCCGAAGAAAAACCGGCACGAATGCCGTCTTCATCTAGTTGTCCGACTGAGATCAATGGCCTTGAGAGCTCGGGTACATGTCGGACATTGTGAAGTACAAGTGTAGAGCCACCTGCAAGGTTGAGCTCTACTGTGCCGATTCCAATGATGTCACAGTGTTGCGAGTTGCCGACTCGAACTGAGTCGGAGTGACGGATCGTATATTGCCGAAATTGGGATCGATGAGGGGTCACGTGAAATGACGCGCCCGAATCTAAGAGCCATGTGCTCGATTCTTCAGTCGTGAGCAGAACTTCTGATCCGACTGGATTTTCGATTGATAGTATATTCGGGTCATTTGGTAGCACATCAGCTGAGAAGCTGACGTAATTGATCTCCTCATGTCGGCCACTCTTCTTGTCTGATTTCTGAGACTTGTCGTTCTTGTTCTTGAGTGCGCGACAGTCGGCTTTGATGTGTCCGGGTTTCTTGCAATAGTTGCAGATCCGATTATCCCGTGACTGGCTCCGTCTTCGCTGATTGTTCGGCTGCCGTGAGGAATCTCTTCCTCGTATGTTCGATCGGTCTGTCGAACCTTGTACTACATAAGCGTCGTCTGTTGAGTCTTTGGCGAAAGACTTTCTCCGAGCTGCTTCGGTCAGGATTGCGCTTGTGACTTCGGAGTATTTAACAGCCGTGGTTGACGCGTTGCACACGGTTGTGACGAAAGTTTCCCATGATGAGGGAAGGCTGCTCATGAGTATCATTGCTCTGAGTTCATCCTCGATTGCCGTCCCCTGAGATGAGATTTGGGAGCTTATGCTTTCGTACTCATTGAGATGTGCTTGAACCGAATCTGATTCTTTCATCCGTAAGTTGTAGAGACGCCGGATCAGAAACATCTTCGTTGCAGCGACCTTCTTTTCGTAGGTGTCCGACAGTGTTTTCCACAGTTCGAATGCTGTCGTACACGATTGCACCGTAAAGTATACCGATTTCGATAGGTGCATCCGAATCGTGGCGCGGACGATTCTGTCCAGCTTCTGCCACTCAATTGGTTTGTATCCTTCTGGAGGTTCTTCATTTTCGATGGGATCGATTTGCCCCTTGACTATGAGATAGTCCTGCATTTGCTCCTTCCAGAAGTTGAAGTTCGATCCATCGAACTTTCGTAGACTCATTTCTGACGAGCCGGATGTTGATGCCATCAAATTTGGTTTCGGTTGACGAAGCTCGGTTCGGAGTTGACTACGAACCTTGTTGGAGTGCAGCCGGTTGGCTCACCCGATATCGTTCTAGTCGGATTTGAACCCGAGTCGGTTCGGCTTCGGATATATGTATTGTTGAACTTGCTCGAATTGACTCCGGTAACTTGAGGGACAGAACCGACTGGTCTTCCCGAATGTTGCCGAGTCGGAGTGAGCCCGGTTCGCTTCCGAATATATATGCCAAATACCGATTATTGAAACCGATTGTCTGGACCGATTCTGCTTCGGGTGACTGCAGCGACGAGAGAGACGGATCCAACTGATCCTCCTGAATGTCGATCAGCCGGATGAAGCACGAATTGGGGTTGTTGTCTTGAGACCGATCTGCACCGAGTGGTTACAATGAGCAACGAGCAGCGTTTGATGACCTCTTCGGATGCCGTTTAACCGAGTGGAGCACGATCGTGTCAATGTTGCACAAGGGGATTTCACCTCGAGCGGTTACGATCACAAGGAGCAGAGTACAACCGGCTGGCTTACTCCAAGCGAAGATGATCTAACGCGATGAGATGCAAGCCTCATTTTTGTTCTTCTTCTCTCTTTCTTCGAATGACGACTAGGATGAAGCGAAAGGCCGAATACTGTGCAGGCTGTGACGACGGCCGACAGCGGGTTGAGGAACCTCGCTCTGATACCAAATGTTGTAGACAAGGCCGTGTCGCGGAAGATCAAGTAGCATTCGATTGGGGTTGAGTACCTGCGTATGACAGTTTCCAAGATCGTGCACAGAGAGAGAGAGAGAGAGAGAGGAGGCACAAAAGAACTCTTTCTATTCAATAGAAAACAATAATACAACCCACCTTACAAAAAGGTTACTAGGTCACTTTATATAGTGACCGACTTAGGGCAACTACCATTTATGCTAATTACACAAATGGCCCAAACTTGAGCTATACAAAGGGATAGTGTGAATACGTCCATTATACACTTGTATTCGACAACAACTCCCCACCCCGTTACTTGTGTGGGGGTTGCTTTCAGCTTGGGTGCACATTCTTCTGATGTCAATTCAATCTACAACACTGTTGATTCCATTGTGGTTGATTCTAGCTTGGTCGCTTCTGTGCCTTTTGTGTCACAAGACGTCTCTGTTCCTGTCACCAATTTTCCCGCAAGATATAACGACTTTTTGGATGTGTTCGAAAAGCGAAATGTAGACCGGTTATCGACACATTGCCCCTATGATTGCCCAATCGAACTCCAAGATGGCGCACATCCACCATTTGGGCCCATCTATGGGCTATCTAAACCCAAACTTGAGGCTCTTAGCACATATCTGGATGAAAACCTCGCAAAAGGCTTCATTCAACCCTCCAAATCACCGGCTGGAGCCCCAATCTTATTTGTCAAGAAGAAGGACGGCTCATTAGGACTATATGTGGATTATGGAGGTCTCAACAAAATTACGATACGTAATTGTTATCCCTTGACTTTAATTCCAACACTCCTTGACTGACTTCAAACCGGGCATATCTTCTCCAAAATCAACCTTCAGGGAGCCTACAATATGGTGCGTATCAAGCCTAGAGACGAGTAGAAAACAACCTTTCGGACACGCTATGGACATTTCGAGCACAAGGTGACGTCTTTTGGTCTCACCAACGCCCCGCAGTCTTCCAACATATGATGAACAATATATTTCGGGAGTATCTCAATCACATTGTGGTGTTCTACCTTGACGACATTCTAGTTTTTTCTTCCAACATAGAGGAGCACACACAACACATCCGCCTGGTTCTATCCAAACTTTGGGAACATGGGCTTTACGCCAAAAGTGAGAAATGTGAATTCGATCATACCTCTATCGAATTCCTACGCTATGTTGTCGCGAAGATTCGCGCATGCGTGTGCTACTCGAGCGACCACCGGGGTCTTGGACTAGGGAGGACGTTCGTAGAATTATCGAAGAGATGACGATCAATGTAAGATTGGATGAAATTTTTTCACTTGAGAAGAAGAAAGATTGTACACTTGAGAAGTAGAAAAATATGAAGAAGATAAAGACGAATATAATTATATTGATGATAGTGGTGTTGGTGATATCACATATTGAGCCCCCCCTTACACAAGCCCAACAAGAGGCTTTTATAGGTCTCTCCATGCTTGTGACATGCACAAAACCATGGGCTAAAACCATGGTTTTGTGCACACGGTTTTGCTTATGTCATGCACAAAACCATGGGCTTAAAACCATGGTTGTGCACACGGTTTTGTATATTTGTTTCCTATGGAAAACTGAATATGACAGGAAATATACAAAATTTAAAGCACTTAGTAGTAGCTTTAGTGGTAAGCTAATTGCACCCTATCTTGGAGGTGCAAGGTTCAAATCTTACTTGCACCTCTCTATAAGCACTCAATGCAATTAGGCCCTATGATTATTTATTATTGATTTATTTGCATTTTTAGAAGTATTTGTGTAATGTGCATGTATCCTCAATTTTTTACTTTTTCTTGCATTAAACACGCCACATCACGACATCCACCCCACCAAACCGCACATCCTCCGGCATGTGCCAAGAAGGAAAAGAGTGATGTGGTGGGGCCAAAGGTTGTCAACCTTTGATTTGCTCCTTTCTTGTGCCTTGCCCACACTGTCTTTCTCCCTCCATTTTGAGCTCGTCCATTCCTTCCAGCCGAACCATTGTCACCATCCGATCCACCATATTATTCGCTTGCACTTCGCAATGCTATGACCGATTGTCATGGCCCCCTTCGCCCCTCTTGAGCATAACCTTTCACAATTTGTGTATGTGCCACCTTCATCCCGTCTGTCTCCGTGGTCAAGAAACTTTGATCCTTCATTCTTTCTCGTCCCCTGCTTGCCTTCACAAGACCTCATTCGAATGTCGATGTTGACTACCCATTGTAGTCCCTTCAAGCACATGCTCATCTTGGGGTCTCTAAGAGACCATATTGCATGCCTCTCTTTCTTCCATTCGTTGTGGTAAACTCTTGCGTTTGAGTTGACCATCATACCTTTGAACTTCATGCTAGTTTCCTCCCTTATGTTAGAAGACATGATCACTTCCTGAGGTACACCTTTCAAATCCTCTTGGCTTGTTTTGCTGTCATTGTCCATTATCACACTTTCTTTGGCCTCTTTGTTGTGCACATCCACTTTCGTCGTTGTGCTTTGTTTGGTGTCTTCATCACACACACCGGCTTCATCCTTCGCTTCCTCGTAGCCACCTTCCATCTCTTTGGTCTCATGTTGGCTCTCGGACGCAACTGCTGAAGTCTCTAGAACAAGTGTGGAGGAATCCTCTCCATGGTCCTTGCTCGTTCTTGCCATCTTCGGGCTAATTGCATTGAGTGCGTATAGAGAGGTGCAAGTAAGATTTGAACCTTGCACCTCCAAGATAGGGTGCAATTAGGCCCTAGGATTATTTATTATTGATTTATTTTCATTTTTAGAAGTACTTTTGTAATGTGCATGTATCCTCAATTTTTTACTTTTTCTCTCATTAAACACGCCACATCACGACATCGTGATTTCACCCTCCTGGATCACAATGGATGCACGCAAGGTAGCGGCAATCACTGATTGACCTGTCCCTACTCGGTTGAAAGAGGTACAATCATTTCTTGGTTTTGCAAATTTCTATCGACGATTTATCAATGGTTTTTCCTCTTTAGTGCAACCTCTAATCATCCTTACTAGAAAAGATACTCCATTCCTTTGGACCTCTGCGGCGCAAAGTGCTTTTGATGCCCTCAAGGAAACCTTTCTCACAGCCCTAGTGTTGGTCCACCCCGACCCTACAAGGCCCTTCCAAGATGAAACCGACGCCTCCGACTTTGCCATTGGACTTGTCCTGTCCCAACCAGATGACGAGGACACACTACATCATGTTGCCTTCTACTCTCGGAAGTTTACAACCCCAGAAATCAATCATCCGGTCTACAACAAGGAGCTTGCAACAATCATTTCTGCCTTCGCCGAATGACGACCCTATTTGGTTGGGGCCCAACATCGTATCCAGGTGTTGATCAACCACAAAAATCTAATTTACTTCACCACTAGTTGTACATTGAATCAGAGGCAAGCCCGATGGTCATCTTTTCTCGCTGACTACGACTTCAAGATCTTGTTTCAACCCACTGTTCAACATGGGAAAGTTGATGCCCTCTATCGATGACCTGATTTCGCATTGCGCCCAGGGGATGACACATATTCACAACAATCCCATTGTTTGTTGAGGCTCGATCAACTTCAAATGTTCGCCTCGTACATGTTGCATGATGATTCTTTGCTCAACGAGATTGCCATGACACCATGTCAGACCCATTCGCCAAAGACATCATGACCCGCATCAATGAGCCATCCCCAGACATGAAAAGCTCATATCTCAACCAATTTACAACCCGGGATGGGTTACTATATTGTAATCATCCCTTGTATGTTCCTGAAGGATCGTGTCGTACATGAGTACTACAAAATTGTCATGATGATTCTCTTGTCGGGCACTTTGGGGTCACAAAAACCTTGGAGTTACTATCTCGGTGTCATAACTAGACTCGAACCCATAACCTTTTGTTACACGGGTCGAGACTTTACCATTAGGTTATGAATTGTAATTTGAAGGATATTATTTTCATTTAGATTTTATTGGGAAATTGATGTATATTCCAGATTTCTCTGGAACATTCTAGAAACTTCAGGAGTATTCCTGAAGACACTATAAAAGGAGGCGCAAGGCATTAGTTCGAACCAAATCGGTTCAACGCCAGTCTTAAGCCTTCTAACTACTGTTGTATATCTTCCTTCATATAATACATATATCTTTCGCATCATCATTCTCTCTCTCTCTCTCTCTCTCTCTCTCACTCACTCATTCCTTCTCTCAAAGTTCGACACCTCTCATAGTACTAATCCTTCTCTGTCTTAGTACTATTCCCTAACAATAGTACTAATCCTTCTTTTAGTACTAATTCCTTCTCTGCCTTAATAGAGTTCCTGACAGTTTGAACCGATTTTTGGGTGCCTGTCTGGTCTTTTCTCTCCCTCTTCCTTCTGTCTCCCTCCTTTCCTACTAGTCTCTTATTTCCCTTTTCCTTCATCCCATGGCCACCGTTAGCGCTGAAGAGTATCAATCCGTTTTCTCGGAATTTCAATGCTTGAAAGAGAAGTTTCATGCTTTGGAACAAGAAAATCAACGCTTGTTGGGGGATCTTCAGCAAATTTCCTTAGAAAAGCAGCAAACGCAACAACAGCATGGGGAACTTGCGTTACGCGTGCAACAACTCGAAGCAACCATCGTAGCAATGCAACAACAAGGGCACGGAGCACAAGGGATTCATAAAGAACCCAAGATTGGCCTTCCCACGAAGTTCGATGGAACGCGATCGCAGTTTAGAGGGTTTCTTAACCAGGTACGGTTAGTTATTCAAATGCATCCGTCCCGATATCCCACCGATGCATCACGAGTGGGTTTAGTAGGCACGTTGTTAAATGGCTCAGCATTAGCATGGTTCGCTCCGCTACTAGAAAAGGAATCTCCAGTACTAAATAATTTTGAAGAATTCATAAGTGAGTTTAAAGCATGTTTTGGAGATACTGACAGCATAAGGACTGCAATCAACAAAATCCGGCGATTACGCCAAGGTGACCGTCCAGCCTCCGCATATGCTGCAGATTTCCGTCTACTCGCCGCCGATATCCCCTGGGATGATCAAGCATTGATGGAGTAGTTCCGCTATGGTCTACGCAACGATGTCAAGGATTTACTCTTGACTTTCCCTGAAGAGCCAAAATCATTAACAGAAGCAATCAGTCGAGCGGTCAGATGTGACAACCGCCTCTTCGAGCAACGTTCGGAACGACAATTTCAGATGCCGAGGGCAAGATCCGAGCCTACCTATGCCTCAGTGGTAGCGAAACCTTTTCAAAGGGAGTCACATAATGCGCCTCCAGTAAGTACTCCAACTCCAATGGAAATTGACACTACACGTCGTCGTGGGCCGCTATCGGAGGAGGAAAAGCAACGACGCCGAACAAACCGATTATGCCTTTATTGCGGTGGACCAAGGCATATCGCGATAAACTGTCCCCATAGACCAAGAAGGCAGGTAAACCAAGTCGTTATTAGTTCTGACTATACTAAACCCGAGTCTATTTCAGTAGGAATCTCTGATAGTCCTCATAGTCATAATAGTCCTAATAGTAGTCCGAATCTCGCAAACAAATTTGATGTCCTTAGCCAATTAGAAGAAGAGTTAAACGACTAAGTCCAGCCAAAATAGGAGCCGTTTGGTTGGACAGCCCTAGATCTGTGCAGCCCATTAGTGGTTCCATTCCCTCTAAGCAAGTTAGTGATGTGTTCGTAGCCCAAGTAGCAGTTAGTACTAAAAGTACCCCTCCAGTACATACCTTAGCCCTTCTAGATTCCGGAGCTAATTCTTGCTTCATGGATAGGAATTTTGCCTGAGCTCATCAGATATCTCTCAGAAAGCTCCCATGTCCAGCCTCAGTAATAGTCATTGATGGTCGTCCCATTGCTTCTGGTAATATCATAGAAGAGTCGGAACCCGTTAATATTGTCCTAGATAACTTAACATGTGTAGTATCATTTAATATTATTAGTATTCCAGAACATCCCATAGTTTTAGGATTACCATGGTTCGAGTTACATAACCCAGACATAGATTGGAGGACAAGGGAAATCCGGTTGCGACAAACCCAAGGATCTACCCAGAAGGTTGCAACCATTTCGCTACGTCAGTTGCGTGAGGAAGGGCGCAAGGAGGAAATGTTTCTCTTCGCAATATCAGTACAACCCTCCAGCACCACCAAAGAGGAGTCCACCGTTCAACTTCCCGAGAAGTATCGTCAGTATGCTGATGTGTTCGATAAAGTACAAGCCAACACACTTCCTCATCATCGGCCGTACGATTGCGCCATCGACTTACAACCGGGAAAAGAGCCGCCATGGGGGCCGATCTACAATTTGTCACCAACCGAGCTAGAAGTCCTTCGAGCCTATATAGAGGAGAATTTGGAGAACGGTTTCATTCGGCATTCGAAATCTCCAGCCGGCGCACCCATTTTCTTCGTCAAGAAAAAAGATGGCTCGCTTCGACTCGTTGTAGATTACCGTGGCTTGAATAAGGTCACAGTAAGAAATAGGTATGCTCTTCCCCTTATCTCAAGTCTTTTAGAACGGATCAACGGTGCCAGGTTCTTCACGAAGATCGACTTACGAGGAGCCTATAACCTCGTACGGATCCGACCAGGAGATGAATGGAAGACCGCGTTTCGCACCAGATATGGGCACTTCGAGTATACGGTCATGCCGTTCGGACTCACTAATGCGCCGGCAGTCTTCCAGCACATGGCGAATGATATATTTCGAGATCTCTTGGATGATTTTTTGATCATCTATTTGGATGATCTACTGGTTTATTCAAAGACCCAAGAAGAACATGATTCTCATGTACTATTAGTACTAAAACGACTTCGAGAACATGGTCTGTATGCAAAGTTAGAGAAATGTAGTTTCGGGTGCAACCAAGTGGAATTTCTCGGCTATGTCATCTCCTCAGAAGGCATATCCATGGACCCAGCCAAGGTCAAAACGGTGATAGAATGGCACACTCCGCGTTCGGTGCGGGATGTGCAATGCTTCCTAGGCTTTGCAAATTTTTACCGGAAGTTCATACAAAATTACTCAAAAATTGTGCTGCCTCTCACACAGCTCACCAGGAAGGGACAATCATTCATTTGGTCTAAAGAGACGGACATGGCTTTCGAGAGTCTTAAGAAGGCGTTTACATCAGCTCCAATTTTAGGTCATGTGGATCCGGAAAAACCATTCATTATCGAAGCTGACGCATCGGATTTCGCATTGGGGAGCATTCTGTCACAACAGGGTAACGACGAGAAGCTACATCCTGTGGCTTTCCACTCCCGTAAGTTTGACGCCGCCGAAATCAACTACGAAATTCATGATAAAGAGCTATTAGCAATAGTTGATTCTTTTATGCAATGGAGGCATTTCCTGGAGGGATCTCCTCATCAGGTCACTGTATTCAGTGACCACAAGAACCTTGCCTACTTTCAAGATGCTCGTGTACTGAATCGACGTCAAGCTCGGTGGGCCCACTTCCTCACACGCTTCGACTTCAAAATTACATATCGTCCGGGGAAGCACCAAGGGAAGGCAGATACATTATCACTGCGTTCGTATCTAACACCATGTCCCGGTGAGCCAGCCTTCGATAACCAGAAGCAAGTAATCTTGGGTCCAGCACGACTGCAAGCAGCACAGGTCTTTGACATGCCCGTGGATTCCGACATTACCAATACTATACGTGAGGACTTGAAGACTGACGCTTTCGCCCAAGCTATACTAGCACAAATTGACCCCTCTCGAGCGTCATGTTCACAATCACAATCACCAGGTACGGATTATCGGCAATTCAAATACTGTGATGGATTACTCTTCTTTAAAGAACTTTTGTATGTTCCTAATGGTTCTTGCCGCCTTCGAGTAGTACAAAACTGCCATGACACATATACAGCAGGACATTTTGGTAGTACTAAAACATTAGATTTAGTACAACGATCATTCTGGTGGCCCCGTATGCGACAATTTGTCGAAGATTTTGTTCGGACTTGTGATACATGCTGCAGAGCGAAAATGCCAAGACATCATCCATATGGTTTATTAGAACCATTACCAATTCCAAGCAAGCCATGGCAATCCATTGCTCTTGACTTCATTACAGATCTTCCAGTCTCTAAGGGATTCAGTGCGATTCTCATAGTGGTGGATCGATATACGAAGATGGCTCATTTCTTACCATGTACTAAAGAAATATCTAGTGAAGACACCGCCGAAATTGTCATGCGGGAAGTATGTCGGCATCATGGACTCCCTGATAATATCATCAGCGATCGTGGACCCCAGTTTGTGTCAAAATTCTGGAAGCACCTTTTTAAAATGCTGAAGGTCACTTGTAACCTCTCCTCCGGCTACCACCCACAAACCGACGGTCAAGCCGAACGAACAAATCAAACACTGGAGCAGTATCTGCGGTGCTTTCTCAACTATCATCAGAATGACTGGGCAGATATTCTTCAGTTCGCCGAATTTGCCTATAATAACGCTATCCATCGACTAAAGTCACGCCATTCTACGCTTATACGGGATATCATCCCCGGTGGTGTGTCCTTGAAACCCCAGAAGTGTCCACAAATCCTTGCGCGGAGGATCGTTTGGAGCGGTTACGCAAGATACAAGCGGATTTATCTACTCAACTCCAGCAAGCTCAACAATCACACAAGGACTACGCAGATCGTCATCGACTTCCATCCAGTTTTAACATTGGAGATCGGGTGTGGCTGCTACGACGACACATCAAGACTACTCGCCCATGTGAGAAGTTGGATTATCGGCGATTAGGTCCTTTCCGTATTATCGGGAAGATTAATGATGTCGCTTTTCGTCTCGAGCTACCTCCGCAACTTCGGATACATCCGGTGTTTCATAGTTCTCTCCTCGAACCCTATCACGAGAGCACTATCCCAGGACGTACTATACAACCACCACCTCCTATCGAGCTCGAAGATGGACCTGAGTATGAGGTCGCTGCCATCCTCGATTCCAAGATTGTTCACAACAAGCTCTACTATCTAGTCGATTGGCTAGGATATAGTCCCAGCGAGCGTACTTGGGAACCGATCGAGAATGTGACCAATGCTCGTGCTCTTCTAGAAGACTTCCATCGACGATACCCCGAGAAACCGGGTCCTCAATCCAAAACGACTCGTGGAACTCGTCGTTTTAAAGGGGGGATAGTGTCATAACTAGACTCGAACCCATAACCTTTTGTTACACGGGTCGAGACTTTACCATTAGGTTATGAATTGTAATTTGAAGGATATTATTTTCATTTAGGTTTTATTGGGAAATTGATGTATATTCCAGATTTCTCTGGAACATTCTAGAAACTTCAGGAGTATTCCTGAAGACACTATAAAAGGAGGCGCAAGGCATTAGTTCGAACCAAATCGGTTCAACGCCAGTCTTAAGCCTTCTAACTACTGTTGTATATCTTCCTTCATATAATACATATATCTTTCGCATCATCATTCTCTCTCTCTCTCTCTCTCTCTCTCACTCACTCATTCCTTCTCTCAAAGTTCGACACCTCTCATAGTACTAATCCTTCTCTGTCTTAGTACTATTCCCTAACAATAGTACTAATCCTTCTTTTAGTACTAATTCCTTCTCTGCCTTAATAGAGTTCCTGACACTCGGGGGTTTTGGTGGCCCCAACCTTGGAAATTTTCTAAGGAATTTATCAAGACATGTGATGTATGTGCTCGGTCCAAAATGGCTCACCATCGGCCATCTGGTCTTCTCCACCCGCTCCCAATTCCAAGTTGACCATGGGCCTCTCTATCCATGGACTTTATAACCGACCTCCCTCTGGTCAGTGGCCATGACACGATGCTAGTAATTGTTGATCGGTTTTCAAAGATGGCTCACTTTGTCCCATGTTCCAAAACCATTTCCGGAGAAGAGACAACTGACCTTTTTCTTAAAAATGTTGTCCGATTACACGACTTACCAGAGGATATCACCTCTGATACCTCTGATCGAGGTTCTCAATTCATTTCCTACTTTTGGTGACGACTTCTGCAGACATTTGGAACTTCTGTAAACTTGTCATCAGCATACCATCCTCAAACTGATGGACAAACTGAATGAGTCAACCTGTAAAGAATCAAGAGATGGATTCTATGCAGCAGAATAGATATGAACTGTGTGTGTGTATGAGAGAGAGAGAGTGAGAGAGAGAGACAAGGAGTAAGGCACAGAGAATATGCAAGGTAAAGTATATTAACAAAGGAGAAAGACTCAACATTCTACAAGGTGGGAGGAGGGTGCTTTATATAGTCACCCTCTCTCTTCATTAACTACAAGACTCATGGAGCATGGGGAATGTGAAAGCTCATAAGTTATGTGTCATAGAATATGATTCTATGACTCATACTAAATGCTAGAATACAAAGTGGTGACATAATGATGACTCTTGACCGTTGGAGTGTTTATTCACTCTCAAGGTGAGTTCACACACTAGACCAAGTTGAGCTTCATTCTCAACACGCCCCCTCAAGCTCAAGTCGGGTCAGTTTCAGACGGTATCCGAAATCCGCTTCGACTTGCATCAACTCACATTTATGCGGAGTTGCGAAATCCATGCTCCAGCTTGCGTTGTGCGTAGTTGCGAAGTCTGTGTGCTTCGGCTTGCATCTTTCTTTGCGGCTTTGTGCAGTAGATTGGCTCTTCGTGGCTTCGTTGCGCAGTTGCGGAATCCACACGTTATTGCGTAGTGTCTTCAGTACTCCCCCTCAAGCTTGGCAGGTCAGGGATCGTCAATCCGAGATCGGTCATGAATTGTGATAGCTTGTCGGCTCCTAAGGCTTTAGTGAAGATGTCGGCCATTTGAAGATTTGTGCTAATGTGTTGTAGGTCGACATCGCCAGTTAGAACGCGCTCTCGGATGAAGTGATAGTGCACTTCGATGTGCTTTGTCCGCGCGTGGAACACCGGGTTCTGAGCCAGATAGATACTGCTCATGTTGTCGCAGTAAAGGGAAGTCAGATCCTTGATGGGTACGCCCAGATCCTTCAAAATCCTCTTGAGCCATACGGCTTCACATGCGGCCACTACCACGCCCATGTATTCCGCCTCTGTGCTCGAAAGAGCAACGATTAGTTGCTTTTTGCTGCTCCAGGATATTGCTCCGCTGTCAAGGGAAAAAACAAATCCGGAGATTGATCTTCTATCGGCTTTGTAGCCGGCCCAATCAGCGTCTGTGTACCCCTCGAGTCGTATTGGCATCGCGGTCTTGTAGAGGATGCCGCAATCCATTGTGCCGCTCACGTATCATAGAACTCACTTAGTGCAATCTAAGTGAGTATCACGCGGTGTTTGCATGAATTGACTAAGGAGACCGACCGGATAACAAAGATCGGGTCGAGTGATCGTGAGGTAGATGAAACTCTCGATGAGTTGTTGATACTGAGTCGGCTCACACACTTTGGTGCCGGAGTTTGCATCTAGTTTGAGATTGCGATCGAGTGGGGTTACCGCGGATTTGCACTCAGCCATCCCAAACTTGTATAACAAGTTGAGGATGTAGTGCTGTTGAGAGATCATGATTCCAGCCGGAGTCCGAATTACCTCGATATCGAGGAAGTAGTGGAGCTCCTTCATGTCCGTCATCTCGAACTTGTCGGAAAGGAGGGATTTGACCTTATTGATTTCGACGAGATGCTCACCTCCAATGACTAGGTCATCCACATATAAGATGATGACGATCGGACTTGCGGAATCGCTTCATATGTAGAGGGAGCTGATTATCTTCGAATGCCAAGCACGCGGTGCTTGCTTGAGGCCGTAGAGTGGCTTCTTGAGTCGGCATACAACTTTCGAATGGGTGCTCGAGTTGAAGCCGGGTGGTTGTATCATGTACACCTCCTATTCTAATTCGCCTTGTAGAAAGGCGTTCTTGACGTCCATTTGATGGAGGTGCCACCCTTTCGCCGCGGCAAGCGTAATTACGATTTGTACCGTCGTCATCTTTGCCACTGGGGCAAAGGTCTCCTCGTAGTCAACTCCGCGCTGTCGTGACGATTTTCGGCTACGGTGTGAAACCGAGTGAGACGAATAAACCAAGGATGTGCAACATTGCACATGCACTTAGCAAATAAACCTAGCCTAGTGGCACTTGAGTTCATACAGAGGGGTGCAAGCAAGGATTGAACCTTGCACCTCTAAGATACAAGATAATTGCCTTACCACTAGGACAACTATCATATAGTGTAGATTATATGTATTTCCTTTTCATATACAAATTATAGACGAAACAACCATAGAAAACCATGTGCACAAAACCATGGTTTTAAACCCATGGTTTGTGCATGACATAAGCAAAACCGTGTGCACAAAACCATGGTTTTAGCCCATGGTTATGTGCATGTCACGAGCATGGAAAGACTTATAAAAGCCTCTAGTTGGGCTTGTGTAAGGGGGGCTCAATATGTGATATCACCAACACCATTATCATCAATATAATTATATTTGTCTTTATCTTCTTCATTATTTTCTACTTCTCAAGTGTGCAAGCTTTCTTCTTCTCAAGTGAACAAATTCCGTCTAATCTTACATTGATCGTCATCTCTTCGATAATTCCGCGAACATCCTCCCCAGTTCAAGACCCCGGTGGTCGCTCGAGTAGCACACGCACGCGCGAATCTTCGCGACAGCGCGTTTGGGCGTAGCCTTTTGCTAATAGTCGCGCTTTGTAGCTAGGTTGATAGAACCGTCGGCGTTGTACTTCACTTTGTAAATCCATCTGCATCAGATTGCCTTTTTGTGTGGTGAGGTAGGAACGAGATCCCATGTCTCGTTCGTGCATAGTGCCTGCATCTCCTCGTTCATGGCTTCGATCCATCGCGGATTCTTGGCTGCTTCGGAAAATGTTTCCGGCTCGCGTACTGTCGCCACCTTCATCATAAAGGCATAGTGATATGCCATGTAGTCGTTGTAGCCGAATCGACTGACCAGATTCTTTTCACGGGTGGAGCGATGAAGCTTTTCATTTGCAGAGATGAGGGCTTTCTTAGCTCCGATTGGTACATCGAAGCCACCGAACTCACTGTCGAGTGAGTGAGTTGACTCATCGTCGTCGAAGCAATCGTGTTCGTATTCCGTCATTTTCGCCGTGCCTTTGTCCATCTTCGGGCTAGGCCGTGATGTGCTTTGATCGCTCGGGGGCTCTTGTGGCCCACTTAGTCTTGTGGTAATCGGGCTATCTTCGAACATGTCTTCGAGGTGATCTCCACCTTCTTGCTCTTGTTCGGCCGGTTCCGTGTCGATTGGGGTTGAAGTCGGAATCTTCTCTGGTGCATACCAGGATGCAGATTCGTCAAACACGATGTCTCAATTTACTCGAACTTTTTGGGTAGATGGGTTGTAGCATTTGTACCCCTTTTGTTCGAGTGAGTATCCTACGAGGATACATTTCTCTGACTTTGGATCTAGCTTTTGCCGCTTTTCGTTGAGTATGTGCACGTATGCTATCGCGCCGAATATCCGGGTGTGCGATAAGTCCGGCTTCTTTCCGAAGTATTTGTTATTGCTAGGGCCAGACAACAGCCTAACACATGGTGTCCACTTAAGACACGTCACCAAAGGGTGGTACGACAGAATGACTTATGACACAATGCTTAATTAGACCTTAATCGATTACTTAGCCATCCGTAATTAACACGCGTAAGATATAACAATAAATACAGAACGGTAATCAACACTTGAAGATTAAGACAATAAGCTTTATTAATTATCCGCGCCTGATTACATTGTAACCGGGCCTTTATATAGGTCCCTGGTGCGAAATACAAAACGGTGCCAACCGGCACCTTTACGGAATCGTTCCGGATCCGGATCGGCATACCGATTCCGGTCCGTCCGTCCACATCTTCTTATATAATAATATGTATATATTAAGACTACTAATTACAACAGTTCCCGAATAACTATTCCTTTCACACTCTGGTTTGGACCTCCTTAAGCCTTCTTTGCCGGCCGGTAACACATGGCACGCCTGTGGGACAGTACCTTGTACGTCGAACCCACTATCCGGCCCTTTTACGCTTCATCCAAAATGTCCAGAATGCTTTGCTTCAAAATTTCCAATGGCTCGTCGGGAATCTGTTGTTGCTGTTGTGGCTGTTGTTGTTGTTCCGTTTGTGGCTATGGCTGCTACTCCGTTTGTCGCTCTGGCACTGCCGTTTCCGTCGTTGGTTCCTCCGTCGGAGTTGTCTATGGTTGACTGACCCCGGCCTATTCCCCCTCCGGTCTTTGCACCGGCGACGGTTCCTCATCACTAAGGTTGACCGTTGCCGCCTTTCGCGCTTTTTCTTCCCAGAGCCGGGACCGCTCATAGCTTTCGAACTGGATTTGAGCCTCTAGCCGATCATCGTCCAATTGAGCTACGAGCTGCCAGACCTGCACCAATTGTTCTCCGCCAGGGCCGTGAAATCTTCCGCCAGCTCATCCCTGATGGTGGTGAAGTCCTCCGAGGTCAGCATATAGCAGTCGTCGCCCTCCTTTCGCCGGTTTTCAACGTCCGCCCTAAGCAATTGGAGTTCCACCGTATTTTGCGACCATTTTGCCCACCATCGCACAGAGCTGTCATCAATCAAGCTTTTGGTCTTAGTGAGCCATGACTAGAGGATGCACTGGATCCATTCGGCTCCCATCTATGATTTATTTTCTGCGGCTTGTCACTCCTCCTTCAATTGCTTGATGATCCGAACCGTGTTCGCCTCCTGCTCCCTATAATGCGACAATTGAGTTTGATAGGTTGTTTGCAACCTCTGCAGTATCATTGTCGCTCTTTCCTTGTCTTCATGGTTCTGTTTGTGGAGCTCCATCCAGTCATTCGCCGCTTCCTCCAATAGCCTGGAACTTTCCGCTTGTTCTTCAGCGAGTGCCGTTGTGGCCCTATCAACCTCTTGCCGGAGCTCGGCCATCCGTTCTTGTTGTTGCTTATGCACTGTCTCCAGTTGCTTGTAGTCCCGATGTAGATGATCGAAATCATCGGTCTTCTGCTTCAGTCGTTGGTTGATTTGATGGCGCGCGCGGTCCTCCATGTCCTTCTATTGACGGAGCTCTTCCTTCAGCCTCTCTATTTCCGTCTCCGCCATCCGTCGCAGCTTGTCTTTTTCCTGCAACACTTTCTCTTTTTCCTCCTTCAGCCGGTCGTAAGCATGATGTCCTTTACGCAGATTTTCCTCTGTCCGGCGAAGGTTCTCAGCAGTCTTTCTTAATTCTTCTTCGGCCGCCTTCTTCAAGTCGCGTTCGCGGCTCCGTAATGCTTCTTGTGCGGCGAGCTCATCTCGTAATTCCGCAAGCTCTTGGGTTTGCGCCGCCTCTTTCTCTGGGACAATTTGTGTCTCTAGGGTCTTATTCTTTTGTATATCAACCGGAGTCACTGGTGCTTGGACCTGCGTTGCGGTTAAGGCCATTTTGGCCATATCTCCTGTGATCCGATCCAAGTCTTGTTCTAGGCACCGGATCCTTGACTGGGCCGTCTCCAGTTCATCGGTTGTGACGAGCAACCGTTTCGTTTGCGCTCTTTCCTCCGCCTCTATGCATCCGATTACTCCGGCAATTTGGTCTCCTATCCACCGGAGCCATTGGCTGCCGGTGCACTGTTGTTGTGCTTGCACGGAGAGTTGGCTGATGGGTTCACTCACCGGTGGTTGGTCCCGCCTTTCTGCGTCAAGCTGCGCTTCTAGTTCTGCCAGCTGACCACTTTGCCGTTTCGGCTCTGAGGGTGTTTCGGCTAGTCGCCCCTTGTCTGCTTGTTCTTGGTCGGTTGGGTCGGTTGGCCTTTGTATCTCCGGCTCTTCGGTGACGGGGCTGCCGGTGCTGCCTGTTGTGCCGGGACTTCTATGACCGGTTCCGGTGCCTCCCTTGGTGTGGGTTGCTCAGCGTGAGTTGCGGGCGTTCCATCCTTCTGTGGGTCCGAACGCTTCCCGGCTGATTCAACGGTGCTCTTCACCGGCCTCTGCTGGAGGTGCTCCGTGGGTTCTTACTCCATTTCTTCCGCCTGAGTCCTGGCATTCATTCTTGCCGCCAAGGCGTCCGTTTCTTGTTGCCCTGGTCAGTGGAGTGGGCTCTTCAAGGGTCGTGCTGGTGTCTCCTCGTGCGTGTCCGTCGGTCGCTTCTGGCTGGCGCGCTCCTTCGCCGCCTTCTCTACTTCGGTAGTCTTCCCTTAGTGGCCTTGGAGGCCAACAGTTGTTGCCGTTTCGAAGCGGGTTTCGGGGTGCCGTCCGTTGCTCTTCCCCGCTTCTTGGTTTGGACAGGCTCGACCGGTGGCGCCAACAGGGTGAGCCATTGTGTCACCGCATGCCATATTTTCCGGCCTTCCTTGCCGTCCTTTCCTCTTACTATATCAATCGCCATACACCGCCCGTCGGCGATTAGCACCAGCCAATCCACCTTGACCCCTTCGTACGTCGCGATGATCAAGCATGCTCGGTTTTGAGGCATGATGGGGAGTCGAGGGTACACGTGGCCGAACTCGTGGAGCACACAAGCAATTTCACGGAATAGCATATCTTCGCCGCCCTGTGTCCTATAGCCCTTGCTGGCTAGAGAGTACTCACCGAAATATTTGATGAGTTGCTTGGGGGTAGGATTGTCGATCGTGTAGATACCTCCCTCCGGAAGGCCTATTAACGCACGGATCGCCTCCTCCGTGATCACCTCCGTGTCGATTTCTTTTATAATCTTCTCGGCCTCCTTGTGTGGCGCCGCCTCCATGATCGTTAAGAAACCCTCTAGACCGTGCTGCCGTAACCATTTCTTGGCGGCTTTAGACAGCGTTTGGCAGTCCATCTCTACATCAAGGTCGAAGAGCGTTGGCGAGGTTTGATGGTGGGGAGAGTGTGAGAGAGAAAGTTATGAGGGAGGGGGTTCTCTGTGTGGGAGCTCTCTACGATTTATCTTCACGCGTTGCTCTGCGTTTGTTCTCCTTGGTTCGCAATAGGAGAAGGTCTCAATGCGTGGGGGTTTTTCTCTCTGCATCTTGGCGCCTTTTTCGAGCCTTCGCATGTGCAGGTCGTGTACTATAATAGCATTGCGTGCCATGTGGCGGTGGTTTAATGTCCTATTCATAGCTCCTCGTACCTTTTCAACGTGCCTCTTTACTCCTTGTGTGCATGGCCGTTTCCACCACTCCTTTCCATGATTTATTTGATTCGCTCCTTTATTCTCTCTCTTTTTTTTTCTTTTTTTAACTTACTTCTGTGGTTAGTTTTTCTCCGGTCCTGTCGGACCCTTGCCCGAAGCATGCAACTTGCTGGCCTCTTGACGGTTTGCCGTCGTTCTGCTCTCCTCGGTTGCCGGCTCATGCTCCTCCTTACTGGCTTGGTGGTAGCCGTCGTCTTCACCGGTTGCCGTTATGGTTGGCCTGCCGGCGTCTGATTCGGTGGCGGCCTTTCGTTCAAATGGGTTCTTAGGCATAGGTCCTTTGTATGGTTTTAGTCTAAATCCGTTGACCCATTTGCCCAACACTTCTCCGGCAAGTGTCCCCAACTGGTAGGACCCATTGAACTCGCGTGTGATCCAGTACGGTCCGGTCCATCTAAACCGTAGTTTACCTGGCATTTTGCCCATCCGGGTCTGGAACACGAGTACTGGCTTGCCGGTCCCGAACATCTTCTCGTTTCCCTTCCGGTGCCGATCTACAAATGCTTTCCGTCTCCGTTGTTCCAATTCCAGGTGCATAATGCTCGCCAGTCGGTGTTCTTCCAATTCGCACAGAGCCTTTAACCGAATTGCCTTCGATTCCTTTTCGTTCAATCATTCCCGAATCTGAATCCGTAAGCTTGGTACTGGAACTCGACCGGCATGATTGCCTCCAATCTGAATGCTAACCGGAACGGTGTTGTCCGGATGCTTGTTTTGTACGCTGTCCGGTAAGCCCCGAGCGCACTATGCAGCTTTGTGTCCCAATCTATCCGATTTTCATTGAGGATCTTCCGGAGGATATTCTGGAGCGTTTTGTTCGTCGACTCAGCTAACCCATTTGCTTGCGGATAGTACGGTGTGCTTCGTTTATGTACTACCGCATAGAACGTCGTCAAACTTTCTACCACCAGCCCAAGAAAGTGCCCTCCTTGGTCGCTTATCAGCTCTATGGGGCATCCGTACCGGCACCAAATGCATTCGTATAAGAATTTCGCCGTTGACGCCGCGGTGTTGTCTCGTAGGGCTTTCGCTTCCACCCACTTAGTGCAATAATCCGTCGCGACGATCACGTACCGGTTGCCGGTTCTCATTGCCGGTGGTTTAAATGGCTTGACGAAATCCAACCCCCATTTCTGGAATGGTTCTAGTGGTAGGACTGGCTGGTGTGGCATCCGAGCTTGTTCCGTTGGCTGACCCATTCGTTGGCATAGATCAAACTCCTTCGCATATCAGACTGCATCTTTCAATGTGGTTGGCCACCATAGGCTACTTTGCCATACTTTCCTTGCCGTCGCATCTCCGGCATAATGGCCTCCGGCGACTCTGTAGTGTGCCTCTCGTAGTATTACCTCCTTCTCGTCGCTGCGCACCACTCGTTGCCAGATACTGTCCGCACCTTTGTGGTATAGCGTGTCCTGTAATAAACAGAAGTGTCGGCTCTGTACCGCCAGACGTTTTCTCTTGTCCCGGTTCATCTCCTCCGGAGGCAATCCGGTACTCAGAAACTGGTGCATATTAGTTAGCCACTTATCTTCTTGTGGCACCATTTCATCTATTGCCATTTCCGTGGTGACCCGAAAAAGCTCTGCATCCGAAAACTCGTTCGGTACTCCGTCACCTGTCTCCCCGGAATCTAACCGGCTTAAATAATATGCGACCGCATGCTATATGCCGGGTCGGTGGAATATCTCGAATTCAAACTCTTGCAACAACAAAGTCCACCGGGCCAACTTACCAGTAAGTGACGGTTTGGATACTAGGTAGAGGAGTGCCGAATGATCTACATGGAAGGAGAACTTTCTTCCCAATAAATAATGCTTGAATTTTGTTACACTGTAGATCATTCCTAAAGCCTCCCTTTCCGTGGTAGAATAATTTCGTTCCGCTTGGGATAGCTTCCGGCTGGCATAGTACACTGGCCGGTACCACCTTGGCTCGGTAAGCTGCATGAGCGCGCTGCTGATTGCGATATCGAAAGCGTCCACGAACACATGAAACTCTTTACTCCAATCCGGAGGCTGCACTACCCGTGCTTGTGACAATAACACCTTTAGTGCCTGGTACACCTTTCGATTTTATTGCTTTGAGTTTGTTGAGATTGATGTGGCCGATTTGCTTGTGCCATAGCTCTATGTCGGAGTCGGCTTTCGTGCTTTTTGCAAACATGGCAGATTTCATCTCGTGTGAATCAAGAATGAACATCCAGCCCTCTCTTCTTTCGTGCGCAATGATTCAGCCCTCTTTTTTTATGAAACACCCTTCTTGGTCGAATCATACTTGCATCCCTTGCTCAACCATTTGGCCGACCGAGACCAAGTTCTTCGTGATGGTGGGAAAATGCAAGACATTTTTAATGTATGTTTGCTTACCTCTGTAAAGAATCAAGAGATGGATTCTTGTGAAGCGGAAGAGATGTGAGTTATGTGTGTGTGTAAGAGAGAGAGAGAGAGAGAGAGAGACACACACACACAGAGAATACGCAAGGTAAAAGTATATTGACAAAGGAGAAAGACTCAACATTATACAAGGTGGGAGGAGGGTGCTTTATGTAGTCACCCTCTCTCTTCATTAACTACAAGACTCATGGAGCATGGGGAATGTGAAAGCTCATAAGTTATATGTCATAGAATATGATTCTATGACTCATACTAAATGCTAGAATACAAAGTGGTGACATAATGGTGACTCTTGACCGTTGGAGTGTTTATTCACTCTCAAGGTGAGTTCACACACTAGACCAAGTTGAGCTTGATTCTCAACACGCCCCCTCAAGCTCAAGTCGGGTCGGTTTCAGACGGTATCTGAAATCCGCTTCAACTCGTGTTCTGGAGTCCGCGTCGACTCGTGTCGACTTGCATTTATGCGGAGTTGGGGAATCCATGCTCCAGCTTGCGTTGTGCGTGGTTACGAAGTCTGTGCTTCGGCTTGCATCTTTTTTCGCGGTTTTGTTGCGTGGTTGCGGAATCCACACATTATTGCGTAGTGCACGGTTGCGGAATCTACGCGTTATTGCGTAGTGTCTTCAGTACTCCCCCTCAAGCTTGGCAGGTCAGGGATCGTCAATCTGAGATCGGTCATGAATTGTGATAGCTTGTCGGCTCCTAAGGCTTTAGTGAGTATGTCGGCCGTTTGAAGATTGGTGCTAATGTGTTGTAGGTCGACATCGCCAGCCAGAACGCACTCTCGGATGAAGTGATAGTGCACTTCGATGTGCTTTGTCCGCGCGTGGAACATTGGGTTCCGAGCCAGATAGATACTGCTCATGTTGTCGCAATAAAGGGAAGTCAGATCCTTGATGGGTACGCCCAGATCCTTCAAAATCCTCTTGAGCCATACGGCTTCACACGCAGCTACGGCTACGCCCCTGTATTCCGCCTCCGTACTTGAAAGAGCGACGGTAGGCTACTTCTTGCTACTCCAGGATATTGCTCCGCTGCTGAGGGAGAAAACAAATCCAGAGGTTGATCTTCTATCGGCTTTGTAGCCAACCCAATCGGCGTCGGTGTACCCCTCGAGTCGTATCGGCATCGCGGACTTGTAGAGGATGCCGTAATCCATTGTACCGCTCACGTATCGTAGAATTCTCTTAGCGCAATCCAAGTTAGTATCACGCGGTGTTTGCATGAATTGGCTAAGGAGATCGACCGGATAACTGAGATCGGGTTGTGTGATCGTGAGGTAGATGAGACTCCCGATGAGTTGCTGATACTGAGTCGGCTCACACACTTTGGTGCCGGAGTTCGCATCTAGTTTGAGATTGCAATCAAGCGGGGTTGCCACGGATTTGCATTCAGCCATCCCGAACTTGTATAACAAGTTGAGGATGTAGTGCCGTTGAGAGATCATGATTCCGGCCGGAGTCCGAATTACCTCGATGCTGAGGAAGTAGTGGAACTCCTTCATGTCCGTCATCTCGAACTTGTCAGAAAGGAGGCATTTGACCTTATTGATGTCGACGAGATGCTCACCGCCAATTACTAGGTCATCCACATATAAAATGATGACGATCGGACTTGCAGAATCGCTTCATATGTAGAGGGAGTTTTCCGATTTTGACATACGGAAGCCGATTTGATGAAGATATTGCGTTATCTTCGAATGCCAAGCACGCGGTGCTTGCTTGAGGCCGTAGAGTGGCTTCTTGAGTCAGCATACAGCTCTCGGATGGGTGCTCGAGTTGAAGCCAGGTGGTTGTATCATGTACACCTCCTCTTCTAATTCGCCTTGTAGAAAGGTGTTCTTGACGTCCATTTGATGGAGGTGCCACCCTTTCGCTGCGGCAAGCGCAATTACGGTCCGCACCGTCGTCATCTTTGCCACCGGGGCAAAGGTCTCTTCGTAGTCGACGCCATGTGTCTGAGGGTATCCTTTCGCTATGAGTCGAGCTTTGTAGCGGTTTACGGAGCCATCAGCGTTATACTTCACCTTGTAGATCCATCTGCATCCGATCGCCTTTTTGTGCGGTGAGGTGGAAACGAGATCCCACGTCTCGTTCTTCCGTAGTGCCTGCATCTCCTCGTTCATTGCTTCGATCCATCTCGGGTGCTTCGTGGCTTCCGAAAAGGTTTCCGTCTCCCGTACTATCGCTACCTTCATCATAAAGGTGTAATGGTACGCCGTATAATCGTTGTAGCCGAATCGGCTTACGGGGTTCTTTTCACGGGTGGATCGGCGGAGTTTTTCATTTGTAGAGATGAGGGATTTCTTGGCTCCGATTGGTACCTCGAAACCGCCGAACTCACTGTCGAGTGAGTGAGTCACCTCATCGTCGTTGAAGCAATCGTCTTCGTATTCCGACATTTTCGCCTTGCCTTTGTCCATCTTCGGGCTAGGCCGTGATGTGCTTTGATCACTCAAAGGCTCTTGTGGTCCGCTCAGCTGGGTCGTGATTGGACTTTCTTCGATCATGCGTGTAGGGCGATCTTCATCCTCAATCTCTTGTTCGACAGATTCAGGGTCGGGCGGAGTCGGAGGCGAAGTTGTCTCTGGTGCGTACCAGGATGCGGACTCGTCAAAAACAACGTCTCGACTTACTCGAGATTTTCGAGTTGAGGGGTTGAAGCACTTGTACCCCTTTTGTTAGAGTGAGTATCCTACGAGGATACATTTCTCCGACTTCGGGTCAAGCTTTTGACGCTTCTCGTCGGGGATGTGCACGTACGCTATCGCGCCGAATATCCGGATGTGCGATAAGTCCGGCTTCTTTCCGAAGTATTTTTCGTGCGGAGTGACCTCGTGCACGCCGGATGTTGTGCACCGGTTCATTAGATAGACGGCCATATTTGCAGCTTTGGCCCAATATGACTTGGGCATATGCTTCTCGTTCATCATGGCCCGCACTACTTCGAGAATGTGCCGATTTTTGCGCTCGGCTACTCTGTTTTGTTGCGGAGTTTGTCGGCAAGTGAATTCTCGCCGAATTCCTTCCTTTCGGAGATACGCCGTGAAATCATCCGAGAAGTATTCCTTGCCGCCATCCGATCGAAGACAACGTACATGTCAGCCCGTGGCTTTCTCGACGTCATTCTTGAGTGTTTGGAAGTGTTTGAACACTTCGCTCTTTTGCCGCATCGGATAGATCCAAGTGTGCCTAGAGAAGTCGTCGATGAAGAGCACGTAATATCGGCATCCGCCGAATGTCGCCGTTTGAGCCTGACCCCATACATCGGAATGAATTACGTCGAGTACGCCTTTGCTCACATTCCGCTCCTTCGGAAATGGGTGTCGGTGTTGCTTGCCGAATTGGCACGCTACACATACACCTTCAATCTCCTTCTCTTTGAATGTCGGGAGTCTGATGACAACTCCTTTCGATTTTATTGCTTTGAGTTTGTTGAGATTGATGTGGCCGATTCGCTTATGCCATAGCTCTATGTCGGACTCGGCTTTCGTGCTTTTCGCGAACATGGCGGATTTCATCTCGTGCAAATCGAGAATGAACATCCGGCCCTCTCTTCTTCTGCGTGCGATGATTCGGCCTTCTTTTTCGATGAAGCACCCTTCTTGGTTGAATCATACTTGCATCATGTTGTCTGTCTGGCCAGACTAGCCTCAACACAGGTGTCTATCCGACACTTCTCCAAAGGGGTGGTAAGGATTGGATGCTAGGTTACACGCATAAGATGATTATAATTAAGCACAGACGGCAAACAATACGAGATACAGATAAATACGCAATAATTACTATTGTATTACTTCCGTCAAAAAACTTTACAAATCATCGGATCCTTTTATAGGCATCCGGCAAGGTTACAATCGGTGCGCTTAGGCAACCGACATCCGAATCGGTTCGGATCCGGATCGGTACAACTGTACCGAATCCGTCCCTCCGAATAATAATTCTACTATTATTTACTTCCTATTATCCGATCCGATTCCGCCTTCCCACTTGTCCTTGCTCTTCTGACCGGCCAACACATGGCACGCCCGTGGGAAAGTGCCTTGCACTTCGAATCCACTCCCGGCCTCAGTCTTCCTCCAAAATATCGAGCACACTTTGCTCGATAGTGTCAAGTGGTGCTTCTTCCTCCTGTTCCTGTTCCTTGCCTGCCTGGTCTCCGACCTCCTGTTGGGTAGGCTGTTCCGTAAAAATTTGCTGCTCCGGCTCTGCTTGATTCTGTGGTGCCGGTGCTTCCTCACCGCTTCGTCCGGGTTCTTCCTGTTCTCCCTCCGTTCCTGGCTCTGTTCTGTTACCGGTGTCGCTTTCTCCGGTCTCGACTGGTCACTCGATATGCCTCCTTCCTCTGCTCTGGTGTCTTCCGGTCTCAGCTCTTCTTCTTCTCCGACATCGGTCTGCTCCTGCTCTTCTTCAAGTTCGTCTTCGGGTATTCCTCGTCGGGGTTGTTCGGTGTCGGTTGGTTCATCTTCAGCCGGTCGCTCTCCCTCACTTATCGTGATTGGCGTCGTTCTTCCCTTAGCTTCCTGTCGTAACTGGTCCTGCTCGTATCTCTCCAACTCCAACTGAGTTGCGAGCTGCCCGTCATCCAACCTCTCTACCAACCCTCGGATTTCTTTGAGGTGTTCTTCTGCTAAAGTGTAGAAATCCTCCGACAATTCTTCCCGAATGGCGACGATACTTTCTTCATCCATCTTGTAGAACCTGTCACCGGTCTTCCTCCGATTCTCGGCATTCGCTCGGAGTGTCTGCAGCTCGGCTGCCTGTTGTGACCACTCCTTCCATAGCTTTTCCGTACTTTCGTTGATGCTTGCCTGAGCTCGGGTACTCCATCCTGACATGATGAGCTTGATCCGGGCAACCCCTGCCTTAGCATGCGCATAAGCTTCCTACTTTTCCTTCCTTGCCCGTTTTATAATGTCGGCCATTATCTGAGCCTGGGCCTCGTAATCTGCTTTCTGCTTTTCATAGGTACTCTGCAGTTTGCTGATCGTGAAGGTCGATTTTTCCTTTTCTTCATTCCTGATCTTGGTCAGGTCCAGCTTTTCCCGCCTTAGCGCCTCTAATTCCTTCCTTCTCTCCGTTGCTTGGGCTATTTCCGCCGACAATGCTTCCTTGTTGGCACTGACCTCATCCATCACCTTAGCCAGGTCTAATCGGGTTTCTTTGAGCTGCTCTTTCAGCTTCTCTATTTGCCGGTCGTAGTCTGCTGCCCGTTTTTTGTTGTCCGACTCGGCCTGCTTGTGATCTCGGTAGAGACGGTCGAAGTCCTCCGTCTTCTGCTTCAGGCGTCGGGATGCCTGAGCTCTTAACCGATCGTCCCGGTCCTTTTGTTGTCGGAGTTCTTCCTGCAGTCGTTCTATCTCTTGCTCGGCATGTCGACGTAGTCGGTCCTTCTCCTTCTGCAGCTTCTCTTTTTCTTCTTGCGGTCGGTCATTAGCGGCTCGACCTTTCCGGAGGCCTTCTTCCATTTTTCGTCTGTCGTCCTCCACCGCTTTCCACTGCTCCCTTTCTCTTTCCCTTAATGCCTCCTGAGCTTTTAACTCCTCTCGTAAGGTTTTTATTATTTTTTCGGTCTCAGGGCCGGTTTGCAAGGCTACCGGTTCCGGTTCTGGTTCTGGTTGCTTCCTTTTTGTCCCGACCGGCTCGGTGACAGCTTGTGCTTGTTGAATTCCTTCCCTTGCCTGCAACAGCTCCTCTTGCATTTCCTCGATCTGTGTTCGGAGCGCGACCAACTCCTGAGTTGTTGTATGCGTCAGCTGTTGCCGACACGTTTCTTCTTTCTCTAACTGGTCCGCTACTCCCGATAACTGCTCCGAAAGCCATCTTAGCCATTGTGGCTTTGTTCTTCCGGTGTCGGGGTGGCCTTGCTCACTTAAGCCAGGCTGATTTTCCGGCCTCTTCTCTGGCTCCGGCTCCGGCGCTTGTTCCTTCTTCTTCTCTGGGATGACCGGTTTTCTGAAGTCCGGCCCAACCGGTGTCGGTGCTGCTTCCCTGGGTACGGGTTCCGGTGCTGTTTCCGCCTCGGCTACTGGAGATGGTCCTTGCGCCCTCTGTTGAGTTCTGTCCACTGGTGGAGCCGGTCCTTTCGCCCGTTTCTCCCGACCTTGTCTTGCTGGGAGTCTTACCAGTGGTTCGGATGAGTCTTCTGTTTCAGTTTCCTCCTCCGGTGCAGTTACCAGACGGACCTTTTGTCTAGAGACCTCTGGTTCCGGCCGTCGCAGCGTTATATGGATTGGTTTGCGCGCTACCGGTTCCTCCTCGGCCGCTTTCCCTTTGCCTTTACCTGCCGGTTTTGCCTTTGTTGTCGGTTCCTGTTGCTGTCGGGATGGTCCTTCCCCCTGCTGTTCTGCTTCTTGCTGGGTCCATCCGGGAGTGTGTTTCTCCAAGATCTGTCGGCACTTTGTGACCTTTTTCGGCGTCGTCTCCTGCCGACCTCTTTTCTTTTGTGTGATGGGGATCACCGGTGGGACTAACACCGTTAGCCATTGTGCTATCCCGGCCCATGGCTTTTTTCCTTCCACAAGATTTCTGATGGCCTCCTTCAATCCTTCGGTTATGAAATGGAGCCAATCTATTTGTAAGCCCTCGTACGTTGCTATTAAGAACGTTGCCCGGTACTTGGCTATGGCTGGGGGACGGGGATTCACGAATCCGTATTCCATCATAGCGCGGGCCACTTCTCCGAACAACGGGTTCTCTCCGCCCTGCGTTCGGTACGCCTTGCTGCTGATAGAGTATTCCCCGAAATATTCGAACAGGATTTCACTGAAAGGGTTTTCGATTGTTTGAAGTCCTCCTGCTTTATTCCCCGTGAGCGCCTGCACCGCTCCTTCCGTGACTTCTGATATATCGATCGATGCTGCCGCCTGCTCTGGTTCTGCGTGTGGTGGAGCGTCGGCGATCCGCAACAATCCTTTTAACCCGTTCTCCCTCATCCATTGGCGTGCCTCTTCCGACAGTACCATTGTTCCGAATTCTTCGTCTGCTGCCTGTTGTTCGGGATCGCGCTGTGTGTGCTCTGTGCGTCGGGTCGCTCTTCTGTGCTTCTGCGCCTGTATGTAGGAAAATTTGTAAAAAGTGAGCCCTTCGCAGGCCTGTGTCTTATATAGTGGGTTGTGCCTCGAGCCGCCCTTTTTCGTTTCCCGCGCATGTTCCTCTCCCGCCATAATTACTATGTCCTTTCTTGTTTGCCGCATGTGAGTGCCCACGTTCCATGCTTTAAATAGCCAGTCCGCGCACATCCTTCTTTAATGCATGGCGCCTCTTCGTTGCATGGTGGCGCTCCCACCTCTTGTGATCTCCCCATCATTACGATGATTCGCGTCGATTTTGCCCACGTCATTTATTTATTTATTATTTATTTATTTTATTTATTTTTATTATTTATTTTTATTTTTATTTTTATTTTTCCTTTTTGCTTGGACCACGTCATTTGCTGGTCCCCCCCGATTTGTTCGGGTCGGTTCGTGTGGATACCGGATCCTTCTCTCGGTTTTCCGGGATAGTCTTCGTCAATATCGGTGTCGGTTCTTCCTCGGTCCGAATATCTTCAGCAGCGTCTGTCGGTGTCGGTTCCTCATCTTGCCGGATTTCCGGGTTTCGCTTGAACGGGTTGGCTGGCATATTTCCCTTATACGGCTTTAGCCGAAATCCATTTGCCCACTTGCCGATGACATCTCCAGACAACGTGCCGAGCTGATACGACCCATTGTACTCCTTGGTGATCCAGAACGGTCCTGTCCATCGAAACCGCAACTTTCCCGGCATGCTCCCCATCCGTGTCTGGAATAGTAGCACCGGTTTCCCGACTTCGAACTCCTTTTCATTGCCACGCCGGTGTCGGTCCACGAAGGCTTTTCTCCTCCTTTGCTCCAGTTCGAGTTGTAGTAAGCTGGCTATTCGGTTTTCCTCTAATTCCAACAGCGTTGCCAGCCGGATTCGTTCGGACTCGTTCTCACTTAAGCGCTCCTTCACCTGAATCCGTAAGCTGGGGATCTGGAACTCTACCGGCATGACCGCTTCTAACCCGAATGCTAGTTGGAACGGGGTTGTCCGGATGCTGGTTTTGTACGTTGTTCGGTACGCCCATAGTGCGCTTTGCAATTTCGTATCCCAGTCGGTCCGGTTCTCGTTGACGATTTTTCGTAGGATGTTCTGCAGAGTTTTGTTCGTTGATTCCGCTAGTCCATTGGCTTGAGGGTAGTAGGGTGTACTCTTTTTATGTACCACCGCGTAAAATGACGTCAGGCTTTCTACTACCTGCCCGAGAAAATGTCCTCCTTGGTCACTTATAAGCTCGATCGGGCATCCATACCGGCACCATATGCATTCGTACAGAAACTTTGCCGTGGACGCGGCCGTGTTGTCCCGTAAGGCCTTTGCTTCTACCCATTTGGTGCAATAGTCGGTCGCCACTATGACATACCGATTCCCGGTTCGCATTGCCGGTGGTTTGAAGGGACCGACAAAGTCCAACCCCCACTTTTGAAATGGTTCTAAGGGCAAGACCGGGTGGTGTGGCATCCGGGCCTGCTCTGTGGGTTGGCCCAGTCGTTGACACAAATCGCATTCTCTGCTATACTTCACGGCATCTTTTAGGGTGGTCGGCCACCATAGTCCGCTCTGCCATATTTTCCGAGCGGTTGCGTCGCCGGCATAATGCCCGCCGGCAATTCCACAGTGGGCTTCCCTGAGGATTAGATCCTTCTCATCGCTCCGCACTGCTCGTCTCCAGATGCCATCTGCCCCCTTGTGATAGAGGGTGTCTCCAACCAAGCAGAAATGTCTACTTCTTACTGCTACCCTTTTCCTTTCATCACGGTCCATGTTCTTCGGGGGAACTCCGGTGCTCAGGAACTGGTGCATCTCAGTTAGCCAGGTGTCTTCGTCGGCTACCGTTGTATCCGTTGCCGGTTTCGTCGTGATCCAGAACAATTCGGCGTCGGGAAACTCATCCTGGACGCCGTCCCCTGCTTCTCCGGATTCGAGTTTGCTTAGATAGTCCGCTACTGCATGCTGCGCCCCGGGTCGGTGGAAAATGTCGAATTCAAATTCCTATAGTAGCAGTGTCCACCGTGCAATTTTTCCCGTCAGGGATGCCTTCGAGACTAGGTAGAGTAGTGCCGAATGGTCGACATGGAAGGAAAACTTCCTTCCGAGCAGATAGTGCCTGTACTTTGTGACACTATACACCATTCCCAATGCCTCGCGTTCCGTCGTAGAGTAATTCCGTTCGGCTTTTGAGAGTTTCCGGCTTGCGTAGTACACCGGTCGGTACCATTTCAGCTCTGTGAGTTGCATCAGAACGCTGCCGATTGCTACGTCCGACGCGTCGACGAAGACGTGAAAGCTTTTACTCCAATCCGGCGGTTGCACCACCGGAGCTTGCGACAACATAACCTTCAACGCTTTGTAGGATTCCTCCTCCGTCTCTGCCCATAGGAAGGGTACCCTATGTACGGCGGTATGTAACGGTGTAGCGAAGTCCGCGAGGTGCCGTATCATCCGGCTATGCCACCTTATTTGGCCCAGGAACTGGCTTAAAGCCTTTGCGTTACTTGGTGCTGGTGCATCGAGAATCGCCTTGACTTTATCCGGATCTACCGCGATTCCTTCCTTACTCACCACGTGCCCTAGCAAGTTGCCGCTTGCCACTCCAAAGACGCATTTGGCCGGATTTAGGCTCAATTGGTACTCGCGGCACTTCTCCAAGCACAACCGGAGGTGATCGAGATGCTCTCCGTGCCGGCTGTAGACCACGAAATTGTCAAGGAAGACCTGCATAAAACCGGGGATATATTCCCCGAAAATTTCCATTATCATCCTTTGAAAGGTCGTTGGAGCCGTCTTTAGTCCGAACATCATCATGACTGCGACGAACACTCCCCATTCCGTCACGA
Source organism: Azolla caroliniana (assembly GCF_043228905.1). Lineage (NCBI taxonomy): Eukaryota > Viridiplantae > Streptophyta > Polypodiopsida > Salviniales > Salviniaceae > Azolla > Azolla caroliniana. The sequence goes on from NW_028230442.1 coordinate 13,192,984, forward strand.
ACACTGTCTTCTCTTGGTCGGCCGGGTTCATTCGTATTTGGTTGTAGCCGCTAAATCCATCCAGGAAGCTGTAAACTTCGTGCCCGGCTACCGCATCTAACACCCCGTCCGTAAATGGTAGTGGAAACGCATCGGTCACTGTTGCGGCATTTAGTTTTCGGTAGTCCACGCATACCCGGATTTTTCCGTTCTTTTTCGGGACCACCACTATCGGACTCAGCCAGGTTGCCTGCTTGACCGGTCGGATAAATCCGACCCGGAGGAGCTTATCAATTTCCTCCTTCACCTTTGCCGCATAATTCGGATTCATCCGGTACCTGCGTTGAGCAATCGGTTTCGCGTCCGTACTTAGGTGAATTTGGTGCTGATAGAGCTGGGGGTCCAACCCTCGCATGTCTTCGTACGACCACGCGAACACATCCTTGAAGTCTGTTAACAATGCTACCATTGCCTTCTTTTCTTCCTTCGGCAATTCCTTTGCAACATTTACCAGTCGGGGCTTGTCTGCTGTGCCGAGGTCCACCTCCTCGAGTTGGGATGCTTTTACCCTCTGGGATATCGTCATTTCCCTCTCTAGGGATTCCTGTGCTTGTCGCAGTTCCCGGATCGCCGCTTGGTCCGGTTCTTCCGGCGTCGTAATGTACGGTTCTACTGCCTCCGTGATATCCACCTCAAATAGTGGGACGATTTATGGTTGTTCCTCGAGGTACCGCTCGACTTCCTCGTCCGGTAATCCCTCCAACATGTTAATGCTTTCCGCATACAATGGAGTTGCTTCCTTATTGGTGATCACCCGTGGTTGCGTCGTTACTCGTACCTTTGTTTTCCCTCGCCAGAATGTGATCATGTTCTTTTGCCAGTTTTGCTTGATATGCGCCGTTCGCAGCCATGGTCGTCCTAGCAGTAGGGGGTACGCGCCTTGTACATTCAGCTGCAGCACCACGGCCGATATCCGGAATACGTGGCCTCCGATCGTTATTTCCAAGTCCCGGATAAGCCCGGTCGGTCGGACTGAGCTAGTATCCGCCATGCGTAACCAGAAGGGGCATGGTTCCCATTCCCGGATGCCCAGGTCGTTGCATGTCTGTTGGCTGATGACATTTACCCCGGAGCCTCCGTCAATAATCGTTCCAGCAATTTCCTTTCCTTTCACGATTGCCATGATCGCCGGGCTACTTGTATCGACCACCGTTGGTCCTTCCTCCGGGTTGGAGAAGAATGCCGGTGCTGGCGTCGGCTTCGGTTTGCTGACGGATGCCTGTAGGTCTGCCGTAAATCGTGGCACTAACTGTAGTAGTCGTGCTAACGGCAGCACGATTTGACAGTCTTGTAGCGCTTGCCACGTCGGGTTTTCTCCTGGCTGTATGATTTCTTCGTCTTTTGGCATATTTTGGTCTCTTACTTCTGCCGCATTCTGTTCATTGGCCTCCTTGATCCATTGTGTCGCTTGTTTTCTGATTGCCTCCTGGGCTTCCCACTCGGCGGTCTTTCCCTTTGACCGGGTTGTGACCTGCTGTACCTCTGTTATTTCGGCTGTAACCATGTTGACTTCCGGCTGCTTGTCATAGCTTTTGCTTGGGCATTGGTTACTATAGTGGCCTTCCTTGCGGCAGTAATAACAGTACACCTTGTGACTGTTGCTCGTTTCTGCTTTGTCCCCGGTTTGGAGGGTGGGTATGCTCCGGCGGTCGTCTTCGGTTTTTCGGTTATCCGGTACCGATACCGGGTTGTCATTCCTTGCTGCCTCCCGACGTTCCTCTCTTCGGAAAAATCCACGCTTCTGATTCCGTCGGAAATTTCGGTTCCCTTGTCGCCTCTCTTCTCTGCGTCGGTCGTATTCCGGGGCTTCGTCTCGGTCGTACCGGTCCCGGGGGTAGCTATCTTTGCGTCTCTCCTCTCAGTCATAGTTGTTGCGTCTTGTGTCAGCGTATCCTTGTCGCCTCTCTTCTCTGCGTCGGTCGTCTTCCGGGGATTCGTCTCTGTCGTACCGGTCCCGGGGGTAGCTATCTCTGCGTCTCTCCTCTCGGTCATAGTTGTCGCGTCTTCTATCAGCGTATCTGTTACCGCGTTCGCGTTGGTAGCGGTCGTCTCTCCGGAATCGATCCTCGTCCGGGTTCTGATTGCGCGGTTTTATGTGTCGAACCGGTGCTGCCTGCCGATTTAACAGGTTATATTCGCATCAGTCCGTTGTATGGGCTCGAGAGTTGCAGATCACACATTGTGTCCGCAGGGTGCAGTCCACTGTTGAGTGCCCCGAATTTAGGCATGTTGTGCATTGTAAGGCCTGTCGGAACCTCAGGTCTTCCTCCTTTGGGAGTGCCCGGTGTAACATCCCCATCGACAAGAAGGGGCTAGTCTTGTCCATTTCTAAAACCCGATCAATAACTTGGTCCATTGTGCTGGTTTGGAAATCAAGGACTCCGCACATTGTTCGAAGTGGCTCTTTCAGTGCGGCCAAAAAGACTGCTTTGGCTTCGTCTTCGGGTGGTGCTCTTGTCAGTTGGCTGTGCAGGGTCTGGAACCGAATGATGAATTGTGGCATAGTCTTGTTCTCTTCCTGCCGGGTGGTGTAGAACTGCCCGACCAATTCCCTTTGCTCAAATTGTCTGTGAAAAACCCTGAGGAATCTGGCTTTCAAGGCATCGAATGTGGCAAAGGTGCCTGGTAAGTGCTTTGCGTGCCATTGGGCCGCCAGTCCTTCTAAGGTGATGCCGAATTCGGCGATTTTGGGATCGTTCGGCTTCGGGCTCCGTCAGTCTTTGGGAGATATGGTTGGCTTCCCATGTTTGGAGGAATGCGTACACGTGTGCCTCCGCGTCGGCATCATCCCGGTACTTTGGGTATGGGTACGACATCGTGTCGTCCAACTGACTCTCCTGTTTCCTCCGCTCTTTGTCCGCTGTTGGCGTTGGTGTGAGAACCTTTGGTTCCCCCGCGGGTGTTGCCGGTGTCCGGTCCGTTGGTTCCTCCGCGGGTGTTGTCGGTATCCGCTCCTTCGGTTCCCTCACGGTTGTTGTCGGTATCCGGTCAGCCTTCCTCGGTGGTTGCCGGTCACCGAATTCCAGGGTTATTTCTTCCTCTGGCGCCGGTGTTACTGAGTCTTCCGACCCCTCGTCCTCCCGGTCATTTGGTGTGTCGTGGCTGCTTTTATACCGGGATGCAACGCTTCCGTCGCTTTCCGACTCCGCCTCAAGTGTTGCGAATGCTTCCGAGTCCCCGTCGCCCGCGGCGAGCGTCTGCAGTATCGTTTCCACCTCTTGCAGGCTTGTTATGCTACTGCCTTCGTCGGGGATTTGCAGAACCCGGAACTGCAGTGCTTCTTCTGCGACTCTCCGAAGAGTTTTGGAGAATGACCGATCCCGCCGGATCTCGTCGACGGCTTGCTGCAGGGCTTCCCGTCGTTGCTCGCGTTCGGTGTATCGTCTCCCTCGTTCGGTGATGTGGTCGTCGTTTGGTCTAGACATCCATCCCCCGGTTGTCCTCTGCACTTTGCAGGAATCGTGGTTGCCAAAATAGTGTTATCTGTCTGGCCGGACTAGCCTCAACACAGGTGTCTATCCGACACTTCTCCAAAGGGGTGGTAAGGATTGGATGCTAGGTTACACGCATAAGATGATTATAATTAAGCACAGACGGCAAACAATACGAGATATAGATAAATACGCAATAATTACTATTGTATTACTTCCGTCAAAAAACTTTACAAATCATCGGATCCTTTTATAGGCATCCGGCAAGGTTACAATCGGTGCGCTTAGGCAACCGACATCCGAATCGGTTCGGATCCGGATCGGTACAACTGTACCGAATCCGTCCCTCCGAATAATAATTCTACTATTATTTACTTCCTATTATCCGATCCGATTCCGCCTTCCCACTTGTCCTTGCTCTTCTGACCGGCCAACACATCCCTTGTTCAACCATTTGGCCGACCGAGACCAAATTCTTCGTGATGGTGGGAACATGCAAGACATTTTTAATGTATGTTTGCTTACCTCTTTCGCCGAACGGAACATTGCCGATGTGCCGAATCGGGTACGTAGTGTCATCTCCGGTTTCAAAATAACCGGGTCGCTCCGGCTCTTGAAGTTCGAGAAACCATTCTTTGTGGGATGTCATATGGTTTGAGGCTCCGGAGTCAACAAACCATACGTCCTCCGGATTGAGGGCACTAGTTGAGGTAGAGGCCGACATAGAGTTTGCTCTATGTTTCATCATGAACATTACCCCACGGTCGGAGTTGTATGCGTACATTCCGCCACGATCCTCGTAGTCAGAGTTGTGCCCGTACATTCCGCTATACTCTTCGTAGTCGGAATTGTGCGCGTAATTCGTGAGTTGTCGGCTTGTGGAAGCCGATTCACGCATCTTCTTTTGGCACTCTTCTTCGTGGTGGCCGAGCTTTCCGCAATATCCGCATTTGGTTGCGTTTTGACGGCTTGGGCCGGAGTGGAAACTCCCCCTTCTTGCGAAGGTTCCTCGTTGGCCTCCGTTTTGCGGCCGAAATTGGGAGTTGTTGTCGTAGGTCGGACCTCGTCCGCCTTGTCCTTGGCCGAATCGGCCTCTCGCTCGTCCGCGTCCTCTTCCTCCATTAGAGTGTGTGTAGAGCATGTGGCCTTCTGACTCATTGCTCCTTGTAAGCACGTGGTTTTCTTCGACCAATAGCATTGATTGGAGCTCGAAGAAGGAGGGAGATTTCTCCTGTGCTAGCACGGCGGTTCGCATCGCGCCGAACCGTGGTGCGAGGCCGCCGAGGCATATTTGCAGCATCTCATCATCATCTATACTTATGCTTATTGAGCCGAGCGAGTCGTAAAGCTCCTTGATCTTCAAGGTGTATGTCGTGATGGACATGTCCCGTTGTTGAATGTTGTTCAACTCTTGGCGGAGTTGAAGCTTTCTCGTGGTCGTGTTGGGGCGAAAATCTTTCGTAGATTTTCCCATGCTTCCCTTGGCGTCTTGGCTTCTTGAATGTAATTGAGCATCAAGCAATACATCACGTGGCTTGCGGCTTGCTCCTATGTCGCGTATCCGGGAGCCGCTTTGGCGGGTCGGTCTTCATGCGCTCCTTTGATATAGCTCCAATTGGCTTGTCTGACAAGGTATTGGTGCATCTTGTACTCCCAAGATGCGATGTTGTTTCGATCCAACTTCTTGGTAGGGAGAGCGCTCCCCATTTGAGTATTCATTATGTCGATTCTTCTTCTTCTTCTTCTCTCTTCGAATGCGAGCTATGTAGCGAAGCTACAATAGCGATGAGCCGGTTCTTGGTCGTTGGCGTGGAGCGCAACACACGATCACGATGAGGCGAATGGGCTAGATCGAGCTACCAAATCGCTCTGATACCATGTAAAGAATCAAGAGATGGATTCTTGTGATGCGGAAGAGATGTGAGTTATGTGTGTGTGTGTCTCTCTCTTACACACACACAGAGAATACACAAGGTAAAAGTATATTGACAAAGGAGAAAGACTCAACATTATACAAGGTGGGAGGAGGGTGCTTTATGTAGTCACCCTCTCTCTTCATTAAGTACAAGACTCATGGAGCATGGGGAATGTGAAAGCTCATAAGTTATATGTCATAGAATATGATTCTATGACTCATACTAAATGCTAGAATACAAAGTGGTGACATAATGGTGACTCTTGACCGTTGGAGTGTCTCTTCACTCTCAAGGTGAGTTCACACACTAGACCAAGTTGAGCTTGATTCTCAACAACCTCTTTCGCCGAACGGAACATTGCCAATGTGCCGAATCGGGTACGTAGTGTTATCTCTGGTTTCGATATAACCAGGTCGCTTCAGATCTCGAAGTTCGAGAAACCATTCTTTATGAGATGTCATATGGTTTGAGGCTCCGGAGTCAACAAACCATACGTCCTCCGGATTGAGGGCACTAATTGAGGTAGAGGCCAACATAGAGTTTGCTCTATGTTTCATCATGAACATTCCGCCATAGTTGGAGTTGTGTGCATACATTCCGCCACGATCTTAGTAGTCGGAGTTGTGCCTGTACATTCCGCTATACTCTTCGTAGTCGGAATTGTGCACGTAATTCGTGAGTTGTCGGCTTGTGGAAGCCGATTCGCGCATCTTCTTTCGGCACTCTTCTTCGTGGTGGCCGAGCTTTCCGCAATATCCGCATTCGGTTGCGTTTTGACGGCTTGGGCCGGAGTGGAAGCTCCCCCTTATTGCGTAGTTTCCTCGTTGGCTTCCGTTTTGCGGCCGAAATTGGGAGTTGTTGTCATAGGTTGGACCTCGTCCACCTTGTCCTTGGCCGAATCGGCCTTTCACTCGTTTGCGTCCTCTTCCTCCGTTCGAGTGCATGTAGAGCATGTGGCCTTCCGACTCATTGCTCCTTGTAAGCACGTGGTTTTCTTCGACCAATTGCATTGATTGGAGCTCGAAGAAGGAGGGAGATTTCTCCCTTGCTAGAACGGCGGTTCGCATCGCGCTGAACCGTGGTGCGAGGCCGCCGAGGCATATTTGCACCATCTCATCATCATCGATATTTACGCTTATCGAGCCAAGCGAGTCGCAAAGCTCCTTGATCTTCAAGGTGTATGTCATGATGGACATTTCCCTTTGTTGAATGTTGTTCAACTCTTGGCGGAGTTGAAGCCTTCTTGCAGTTGTGTTTGCCGCGAAAATCTTTTGTAGATTTTCCCATGCCTCCTTCGACGTCTTGGCTTCGCGAATGTAGCTGAGCATGTGATCATGAACACATGTCGCCAAGCAATACATCACACGGCTTGCGGCTTGCTCCCATGTCGTGTATCCGGGAGCCGTTTCGACGGGTCGGTCTTCATGCGCTCCTTTGATGTAGCTCCAATTGCCTTGTCCGACAAGGTATTGGTGCATCTTGTACTCCCAAGATGCAATGTTGTTTCGATCCAACTTCTCGGTAGGGAGAGCGCTCCCCATTTGAGTATTCATTATGTCGATTCTTCTTCTTCTTCTTCTTCTCTCTTCGAATGCGAGCTATGTAGCAAAGCTATGATGGCGATGAGCTAGTTCTTGGTCGTCAGCGTAGGACACAACGCACGCGGATGGGCTAGATCTAGCTACCAATTCGCTCTGATAGCATGTAAAGAATCAAGAGATGGATTCTGTGTAGCAGAATAGATATGAACTGTGTGTGTGTATGAGAGAGAGAGTGAGTGAGTGAGAGAGACAAGGAGTAAGACACAGAGAATACGCACGGTAAAGTATATTAACAAAGGAGAAAGACTCAACATTCTACAAGGTGGGAGGAGGGTGCTTTATATAGTCACCCTCTCTTTTCATTAACTACAAGACTCATGGAGCATGGGGAATGTGAAAGCTCATAAGTTATGTGTCATAGAATATGATTCTATGACTCATACTAAATGCTAGAATACAAAGTGGTGACATAATGGTGACTCTTGACCGTTGGAGTGTCTATTCACTCTCAAGGTGAGTTCACACACTAGACCAAGTTGAGCTTCATTCTCAACACAACCAAATCCTCGAACAATACCTCCGGTGTACCGCGAGCTACCAACAAGAAGATTGGGTGGAGTTCCTTGCAATGGCGGAATTTGCCTACAATAATAGTATCCACGCTTCAATTAAGGTTTCCCCCTTCTTTGCAAACTATGGATTTCACCCTCGTTTCAGCATTTCCATACCTACAACTTTGGTCAATTCTTCGGCAGAGATGCATGCCCGCACTTTGCACAATGTCCATTGAGACCGCTCCCTGGAGCTCCGTGTCATTGGCGACCAGTATAAAGATCAGGCGAACCAACATCGCTTGATTGCATCGACATTTGCAGTCGGGGACATGGTTTGGTTGTTACGTCAACACCACACGTCATTGTGCAAAATTGGACTACAAAAGACTAGGCCCCTTCTGTATCATTGAGCGGATCAACCCAGTCACCTTCCGGTTAGCACTTCCTCCAACATTTAGGATTCACGATGTTTTTCACATTTCCCTCCTCGAACTCTACCATCCTTCTCGAATTCCTGGATGACAACCTCCTCCACGCCACTTGTGGAATTGTCAACGGGGGAGGAATATGAGGTTGAAAAAATCCTCGACAACTCCAATATTTGATCTTATGGAAAGGTTACCCCATTTCGGACACCACATAGGAACTGGTTACACATTTACAAAATGCTCCAAAGGCCATTTGCGATTTTAATCAACAATACCTACATAAGCCGATCGTGGGTCATGGGAGCTATCCTCTGAGGGAGGAAAATGTCATGGACACGATGGAATGTAGGGGGTTGAACCCATAACCTTACCAGTTGAGCTACATCCATCTATGCATTATTGTATTGTATAAGATTCAACTTATTACATTGTAGATTAATCACTAGAACTTTCAAGAAACTTCTAGAGTATGCATCTTCATGCACTCTCTAAATGTTTCCTAACTTACATGCATATCTCGACATTCTTGTATAAATACTCGGGTGCACCTTGATTACAGTCAAGGTGAACAACACCAGTTACGGAACCATAATTCAATTCTCGCCCTCTTGTCTATTTCCTCTCTCTCTCTCTCTCTCTCTGTATTTAGCCTCGTGTAGTTGTCCATGGCCTCGTCTACTCGTCCGCGTTGGATGAATAATAACATTATGGGGTAAGGCAATGTGATAAACAAATGATCCAACTCGATTAAGGATTTCAATGGGACCCTAATATGGCGGGGCCTAACTTAGAGCACTCGCCCATAGATAATGACTTAGTGTCTATAGGTACACACAAAACCTTTTGACCAATAGTAAACACGTGAGGAAGTAAATTATGATTAGCATAAAATAGGACATAGACTTGAGCTACTTTAATATTTTCCTTGGCAATATGTAATATTCGGTTCATGTCTCACAAAACATTGCGTGTGTTGTTTAATGCATCACGATGAATTGTGACATACTTGGGCACGTGGTTTAAAACCATACATCAACATAAAAGGACTACATCATGTGAATGTATGTTTCGAGCTATTATAGGTAAATTGTAAGATAGGAAGGTATTGCTCCCACTTAGAAGGGGTTTTTGCTACATAAGCCTGATATATGTCCTCAATAATTTGATTAGCCCGTTGTCGTGTTGTTACGCTCACGTGTATGGAAAAAGGCGGGACTACAGGGGCCCTGAACTGAGGAGCGCGAGAGAGAAGAGGAAGAGAGATTCACAGAAACACGGAGAGACAAAAACGAAAGAATCAATTCCAATAACAGTATAGATTATAGAGCTTGCAATGTTACAATCGGCAAGCCGGTGACAGACTCAACACAGACGAACACGCGCGCTGAAGTATGTGGTGGAGCCTCTATCGGAAGCACGCGAGCTTTCACGCAACAGAGGCAGCCAACCTGACCCAAAATCCCTGTAGAAACAACAACGATGGTGGAGGAGAGAGCTCGGTTCCCAGTCAGACAACATTTTGTCCTCACATAAATGAGCGATCCCTCACTTAGCCCTTTTCCTCTCCTTTTATAGCACAAGGAGAGAGAGACGTTACAGACTATTACATCACTTTTATTCTCTGTCCTACCAGATAGAGATCCTCTTCGATTCCCTACCTAAATGCATTCGTGCTACCTAGGATAATTACATCGCCTACCTGTTCTTAACTATGTGCATACATCAAAACATGTGCCCATGTGTAAGGGCCGATTTACGTACACTATCCACCGATTCCTCCTAGGGACGGTTTTCTCCACGACATCTGCCCCCACCTAACCGCGCATCCTCTGGTATGCGCCAAAATAGACTTCTGCCGGAGAAGATCGACCCGCGATATCTTTCACTCTCCGGTTCGCCACTTGCTCCGAACCGGTCATCGTCGCCATCCATTCCCGACTTGGCCTCCGCAGGCCCGTACCAACGCCTTTACAATCGGCCCGTGTCCACGTTCCACCTTCCCGTTTGCCTTCGGATTGTATGCCATAGTGAGCGAGAGTTTAACCCCTAACGTTTCAAATAGCTCTTCGACCTCTTGTGCATCCAGTTCTCCACGGTCTTCTACGATCTTCCCTACACACCCGTACCGACATACCACCTCCTCGATTAGGAACTGGCACATGACTGCGGTCGTTTTGTTTGGTAATGCTCGGCCCTCCACCTGGTTTGTCAGATTGTTACCGACTAGGAACACGGTCTGCGGTCAGTCCTTCGACCTAGACCTCCAAGTGATTGTGAAACAACGAATGGTGGTGTCTATGCGTAATGCATAGGGGAATGTTCCCCGTAACCTATCAGCGTATAAGGTAGACGGCTACAACCGACTCCTTATCAGTGGTTACACTCACGTTCTTACACGCTCAGGTATTCCAGACACAGAGTAGATTAGCCGTAGCTATACACAGACTTTCAGAGAAGATAGAATTCTATTACTATACGCTTCTTTACATTCCAAAATACACACTCCCTCTAACAGAGGTTTTTCACCCTTTATATACGCAAGGTCTATTTAGCCATTCACGCTTCTTGCGTGAACCGTTACATGCGTTATGATCTTATATTATTTCTTATTCCTACGCTCTTGTCCGTCGGTTACTATTCTGGCGGACAACACATGGCACGCCTGTGGGCTAGTGCCCTGGCACGTCGGACCCATCTCGTTAATCTTCTTCTAAAATGGCCCGGATGTTTGGCTCTGCTACGGTGTTCGCGTCTGGAGACGACGTAGGGTGTGGTGTGGCTCCCCTGTTTGGTCGAACTGGCTTCTCCCGATGTCGCAGTCGTCGTGTGTGGGCGGTCCGGGTACGATGCGCTGTTCTTGAGCTAGTGGGTTGGGCTCCGCCGTCGTCGTGCTTGCGGTCGGCCGCGACTCTGTCTCAATCGTTACTTCCTCCATGGTGTCGCCCGTCTTTGTACGCTCCGGGGAGTGGGGCTGCGATTCCACCTAGCCTGCAACATTCTCCGTGTGGTCGCCGATAACGTGGGATCCTAATAATGGGGCTCCTCTTGGGTAGCGGTTTCGCTATCTGGTACTGTGGGGGACTCCGCTCGTCAGTTTGCGCTGTTCACCGTCGTTGTAATTTCTGGTGATCTGGCCTGAGGTTCCTCTTCTTCGGCCATGTCTTGCATTGGCGTCGCGCTAGATTCCTCATTTGTTCGCGTGTTGCCGGTTTGTGTGATCTGGTGAAATAGCTCCTCCTGGCTTTCACCAAAATCATCTAAGAGCTGCGCAAGTTCTTCAGAATGTTGGTCCGCTAGCGCACGATAGTCTTGCACTAGGTCCTCGCATATGGCCGCAATGCTCTCCTCATTTAGTTTATAGAAACCTCAGCCGTCTTTTCGTTGGTTCTCCCAGTCCGCACGATACGCATGCAATTCCGTTGCTTGGGTTGCCCACGCCATCCATCCTTTGTCCACCGCCGTTTTCAATTGCGTTGTGAACCTCTCCCAATTTTTTTGGAGAAGGACACACACGTTGTCTGTGATGGCCTGGCAACGGTTGCGTGCGTCCTCCATCGACTTCTTAAGGTTTGCAATTTCTTGCTGCCTAACCGCCGCCGCTTCTTCGTACGTGGTCTTCAGGCCACAGCTAGGATTCCTTTGCATATTGTTCTTCTAATTTTCCCATTTCATTGTTTAGGCGGATTTCAAGCTGATGCCTTCTTTGCTGTTCGACCACTAGCTGCTCGTCGAACCATACCTTCTTTTTCTCCAATAAGGCCTGGAGTTCCGCGATTGCCGCCTCCGATTTCTTCGCTTCATCCCGTAATTGGGCGTTTTCATCTTTTGTCCGGATGTTCTAAGTTACCTCCGTAGCGAGTTTCTCTTCAAGGGTTTTTACTGCCTTCCGGCTGTTAGCTCGGATCTCCTTTTATCTGTCTGAGGATTGGCGTAGTTCAGCTCGCAGGCGGTCAATTTCAGATTCCGCTAGTTGCACGACCCTTTTCGCTTTTGAGGTGATGGCGGTCTGAGCCTCAATTTCTTCCTTCAAAGCGTTGATGGCATGGTCTGGTGGCGGAGTTGCGTGTTGCCCCGTAGTCGCGTTAGCTTCCAACTCCGTGGTGGGGACGTCTTTGACCAATCCCCACCCATCTTTCCTGTCCAATCTACGCTGTTTCGGTCTGGGGCTATCCTGCCATGTTTCGGTGTCTGGCTCTGGGGCTGCTTCCAGGGAACGTGCCGACTATTCCTTCTGCGTTGTTCGTGTGACTAGTTGGGCGGGAGGTGTTGTCCGTGTGTCTGGCTGGGCGGGTTGGGGTTCCTCTTCCCACTCTGGGGCAGCTAACTCCGCTAACCTGCGCTTCGCGGATCGGGGCGGGGGCGTGGGTCGGTTGGGCTGCGGTGCCGGCAGCCCTCGGGGTGGGAATAACACCGTAAGGTACTGTTGTATGATCGGCCAGAGCTTTTTGCCTGTCTGATACACATGCAAACCTTCCCTTAACGTCGGCCTTGTGATGACCCCCCAATCGATCGCATGCCCTTCAAAGGTATCGATAATGATGCCCGCCTTCTGCTTGGGCATCCCATATGCGTTGACATGTACGCAACCTACCTCTAACAGGAACTTGGCAACTTCACAAAAGAAGGGATCCGGGATCTGCTTCGTTCTATAGGCCTTGGCGGAGGAGGAATATGGCCCGAAATATCTCTGCAGTGCCTCTACAGGAGGGATTTCGAAATGCCTTTCGCCTAGCGATGACAGATCCAACTTTTTCCGGATGGAAGAGTTGGTGACCGTGTCGATGCTAAGCTTTCTGGCGATGTCCATGGCATCCGAGTGTGGGGGTGCCTCTGTGACCCGGATGTATCCATCCAGGCGTTTCTCCACGAGCCATCAACGTAAGGTAGTAGAGATGAAGATTGGCATCGCAAGAGTAGGTTCGTGGGGAGGAGACTGGTGGTTGTGGTGGGCTTTTGCTCTATGATAGGATGGAGGAGAAGGTGAGGGGGAGGAGCGATGGGAGCATTGATAGTTAGAAGGTGGGTTTCTATTTTGTGCAGAAGATCTTCTATTTCCTTATTTTTGTGGCTTAGGGTTCATTGGGCAGTGAGCCATCGTGGTGCCATGTGTTCTTGAACTAGGAGTCTGTGCATGCATTTAGTCCTTTTAATAGTCGCTATCTTCTCGTTTTTTTTTTTCGTAACGGTTATATACAACCTATTTTTACATAATGGTACAAGTGGGATCGTCTGTTTACGCCGCGGGTTCTCCGGCTCTGTCCTATTCGGTAGTGAATGGGTTAGGTGTTGTAGGGCCCAGGTAAGGTTTAAGGTGAAACCCATTCACCTTTTGCCGTAATACTTCCCCGGCCAACGTGCCTTGTTCCGCTCCAATTATCCAGTATGGGCCGGTCCAGCGGAATCGTAACTTCCCTGGCATATGGCCCAAGCGGGTTTGGAAAACCAGCACCGCTCGACCGACGACGAACTCCTTTTCCCTTGCATTTCGATGCTGATCCACAAACGCTTTACGTTGTCGCTGTTCCTGCTCCAACACAGCCATGCTGTGTACGCATTTTTCCTTGAGTTCGAGTAACTGGTGGAGCCGTACCTCCTCCAACTGGGCTTCCGATAGTCGGTCCTGTACCTGAATCCGCAAACTGGGTACTTGGAATTCGACCAGCATCACAGCCTCTAGCCCAAACGCTAGTCGAAACGATGTTGACTGTATGCTTGTTTTGTAGCTGGTTCTGTACGCCCATAACGCACTTTGTAATTTGGTATCCCAGTCCGTTCTATTTTCATTGACGATTTTCTTCAAGATGGTTTGCAACGTCTTGTTGGTGGATTCCGCTAACCCATTCGCCTGTGGATAATATGGCGTACTCTTCTTATGGACTACGGCGTACTCTTCTTATGTTAGTTCCCGAACCACTGTATTGAGAAAGTGACTCCCTTGGTCACTGATGAGCTCAATCGGACAGCCGAACCGGCACCAGATGTGCTCGTAAAGGAATCTCGCTGTGACGGCCACCGTATTTTCTCATAGTGCCTTGCTTCTACCCACTTGGTGCAATAATCCGTGGCTACCAATATGTATTTATTGCCCGTACGGGCTGCCGCCGGTGTGAAGTGGCCCACAAAATCCAATCCCCACTTTTGGAAGGGGTCTAGCGGTAATACGGGCTGGTGTGGCATCCTTGCGCCCTCCGTGGGCTGGCCCATCCGTTGACACAAATCACACTCTCTACAATACTCGGAGGCGTCCTTCTATGTTGTCAGCCACCATAAGCCTGCCTGCCATATTTTCCGAGCTGTAACATCGCCTGCGTAATGGCCTGGCTGCCTGCCGTGCCACAGTGCGCCTCTCGTAAAACTGCTTCTTTCTCATCTTGATGTACCCCACGTCGCCAATTCCGTCACTTTGTGATATAAAAATCCTTCTACGAGGCAGAAGTTACAGCTTCGGACAACTAGTCGTTTCTTCTCGTACGTGCGTAATTGTGGTGGAGGCAGTCCCATAGTAAGAAAGTATATCATTTCCATAAGCCACCGGTCCGGAAAGGTCGATTCCGTTCTCTCTGCTAGTGTTGTTACCCGCAAGATGTCGGCGTCCGGAAAATCATCGTCATCTCTCTGTACTGTTTCTCCATTCTCGAGTCTGCTCAAAAAATCTACCACTGCGTGTTGCATCCTTGGTCGGTGCTGGATTACAAAATCGAATTCTTGAAGCAGTAGCATCCATCGCGCCAATTTCCCTGTCAGGGCTTGTTTCTCCACCAAATACAGCAGCGACGAATGATCCACGTGGAACGTGAATTTCCTCCCTAGTAAATAATGCCGGAATTTATTGATGCTATAGATCATCCCTAACGCCTCTCGCTCCGTTGTGGAATAGTTACGCTCTGATGTTGATAATTTTCGATTAGCATAGTACACTAGCCGATACCAGTTTGGTTCGGTGAGCTGCATTAGCGCACTTCCTATTGCTATGTCTGAGGCGTCGACGAACACGTGGAATGGCTTCGCCCAAACTGGTGGTTGTACGACGGGGGCCTGTGTGAGCATTATCTTAAGTACCTCATGGGCCTTGTCCTCCGTTGCGGTCCATTGGAAGGGAGTCCGACTCCGTACCCACATTTACTTCTTCTAGGGCAGAGGCGGTGACTCGTCGTGAAATTTCCATTTCCCTTTTGAATGCCGCCCGTGCTCTGCTGAGTTCCAATATGGACTCTAGGTTTGGTTCGTAAGCCTCGTCGTGGAGAATAGTGGTCGTGGCATATTCTGACGTGGTTGCGATGATGTCGATTTCGAACAGTGGAATGATCCAAGGGTGCTCATCTAGGTATGCCTCTAATTCTGCATCCTCCACCCCAGCTAGCATATTTATATCTTCTGCGTATAATGGTGTTATACCCTTGGGTTGTGGCGTGCTTCCTTCCGTAGGTACGCGAACCTTAGTGTGTCCGTGTCGGAAACTGATACACTTGTGTTGCCAACTCTGCTTGATATTTGCTGCCCGAAGCCATGGTCTGCCCAGAAGCACTGGGTACGTCCCTGGGGTGTCCAAGGCGACGACGACCGCCGAGATGTCGAAGTGATGTCTGCCCACGATAATGCCTATCTTGCGAATTAACCCCAATGGTCATACTGAGCGGGTATCTTCCATTCAGAGCCAGAATGGGCAAGCCTCCCATTTTGAAATGCCTAACTGCTCGCAAGTTTTCGCGCTAATTACATTGACGCTTGAGCCGCCATTGATTATGCATCCAGGAATTTCCTGTCCGTGCAATATTAATGTAATAGCCGGGTTGTGGTGATCCACTACAGGCGGTCCGTCGCTAACGTCTGTAAGGTTTGTAGCGACGCTCACCCCGAGTATGCCCGTCACCCATTCTTCCATGGTGTGGTGGAAGCGTGGGACTAGCTACAACAACTTCTCCATGGTTAACATTATTTTGCAGCCCACTAACGCCTGCCAAATGGGGTCCGGGACTGGTCCTTCGTCCTCCGCTCGCTCCCTCGTATTCGCGGACTCCTTTCGCATGCGCTCTGTATTGGTCGAGTTTGCTTTTTCCACCCATGCATGGGCTTGTCATCGTATCTCATCTTGTGCAGCCCAATCAGTTGTTTTTGTTTGCTGGCGTGTCGTGACTTGCTGCACTTCCGCCGTAATCGTATTGACGGCGGGTCCCTTGCCCTTGCGTGCTGGGCATTGCGTAGCATAATGTCCGGGCTGTTGACAAATAAAACAATGTATGCTTGATTCTCCCTTCTCGGTTCCTTGTGGTGTGTGCCGATCCCCTGGTGCGACTTGCTCCTCACGGTCCGGCCTTGTTTGTCGGAATGCACGCGGTGGTTGCTGTTAGTCCCGTCGTGGTTCTTGGTGTCACTCATGTCCCGAGCTTTCGTCGTAATGCCGGTGATCTCGATATTGCCGTAGCTTCCCATGATAACCATTGAAGCCGCCACATTTATTTGTCGGTCGGTGATTCTCATAGCACCGGCCCCCTTCAGCATAACTCGGATGTCCCCGATAATCCTCCTCCTCTGGTTCGTCTTCCTCGGAATCGTTGTGATTTCGGCTTCATGTGGGTTGCGATCCACATACCGTGGTCGGTCTTCTTGCCTCCTTTGTTCAATACGGCGTGGGGGACGCTATGTGTCCATGCTACAGACTGTGGGAGTGGCTCTGTTCAACATATTGTATTCGCATTGGTCGATTGTGTGAGCCTTCGAGTGGCAGATTGGGCAGTGGATTCGCATGTTGCACTCCACTGCGGAATGCCCCGAGTTCAAGCAAATCGTGCATTGGATGGCTTGACGAAACTGGCATTCCTCCTCTTGGGGTAACGCTTGTCGTAAGGAGGACATAGAAAACCTTTCCTCCTCGTCCAACTCAAGCTGTAACGCTTGTTCAATGACCATATCCGCCGTTTCCCCTTTCACGCTATTGTTATTGAGCGTTGCCCATATGGGTCGGCGTAATGCTGCTAGAAATGTCTCATGAGCCTCGTCCTCCACGGGGTTCCGTTCTAGTTTCTACCGTAAATTTTGGAAACGTAAGCTGAAGTGTGTGATCGTCTCGGTCGGCAGTTACTTAATCGTATAGAACTGTCCGAGGATTTCGTGTTGTGGAACCCTCCGATGGAAGAACCGCAAGAAAGCGGACTGTAGCTAATCGAAAGTGGTGATTGCTGGCAAATCCATTTGTGAATGCCAAAACGCCGCTCGCCCATCCAATGTTAACCCGAACTCCGTCATTTTCGACTGGTGCGCTACCGCCTCCAAAAGGCTCTGCACCATGTGGTTCTCATTCCAAACATTAAGGAACATGTGAATATGGGTTGCGGCCTCGGTTTCGCCGTTAAAACGGGGATAGGCAAAGGCCATGTTGGGGGATACGATGGATCAGGAAAGACCACAGGGTGGCTATGGTGAGCGTGCTCCCCGCGTATCGTCGAGGTATTTGGAAAGTGCAGAATCCTCTTTGTAATCACGGCAGGTAGTACTGTGCTCGCTGAGGCGAGGCTTTTGCCGTGCGCATTCCTTTGCCTGGTGTGTGACGGGCCTTGTGATTGGCCGGTCTTGTCGTGTTGGTTCTCTGGGGTGTCTGCGGCTAAACATCCATTCGTCGTTGTTCGTCTGTGAGAAGACACAGATCACCAAGCGTGCCAAAAGTGTTACCGACTAGGAACACGGTCTGCGGTTAGTCCTTCGACCTAGACCTCCAAGTGATTGTGAAACAACGAATGGTGGCGTCTATGCGTAATGCGTAGGGGAATGTTCCCCGTAACCTATCAGTGTATAAGGTAGACGGCTACAACTGATTCCTTATCAGTGGTTACACTCACATTCTTACACGCTCAGGTATTCTAGACACACAATAGATTAGCCGTAGCTATACACAAACTTTTAGAGAAGATAGAATTCTATTACGATACGCTTCTTCACATTCCAAAATACACACTCCCTCTAACATAGGTTTTTTGCCCTTTATATACGCAGGGTCTATTTAGCCGTTCACGCTTCCTGCGTGAACCGTTACATGTGTTATGATCTTATATTATTTCTTATTCCTACGCTCTTGTCCGTCGGTTACTATTCCGGCGGACAACACAAATCCTCTCGTGCCAGCACCAAGTATCACATCTGCCGTACTCCCATCGGCATCATCACCAGATCCACCATCCACTTGATGTGGATGGTTGGCGGGTAAGTCGGGTGCAACTCGTCCCGATGTCGGACTAGGGAATGCATCTGACAACTGTCGCAAGTCGTTACGAACCGATGCACGTCCCAGTATAGTTCCGACCACAAGTACTTCTCCTTCAGCTTTTTGAACGTGGCCCATGTCCCCAAGGGCTCTCGTGGTATGCTGTTAACAACGCTTCCTGATCCTTCCTCGCCACCACTTGGAGCGGGACGCCATCTCGCTTCTTCAGGTGCTTCCATATGCTCCCGTCCTGTAGAAAGAATCAGTACGCTTTCTTGTGGATCCGGTTAGCCTCTTCCCTTGTCCACGCCGCTCCCGACGTCATCGTCTTCAGGAACCCACCGATATGGAGCCACTCCCCGTCGTACTTGGTCTCGTCGAACTCGTTAAGCATCAGAGTGCTCCCAGCCCTCACCGCTATGCGAGCCGACTCAAAGAAGTCCTCACCAACTTCTTCATTCTCCAAAACCTTCGTCGTCAAACCGTGCTCTTGAAAGCATATCGTCCATGGTGTTGTCTTTACCGGAGATGTGTCGTATCTCCAGATTTTGAGACTTGATGTACGCGATCCACCTGAGCATTGCCAGGTCCGGAGTTGTGCATCTGGAAACCATACCAAGAATCGGTAGGCAGTCCGTCTCGATTATTACTTCCATCCCGATTAGATAGTCCTTGTTGGCCTTGACTGCCGAAACGATACCCCACAGTTCACGCTTGACTTGGGGATATCTGTGCTGTTGCTCGCTCAATACCTTCACCCCAAACCGGATCGGGAACCTTGTGTCGGCTTCGTCCTCCTGGTTGACCACCCATATCCTATCCTTGTCGGGCTCGTGTCTATCGTAACGTAAATTCGGACGTTCTTGCCGTAAACCGCTTTTTGGAGTGCTGGTGTCGCGGCAAGCGCTTCTTTCATTTTCCTGACCAACTCTGCATGCTCCCTGCTCCACTCAAACTTGCGCCCTTTCTTCAACAACCCATAGAGCGGCTCCGCGATATGGGCGTAATGCGGGATCCAAATGTGGTAGAATGCGCAAGCTCCCAAGAACCTCCGAACTTCTGTAACCGACTTGCAGTCTTCCTTCATTGCGGAGATGGCTTCTACCTTGGCCGGGGACGGTTTCCGGCCATAAGGCCCGCACAGGTGTTCGATGACCATGATTTCTGATTGTCCGAAAGCTGACTTCTCCCTAGAGAAGGTGAGCCGCGCCCTTTCGAGCTTCTGTAGCACCTTCTTGCAATCTCCGATGTGGTCCGAGATGAATCTCCGACACCCGTCTGGTCCAACCATTTCGTCCTTATCCCCCACCAGACATCCCTTGATCGGAATGTCATCCAAAAACGGCATGGTGATGTTCGGGATGCAGTCCCTTAGCACCTTATTCATTGCGTTCACCATGTGCGCTACCGAGTTTGTCCCTCCTTGCGGAAGAGTACACATCCGCACTAGGCCGAGAGGAGTTCGCATCGTCGTAATATCCCTGCTCTCTATGGCTAGTTGGAATTGGTCGTACCCCGAGTACAGATCTCCGACTGAGTAAATTGACGTTCCGGCGAAGGCCTCCGCGAACTCGTCAATGGTCGGCCCAATCCCTACGTTCCGAATGGTCACCTTGTTGACCGGCTACAGGTCCTGAATAAAGCACAACGTGTCGTTCTTCTTAGGCATGATGAACCACCGATTCGAGTATGTGGCACTCGATAGTTCGAGGATGCCCATCTCCACCTTCTGCTTCAGCAGCTTCATTAGCTTCGGGATGTGAGCTCTGGGTACTGGAATTTGTTTGAGATTCTACGGCACATGCGGTACCGTAAAAATAACCATCAACTCAACGACCGTCGGGTCCACACACCCGATTTCTTCCGGTGAGTGTCATGACAACATATATTTTGGCCTTACAAGGATTCGAGCCCAAGATGTCTTAGTCTATATATTAGAACTTTAACCATTATGCTAACATATATGATATATAGTTATGATAAATGTATTATTAGTTATTACAAGATATTTAGAGTATTCTAGAACATTCTAGAGTATTCCAGAACATTCTACGATATTCCATTATTATATTAAATATCATAGATATCTAAAATATTCTAGAACATTCTAGAATACTCCATAAGGACCTATAAGTAGGTGTCTATTCATTCATCACAACTCATTCGGTTCAACACCAGTTTGTAGCCCCTTAGCCTACTCTTTGTAATCCTTGTTCTCTTATAATATAAACTCTCTTTCCATTTCTAGTGCTCTTTCTCTCTCTCTCTCTCTCTCTCTCTCTCTCCCTTCTATTGTCGTCTTATTTTTCTCCCTCCTATTCTCAAGTCACGACAGCGAGAATGTGAATGCCTTCCCGAGCATTCTCCGAAACCGTTCTTCCTCCGCCGACAGTAGAAAGCCACCCCTACCAACCTTGAGCTCTTGTAGCGTTGTGTTGGTGAACCAATGTCCTATGCCGGCCAGATCCCGTAGACTTGGGTTCGACACGACCCCTTTCACCCGTAACCCGCTGCCCTTCGGCAAGGGTGCCGCCACAGTCTTGTACCTCGTGTCCACGCAAGCCATCCGGTCCGACCTGTCCCTTTCCCCGAAGTCGGAAATGACTTTGTACATTCCCACTAAGCCAACCGAAATCATCCGGTCTTCACTGAGGCCTTCTTCGATCACCTTCCCAATTTCCCTGAGGGTGTCGTCGAAAGAGACCGCCTTCACGGTGCCACTAATTTCCTCATCGGGGGCGAGGACTCCGCGCTTCTTGAGTCGTTCCTTGGCCCGTTTCTTCTCCCGGCCAATGATGTCGGCTATCGTACAACCTCCGCTATCGGAGAACCAAAACTTCCTACCTATGGTACATGTGTGGGGATCCTCCGGGGTGCCCGGACTACCATGGCCCCACGCCTCGATAGCCCTCTGAAAAAATCCCGTCGGCTTTCGCCGCCGAGGGTCTAGAAGTTGTGCTCATGGTTCGGTCGCACAGTCATAAAATTGGACGAAGTGTCGTCAATTTTGGCTCTTCACGCGTGCGTACGCCGAACCATTATCCAACACTTTCGTCTCCATACGCCCTGCCGTAATGTACAGTTCTCCAAGTATCACCGGATGCGAGGATGTCTCTTGCACAAAGAAGTGCTAGTCGATCTCGACATCACCGATTTTCACCCACACATTCGGGCAGGCCCCATGTAGCTCCTCCATGGCGTGCGTCGCCGCTCATATTTTCCACCCGTGCTTGGTGTTGTTTAGCGACTTGCCTTTCTTGTAGAAGTTCATAGACATCAGGTTTGATCTCCGAACCGTGGTCTACTAATGCCACCACCAACTCCTGGACATCCCCGATCCTAACCGGGGGCTCCGTAGTGGCTCTTGCCCAGTGCAACTTTGAATAGTGACTTTCCGCCAACTCATTTTCCAGGGCCATGTCTTCTAGGTGCGTCGTTCGCACCTCCACTGGCCTCTCCGGCTCCGTCTCCGTCGAAAGCCTTTTTCGCTTTACCAAGTCCATGATGGAGTCATGGAATTCTTTCTTGGTGATCCCAAGCACTTCCCGCAGCGACAACTCCACCTTGCTGTCGAGGATTCGTTCCTCAAGGACCTTCCGTAGGTCCGTCGTTCTTTCTATCTCGGTGGTCAATCGGTAACCGGTTTTCTTTGCTTTATCCGGCATGCCAGCAGCGCCGACATCATTCTGCTTCTACCCGAATCGGGTCTCGTACCGTTGTGAGGGTCCGGGCCCTTCGGCTTTTCCCGCACGCTTTCCTTCAACTAGAACTTCATAGTTCTGGCACACGGCTTCCACAAAGCTGATCTTTTCTTCGACCGGATCACTCCACCCGGTGACCTCCCGGACCCGTCTTTCTGCACGGTTCGCTTCCTCCCTTCTCAACCGCACACCAGTGAGGCCTTCTAGCACCACCGGCCAGAACCCAGAGTCTTTCGTCTTCCGGCCTTTGTCACTCCCGACCCGGATTCCTGCCGACGCCGAGTAGTGGATGGTCTCCGTGTGGCGTGCCACCGCTTCTTCCATTAGTCTCTTCATTCCTCCCCGACCGATATTCAGCTCTAGGGCTCTCCGGTTCTCGCTATCGTGCATGCTCCCAATCCATAGGTACACCACATTAGCCCTTATTGCTTCTGCAAAGTCCAGGCAGTCCTTCCGGACGTGACCGACCACATCACACCACAAGCATCGATGCCCACTAGGAGGCCTTCGGTCGCGAGGTTTCTTGCCACCGTCCCTCCTTGCTTGTGCGATTTGGAGGTCTCGGACCATCTGCGTTAGTTCTTCCAGAGCCGCTCCGCCGGACGGGCCCTTGACCACGTCGGACGAACCTGTCTCAAGCCAGTCTCAGGTTTCCTCCTTACGCGTCGGCGGGGGTCCCTTGAGGTTTCTTTCTGCAACCACTCCAGCCCCCGACGAGCCCTTGTCGACCCACTTGCACCATTTGTCAAAACGGTCGCAGACCCCTTTTACCACGGCCCAGTTGGCCGTCAGCCCATCGTCTGTCTCCAGCAGGAGACCCACTTGCTCCCGATCCCGCACGTCCACAGCTTTGACGAATAAAAGGACATGGCTTGTGTCCAGTACGGTCCTATCTAGTGCCAAAAGACGTGCGAAGCATTCCTCGAACTCCCAGAGGAGCGTCGATGCATTCCTCCCCTTTCCTGGGGTCTCTACCCAATCCATAAAGTCCCGCTTGCACCGTTTGTCAAAATGGTCGCAGACCCCTTTTACCATGGCCCAATTGGCCGTCAGCCCATCGTCTGTTTCCAGCAGGAGACCCACTTGCTCCCGATCCCGCACATCCACAGCTTTGACGAATAAAAGGACACGGCTTGTGTCCAGTACAGTCCTGTCTAGTGCCGAAAGACGTGCGAAGCGTTCCTCGAACTCCCAAAGGAGCGCCGATGCATTCCTCCCTTTTCCTAGGGTCTCTACCCAATCCATAAAGTCCCGCTTCGATAACCAAACCGTGTCATCAAACCTGTAACGCTCGAGGAGCCACACTACGAATTCCTGTTACCCGGTCGGCAAAGGAGCAAAGGCCAGAATGTGAAAGGGAGGGTTATTTGGAATATATTTAATTAAGTAGATTAGATTATAATTATGTAGTAAACGGACAGATCGGAATCAGTATGCCGATTTGGATCCGGACCGATTCCGAACAGGTGCCGATTGGCACCATTTTGTACGCAACACCGGTGACCTATATAAAGGCCCGGTTACAATGTATAACTTTAACGGAGAATTAATATAAGCTTCTTGTTTTATCTTCACGTATTGATTACCGTTCTGAATTAATTGTTATATCTTACGCGTGTATTAAGTGTATGCCTTATTGTTAAGTAGCTAATTAAGTCGAAGTAATCGTTGTGTCTTAAGTTATCTCGCCGTAACACCCTTTGGTGAAGTGTCTTCCGGAGACACCCTGTGTTAGGCCATTGTCCGGCCCTAAGGATTAACACAGTTTTTGGCGACCACCATTCCTGCACAATCGCAGCGAACAGTAGCGGGAATGGATGACGCGACCAACGAACGACCTGGTTACGAAACAAGCAAGGCGACTTGCTGAACGACTGAGGAAGCGAGAGGCTTTCCAACAAGCGGTAGAAGAAATCAGAGCGGACCACTCATTTTCGAAAGTGATCCGGAGAGTGGCCAATGAGTCACTTCGGTTACCAAAAAACGCCTACCCGGACGAAGGAAGCTGCCTAAGTAGCCTCCAGGAAGCAGAATCCCTTCTCCAAGCATTGGCAGTGGGGGAAGGTGAATCCGAAGCATTTTCGGCATTTGAATCAGGTTCGGACGGGGAATACAGCACGCAGATGAACTACCACAGCAGTAATGACACCCCAGGCGGACCAGAGGACGAGGAGTCGGATACTTTGCCGACACCAAAACCCGAATCGACAAGGCTGGAAACTCCAGTACCAGAAGTCGACGACGAGAGACCTCCGACACCGGAAGTCGAGGAGGAGAAACCTCTGACACTACAAGAGGAGCAAGAAAGACCTCTAACGGCGACAGAAGACCGGGGAAAACCTCTGATACCACCAGAGGAGGAATGACCACCGACACCACCAGCCCGTGTACCGACACCGGACGACGATATGCCGTTCCAATATCCCAAATACCAGGATGATCCAGACGCGGAAGCCCACGTCCATGCGTTTCAGCAGACCTGGGAAGCGAACCATGTGTCCCAACGCTTAAATGCAGCCGAAGAGGAACGCTCAAAACGGGCAGAGTTTGGCATGACCTTGGAGGGACCGGCCGCTAGATGGCACCAAACATAGGATCCCAGCACCATCCCCACGTTTGAAATATTAAAGACAAAATTCTTGCATTTCTTCCACAAGGAGATGGACCAGCGGGAAATGGTCGGGTTATTTTACAATATCCGGCAGGAACCAACGGAGAACATCCAACAGTTTGTCATCCGGTTCAAGCGGATACACAGTCAGTTCAGCCAGACACCATCGGAGGCAGAAACAAAGTCCATATTCTTAGTAGCACTCTGGGAACCCTTATGGACGGTGTGCATCGTCATCGATTTCTACACCAGCAGCATAGATCAAGTGATTGACCGAGTTCGGGAAATGGAAAACTCGAGTTCATGGCTAACCATGGGCGCACTTCAGCGTACGCTACCGACAGAGGAGGACCTCCGTTTTCGACAAGCAGTTCAATGTACGATATGCCTGAATGCCAAACATTCGGCGCTGGAATGCACCATGCATTCCCAATGCTTGCTCTGCCACTCCAGAAGTCACATAATGGAACGGTGTGAGTATAACTTGTTAAATCGACAAGCAGCACGGGTCCGACATATTGAACCACGGAGCAACCGAGAGGAAGAAGAAGAACGTTGGCGGCGAGAGGAGCACTACCGGCCGCCACAAGATGTCCGGTATAGTGACCGAAGAGACGCGTATGATCGGTATGATAGACAGGATAGATACCGGGACTATAATGGACAGTATGAAAGATATAACCGGGATCATTCCCCTGGTTACAAGCACCGACGGGACGACTATGGCAAGGATGACGACCAACCCCGGCAAGGATACTACAACAAAAAGAATTTCAATAAGAAACGTCATTTCAACAAAAAGGGGGGTCATCCACGAGAACCGGAAAAGGGCGCTCCGAGCAACCAACCAGACCAAAACCAAGCACTTGCCCCCGGTCCGCCACCAAGCACACACGCCGAATCCAGCAACGCCCGGAAGCCGTACTACTATTATTGCCGGCAAGAGGGCCACTATAGTAATCAATGTTCAGCGAAGAGCTACGACAAACGACCGGCGGTGAACATGGTAGACGCGGAAGTCGCGGACATACAACAGGTCACTCCAAGATCAAAAGGCAAAGCCACGAAGTGGGAAACTCAAGAAGCCATCCGGAAGCAAGCAACCGAATGGGTGAGAAGGGAAATGAATGGAATGCGGCTAAGCTCGAACAACAAAAGGAGAATGTCGAAGAGCTCCCCAGCCCGGGCAACCCGAAAACCCAACATGGCAGGCATTACAAGAATGCCAAATCACGCTGCCATTAGGCCGGCTATTGCAACTGGTACCACGGTTCACGGAAGGACTAAAGACCGAAAGGACGGCAACTGACACACCACCGGCTCCGGCATTCTTTTCAAATCCGGAGGAAGGACCGGAAGTGGTGGACACAAGCAATCTAGCAATCACAGCCATCGTGAAGGGAAAAGAGCTACCCGGCACGATTATCGATGGAGGATCCGACGTGAACGTGATCAGCCTCCGAATGTGTAACACGCTAGGAATCCAAGACTGGGAACCGTGTCCGTTTTGGCTTCGGATGGCGGACACTAGCTCAGTACGGCCGACCGAACTAATTCGCAATCTGGAAGTGACCATCGAGGGTCACACATTTCGCATTTCCGCAGTAGTTCTCCAGCTACAAGCTCAGGGAGCTTACCCACTATTGTTGGGACAGCCCTGGTTAAAAACGGCACACATAAAGCAAAACTGGAGAAAGAACATAATTACGTTCCAGTGTGGAAAAGTGAAAGTACGAGTACTGACTCAACCACAATACGGTACCGGCAAGGAATCAACGCCACTATATGTGGAATGTCTTAACATGCTGGAAGGATTGGCGGACGAAGAGGTCGATCAATACTTACAAGAAAATCCGAAGATCGTACCTCTGTTCAAGATTGATGTAGCCGAAGCAGTATCACCGTACATACTGCAACCGGACGAGACCGACGAGGAACCAGATAAAGAGGCAATCCGGGAATTACGGCAAGCACAAGAGGCACTGGAAAAAGAAATGGCAGTATCACAGCATGTGAAAGCATCCCAACTAGAAGAGGTAAACCTAGGTACCACAGAGGACACAAGACCGGTGCACATCGCCAAGGAAATGACTTCGAAGAACAAAACGGCAATGATCACACTCCTAAAAGAATTTCGCGATGTGTTCGCCTGGTTCTACGAAGACATGCTGGGAATCGATCCTCAGTTATATCAACACCAAATACATCTGAGCAAAGGCACCAAACCGGTAGCGCAACGGCGTTACCGGATGATCCCGAATTACACAGCAAAGGTCAAAGAAGAAATCGACAAGTTGCTGAGAGTGGGCTTCATCCGACCGGTAAAGAAAGCCACATGGCTCAGCTTGATAGTGGTAGTACCCAAAAAGAACGGTAAGATCAGAGTGTGCGTCGACTACCGGAAATTGAATGCAGCTACGGTAACGGACGCCTTCCCACTTCCATTCACGGATAGAGTCCTGGATGCGGTCGCCGGTCATAAGGTGTATAGTTTTTTGGATGGTTTCAGCAGCTATAATCAGATCCGGATGCACCCCGCCGACCAGGAGAAAACCGCTTTTGTCACCGAATGGGGAGTCTTTGTTGCCATAGTGATGATGTTTGGACTGAAAACGGCACCGACAACCTTCCAACGGATCATCATGGAAATTTTCGGGGAATTCATTCCGGCATTCATGCATGTGTTTTTGGATGACGTCGTTGTTTATAGCCAGGAAGGGGATCACCTTCAGCACCTCCGACTATGCCTAGAAAAATGTAGGGTTTACCGACTAAGCCTGAACCCGGCAAAATGCGTGTTCGGAGTAACCAGCGGAGCGTTACTAGGCCACGTAGTCAGCAAGGACGGTATCACAGTGGATCTAGACAAAGTAAAAACAATCTTGGAGGCACCGGCACCAGCCACGACAAAGGCACTAAGCCAGTTCTTAGGACAAATTCGGTGGCATAGCCGAATGCTCCGGTATCTGGCAGACCTGGCTACACCACTGCATGCCGCAGTACATCGGACACCGTTCCGATGGACGGACACAGAAGACCAGGCTTACCGGGCACTAAAAGTACTGTTGTCACAAGCGCCGGTGGTGCAACCTCTAGATTGGTCCAAAGAGTTCCATGTGTTTGTGGACGCATCCAACATTGCAATTGGGAGCGCACTGATGCAACTGACAGAACCAAAATGGTACCGGCCAGTCTATTATGCCAGCCGGAAGTTGTCCCAAGCGGAACGTAATTATTCCACGACAGAAAGGGAGGCTTTGGGAATGATCTATAGTGTCACCAAGTTTAGACACTATCTGTTGGGAAGGAAATTTTCCTTTCATGTAGATCATTCGGTGCTTCTCTATTTGGTGTCCAAAGCATCACTCACTAGTAAGCTGGCCCGGTGGACGTTACTACTGCAAGAATTCGAGTTCGAGATATTCCACCGACCCGGCATACAGCATGCGGTAGCGGACTATTTAAGCCGGCTAGATTTCGGCGAAACCGGTGTCGGAGTCCCAGACAACTTTCCGGATGTAGAGCTGTTTAGGGTCACAGCAGAAACGGCAACAGACAGTTTGGTCGTAGAGGAAGACAAGTGGCTCACCAATATGCACCAATTTCTGAGCACCGGTTTATCTCCGGAGGAAATGAACAGAGACGAAAGGAAACGCTTAGCGGTTCAAAGCCGACACTTCTGCCTATTGCAGGACACACTGTACCACAAAGGTGCAGATGGCATATGGCGGTGTGCAGTGCGCAGTGACGAAAAGGAAGTAATATTGTGCGAAGCACACTGCGGCGTGGCCGGGGGACATTATGCCGGAGACGCTATGGCAAGGAAAATATGGCAAAGTGGACTATGGTGGACGACAACATTGAAAGATGCAATCCGGTACGCTAAAGAATGCGACCTATGTCAACGAATGGGGCAACCAACCGAACAAGCCAGAATGCCTCACCAGCCTGTGCTACCGTTAGAACCATTTCAAAAATGGGGGCTAGATTTTGTCGGTCCGTTCAAACCACCCGCAATGAGAACCGACAACCGGTACGTGATCGTCGCTACGGATTACTGCACGAAATGGGTGGAAGCGAAAGAACTACGCGACAACACCGTGACATCCATGACAAAATTTTTATATGAATGCATTTGGTGCCGATATGGATGTCCGATAGAGCTCATAAGTGACCAAGGTGGGCACTTCTTAGGGCAAGTAGTGGAAAGTTTGACGACATTTTATGAGGTGGTGCACAAACAGCACTCCCTATTATCCGCAAGCCAACGGATTAGTAGAGTCAACAAATAAAACACTACAGAATATCCTGCGAAAAATCGTCAATGAGAACCGGACAGATTGGGATACAAAGTTGCACAGTGCACTCTAGGCCTACCGAACGGCATATAAAACAAGTATCCACACAACACCGTTTCGCTTAGCATTCAGATTAGAAGCAGTGATGCTGATAGAGTTCCAGGTCCCGAGTTTACGAATACAGATTCGGGAACGCCTAAATGAGAAGGAATCGGAAGCTATCCGGTTAAACGCATTGTGCGAATTGGAAGAACACCGGCTAGCCAACATCATGCATCTAGAACTAGAGAAGCGGTGAAGGAAGGCGTTCGTGGATCGTCACCAAAAAGGGAACGAAAAGATGTTCGGCATCGGTATGCCGGTACTCGTGTTCTAGACCCGGATGGGTAAGATGCCGGGAAAGCTACGGTTTCGGTGGACTAGACCATACTGGATTACGCATGAGTTCAACGGTTCCTACCAATTAGGGACACTCGCCGGCGAGGTTCTGGGTAAATGGGTCAATGGGTTTCGACTCAAACCATACAATGGACCCGTGCCAAGAAACCCATTTGAACAAGTGAAGGGCAACACAGAACTGGACACCGGTAAGTCGGAAGCGCCGGCAAGCGGTCCAACGTCTGGCAAGGATCACAATCCGGATAGGGGTTCAGTGGGACCGGTTGCTAATTAGCAAAACCATTTATTAAAAAATAAAAATAATAATGAAAAAATAAAAAAGTAAAATCAAATCAAATCAAAGTAAATCATGCAAGGGCAAGGGGTGAACGGACACATGCAAAAAGAAGGAGTGAACAGGCACTTTGAAAAGGTACGTAGTGCGCTATTAATAGGGTATTAAACCGCCGCCACAATGGCACATCATTCTATTTTAGTACACGACGTGCACATGCGCGAGTAATGAAAAAAAAAAACAGGCGCCAACATGCAACAAGAAGACCCCCGCCACATAGAAACCCTCACATTTCGCGAACAAAGGAGCACAACCGCAGACAGGCGATTGAAGATTAGCAGACGCAAACCCACCCACACAGAGACTCCTCACACATAACCCTCACCAGCGCTCACCGACCTCGACGAAGCCATGGACTGCCAAGCACTCTCTGAAGCAGCCAAGAAGTGGCTAAGGCAACACGGCTTAGAGGGTTTTCTCACAATCATGGAGGCACCACCGCACCAGGAGGCGGAGAAGATAATTAAAGAAATCGACACGGAGCTGATTGGCCTTTCGGAAGGGGGAATCTTCACTATCGACAACCCTACCCCAGAACAGCTCCGAAAATACTTTGGGGAATACTCTTTGGCAAGCAAGGCCTACCGGACACAGGGCGGCAAAGATCCTCTCTTTCGAGAGATTGCCCGGGTGCTCCATGAGTTCGGACATGTATACCCTCGACCCCCCTGCATGCCCCAGAACCGGGCCGGCTTAATCATAGTCACATATGAAGGCGTGAAGGTGGACTGGGCGGTACTGATTGTGGATGGCCTCTGTGCGGCCATCGACTCTTTCAGAGGCAAAGAGGATCGGAAGATATGGACGGCGGTGGCGCAATGGCTCACTCTATTGGTGCCACCCATCGAGCCCGTCAAGACCACGAAGCGCGGAAGAACAACGGAAGGCACCCCGAAAATGGCCTCTAAACGGCAACAGCTATTGGCATCGAAGGCAACCAAAAGGAATGCGGCCGACACGGACCAAGCGGCAAAGGAGCGCGCCAACAGGAAGCGGCAGGCGGAAACGCAGGAGGAGCCACCGGTGCGGCCAATCAAGATCAAGCTTAGCCGACCGGTTCAACAAGCGTCGAACCCCTTGGTAGCAAAAATCAACATCGGGACTAAGGAGGAGGAAACGGAGGAGGAACCATTAGAGCAACTCCAGTGGCGCCAGAAGGCAAGCACATCCGAACATGCAGGGGAGCGTTCGGACCCAAAGAAGGATGGAACGCCTGTACCCCACCCTGAGCAGCCCACACCAAGGATGGAACCGGAACCGGTTCGAACAGAACCGGCCACAGAGCCCCCTGCACAACAACCTCTACCGGCGGGTCAGGATATTGCAAGACCCGATATGCAAGCATTGGAAGTACAGTTGCCGACCCCACCAGCAGGCCAAGAGCATTCAGCGGCAGAGCGGCCAACAGAGCCGCAACCAGAATGGCAAAGTGATCACCAACAAGAGCCAGAGTTGCAGCTCGATGCAACTGGACAAAACCAACCACTGACTAGCAACACCAACAGCCAACCCTCCGGGCAGATGCAACAATAGGGCACCGGCAGCCAATGGCTCTGGTAGATTGGAGAACAGATTGCCGGAGTGGTACACTACATAGAGGCAGAAGAGAAAGCGCAGATGGACCGGTTGCTCGTCACAACCAGAGAACTAGAGACGGCCCGGTCAAGGATCCGGAGCCTAGAACAAGACTTGGACCTGACCACAGAAGAATTGGTCAAAATGGCCTTAACCAGACCACAGCTCCAAGCATCGCTGACCCCGGTCGATGTACAGAATAAAGAAGCACTAGCACCTGTACATAGAAATAAGACCCCGAAGATGGAAACAATCCCGGAGATAGTGGCGGCGCAAGCAAAAGAGCTTGCTGAATTAAGAGATGAATTGGCTGCACAGGAAGCATTACGCACCCGAAAGTGGGACTTGAAGAAAGCGGCAGAAGAAGAGCAACGAAAGACTACTGAGAACCTCCGCCGGGCAGAAGAGAATCTGCGAAAAGGACATCAAGCCTACAACTGGCT
Organism: Azolla caroliniana; assembly: GCF_043228905.1. Classification (NCBI taxonomy): domain Eukaryota; kingdom Viridiplantae; phylum Streptophyta; class Polypodiopsida; order Salviniales; family Salviniaceae; genus Azolla; species Azolla caroliniana. Next base: position 13,224,449 of record NW_028230442.1, read on the forward strand.
AAAGGAGGAGAAAGAGAAGGTGCTACAAGAAAAGGAGAAGTTGTGACGGATGGCGCAAACAGAGATCGAAAGGCTGAAAGAAGAACTCTGACAACTAAACCAATAGCTGAAGCAAAAAACCGATGATTTTGAGCACCTACACCAGGACTACAAGAACTTGGATACGGAGCATAGGAAACAGCTGGAGAAGATGGCAGAGCTCGGGCAGGAGGTACATCGGGTTGAGACGGCGCTGGCAAAGGAACGGGCTGAAAGAACCACGTTGCTGGAGGAAGCCGCGCAAGAACAGATGGAGCTGCATAAGCAGCATTATGAAGAGAAGGAAAGAGCAATGATGATCTTGCAAAGGCTGTAGAACACTTATCAAACCCAACTGTCACATTACCGGGAGCAGGAGGTGGATACGATGGCACTCATCAAGCAGTTGAAGGACGAATGGCAAGCCGCGGAGGACAAATCAAAGATGGGATTGGAGCGGATCCAGTTCATTGTCCAGGCATGGAGGAACAAGACCAAGCGCTTGATTGACGAAAGCTCCGCGCAATGGTGGGACAAATGGGCAAAGCACACAACCGAGCTCCAGTTGCTACGGGCAGACGTGAAAAACCGGCAGAAGGATGGTGACGACTGCTACATGCTAACGAAGGACTTCACTGTCGTCAGAGAAGAGTTAGCCAAAGATTTTATAACTCTGGTGGAGCAAGCAACAATGGTCCGGCAACTTGTAGCCTAGCTAGATGATGATCGACTGGCTGCACAAATCCAGTTTGAGAGCTATGAGCGGACCAGGCTACGGAGAGAAGAAGCAAAGCAGGCGGCGACCGTCAACCTCAACGATGAGGAGCCATCACCGGAGCAAGGACCGGACGGAGACAAGGCCGGGATGAGTCAACCAGAGTCAAATCCGGCGGAGCAGCTAACGGAGGAATCACCGCCACAACCACTGGTACCAGGAGCCGAATAGACGGCAGCTCAGGAGCAATAGTCGGAGGAGCCGTAGCAACATCAGCCACAACAGCAACAACAACAACAACCGAATTCTGAACAACCATTGGATACCCTAGAGCAGAGTATTCTAGACATCTTGGATGAAGGCTAAGGGCGGGATAGTGGGATTCGACGTACAAGGTACTGTCCCACGGGCGTGCCATGTGTTACCCGGCCGGCAAAGGAGCAGAGACCAGAATGTGAAACGGAGGGTTATTCGGAATATATTTAATTAAGTAGATTAGATTATAATTATGTAGTGAACGGACGGACCAGAATCGGTATGCCGATCCGGATTCGGACCGATTCCGAACAGGTGCCGGTTGGCACCATTTTGTACGCAGCACCGGTGACCTATATAAAGGCCCGGTTACAATGTATAACTTTAACGGAGAATTAATATAAGCTTCTTGTTTTATCTTCACTTATTGATTACCGTTCTGAATTAATTGTTATATCTTACGCGTGTATTAAGTGTATGCCTTATTGCTAAGTAGCTAATTAAGTCGAAGTAATCGTTGTGTCTTAAGTTATCTCGCCGTAATACCCTTTGGTGAAGTGTCTTTCGGAGACACCCTGTGTTAGGCCATTGTCCGGCCCTAAGGATTAACAATTCCCCCCAGGTCCGGCATCCAGCCTACACCCCGAGCACCTATGCATGGATGCCCAGTGTCGCTACCTAGGGAAACCCAGCCAGACGCCTCTCCTCCGGGATGTCCCTCATTACCATTTCGGCCCGGTAGGCCACCAAATAACTCGTGGCGTCCTTCCCATCGAACCGGCCTATTGTACCGAGAATTGCTTCAATGGCCCTGTCGAGGGCGCATGTGCCCTCGCGAGCACTTACTATCCGATCAACTGCCACCGCCATGGCTTCGGCAACCTCTGATCCCCTGATTTTGTATTCCTCTACCGCCTTGATTTCATGTCGGGTTCACCAAATTGTTGTCGTGTTATTACGCTCACGCGTATGGAAAAAGGCGGGACCACGGGGGCCCTGAACCGAGGAGTGCGAGAGAGAAGAGGAAGAGAGATTGGCAGAAACACGGAGAGACAGAAACGAAAGAATCAATTCCAATAACAGTATAGCTTACAGAGCTTGCAATGTTACAACCGGCAAACTGGTGACAGACGAACACGTGCGTTGAAGTACGTGGTGGAGCCTCTACCAGAAGCACGCGGGCCTTCACGCAGCAGAGGCAACCAACTTGACCCAAAATCCCTGCAGAAACAACAACGATGGTGGAGGAGAGACCTCGGTTCCCAGTCCGACGGCACTTCGTCCTCACATAAACGTGCGATCCCTCACTCAACCCTTTTCCTCTCCTTTTATAGCACAAGGAGAGAGAGACGTTACAGACTGTTACATCACTTTTATTCTCTGTTCTAGCAGACAAAGATCCTCTTCGATTCCCTACCTAAATGCATTCGTGCTACCTAGGATAATTACATCGCCTACCTATTCCTAACTATGTGCATACATCAAAACATGTGCCCATGTGTAAGGGCTGGTTTACGCACACTATCCACCGATTCCTCCTAGGAACGGTTTTCTTCACGACACCGTTCAATTTGTCCATGGATTGAGAATGATATGTGGAACTCATTTCAAATTTGTTTCCAGCTACCTAAAGACACGAGTCCAAAGTCACTAGTAAACTTGGAATCTCGATCACTAACAATATCCATTGGTAATCCATAAAAATGAAATCACTCATCAACCATTTGACCAACCAACTATTGAGTGATTATCATGTCTTTTGTAGGAATAAATCTAGCCAATTTCGTTACTGTATTAACTACAACCCAAATGTTAAGCGCTTGGATCGCACCACGACTGGTAATGAAGAAGAGCGCATCAACAAGGACATAGTATGGTATGTGGTCCAGGTAAAGAATGCACAGTTATAGATGTAAATATATGATCTTCAATGGTGGGATATGATCTTGTGGGCAATACCCAGATATGCAGGACCTACAAAGAGGGAATGGCAAGAGGAAAGAGGGCTAAGGGACACCCAAGTGTGAAAGGTCCATACCCTAAATGTAAATGCTATATAAACCACATGGTGGTGGCTTTGTAAGGGTCCTTCCATTTGTAAAGATCTCCCTATTGATTAAGAGTTAGAGCTTCCTCTCCTCCTTCTTGTAACCTTTAATCTTAAGAGAGATTAGTGAAGTGTTTAGTTAGAGAACACTAATCTCTCTTCCTTGTTGCTGCTAGACCTCTTAGCAAAGAGGGTTAATAACATATTCATTACTCTTATTGTCTATATTCATTACCCTATTGTCTATGAGAGTGAGCTTGAGAGAGTGAGAGAGATATCATGCTTAATCATCTATGAATCGTTAAGTGAGTGTGAGGCTCGGAGGTGTCCAACAACCATCTCCGCCGAATTCGCCATCAAAAGGGTATACGCCAGTCTGAACTCCGCAAATGACATCGAGGAGTTAACTCCATCGATACATAGATCTTACCCATCTATTTGGCACCGCTGCCGGGGACACGACCGACGCTTGAAGCCAATTTCGAGTGGTCAAACACTCATAGGAAACCCACTTAACGAGGGAAGAAATCGAAAGGAAACCACTATTTTCTGTTTTTTATGCTCGCTATTTCACATTTTAATTAAGTTAATTTTCTGGTTTTTTTTAGTTTTAATTTACCCTTCCTTAATTGCCCGAACATTAGCAAGCTATTTGTCCAGTTAATGCTAAGCATTGTTGAGATTTAGCTGTTGCAGGGCAAGAATAATCACCGCAATTCTCACTGATTATGATCATCCTACGAGACACGAAACGGCTATTGGCACCAACAAATTCAAATTTCCCACTCAAAGTTCGATAAGGGAAGCATCCTTCGACGAAAGATCAAAGTTCACCAAACCCGCATCTTTCGACGAACCCACACCCTTCGACGAAAGATCAAAGTTTGCCAAACCCTATCTTTCAACAAACCCACATCATTCGACGAAAGATCAAAGTTCGACAAACCCACATCTTTCGACGAAAGGTCAATGTTTGCCAAACCCACAAAGTTCGACGAAAGATCATCTTTCGACAAAACCACAAAGCTTGACAAGAGAACATGGCCGGATCCTCATAGATAGAGATGTTCAAAACCCAACCCTCACACCAAGAGGAATCCACCCAAACCAACCAAACGCATGGTGTTGACCCATCTAACCCGACTTGATACCACGGAGGGTGGTTAACTCTGAGGACGCTACCAAACATGAACCCGCCATCGAGCCCAGCAACTAAAGCACCTCTCAACATGCCCCTATAGGAGAGCCCTATGGCAGACCCGCTCAGCGTAGAGCAACACATACGGGATGCCGCACAGGAGTTACGGGTGATAGAACAAGAAATTAATATATGGACGGGACGGTACAACTCGTGAAAGGAGGACAACCAAAAAGCATCACTCGAGATATCGAAGCCACTTTTGCAGAAAGGAAAGACAAATTCGCACAAGTGCAACAAAAACTTCACCTCCTAGAAGCATCGTCACATACGCATCGTCGAGGCAGTGAGCGCAGCCCCACGCCACATTCCAGCACAACGGGCGACAATCCAAACGAAGCCCACACGCAACGACACCCGACACCACCACGTATTGACACGACCCCTACACCCAACCAAACTTCCTCAACATCCCCAAACATTGAACTTGCACTAGCGTTACAATCCATCCAAACCCTCGTGGCATTGATGGAAAAAAAGCGAGCACCCACGGACCATTCGAGAAACCCTACAAACGATAGCAGGAAGAGTGCTTCCATTTCTAAACTAGTACCCCGTTTTCTCATTTTCGGTGACGCCTATGATCACGTCGAGAGGTTCAAACAGATCTGTCATGCCTATGAACCCCTCACAGAGACCACCAAAGTAGCCGCATTTGGGCTTACACTCAATGACCAAGCCAGAATTTGGTCTAGAACCTTGAATGAGGACATCATCGCAGACTTCGAGTACGTCATCGAAGATTTCTTGATAAACTTCGCTCATCAAGGGAATAAATGGAACCCGATTGACCAACTTTTCGTCCTCAAGCAAGAAGCGAATGAGAGGTCAGGGACTACATACGCCGCACGAAAAGCATGCACCATCGTTGTAGCCCGAGCGACAAGATGTCGGATGACAAATTGATGAGCCGCTTCATCAATGGGTTGTTCGATCCGGCGCTCCAAAATTTCCTGATTGCCAGGATGTGTCGGTCGTTCGCTGAAGCTTGCACGAAAGTGATGACCTTCGAGGATTCAATGAGCGAGTTACGGATACCCACTCAAGCGCCTACGAACAACCATGAGAAGCCCTTGGACCCCACTCTACCCACACTATGGAGACCACCCCGTATAGAAAGACCCCAAGCATACGCCCAAAGAGAAAATGTAAGGTGTACAGTATGCCGCATATCTACGACAGGGTTCTCTTTGCCCTTTATATGCTGCATTTCTAGGTTCATGGTTTTGATGTATGCAATCCACCGAAGCATTGCAATATCTGGTGTCGTGCAACTTGCTATCATTCCGATGAGTGGCAAACAATCTGTTTCAACCACTATATCTGCTCCAATCAAGTAATCTCTATATGTTTTTAGTGCAGTAAGCAAACCCCACAATTCTCGTTTAACTTGTGCATAATTTCTTTGCCTATCATTTAATATCTTTGCCCCAAACCTGATATATAATTGGTCTTTCACCTTTGTAGTCTGGTTGACGAAGAACTGGAGCTTTCAATAATTCTTCTTTCAACTGTTGAACAACTTGTGTATGTTCATCAGTCCATATAAACTTCTTCCCTTTTCTTAAAAGTTGATAGAGAGGATCTGATACATCTGCAAAGTGTGGTAACCAAATATGATAAAATACACATGCACCTAAAAATCTTCTCACCTCTGTTACTGATTCGCAAACTTCTTTCATGTTTTGTATTGCGTTAATTTTGATCGGTGAAGGCTTCCTCCCATACCACCCACACATATGACTAACAATCAGAACTTCATTCTGCCCAAAGCTTGACTTTGTTCCTGATAGTATCAAATGTACCTGCTCAAGCTTATTTAAAATACTTTCACAATCATTAATGCAATCCATGACAAACTTTCTGCAACCATTTCCAACCATAGTCTCATCTTTCTCTCTTTCTAAGCATCCTTTGATAGGAATATCATCTAAAAATGGCATAGTTACCTTTGGGATGTACTCATGTAGAACCTTGTTCATTGCATTCATCATATGAGCAACTAAATTTGTCACACCTTGAGGTAGAGTGCACATTCAAACCAACCCAATTGGTGTTTTCATTGTTGTGATATTGTGACTATCAATTGCTAGTTGAAATTGGTCGTATCCTGAATATAGGTCTCCCATAGAGTAAATTGCTCTCCCTGCAAATTCGTCAACGATCGGCCCGATTCCTACATTTTGGATTGTGACTTTGTTGACTAGTTGTAGATCTTGAATGAATCTTAGAGAGCCATCTTTCTTTGGAATGGTGAACCATCGGTTGGAGTATGGTGCATTTGAAGGCTTTAAAATCTTCATCTTGATTTTATCCTTCAGTGGCTCCAACAATTGAGGTAATTGAGCTCTCGGTACTGCAATAGGTTTAAAATTCCAAGGAATATGAGGGATAGTAAATATTACCATTGGTGTTACCACCTTTGGATCTACACAACCAATCTCCTCGGCTTTGAATGCGAACGCTTTCCCATGCCTAAAGATCATGTCTTTGAAAGTCGCGATCTCTGATTGTAGAAGAAATTCACCCCCTCCGATTCTTAAGTTATTTGTTGTATCCGAAGTGAAGTGATGTCCAATCTTCTCTATTGATCAAAGCATAGGCTTAATTGATGTTGCCTTCATCTTCTCTTCGCTACCAATAGGTAATGGTATTGCAGCAGGTTTAATCTTTTTATCTATTGTTTTATATTTTGTGTTACATAAACCTTCTACTTCTTCATATTTACAATTATACTTATCAATTTCATAATACATATCAACTGAGTTTACATGTATCTTTCTAACATTCTCATCATCTTCTTTCAAATACATTTCTAACTCTTCTAAAGTATTTGCAAAAGAAATTTCTTCCATAACACTTTCAATCTGCTCTTCCATTTCAAGTACTCCATTATCCTTCGATGCCTGCTGAAATAGATTAGCATTCTTTTTCAAGTTCCTCTTGCATTCATACATCCTAGTCACACATATAGCACCAGTTTCAGAAACATGAAATGACTTATTCATATGTTGTAATCTCCTATATGAGGTTCTTTTAATAATGGGACTATTGCAACCCTCACTCGCAACAATCCTAATCAAAAACCTGATTATCAAAATCATCACAGTCTTTCGGTATTGAATGATCACGAAGCTCTTGCTTATTCCTCTCATGATTTGGGCAAAGTTCCATGGTTGTTTGCGTTGTCGTAGTGTAATTCGCACACTACGTGAAAAATTACATTTTTGGTCTCTTCGGATAGGACATGGAGTACCTGGTGAGAACTAGAAGGAGGAACCGGTAAGGATCGAAACCAGTAAGGACCGAACCCGGTAAGGTGACCCGACAAGAGCCAGATGAAGAAGGCCGGTGAGAGTCGGTGAGAAACGGACAAAGAGTACCGGTAAGGAGGACCCGGTAAGAACCAGATAAAGAAAACCGGCGAGAATTGGATGAAGCAGACCGGGGAAGAACCGGATGAAGAAGGCCTGTAAGAGTCTCTCACCGGATAAAGAGACAAAATTGTAAATAAAAGAAAAGATTGTTACATGCATAGGGCACGATTCGACCTTGCACCTCCATGTTTATAATGTGAAACCTTACCATTACACTAACATATCATTAGTGTTAAAAAAAAGTAAACGTCCAACATAGAAAGGTAAGTTCACGCTAGGATAAACTTTAGGTAGAAGAAAATGCATGATAAAAAAAAAAGCTACGCATGCACATGTAGCGTGCATGAACACCATAATCGATAAAAAGGCATCAAGTTAGAAAAAGTAGGATCACTTCAGAAAAAGCATGTTAGAGAAAGCATAGAGACTATCTATAGAAAAAGCATGGATTGTTAAGACTCTCTCATCACTATATAAGGATGAGGAGCACAATGTAATGGGGGGGGTGTGAAAAATATTTGGAAATTGGATATATTTCCTAAAACACCAATTAATATAATATATTCGTGGGATTCACGAATGTGTGTTCAAAATTGTCTCTTACTATCTAAATATTGATTAAATACACTAAACTCGTGGGATTCACGAGTTTCATAACTTACCTATTTTTCTACCTATTCATTACTAAGCCTTATCTCATATTCTTCTTTCTCCTAGTCCAAAACCTCAGTGGTTCCCACCCGACTCATGCAACGATCCGGAGCCGAAAGGCACGACAACGTACCCGTATTTAACGTTTAAATACATATAATACCTCATAATTTGTATAGTATGTATTATACCTCAATGTTGTTTAGTCAAATATCATGTACATTTGTCCAATACAGTATTTAACGTACATTTGAAAAACGGGTATAATACGTATTTATAAAAAAATGTAAGTCAAACCCCAACAAAAAGCAAAAGAAAAAACAAATTAGTGAAAAAGAAGCAAAAAGAAGGAAGAAAGAAGAACAGAAGAGATGACGACGAGGAAGAAGAAGAAAAAGAGAGTTCAAAGAAGGCTGAAACTTGTCCTGAGTCTAAGTGTGATAATCATAGAAGATAGAAGAAGAAGGATGATGAAGAAGATAATGAAGAAGGGAGAAAAGAAGACAAAAACGTAAAGTGAGTGTGATAATCGTAGACGATTCCTCAATCTATAAGGGCATAATCATAAATAATTGCAATTTGAAGTTGAACATTGTATGGTTGCCCTAAGATTATTGGATAGGTAGATCCTTCCTGCACAAATAAATGTTGATCTACCTCTATATCACCAATGGTAACCTTTACATTTGGGCATGCACCAAATAAATCTTTGGTGACTGATGTGGCTGCTTTTACTCGCCAACCATGCTGAGTATCAATTGGCCATCTACCTTTCCTGTAAAAATTAGCACTCATTATATTTATTTCAGAACCATGATCAATAAGTGCCATCACCGGGTCTGGAACATTTCCAATCTTCACATGATGCTCATTAGTGGCTCTTGCCCAACATTTGCGAGAGTAGTGGCTTCTTACATCTGTTGAACTTATCATTGAGGTTAATGCATGTTGAGAGTCAACAACGATATTGTTTGACTTGTTGCTCACCAGTTCATATGGTACCTTCGAATTTGTCTCTTTAACCTGCTCATTAATTTGCTTCTTTCTTCGCACAATATCAATTATTTCATCATGAAATTCCTTTTTTGCAATACCTAACACTTCTCTTAGTGTAAATTCTACTAGACTATCTAGTATTCTTGTTTCTAAAATTTTCTTTAAATCTATATCTTTTTCAATATCAGACATTAATTTGAATGAAGGACCAGATTTACCTTTTTCGACTTTTGCGTCCATCTCTTTTCTTTTTCTTTCTCTTGTCTCATGCTTTTTTGTTGAGCCAATCTCATCATCCAACCTTTTCCTTTTTTCTTCCACTATCACCTCATGCTCTTGGTGTTCTGCCATCTGAGCATAGACCGTCATAACATCTACTGGAACATCCCATCTAGTGTTTTTCCTTACAGAATCTCCGGCAACATGAAGGTCTTCCATCTTCATCTTTTGCTTTGTGTGGTACTTACAACCTTCTCCCAGAATGATGATCGGGATGGCATGTCATCGAGGTGCATTCCTGTCGTTGCCGAGTAGTACATTGCGGAAGCCTTCTTTGCCTCAGCTTCTTCAAATTTAACCTTAACACCACCATCACCAAAGTTCTTTGTAAGTGGACTTCTAGTTTCAGTTAAATAAATGTTACCATTTTTCCAATACACTAAGTCTCGATTTTCCATGTCTTTATATTCTTCACAATCACGTAGACGATGTTCGAGACTATCGCACCACATGCATCGGGGTCGAAATGGTTCCCTTGACCTCAAAGTTTGACCATTCTCAAGCTTTGCCACTTTAATTGTTAGATCTTTCATACTTTGAACTAAATCATCAAGAAAAGACTCACTCTTAGTTCCGATCATTTCGCGTGGTTGATGCACCATTTCGTGTGATGGTTCTTGACCATGTCTCTGAACTTCGATGTTTTGATCAAGCCGATTCATGATTCCCACATGTGGTATTTGTAGCATTACACCATTCCTTTGCATTCTTTTCATAAATTTATTAAAAGCGTTTGTTACCTCATTCCAATATGTTGTTATACCATCCTCGGTATTTGGCACTTCAAGCATAAATTCCCATTATTTTCTATATCTCTTGTCAACTGCCTGCAAAAATAAAGCAACCTTTTGCCAAGACAAAGAATTTCTTTCTTCTAGCTTTAAGTGTCCATACATCCTATCAAACTCTTTTTCTATGTCAGCCACAGATAACCCTTTTGTTGAGAGTTGAACTCAACTTCCCATAGATAGGTTTCACAGTAGCTCATGGACATGTTGGGCTAGTTTTGTAAATAGTAGAAAGGGCACTTGCACTAGTTTAGTTGGTATATAAACCAATGCATTGTAACTTAGTTACTGTTGGATGTTTTATGTTTTGATGTATTTTTGGTTAATATATAGTTTAGTCTATCTCTGTCTTCAGAGCTCTCTCTCTCTCTCTCTCTCTCTCTCTCTCTCTCTCTCTCTCTCTCTCTCTCTCTCTCTCTCTCTCTCTCTCTCTCTCTTTGATACACACAACGCACACGCATCTTCCGCTACATTACAACCACTCTTGCCTCCTCATTTCTTTACATGGTATCAGAGCGTGTGGTTGCCTGATTAAGCCTATTCGATTGTGTTGTGCTGCACGCTGACGATCAACAGAACCAACCCATCGACAGAGAAGAAATCACCATGAATACTCAAATGGGAAGCGCTCTTCCTACCGAGAAGCTCGACAGAACAAACTTTGCATCTTGGGAATACAAGATGCATCAATACCTTGTCGGACAAGGCTACTAGAGCTACATTGAAGGAGCTCACGAATCACAACCCAACCCAACACACGCCGACTATCCCGCATGGGAGTAGGCCGCAAGTCGTGTGTTGTATTGCCTTGCATCATGCGCTCATGATCATATGCTTGGCTACATTCGAGAGGCAAAAACGCCGAAGCAGGCGTGGGAAAACCTCAAGAAGATTTTCGCAGCCAATACGACCGCCCGAAAGCTCCAACTTCGACAGGACTAAACAATCTTCAACAAAGGGACATGTCAATCGGCAACTTCACCTTAAAGATCAAGGAGTTGTGTGATGCCCTTGGATCGATCAATGTTAGCATTGACGACGAAGAAATGGTGCAGATATGCCTTGGTGGTTTGGCACCGCGATTTGGTGCAATAAGATCAGCCGTTCTCGCGAGAGAGAATCCTCCCTCTTTTTTTGATCTCCAATCATTGTTGCTAGTCGAAGAGAATCACGTGCGTCAAAGGAACAACGCGCATGACGGACAAATGCTATATTCGAACTTCGATGGAGAAAGAGGACAAAGTCGCGGAAGGAGAGGTCAATTCGGCCAAGGCCGACACAACCAAGAGCGTAACTCCCACCAATGGCAAGCGAACAGAAACGGCCCTAGAGAGTTCGGCGAAAGGGGGAGTCATAACGCCAGACCAAGCAACTGTAGGAACGTAGTTGAGTGCGGGTACTGCGGAAAACCTGGCCACTATGAAGAGGAGTGTCGGAAGAAGAAGCATGAGCAAGGCGGACAACTAACAAATTATGCCACGAACTCCGACTATGGCGACCGCAGCGGAATGTTCATAATGAAGCACGAAGCGCACTCAATGTCCGCACTTGCGTCAACTACCAATTCCACTCCGAATAGCGTATGGTTTGTCGATTCGGGAGCATCCAATCACATGACGTCCCATGAAATTTGGTTTCAGGAACTACGGAAGCCTGAACGTCCCGGATATGTCGAAACAAGAGATGACACGACTCACCCAATACAGCATATCGGGAACGTCACATTCAGAAACGACGGCAAACAAACCTACCTCAAGAACGTGTTGCATGTCCCCACTATTACGAAAAACCTGGTCTCGGTTGGCTAGATTGTCGAACAAGGAATGCAAGTACGCTTCGATAACGATGGGTGCTTCATCGAAAAAGGTGATCAAGTCATAGTTCATGGTCGTTGTGAAGGCCGTATGTTCATCCTCGAATCAAGCGAGGTAAAGTCGGCCATGTTTGCAAAGGGCCAAAAAGTCGAAACCGACTTGAAACTATGGCACAAGAGAATCGGCCACATCAATCTCCCAAAGCTCCAGAACATGTAATTGAAAGGAGTCGTAATCTGACTCCCGAACTTTACGGCGAAGGAGATTACAAGCGTATGTGAAGCATGTCAGTTCGGAAAGCAACATCGTCACCCATTCCCTAAAGAGTGAAATCCTGGATGTCGTACATTCAGATGTGTGGGGACCAGCCCAGACAGCAACATTCGGCGGATGCCGATACTATGTCACGTTCATGGACGACTTCTCCAGGAACACCTGAATCTATCCGATGAAGCAGAAGAGTGAAGTGTTCAAGCACTTCCAGACATTCAAAGCCGAAGTCGAAAAAACTACGGGTTAGTGTGTACGTTGTCTTTGATCAGATGGAGGCAAAGAATACTTTTCGGATGAATTTACGGCGTATCTCCGAAAAGATGGAATCCGACGAGAGTTCTCGTGTCGACACGCGCCTCAGCAAAACAACGTAGCTGAGCGTAAAAAACGCCATGTAGTAGAAGTCACACGAGCCATGATGAACGAGCAGAACCTGCCGAAATCATATTGGGCAGAAGCAGCAAATACGCAAGATACAAGCGGATTTATCTACTCATCTCCAACAAGCTCAACAAACACACAAGGTCTACGCGGATCGTCATCGACTTCCATCCAGTTTTAATATTGGAGATCGGGTGTGGCTGCTACGACGACACATCAAGACTACTCGCCCATGTGAGAAGTTGGATTATCGGCGATTAGGTCCTTTCCGTATTATTGGACAGATTAATGATGTTGCTTTTCGCCTCGATCTACCTCCTCAACTTCGGATACATCCGGTGTTTCATAGTTCTCTCCTTCAACCCTACCACGAGAGCACCATCCCAGGACGTCTTATCCAACCTCCACCCCCGATCGAGCTTGAAGATGGGTCGGAGTACGAGGTTGCCGCCATCCTTGATTCCAAGATTGTTCGCAACAAGCTCTACTATCTAGTCGATTGGCTAGGCTATAGTCCCAGCGAACGTACTTGGGAACCGATCGAGAATGTGACCAATGCTCGTGCTCTTCTTGAAGACTTCCATCGTCAATATCCACACAAATCGGGTCCTCAATCCAAGACAACTCGTGACACTCGTCGTTTTAAAAGGGAGATAGTGTCATGATATGGCAAGACTCGAACCCATGACCTTAGGTTATATGGGTCAAGCTCTTGACCATTAGACCATCTATTGTAATACGTAAGATATTATTTTCATTTACATTTTATTATAGGAAATTAGTGTATATTCCAGATTTCTCTGGAACATTCTAGAAGCTTTAGGATTACTCCTAAAAACACTATAAAAGAGGGCACTAGGCATTATGTTGAACCAAATTGGTTCAACGCCAGTCTTAAGCCTTTTAGCCACCATTGTATATTCTCTTCATATAATACATATCTTTCTTATCATCACTCTCTCTCTCTCTCGATCTCTCTCTTTCTCTCCGTCTCGCTCACTCCTTCCTTCTCTCGAAGAAGTTCTACACCTCTCATAGTACTAATCCTTCGTTTAGTACTAATTCCTTCTCTGTCTCAGTACTGTTCCTGACACATGGCCGTTTCCATCACTCCTTTCCATGATTTATTTGATTCGCTCCTTTTTTTTATTTTTTATTTTTTTTTATTTTTTATTTTTTTTTATTTTTTATTTTTTTTTATTTTTTTATTTTTGGTTAGTTGTTCTCCGGTCCTGTCAGATCTTTGCCCGAAGCATGCAACTCGCCGGCCTCTTGTCGGTTTGCCGGCTCATGCTTCTCCTTACTGGCTTGGTGGTAGCCGTCGTCTTCACCGATTGCCGTTATGGTTGGCCTGCCGGCGTCTGATTCAGTTTCGGTCCTTCGTTCAAATGGGTTCTTAAGCATAGGTCCTTTGTATGGTTTTAATCTAAATCCGTTGACCCATTTGCCCATCACTCTCCGGCAAGTGTCCCCAACTGGTTGGACCCATTGAACTCGCGTGTGATCCAGTACGGTCCGGTCCATCTAAACCGTAGTTTACCTGGCATTTTGCCCATCCGGGTCTGGAACACGAGTACCGGCTTGCCGGTCCCGAACATTTTTTCGTTTCCCTTCCAGTGCCGACCTACAAATGCTTTTCGTCTCCGTTGTTCCAATTCCAGGTGCATAATGCTCGCCAATCGGTGTTCTTCTAGTTCGCACTGAGCCTTTAACCGAATTGCCTCTGATTCCTTTTCCTTCAATCGTTCCTTAATCTGAATCCGTAAGCTTGGTACTTGGAACTCGACCGGCATGACTGCCTCCAATCCGAATGCTAACCGGAACGGTGTTGTCCGGATGCTTGTTTTGTACGTTGTCCGGTAAGCCCAGAGCACACTATGCAGCTTTGTGTCCCAATTTGTCCGATTTTCATTGACGATCTTCCGGAGGATATTTTGGAGCATTTTGTTCGTCGACTCAGCTAAACCCATTTGCTTGCAGATAGTACGGTGTGCTTCTTTTATGTACCACCGCATAGAACGTCGTCAAACTTTCTACCACCTGTCCAAGAAAGTGCCCTCCTTGGTCGCTTATCAGTTCTATGGGGCATCCGTACCGGCACCAAATGTATTCGTATAAGAATTTCGCTGTTGACGCCGCGGTGTTGTCTCGTAGGGCTTTCGCTTCCACCCACTTAGTGCAGTAATCCGTTGCGACGATCACATACCGGTTGCCGGTTCTCATTGCTGGTGGTTTATATGGCCCGACGAAATCCAGCCCCCATTTCTGGAATGGTTCTAGTGGCAAGACTGGCTGGTGTGGCATCCGAGCTTGTTCCGTTGGCTGACCCATTCATTGGCATAGATCACACTCCTTCGCATACCGGACTGCATCTTTCAATGTGGTTGGCCACCATAGGCCATTTTGCCATACTTTCCTTGCCGTCGCATCTCCGGCATAATGGCCTCCGGCGACTCCGTAGTGTGCCTCCCGTAGTATTACCTCCTTCTCGTCGTTGCGCACCGCTCGTCGCCAAATACCGTCCGCACCTTTGTGGTATAGCGTGTCCTGTAATAAACAGAAGTGTAGGCTCTGTACCGCCAGGCGTTTTCTCTCGTCCCAATTCATCTCCTCCGGTGGCAATCCGGTGATCAGAAACTGGTGCATATTAGTTAGCCACTTATCTTCTTGTGCCATCTTTTCATCTGTTGCCGTTTTAGTGGTGACTCGAAAAACCTCTGCATCCGGAAACTCGTCTGGTACTCCGTCCCCTGTCTCCCCGGAATCTAGCTGGCTTAGATAATCTGCGACCGCATGCTGTATGCCGGGTCGGTGGAATATCTCGAATTCAAACTCTTGCAACAACAAAGTCCACCGGGCTAGCTTACCGATAAGTGACGCTTTGGATACTAGGTAAAGGAGTGCCGAATGATCCACATGGAAAGAGAACTTTCTTCCCAATAAATAATGCCTGAATTTTGTTACACTATAGATCATTCCTAAAGCTTCCCTTTCCGTGGTAGAATAATTTTGCTCCGCTTGGGATAGCTTCCTACTGGCATAGTACACTGGCCGGTACCACCTTGGCTCGGTAAGCTGCATGAGCGCGTTGCCGATTGCGATATCGGAAGCGTCCACGAACACATGAAATTCTTTACTCCAATCGAGAGGCTGCACTACCGGTGCTTGTGACAATAACAACTTTAGTGCCCAGTACGCCTTGTCTTCGATGTCAGTCCATTGGAACGGTGTTCGATGTACTGCCGTATGCAGAGGTGTAGCCAGGTCTGCCAAATATTGGAGCATACGGCTATGCCAACGGATTTGTCCTAGGAAACGGCTCAATGCCTTTGCCGTTGCCGGGGCTGGTGCTTCCCGGATTGCTTTCACTTTGTCCGGATCTACGGCAATGCCTTCCTTGCTTACTATATGCCCTAGTAGCGTTCCGCTGGCCACTCCAAATACACACTTCGCCGGATTCAGGCTTAGCCGGTACGCCCTACACATCTCTAGACATAGTCTGAGATGCTGCAAATGATCTTCTTCTCTACTATAGACGGCGAAGTCGTCAAGGAACACCTGCATAAAAGCCGGTATGTATTCACCAAAGATCTCCATGATGATCCGTTGGAATGTTGCTGGTGCCGTTTTCAGCCCAAACATCATCACCACCGCAACAAACACTCCCCATTCGGTGACGAAAGCCGTTTTCTCTTGATCCTCAGGGTGCATCCGGATCTGATTATACCCGCTGAATCCGTCTAAGAAACTGTAGACTTCATGGCCGGCGACGGCATCCAAAACTTCATCCGTAAACGGAAGTGGAAATGCATCCGTTACCGTTGACGTATTGAGCTTCCGGTAGTCGACACAAACTCTAATTTTTCCGTTCTTTTTCGGTACGACTACGATCGGGCTCAGCCATGTAGATTTCTTTATGGGACGGATGAAGCCGACCCTCAGTAATTTGTCGATCTCCTCCTTGACTTTGGCGGCGTAGTGTGGGTTCATTCGGTACCGACGTTGTGCCACCGGCTTGGCGTCTTTGCTCAAATGTATCTGGTGTTGATACAACTGAGGATCCAGGCCTCTCATATCCTCGTACGACCAGGCAAAGACGTCGCGAAACTCGTTGAGGAGTGTAATTATCGCCGTTTTGTTCTCTGCATTCATTTCTTTGGCGATGTGCACCGGTTTTGCCTCCTCCGTCGTTCCTAGATTTACTTCTTCTAATTGGGACGCTTTTACGCGCTGGGATATGGCCATTTCCCTTTCCAACGCCTCCTGCGCATGCCGTAACTCCCGGATTGCTTCTTTATCCGGTTCCTCTTCGGTTTCGTCCGGTTGGAGTAAGTAGGGTGATACCGCCTCCGCGACGTCAATTTCGAAGAGGGGTACAATCTTCGGGTTCTCCAGCAAGTACTGCTCTTCTTCTTCGTCTGCTAATCCCTCCAGCATATTGACACACTCCGCATATAACGGTGTCAGGTCCTTGTCGGTGCCCTTCCTTTGTTGTGTTGGTACTCGTACCTTCGCTTTTCCCTACCGGAACGTAATCATATTCCTCCTCCAGTTCTACTTGATATGTGCCGTTTTTAACCAAGGTCGTCCCAACAATAATGGGTCCGCTCCTTGAGCCTACAATTGGAGAACTACGGCTGAGATTCGGAATGTGTGGCCCCCGATGGTTACTTCCAAATTCCGTATTAATCCTGTCGGTCACACCGAACTTGTGTCAGCCATTCGGAGCCAAAACGGACATGGCTCCCACTCTCGCATATTGACACACTCCGCATATAACGGTGTCAGGTCCTTGTCGGTGCCCTTCCTTTGTTGTGTTGGTACCCGTACCTTCGCTTTTCCTTGCCGGAACGTAATCATATTCCTCCTCCAGTTCTACTTGATATGTGCCGTTTTTAACCAAGGTCGTCTCAACAATAATGGGTACGCTCCTTGAGCCTGCAACTGGAGAACTACGGCTGAGATTTGGAATGTGTGGCCCCCGATGGTTACTTCCAAATTCCGTATTAATCCTGTCGGTCGCACCGAACTTGTGTCAGCCATTCGAAGCTAGAACGGACATGGCTCCACTCTCGGATTCCAAGAGCATCGCATGTCCGGAGGCTGATTACATTAACGTCGGAGCCTCCGTCTATTATTGTGCCAGGGAGTTCTTTCCCTTTCACAATGGCCGTAATTGCCGGACTGTTGGTGTCCACCACGGCCGGTCCCTCCTCCGGATTTGAGAAGAATGCCGGAGCCGGTGGTGTTCCGCCTGTCGTCATGCCTTCCTTGAGTCCTTCTGTGAATCTTGGTACTAGCTGCAAGAGTCGTCCCAACGGCAGCGTGATCTGGCATTCCTGCAATACCTACCATCTCGCGTTTTCGGACTGACTGCTTCCGGCGAGCTCTTCGGTGTTGTCCTTCTGTTGCATGAGTTCTGCTACGTTTCGCTTATTGGCCTTTTTTACCCATTCCGTTGCTTGTTTCCGGATGGCCTCTTGTGTCTCCCATTCCGTAGTCTTCCCCTTCGACCTTGTGGTGACCTGTTGGAGGTCTGCGACTTCGGCGACTACCATGTTTACTGTCGGTCGCTTATCGTAGCTTTTTGTCGGACATTGATTACTATAATGTCCTTCTTGCCGGCAGTAATAGCAATATGCTTTCCGGGTGTTGCTGGACTCGGCATTGTTTCCTGTACCCGGTGGAGGACTTGTGGTAACCGCGGGGCTCTGGTCTGGTTGGCTGCTTGAGGCACCTTTTTCCAGTTCACGTGGGTGGCTCTCGTTTTTGAAATGTCATTTTTTATTAAAGTTCTTTTTGTTGCGGTACCCTTGTCGGGGTTGGTCGTCATACCTCCCGTACTCTTCCCGTCGTTGGTGATACCCGGGGGAGTGATCCCAGTTGTGATGCTCGTACCATCCATTGTATTCTCGGTACTTGTCGTATCTCTTGTATTGGTCGTAGTTGTCTCGCCGATTGTTGTACTGGACATCTTGTGCCGGTCGATATCGCTCCTCTCATCGCTAGCGTTCGTCTTCTTCGTCTCGGCTGCTACGTGGCTCGATTTTGCCGGACTGGTGGAGCTTGCCGATTCAATAAGTTATATTCGCACCGGTCCATCGTGTGGCTCATAGATTGGCAGAGTAAGCAGTGCGTCCTCATGGTGCACTCCAGTGACGAGTGTTCGGAATTCAAGCAAGTCGTGCATTGGATTGCTTGCCGGAAACGGAGATCCTCATCGGTTGGTAATGCTCGTTGGAGGGCTCCCATTGTTAGCCAAGAGCTCATTTTCTCCATTTCTCGAACCCGGTCGATGACCTGGTCGACAGTGCTTGTGCGAAAGTCAATGACCGTGCATACCATTCGTAGAGGTTCCCGGAGCGCGGCTAAAAATATAGCCCGCGTTTCTTCCTCTGGAGGTGCGTGGGTTAGCTGACTGTGCATCCGTTGAAATCGGATGACAAACTGTGGGATGCTCTTGCCGGGGTCCTGCCGAATTGTGTAAAATAAGCCCACCATTTCTCGTTGATCCACCTCCTTCTGGAAGAAGTGCAAGAATTTGTCTTTCAGGTCCGCAAAGGTGGTGATGGTGCTGCGATCCTGCGTCCGGTGCCATCTGGCGGCCGGTCCTTCTAATGTCACGCCGAATTCGGCTATCTTAGATCGTTCTTCTTCTATCACGGTTAATCGTTGTGACACATGGTTTGCTTCCCATGTTTGTTCAAATGCGTGAACATGAGCCTCCGCATCCGGGTCATCCCAATACTTGGAGTATTGGAACGGCATATCATCGTCCGGTGTCGGTACGCGGTCTGGTGGTGTTGGTAGTCTTTCCTGTTGTTCCGTCGGCGTCTAAGGTCTTTGCCGGTTTTGCTTTGGTGTTGCCGGCTCAACTTCCGGTGTTGGAGATTTTTGCCGGTGTACTTCCGTCTCCGGAGGTTGCTCCCCGACGGGTGCCGGAGGTTGCTCCACGACGAGTGCCAGAAGTTCTTGGTCTGCCAACTCTGGTTCCGGTGTCGATAAAGTATCCGACTCCTCGTCCTCCGGTCCTCCTGGGGTGTCATTACTACTGCGATAGTTCATTTGCGCGTTGTAACCCCCCCGTCCGAATCCGATTCCAGTGCTGAGAATGCTACGGATTCGCCTTCTCTTCCGACCAAGGCCTGGAGAAGGGTTTCCGCTTCCCGGAGGCTGCTTAAGTTGCTTCCTTCGTCCGGGTAGGCGTTTTGTTGCAAACGGAGCGACTCCTCCGCCACTTTCCGGATCACTTTGGAAAATGATCGATCCATTCGAATTTCTTCCACTGCTTGCTGAAAAGCCTCTCGCCACCATCTCCGTTCAGCAAGTCTTCGTGCTCTCTCCGTAACCGGGTCGTCTGTTGGCCTCGTTATCCATTCCTGCCGTTGTTCTTTGCGATAATACAGGAATCGTGGTCGCCAAAAACTGTGTTATTGCTAGGGCCGGACAACAGCCTAACACAGGGTGTCCACTTAAGACATGTCACCAAAGGGTGGTACGGCAGAATGACTTATGGCACAACGCTTAATTAGACCTTAATCGATTACTTAGCCATCCGTAATTAACGCGCATAAGATATGACAATAATCACAGAACGGTAATCAACACTTGAAGATTAAGACCATAAGCTTTATTAATTATCCGCTACTGATTACATTGTAACCGGGCCTTTATATAGGTCTTTGGTGCGAAATACAAAACGGTGCCAAACGGCACCTTTACGGAATCGTTCCGGATCCGGATCGGCATATCGATTCCGGTCCGTCTGTCCACATCTTCTTATATAATAATATGTATATATTAAAACTACTACTTCCAACAGTTCCCGAATAACTATTCCTTTCACACTCTGGTTTGGAGTTTGGACCTCCTTTAGCCTTCTTTGCCGGCCGGTAACATATAAGACTCGAACCACCGCCCTTCCGTTGCGAGTTGAGGACCACAACCACCAAGCTAGTTCTTCTCTTCTCTTAAGGATACCTTTCTCTCCCTCTTTCTCTATTATAATATATCTTTCTCTAGATCCAATATAATCCTCTCAATCTTATTTCTTGGGTTCTTTTGTCTATACTTCCTTCTCCTTTTATAGGGAAGAGATGGTTCTACATGTGGGCCATGTGGCACACATGTAGAGAGGCTCTTGCATGTGTGCTATATGGTGCACATGTAGCACGTTTGATGGTTTAAACCATATAATACTACTTCAAATGAAAACAAGACACATGTTTATACATATTGTAAGTATAGGCTAAATGGTAAGGTTGAGGTTGTTGGTTCACGTCCTCTTTTGCCCATGTAATTTGCTATATGGTGTGCATGTATTATATTAAACATGGTTCAAACTATAAAATACTACTTCAAATCATATATTATTTTGTAAATTATTAGTATAGGCTAATGGTAACCTTTGAGTGTCATAAGGTAGGGTTTATTAGTTTAAGTCCTCTCTTGTCCATGTAATATAATAGATTTTATTTATTTTTGTCTCTACATATAATGTATAATATTATCATAGTATGTTATTAACATTATAAAGGTTTATTTTATTTTCATTATGTATTTATCTTATTGTAGACTTTTAATGTGAAGCTTTCGTACTTCAAGACACCGCCGTGCCTCTTTAGTGGCCCAACCAATGCATTTTCAGCTTCCACTAGATTCGCTAATATCGTATCTTGGAGATTATCCTCTTCTAGTGGCACCATTTCAAGGTGGTATACCATGAATTCCGTGATCATTCTAGGAAGCTTCCTAAATTTCACATTTATATAGCATATGCCTTGCTCATTTGCCTTGCTCATTTGCCTTGCCCAAGCTCCATATCATGGCATCTTTCATTTGTCTTTTCATTTTCACACCTATTGTAGTACCATATGTTGAATCTACATGAGCACCCATTTGTTGTTCCAACAATCCGAATGCTTCTTCTCTATTGTGGGGCTCCTTATTTCCAGCGACCAGCATATAGGACAGTCCAGCGATCTGACCTTCGTCCACACAATTACTATAGATATTGATTCTACACATGTTGTCCTTCTTCATCTCAGTTCCACACATTTCCTTGAACCACTTTGTGCCTATCAGTTTCAATTCGATTTGTTGCTCGGTATTTGGTAGGGGGGTCACTTTGTATTGAGGATTCCATTTCACTCTTGACCATTTACGCATACCTTTATTTTTGTCCATCCTATTCTCTTCCTCTTTTCTAGCACGCATGTGCCTTTGTATTTTTGCTATCACCTTAATATGTTGGGTTGTCACTAGTGACTTATCTTGCTCTTTCAAGGGGCTTACAACCTTTCCGATTCTTATTTCTCCTACCTCATCCATACATTCCTGATGCATCTAATCAATTTCAACTACTAACAAGCCGTCTTCCTACGGCAATGTCTGTGTATCATTAATAGCACTCACAAAGTTGTTGTCCGAATTTTCCTTTGATCTTACTTCCTTGTCATTAGCTATGTTTTCGTTGTCCTCTAAGGTTAAGAGTTCATATTTGTTGCTTAGGTAAACCAGGGAAAAAGGTTGTTATTACTGTTGGATTGCCTACACAAGCATTTGCTTTACACATGCCGAAGTTGACATCCCATTTGAATACATGTGCTCTTGCATTGTGCCATGTCAACGGGTTGCTCTCGATAATTTTGCATATATTCGTTTCAAGCATCACAGTAACATGGTAAAACCCCTTTCCCATAAATGTGATGTCCTTCATTCTTCCAATGTTTTCTTGCAAGCAGCTTTGCAACCAATCACGCAACAACGGTCGATACGAACGACTACCCACCACTTTCACCACAAATTATTCCTGTCTAAGTCTTATTATTTCACTCTCCATGATGCATTCTTCTTATGGGGAGAGAACGAAGGCTCCCATAGCTTGCATTGAGCTACCACTCGGCCTATTCATCCCATCTATCTGATGTTCTAGATCATCATCATAACCATTAGAGTTTCGATCCTCACATTCTTGTGTCCCCTTGTTGGCAAGAGGGTTTCGTGTTGTTGTTTGTGCAGCCTCCGATGCTTCGGAGACGTTGTTTGATGCCCCCTCAGTTGTTGTCGCTCCTCTCATCCCCGCCATCCCCGTCCACCGTTCCTTCTCCTATGCTCGTCTCAGTATCTAGCACCTAATTGTTGCTCGTCACCTGCTCGTCTCAATCTACAATGAACTTCACGGAACCTACTGAACTTATGTAAGCAATACAAAACTTCACGGAACCTAGTGAACTTATGTAAGCATTCAATTGTGGAGATGTTTTAATATGACATTGGCAATTATTCACAATTGTCATGCAAGGACTTGTTTAATCGGGACATCAATTTTTTCTCATGTCTCTACTTAACATTTTTGTGGGTCCTTCAAAAGGTATGTAGACAAAAAACCATTTCTACCTAAAAATGAAACGAGATAGTATTAGTGATGATTAAAATGTTGTAATTTCTTTAAAAACATGAATGTGTAGTGTGCTTGAACCAAGAAATGAATTACATTAGAAATTATTCGAGGGTAAATCTTTTTTGAGGGTTTGTATCATTTGATAATATCGATAGTCCATTGCAACCTTAATATAGAGTTAACACATTGGTGATGCCTATACGGATAACTATGTTTCAATTTTAAATAAGTGCAAAACGAAATTTTGCGCGGCATTAACTTACTTTATTATTGTCAAGTTATGTCACTATTCACACATGTAAGAGGTTGTTATCACATGAATGTCACAAAAATCATTCAAACATAAAAGATAGAGCTTATGTAGCATGGATTTTGATGCAAATCATTGGAAATGCTCCTTGACAATACATGAAAGCATGACGCGACCACACAAAACTATATCCTCTTTGTTATCCATCTTAGTTACACTAAACTTTACTAGAGTGAATAAAGAGGAATCCCCAAACAAATTTAGCAATTGTCCATATAGTCACTATGTTCTATTTATAAACATTCGAAAAACAATGGTGGGACTTGCATATTTAACTTTTTAAGCAACTCTCAAGGTTTTTGTTTTCGGTGATGGTGGTGGGGTAGGAGCTTGTATATTAATGAAGATAGGGGACGCGAGGTTCTTCATTTAGTATCTAGTAGAAAATGGGAAGAAGTGTTAGTGATTGATTCGTTGGCATGAAAGGAATCCTCCCACTATATGCTAGATATAGGACCCCTCCCATCAATCCATGTCATACGTGATAGAAACGCTTTCACATATTAGATGTTATGTGCATATACATGCAAGGTTTGACATGTCGAGTTAGTTAGTCTGTGAGTTAGTTAGATAATGATTTAATTAAAACATTCCAATTATGCATAGGACAACAAACCTCCTCATGAATTAATTCAACAAAACTCGTGATGGTAAGCATTGTTGCACGGAACGTGACACACTAAATATTTTACTTGTGACACACTAAATATTTTACTTGTAACAATTCCTTTCTGTTGTTGGTGTGTAAATAATTATTGGAGTTGGTACTTGTCCTTTTTTACACAAGATTAGTGGATTTCATATAGAATTGAGATGTAACGATAAAACACTCTTGTTGGGTTGGCAACGATGCTAACATACATGGTATAAGAGTTAAACAACTTGATCATTTAAAATATAATTGGATGTATGAATAATGAACTATATTCAAAATGATACCTTCCATCGACATTATTTGTTTGTTTGTTTTATGTGCGTAATCATATGTATGAAGTTCGAAAACTCCTAGATTTTGCTTTTCATATTAGAACGCAACCCCATCGTGTGGGGTATTTATTGGCTTGTGTCATTGAGATGATAAGTTCACTACTTGTAAAATTATTCTAATAATTTCACGACTAGTGTTAGAAGAATATATTTGAGTAAGTGAACCCATAAAGTGCTCGCTTCCAAACTAACGCCACGAAGTTTGATTGAAACTTGCCTTGCCTTTTTATTTGTAAATTTCACAACAAACGATACAATTTAGTATTTTGCCTTTCTTACAACATGTTCGTCACATATATCTAGTGTTTCAGTGCCAGAGAACATATGGCTTCCTATTTTTTCCACTTCCATATTTAAAGTATGATAGGACCGCAATGAGATGAAGAGTGAGTAGTTATAGGAGGGGAGGGAGCATCAATTGAAGATCATACAAGAATGTTAATGATGATAAACAATACAACAAATTCCGGCATTTAACACGCAATTTTGTGTATGCCATCATAAAAAATTGGAGCTTACCATCAACATAAGGAACTTGAATAAAAACACAAGGATATGGAGAAAAAGAGGACAAGAGTTCAAAATGTTTGGTCGTATTGACATTATATGGTGCAGTTCCGTAATCCAAGCATGACCGTCGTGGAATGTGGTAGGTAGTAAGTCACTCAGAGGATCGAGAGGAGCTTGGATGATGGGGCACCAAGCGCGTTGCGGTCCGGTGGATGGATATGCATGGCCATACGTACATACATACATACATACTGATACATATGTATATCATTATGTATGTATGTATGTATAAACATGTGTGTGCGCGTGTGTCATTGGTATGAGAGAGAGAGAGAGAGAGAGAGAGAGAGAGAGAGAGAGAGAATGTGTGTGTGCGTGAGTGCACATTAACCTCTCCTCCCCTTCCTTGCCTTTTTTTTGTTTTTATTGATTTATTTGTTTCTATATTTTTTATTTAATTTGGGGGATTATATGAGCATACTGTTGAGTCGAGTTTATGCATGAATGTCGGATAAAGAAACTTTTTATAATTAATTAGTCATTTATTTACTTTCTCTGATATTGAGAAAGGGTTATATATAATGTATGTATATATTTAGAGGAACCGGAGGGATTAGAGAGATAGAGCGAGAGAGAATCATCATCATCAAAGGCCTGGCCTGCCATTAATTCGTTCCAGATTAGCAGCAGCCTCCTGCTAATAATTCTTTCATTAGTTAGTTAGTTAGTTATCGTTTTGTGTTTGTTTTCGATGGGGCAGGACTATTGAGCTCCTGCTGGTTGAGGCTAGAAGAAGTCCTAATAAGTCGCCAACATGTCAATAGATGTCTGCACCTAAATGCCTGATTACTACTACTACAGGAAAGCATAAATCCCCTTCTTCTTCTTCTTCTTCTTCTTCTTCAAGAAGCATGTCATCCTCCTCTAAATTGGGTCAAATGCCCGCACAGCATCTAATCCACCAGCACTATGAGGCGCGGAGCTTGATCGAAATTGATCTGACGGCCGACAAGATCCTCGACATATTGGATCATTCTACCACCACAACCAACCCTACGCTGGTTTCCATGGCAACATCAATGGTGACTGGAGAGATTATTAGCCCTTTGATGGTGGTGGTTACAACACCCACAAACTCCACAGTTGCAAATAGGATTAGCCCCATCGCGAACCTAAAGAGGTTACATGGATGGATCACATGGCAATTAATCCGAATGTTCACGAGGGGGGGAGAAATGGTGCTGGATCTTGCATGCGGGAAAGGGGGAGACCTTAGGAAATGGGATAAAGCTGGAGCTCGGTACTATGTGGGTGTCGACATGGTGGCCGGGCTTTTGGATGCCGCTCGCAATCGCTACCTCTCATCGGGATGCAAGTTCACGGCCCGCTTCGTGTGTGGGGATGCGTATTCCGGAAGCCTTCTCAAAGAGGTGGCGGCCATCACCACGGTGGAAGACATTACTACTACTACTACTACTACTACTACGACTACTATGGGGGGTTTGAAGAAGGTAGGGGCAGGGGCATTGTTCGATGTCGTGAGTTGCCAATTCGCATTGCATTACGCTTGGTCTAGCGAGGAGCGCGCACGAGCCGCGATTCAAAACATCGCGGCCTCATTGAAGCCCGGAGGATTCTTCATCGGCACAATTCCCGATGCCGATGCCATCATAGAGAAGCTCCGAGCATCAGCAGCCACGGTCCCCGAATATGATGAGATTGATTGTTGTGTCGATGATGATGACAACATTTTCTCTTGCGAGGATGATGATGATGATGATGATGATGATGAAGAAGAAGAAGAAGAAGAAGAAGATGGTGGTGGTGGTGGAGACCAGAATTATCATAATGTGGCTACCTCTGCCCTAATAGACTGCGTCCGCGGCACGAGATTTTTAGTCAGCAATGGGCCAGCAGCAGCTGGATCATTTGGGTGCGGCAAGCATTCGATCGATCAAGGCAGCACCAATGATATTATCACATTCGGCAACCGTGTCTACCACATAACATTTACAAAGGAGAATTGCAAGCGTGCGGTGAACCTATACGGCCAGAGGAGCCCCAAAACAAATCATCATCCCACCAGGGTCCCGGGCATGGCTACACAAACACAAGCACAAGAAGCACGCGGGACGACCACATCTTCATCGTCTTCGTCTTGCGATCCCTCATGGTTTGGCATCGAATACGAGTTCTTCCTGGCGGATGCCGTCCACGAGTGCCCTGAATGGCTGGTACCATTGTCATCCCTCACAAGCCTAGCGCGGGAGCTGGGGCTCCACCTAATCTTCGCCTCCAACTTCCAGCGATTCCTGGCGGAGCAGCGCCGCCATTTCCACCATCCTCACCACTCCACCCCTGACGAGTGGGATTGTGCCTCCATCTACCTCACCTTTGCCTTCCAAAAGCACCAACCAACCCCCTCCTCCCTTCTTCTACCTCTCTCTCCATTGCTCTAGCCCTACATACCCCTACCCCTATCTACCTACCTACCTACCTTCTTCTTCTTCTTCTTCTTCTTCTCTTCTTCTTCTCTTCTCTTGTGAGTTTTTGTAGCCCCCCTACCCCTACCCCTACCCCTACCCCCTAGTTTTTGTTTTGTTTCATCATGAAATGTTTGTTTGTTGCTAGCCATTGGCCGCGCGCACCTTGGGCCGCCGCCTACAGCCTAAACACACACGCACACACCGACTTTTCAACGTTGCTCGGCCGGCCATCTGTTCACATACACACACACACACACACATGTCTATGTCTATGTCTATGTCTATGTCACCTTTCTCCTCCTCTTGCTTGGGTTTCTTGTCACATGGGCGGAACCTACCCCTTCCTTCTCCACTTCCTCAACCCAATCTGGGTCGGGTTCCTTTCCCCTTGTCATAGACACTAGGAACATAGTCTTCGTTACAACCCATGAATGGAATGGGATCTTATATATATATATATATATATATGCGTATAATGCCTTTTATTTGCCTCCACTTCTTACCTTCGTACATCATCGTCGTCCAGATTTCGCGTTTTGAGTTGAGTTGTTACATAATTATTTTTTGTAATACAGGCAGAGTGTTGGGTGTTATGTGTCTCTTTCTCATGATTTCTTTTCATGACGGGTTGTTATATATAAGGCCCACATTATATGGACGCATATTCTTCTTGCTTTTTGCAACCATATTTCACATCTTTACCATGTTTAAAATGGACAATGTCTCTCACGGTACATATTATGTGTCTCCATCCGCAACATGATCAATGGTTCCTTTGGTTTTTCCACCATATGCACACACACACACACACATCATCATCATCACTTGGAGCATGTTCTTCAAATATGACACATTAACTATACATTTCTCGTGCAATGGACTAGCATTAATGTGCATTCCAGTATCGGATTCCTTGTATCGCAATTCGCAACCAATATTACTACCATTTCGCCCATGTATTAATCATAACAAATCGAATCATCTTGCTTCACACCCCCTTCCCCTCCCATCACAAGGTTGAGGCAATGAGGTTATCGTAATTTTATGTAATCTCTCATATATTTCAAATTGCCATTTGCATAGGCTTATATCAACACATTTTTTTGGTGATTACATGCCTATTTACTTACAAACATATGCAAAGATATGGAGTCATGTGAATTTAGTATAAAGAAAAGCTTAGTATATATACCATATAGAATGTTAATACAACAGAACACATGTGCCTTTGAGAATTATTATTTGATTAGGTGTTCGTTAGGCGTAATTACACATTGATATAATATGCATTGTGTGTGTGTATACCTGTTATTTTCTGTGTTGGCAAGCTTTTGGCCTAGATTGGTGAGCTTTTTAGAGTGTGCTTTTCCTCTCCATGGTTCATGTGTGACTCATGCATGGCCCACATATAGCCATCACACATCCATGATCCATACATGACATGCCGTTGACATATCCATTATTATCTATAGTATATACCATTTCAGTCCGTGTGCAACCATGTGTTCCCATAATCATACCATTTATTTGAACTCAGCCCTTCACACATCCATCACATATCCATGAGCATCTATACCCTTACATTCAATGTCTAACTGTGTATGCCCATTATCATAACTTAAGTTGTGGCATTTTGACAAATATGCAAAAGTCCAACTTTTTGAAATCAATAAAAAATATAAGATAAATGTATGTATGTATATATATATATATATATTGATTGTATAGATCGAAAGACGACAACAAAACAAAGGCCTTCAATAAATTGTTGTGTCTTGCTTGCTTGGCACCAAAGTGAAGAAAGTCTTATGTCCTTGCAAAAATGCAATGAAGGCCTTCAATTTGTCGTGGCCTTTTGATCTATACACACAAAATATGTTGGAAAAAAATTATTTTTGATACTTCATATCTCTTAAGCTAATAAAAGGAGCAATATTGTTAGCATCCACATCTTTTATACCACCTCACCCATGAGAACATCAATTTAAGAATATCTACACTCTTTGACTTACACATGGTGACCCTTCTGGGTGACAAATTCCCACAATGTTTCGCGTCACAAAATTGTATGTAGTTTGTTGTACTCATTGTGGACATTAATCTCTTATGGACCTCTCCTCTAACTCTCCGTACTTTCACTTTATATAGTCTCACAAATCGTTGGAATGCCTCATAGTTGAAGATGTCTTTTGCGTAAGCTTCCCATAAAAAAAAGAAGCTCTTGCATTTGGAATCCTATATGGAGGGAAAAATTTGTGCGAGAGAAATCTTTTGGGTTTGATGATTGAATGCTAAGTCCAGTTTTTTTTATTTTGTTTATTTTGAAAATTAAGGAAAAGAAACTCAACATAAGAAAAGAATGTAAAACCTCTTGTAAGTTTGGAGTCATATTTTTATTTATTTATTTATTTATTTATTACATTCCATGTTTCAAGGAACGCCTTTTGATTAATCAAACGTCGAATAGTTATATGATTAATTGCCCCCTTTTCTTCCTTTGTTGTTGATCCGGTGTTTGGGGAAATGAGAAAAACCTAAGGGTTCTTTTTGAATATGTATTTCTCTAATATCAAATAGCCAAACTATAGTTTCGTATTTAAAAGACTCTCACTAACACAAAGTCAATCAATCAATAAGAGAGATGCCTCTAGGGAATCGACATATTCGCTAATGTCAATTAGAATATACCCTAATTACCTTTAAGTGAACATACTTTTGGCTAATAATGTGATTACCAATTTCACTTTGTAATGATTAATATCACAATAAGAGTGAGTGACTAACCAAGTAGTTATGCTAAATCTACTTTGATATTAATGTTAATGTCGTAAGTGTTATCATCGGAATTTGGAAGTGTTGTAACTTGTAATAATATGAAGATTGGATGCTATTACATTTCAAATGTTAGTTGTTAATACATGAAGAGTTAAAATAGGTAATGTGGATAAGTTTGCAATATGAAGATAAACTCACGAGGGCATTAAAAAATTTCTATGATGTTTCAAATATCGACATACCAATTGAGAAATTGAATGAGTTCTATAGCACAAAGATTGATTAACCGAATTGAAGCTTTGCCATGGATAGGTTATCCATAGTCATGGATGTAAGATGGATCATGGGTTATGGTTAAAAGCTCACCAATCTAGGTTGAAAGCTCATATTTGTGGGGGAAAAGGATCACCACCCTAATTGAGAATGCTCACCGATCATTTTCTAGAGAAAATATCAAATTCCCGTGTCACTCACATGTGCCAGCACTTGGTGGGTGCAATCATGAAGATTCGTTTTGTTCAATAGTTCTTCATTCTCTTACTCCTTGCGACTAGTACATATTCCCACATCTCCACTACCATTGGGGATTGGGATTTTACCTCCATTTAATACGTGGAGGGTGAGATTAATAAATCCATTAACCTCATATAAAACAAACACTTTTTAACTTCACGTACTCTAGAGTCTTGATACTACAAACATAACAGATGTTCTCTCTCTCTCTCTCTCACACACACACACACACACACACACACACACACACACACACACACACATGTACGAGGTTTATGCCTAACGTCTAAGCATCCATGGACTTTATGCCTCCCTCCACTAAGAAATTTTTATTTTATATCCCTGTTTTTTATGGTTTTAGAAATACACATTTGAAACCCTCTAGAAAACATTTTAGCTTCATACTAAGCCCAAAATAGGCTTCATATTTAGGCATTTAGTAGTAGATTATATAAAGTGTTCCTACTATGTTGGATGAACTCCTAAATTGTTGTTAGGGAACTTAATCTATATATTATTTAGCTTCAATCTTAGAAACATATCATTGTCATGGATGTTATGAGTTCATATATGCTACGTATATCAAAATACAAATGATAGTGAACAATGTATGGAGGTCATTGAGCCATCATGAGGAGTTGAAGACTTCCAAAGCTTGTGTCCACCATCCCCAACCGCTTCTTTATTTTTACTTTATTTCGATACCCCTTCTGGCATGACACCCTGGTGTATGACCTCTAGAGACAATAATAATGTCTATCTTATATCGTAAACACACATGCACACATCTTCATAAAAAAGAATAACATATCAAGGGTTTCCCACACAATAAAACATTATATTTGTATGTTTTACTAATCATATAGCCTATTTGACAAATATTGTTTTGCCACACATTATAAAATTGTGTAAGGCTCTAATCTTTTACCTTAATACAATTACACAACTATAAATTGTGATTAAACACTCTATACTTATTAGAATATTTTGTGTGTGCATTCTCATCACCGGATTAAAACATACTCAAATCTCACATGCAATGAAAGATGTAGGATCTATAATGTGTTTGCAATTTTAATACTTTTGATGCTTTTTTTGGTGACCACATTACATTAGAGAGGGAATGGTGATCTATTGACGGTTAAAGGAACAAGAGATGGGGATACAAGTGGAATAACTAGACGGGGATACACTACTTTGAAAGGGGCCAAAACATTACTAAAGCCTAAAAAGGTAATTATTGTGTTTGTATAGTTCTATTTCTTGAACTTTGATATTTAGGTTAAGCCTCTCTCTCTCTCTCTGCCTTTTTTATCATAAACTTTTTATCATAATTAGTTTACCCCCAATGGTAAGTCGTTACACTACTAGCACAGTGACTACATCTTGGGTTCAAAACCCAAATTTCCCACGTCTCTAGTACTCCATAGATATTTCTTATTTTACTAGATGCCAATGTGGAATGTATGGGTTGAACCCATGACCACATGTTCTCCATTGGGAAACCTTACCAATCGAGCTACATCCATCTTGACTCTCTCTCTCTCTCTCATGTAGAAAACACAATGGAAATAGTGTGATTGACTTGTGCTAATTTCTGAAGGTATTTTAGATCGCATACATAAGTTCTCACTTGGTGAATGGACACTAGAATCCGACCATAGAACTTTATGTATTGACCTCAAATGTATGCATAGGTTTGATTGTGAGAAGGCCATTGAAGATAATAAACAACCTCACTTGAGCATAAACCTTAAGTGAGAGCTTGTGCATTCTAAGATGGTTGAGGATTTGTTACAAATGACAAATATATAACATGGTACCGCACTAAAATAGAAATGGGAAGCTTTCAAGAAAGTCATTTTCTTATGCACAAAAAAGTGCATGAGTACAAAAAGCTTATACAAAGAAAGAGAAGAATATGGGAAGTTACTTAACAATTTATTCAAACACAAGAAAAAACAATTGCATGTGCTAAATTTTGGGGAAATGTGTCGAGAGTTCTAGTTACTTAACCCTTCTTGAATCCCCAGTAATGTAAGAATTTATATGAGCTATCTTTTGTGGGAAAGATGATGTGTTATGGTTCTCTTTCACATATGTCTCCCTTTTTTACAATTGAAGATAAACTCATAGAACTTAAGAAAACTCCCTCCCCAAAGGCAAGTGATCTTCAATGTATAATGGTTGAAATGCTCAAATGGCTGGAAAAGAAAGCACATGCATAGATAAGTGTTATTTTTATTCATGCATTGCAACATGACATGTCCTATGATTAGACTACAAACCAATCAAACCTTAACACAAAAGTTGGAGATGTTGTAAACAATTATCGAACCATCATAGTTGGCTTACTAATGACAAAACGATTTAGATGTATAATGGAATCAAAGATAAGAATATGAGCTAAAAAAAATGGTACTAAGAGAGCTTATGGATAGGTTGACTTTCAAAAACACCGTTGTCGCGATAACATGCGTGAGTGTGCTACTTGAGTGGAACCACGGAGGTCTTGAACTAGGAAGTCGAAAAGGGGAAGAGAAAGTTGAAGATTCCTGATCGTCAAAGAAGTCTCCTCGTCGACCTAAGGGCTCGTCGAGTGTTCAGTTGTCGTGCTTTGGCTCATCGATCACACATCGAGTATTCACTTGTCGACTTTTTGCACTCGTCAAATTTTCCTCTTGTAAAAAAAACTTAGGGCTTTTGATGCGAACAGAGTGACGACCTGTATGATGGTTAACACGCGATTATGGGAATATTCGCGAGATTAAGACAAAAAATGAGGAAAATGTACAACGAATACCTTATAAATGAAGTATTACAATTATTAACGACAAGCTACCACGATTCGGTGGTTTATACAAATGATCATACAATCAAAATACAACGAAAACAAAATGATTGAGAGGATGATCAAAGGTTCCCAGTAAAGGTGAGTTTCGTTGGTCACCGAGCACAACTGGGTGAAAACATGGGAGTGGGAACAATTAGTTGTGTCCTTGACATAGTTAATTAGCTATGCAAAAAGCTATCGGTGATTTAGTCTTTTTGAACCATGAATGGAAACATTAGAATGTTTTAATGATATAAATGAGCACCATAAACGCGCACCATAAATGGAAATGTGCACCATAATTGGAAACATTAGAATGTTTTAATTATATAAATGAGCACCATAAATGGAAACATTAATTATATACCATTATGCATGATCCATTACCACATCATGTTGGCCATCTTACATGCTCATCTTTGCTTGTACCCATTTGATCACTTGGCTTGTGGTTCTAAAACATTCAGCGAGTCGTGATCAACGAAAGCCACCAGCCCCACAAAAGGGGCAACGAGCCCTTGCTCGGGAAGGGGTCGAGATGTAGTATTGTTGTAAAGCAAACCTCGGGTCTTCTCTATCCCTTTAGTACTCTCTAGTCCAAGACCCCCGTGGTCCCGCCCAAGTAACACACTTTGCGACAACGTTGGCCATCACTTTGTGACTATTCAGGCTTGATTGCTGCCATTGTTCGCTCTGACTGAGTTCACTTCTCCATTGCTGCCATTGTTCGCTCTGACTTAATTGCCGCCATTGTTTGGTCCTAGATTGTTGCCACAGTTCGCTCTGACTAAGTTAGCTCCTCCATTGTATGCTCAATTGTTGCCACTGTTTGCTCCTCGATTGATGCCGTTATTCGCTACACGGTTCATTGATGATTTTACTTGCATTGGGTGTTAGTATTGTTGTTAGCCACTTGCAGCTTCTAAAACCGTCACTTTCGAACACTTAGCCGCCACTATTCGCTCCTTTATTGCTAGCTAGCCATTGCATCTATATCTTCGTATGTTATAATCTTGTGTATTGTTGTGTATAATCTTGTGTATTGAAGAATAATTTTGTGTATTGTTGTTGCCGATAGTCATCACCGCCACCACACTCGCACACTTGCCACCACTATTCCCAACGGTGGTTGCAATTGCCACTGTGTGCTCTGGAAAACGGTGGGATCGCTCTTGTCAATAACCGGTTTGCATGTGGTATAGTCATTTAACATCTCGTTTTTTTTTCAATTTACTAATCAAGATGTCAAGTCAGATGGAAGGGGAAGGAGGGTGTTTATCAACAGCCCTCATGGATAATTAGGATAGGGATAAGGCTATTAGTACACAACAAGTGATACGAAAGTATTGGGCAGAAAAAAAGAAACGTCGTCAAATGTTAAAGGATAATAAATACACATCAACTAAATGTAAGGATAGTATTGGTTGTGATGTAGATCTGAATACCACTGAGAATGGAAGTAATGAGACTACTAACATATAGAGAAAGCTTGTAGACTATTTCAATGTTGTGACCAAGCACATCAACAATGAAGACAAGAAGGTAATACTTTATGGAATATTAAATGATCCATTGATAAAAGAATTAGTTGATTTTGATGCTCTCAATGGAAACCTAACATCTGTATTAGTAAATAATCTCCTTAATAGTTAAGTCAACATGAGCAGGTTAGAAGATGATCTTGTCTTAAAAAGTTGTAGTCTAATGATGGTACTTAATAGTGATGTTAACGATGATGATCTTAACATCAGTGTGCTATCTAAGGTAATTGTTGGTAGTAGAAAAAGTGTGTACAATACAATGAACCGATTAATTTCAGGTGGTGAAGGAAGTAGTCTGCTAAATGTAAGCCAATGACACCCATAACATAAAAAATCAAGGATATAATCACCATATTTTGGACTAATGAGAGTAGGGTT
Organism: Azolla caroliniana; assembly: GCF_043228905.1. Taxonomy (NCBI): domain Eukaryota; kingdom Viridiplantae; phylum Streptophyta; class Polypodiopsida; order Salviniales; family Salviniaceae; genus Azolla; species Azolla caroliniana. Next base: position 13,259,976 of record NW_028230442.1, read on the forward strand.
TCACCCAATAAGAAGGATTTGTGTAGGAAACGTTTTGGAAAGAATCAATGTGAGGAGCATCCCATTCATCTTCTTGAAGTACCTCAGGTCTTTACATTAAATATTTCATCTTCCGTTTTGATTATTAAGCTTATTATCACAAGTCTATGCACTATTGACATTACAATCACTAGGTAATTAACTGCAATAACTTGTGGCCTGAGCTTCTATCTACATCAGGACATAGCTGATTAGCTATATTCAGTTGTAGTCAAGGCTAATTAGGTAAATAGCTACATTAGGTATCAGCCATAGGTAATTAGCTACATAAGGTAGGGGCATAACTAGTTAGCAACATTAGCTCTAGATAGCTATGTCTCCTATTCAAGTACATAACCGGATGACAATAACTAACTAGCTATTGGCAATAGCTAATTAGCTACATCAGAATATGATCATAGCTAATTAGCTACAACCGGATGTCAATAGCTTACTAACTACTACTAATGGTGAACTAGCTACTGGTAATAGCAAACTAGTGACATTAGAATATGATCATAGCTAAATAGCTAACTAGCGACATCAAAATATGAGCATAACTAATTAGCTACAACCACTAGTCGTAGTCAATTCTAGATAGCTATGTCTCCTACTTTAGTACCTAACCGACTGGCAATAGCTAACTAGCTACTAGCGATAGCTAATTAGCTACAATCGCAATTAGTAAGTTCTAGATAGCTATGTCTCCTACTTATGAACTGCTAAGCATAATTGACCGGAATCCCTTCTTATTACGCAGGTAGATTTATTAATTAGCTACCGATGCAGATTTTTGAAGCGGATGACGAACTATGGAACCGTCTCATGTGGTTCCTGGTATATGGCATAGGACTAGCTCATGAGCTCTCACTATGGAATACGCCGATGGAAAAGACGAATGAACTTTTCGCGCAACTACTGGAAATCCCAAAATTCAACCAAGTTGTGCTGCAAATACCAGTTGGTCGCTTGCCCTTCTAACGATAAGCCGAACTCGGCTTTCTTAAATGCATTGGTGTCCTGCTCGACCACTCTTTGTGATACGTGGTTGGCCTTCCACGTTGTCAGGAAATGTTGAGAGTCGAACTCAATTTCCCATAGAGATAGGTTTCACACTAGCTCATGGACACACCATGCTAGTTTTGTAAATAGTTGAAAGGGCACTTGCCCTAGCCTAGTTGGTATTTAAACCAACCCTTTGTAACTTAGTTGTCATTGGAAGTAATATACAGTTTCTTGTTCGATCTCTCTCTCTCTCTCTCTCTTTGTGTCTTACACACACACACACACACACACACACACACACACACACACACACACACACACACACACATAGAGTTATCTTCCACTGCACTAAATCTTTCTCGTTTCTTTCCATGGGATCAAAGCGTGTGGTTATCTGATCAAACTCGTTCAACTGTGTTGTGATCACAACACCAACGATCATCAGAACCGGTTCAAGCAATAGAGAAGAAATTGAAATCATGAACACTCATATGGGAAGCGCTCTTCCTATAGAGAAGCTATAGATCGAACAAAATTCGCATCTTGGGAGTACAAGATGCATCAATACATTGTCGGACAAGGCTACTGGAGCTATATTGAAGGTGCCCACGAAATGCAACCCAACCCAACACACACCGACTACCCAACTTGGAAGCAGGCCGTGAGCTATGTGTTGTACTACCTTGCATTATGCGTTCATGATCACATGCTCGGCTACATTCGATAGTTGAAAACGCCGAAAGAGATGTGGGGCAATCTCAAGAAACTTTTCGTAGCCAACACAGCTGCACGTAAGCTCCAACTCCGGCAGGAGCTAAATAGTATTCAACAGAAGGACATGTCAATCTGCACCTACAACTTGAAGATCAAGGAGTTGTGCGATGCCCTCGCGTCGATTAATGTCTTCATTGACGATGATGAAATGGTGCAAATATGCCTCAGGGGCTTGGCACCTCGATTCAACACAATAAGGTCGGCCGTTCTCGCAAGAGAGAATCGTCCCTCCTTTGATCTCCAGTTGATACTGCTGGTCGAAGAAAATCATGTTCAACAAAGGAACGACTCACATGATGGTCAGATGCTCTATTCAAACCTCGATGAAGGAAGAGGAGAAGGTTGAAGAAATAGAGGCCGATTTGGACGAGGCCGACACAACGAAGAGCAACCCCGTGAAAACAACTTCTACTATCGACAAGACACGTCAAACATGCGAGGCGGAGCGTCCGGAAGAAGGTGGAGCCATCCTATCAGACCAAGCAATCGTAACAGCCCGATCGAATGTGGGTACTGAGGAAAAATCAGCCACTACGAAGAGGAGTGCCGAAAGAAGAAGTGAGACTCCGCTTCGACCAGTCGACAACTCACGATTACGCATCGAATTCCGAGTACGACGATCTTAGTGGAATGTTCATGATGAGGCACAAAGCACACTCAATGATGACACAAGGTGAAACAAGCACCACGCCCTCAGATAATATATGGTTTGTTGACTCGGGAGCATCCAATCATATGACATCTCATGAAGATTGGTTCCAAGTAATTACGAAAGCTCGAACGACCTAGATATGTCAAAACAGGTGATGACACGATTCATTCAATACGGAATATCGGGAATGTCCCATTCGGAAATGACGGCAAACAAACCTACCCCAAAAACGTCCTGCATGTCCCAACCATCACAGAAAACCTGATCTCGGTCGGCCGGATTGTCGAAAAAGAGTGCAAGTGCGATTCAACATTGACAGATGCTTCATTGAAAAAGACGATCGAGTCGTAGCTCACGGCCTTCGAGAAGGCCGAATGTTTATCCTCAAGTCGAGCGAGGTGAAGTCCGCTATGTTTGCTAATGGCATCAAAGTCGAAATTGACTGAAACTATGGCACAAGCGAATTGACCACATCAACCTCTAGAAGCTCCAGAATATGCAATCAAAAGGAGTCGTAATCGGACTCCCGAACTTTAACAAGAAGGAGATTGCAAGCATATGTGAGGCATGCCACTTTGAAAAACAATGCCGACATCCATTTCCAAAAGAGTGGAATGTGAGCAAAGGGATCCTAGATGTCGTACATTTAGATGTATGGGTTCCAGCACAATCAACCACATTCGGCGGATGCCGATATTATGTCACGTTCATCCACGACTTCTCCAAGCACACCTGGATCTACTCGATGAAACACAAGAACGAAGTGTTCAGCCACTTCCAAAGGTTCAAAAATGAAGTCGAAAAGGCTACGAGACAACATGTACAATGTCTTCGATTAGATGGAGGCAAAGAATAATTCTCAGACGAATTTACAACATATCTTCGAAAGGAAGGAATTCAACGAGAATTCTCATGTTGGCACACACCTCAACAAAACCACCTAGCCGAGCGGAAAAATCGGCACATAGTAGAGGTTTCACGGGCGATGATGAACGATGTCATAAAGATTTTCGCCAACGGTGTGAAAATTGAATGGAATGTACAAAATCGAGCGTGGTTCTTCACACACAACATAAAACAATAATAGTGAAGATACTATTTTATACTAGTTTAATATCTTGGTACAAAAAGATGGAGGTCTTCAAGAGCTTTCGAATACACTTTACCACATAAGAAACGAACAAGTAAGTGACAAGTTATGTGGGTATGAAGTTTGCGACGATGAAGAGAAAAAACAAAACTACGAGATATCCCACATAGACAAGACAAATAAGGATCCCGGATTATATAAGCAGGGCCAAAATCTATTACTTTGTGTCTATGAGTGGATCATAGAATGTTCAAGGTGACTTGAGCTAAACTAATTGGATGAAAGGTTTTGGCCGACCAGAACCGGGCGGCGACCGAGACTGGGACCGGATGGCGACGGACGGGATTAGATTGAACCGGTCGGGATAGACTGATTGGTCGGTTGATCGTGGTGCATGGTAGTATTTTGTGTTTTAAAAGGGATGTGAGCAAGGCTTGAACCTTGCACATCCAAGATAGGAAGCAATATACTTACCACTAAGCCAAGTCATTGACTTAGAAGTTATATTTTTATCATTATACTTTTACATGTAAATTCTCATACATGAGAGCTTAGATGATGACATGGCAAGCATGCATTGCATGCATTTCATGCATTACGTGCATGTCTTGCACCCTCACATGCACCATATGCATGGGGGCATCTATAAAAGAGTGGAGGAATCAAGCAAATGAGACTAAGGAAAAATTTGGGAAAAATAAGAAACTTGTAATCCTATTGTTGATGTATCTTCTCTCTTAAATCTAAAAGTTAAAAGTTCAATCTTTATCTCAATATCTCTCTTTTGTCATATCAATCTCTCTCAATCTATCTTAAATACTTTCTTGCTAAAGTTAGTGCAAACTTCGAATCCTTCCGGTCCAGGACCCCGGTGGTTCCGCCTCACGATCCGCACGTAGTGATGGATCTTCACGACAATGAGAAAAACCTGTCGAAATCAGACTTTGCAGAAGTGGCTAGCACAATCGTATACCTAATGAAAAGGTGTACACGACATAACCCCGTATGAGATGTTTTTCGAAAAGAAGCCTGAGTTATCACATGTGCGTATTTTCGGCTCAATCGCCTATATGCACATTCCCGACGAGACGTAACAAAAGCTCGACCCGAAGTTGGAGAAATGTATGCTCGTAGGATACTCACTGGAGCAAAAGGGGTACAAGTGCTATAACCCCTCAACTTGAAAAGCTTGAGTAAGTCGAGAGCTCGTTTTCAATGAGTCTGCATCAACTTCGACTATGATTCCGCTCAACCCGGAATCTGCCGAAATAGAGATAGAAGGCGAAGATTGTCCCACACACATGTTTGAAGAAAGCCCGATTACGACAAGGCTTAGTGGGCCTCAAGAGCCTTGGAGCGATCAAAGCACATTGAACCCGAGTCCGAAGCTGGACAAAGGGTAGGCGAAAATGCCAGAATATAAAGACTTGATGGACAATGAGTCAACTCACAGTGAGTTTGAAGGCCTCGACATCCAAACAAATGGAGTGAAGAAAGCCATTGCGGTTGCAAATGAAAAACTTTGTCGGTCCACCCGTGGAAAGAACCCCATAAGTCGATACGGCTACGATGAGTACATGGCATACCATTACGCCTTTATGATGAAGGTTGCGCAACTGTACGAGAGCCGGAAACCTTTTCCGAAGCTGCCAAGGACCCGTGATGGGTCGATGCGATGAATGAAGAAATGCAAGCATTATGTAAAATCGAGACATGGGATCTCGTTCCTTAGTCTTCGCACAAGAAAGCGATTGGATGTAGATGGATTTACAAAGTGAAATATAATGCTGACGGTTCTGTAAATCGCTTCAAAGCACGACTCGTAGCGAAAGGATACGCACAAACACATGGAGTCGAATACGAAGAGACCTTTTCCCTTGTGGCAAAGATGACAATGGTGTGGACCGTGATCGCACTCACAACAGTGAAAGGGTGGCACCTCCACCAGATGGACGTCAAGAATGCCTTTCTTGAAGGCGAATTGGAAGAGGAGGTGTACATAGTACAACCACTTGGCTTTGAATCGCGTACTCATCCAAAAGTTGTGTGTTGACTCAAGAAGCCGCTCTATGGTCTTAACCAAGCACCACGTGCTTGGTATTTGAAGATCAAGCAGTATCTTCACCAAATCGGATTTTGAATGTCGAAATTGGACAACTCCCTGCACATCCGAAATGAGTCGAACAACTTGATTGTCATCATCCTATACGTGGATGATTTGGTAATCGGAGGACTAAATCTAGCCAAAGTCAATACGGTGAAATCACTCCTATCCGGGAGATTTGAAATGAAGGATATGCAGGAGCTCCATTACTTCCTTGGCATCGAAGTAATTCGGACACTAGTCAGGATCCTAATCTCTCAAAGGAACTACATTCTCAACTTACACTACAAGTTCAGAATGACCGAGTGCAAACTTGTGTCTACTCCTCTTGACCGTAATCTCAAGCTCGATGTTGATTCTGACACAATTGACTGCGAGCCAACTCAGTATCGCCAACTGATCGGCAACCTCATCTACCTAACCATCACACGACCTGACCTCAGCTATTCTGTCGGCCTACTTAGCCAATTCATGCAAAACCCACGAAATCTCCATCTTGATTGCGCTATGAGGATACTTCGGTATGTCAATGGTACGATGGATTACGACATTATGTGCAAGTTGAATACGCTTATTCGACTCGAAGGGTACATAGACGCGGACTGGGCCGGATATAAGGACGATAGACGATCGACATCCAGATTCTTCTTCTCCCTCGGCAACGGAGCGATCTTGTGGAGCAACAAGAAGCAACCGACAATTGCAGTGTCGAGCACGGAGGCTGAATTCAGGGGCGCGGCAGTTGTTGCATGCAAAGTTGTATGGCTGAAGTGCGTACTAAAGGATCTGGGCATACGCATCAAAGATCCAATTTGCTTATATTGCGACAACATGAACAATATCTACCTAGCTCGCAATCCCGTATTTCACGCGCGGACAAAACACATTGAAGTGCACTACCGCTTCATTCGCGAGCGTGTTCAATCTACAACACATCAGTACACACCTTCAAGTTGCTGATATCTTTACGAAGGCCTTAGGAGTCAACCAGCTCGGGAAATTCGCATCCAACCTTGGTCTTATGATATCCACATTGCCGAGCTTGAGGGGAAGTAGAACAAGCGACACAGAAGCTATCAATAAGCAACCCGATTAGTTGATCACAACAAACCGGATGATTTGAAGTACAATGGCAGCAGTTGAGTCGAAAAAGGAGCATGAAGGCAAAAAGCCGAACAAGAGTTCGGATGAGTAGGATTACGAAAGCAAGAAGCTGATTCATTCGAATCGAAGTACTCTGAAGACCGAACCAAAACAACTTTTCAACAAATGGAAGTTGTGTTCGAAGGGGCGTGTTGAGAGTCAAACTCAACTTCCCATAGAGACAAGTTTCACACTAGCTCATGGACACACCAGGCTAGTTTTGTAAATAGTTGAAAGGGCACTTGCCCTAGCCTAGTTGGTATTTAAACCAACCCTCTGTAACTTAGTTGTCGTTGGAAGTAATATACAGTTTCTTGTTCGATCTCTCTCTCTCTGTGTGTGTGTGTGTGTCTTTACACACACACACACACACAGTCATCTTCCACTGCACTAAATCTTTCTCATTTCTTTACAGGAATGCACGCAAATGAGCCTTAGTGTTGGCCTCATCATTGTACGTCGGGTAGGGGTACGACATTGTGTCACTGTCAAGATCATCTGCTACCTAGTGTGGTGGACTATTGTCCCAATCAGTGGTATGGTGAGTGTGGACACCGTTGTGATCGACCTCGAAACTATTGCCACTAATTGTTACTAGTTCGGGTTGCACTTTCAAGTGGGCTTCCAATGCTTGTTGGTTTTTCTCGGTGAGTGTTGATTCCACCACACTCTCTTCATGTTCTGTCTTTTGGAAGTCCAACAGAGGCTGCTTTGTGAGCGCTACCTCTATCCTGCGTCAGGAGTCTGCCCGAGGATGGGGTTTGCTCTTGTCATCTCTTTGCTCCCTCTTCAACTAGACGACATCCATCCCCTTGCTATTCTCAGTGTCTTCACAGATCGACCAGGCTTGCTAAAAGTGTTATCGACTTAGAGCAACAAAGTGTCGGATACTCGTTCCTTCAAAATCCGGCTCAAGGTCTTGTGGTAGGGAGACAGAGGTATAGGCAAGTTCTATGCCTTAGAGGAACCTGAAAACATGTACAGGTACAATTACCTACATGGTTACGAATCGAGGTATTGTGACTGTGGAGACTTAGATCTGAGCCGGCTACAACCGACTGGTTATGTGCACGATATACAAAACGATTAAAGAAAGCTCGACACAGATGAAACTCTGGAAACAGAGACAGAGATAGAGTATAAGCAAAATAGATTTCTACTATAAGACATGACTTAATATACTGTTACAACCGATCTACTCTTACATCCTTCCCATGTCCCTTTTTATACGGAGCATGGGCGGTTACGTCTAGAACGTGAACCACTACTACTAATAATTATTTGCACCACTCCCTATCCGGCCCCACCCACCTTCTATTTGCCCCATAACTGTCCTTTAGCCTTTTCACACTTGGGTTGTCCTGACGGCCAACATTGATTAGTCTTGAGTCCATAGTAGTGGGAGTCGGCTGGGAAGACGACTCTAACTTCTGTTGTTTCCAATCTTCAATCGTCTTGTCTTCCATAACTACTATGTCTCGACTCCTCACCACTTTCTTTTTGAGTATATCCCATAGCTTGTAGTCGAATTCATCCTTTGAGTACCCTAGGAATATGCATGGTTTCGACTTGTTGTCGACTTTCGACCTCTGATCCTTAGCAACATGCATGTATGACAAGCACCCAAACACCTTCCAGTGTTGATAAGACACATCTTTACCTATCCACACAAGTTGTGGTACATCACCTATCAGGGGCATTTAGGGAGACCTGTTAATCAGATAGATAGTTGTTAGCATGGCTTCAGCCCAATATGACTTTGGACGCTTTGAATGTGACAACATGCTCCTCACTCTTTCCATTATTGTTTGATTCATCCTCTCTGCAAGAACATTCAATTCAGGGATCTTAGGCACTGTATATTCTCATTTTATGCCTTGAGTCTTGCAATACTCCTCAAATTGTCCTCGTTATTCGCCACCATTGCCGATCTAGATAGCCTTCAACTTTCTTCCAAACTCTCTTTCAGCTCTGGCCTCAAATTTCTAAAAGATCGACAACACTTGGTCTTTCGACTTTAGCACGAAATCTTGGCTTACTGGTAAGCCAATTGACTCCTAACTTGGAGGTGCAAGGTTTGAATCCTTACTTGCCCTCCTTGTATGTATATGTATATATATTTATATATTTATTTATCTAGTCGCCGGTTCGCCGGATGCCGCCGGTTATCGGTGGCTACCACCTTGCTGGATGTTGTCACCTCCCCGGCGTCTGATGCCGCCAGATGCCGTCGCCTCATTGACGCCGGATGCCGCCGGTTATCGGTGTCCGCCGCCTCGCCGGTGCACCGCCGGATGTCGGCTCCACCGGTTCGCCGGCTCCGTCGGATGTCGGTTCCACCGGTTCGCCGGCTCCGTCGGATGTCGGTTCCACCGGTTCGCCGGCTCCGTCGGATGACGGTTCCGCCGAATTACCGGATGTCGGTTCCATCGGATGACGGTTCCGCTGGATCACCAGTTGCCGGTTCCATCGGCTCGCCGGCTCCGTCGGATGATGGTTCCGCCGAATCACCGGTTGCCGGTGTGCCACCGTCGCTTTGCCGGCTGCCGCCGGATCACCTTTGGCTCTATCACCGGTCCGGTTTTGGTTAGCCAAAACCTTTACAAGTAGCTAGGCCACCTCCACTCTTAGTTCAAGTTACCTTGAACTCTCTATGCTCCACATATAGACACAAAAATAATAACTTTTGCTCTACCTTATATATGATGAGAGTCGTATTTGTCGTGCCTATGTGGGATATCTCACAATTTTCTCTTTTCCTTTCACAAACTTTATACCCTCATATCTTGACATCCAGTTGTCCGTTTCTCGTGTAATAAAGTGCATTCGAAAGTTCTTGAAGACCTCCATCATTTTGTACTTAGATATTAAACTTATTTAAAATGTTATCTTCACTATTATTGTTTTATGTGATTCATACTCGATTTTATACGTTTTATATGATTTTCACACCATTGCCGAAAATCTTCACGACACCGGAAATGCGGACAGTTCTTCTGAAAGTGCCCCGGCTTCCCACAATAGAAGCAAGTAGGCCTCCCTCTTGACTTCGACCTCGTCCCCGACTTGTCCCAGTTTTGGGGACTCCGATATCGGCCTCTTCCCCGGTTGTGGTCATCTTCCGTGACCAAGGCTTTTGGATCGGTTCCAGACTCCCGATCCTTCTGGCGAGCTTCTTTATCTAGCAGGCTTGATTTTACCCTTGCTAGGGACAACTGCTTTCCTTTCGGTCAGGCATTGACCAACGTGACAACTAGCATCTCCCAACTATTTAGGATGGAACCGAGCTGGAGTAATGCGAGTACCTCATCGGCAAGAGGTACTTCCAACGAGGTTGCTTGGTGGATTAGTCCCTGGAAGGCATTCATGTGCTCTGCCATACTAGAGCCTTCCTGGTATCGGAGCCTCACTAGCTTCCGGAATACCGAAACCCGATTAACAACATTCTTGTTCTGGAACATGATGCCGATCTTCTCCCAGAGTTCATGAGCCTTGCTCTCTTCATTGAAGTTGTTGTACATGCTCATGTTGATGAAGCACTGCATGTAGGCTGTCGTCTTCATGTGCATCACGTCCCACACTGTGACGTTGATCTTATCTGGTCTCTTTTCCTCGAACTGAACCGGTAACCAAAGATCTTTATCCACCAACATGTCCCTCATCTTCGACTTCCACACGGAGTAGTTGGAGCTAGTGAGCTTGAACATGCCGCCGAACGATTTGTCCATTTCCTGTGTTGTTCGCTCTAATACCAGATTGAAGAGAAGAACACGGAATATTGCTCGGCCACAACGAGTCTTGAATCGCTTCACTAAGAATGAAACATAGAAATAGGAAGTGGAGAGTACACAAAGGAAATACACAAGATGTTTACGTGGAAAAAACTAAATGGGAAAAACCACGGGAGCCCACAGACTCCAACTATCACTATAGGAGAAAGGTACAATCAGAGCCTCGGACGCATCGACCTCTAGCTTTGTATCTTTGCCAACCAGTGGTTATAATAGGGTATTGCTCTATATCTCACCCTCACTCACTCTCTGTCGCTCTCTCTGTAAAACAATATGACAATAACAACAACCTTACATGTCATAACAACAACCTTACAAAGTGATTGCCCTAGGTCATATTTATACTTATATGAACTTAGGGCTATTTACAAATATAGCCTCAATAGGCTCACTCAAAATATATTTACAGATATGTCTTCTCTTCCGGTTCCTCTTTATTCAGCACCGAATCCCATCCGGGACCGATTTCCCAACAATTAGTTTACTCCCAATTGTAAGTCCTTACACTACCAGCATAATGACTACATCGTGGGTTCAAATCCCAAATTTCCCATCTCTCTAGTACTCCATAGATATCTCTTATTTTACTAGATGCCAATGTGGAATGTAGGGTTGAACCCATGACCACATGTTCTCCATTCGGAAACCTTACCAATTGAGCTACATCCATCTTGACTCTCCCTCTCTCTTTCATGTAGAAAACACAATGGAAATAGTGTGATTGACAATGTGCTAATTTCTGAAGGTATTTTGGATTGCATACATAAGTTCTCACTTGCTGAATGGACACTAGAATCCAACCATAGGACTTTATGTATTGACCTCAAATGTATGCATAGGTTTGATTGTGAGAAGGCCATTGAAGATAATAAGCAACTACATGAGCATAAACCTTAAGTGAGAGCCCGTGCATTCAAAGATGGTTGAAGATTTGTTACAAATGACAAATATATAACATGGTACCGCACTAAAATAGAAATGGGAAGCTTTCAAGAAAGTCATTTTCTTATGCACAAAAAAGTGCATGAGTACAAAAAGCTTATACAAAGAAGGAGAAGAATATGGGAAGTTACTCAACAATTTCCTCCCCAAAGGCAAGTGATCTTCAATGTATAATGGTTGAAATGCTCAAATGGTTGGAAAAGGAAGCAAATGCATAGATAAGTGTTATTTTTATTCATGCATTGCAACATGACATGTCCTATGATTAGACTACAAACTGATCAAACCTTAACACAAAAGCTAGAGATGTTGTAAACAATTATCGAACCATCATAGTTGGCTTACTAATGACAAAACGATTTAGATGTATAATGGAATCAAAGATAAGAATATGAGCTAAAGAAAATGGTACTAAGAGAGCTTATGGATAGGTTGACTTTCAAAAACACCGTTGTTGCGATAACATGCGTGAGTGTGCTACTTGAGTGGAACCACGGAGGTCTTGAACCGGGGAGTCGAAAAGGGGAAGAGGAAGTTGATGATTCCTGATCGTCAAAGAAATCTCCTCGTCGACCTAAGGTCTTGTCGAGTGTTTTCAATTGTTGTGCTTTGGCTCATCGATCACACATCGCGTATTCACTTGTCGACGTTTTGCACTCGTCAACCTTTCCTCAAGTGTCAAAAAAAACTTAGGGCTTCCGATGCGAACAAAGTGATGACCTGTATCATGGTTAACAAGCGATAATGGGAATATTCGCGAGATTAAGACAAAAAATGGGGAAAATGTACAACGAATACGTTACAAATGAGTGTTTACAATTATTAATGATAAGCTACCACGATTCGGTGGTTTATACAAATGATCATACAATCAAAATACAACGAAAACAAAATGATTGAGAGGATCACCAAAGGTTCCTAGTAAAGGTGAGTTTAGTTGGTCACCGAGCACAACTGGGTGAAAACATGGGAGTGGGAACAATTAGTTGTGTCCTTGACATAGTTAATTAGCTATGTAAAAAGCTATCGGTGGTTTAGTCTTTTTGAACCATGAATGGAAACATTAGAATGTTTTAATGATATAAATGAGCAATATAAATGTGCACCATAAATGGAAATGTGCACCATAACTAGAAACATTAGAGTGTTTTAATTATATAAATTGGCACCATAAATAGAAACATTAATTATATACCAAATTCCTAGGTCCATTATGCATGATGCATTGTCACATTATGTTGTCGTGATGTGATGTGCTCGAGAGTCGGAAAACCGGCGAAAGGGGGGGGGGGTCAAAATGTGCATGTGCAATGTGTGTGCACACGAAGGTAATTAATTGTGCACATGCAAAAGAAAAGGGAAAAGAAAGGGTAGAAAGGAGGTATAGAAGCTCGTGTAAAAAGTAAGAGAGATGAGAGATACAAAGTAGAGGGGAGACAGGCTATTAATTTGTAGATATAGAATTATATATTATCTAAGAGAGAGTTAACGGACTAGTGGATAGATACATAAATTCTAGCTAGAGGTGCACGATTCAAATCCAGTCTTACAATGCACCGTGATTTAAGGAATTTTATTCCTTTTTCATTGAAGACAAAATTGGAGACCCCCCTTCTTTTTCTCTTATAAAAAGAGGTCGAGGGGGGCTCATTGGAGGGGACGTTTTGGGAGGAGGAGACTATCGCCATTTCTCCTTCGGAGCTCTCCATCTTCTTCTTTATCACTTCTCTTCATCTCATACCCCTTCATCCCCTCATCGCCACGTGCTAGTCTAGTTCGCATTGGCACTCGAAGTGCTCGTTTACGGTGCTTGTGAGCCCAAGTTTTGTTGGTTCGATGTTGCTTCACCCCATTCGTCGTTGCGAGCCCGTATGCTCGCCGTTCGGGTGGTCTTGGTTTGTTGGGGTAGGCATTTATGTGGTGCTCGTGTGTTCGTGGTCCGTGTTCGGATTTGCTCTTGTCTCTAAGGGCATTTAGTATTTTTGTTTTGTTGAGCTTGTGGTTAACTAGAAGTTGCCACATTGTAATCAAACCCTAGTTTATAAAGGGCCCTCTTGCATTGGAATTGAACACGTATTTATTTGTTTAGCCAATATCATTCGTGTTTTTTTTTCTTTCTTTCTTCCTTTGTTCTCGTCCACTTGTACGTTCGGCCGTCTTGAGATGAGGGACCGTTCGGACGTGCCCATGCACCTCTCCTCCTCATAAAGACATACGAGCATTCATGTTTGTGTTATTGTCCCCTTGTGCGTTCATCTTGCATGCTCATCTTTTCTTGTAGCCATTTGATCACTTGGCTCGTGGATCTCAAAACTCGACGAGTCGTGATCAACCAAAGCCACCGGCCCCACAAAAGGGGCAACGAGCCCTTGCTCAGGAAGGGGTCAGGAAGTAGTATTTTCGTAAAGCAAACCTCGGTTCTTCTCTATCCCTTCAGTACTCCCTAGTCCAAGACCCCCGTGGTCCCGCCCAAGTAACACACACGCGTGAAACTTCGCGACATAAATTGGTGAACTCGACGTGAAAGGGCGGGCGGCAAGGGAGATCCAAGATGTGAGGAGGAGAACTCGCTGAAGCGATGGCGGCGGCGGTGGACCGCTTGGTAAATCCTCGAGAAGGCATCACCGGCCTAGACCGGGCCATAGAGACGATGGTTAGCACAATGGATCGGTTCAACGAAAGAGATACCACGAGCTACTTGGATGCCTATAAGGACGAAATGCTTATGTGAAACATCCCCGAAGTTAGGCGGCTAACCGGATTCGCTAGAGTGGTAACACCGAGTATCCACGCAGAGGTACTCGAGATCCAAGCGAACTGGTGCAATTGGAAGGAGTTCGAAGAAAGACTCCTCGAGAAGTACGACCTTGATGACTCACTCAAAATTTCAAAAAGGGATCTAATGGAGTGGGTTGAGCTTCCCGACAAGGGGAGAAATACTATGGCACTTCTACAAGAATTTGAGAAGCGCTTCACGCGACTATCAACTCTCGATAGGATGGTGCTTGACACAAGCAAGGTCCTACTATCCATAAAAGTTGTTGATGCACGAGACCGAGAGAAGGTGGGGCTCCTCCTCAAAACTGATGATGGGCTCATGATGGATTGGGCTATGGTAAAACAGGTTTGTAGTCACTTCGATAAGAGAAGGGAATGGAACGACGGGTCTCCGTTGAGTGGTCAAACATTCACAGGCTCCATTAGTGAGACACACGAACCCAGGGGTGGCAGAGCACCTCAAGAAAGAGAGCAAGCAAATGTAAGGTTCGTCCCCGAGAGAAACGTGGTTGAAGCACTGTCTGGAGGGTCGGCAATAGACGAGCTCACAAAGATGGTGCGAGATCTCCAAATAGCGCAAGCTAGGAGAGAGAGTGGCGGCCCTCAAGATTGACATCCCCCGTTCGTGCAAAGATGTATGTGGTGCAACAATCCCGACCACCTACAAAGTGAGTGTGGAGACTTTCAAGAGGCCCTAAGAAGGGATATTGTCTATCTTTGGAACAATGGGGTCTATTCAACGGAGACAAGGCGCCCCTTGGGATTGAATCAAGGCCGAGGGGGCATGAGAAGGCTAATGGAGGAGGCCGAAGCACGACATGTTGAAGCCATCGACTACTCGGAGTCGGCTGAGATCCGAGTGGGGAAAGAGGTGAGGCG
This sequence comes from Azolla caroliniana, assembly GCF_043228905.1. Lineage (NCBI taxonomy): Eukaryota > Viridiplantae > Streptophyta > Polypodiopsida > Salviniales > Salviniaceae > Azolla > Azolla caroliniana. The sequence continues at coordinate 13,275,152 of NW_028230442.1, forward strand.
GCAAGAGGAGAAAGAGTTTGACTTTTGGCCGTCAATCCTTGGAAGCCTCTCTAGGAGAAAGTTCAAAAGAGAAGAAGCGGACGAAGTGGAAAGAAGGGTCCAAGAAGCAACCGGGTGGAAGGATCCGGTGGAAGAAAAGATAGGCTTAGTGGAAGCCACTTGCCAAAACTATGAAGTAATGGTAGAAGAGAAGAAGGTAGGAAATGACGAGGGAGCCGGTCCATCAAGGAAATACGACACTCGAGGTGCACGAAGAAGGGAAGAGCCGAACTAGCCTCAAGCCCGCGACGAAAGATGGAAAGAGAAGGGGAACACCCCCAACTTCAAGCTTTGCTCGGAGATAGAACAAGCAACGGACTTGAAGAAGGTAGTGGAGGAAATGATCCTCAATAGTCGCATATAGTTTACTCTACGAGAGGTCCTCGGAATTGCCAAGAAAGAATTCCACGAGGTCATCATCGACCTAATGAAGAGGAAGCTGCTCTCGACGGAGCAAGAAGTGGCAAAGCCCGTGATTGTAAATGAATTGTCAACTGAGGTGCCCGAGGAAGACAAAGACTATGTGGACAATCACTACACGAGGCCGCATTGGGCGAGAGTGACAACGGAGACACCACCGGTATAGGTCGGAGATGTAAAAGAGCCGGTTGTAGCATTGATCGACCATGGCTCTGAGATCAACCTTATGTCCATGGAATTTTATAAAAAGGGAAAGTGGTCGATCAACACGAAGCACGGGTGGAAGATTAGAGCGGTGACCCGAGCAACCGAGGAGCTATATGGGGCTTGCCCAATGTACGGGTGAGGTGGGGGACGTAGAAATAGGTCAACATTTCTTTGTTCAAGAGATGTCCTCACACCCGGTCATCTTGGGTGAACCATACATCATGGTAGCGCTCATGGAGATGAAGGTGATAGACAACGGGTCGGCATATGCGAGGGTCAAGAGCCAATATGGGCAGCATTCGGTCCAATTCCTTACGTTGAGGCCCAACCATGAGCGCAATCGAGCCTCCCTCAAAGGGGAGAGCCAAGAGGATTTTTGATGCAGGCTATTAAAGAGTGGGGCCACAATAGCCCGAGGCAAACTAAGACCCTAAACCCTTGCAAAACTATTAAATGTAATAGGAAACAATTTTGGTTCTCCGAAAATGGAGCTTGTAAAATTACTAGTTTAAGTGATAGAGATAAGCCTAGGGCCAAGAGATACGAAAGGTATCTCAAAAAATGTAATTTATTGGGGGAAGATGACACCATAAGCGGCGCCATGGAGGTGGTCTCGTTCGACGACACTCTCAGAGAGATGGAGAGGATAGTCGTTTCAGGCCTCAATGAAGACAAGGTAATTCCAGTCAACTTAGTTGACATGTACACCGCCATCGAAGAGCTTGGGCGATTGATCGAGGAAGTAAGGACGATCAAGGTGCAAACAAAGTACAAGATTGTGGCCAAGAAGGTGAAGCTTGTGGCTGCCCCATTTCCTAACAATAGTTGGGATCAGATAAAGGGGGTAGCGGCTGATCCTAGCTTGCGGGACCCACGAGGCATAGGGCACTAGTTCACTGACGAGACGCGACAGAAGCTCCGGATTGGTGGGGGTGGCTTCCTATTGCCTAGGGAGGATGAAAGATTTAGAAGGATGATTGAAAGCCACGAAAGGGCTTTCGCCTTCTCGTCGGGGGAGATAGGGTGCGTAAACCCTAAGATCATGGAGCCAATGATGATCTTTATGGTACCGCATGTACTGTGGAACAACAAACCAATGCCGGTTCCGAGAGATCATGTCATCCCGAAGTTGATTGAGCTACTCAAGGAAAAGATCGAGATGGGTATCCTCGAGCCATCAAGCGTCCAATCGGTAGTTCACTGTTCCTAAGAAGAATGGCACCTTACCCTTCATCCAAGACCTACAACCTGTTAATCAAGTGACAATTCGAAATGCAGGGGTCGGGCCGAGCGTTGACGAATTCGCCAAGCCCTTTCCTGGAAGGTCTATTTATTCGATCGGTGATCTATACTCGGGGTATGATCAATTCCAACTAGCTGTGGAGAGTAGGGACATCACGAGGATGTGGACCCCTATCGGCCTAGTGCGAATGTGTACCTTGCCACAAGGAGGCACTAACTCTGTAGCCCACATGGTAAATGCAATGAACAAGGTATTGAGAGATTGCATCCCCGACATGACCATGCCATTCCTCGATGACATCCCCATAAAAGGGTGCTCTGAAGCGGAGAAAGATGAAACCTTGGACGAGGATGGGTACAGACGTTTTGTGGTAGATCACATCTCCAATTGCGAGAAGGTTCTACAAAGACCCGAAGATGCACGCTTGACCTTATCGGGTGAGAAATTGGCATTCGGCCAACCAGAGATTCTTGTGGTGGGACACTTGTGTGGGGCATACGGATGGAAGCCATCCCCGACAAAGGTGGACGCCATCATAGACATGAGGGAAGAACTATGTTGGATCCCGAACTACGCTCACCAAGTCGAGCCCTCGTATGGGGTGCTCAAGAAGGGTGGAAGTTCAAGTGGGAGGAAGAGCACATAGAGGCAATGAAGAGACTCAAAGGAATGTTGGTAGCGGCACCAACTTTACGAAAAGCCGTATAGAAGGAAGGGGTGCCCATCTACATGATGGTAGATATGAGTCCAATAGGGATCAGATGGTTCATCAACTAAGAAGGAGAGGATGGTACACACTACGTGATGAGAATGGCACGGAATATTGCTCAGCCACAACCGAGTCTTCAACACTTCTCTGAGAATGAAAGCACAGAAATGGGAAGTGGAGAGTATACAAAGGAAATACATAGGGTGTTTACGTGGAAAACCCTGAATGGGAAAAACCACGGGAGCCCCACAGAGTCCAACTATCACTATGAAGAAAAAGAGGGTATAAGCACAAACTCGGAGGCAACTACCTCGAACTCTGTATCTTCGCCAACCGGCGGTTACAACAAAGTATTTCTCTATATCTCACACTCTCTCTCTGTCGCTCTCTCTCTCTTTGTACAACAATATGGCAATAACAACAACCACCACAAAGTGATTGCCCTAAGTCATATTTATACTTATATGAACTTAGGGCTATTTACAAATACAACCTCAATAGGCTTACTCAAAACATATTTACAGATATGTCTTCTCTTCCGGTTCTCACCGGGTCTCCTCCGGTTTCCGGATCTCTTCCAGTTCTCACTGGGTCCTCTTTATTTATCACCAGATCCCATCCAGAGAGACCGATTTCCCAACAATCTCCCCCTTCACTCCGACATGGGATATCTTGTCAGCCCAACCCGCTTTCGGCATGCGTACAGCTTGTCCGTTGTAAGGACCTTGGTCAGCATGTCCGACCTGTTCTCCTCCATGTGGATCTTCATCAACACGAAGACTTGATCTTATACTCTCTCCTGGATCCAGTGGTACCTCCGTTGGATATGTTTCGTCCAGGAATGGTAGGCCGCGTTCTTTGCAAGGTGGATAACACTTTGACTGTTGCAGTAGAGCCGATATTCTTCTTGTTGGATTCCTAGCTCTTCGATGAAGTCCTTCATCCACAATACCTCCTTGCCGGCTTGTACATCTGCCACTTCTGTGGTTGACAACGCAACTGTCTTCTGTAGCCTCGACTGCTAGGAAACAACTCCCCCTACATAGGTCATGAAATAACTGGATGTAGACCGGCTGGTATCCGCATCCGCCGACATATCCGAATTCGTGAATCCGTTAATTTGGGGATTACCAGAGCCGAACCGGAGGCACATGCTCGAGGTGCCTTTCAAGTACCGGAGTATCCACTTGACCGCGTTCTAGTGCTTTTTGCGGGATTGCTCATGAAACTGCTCACCACTCAAACTGCATATCCGATATCCGGCCGGGTACACACCATTGCGTATATTAGGCTCCCGATGGCAGAGGTTTATGGTATCTTCATCATATCCGTCTTCTCCGCCTTTGTCCTCAGATTTGTTTTCCAGATAGCTTGCAGTTTGCCGGAAGTGTCGATTCGATCGGTTTTGCCTCCGACATGTTGAACCGTTGAAGCACCTTTGTCATGTACTTCTCTTGTGAAAACCACAACAGCTTCTTCGACCGGTCCCAGATGATGTGCATTCACAATATCTATCTTGCCGGCCCCAAGTCTTTCATTGAGAAGGTCCGGTTCAGAGGCTTCTTCAGCATCTGAATCTTGCCTTGGTCTCGTTCGACGATCAACATATTATCCACATATAGGAGGAGTATCAGGAAATCTTCTCCATCAAGTTTCTTCACAAACACACAGTGATCGGCCTGCGTCTTGTGGTACCCTTGGTCGGTCATGAAGGAGTCGAACTTCCGGTACCAGTGTCGGGGGCCTTGCTTCAGTCCGTATAGGCTCTTCTTCAGCCGGCACACCAAGTGCTCCTTCTCTTTCCTCTCAAATCCTTCCAGTTGGTGCATGTAGATCTCTTCTTCGAGGTCACCATGTAGGAATGCCGTCTTGACGTCCAGCTGCTCTACCTCGAGGTCCATGCTTGCCGCTATGCCCAATACTGTCTGGATGGATGTCATCTTTACTACCGAGGCAAGGATCTCAACGATGTCCAGTCCTTTCTTTTGCTGGTAGCCCTTTACCACGATTCAGGCCTTATACCTTGGTGGATTTCCGGCATCTCCCGGTTTCAGCTTGTACACCCACTTGTTCTGAAGTACCCTCTTTCCTTTCGGCAACTCTGTAAGTTCATATGTGTGGTTCTCATGCACAGAATCCATCTCATCCTACATGGCACTCAACCACTTGTGGCTGTGGGTGTGTCTCTTTGCTTCTTCGAAGCTTTCTGGCTCCCCCTCATCGGTTAGCAACACATGCTCTACATCCGGAAATCTTCGGGGGGCTCTTCTCTCTCGGAGAAGATATCTCTGTCCTTGGTTTCTGACTGCTAGTTACAATGTTTGTTTCGAATCTGAATCCGATTCAGAATCTTGTCCGGTTCTGGTGTCTTCTTCTTCTTCTTCGTTTTCTTCTTCGGTCGGTTCAGATTCCTGTCCGTATCCGGCCGGTTCGTCGAATGTCATCCAGTTACCAACTAACATCCGGTTTTCAACCGGGTAGGTCCTTCTGCCCTCTGGTCGGTTTTCATTGGATGATCCGAAGTTGATCATCTTCTTCTCTGACTCCTAGTTGGCAATGGTCTTGTCTTCCATGCAGACTTTGTCCCGACTCCGGAACACCTTCTTGTCTACCAGATCCCACACCCGGTAACCGAACTCATCATCGCCGTATCTAAGGAACATGCATGGCCTAGACTTCGAATCCAACTTTGCTCTCTTGTCCTTCGCCACATGCACGTAGGCAAGACACCCGAACGCTATTAGATACCAATAGGATACATCTTTACTACTCCCTAGGTCGTCGTCATCAGCGCCTCAGCCCAAAACGTCTTGGGTAACTTTGCATGTGCTAGCATGCTCTAGACTCTCTCCATTATGGTCCAATTCATCCTTTCAGCCAGCCCGTTTAGTTCCGGCGTCTTGGGCACAGTAAACTTGAGCTAGATTCCCTTCGACCGACAGTACTACTCCAAATGCGCCCAGTATTCTCCTCCATTATCTGCTCGAACCACCTTCAGCTTCCGGCCGGTTTCACTTTCTACTCTCGCGTGGAGCTCCTTGAAGACAGATAGCACCTGATACTTCGTCTTCAATGATGAGACCCATAGCTTCCGGCTGTGGTAACCTATGAATGTCACAAAGTACTGCGATCCGGCATGTGACTTCGTGTCAACTTGACACACATCGGTATGCACCATCTCCAGTGGTGCATTCCGTCGCATCAGTGGTCTTGACCGGAAGGAGGTTTGGTTTTGCAAGCCGACCAAGCAATCCGTGCACTTCTCAAGTTGCACTCCCTTTACCGTAATGAGGTTGTGTTTGGCAAGCCTCTTCATCCCCTTCTCACTCATGTGACACAGTCTTTTGTGCCACAACTCATTGGCAGTGTCGGATGCTATGTTCACTTCTTCCTGGAATATCCCGGCATTCATCAAGTACAATGTGTTGACCTTCCGGGCTTGAGCCACTATCAAGCTTCCCTTACTGAACTTCATAACTCCGTTCTGGATGCTACCCGTGTAGCCTTCATAATCTAGCCAACCGGTTGATATCAGGTTCAGTCCAACCTTCGGAACGTGTTGGACATCCTTCAGGAGCAATTTGCATCCGGTTGATGTTGTCAACAACACATCTCCTATGCTGATAATTCAGCATATACGTTCATTCCTCATCCGGATAGAACCACGATCACCGACTGAGTAGGATGAGAAGCATTTCCAATCCGGTGTCAGGTGAAACGACGCTCCAAAATCGACAACCCACGTTGTCTCATTGCTGAAAGGGTTTAACTCATTCTCTTCGGTAATGAGCATCAGTTCTTCTTCACTTGTTGCGATCGCCGACGTTCCCTTCTGATTTGGGCCTCTCCGGTCCGAACCGTTTCGGTCCGAACTCTTCTTCGAATCGGTGCTTCCAGTTTCTTTCTCTTTCCGGAAATGCCGAGAGTTCTTTTGGAAGTGTCCCGGCTTCCCACACTAGAAGAAAGTGGGGCTCCCCCTTGACTTCGACATCGTCCCCGATTTGTCCTGGTTTTGGGGACTCCGATACCAGCCTCTTCCCTGGTTGTGGTCATCTTTCGTGACCAAGGCCTTCGGATCGGTTCCGGACTCCCGGTCCTTAGGGCGAGCTTCTTCATCTAGCAAGCCTAATTTTACCCTGGCTAGGTACAATTGTTTTCCTTCCGGCCCAACGTTCCCAACGTGACAACTAACGTATCCCAGCTATCTAGGAGGGAACCGAGTAGGAGCAATGCGAGTACCTCATCGGCGAGAGGTACTTCCAATGAGGTTACCTGGTGGATCAATCCCTGGAAGGCTTTCATGTGCTCCGCCATACTGGAGCCGTCCTAGTACCGGAGCCTCACTAGCTTTCGGAATATCGAAACCCAATTAACGACATTCTTGTTCTGGAACATGATACTGATCTTCTCCCAAAGTTCATGAGCCTTGCTGTCTTCATTGAAGTTGTTGTACAAGCTCATATCGATGAAGCACCAAATGTATGTCGTCGTCTTCATGTGCATCACCTCCCACACTGTGGCATCGATCTTATTTGGTCTCTTGTCCCCGAACTGAACCGGCAACCAAAGATCTTTGACCACCAGCATATCCCTCATCTTCGACTTTCACACTGAGTAGTTGGAGCCGGTGAGCTTGAACATGCCGCTGAACGATTCTTCCATTTCCCGTGTTATTCGCTCTGATACCAATTTGATGAGAATGGCACGGAATATTGCTTGGCCACAACCAAGTCTTGAACACTTCTTTGAGAATGAAAACACAGAAATAGGAAGTGGAGAGTACACAAAGGAAATTCACAGGATGTTTACGTGGAAAACCCTGAATGGGAAAAACCACGGGACCCCACAGACTTCAACTATCACTATGAAGAAAAAGAGGGTACAAGCAGAGACTCCGAGGCAACGACCTCGAGCTCTGTATCTTCACCAAACGGCGGTTACAACAGAGTATTTCTCTGTATCTCACATTGTCTCTCTGTCACTCTCTCTCTCTCTAGACTACAATATGACAATAACAACAACCACCACAGAGTGATTGCCCTAAGTCATATTTATCCTTATATGAACTTAGGGCTATTTACAAATATAGGCTCAATAGGCTTACTCAAAACATATTTACAGATATGTCTTCTCTTCTGGTTTTCACCGGCTCTCTTCCAGTTCTCACCGGTTCTCCTCCGGTTTCCAGATCTCTTCCGGTTCTCACCGGGTGCTCTTTATTCATCACCGGATCCCATCCGGAGAGACTGATTTCCCAACACTACATCATCTTGTTCGGAGCCAAGGGCTTAAGCTAGTGACAACGAGGATACACCCAAGTAAAACATGAGCTTTGGGGTATTGTGTCTGCAGTGAAGGCGGATAAAGATTACCTAATTGGGTCAGAGGTGGTAATAGAGACTGATTGCCTTCCAATCCTAGGAATGGTTTCGGGATGTGCAACACTTGGCTTAGCTATGCTAAGATGGATTGCTTACATCAAATCAGTGAACCCAGAGATTTGCCACATTTCATGGAAGAACAATGCCATGGTAGATATGCTATCGAGGGCAAGATTCGATGGCAAAAGCGACATGGTGTCTAAAGATGAGGATGTCGCTCTTGACTTCTTTAAGACGACCCAAGCGTCTATAGATGATCGAGATGTGCGAGTACTCCACGCCTTCAACGAAAGTGTATACGAAGGGTAGTGGCTACACATTGGCAAGTTCTTAAGCTCAATGACGGTGGATAGTTCATGGTCGAAGGAGGAAGCTCAGAGAGTCCGAAAGAAAGTGTACAAGTACTTCCTACGAGGGGGATTCCTCTGGAGGCATCCGAAGAGAAGGATGGGGACACCACAACGAGTGGTCATAAAGGAAGAGGACCAAACGACATTGGTGTCTGAGTTTCATGAGAGTCCTTGGGCGGGCCATAGAGGAACGTGGGCAACATTCAAGAAGTTAAAGGAGAAGTATTGGTGGGTGGGAATGTACAAGGATATCGCCCATTTCATGGGGATGTGTGAAAGCTACCAGATACACTCAAACATACGCCATAGGGATGAGTTGTAACCCGACCTACCCACTCACCATACACTTCAAATGGATGGTGGCTTTGGTTTCGATGCCGATGGGAGTGGGACAAATGAAATATTTGGTGCTAGCAAGAGAAGACCTAACAAACCAAGTAAAAGGGCAAAACAAAATGACGGCGGGGGTGTGTAAATTCTTACTCGAGGATGTCATCTGCTGGTACGGATGTGGGAAAGATAGAGACCGGCAGAGGAGAGTTGAATGCTTACCAAGCTATAGAGCTCTTTGAACGACTTGGAGTGAAGCTCTCTCTCATGACCGCCTATAACCCGGAGGCTAATGGAAAGATAGAACGCGGACACGGGCCTATCGTAAAAGCCATTGTAAGAGCTTGTGATGAGCGAGTCGGGAACTAGCCTCAAGGTTACTACCTTATGCCTTGTGGGCCGACAGAACAACTCATAGCTCAGTTACAAGTTTCATGCCACCTGAACTCATGTATGGACAAAAGCCAGTGAGGCCCATTGAAGACACGATCGCGTCATGGGTAGCGATGACGTGGGAAAACGAGATGAGTCAAGAAGAGTTTCTAGCAACAAGGATAAGGCAACTTAACAGAAGACCCGAAGACTTGGAGTTGGCAAAGGAGAGGTTAGAAGCGGCTAGGCTAAGTAACAAAGCCCGGTTCGACAAGACACACCCCGACTACGCCCTTGGAAGATCGAAGAAGGAGACTCGATGATTGTGTATGATAGCAGTCTTGACAATCAACGTAGCTCAATGCGCAAATTCGTAAAGTGATGATTTGGTGTGTACGTGGTAACGAGTGCAAACCATAATGCCACCTACCACCGCGCTGAACTCGATGGGACTAAGTTGGCAGTACCAATAGCAGGGAAGCATGTCAAAATCTTCAAACCGACATGACAAGGAGCCAAACCTCACTGACCTTAACAAAGATAAAGGTGAGCAAACAACAAGCCATGGGGTCAATGAGGAGGAGGAAATGAACTATTGATCATCCTCAACCCGCCTTTCTTGGACACAACGGAGGATGTGCGGTTTGGTGGGGGTGGATGTCGTGATGTGGCATGCTCGAGAGTAGGAAAAACCAGCGAAAGGGGGGGGTCAAAATGTGCATGTGCAATGTGTGTGCACATGCAAAAGAAAAGGGAAAAGAAAGGGTAGAAAGGGGGGGGGTCAAAATGTGCATGTGCAATGTGTGTGCACATGCAAAAGAAAAGGGAAAAGAAAGGGTAGAAAGGAGGTATAGAAGCTCGTGTAAAAAGTAAGAGAGAGGAGAGATAAAAAGTAGAGGGGAGACAGGCTATGAATTTGTAGATTTAGAATTATACATTATATGAGAGAGAGTTAATGGATTAGTGGATAGTCATATTGACTTCTAGCTAGAGGTGCATGGTTCAAATTCTGTCTTACAATGTAGCGTAATTTAAGGAATTTTATTCCTTTTTCATTAAAGACAAAATTGGCGACCCCCCTTCTTTTTTTCCTATAAAAGGAGGTCAAGGGGGCCTCATTAGAGGGGACGTTTTGGGAGGAGGAGACTATCACTATTTTTCCTTCAGAGTTGTTCATCACTTCTCTTCATCTCATACCCCTTCATCCCCTCATCGCCATGTGCTCGTCTTCTTCGCGTTGGCACTTGAAGTGCTCATTTACGGTGCTTGTGAGCTCGAGCTTCGTTGGCTCGACGTTGCTTCACCCCGTTCTTCATTGCAAGCCTGTGTGCTCATCGTTTGGGTGGTCATGGTTCGTTGGTGTCATCATTTTTGTGGTGCTCGTGTGTTTGTCTTCGTTGTGTTCGGATTTGCTCTTGTCTCTAAGGGCATTTAGTATTTTTGTTTTATTGAGCTTGTGGTTAACTAGAAGTTGCCACATTGTAATCAAACCCTATTTTATAAAGGGCCCTCTTGTGTTGGAATTGAACACGTATTTATTTCTTTAGCCAATATTATTCGTGCTTTTTCTTTCTTTCTTTCTTTCTTTGTTCTCGTCCACTTGTACGTTCGGCCCTCTTGAGACGAGGGAGCGTTTCAAGCGTGCCCATGCACCTCTCCTCCTCATAAAGGCATACAAGCATTCTTGCGTGTGTTTGTGTCTTCCTTTTACGTTCGGCCGTCTTGTGACGAGGGAGCGTTTCGGGCGTGCCCATGCACCTCTCCTCCTCATAAAGGCGTACGAGTATTTTATGCGTGTGTTTGTGTAGATTCCTTGTACGTTCAACCGTCTTATGACGAGGGAGCATTTCGGGCGTGCCCATGCACCTCTCCTCATAAAGACGTACGAGCATTTGTGTGTGTGTTTGTGTCTTCCTTGTACGTTCGGTCGTCTTGTGACAAGGGAGCGTTTCGGGCGTGCCCATGCACCTCTCCTCCTCATAAAGGCATACGAGCATTTTGTGCGTGTGTTGGTGTCCTCCTTGTATGTTCGGCCGTTTTGTGACGAGGGAGCGTTTCGGGCGTGCCCATGAACCTCTCCTCCTCATAAAGACGTACGTGCATTTTATGTGTGTGTTTGTGTAGATTCCTTGTACGTTCGGCCGTCTTGTGACGAGGGAGCGTTTCAAGCGTGCCCATGCACCTCTCCTCCTCATAAAGGCGTACGAGTATTCTATGCGTGTGTTTGTGTAGATTCCTTGTACATTCTGCCGTCTTGTGACAAAGGAGCGTTTCGGGCATGCGCATGCACCTCTCCTCATAAAGGCGTACGAGCATTTTATGCGTGTGTTTGTGTCTTCCTTGTACGTTCGGTCGTCTTGTGACAAGGGAGGGTTCAGGCGTGCGCATGCACCTCTCCTCCTCATGAAGGCGTACGAGCATTTTATGTGTGTGTTTATGTCTTCCTTGTACGTTTGGTCGTCTTGTGACGAGGGAGCGTTCGGGCGTCTACATGCACCTCTCCTCCTCATAAAGGCGTACGAGCATTTTATGCGTGTGTTTGTGTCTTCCTTGTACGTTCGGTCGTCTTGTGACGAGGGAGAATTTGGGCGTGCCCATGCACCTCTCCTCCTCATAAAGGCGTACGAGTATTCTATGTGTGTGTTTGTGTAGATTCCTTGTACATTCTGCCGTCTTGTGACGAAGGAGCGTTTCGGGCGTGCACATGCACCTCTCCTCCTCATAAAGGCGTACGAGCATTTTATGCGTGTGTTTGTGTCTTCCTTGTACGTTCGATCGTCTTGTGACGAGGGAGCATTCGGGCGTGCGCATGCACCTCTCCTCCTCATAAAGGCGTACGAGCATTTTATGTGTGTGTTTATGTCTTCCTTGTACGTTCGGTCGTCTTGTGACGAGGGAGCGTTCGGGCGTGCGCATGCACCTCTCCTCCTCATAAAGGCGTACAAGAATTTGTGCGTGTGTTTTGTGTCTTTCTTGTACGTTTGACGACAAGACGAGGGAGCGTTCGAGCATGCCCATGCACCTCGTCTCCTTATTAAGACGTACGTGCATTCGTGTTTGTGTTATTGTCCCCTTGTGCGTTCATCTTGCATGCTCATCTTTGCTTGTACTCCTTTCATCACTTGGCTAATGGTTCTCGAAAACTTGACGAGTCGTGATCAACGAAAGCCACCAGCCCCACAAAAGGGGCAACGAGCCCTTACTCGAGAAGGGGTCGGGAAGTAGTATTTGTTAACTGGCCGGCAAGGAAGTCCAGAATAGAAGAAGGGAATAATTAATAACCGGGAGTTGATTATATATATATAGAATTATTATAAGCGAACGGACGGACCTAGAATCGGTATGCCGATCCGGATCCTGACCGGTTCGTAGCCGGTTGCCGGTTGGCACCGGTTTGTACCTAGAGCCGGAGACCTATAAAAGGGCCTGGTGAGATTGTAATCATTAGCCGATAATTAATAGAGTGTTATTGTTTTGTATCTTAGTCATTGTTAATTACCGTTCTGTGCTAAGTGTAATTTATCCTACACGTGTATTGTGACTAATAATCTTGCCGCTTAATAACCAATTAGGGTTTCATTAATAGTCGGTCTAACTTTATCTCACTGCAACACCCCTTTGGTGAAGTGTCTCAAAGGGACAACCTGTGATAGGCCATTGTCAGGACCTAGCGATAACACAGTTTTTGGCGACCACGATTCCTGCACAAACGCAGCGAACAATGGCGGGCATGGATGACTAGACCAACAAACAACCCGATTACGGAGCAAGCGAGAAGACTTGCCGAAAGATTGCGAAAGCAAGAGGCTTTCCAGCAGGCGGTAGAAGATCGGTCATTTTCCAAAGTAATCCAGCGAGTGGCTACTGTCGTAGTGTAATCCGGATGGGACAAGGAGGAATTGGTAAGGAGGACCCGGTAAGGAGACCCGGTAAGAACCGGATCGAGCAGAACAAGCAAGAGCTGGATAAAGAAGGCTAGTGAGAGTCTCTCATTGGATGAAGAGACAAATTTGTAAAATAGAAGAAAATATTTATTACGGAGATAGGGCAGGTTTCGAACCCTATACCTCCACATAGATAAACCCTAACCTTCCATTGTACTAACTTATCCTAAGTGTTCTAAATATAGATTTAATACGTATAAGACCTTTATTTACGCCTACCTTTATTAAAAGGTAATTCATGCATTTTTAGAATGCGTGAATACTTTATTTATAAGAAAAATGTACACCAATAAAAAATTACTCATGCACATTTAGTGTGCATGAACACTTTAGAAAAAGCATGAAGCTATGCTTAGCCTCTTGCACCATTATATAAGGAGGAGAGAAAGATGTATAGGTTGTTGATTTTTTTACAAGGATTCATTAATCTAAAATATTCGTGGGATTCACGAGTTTATCCTCAAAATTCTCTTTCTTACAATCTAAATATTGATCAAATACACTAAACACGTGGGAATTCACAAGTTTTACTTCTTACTTCCCTTTCTACCTATTCATAACTAGCCTTATATTGTATTCTTCTTTCTCCTAGTCCAAAACCTCAGTGCTTCCCACCTAACTCACGCAACGATCCGGAGCCGAAAGGCACAACACCGTAGAGTCACTCCGCGGGCAATAGAATTCCCAACCGGACGAAGGAAGCAGCTTGAGAAATCTCCAAGACACAGAATCCATTCTACAGGCACTAGCAACAAGGGGAGGCGATTCGGAACCGTTCTCGGATTTCGAATCGGATTCGGACGGCGAATGCAACGCCCATTCGAATTACCGTAGCATCCACGACACCCTAGACGGACCGGAGTACGAGCAGTCAGATACCTTGCCGACACCAGAACCAGAGTTAACAGAACTGGAAGCCCCAAACCGGCAAGTGGAGGAAAGACCTCCGACACCGAAAGAAGAGGAGGAAAGACCTACGACCCCGGAAGAAGAGGAGAAAAGACCTCTGACACCGAAAGAAGAGGAGGGGAGACCTCTGACACCACCAGCCCGTGTTCCGACACCAGATGACCACATGCCGTTCCAATATCCCAAGTACCGGAATGATCCGGACGTAGAAGCTCATGTTTATGCATTTCTACAAACATGGGAAGCAAACCACGTGTCGCAACGCTTGACCGCCCCTGAAGCGGAATGCTTGAAGATTGCAGAGTTCGGCACGACCTTGGAAGGACCTGCCGCACGATGGCGCTTGACGCACCCTCCCGGTACCATCATGAAGTTTGAGGACTTAAAAACAAGATTTTTACAGTTCTTCAACAAGGAGGTGGATCAACGGGAGATGGTCGACCTATTCTACACCATACGGCACGAACCGACGAAAACCATTCAAAGTGAATGCACAACCAGCGAAATCAGGCACCACTAGAAGTAGAGGCTAAAGCAATATTTCTAGAAGCACTTTGGGAACCCCTGTGTATGGTGTGCGCAATGATTGATTTCCGCACCAGCACAATCGACCAAGTCATAGAACGAGTAAGGGAGATGGAGAAAACAAGCTCGTGGCTAACAATGGGGTCCCTCCAATGTACATTACCGACAGAAGACGACCTACATTTTCGACAAGCTATACAATGTATGACTTGTCTCAATGTCGGGCACTCGGCAATAGAATGTACCATGCGGACACAGTGCATGTTATGCCATTCCAGGGCGCACACAATGGACCGATGCGAATATAACTTGTTGAACCAGCAAGCAGCACCGGTAAGGCAAATCGAACACCGGAGTAACCGGGAGGAGGAAGAAGAACGTCGACAGCGAGATGAGTGTTACCGGCCGGCGCAAGATGTCTGGCACAACGACAGAAAAGACGCTCACGACCAAGACCGGCAGGATAACTACTGGGATTACAACGGTGATTGATATGAACGATACAAGCGGGATCACTCCCGTGGTTTAGGGTTTAGGGTTTAGGGTTCAACAAAAAACGCTTCAACAAAAAATGGAACGCTAGAAAGGAGGCAAGTGCCCAACCGGACCAAGGCCAGGCACCTAACCGACCACCAATAGAACCTCAACCGAGTACCGGAGCAAACGCTAAATCCAGCAACACCCGGAAAGCGTACTGCTACTATTGCCGGCAAGAAGGACATTACCATAATCAATGTCCGGTGAAAAGCTACGAGAAAAGACCAACCGTAAATATGGTGGTAGCAGAAATCGCCGACATACAACAAGTCACGACCAGGGCAAAAGGTAAAACAACGGAGTGGGAAACACATGAGGCAATCCGAAAGCAAGCCATCGAGTGGGTGAAAAGGCAAATGAGCAGAAGGTGGTTGAGCTTGAACAACAAAAGGAGAAACCGGAAGAGGCCACAAACACGATTCAGCCAGAAAACCCAACATGGCAAGTGTTACAAGAATGTCAGATTACGCTGCCATTGGGTCAGTTATTACAGCTACTGCCCTGGTTTACGGAAGGGTTGAAATCAGGAATGACCACATCAATTCCGTTGCCGGCTCTTGCGTTCTTCTCAAACCCGAAAGAAGGGCCAACAGTGGTGGACACGAACAGTCCTGCAATCACCGCCATCGTCAAAGGACGAGAACTACCAGGGACGATTGTGGACGAAGGATCGGGCGTGAACATGATCAGTCTACGGACTTGTAATACCCTGGGAATCCAAGAATGGGAGCCTTGCCCATTTTGGCTCTAGATGGCGGATACAAGTTCGGTAAGACCTACCGGTTTGATACGGTGTCGTAGTGTATTTCGTACACTATGTGAAAAACTTATAAAGTACCGATTTAATAAATATGAATAAATAGTAGAAAATATTAAAATATATATAACATGCATAGGGAAAGATTCAAACCTTGCACCTCCATGTTAATAATGTAATGTCTTACCATTACACTAGCATTTCATTAGTGTTCAAAAATAGATGTTCCATATAGAAAGCTTAGTTCACCTAGGATAAACTTTAGTTAAAAGAAAACGCATGCTAAAAGAAAAATCTACGCATGCACATCTAGCGTGCATGAACGCTATAGTTGATAAAAAACACACAAGTTAGAAAAAGCATGATCACTTTAGATAAAGCATATAGTCTATCTATAGGAAAAGCATGCAGTCTATAGTTAGAAAAAAAAAAAGCATGGACTCCCTCATCACTACATAAGGATGGGGAGCACAATGTAATAGGTGTGTGAAATATTTGGAAATTGGATATATTTCCGAAAACACCAACCGATTAATATAATCGTGGGATTCACGAAAATAATATAATCTATACTTGTGGGATTCACAAGTTTCTTATATCTTTCTTTCAATCTAAATACATATTCTTATCTAAATATTGATTAATCGAATACAATACACTCGTGGGATTCACGAAATTTCTATCTCTCTTTCTAATAATCTATTCATTACTAGCCTCATCTCATATTCTTCTTTCTCCTAGTCCAAAACCTCAGTGGTTCCCACCCGACTCACGCAACGGGATCTAGACGTAACTATCGGAGGACATGCATTCTGCATTTCGGCGGTGGTTCTCTAGCTCAATGCGCAAGGGGCTTACCCGCTGTTGCTGGATGGCCCATGGCTAAAAACGGCATATATCAAACAAAACTGGCGGAAAAACATGATTACCTTCCGGCGAGGAAAGACTAAAGTAACGGTACCTAACCCACCCTTGAGCAAGTATAGGCAAGGAGCTAACATTGCTATATGCAGAAGGTGTAAACATGCTCGAGGGGCTTGCGGACGAAGAGGTCGACCAATACTTAGAAGAAAACCCAAAAATTCTACCCCTATTTGAAATCGATGTGGCAGAAGCGGTGTCACCATATATAACGCAATCGGACGATGCCGTCGAGGAACCGGATCAGGAAGCTATCAAAGAATTACGGCAAGCATAGGAAGCTCTAGAGAGGGAGGTGGCGGTATCCCAACGCGTGAAAGCATACCAATTAGAGGAAGTGAACTTAGGAACCGGGGACGACGCAAGACCGGTTCATATTGCTAAGGAAATGGCATCGGATAACAAGACGGCGATGATCACTTTATTAAAGGAATTTCGGGATGTATTCGCCTGGTCATATGAAGACATGCGGGGGTTGGATCCTCAGTTGTACCAACACCAGATACATCTCAGTAAGGATGCCAAACTAGTAGCACAACGGCGTTACCGAATGAACCCCAACTATGCGGCCAAGGTCAAAGAGGAAATTGACAAGTTGCTACAAGTCGGTTTTATCCGACCAGTGAAAAAAGCTACATGGTTAAGCCCCATCGTCGTCGTGCCGAAAAAGAACGGTAAGATCCGGGTGTGCGTCGACTACCGGAAACTCAATGCGGCAACAGTGA
Source organism: Azolla caroliniana (assembly GCF_043228905.1). Lineage (NCBI taxonomy): Eukaryota > Viridiplantae > Streptophyta > Polypodiopsida > Salviniales > Salviniaceae > Azolla > Azolla caroliniana. Next base: position 13,292,521 of record NW_028230442.1, read on the forward strand.
CCGACGCCTTTCCACTTCCATTTACGGATGGAATCCTAGACGCGGTAGCCGGTCATGAAGTGTATAGCTTTCTAGACGGTTTCAACGGCTACAATCAAATAAGGATGCACCCTGGAGACCAAGACAAGACAATGTTCGTCACCGGATGGGGAGTTTTCGTTGCGGTGGTAATGATGTTCGGGCTCAAGACCGCACCAACGACCTTCCAACGAATAATCATGGAAATATTTGGTGAGTTCATTCCGGCATTCATGCAGGTATTCCTGGATGACTTCGCCGTGTATACTCGAGAAGGAGAGCATCTCCAACACCTCCGTCTATGTCTTGAGAAATGCAGGAGTTATCAGTTAAACTTGAATCCAGCAAAGTGTGTGTTTGGAGTAACAAGCAGTGCATTGTTGGGCCATCTTGTCCGCAAGGACGGGATCGCGGTAGACCCCGACAAGGTCAAAGAAATCTTAGAAGCACCGGCACCATCCACGGCTAAAACTTTGAGTCGGTTTCTAGGGAAAATCCGGTGGCATAGTCGGATGCTCCAGTATTTGGCCAATCTTGCTACACCATTGCATGTCGCGGTTCACCGGATACGTTTCAATGGACAAATACAGAGGATGAGGCTTACCGGGCACTAAAAGTACTGCTATCACGAGCACCGGTGGTGCAACCACCAGACTGGTCAAAAGAATTCCACGTGTTCGTTGATGTGTCCGACATAGCAATCGGCAGCGCACTAATGCAACTGACTGAACCGAAATGGTACCGACCGGTTTATTATGCGAGCCAGAAGCTATCCCAAGCAGAACGAAATTATTCAACAACGGAAAGAGAAGCCTTAGAAATGATTTACAGTGTTACCAAGTTCAGGCACTATTTATTGGGAAGGAAATTTTCATTTCATGTCGACCACTCAGCGCTATTATATTTGGTCTCAAACGCATCGCTCACCTGCAAGCTGCCCCATTGGACATTGTTGCTACAAGAGTTTGAGTTCGAAATATATCACCAGCCGGGAATACGGCATGTGGTTGCCGATTATTAGATTCCGGCGAGACCGGTGATGGAGTTCCGGATGCCAAGTTGTTTAAAGTAACAGTAGAAACGGCAGCCGATAGCACGGTAGTCGACGAAGACAAGTGGCTACCCAACATGCATCAATTCCTAAGCATGGGACTCCCACCGAAGGAGATGAACCGGGATGAGCGGAAGCGATTAGCGGTACAAAGCCGACATTTTTGTCTACTAAAGGACACCCTGTACCATAAAGGTGTGGATGACATACAGCGGCGAGCAGTGCGAAGCGACGAAAAGGACACAATATTACGAGAAGCGCATGGTGGCGTTGCTGGAGGGCACTATGTTAGGGCTGCTACAACAAGAAAGATATGGCACATCGGGCTATGGTGGCGGACAACATTGAAGGACTTGGTTCGGTATGCGAAAGTCTGTGATTTATGTCAATGGATGGGCCAACCAATAGAACAGGCAAGGATGCCTCACCAGCCGGTACTACCCTTAGAACCATTTCAAAAATGGGAGTTGGATTTCGTTGGGCCGTTTAAACCTCCCACAATGAGAACCGGCAACAGATATGTTATAGTCGCCACCGATTATTGCACCAAGTGGGTAGAAGCCAAGGCTTTGTGGGACAACACTACGGCATCAACGGCAAAGTTCTTATATGAGTACATCTGGTGCCGATATGGATGCCCGATTGAGTTAATTAGTGACCAAGGCGGACATTTTCTCAGTCAAGTAGTGGAAAGCTTAACAACATTCTATGTCATGGTACACAAGCGCAGTACCCCTTATTATCCACAGGCCAATGGACTGGCCGAATCCATAAACAAAACGCTCCAAAACATCATGCGAAAGATCATCAATGAAAACTGGACCGATTAGGACACCAAGCTGCATAGTGCACAATGGGCATACCGAACGGCATGCAAAATGAGTATCCGGTCAACGCCATTCTAGTTAGCATTTGGACTGGAAGCAGTAATGCCGATCAAATTTCAGGTCCTGAGTTTGCGGATACAGGTTAGAGAACGGCTAAGTGAAAAGGAATCAGAAAAAATCTAGTTAACCGCATTATGCAAACTTGAGGAGCATCGGATAACAAGTCTCATGCAGTTGGAATTGGAGCAGTGACAAAGGAAAGCGTTTGTCGATCGGCACCGAAAGGGTAATGAGAAGATGTTCGGGATCGGCAAGCCGGTACTAGTGTTCCAGACCCAAATGGGTTAGATGCTAGGAAAGCTACGGTTCCGGTGGACCGGACCGTATTGGATAATGCGGCAATTCAACGGTTCATGCCAGCTCGGAACGCTCGCTGGTGAGATAATGGGCAAATGGGTCAATGGGTTTCGACTCAAACCATATTGTGGACATATGTCACAAAATCCATTCGAGCAGACGGAGGCTGATACAATAGTAGGAAGCAGGAAAAAAGTACCCGACAATCAGGCGGAGCCGGCGTTACCGGATAACGACAAACAGGTGGCCGGCAAACGTGAATATGGGGAAAAACCGGGATATGGATCCGGTGCTTCCGATTAACTAAAACTCAATTTTTAAAGAAATGAAAAGAAAAGAAAAGAAAAAGAAAAGTCATCATGCAGAGGCGAGGAGCGAACGGGCACTTTGAAAAGGTGTGGTGGGTGGCTAATTAAAGCCCTTTAAAAAAGGCGCACTACGTGTCAACCGACTGCTATATTAGTACAAGACGTGCATGCGTGGGAATCAAGAAAAGGCGCCACGCATGGAGAAAGAAAACCTTCGCTGCATAGAGTCCCTTTCATTTCACGAACACAGAGATCTCGGCGCACACAGGCGATTACGAGTAATTAGGCGCGAGCATGCAAAACACACAGGCGCACCAATCTTACCACAACCTACCGACTCCGATGACGACATGGAATGCATGGTACTCTCAGAAGCGGCTAAGAAATGGCTGAAGCAACACGATCTAGAGGGATTCTTGAGAATAGTCGAAGCACCGCCGCACGGAGACGCGGAAAATATCGTCAAAGACATCGACACAGAGGTCATCACCGAGGAAGCCATCCGAGCCCTGACCAGCTTACCGGAAGGGGGAATATACTCAATCAAAAACCCTTCACAAGAGTTGTTGACGAGGTATTTCGGTGAATACTCCCTGGGTAGGAAGGCATACCGCACGCAAGGCGGTGAAGACATATTGTTTTAGGAAATTGCTCCGGTACTATATGAGGATGGTCATGTATACCCCTGACCACCGGCTATGCCCAGGAATAGAGTCGGTTTGTTCATAGCTACTTACGAGGGAGTATAGGTGGATTGGCCGGTAATGATCGCCAACAGCCTAAGCGATGCCATCATCTCAATAAAAGATGGCAAAAAGATGTGGACAGCAGTGGCGCAATGGCTCACTCTGTTAGCACCGCCGGTGGAGCCCATGAAACAAAGGAAGAGGGGAAGACCAATAGAATCAACCCCCAAAACAACTTCAAAATGGCAGCAACTCTTGGCTACCCAGGCGAAGGAACGACCGAATCGGAAGCGGTCGGAAGAGAAGTCGGCATCGGTGGACACCTCGGGGAGACCTTTGAAAATCAAGCTACGCCTGACAGAACAACAAGCAGAACAGCAACCGGAGAAAACGCACGGGTAGGACCCCTTGGCGGCATTAATCAACAGCAAGACCCTAGAGGAAGAACAGCAGGAAGATGAGCCTACGAAGACGATGTTACATCGTCGCCAGACAAATGAAAAGGGCCACGAAGGGGGGACGTCAAGGCTAGTGGAGGATATTATACTGGAAGCCCTCCCTGAGGAGCCGCAGCCTAGGAAGGCGGTAGAACTAGCTCAACAAGAATCAGGGATGGAGCAATTGGTGTGGCAGGACATCGTGGAACCAGCAGTCCAGGACAACGCAGTACCGGTGGATCAGGAACCGGTCATTGAATTGTCGGCATCGCCGCCACAGTAGCAATAGCCAAAACCAGAGTGACCGCTTGACGTAGTCGTCAATAGTAGGCTCATGGCCAGTGAAAACTCCCTCCCACGACCAGAACCGGCACGACAATAAGGCACCGGCAGTCAATGGCTACGATGGGTAGCAAAACAAGTGACTAGGGTTGTCTGCTAGTTAGAAGCGGAAGAGAAAGTGCATGAAGACCGGTTGCTAGACACAACCGAAGAATTAGAGAAGGCCCGGTCAAGAATCTGAAGCATGGAGAAAGACATAGAGAAGGCCAGAATAGAAATGGCCAAGTTGGTCGTAGAAGGACCACAGCAATCGGAACCAGTGGCTCCGGTAACTTTACAAAGCAATCAGACCACGGTGACTGAGGCAGACCCGGATACTCATGAAACGTCAACACAAGAGCTCACTAAGGGAAGACCTGGCGGCACAAGAAACCTTACAAGCCAGGGAATGAGAATTGAAAAAAGTAGTGGAGGAGGAACAACGGAAGACGACCGACAACCTCTACCGAATAGAGGAAAGCTTGAGAAGAGGTCATCAAGCGTATGACCGGCTGAAAGAAGAGAGAGACAAAATCTTGCAAGAAAAAGAGAAACTCTAGTGAACGGCAAAAGTGGAGATTGAGCGCCTCAAAGAAGAGCTCTGGCAACAAAAAGACCGTGAGGACCGTGCTCGCCGTCTTATCAATCAAAAGCTAAAACAGAAAACCGACGACTTCGACCGACTGCACCAGGATTATAAGCATTTGGATGTTGATCATAAGAAATTGATTACTGAAGGTGACCGGCAGCAAGAAAAGTGCAAGGAACTCCGGGAGGAAATTAACCAGATAACGGCGGCATTGATGGACGAGCAGTCGAAGGGAGCCGAAGCAGCTAAACAACTGGCGAAAGCAGCGAAAGAGCGACTAGACCTGCAAGCGAAGCACCATGCGGAAACGGAGCACGACACAATGACCCTGAACAGAGTTCAGAGGACTTATCAAACCCAACTCATGCACTACAGAAGCCAAGAAGTGGCAACCACGAGCCTGATCAAACTATTGAAGGACGAAAAACAGGCCGGGGAGAACAAGTCGAAGATGGGGCTGGGGCGGATCCGAGATATCGTACTAGCATGGAGGAATCGAACGAAGCAATTAGTGGAAGAAAGCTCAGTATAATGGTGGTTTAAGTAGGCTAAGCAGGTAGCGAAGCTACAATAGTTGCGGGCAGATCGGAAAACTGGAGGAAAGAGGGCGACGAAGTTTACATCCTGGATAAGGAAAGCATCAAAGCGATAAAGGAAGAACTATCGGATGATTTCATATCCTTGGTTGATGAGGAGAGGGTGGCGGTACGCCAGTTGGTGGCACAGCTGGATGATGACCAGCTAGACAACAAACTCTATTTCGAAAAGTACAAGCGGGAACGGCGACGGCAAGAAGTGGCCAAGAAAACGGCGGCGATTAGCATCAGTGACGAGGAGCCATCTTCAGAACAAACATCGGTTAAAGCCGGGGGAAGCCAACTAGATAGTACTCAGAAGGAGCCACTAAAGGAAGGTCATGTGCAGGAACCAGTGCACGCCGGACAACAGAACCAGGAGACGCCAAGGCCAATAGAGCCGCCAAGACCAGTAGAGACGGAAAAGGAAGAAGAGTCGGCAAGACCAGTAGAGCCGGAAAAGGAAGAAGAGCTGGTAAGACTAGTAGAGCCGGAAAAGGAGGAAGTGTCGGTCAGACCGACAGAGCCGCAGGAAGAGGCAGCCACAGCAGTAGAGTGGCAACGAGAGCAGCCGAAGGAACATAAGCAATCGAGGCAACAACAGGAGGAGGAACAATAGCAGCAGCAGATGATAGAACAGCTTCCCGAAGAACCATTGGAACCCTTAGATCAAAGCATTTCGGACATTTTGGAGGATGAATGAAACCAGATTGTGGGATTTGACGTACAAGGTACTGTCCCACAGGCGTGGCATGTGTTAACCGGCCGGCAAGGAAGTCCAGAATGGAAGAAGGGGATAATTAATAATCGGGAGCTGATTATATATATATAGAATTATTATAAGCGAACGGACAGACCCAAAATCGGTATGCCGATCCGAATCCGGACCAATTCATAGCCGGTTGCTAGTTGGCACCGGTTTGTACCTAGAGCCGGAGACCTATAAAAGGGCCCGGTGAGATTGTAATCATTAGCGGATAATTAATAGAGTGTTGTTTTGTATCTTATTCATTGTTAATTATCGTTCTGTGCTAAGTGTAATTTATCCTACGTGTGTATTGTGACTAATAATCTTGCCGCTTAGTAACCAATTAGGGTTTCATTAATAGTCGGTCGAACTTTATCTCACCGCAACACCCCTTTGGTGAAATGTCTCAAAGGGACAACCTGTGTTAGGACATTGTCAGTCCCTAGCGATAACAGTATTGTCGTAAAGCAAACCTCGGGTCTTCTCTATCCCTTCAATACTCCCTAGTCCAAGACCCACGTGGTCCCGCCCAAGTAACACGCGCGCGCAAAACTTCGACATAGTTGGCCATCACTTTGTGACTATTCAGGCTCGATTGCTGCCATTGTTCGCACCAACTGAGTTCACTTCTCCATTGTTGCCATTGTGTGCTCAGTTTCCGCCATTGTTTGGTCCTGGATTGTTGCCACAGTTCGCTTCGACTAAGTTACCTCCTCCATTGTACGCTCAATTGTTGCCACTGTTCGGTCCTTGATTGTTGCCATTGATCGCAACTTGATTGCTGCCATTGATCGCAACTTCATTGTTGCCATTGTTTGCTCCTCGATTGATGACATTATTCGCTACACGGTGTCATGTTGCTACGCGCGTGCGTGGCGAAAGGAGGGACCACGGGGGTCTTGGACTAGGGAGTGACGGAGCGTAGGAAGTCGTACTTCACCGTTTCCGGGGCATCCCAGAAGCACACCGAAAGCAACCGAAGGGAGAGAGAGAAAGAGAGGGACCGCGCGCTTGACACCGACTCACGCACACACAAGCCGACACAACTCACGCCCTTATGCACAGGAAACGCAAGAAAGGGGAACACCAAAACACCCGCACAAACACCGGACCCCAACAAAGACATGAATACGCACAGATAGACACAAATGTATATATATATGAATGGAAGAATACATTCCCGGCTTCGTGCCGGACCAAGGTAGGTTATAGCAGTCGTCTGCTGTCAAGCCGCCGTCGGGGAGCTCTCAGCTCGTTGCGCCGAGCCGGGTCTTGCACAGGAGGCCGAGCCGAAGCAAACCCTAAGCCAAACACGAAGGGGGGGGAGAAGAAGAAGTGTAACTAACCCTAAATCTAACGGTATACCCTCTAACGCAAAATGGGCAACCCTTTCACAAAGGGTGCTCCCTTCCTTTTATAGAACAACGAGAGGGATACGTTACAATGTGGGATAAATCCCGACTTACATGGGATCGTCTGTCCCGACTTGACTACTCTTCGGCGCCATAAAGGCACCCTCGTTATTCATACTAAATGTACAAGGGTGATCACACATGCTGCACCCCGCCGATGTAGCCAATGTTTCCCGGTTTCCGCCTCTGGCCGAAATTCTTCACGACATCCGCCCCCACCAAACCGCACGTCCACCGATACATGCCAAATCCGGTGAAGGGTGAGAGATTTCAGCCGGTGAGAAACCGGTCAACCACGATCCGCATCTCGGCTCGCTGCCGGTTCGAACCGTCGGCTTCGGTTCTTCCTTCACGCTTACCTCCCCGTAGGCTCGTTTGACCCGTCGATGGGTCCTTCACCGCAATCTCCGTAGTACGCGTACTTCCGCCGGCCCTCGTTCGGCCGTATGCACGCCCCGCTCTCCGTCGTATGCCCAATGTCCTCCGCTTGAGGGATGCCCGTAGTGGCCCGCTTCGCCTTTCCTGTTTTGCGTTGCTGCAACAGGTCCTGAGACTTCCGCTTGCCGTCATCCCCTCGCCCCCACCAGCTTGTCATCCCGGGCTTGCCGTGTCAATCTTCGCTACTCTAACTGAGCTGACGAGATCTACGAAGCGAGTGTGGAGGATCCTCCTCCGGACTCCCTTGACATCCCCTAACTCCGACCCTGTGCAGTCCACTATGCACTCGTCACCTTGTTCCCGGCACCTCCCTTGTGCCGTCTTCCGCTTCCTTTGTCCGGCTCCGCTCGTGCCGAACACCATCCTGTAGTCACGCTTCGATCCGGCCCGCGATGGCCACTTGCGAGACTCTTGTTCCGTCCCAGGTGTGCCTTTCCGGCCTGACACACCTCCCCGTGTTTGCCCCTACCGGCTCCTTCCGAAACCGTAACCGGCCGGTGAGGGTTTCGCAGTTCGTTCGCCCGTCTTACCGGCTCCCTATCCGCTATCTCGTGTCGTTGGGTCTCGTTCCCTACCGCCACCGTCCATCTCCCTAGGTCTCACGTTGCCACGTTGGCCGAACTGCCGGAGTCTCCGGATCGGTGTGAGGGTCACATAGGACCGGACTCCGTCTCTATGCTTGCCGAAATTCGGGTGTCTTTTGTTGGAATCCTTCACGACTGTCCTCGTGTCTTCCGCGTAGCCGGGTTCCGTCTTCGTGTTGTCGGGTCCCGTTTCCCGCCGCCACCAACCTTCTCTCTCGGTCTCATGTTGCCACGTCGGCCGAACTGCCGGAGTCTCTGGTTCGGTGTGGGGATCCCGTAGGACCGGACTTCCTTATGCCCACTCACCTCGCCGGAAGGTTTGACATGGTCCGTAGCTGCCTTGCCGGCCTCATACCTCCTTGCCGTCCGTCACCTCCTATCGTCCGATCACGTTCTCCTGCCGCCACCGATCTCCCCTATAGGACTCACGCCGGCACTCGGGCCGACTGCCGGATCGGTGTGAGTGTCTTCGTGGGACCTCCCGTTCTGACTTCGGTTGCTCGCCTTGCCGTCGCCACCGTTCCTTACTCTAGGTCCCAAGCCTCCTCTTGTCGTTGGCTGCCGGACTCTCTGGAATCGGTGTGTGTAAGGTCACAGTTGCACCGCTCTGCCTCCGCCATCATCTTCTGTTGGTCACGTTCACCTGCCGCCACCGTCCTTTCCTATAGGACTCACGCCGGCTCTCGGGCCGACCGCCGGATCAGTGTGAGAGGATCTCCGTAGACCGCGCATCCGTAGCCCTTTTTCCCTCGTCCCCTCGCCGCCACCATTCGTCACTTTAGGCCTCGCGCCGACTCTCGGGCCGATCGTCGGTTTCTGTGGAACTGGTGTGAAGGATCCTCCTCGGGCTTGCCATATATCTGACCCTTATCCCGGGTCTTCCTTCTTTCGTAAGACAAGGGGGTGGCTCACTCCACACCCTCTCCTGTGGTACCGACGTACCGTGTTCCCGGCCTCTTCGTAGGCCTGCTCTCTCCCTCCCTCCCGGAATGGTTTTCCGGAAGTCCGTTCCGCCCGGTTCTCGTCTGGGTCCATTCATCATTCTCTGGGTTGCCGGGTACCGTTCTCCTGTCGCCACCGACCTCTCCTATAGGACTCACGCCGGCACTCGGGCCGACAGCCGGGTCAGTGTGTGGATCTCCGTAGGACCGGTCTTTGTTCTCCTCTTCATCCCTTGTACTTCTCCCGAACTCGTCGTTGCTCTCCTTCTCACGTTCTCGCCTCCATCTCCCATCTCCCTAGGTCCTACGTCGGCGCTCGTTACCAGCTGCCTGAGTCTCCGGATAAGACGCGGTGCTTCCGTCCCATAACTATTTGCGGACGCTTGTTCGGGGTACCGCTCCCAAGTACGTTCGGTGAGAAGCATCTGGTCTGTGATCAACCAAGCCCCGCCTGGCTTGGTTCTCCAATATCCGTAGTTTCGGTTCTGATGCCGACCTCTCCGGACTCGTTCCGAACCCTTGACCACTTCCCTTCCAATTCCCGACCTTCGCCCGATCGGTCTTTCTCCCCATGTAAAAGAGGGCGGCTCGTCCTGCACCCTCTTCCGTATCAGCACTTTCATGCCGAATCCGGCCCCGATCGAACGATCCACGACCGGATTCTGCTCCATCCGAATCGGAATGCCGATCTTCTCGTGCCGCTTCCGTCCTCGGCCTCCTCGCAGGCCATTTCCCATCCCTCTTCGCTGGCATCGTGCCAGGACTCCTCGCCGGCGCCTCCCTTCTCTCCGGTCTCATGTCGGCACACGGGCACGATCGTCGGAGTCTCTGGAATCCGCGTGGAGGGCTCTTCTCCACTCCCGACCTTGTCCTCAGTCGGCAATTCTCCACAAGTCGAGAGGGTGGCTCGCTCCGCACCCTCTCCCGTGGTATTGTCGTACCGATCTTCCGCCATCTCGTGGGGCAAGACCGTCTCCTCGGTCTCAACTTGGGGCCTCGATCTTTCGTCTTCCTCGAGCATTGCCTCGAGAGTTGCGTACACCTCCGCAATCCTGGCCCCAACGCCGACCCTTGCCAGCTCCCTTTATCGTCCGGCCTCTACCCGCTGTGATGGCACGCCGCGCGTCTTCCACTTAGCCTTCTCGGCTCGCTCATCGTCTAGCCGTTGGCACACCCTTCCGACCTTCGACCAGTCCTCCGTAAGCCCATTCACTCCATCATCGTCTTCGAGCTCCATCCCGATGGCCTCCCGTTCCGCTCGGTCGATCGACCTGACGAACAATAGGACCTTGTCCGTCCCCACCAAACCTTGTTCCCGCTTTGGGAGCCGAGCAAGCCGTCGCTCGAACTCTCGGAACGCCTTCGTCGCGCCCCGGTGGGTCTTTGCCGATGCGACCCACTGGTCGAAGTCGTGTCGTCCCCGGCTCTTCCGCCGTCCTCCGTATGCCTTAAGGAGCGCCTCTTCGAAGGCCTCGCACGAACTATGAGCCTCACAGAGCTCCTTTACTTCTGCATGCATCCGGACAGCTACGACCCGACAGAAGAACTCCAGCCTCAATGCCTCGTCTACGCCACGCTCCTCCATTTCCGCGTTGTAGGATTCCAAGTAAGATGGGACTTTGTCCCCGTTGAAACGTCCGACTCTTTCGACCACTCGCTCAACCGCTTGTTGCACTGCTTCTCGCCTCATCACCACTCGTGCCGACTCCAACACCACTTCGGCCACCATCACCGCGAGGTCGTCGTCTTCCGACTCCATCCTTCCTTGCCGCCCTTCATGTCGGGTTCACCAAATATGTCACGTTGCTACGCACGTGCGTGGTGAAAGGCGGGACCACGGGGGTCTTGGACTAGGGAGTGACGGAGCGTAGAAGCACACCGGAAGCAACCGAAGGGAGAGAGAGAAAGAGAGGGAGTGCGCGCTTGACACCGACTCACGCACACACAGGCCGACACGACTCACGCCCTTATGCACAGGAAACGCAAGAAAGGGGAACACCAAAACACCCGCACAAACACCGGACCCCAACAGAGACATGAATACGCACAGATAGACACAAATGTATATATATATGAATGGAAGAATACATTCCCGGCTTCATGCCGGACCAAGGTAGGTTACAACAGTCGTCTGCTGTCAAGCCGCCATCGGGGAGCTCTTGCACAGGAGGCCAAGCCGAAGCAAACCCTAAGCCAAACACGAAGGGGGGGGAGAAGAAGAAGAAGTGTAACTAACCCTAAATCTAACGGTATACCCTCTAACGCAAAATGGGCAACCCTTTCACAAAGGGCACTCCCTTCCTTTTATAGAACAACGAGAGCGATGCGTTACAATGTGGAATAAATCCCGACTTACATGGGATCGTCTGTCCCGACTTGACTACTCTTCGGCGCCATAAAGGCACCCTCGTTATTCACACTAAATGTACAAGGGTGAGCACACATGTTGCACCCCGCCGATGTAGCCAATGTTTCCCGGTTTCCGCCTCTGGCCGAAATTCTTCACAACAACGGTTCACCGATGATTTTACTTGCATTGGGTGTTAGTATTCTTGTTAGCCACTTGCAGCTTCTAAAACCGCCACTTTCAAACACTTAGTCGCCATTGTTCGCTCCTCTATTGCTAGCTAGCCATTGCATCTATATCTTCGTATGTTAATTAACTTGTGTATAATCTTGTGTATAATCTTGTGTATAATCTTGTGGATAATCTTGTGTATTGTTGTGTATAATCTTGTGTATTGCAAAATAATTTCGTGTATTGTTGTTGCAGATAGTCATCACCGCCACCACACTTGCACACTTGCCACCACTGTTCCCAACGGTGGTTGCAATTGCCACTGTGTGCTCTGGAAAACGGTGGGATCGCTCTTGTCAATAACCGGTTTGCATGTGGTATAGTCATTTAACGTCTCGTTGTTTTTTTCAATTTACTAATGAAGATGTCAAGTCAGATGGAAGGGGAAGGAGGGTGTTCAGCCCTCATGGATAATTAGGATAGGGATTAGGCTATTAGTACACAACAAGTGATTCAAAAGTATTGGGAAGAAAAAAAAAGGAAACGTCATCAAAAGTTAAACGATAAGAAAGATGCATCAACTAAAGGTAAGGATAGTGTTGGTTGTGATGTAGATCTGAATACCACTAAGAATGGAAGTAATAAGACTACTAACATAGAAAGAAAGCTCGTAGACTATTTCAATGTTGTGACCAAGCACATCAACAATGAAGACACGAAGGTAATACTTTATGGAATATTAAATGATCCATTGATAAAAGAATTAGTTGATTTTGATGCTCTCAATGGAAACCTAACATCTGTATTAGTAAATAATCTCCGTAATAGTTAAGTCAACATGAGCAGGTTAGAAGATGATCTTGTCTTAAAAAGTTCTAGTCTAATGATGGTACTTAATAGTGATGTTGACGATGATGATCTTAACATCAGTGTGCTATCTAAGGTAATTGTTGGTAGTAGAAAAAGTGTGTACAATACAATGAACCGATTAATTTCAGGTGGTGAAGGAAGTAGTCTGCTAAATGTAAGCCAATGACACCCATAACATCAAAAATCAAGGATATAATCACCATATTTTGGACTAATGAGAGTAGGGTTTCACCCAATAAGAAGGATTTGTGTAGGAAACGTTTTGGAAAGAATCAATATGAGGAGCATCCCATTCATCTTCTTGAAGTACCTCAGGTCTTTACATTAAATATTTCATCTTCTGTTTTGATTATTAAGCTTATTATCACAAGTCTATGCACTATTGACATTACAATCACTAGGTAATTAACTGCAATAACTTGTGGCCTGAGCTTCTATCTACATCAGGACATAGCTGATTAGCTATATTCAGTTGTAGTCAAGGCTAATTAGGTAAATAGCTACATTAGGTATCGGCCATAGGGCATAGAACTAGCTCATGACCTCTCACTGTAGAATACCCCGATAGAAAAGACGAATGAACTTTTCGCGCAACTGCTGGAAATCCCGGAATTCTGCCAAGTTGTGTTGCGAATACCAAATGGTCTCTTGCCCTTCTAACGATAAGCCGAACTCGGCTTTCTTAAATGCATTTGTGTCTTGCTCAACCACTCTCTATGATACGTGGTTGGCCTTCCGCATTGTCAGGAAGTGTTGAGAGTCGAACTCAACTTCCCATAGAGATAGGTTTCACACTAGCTCATGGACACACCATGCTAGTTTTGTAAATAGTTGAAAGGGCACTTGCCCTAGCCTAGTTGGTATTTAAACCAACCCTTTGTAACTTAGTTGTCGTTGAAAGTAATATACAGTTCCTTGTTTGATCTCTCTCTCTCTCTCTCTCTCTCTCTCTCTGTGTCTTACACACACACACACCCATAGTTATCTTCCGTTGCACTAAATCTTTCTTGTTTCTTTCCATGGGATCAGAGCGTGTGGTTATCTGATCAAACTCGCTCAACTGTGTTGTGATCACAACACTGACGATCATCAAAACCGGTTCAAGCAACAGAGAAGAAATCAAAATCATGAACACTCATATGGGAAGCGCTCTTCCTACAGAGAAGTTATAGATCGAACAAACTTCGGATCTTGGGAGTACGGACAAGGCTACTAGAGCTATAATGAAGGTGCCCACGAAATGCAACCCAACCCAACACACGCCGACTACCCAATTTGCGAGCAGGCCGCGAGCCATGTGTTGTACTACCTTGCATCATGTGTTCATGATCACATGCTCAGCTAAATTCGAGAGTCGAAAACGCTAAAAGAGGTGTGGGGCAATGTCAAGAAAATTTTCGCAGCAAACACAACTGCACGTAAGTTCCAACTCTGACAGGAGCTAAATAGTATTCAACAGAGGGACGTGTCAATCTGCACCTACAGCTTGAAGTTCAAGGAGTTGTGCAATGCTCTCGGGTCGATTAATGTCTTCATTGATGATGATGAAATAGTGCAAATATGCCTCGAGGGCTTGGCACCTCGATTCAGCGCAATAAGGTCGGCCGTTCTCGCGAGAGAGAATCCTCCCTCCTCCGATCTCCAATCGATACTGTTGGTCGAAGAAAATCATGTTTGACAAAGGAACAACTCACATGATGGTCAGATGCTCTATTCGAACCTCAATGGAGGAAGAGGACAAGGTTGAGGAAATAGAGGAAATAGAGGCCGACACAACGAAGAGCAACCCCATGAAAACAGCTTCTACTACCGACAAAACGCGTCAAACACGCGAGGCGGAGCGTCCGGAAGAAGGTTGAGCCATCTTGCTAGACCAAGCAATCATAATAGCCCGATCAAATGCGGGTACTGAGGAAAAATCATCCTATACGTGGATGATTTGGTAATCAGAGGACTAAATCTAGCCAAAGTCAATACGGTGAAATCACTCCTATCCGGCAAATTTGAAATGAAAGATATGCAGGAGCTCCATTACTTCCTTGGCATCGAAGTAATTCGGACACCACTCAGGATCCTAATCTCTCAACGGCACTACGTTCTCAACTTACTCTACAAGTTCGGAATGATCGAGTGCAACCTTGTGTCTACTCCTCTTGACCGTAATCACAAGCTTGATGTCGAGTCCGGCATAGCCGAGTGCGAGCCAACTCAGTATCGCCAACTGATCGGCAACCTCATCTACCCAACCATCACACGACCTTACCTCAGCTATTCTGTCGACCTACTTAGCCAATTCATGCAGAACCCACGAAATCTCCATCTTGATTGTGCTATGAGGATACTTCGGTATGTCAATGGTATGATGGATTACGGCATTATGTACAAGTTGAATACGCTTATTCGACTCGAAGGGTACATAGACGCGAACTAGGCCGGATATAAGGACGATAGATGATCGACATCTGGATTCGTCTTCTCCCTCGGCAACGGAGCGATCTTGTGGAGCAGCAAGAAGCAACCGACAGTCGCATGATATCCAGATTGTCGAGCTTGAGGAGTACAACAGGCAACACGGAAGCAGCCAATAAGCAGCCCGATCAGTTGATCGCAACCGACTAGATGATTTGAAGTACGATGGCGGCAATTGAGCCGAACAAGGAGCATGAAGCCGAAAGCCGAACAAGAGTTCAGATGAGTAGGATTACGAAAGCCCAACATTGATTTCCCCTTCTTCTTCAGATTTTCCCAATCTGCTTTCTGTGTCTTTGCATCTTTGATGTAGCCCAACATTTGATCATGCATATAGGATGCAAGGCAGTAAAGCACTCTACTTGTTGTTTGTTCCCAAGCCAAGAAGTCCTTGTGTGTTGCCTCTAGTGCTACTTCATTCACACCTTCAATATAACTCCACTATCCATGCCCAAGCAGGTACAGTTGTTGCATCTTGTATTGCCAAGATGAGTAATTGATGCGCTCCAACTTCTCAGTCGATAGTGCATTTCCCATGTTCCTCCCCATCTTCTTGTTGTTGGTCATTTACTTGTTTTTTTTTGTATGTAACAAAGTCGGCCGCAGAGGATTAACTTAGCCCTCATGCTCTTATACCATGTAAAGAATGTGAAAATCTCGATACATAGTCGGCCTAACCGAACAAAACCACAACAATGGACAAACAAAGATAGAAACAGCAAATGCAGAGATGGTGGCACAGAGAGAGAGAGAGAGAGAGAGAGAGAGTTAAGAAGAAAAAAAGCAAGAGGGGAAGAAGAAGCGAAATTAGTGTTATTGATGCGCTCTCTATCGGTAACGGAATTGAGCATAAAGACATGCGTTAGAAAACCCTCGATTAGAGCTTCGTAACGGGATATAACAAGTTAAATTTGGTGGCTTGTACGAGAAGCAGCAATAGAAATAAGGAATCATGTGTTATTGGAATCCACATACTCAACACACAATGCGGGTCTTCTATTGTATTCATCATCTTCGACATCTTCAATCGGGTAAGTTCCGGTTATCTTTTTTGTTCATGAAAAATTGTTTTTATCCCGGAACGCTATCACATCAAGAATAATGGATATGAACATGAATTCCTCTCAAATTGTGGGGGACATCGATATGGACACAATTGATCCAAAACAGAGTAATGTGACTTTTGAATGTAATTGTGAAAGGGAAGACATTGGAAGCTCTAAGAGGTTTAAGGGTATTGAGGAAATTTATGAAAAAAAAGCGACATATGCCGAAGTATGAGGTTGACAAGGATCTTTGTAATTGGGATAATTTATGGGGAATTGCCAATACCTTGTTGTCTGATATTGTGGGTGAAAATGAAAATGCAGCGAAAGAATGCATTGATGAGGATGTGCATGATGTGGAAGTTGATGTTAAGGCGGTGTTGCAATCTTTTGATGTATTCTATGATCGTGCGGTTATATTGTTTTTTACTGGGAAACTACCATACATTAATTGGATTAAACAATGGTTGAACACAACCGTGTCACCAAATTGTGTTGAAAATATATATGTAGGAGCACGAGGGTTTTATGGTGTATTGTCTCGTTCACCGAAACATCGAAGTGCATTGTTGGCTAAAGTTCCTGTGTTTTTGGATAAATGATTGGTGCATGTAATGCAATGGTCCCCCGTTGTGGACTATCATGCTTTGTTATAACAAGAATGCCCCATTTGAGTAACAGTGGATTGTAAACATGTTTTTTTATGGCCACTTTTGTCATAGACACGATGGAATGTAGGGGGTTGAACCCATGACCTCTTGGTCTTATTGGGCAACCTTACCAATTGAGCTACATCCATCTATGCATTATTGTATTACAATAAGTTTCAATTTATTACATTCTATGTTAATCACTAGAACTTTCAAGAAAATTCTAGAGAATGCATCTTCATGCACTCTCTAGAAGTTTCCATGCACTCTCTAGATGTTTCCTAGCTTGCATGCATACCGCCACATTCTTGTATAAATACCTCTTCATCCGATTGTTTTAGGGCTCTCTTGGTTGGAAACACACAATCTGATGGTGGATTGGTGTAGCCGCTCCATCACTTTTCCACAAACACCAGTGCGGGCCCTTTCCACAAACACGGTTACTTGTGTGGGGGTTGTTTTCAGCTTGGGTGCACATTCTTCTGATTTCAACTCAATCTCCGATGTTACCGATTCCGTTGTGGCCAATTCTAGCATGGGCATTTCTGTGCCCGTTGTGTCACAGGACATCCCTACTCCTGTCACCACCGCAAGATATAGTGATTTTTTGGACATGTTCAAAAAGCGAAATGCCGACCGGTTGCCGGCACATCACCCCTATGATTGCCCAATAGAACTCCAAGATGGCGCACACCCACCATTTAGGCCCATCTATGGGCTATCTAAACCCGAACTTGAGGCCCTTCACACATATCTAGATGAAAACCTCTCCAAGGGCTTCATTTAACCCTCCAAATCACCGGCCGGAGCCCAAATCTTATTTGTCAAGAAGAAGGACGGTTCATTATGCCTATGTGTGGATTATCGGGGTCTCAACAAAATTACGGTACATAATCGTTACCCCTTGCCTTTAATTCCAGCACTTCTTGACCGACTTTGAACCGGGCGTATCTTCTCCAAAATTGACCTTTGGGGAGCCTACAATCTTGTGCGTATCAAGCAAGGAGACGAGTCGAAAACAGCCTTCCGAACATGCAATGGACATTTTGAGTACAAGATGATGCCTTTTGGTCTCACCAACGCCCCTACAGTATTTCAGCACATGATGAACAATATATTTCGGGAGTATCTCGATCACTTCGTGGTGATCTACCTTCATGACATTTTAGTTTTTTCTTCCAACATAGAGGAGCACATCTGACACGTCTGATTGGTTCTATCCAAACTTCGGGAACATGGACTTTACGCCAAAAGTGAGAAATGTGAATTCGATCGAACCTCTGTCAAATTCCTAGGCTACATGATTTCACCCTCCAGGATCACAATGGATGCACGCAAGGTAGCGGCAATCACCGATTGGCCTATCCCTACTCGGTTGAAAGAGGTACAATCATTTCTTGGTTTTGCAAATTTCTATCGACGATTTATCAATGGTTTTTTGTCTTTAGTACAACCTCTAATCATCCTTACCAGAAAAGATACTCCATTTCTTTGGACCTCTATGGCGCAACGTGCTTTTGATGCCCTCAAGGCAGCTTTTCTCACAACCCTAGTGTTGGTCCACCCCGACCCCACAAGGCCCTTCCAAGTCGAAACTGATGCCTCCGACTTTGTCATTGGAGCTGTCCTATCCCAACCAAACGACGAGGGCACACTACGTCATGTTGCCTTCTACTCTCAGAAGTTTACCGCCCTGGAAATCAATTATCCAGTCTACGACAAGGAGCTGGCAGCAATCATATCTGCCTTCACCAACTGGCGACCCTATTTGGCTGGGGCCCAACATCGCATCCAGGTGCTGACCAACCACAAAAATCTAATTTACTTCACCACCAGTTGTACATTGAATCGGAGGCAAACCCGATGGTCATCTTTTCTCACTGACTACGACTTTGAGATCTTGTTTCAACCCAGAGTTCAACATGGGAAAGCTGATGCCCTCTCTCGGCGACCTGATTTTGCATTGCACCCAGGAGATGATGCATATTCACAACAATCCCATTGTTTGTTGCGGCCCAATCAACTTCAGATGTTCTCCACCTGCATGTTACATGATGATTCTTTGCTCAACGAGATCGCCACGGCAACCATGTCAGACCCATTCACTGAAGAAATCATGGGCCGCATTAATGACCCATCTCCGGACATGAAAAGCTCATATCTCAACCAATTTACAACCCGGGATGGGTTACTATATCGTAATCATCTCTTGTACGTTCCCAAAGGATCATGTCGTACACAGGTTCTACAAAACTGTCATGATGATCCTCTTGTCGGCCACTTTGGGGTTATGAAAACCCTAGAATTGCTATCTCGAGGGTTTTGGTGACTCCAACCTTGGAAATTTGTTAAGGAATTTATCAAGACATGTGATGTATGTGACCGGTCCAAAATGCCTCACCATCGGCCATATGGTCTTCTCCACCCGCTCCCCATTCCACGTCGACCATGGGTCTCTCTATCCATGAACTTTATCACTGACCTCCCTCTGGTTGGTGGACATGACACGGTGCTAGTCATTGTCGATCGGTTTTCGAAGATGGCTCGCTTTGTTCCATGTTCCAAAACCATTTCTGGGGAAGAGACAGCTGATCTTTTTCTTCAAAATGTTGTTCGATTACACGGCTTACCCGAGGATATCACCTCTAATCGAGGTTCTCAGTTCATTTCCCACTTTTGGCGACAACTTCTACAAACATTCGGGACTTCTGTCAACATGTCCTCAGCATAACATCCTCCAACTGATGGAAAAACGGAGCGAGTCAACCAAATCCTCGAACAATACCTTCAGTGTATCGTGAGCTACCAACAGGAGGATTGGGTGGACTTCCTTGCAATGGCGGAATTTTCTTACAATAATAGTATCCATGCTTCGACTAAGATTTCCCCTTTCTTTGCAAATTATGGATTTCACCCTCGTTTCAGCATTTCCATACCTGTAACTTCGGTCAATCCTTCAGCAGAGACGTGTGCCCACGCTTTACACGATGTCCATCGTGACCTCTCCTTGGAGCTCCATGTTGTTGGTGACCATTATAAAGATCAAGCGGACCAACATCACTTAGCTACACCGACGTTTGCAATATGGGACATGGTTTGGCTGTTACGTCATCACATCGCCACCACATGTCCTTGTGCAAAATTGGACTACAAAAGACTAGGCCCCTTTCGTATCATCGAGTGGATCAACCTAGTCACCTTCCGGTTAGCACTTCCTCCAATATTCTGGATTCACGATGTTTTTCACATTTCCCTCCTCGAACTCTACCATCCTTCTCGAATACCAGGACAACACCCTCCTCCACTGCCACCTGTGGAATTGTCGACGGGCAAAGAATATGAGGTTGACCAAATCCTTGACTCTCGATATTGTTGTTGACAACTCCAATATTTGGTATTATGGAAAGGTTACCCCATTTCGGACGCCACATGGGAACCAGTTACACATTTACAAAATGCTCCGGAGGCCATTCGCGATTTTCATCAACAATACGCACATAAGCCTGTATAGTTGTGAGTCCAGGGAGGCAGCCTTAGAGGGAGGATAATGTCATAGACACGATGGAATGTAGGGGGTTGAACCCATGACCTCTTGGTCTTATTGGGCAACCTTACCAATTGAGCTACATTCCACCTATGCATTATTGTATTGTATAAGTTTCAACTTATTACATTGTAAGTTAATCACTAGAAGTTTCCATGCATTCTCTAGATGTTTCCTAGCTTGCATGCATACCACCACATTCTTGTATAAATACTTCGGTGTACAACACCAGTTACGAAAGCATAATTTAGTTCTCTCTCTTTTGTCTACCCTCTCTCCCTCTTGTTCTCTTGTCTATGCTCCTCTCTATCTATATATCTATATTTCTCTCTTTGTTAATATTGAGCTCGCCTGCTTGTCCTTGCCCTCGTCTACGTCCGTGACAACTTTTACCAAAGTTGATGAGTCAAATGGGTAAAGTGTTGGTATCTCCACATGCAAATGCTACAAATAAGTGTAGATTTTGTGTGTTATGGGATACAAGTCATAAGAGGCCAGGATGGGTGCATATGAATACACCTGGTATGAAAAGACTTTGTTTTAAATTGAAGTGGGAGACATTTGCAGGTCATTGTTTTGGATGTGGTTAATGGGGTTACTTTATGGCGGAATGTCATCGTAATTGTCCTTCAACTATAGATGTTCCTAATGAAGGGAATGGTAAGGAAGGAGTTGGGAGAGATGTTGGTGTGTCCGATATTGTGGTTGTTATGGATGAAGGAACTTCATCTAGAGCGGGTTATAAAGAGGCTTCACTTCAAGGCTTGGGCCCTAAGAATAAGGGGGCTCAATCTGTGGATATGGAAAAATTGTTGGATAGAACTAGTTGTGATGTTGCTGTTGAAAAGGATTGGCATCAAGTGGCAAGTCGAAGGGGAAATCAATGAATATGCAACGTAATAGTTTGCCCACTAATCGTGAGACCACTTGGAAAGGTAATTCTGGAACTAGGGAGGGTCCTCGAAAAGTTCCTTGGCAAAGACAATTTAGGGATAAGGGATTACCCCTTCACCTTCAATTTGATTCATTGGGATAGGTTGTAAATACATCAAATTCTCGAGGTTTTCGTCAAGCAGGAGAACCTAAACAAAAGATTTTGATAGATGGTCCTAAGGATGTGGTGCATGAAAATCCATATGCAGCATTGGAACATGCTTTGACTAGTTTCATGACATCGGTTGCTCTGAAGGAGCAAGTGCACCCAAAACATTGTTGATTGAATGAAAGTGGTAACATGGAATGTGAGAGGGGCATGTTCTCCTCATAAGAAGTATATATTATGGCAAACTTTGTTAAGTAAAGAATGGGATGTATTATGTGCAATTGAGCATAAGTGTCATGAGTTAGCAGGATCCATAGTTCGTTTGCGTGGACATTCGTCATTCTATGTAGGACATCTTAATAATCATTATTTAGGTGTGGTATTAATCGTGCGGGATAAATATTATCCTCAGGTGGTGCATAATGATCCTTATGGTCGGTTTTGGTTCTAGAAATCACTTTTTTTGGCGAGGTTATGTGGGTGGTTGGGATTTATGCCCCTAACCAAGCCACTCAATGTATTGCATTGTGGGGCACACTCCTTCAAACTCTATGTGTGGGTCATCCAAGATTTCTTATGGGTGATTTTAACATGTGTGTTGATGCATCTCAATCTACGTCTGGATGATCCTGAGCAACTTGCTTGGGATTCATTGGCTATGGAGGTTCCAAAGTTGGATGTTTGGACATGGTTGCATTGAAATGATCCAAGTTTTACTTTCCAATCCGCTCAACATAGACAAACATGGAGTCGGTTAGATAGAATGTATGTGATGCACAATGGTGTTTTTTTACCGACATCACTTCGTATGACAGTTTTACAAGATATAGCAACTCTAGATCACTTTCCTATTTGTTTGGAGGTTTGCGGTCATGCAATTGACATGTATAAGTCTTTACTTGGAAAGCCTCCATTACGCTTTAACTCTTCTCTTTTGCTTCAACCTCACTTTGATTCTCTCATGGAGCAAATTTTGGTAAATTTTTCACAAGAAGTGAATCTTAAAGGAGTTAAAGCATGGGATATCACATTACGAAACATTAAAATCATTCATCGTATGTATGGAGTAACTAATGCTCAACGAAGAATAGGTCTTCTAGAACAATTCTCACAAGTTGTCTCCTGATGTAATGCATTATTGACACATGCACCATTAGATGAGGAGCTTTTGGATATTCAAAGTCAATTGCATGTTATTATTTCTCAGTTGCAATGCCAAAGTTATCATTATGTGAAGATGCGACAATTGAGGGATGGGCTCATAGATAATCAATGTCAATCTCATTTGTTTTTCCAAGCATTACATCCTACTTATACTCGATCTAATGTGGTACATATGAAGCAAGGGGATGAATGGATAGTGGATCCTATGACAATAATTGACATATGTGTTCATTACTTTAAGGAGTTGATTGGCCCACAATTGTTAATGACAAATGAGGTGAGTAGAGCAGATCATGAGTTTTATGATGTGGTTGGATGTATTGTGCATGACCTCATTAGTCATGAATTGGATGCAGATGTCACTGAGGATGAGGTGGACAAATGTTTAAGGCATCTTCCTAGTGGTAAGAGCCCCGGTTGGGATGGCTTGACAAATGAAGTTTTTAAGCGATATTCGAACATTTTAAAGGGTCCCTTAACTTTGATGTTTCAACATTCATGGGATTCTGGTCGTATGCCTCAAGCTTGGAGGTTGGTCTAATTAAATTAATTCCAAAAGTGGCATCTCTAGAGTCATTTCATCAATGGAGACCTATTTCTTTGATGGGGGGGTTGTATAAGATATTTACAAAGGTCTTGGCAAATAGATTACAAAAGTATTTGCCAAAGTTGATACATCCCGCCCAATATGGTTTTGTTGCAGGTAGGAATATATTGCATAATGTGTTGAATGTTCAAATGGCTATGGATTATGCTTGAAACACTCATCAAGAATTGATTATGGTGCAATTAGATTTGGAGAAAGCTTATAATCATGTTAATTGGTCCTTTGTTTCTGGGTTAATGGATACAATGGGCTTTGGACCTCGTATGTCTCGCCTCATATTTTTATTAGGACAAGATACAGTGTCTCGAGTAATGCTTAATGGGGGAGTTACATCAAATATTGTCCTCACAAGATCCGTTTGTCAAGGATGCCCCATTAGTCCATTGTTGTTTGCTATTGTTACTCATCCCTTGTTAGTGATGTTATCCAAGCTTGCAACAAATGGTGATATTGTGGGTCTACACCTTCCGTCTAGAGGGCAACTAGTAGCACAAGCTTTGGCTGATGACTCTTTCATGTTTCTACAAGCCTCACGAGAGAATCTTGAGAAGGGGATGCTTGTATGGAACCAATTTGCATTGGCTTCTGGATTACATATTAATTGGAGGAATTCTAGTTGCATATCATGTACTGAAAGAGATTTGGAATGTTTAGGATGACAAGGACCCGTGGTGAAGAAAGACTCTATTTTTCAACACTTGGGCTATCCATTAGGAATGAATGTTACAAATGGTCAATTGATTGAATGGATGTCTAGTAAGTTGAGGGATAAGTTCATGTATTGGAAGTCACAAGCTTGGCCATTTCATGTACGCTTGAAGATTGTACAATGTATTATGGAACCCATGATATTATATTACTTGCCATTGTTGCCATGGACAAAGAAGGATTTGCATTCTATTTTGCAACATCTTCGATGTTTGTTGTGGAAGACGAGGGATAAGATGGGAATCACTTAGGTTGCATGGAATCATCTAGCAACCCCTAAGCGCTTGGGGGGAGCTAGAATATTAAACTTATCTAAGCATATGATGGCTCGTAGATTTTCATTATTACAAGATATGTGTTCAAAATCACAACCATGGATATCTATTGTTCAATATTTCATTGAGAACAAGGGTTTAACACATGGGAGGACAACGATTAAAGCTTCATGGTGGCAATTATTGAATGGATGTATTTCACTTAGGATTTTGGGCTCTACATGTGTTCAACACTTGGTTACCTCATGGAAAGAAGCACTCTTGTTATGTATATGGAAACCATAATCTAGTAGAGAGCATTGTAATTCTTTGCAAAAAGAGTTTCTTGTGTCTTCTCGGTTATTATGTTGGCCAGGAAAGGAGAGATTGCGCTCTCAATTTAATCGTTTGTTTCGTTTGGGGGTCAAAGAAGTGGGAGATATAGTTGAGGCTCCATATCAAAAAAAATTAGAGTTTGTTGAAGCGTGACAATTATTACGCATTCCGCCTTATTATGGGTTTATTTGGCAACAACTACAAAATATTGCATTGGTTCAAGGTCCCTTACCTCTACAAACAGGAGAACAATCGTGGATTGATTGGTGTTTAACGGGTCAAACGTCATTGTTACAAGTGACTACTAATCTTTTGTATCATTGCTCTGTCGAATCTCTTGGATGGTTATCATCTAAAGTTGAAGAAGAATGGAGATTAAACAAATCTGATCATGGGTGGTGGCAGATCTTACAACGTAGTTGGCATTCTAAATTGCCACTTGTGGCAAAGGTCTTCATTTGGAGAGTTTTGATTGGAGGATTTCCTTTGGGATTAGCTCTAAAGCATCGTGGATTAGCAACAGGTAGTTGTTTCTTTTGCACTGTTCAAATGGATGATAGTACTCATCGATTTATACAATCTCCGATTGCTTGTCAGATTTGGAGTTACATTTCTCGAATTTGGAAAGTTTTATCACGGTGTTATTAGACAGTGGGTGTTTGCACAATTTACACAGGTTGACCCAAAATCAATGATGGAGATCATTTTTTTATTTCTGAGATATTGGGGATTGCGTCATAATTCGAATATGTGCAATGCTTTTGTATTTGACGGTAGACATGGAGTGAAAGCATATCTACGAAAATTGGAGGGAGTACTAATGTGGCAATTTTCTTTATTGGAGCAAGTGGAAATCCTTTCCTCGGTGGAGTGTTCGTCTTGCCTATTGGCAATTCAACATGTTCCACTACCCGTGTAGTGTAGTTGATGGGTGACCATACTCCATTGTCACACCTATTGTAAGTAGTGTTTTTTACACACATTTATTAATATAATTGTGTGTTTTCACCAAAGAGAGAGAGAGAGAGAGAGAGAGAGTACCAAAGACAAGAACTATATTACTAAAAATTAATCAGTTAGTTACAAGGGTGTTCAATGAGCCTTTATATATCTAACCCTAATAAGATAGTGGGCTTTCATATGTACAAGGGGTTGAGCTTCCTATCTCAATAAAAACTAGCAATGGGAAAAGGTAACATTTGTTTGATAATGGAAAATGATCATCACATAAAAATTACAGTTATATATTATGTATATTACTGTCAGTTGGACAAGCTATCAACAATGGGCTTATTATTAAATTCATTGAGAACCAAGCCGTCATACATATCCATAAAGGCAAGAGTAAAGCAATGGTATGTCCCAAGCAAGGCCATCTATATCTTGTGGTAGCGAGACAAATAGAGGCATTGTTAATAGAGATATGACATAACCATAATCAAGATCATGTTTCTTTCACATACCTGTGGAAAACCAGTACCATACACCCCTTAACAAAATGGGGTTGCCAAAAGAAAAAACCAAACACTTCTTATTGTAGCTAGAAGCATCCTAACAACCAGCAAAATGCACCACCGATTTTGGGAAGATGCAGTGGCAACAATGTGTTATCTACAAAATATGACTCCTCATCGCGCTCTACAAGGAGGTATACAATTTGCACTATGATATGGCCAATCTCTTGATGTGTCACATCTCAAAGTCTTTGGAGTAGTAGCATATAGGTATACATACAATCAAAGAATAAGGCAAAACTAGAGAATCATTGCATCAAAAGGAGGTTTATTAGATATGGAGGCCCCTACAGAGTAAGGGCCTATACGTTTTATCTCCCTTAGTCAGGTAAAATTGTGTTTAGTCAATCTGTCAAGCTTGATGAAGAACCTGTGGTTTCTGGTCAAGTTGGAAAAACTTGTCAAGCTTGATGAATAGCCTATGGTTTCTGGGCAAAGAAGTCGACTCAATGGGAGACCTCAAGGAGAAAAAAAAAAATTGTACAAAATCTGATGAAGAGTCCCAATATTCCATTAAGACATGCAATAGAATCCATCAGGAAAACCAAGCATTAGACTCTACCACAAAATGTGCAACGGGCATGGGCATCAACAACAAAACCAAGACATACAATAAAACCAATCAACAATTCATCATGGAAACCCCTTACTTGAAGCTACAACTAGGTCGAAGACACTTTCAGATATGATAATCCTTGTCTCAACTAACTTGGATGATGCAAAAAGGAAGGGGATAGCACAACTCTACACCATCATCGACCGGTGGGCTAATTGGACAAGCATAAAAGCTTCAAGTAACAGGGAGAGAGTCCAACTAACACAACTAGATAGAAAGAAAGGAGCCAAACATGATACAATCAACGGAGCAAGTGATATGTTCAGTAACACAACAGTCCAAAACGGTATCAAATCAAAAGATGATGATGATGATGAATGTTGTAAAGAAGATGAGGCATTAGAAAACAATAAAAAAGGGGCCAAGAAAAAAGTAAAATTGTTGAGCGACATCTATGACACCACAGAAGACCTCTCAAAGCACTTCATTAATGAAGTCTAACCTGACATATCGGCATTTACAACACACATGAAAGATGAAGGAGGGGATCTTGCACCGATCATTAATCTTAAGCAAGCGCTTTAGAGCATAGAAAAAGAATCTTGAATAGATGTTATACAAACAAAGACCGTTGCTCTTACAAAAAATAAGACATGGACTCTTGTCCCTCGATCATCTAACTCCAACTTTGTCAATTGCAAATGGCTTTTTACCAAGAAGTGTAATGCTCATGGGACTCCAATTATATTCAAAGCTCAAATGGTAGCTTGAGGATTTTCACAGATTCTAAGCATTGATTATCATGAGACTTTCTCACCTACATTGAGAATCACGTCTCTTCATCTATTGTGTGCAATGCAATATCAACATACCTTAATTTGGAAGACTTAGTGCATCATGTAGATATCGAAACCTCATTTCTTCATAGACATTTAGAAGAGATTACCTACATGGAACAACCCAAAATGATGGAAAATGACAAGTATCCTGACTATGTATACAAGCTACACAAGCCACTATATGGATTAAAACAATCTCCAAGACAATGGTATGCCAAGCTAAATAAGTTCTTGCTCAATGCCAATTTCACACCATTTTACTCTGACAAACCTATATGTACAAAAGACAAAATCACAATTCATCATATTAGAAGTATATGTGGATGACTTGCCCATAATCGGAACTTTTGAAAAAGAGATACTAGAGGTGATCAAGGAGCTACAACATCATTTCCCGGTCAAACATCTTGAACCATTGGAGCATTTTATCGGAATACATACATACAAAAGGAATCAAATCCTAGGGATATTATCACTTTCCCAAGCAAAGTGTGTTGACAACATCGTGAATAAATTTGGCATGGCTTAATGCTCTCTGGTATCCACACCACTCACCATATCATGTAAGTTATCATCTCGAGACTCTCCTCAAAATGATGAAGAAGCATTTGTTATGAAAAATATTCCCTATCATGAAGTATTAGGGAACCTCTGGTACTTGGTGAGTTATATAAGACCGAATTTGTCATTTTCAATTGGTCTTCTCTCAAGATTCATGGAAAAACCAAGTATTAATCATTGGGTTGCACTCAAATGAGTACTACAGTACTTAAAGTACACTTGAAATATGGTACTCACTTATAAGGCATACTTTGGGGCAGACAACTCCAAAATATTGTTGGGAAACAGGTCCCTCCAGATGGAAAGAGAAGAGCCGAGTTTATGAGTAACTCGACCGAGGCCGAAATCGAAATCGAGGATATAGCCAACTCGGGAGACTATATTTGTAAATAGTCGAAATGTGCTCCATGTGGGCTATGTATGTAAATAACCATACAGTTGTATGAGTGTATATACAACTAGGGCAAACTTTATGTTCTAGAGAAAAAGTAGTTGATCTTTTTGTTGAAAAGTTAGAACGAGATAGTTGCCTTGGTGATATAGCAAGACTCTGTGTGTGTGTGTGTGTGTGTGTGTGTGTGTGTGTGTGTGTGTGTGTGTGTGTGTGAGAGAGAGAGTTAGAGTGTAACTCTATAGTTTGTTGACGAAGAAGATCTCGAGGTCGTCGCCTTTGAGTTTCTTGTTGTACTTCCTATCTTTTCCCGATTTGGGTTTCCATGGTAAATCTTGTGTCTCTATATCTCGTTTTCTACATAGTTCATTTTATTGTCTATTGAGTATTTTGTGTACCCGAACGCATACGTGAAACCGGTTGTGGCCGGTCGATTCTCAACAAATACAAGCATTGCTATCAACACCATCACGAGGATGGACTGATGCATATTGGGAAGGAGATGGTGATTCTTCTCGCTCCACGTTAAGTTTTTTGTTTACTTTTGCAGGCGGGCGATAATGGCTTGCTTTTTCATACGCCACACTTACAGCTTAAGGACTTTGGCTTTGATCAATAAAACAAGAATTAGATATTCTTCAAATTTTCAAAATCGGGCTATGGTGTGATAATCAATCATGTGTAACTTAGATCATCAAGAACCCAAAAATTACTGACCAAAATAAACATATTTTGGCTCGATATCACTTAACAGAACTTGTTGAAGAACATAATCTCAACATCAACTATACCCCTACTCAAGACATGTGGGCCAATTTATTAACCAAGCCAGTTCCAAGTATTAAACATTGGAATTGTAGCAAAACTATTGGGCTAAGTCTCTCTCACTACCTATAGGAATTAGAGTTAAGGGGGGACGTTGAAAATAACTCTAATTTTAAATAAAAACTAACTATTTAGGTAGCATTATCTAAAGATAGGATTGACTGTTACAATTGCAATAGTCACATTTCATATGTATTTAAATTACTACAATACCAAATATTTGATGTGTGTACATGTAAGGAAACATGTAGAAGTACATGAGTTAATTCCAATATCTATTTTATAATCTCTTCTACTTCCGTCTAAGTTATAATCTTTACAAGTTGATCCCCACTTGGATTTGCACATGATAGATTACATTTTGTAATGTTAATTGTTACATATAGAATACAAAGGAAACCGTCTAAAATTCTGTGCATAGTCCAAACTCAAGGTTGTTTTCCCAATTACTATATATGAGTATTGTATAAGTTCATAATTTTGCATCAATGTCATTGCAAACAAGCAACCATCATTTCAAACTCAATATGTTGGTCATTGGACACCCACCTTATGCATGATAAATGGGATGCAAAGAACACTGGAGTGATAGGCTAAATTTCATTAAGAGGCATTAATTTGAAGAGATATTGAGATATTTCCAAATTTTCAAGTAGAGAAAAGCTTAACAGCATGTGATAACATGTATATCATAATGTGTTGCATGTTACCTTTAACTATTGAAGTTAGTTCAAATCCTAACCTAACCTTACAACAAATTTGTTTAGCAATGCCAATATCAAAATGCAATGAATTGGCAAACTGAGACACCAAAATTGCAAAAACCTCAAGAGTGGAAGTAATTTAAACCATCACAATGCTTCACATGAGGTAATTTCAATATGTAAAAGACAATTCATGTTTAGCTCTTTCAATGACAAACACAATGTAGATTAACTCAAACCCAAACGTTGCTGCTTTACCATTATAGAAACCCAACCTCATTATTACTACTAGTCCAAACACACTATTTTGCTTTTTCCATTAAAACATCCCTTGAATAAATTCAAATCCCAAATTTGCTGGTTCTTCTAACCATCATACATCAATGAAATTCAAATCTGCTTGTACTTATTGTTTATCAAGCCTTATTAACAGATCGGTATTCATGTTAAACGTTTCAACCTATATAAAACCTTAACATGGATCAATTTAAGACTCCGCTGAAGATTGCCAAAACATACAAACACAATTTATGTTATGCATTTTCCATGACGAATAACTTATGTCAACTCAAACTGCATATTTTGGTGCTCCTGGCTAGTCATTTTACAAGCCCAACCTGGATGTTGCTAATCCTTTACATCATTAAAACATCCACGCTGGGCATGCATGTACAATGACCAGAAGCACTTGGTTGAAACCATTGGTCAGAACATTACAGACTCCAAATTTGCAGGTTCTAACCACTTGGCTAGCAAGGCTGTTCTATAAATACTTCAGATTCATATTATCATGTGATGTTTACATTATTTTAAGATTCATATTCAACATTAATCTTCATACGGGCCACTTGAAGATTGCTAGTCCATACATTCATAGATCATGTTCAGTTCTTTGCGTGAACCATCTCAGTTCAATCTTCAATTTGCTGGTTATGGCAATTTTAGAAGCCCAGTCTGAAAATTGCTAAATCCAATCTAGAGGTGATGGTTTTCTACTCCCAAAAAATCAATACTTCAATCAATTCGATACCTAAATTTCTGGTTTGAACTACCCATTGGAACATTACAACTGCAAATTTGCTGGTTCTAACCATTTTAATACCAAGCGTTGTCTAAATATTGCCTGACTCATATTATCATATCATGTGACCTTATTTGAAGATTCCTATTCCACATAATTCTTCATATGGATCACTTTAAGCTTTAGTTGAAGACTGCTACACCATACATACAAAGTACATGTTCAGCTCTTTGAGTGAACCATCACTGGTTGCAGTTCAATGTCCAATTTACTGGTTCTGGCCATTTACGGCCAATCAGAAAATTGCTAATTCCAGTCAACATGCAGTGGCTTGCTTTTTCCCATAAAATCAATCCTTGGAGCGATTCAAACCCTAATTTTCTGGTTTTCACCATGTCATGTTTACCTTATGGAATCCAAAGCGGCCACTTCTTCAGATCAAATCTCAGATAATAGGGAATGCATGGAAAACCAGTCATAATTTGTATTCAAGCATAGATTTAATCATAATCAGTGTAACCAAATTTTCAGAATAATTGAGAACTTCACATCATATAGAATACCAACTAAACGAGAAGCTTCAGCAAAGGATTAAATACTCAAATTTAATTGAAAATTGGAGTACTACAAAGTAATCCTCACGTGCTAAAAGCTAATAACAATGTTCTTAAATCGACCATTCAACAACATAAACAAAAGGCAGCATGAAATTCATCCTCCCTATTTCGATCTCTGCCTCATCTTTCTGCGCTTCCTCTTAAGTCTGCGCATTCTTTTCTTCTTCCACTAAAATAACAGAGAAGATTTAAAAGTGTTAAAGAAAATACAAAAATTTCCAGTTTCTCGATAAACTAAGCAATACCTATACGTCATTCAACTACGAGATCACAATCAATGCACTTTACAAAACTCTAAAGCAAGCATCGAGAGATTGAAAACAAATTCTTCCCAAACACATATAACAGAACTCCCAAAAATATAATCAGTTCAGATCTGCGGACCATTCACTCTCAAAAGTATTACTTAACAGACCTGTTCAGAGGCATTAACAACATTACCTACAAGCTATTTCCTCACAAATTTGACAAGCGTTCAACACGACAAATACCTCTAAACAAGGAGAAAAGTCAAGAGAAGTACAAAAAGTTTACACTGCAACTGGATTCTGGGAACCCGGAGACCATAACTAACGCTGCAGCATATTCAAAAAACCATAACAAATGAAGCGTATATGTACACATGTAGACAGACAGGGTGAAGAGAAGACGAACCTTGGCCCTCATGGTGGAGGTAAGCGGGGATCCTTTGTTGCAGGACGTCGATGAAGTCAGTCAGTCGGTCAGTCAGAATCTTGAAGGGCTGGGTCTCTGAAGCATACAATATATATCTCCTCTCTGTCTCTCTGTCTTTCTATAATACGCAAAGAGCCCAAACCCTAGCGCCTGATGCTTTCACACCTGTCTCTTCTCCCTCTCTCTCTCTCTCTCTCTCTCTCTCTCTCTCCTTCTCACGAGGAATGATACCAAACCCACCCGAAAGGGATGGGGTTTAGTAGTATGTATCTCAATCTTCAGGAGGAGAAGCCAGATAGAGTTGTCTCATGGCACCCGTGTACCCGCCTGCCTGCCTCCACATGCTAGTGAGTGAGAGTTAGTGAATGTGTACTCTGTAACCGTCTGTCTAGTAGACGAAGAAGATCTCAAGGTCGTTGCCTCAAAATTTCTTATTGTACTTCCTCTCGACATAGTGATTTAGTTTGGAGTTTGTGGACTCCACATGGTTTGTCCCATTCGGGTTTTCCACATTAAAATACCTTGTGTCTTCTGCGATTTTTTTTTTTTCTGTTTGTGCATTGTCTTACTCATTTCTTTGCACCCGAATATACATACGAGAAACCGGTTGTTGCTAGTTACAATCCTAACACAACTTTTTGAAAACTATGTCCGAACTTCTGATGATTTGTCTATTTTCTAGATCCGGAAGTTTGTAGCCGAATTCGCCTTCTGAACCACAGCCAAGGAAAATACATTTCTGGGATTGTGCCTCAAGCTTTCGGCGATCATCCTTAGGCACAAGTGCAAATGCTTCGCAACCAAAAATCCGTAGCTTCTCATAATTTGGCCTCTAGCCGGTCCAAAGCTCTTGTGGGATTTGAAGTCCTATAGGCTAATTCGGCGACATGTTGATTATGTGCTCTGCAGTGAGTCGCACCTGGGTCAAGAAACCATTTGATAGTCTAGCATGTTGCATTATGGCAAAAATTCGCTCTTAAATTGTCTAATTCATGTGTTATGCAACGCCATTTTGTTCCGGACTATGCAGAGTTGTTAAGTCTCCTCTAATGCCGTGCGTTGTCAGCCATATCTAACGAATTCTTCAAACTTAAACTCTCCCCCGTTGTCGGTCCTAAGGCATTTCAGCTTTCGACTAGACTGGTTCTCTACCATGGTGAGCCATTCTTGGAAGATTGAGAACACCCGATCTTTGATTCTAGCCAAATATGCCCACACCTTCATGGTCGAGTCGTCAATGAAGCTGACGAAATAGAATGCACCACTGAGAGACTAATGTGGCATAGGAACACATAGGTCTGAGTGGACCAGATCGAGCGGGCTCGATTCTCTCGGTGATACCGTTGGGTGTGAGGTCGTGGCTTGCTTGCCATACTGGTAATGCTTGCAAAATTGATGGTTAGAGCAGGAGAGTTTTGGGATATGTTGAGAGACAAGCTCAACATGGGCCAAATCGGTTGAAGAAGTCGACAGCCGAATCGGCTGAAGAAGTTGACAGCCGAATCGAATAGAGTTTGATTCGTGTGAGCCAAGTCAGGGGGATTCTGGTAGGCTATTAGGGGCCTATATTCCTATTATAGTAAATAGGAATATTGTGTTGGGAAACATGTCCCTTCGGATGGGAAGAGAAGGATCGTGTTGGTGAGTATCTAGGAACCAAAATCGTAATCGGAAACCAAAATCGTTTCAGAAGTCTATAGTTGTAAATAGTCTAAAGTGCCCTTTGTGGGTTATACTTGTAAATAGCCAGAAAGTTGTTTTTGTTTATAAGCAACTAGGGAAAACTTTAGTATATGCGTAGTTGATCATTATTGAAAAAGTTAGAATGAGGTAGTTGCCTCTGTAACCGTGAGTGAGAGTGTAACTTTGTAGTCGCGTGTTAGACGAAGGAGAACTCAAGGTCATTGCCTCCGAGTTTCGTATTTGTACTTCCTCTTTACTATAGTGATCTGTTTTCTTGGGGTTTGTGGACCCCCGTGGTTTTTCCCATTTTGGGGTTTCCACGAAAAATATTGGCGTCTTTGTGTCTGCACGTTTTTTTTCTATCTGTGTACTACTTCTTGTTCTTTGCACACGAATATGAACGTGAAACCGGTTGTGGCCGGTCAATTTTTAACATATTGTAGGCAGAATTAGTGTCAAGCTCATTTATGAGCATTCAAGTACTAACGGTACTTATGTCAGCCCATTTGTCAAGGCTTGTATAAAAAGTGTTCACTAAGCACGATGTATGTACAGAGTATTGATTATTGTGGAATACGAGTTTTGTTGTATGCTCTCTCAGCCTCAACCTCTGTCTCTCTCATATTCTCTATGTTTACCTACCTATCGAGTTTCTAAATAACCAACTGTGTACTCAGTGTCTTTCGCACACGCTTTTGCACACGAATCTTTTTACATGGTATCAGAGTGCAAGGGTTGAGAATCCTCTATAGCCGATAGAAAAGCAAGTGAACAAGACAGAGACAAGGTTTATTGTTTTTGGAAAAGGAAAGATAAGAACATGGACAGAGGAATGGGAAGCTCACTTCCGACAAAGAAGCTTGATAGGAGCAACTACACATCTTGGTCGTACAAGATGCACTAGTATCTGCTCGGGCACGGTTACTAGAGTTATGTCGAAGGAGTCAATGATGCAACACTAGAGTCAACATACAGAGATTTCTTGGCCTGGGAACAACCATCGAGCAGAGTTCTGTACTGCTTTGCATCCTGTGTGAGCAATCAGCTATTGAGCTACATCAGGGACACCAAAACATTGAAGGATGCTTGGGGAAATCAGAAGAAGATTTTCTACTAGTACAACAACCAGAAAGCTTCAACTAAGATAATGTCATAGACAAGATGCCACAAGGAATGGTGGGGGTTGAACCCATGACCTTCTGGTCTATTAAGAAATGGAGTCTGTGGTGATTGCAATGCAGCGGAAGATGAGAGACTATGTGTGTGTGTGTGTGTGTGTGTGTGTGTAGCAACAGAGAGAGAGAGAGTGCTCGAGATAGAGATATTTAAACTGTATATTACATAAGACTTCCAACAGTAACTAAGTTACAATGAGTTGGTTTATATACCAACTAAGCTAGGGCAAGTGCCCTTTCTGCTATTTACAAAACTAGCCTGGTATGTCCATGGGCTAGCGTGAACCTATTCCTATGGGAAGTTTAGTTCGATTCTCAACACACCCCTTCGAACACAACTTCCATCTGTTCGGTTTGAAGTTCGGCGTACATATCTGCATATCAATGCATACTCTGCGTACTCCCCCCTTAAGCTCGGCAATGTAGGCGGCATGAGACCAAGATCCAATACAAATTGCCCGAGCTTGTCTACTCCTAAGGCCTTCGTAAATATATCAACAACCTGGAGGTGCATGCTGATATGTTGGAGATCGATTTATCCGGCTTGTACGCGCTCGTGGATGAAGTGGTAGTGCACTTCGATGTGATTAGTCCGCGCGTGAAATACGGGGTTGCGCGCCAAGTAGATATTGCTCATGTTGTTGCAGTACAAGTGTATTGGATCTTTGATGGGAACGCCCAGATCCTTCAGTACGCGCTTAAGCCATACGGCTTCACATGCGGCGACTGCCGCACCCCTGTATTTGGTTTCTGTGCTCGACAGTGCGACTGTCGGTTGTTTCTTGCTGCTCCAGGAGATTGCTCCATTGTCGAGGGAGAAAACAAATCCGGACACGGATCGTCTATCTGATTTGTATCCTGCCCAGTTCGTGTTCGTGTACCCTTCGAGTTGAACAATCGTATTCGACTTATATAAGATGCCGTGATCCATTGTCGTACTGACATACCATAGTATCCTCTTAGCACAATCGAGATGAAGGTTACGCGGATTCTGCATGAATTGGCTAAGTAGGCCGACTGAATAACTTAGGTCGGGTCGCATAATGGTGAGATAGATCAAGCTACCGATCAGTTGGCAATACTGAGTCGGTTCAGTCTCGGCCATGCTAGAATTGGCATCAATCTTGATATTGCGATCTAGAGGGGTAGTCACAGGTTTGCACTTTGTCATTCCGAATTTGTACAGTACGTTGAGGACGTAGTGCCGTTGTGAGATCATTATCCCAACTGGTGTCCGAATTACTTCAATACCTAGGAAGTAATGAAGTTCGCGTAGGTCTTTCATTTTGAATTTGCTGGAAAGAAGTGATTTAACTTTGTTAATCTCGGCTAGATCCTTTCCTCCGATGACCAAATCATCCACATACAAGACAATGATTATCGGGCTATCCGACTCGTTTCGGATGTACAGGGAAGTGTCCGATTTTGACATCCGAAATCCGACTTGATGAAGATAGTACGTGATCTTCAAATGCCAAGCGCGTGGTGCTTGTTTGAGGCCATAAAGTGGCTTCTTGAGTCGGCATACGGCGTGCAGATGTTTACGTGATTCGAATCCAGGTGATTGTATCATGTACAACTCTTCTTCTAACTCTCCTTGGAGGAAAGCATTTTTCACGTACATCTGGTGGAGGTGCCATCCCGTCGCTACGGTGAGTGCAATTACGGTTCGTACTGTGGTCATCTTTGCCATCGGGGCACAGGTTTCTTCGTAGTCTACATCATGTGTTTGCGCGTATCCTTTTGCAACGAGCCGTGCTTTGAAGCGATTTACAGAGCCGTCAGCATTATGTTTCACTTTGTAAATCCACCTACAGCCAATCGGTTTCTTGTTCAGGGGATGAGGAATGAGATCCCATGTCTCGTTTTTACATAATGCTTCCATTTCCTCATTCATCGCATTAACCCATCGCGGATCCTTCACGGCTTCAGAAAGCGTTCTTGGCTCCCGTACTGACGCTACCTTCGTCATGAAGGCGTAATGATATGCCAAGTACTCGTCATAGCCGTAGCGGTTTACGGGGTTCTTCTCACACGTAGATCAACGTGGCTTGTCGTTTGCAGACTCTAGAGGTTTCTTCATGTCGTTCGTGTGAATGTCAGGGCCTTCGAACTCACTGTCAAGATCGAAATGATCTTTGTATTCTTGCATTTTCGCCTTGCCTTTGTCAAGCTTTGGACTTGGCCGAAATGTGCTTTTATCACTTGGGGGCTCTTGCGGTCCACTCAGCCATGTCGTAGTGGGTTGTCTTCAAACATCTACATGAGCCGATCCTCGGCTTCTATTCTTATTTCAGTGTCATCCGCGTCGAGTGGAGTCGAAGTATTCTCTGGTGCGTACCAGGATGCGGACTCGTCGAAGACTGCGTCTCGACTAATGCGAACTTTTCGAGTAGATGGGTTGTAGCATTTGTACCCCTTTTGTTCGAGCAAGTATCCCACGAGGATACATTTCTCCAACTTTGGATCAAGCTTTTGCCGCGTATCGTCGGGAATGTGTACATAGGTGATTGAGCCGAAAATGCAAACATGCGATAAGTTCGGCTTCTTCCCGAAAAACTTCTCATGCGGAGTTATGTCATGTACTCCTGAGGTTGTGCACTTGTTCATGAGGTATACGGCCATATTTGCCGCTTCTGCCCAGTATGATTTCGGCAAGTTCTTCTCATTCATCATAGCTCATGCGACTTCGACTATGTGCCTGTTTTTCCGCTCTGCTACGTCGTTTTGCTTAGGCGTATGTCGGCACGAGAACTCTCGTTGGATTCCTTCTTTTTGGAGATACTCCGTGAACTCATCCGAAAAGTATTCTTTTCCTCCGCCTGATCGAAGGCAACGTACGTGACAGCTCGTAGCTTTTTCTACTTCAGGTTTGAACTTCTGGAAGTGTCTGAACACTTCGCTCTTTTGTCTCATCGGGTAGATCTAGGTGTTCCTGGAGAAGTCGTCGATGAACGTGACATAATAACGGCATCCGCCAAAGGTAGCCATTTGGGATGGTCCCCACACATCTAAATGTATTACATCCAGGATCCCTTTGCTCACATTCCGCTCCTTAGAGAATGGGTGACGATGTTGCTTTCCGAATTGGCATGCTTCGCACACGCCCGTGATCTCCTTTGTCGTAAAGTTCGGAAGTCCGATTACGACTCCTTTTGTCTGCATGTTCTGAAGCTTTTGGAGATTAATGTGGCCAATCCTCTTGTGCCACAATTTCAAGTTAGTGTCGACTTTCTGGCCCTTTGCGTACATGGCCGACTTTACCTCGCTCGACTCGAGGATGAACATACGGCCTTCACGACGGCCGTAGGCTACGATTCGATCACCTTTTTCGATAAAACAACCATCATTGTTGAATCGTACTTGCATTCCCTGTTCAACAATCTGACCTACTGAGATCAGGTTCTTCGTGATTGTTGGGACATGCAAGACGTTCTTGAGGTAAGTTTGGTCCCCGTTATTTCCGAATGGGACATTCCCGATATGCTGTATTGAATGAGTCGTGTCATCGCCAGTCTCGACATATCCGGGCTGATCGGGTTTATGCAGTTCTCGGAACCAATCTTCATGAGACACGGTGATATGGTTGGACGCACCCGAGTCAACAAACCATACACTGTTTGAGGCGGAGGCGCTAGTTGAAGCCTGTGCGGACATTGAGTGTGCTTTATGCCTCATTACGAACATTCCACCACGATCACCATAGTCAGAATTTGTTGCGTAGTTCGTGAGTTGTCAGCCTGCCTCACGTTTCTTCTTCCAGCACTCTTCTTCGTAGTGGTCGGGTTTTCCGCAGTACTCACACTCGACTGGGTTTCGGCGATTTCACGGTCCGGCGTTATGACTCTCCCTTCCGCCAAGTTCTTTGGGCCCGATCCTGCCCGCTTGCCACTAGTGGGAGTTACGCCCTTGATTCCGCCGATCATTATGGCCTTGTCCGAAACGACCTCTGTTTCCACGGCCAAAATCTCTTTTATTATCCGATTGGGAGTAGAGCAAATGACTATATGATGCATTGCTCCTTTGTCGGGTGTGATTCTCTTCTACTAGAAATACGATTGAAGGTTGAAGGAGGGAGGGTTCTCCCTTGCAAGAATGGCTGATCTAATCACGCTGAAATGCAGTGCTAAGCTTCTGAGGCATATCTGCACCAGTTCGTCATCATCAATGACGACGTTGATCGATCCGAGAGTGTCACATAGCTCCTTGATCTTCAAGGTATAGCTTGAGATTGACATGTCCCTTTGTTGGATGCTATTTAGCTCCTGACAAAGCTGAAGCTTCCGTGCGGCCGTGTTGGCTGCGAAAATCTTTTTGAGATTTTCCCATGCCTGCTTTGGCATTTTTGCCTCTTGAATGTAGCAAAGCATATGATCATGAACGCATGATGCTAGACAATACAACATACGGCTCACGGCCTGCTGCCAAGCGGGATAGTCGACGTGTGTTGGGTTGGGTTGCATTTTGTGAGCTCCTTCAATGTAGCTCAAGTAACCTTGTCCGACAAGGTATTGATGCATCTTGTACTCCCAAGATGCAACGTTCGTTCTGTCGAGCTTCTCCGTAGGAAGAGCGCTTCCCATCTGAGAGTCCATGGTGATTTCTTCTTATGTTGATTAACCGGTTCTGTTGATCATCGGCGTGCAACACAACACAATCGAATAGGTGTGATTAGACAACCACACACTTTGATACCATGTTAAGAAATAGAGTCTGTGGTGATTGCAATGCAGCGGAAGATGAGAGACTATGTGTGTGTGTGTGTGTAGCAAGAGAGAGCGAGAGTGTGTGTGTGTGCTTGAGACAGAGATAATTAAACTGTATATTACATAAGACTTCCAACAGTAACTAAGTTACAATGAGTTGGTTTATATACCAACTAAGCTACGACAAGCGCCCTTTCTGCTATTTACAAAACTAGCTTGGTATGTCCACGGGCTAGTGTGAACCTATTCCTATGGGAAGTTGAGTTCGATTCTCAACATGGTCTTATTGGGAAACCTTACCAATTGAGCTACATCCATTTGTGCATTATTGTATTGTGTAAGACTCAACTTATTTCATTATAGATTGATCACTAGAACTTTCAAGAACCTTCTAGAGAATGCATCTTCATCACCCTCTAGAAGTCTTCTAGCTTTCATGCATACCTCCACATTCTTGTCTAAATACTAGGGTGCACCTTGATTTACAATCAAGGTGAACAACACCAATTACGAAAGCATATACAGTTCTTGTTTATTTGTCTATCCTCTCTCTTGCTTGTTCTCTTGTCTATGCTCTCTCTCCCGCTATCTCTTAATATTGAACCCCATCTACTTGTCCTTGACAATCTTGTGATCTTGCTTATGCTCTCTAGGCCTCAACATGTCGGATCTTACCTAGAGAATAAATCACCTCATGGAAGCCATGCATCAACTTCAACTTGAGAATGACAACCTTTGGGAATCGTTACAGAAGCTTCAAGTTGGAACACCAATGGAACTCGAAGAAATAAACAACTCTC
The DNA here is from genome assembly GCF_043228905.1 of Azolla caroliniana. Classification (NCBI taxonomy): domain Eukaryota; kingdom Viridiplantae; phylum Streptophyta; class Polypodiopsida; order Salviniales; family Salviniaceae; genus Azolla; species Azolla caroliniana. The sequence continues at coordinate 13,333,088 of NW_028230442.1, forward strand.
CTTCTACATCAACAAATGTTCTACCTATAGAGCCTGGTTCCTCGTCTAGGTTTTCTCCGACTCCTTCCCATCCCACTACAAGTATGGAGCCTAATATTAGTTTACCTGACAAGTTCAATGGCACAAGGAATCAGTTCCGAAGGTTCATAAATCAGATCAAGCTTATTATCCAACTACAGGCTCAACGGTATGTGGATGATTTTCGTCAAGTTGGTCTCATTGGAACCCTTCTGTCCAGAGTTGCACAAGCTTGGTTTGCACCGTTGGTCGAAACTTTATCACCACTTCTACAAAATTTTCCTACTTTCCTGGCAAAGTTTGAGGCAACATTTGGGGATATGGACCAACGCCGAACTGCCATCACCAAACTCTATTCATTACATCAAGGTATGTGTCTGATATCCGTTGATGCCTCTGAATTTAGACAATTAGCATGTGATGTTCAGTGGGATGGCCAACCTCTCTGTGGCCATTTTTGTTGGGGCCTTCGAAGCGAGATTAAAAATTTACTACTCAACTTTCCGGAGCCTACGTCATTGTCGCAAGCCATCACACAAGCAGTTAGTTGTGACAATCGGTTGTTTGAGCTTCATCAAGAGGAACGAACAACTTCAAGGTGGAAACCCTCTTTGAGATCTTCTCCATCGTCATCGTATGATGACCCCATGCCAATGGAAATTGATCGAGCTCGCACCCCGCCACTCATCGAGGGTGAACGGAGGTATCGCCGAACCAACAGACTATGTTTATATTGTGGTGCATCCACCCATCTCATTTGTTTTTGCCCAATCAAGAATAATCAACGACTAATATCTACAAACAATATGACAAGACGACCCCAACAACGGGAAAACGACGGTGTCCAACTATAGTAGGAGCCATGTGGTTGGACAATCCGCATTCGTGTCACTCCCATAGTTCGACTACATCGATAGAAGATTTCTCCTTTCTTGTAAGCATCCATTTCAAGTTGATTTCAATTAGATCCTTAGCACTTCTAGATTCCGGGGCAACAACGTGTTTTATGGACGAAAGGTTCGTTCGTAAACACAAATTCCCGGTTATCCGATTGTCCAAGCCAATCCCAGTGGAAGCTATCGATGGATGCATGCTTTCTTCACCTAAAGCCATTGTCCCACTTATCTTATAGCTCGGGGACCACCAGGAGGCCTTAACGTTTTATGTTATCACTTCACCGCAACATTCGGTCATCCTCGGTTTGTCTTGGTTGAAGGCATAGAATCCACTTGTTGATTAGTGCAATCACTCGATTACTTTCTCCCAAACCAGCTAGAAGGTGCAAGCAATATCTCATGTTGTTGCAGGCACTCACCCTCCCATTAATTTAAGAATCAGCTCCAAGGCGGATGCTCACATCCCAAACACAACAAGGAAAATAGTGCATAGTGTCTCGTCGAGCAATCCAATGAGGACAACTACTAACTCACTACCGTCCAAGTATGAAGACTTCAAGGACGTATTTGAGAAAAAGAATTGATCACTTGCCTGAGCATCGACGCTACGATTGTCCAATCGATCTGTAAGAAGGTGCCAGTCCTCCCTTTGGCCCAATTTATGGGTTGTTGGAATTGGAACTCGAGGCACTCCAAATGTATCTCGATGAGAACCTTGAAAAGTGTTTTATTCAACCCTCGAAATCACCAGCAGGAGCTCCTATTTTGTTTGTGAAAAAGAAAGATGGATCCTTACACCTCTGCGTCGACTATCGGGGTCTAAACAAGATTATTGTTCGCAACCGCTACCCACTGCCTCTCATCCCAGAGTTGTTGGATTGACTCTGGGCTGGGAAGATCTTCTCTAAGATTGACCTACGGGGGGGTGCATACAATTTGGTATGGATCAAACCTTTAGAACATGCTACGAACATTTCGAGTATAAGGTAATGCCTTTCTTCCTCACTAATGCTCCTGTAGTATTTCAACATATGATGAATGACATATTCCAAGAATATCTAGATCACTTTGTTGTGATCTATCTAGATGATATCTTGGTCTTCTCTTCAAACATCAAGGAGCATACTCGACATGTCAGGTTAGTCCTCGCCAAACTTCGCGAGCACGGACTCTATGCTAAAAGTGAAAAATGTGAATTTGATCGTACTTCTATAGAGTTTCTTGGGTATGTCATTTCGACACAGGGAATCACAATGGACACACGGAAAGTCAAGACTATCCAAGAGTGGGCTGTCCCAACTCAGGTACGAGATGTGCAATCATTCCTTGGTTTTGCCAATTTTTATCATCGCTTCATCAAAGGATTCTTAGTGATCGCACAACCTCTCATTGTTCTTACCCGCAAGGATGCTACTTTCGAATGGACAATAGCTGCCCAAAAGGCGTTCAACTTGCTGAAACAAGCCTTTACCATGGCACCAGTCCTTTTACATCCTGACCCAACTAAGCCTTTCCAAGTTGAAACAGATGCTTCCGATTTCGCCATTCCTCTCCCAACCAGATGAGGTCGGTGTGCTTCACCCGGTGGCTTACTACTCTCGTAAATTCACGGCCCTAGAAATCAACTACTACATAAGCATCACTAGCCGAATCGTTTGCGTCCAATTTCCTCCGAGCAACTTCTGTCAGGATTGAGCTTGTGGCTTCAGAGTACTTCACGGAGGTAGTCGGTGCATTGCACACAGTTGTGACGAAAGTTTCCCACGAATGGGGCAGACTTCTTGTTAAAAGCATAACTTTTAGCGAGCATCCTCTATCGTTGTCCCCTGGGCCGTAATCTGGGAGTTTAGACTTTCGTACTCGTTCATGTGTGCTTGGACCGAGTCGGATTCTTTCACTCAAAGATTGTAGTGGCGCCAAATCAAATATATCTTTGTGGCAACGACCTTCTTTTCGTAAGTGTCTGAAAGTGTCTTCCATAGTTGGAAGGCAGTTGAACACGATTGCACTATGAAGTACACTAACTCCGACAAGTGCGTCCGAATAGTGGCACAAACGATTTTGTCTAGCTTTGTCCACTCCTAAAAACTCCTAGAACCTTAAATAGATAATCTACTAAGTATACATAACATGACCATATATTTGGATGTATTGGTTAGAACATAACACTTGACAATAATACAAGAGGTCAAGAGTTGACATCTTGACATGTCAATGACACTAAAGATCTCCCACTTAAATACTAGGAACAAATCCTTTATAGTCAACATTCAAAATAGATTCTATGTATGTAACTACTAAGTTGGTTGACTAAACATCTAAACTTAATTGAGCTTGATATCTACACAATAATGATTTCCCTAGGTGTATTTATACTCATACACAGTATGGGCTATTTACAAATATAGCCTCTAACTGGGTATGGCCGAATTGGCTTTTGGCTCTCAATCGGCCTTCATCCAATTCGGCTTTTTGTCAAACTGCATCTGATTCGGCTTCTTCTTTGGATCCGGTTGGATGCCTTCTAGTTGATTTGTCTCTCTGGATCTAGTCTCTTCACATACCCCATCTAGAGGGACCTGATCTCCCAACACATTCCACCTTGATCTTCCTCCACATATGCATCTACACCTTGTATTTCATGTCTCTTGACTCCTAGGTAGAGGAACCAAATTTTCGAGTTGGGGATCGTGTATGGCTATTGTGACATAATGTGAAGACCACTGGGCATTGTGATAAGTTGGATTATCGATGGCTTGGTCCATTTATCATCTATGATCAATCAATGATGTTGCATTCTGCTTTGATCTTCCTCTGCATATGCATCTAGACCCAATATTTCATTTCTCACAGTTGGAACCTTATATTTGTAGTTCCATTCCAAATCGAGTTGTTCCGGCCCCCACCTCCTATGCAACTTGTTGATGGCCTAGAATTGAAGTCAAAGTTGGTAACTGAATTTCATCTCCAATATCCAAATAACCTGAGTCCCCATTCATGTATTACGACTCGTAGAACTCATCATCGAAGGAGGGGGATGACGTCATGAGTAAACAAAATCTCACGAGCTTTGGGGTGACCCAAACCCATAACCTCCTAAAAAAGAGTGCTTAACTTTAGCCATTAAGCTATTCATGTTACACAAAAAATTTATAATTTATTTTATTCTATTTTTGATATTGTGACCCTATAAATATCCAAAGGGTGTCATCCAAGGTGCACATCTACTAACGAGTATATAAACAAAACATATTGTATTGTTAGAATAATTTCGGTTCAATGTCAATCTTTGGTGAATCTTATTGTTCACACTCTAGTATATTTTTGGTCGAATACAGGTGTATAATGGGCGTATTCACATTAGCCTTTGGATAGACTAGGTTTAGGACATTTATGTAAATACTTCAAAGGGTACTTGCCCTAGCTCAGTTAGTATATTAGGTCTAGAACTAGAAGGTTCTAGAGGGTTCTAGAATATTCTCCAAAATATTCTAAGGCATGTACTTCGACTCACGGTATTAAATACTTGTAACCTCCTTGGTCCTTGTCAAGGGATTCAATGCCAATCATTGACACATCAATCTAGTATTCTCATTTCAGGTCATTTTGTCTCCTTCTTCATCTCTGTCTTCATGCTCTCATGTTCTTCATTTCATATCGTTCGTAGCCTCGTCATTCATAGTCTCATGATTCGTGTTTCTTCTTAGTCTATGGTTGGTGTGTCCATGACAATTTGAATCCCTTCCAATGGGAAGCATCACCCATCTTCATCATTGCCCTTGCTTGTAGAGTTGCCATCGTCATTGTCCTTGCTTCTAGAGCTACCATCATCAACATCCTTGGTTTTAGAGATGCCGTCGTCACGATAGTCACAATCATTCCTTGTAGAGAAGCTTTCCTCATCCACATTCTCTTCATTGCCTTATCCTTGACATCATCATTTTTCAACACCTCTTATTGTCTTCATCAACGCTACTTTGCCCAACCTTTCCTCTTCATCAACACTACTTTGCATGGTCTTTCATTATTATCATTGTTCCGCCCTTTTCATTGTCATTGTCATAATCTATCGTTATCATTTTGCAACATGATTTTGGCAAGGATTGATTTCGATCACTCACCTTCACAGATCTGGTGGGGGTTACAACCGCTCACTTTCTTGGTGGGGATCGAATCATTGCTCTCTTGTAGTCCATTTTCATTTCGGTTCAAGTTTCGCTCCACTCTCTTTTGATGAGGATCGATTTCGATCGCTCACCTTCTAGTTCCAGTGGGGGTCACAACTGCTCACTTTCCTGGTGAGGATTGCATCGGTTTCTCGCTACTGCTACTGTTGTGCCGTGTTTTGGGTCAACCTCGACTATTTACCCTCTCATGATAGAAGAAGTCGAATTGACTGCTTCACTTGCACTCCTCCGTTCATTGTTGGTACGTTCCTGGTGAGGACACTTCACCGCTCAAGACACGCTCACGCACGAAGTGGTAGTGCACTTCTATGTGCTTTGTACAAGCATTGAATACGGGGTTCTTGGCGAGCTGCATGCTGCTTATGTTGTCGCAGTGGATTAGGATTGGGGTCGGTACCTCAATTCGTAGGTCTTGCAGCAGCCGCCGAAGCCAAATGGCTTCACAAGTGGCGACGGTAGCGCCCCAGTATTCAACCTCAGTTCTCGAAAGGGCCACTGTTGGCTGCTTTTTGCTACTCCACGCAACAACCGCGCTGCCAAGGGAAAACATATAGCTGGAGGTGGATTAGCGATCAGATGTATCACCAGCCCAGTCGGCATCGGTGTAGCCGACTAGCTCTTCGGTTATACCATGCCGGTATAACAATCCCCGGTCCTTCATGCCGCTCACATATCACAAAATTCGATGCGCGCACAAAAGGTGCTCCACGGTCGACTTCTGCATATATTGGTTGATCACGCCGACCGGATAATTGATGTTGGGTCGGGTCATTGTCAAATATATAAGGCTTCCGACGATTTTTCGGAACTGCTTCTCATCGCAGGCTGGTCCGGAGTTGGGACGGAGATTCTGGTTTCGGTCCCGGGGTGTGGAGATCGGTTGGCATTCCGTCATGCCGAACTTGTACATCATATTCAACACATAGTGTCTTTGTGAGATCAATATGCCGTCAGGGGTTTGGATCACCTCGATCCCAACGAAATAGTTAAGGTCCCCCATGTCCTTCATCTCAAATGCGTCCGACAACTAGGACTTGACTCGGCTGATTTCATCGAGTCCGGGTCCGCTAATGACTAGATCATCAACATACAACAAGATGCAAACCGGACCATCTGGACCTTGCTAGATGAACAAGGAAGAGTCAGACTTGGAGGCCACAAACCCCATCTTATGCAATTGGTGCGTGATCTTCGCATTCCAAGCTCGGGGGGCTTGCTTCAGTCCATAAATTGACTTCTTCAGCCGGCATACCGCCGACTTGTTCATCTCTGACTGGAAACCGGGGGGTTGGGTCATAAAGACCTCTTCTTCAAGATCGCTTTGAAGAAATGCATTCTTCACGTCCATCTAGTGAAGATGCCACCCCCTTGCCGCAACAACAGCCAGCACCACACGAACCGTCGTCATCTTCGCTACTAGAGCGAAGGTCTCGTCGTAGTCGATTCCATGGGTCTTGAACCCTTCATCTTCTAACTGGACCGGTTTAGGCTCACTAGCCTCATCCTCCGGTATCGGGTCGGGGTTGGAAGTCGGAGCCGGTAAGGAGTACCATGATGCTGATTCATCGAACTCGACATCTCCGCTTACTCGGACCTACTTCATCTTGGGGTTATAACACTTATACCCCTTTTGCTCATGCGAGTAACTGACTAAGATGCATTTCTCCAACTTTGCATCCAACTTCCTCTGCTTTTCATCCGGCACATGCACATATGCAATGCTACCGATATATCCGAAGGTGTCTCAAATTCGTCTTGCGCTTGAAATACAACTCATGCGCAGACACCTTGTCACCGATCCGGTTTTGAATGTAGATGGCCATCCGGACTACCTCAGCCCAGTAGAAATGGGGCATGCCCTTTTCCTCCAGCATTGCCCTTGCCGCGTCGACAATCGACCGGTTCTTCGTTTCGGCCACACCGTTTTGCTCCGGTGTGTATCTGCTGAACTCTCTCCGAATTCCTTTTTGCTGCAGATAATTGTTGAATTGGCCGAAAAAATATTCTTTTCCACCATCCGACCGCAGGCACTTGATCTTCCTCTCTGTTTCCCGTTCAACCAGGCTTTGTAGGTTCCGGAAACACTCAAAGACCTCGCTCTTCCGCTCAATGAGGTAGATCCATGTGTGCCAACTGTAGTGGTCAATGAAGGAGACGAAGTATCGACTCCCGCCAAGACTAACGTTCTATGCCGGTCCCCATACATTCGAATGAATAAGGTCGAGCTTGTGACGGCTACAGTTTTGTTTGGTGGGGAATGGAAGCCGGTGTTGCTTCCTGAGTTAGTAGGCTTCACATATTTGGACCTTTCGGCAAGTGAACTTCGACAAACTGAAAACAACTTGTTTCGTTTGCAGGTCTTGAAGCCTACGGTAATTGACGTGGCCGATCCGCTTGTGCCAAAGATCAATATCCGATTCAATCTTCTGTCCTTTGGTGAACAAAGCCGTGCCAATGTCATTGGTGTTGAGGATGAACATCCTCGCATCTCTATGCCCTTGTGCAATAATCGGGCCCTCTTCCTCGATGAAGCACCCAAGGTGCGTAAACCGCACTTGCATCCCCTGGTCAACGATCTGACCGACTGACACCAGGTTCTTCGTGATCGTCGGAACGTGCAATACGTTCATCAGCTTCCCCCTCTGTCCGACGTGGGTCAAAGGGACTTCTTCAACATGCACGATTGGGTGAGGAGTGTCATCTCCAGTTTCAACGACTCCCGGTTGTTCCGGTTTCTCCAAGAAAGAGAACCACTCTTTGTGGCTCGTCATGTGATTCGATGCACCGGAATCAACATACCACACTTTCTCCGATTTGGAAGTGGTCTTCTTCATCGAGTTAGCCTCATGTTTCATCACCAAGACTGGCCCTTACTAGCTTTTCCGGTTTTGGATCCTCCCGATCCTTCTACGTAGTGCGAGTATTGCCGGTTCTATGTGAGGGCCTTGCCGGATCCAGATCTGTCTGAATCGGCGTGCTTCTTCCAACACTTGCTTTCTCTGTGGCCCTTTTTACCACATTACCAACATTCCGTGTCAGCCTTTGCTTGCCGGCCCCCAACGCTACCTTGACTCCCCCTGCTTGTGGAGGGTCCGGAACTACTGTCGGCACGTTCTCTGTGCCTTCGGTCCTGCTCTTGCCGGCCGCTACCATTGTGAACTGACCCACCTCGTCCACCATGCCCACGGGGCCGAACCGCCTCTGTGACATCATCTGGTTGTCGGTGGGTGCACTTGTTGACGCACCTATGTGGTTCTCCTCTACAAGGAGCATCGACTGTAAGTCAAAAAATGACGACGTATTCTCCCTTATGCGTATCGCTGTTTGGAACGCTCTGAACTTAGACGCTAGGCCCCCAAGATAGATCTGCACCATCTCATCTTCCTCTACAATGATGTTGATAAAGGCACGTGAATCACAAATCTCTTTGATTCGGGTCGTGTAATCGGCTACTGACATGTCCTTCTGTCAGTCATTGCTCAACTCCTATCAGAGTTGCAGCTTCCGGGCCATAGTGCTCGCTAGGAAAACCTTCTTCAGGTTTCCCTAAGCTTCTTTTGGCGTCTTGGCATCTTGGACATGGCTCAGCAGGTGGTTTCCGACACTAGACGCAAAGCAGTACATCACTCTGCTTGCCGCTTGTTCCCACACTGGGAAGTCCTTGTGTGTTGCATTAGGTGCTGTGTCGTTAGCTCCGTCGACATAGCTCTAGTAACCATGCCCAAGCAGGTACTGGTACATCTTGTATGACCAAGATGCATAGTTGGATCTGTTGAGGTTCTCCACTGGGAGCAAGCTAGCCATTCCTCTATCCATCACTTCTCTTTCTGTTCTTATTGGGTCTTAGGGTTTGTCTTCAGATGCCGATGTCGGCTGTAGAGGTTCTCAACCCTTGCGCTCTGATACCATGTAAAAACGAAGCTACGGAAGCGTTAGACAACCCGCTTAGACAGATAATGTGAAGAATAGTGTGCGGAAGCAATAGGAAATCGAACACAGAAAATACACAGGTTTAATGGAGAGCTTGTATATGCACAGTACGCGGAAGAGATAGAGAGAGAGAACACAAAAAGAAATTCGATTAAAAAATAATACTCAATCTGTACATAGGATGTGCTCAGTGAGCACTTTTATACAAGTCCATACGGACTGATAGAAGTACTGACACGTACTTCAATGCTCATAATTGAGCTCTACGCTAACTCCCAAAATATATTCCTACACGGAATATCTTTCCAACGGCTTCGTGGTTTACGCACTACTACGACTTCTTGTTACGCACCGGTTTGCGTACTGGTTTATGCACCAGTCTGGCCTAACAGATCGGCCCCAACCGATCCGGTTCTCGACTTGCATAACCGATCCGGCCAATGTTGAGCTTGTATCTCAACACTCCCCCTCAAGCTCAACTTGAGGTTCCATCTGCTCTCTGATTCCTTCTGGCTTCACACCTCACTCGCGCTCCTCGACCCTTTTGGTCGGCTTGTCTGCTAACACGACCCTTCTCAGGTTCCTTGTTGTTGCGGTGTTGGCGTCTCTTCTGCTGCCTTCTCTTCTACTTGGCCCTTGGTTGATTCAGCGTACCCAAATCAAACATCCGAACCGACTCGGCTTCCTCCGATCGGTTTTCACTCTCGTCCGAGTTGGCTGTCTCCAACTTGTCCTCGGTCTTCTCGCCCTTGGTTGGCTTCAGCTCTTTCTTTTGACTGCTCCCTTTATGTCTGCTTCCGAAATCTTCCACGGGTCCGCCATCGAATTCGTCATCCGACTCAGCGTCACGGTCTTTGTCTTCCGGAACTTCTTTCGCTCTTCCGTGGTCATTCGGGACGTCTCTCCCTCTCAAGTGCGATACATCGAGGTGACGCAACCCAAGCATACTCGAGAATTGCCGCAACTTGTCTAGACCAAGAGGCTTGGTGAAGATGTTGGCGTTCTACCGATCCGTCGGAACATACTGAAGTTCGACTTCACTGGAGAGGACACGCTCACGGACGAAGTGGTAGTGCACCTCAATGTGCTTAGTTCGCGCGTGGAAGACGGGGTTCTTAGCTAGCTGGATGCAGGTGAGGTTGTTGCAGTAGATTGTCGTGGGATCGGAGACCTCCACCTATAGATCCTTAAGTAGCTGCTTCAACCATATGGGTTCGCATGTCGCGACAGCTGGTCCTCTATACTCGATTTCGGTGATCGACAACGCAACTATTGGCTGCTTCTTGCTACTCCACACGATCGCGGCACTCTTGAGAGAGAACGTGAAATCGAACGTGGATCGGCGATCGCCGGTGTTTCCGGCCCAATCAGCATCGGTGTAACCGACCAACTGCGCGGCAGTATCGGCTCGATATAGTAGCCCTCGGTCCTTAGTGCCACTGACGTACCAGAGTACACGTTGTGCGCACTGAAGGTGCTCCTCGATCGGTCGCGCCATGAACTGACTAATCACCCCGACCAGGTAGCTGAGATTTGGTCAGGTGATGGTCAAGTATATAAGGCTTCCGACTATCTGTCGGAACCTCGTCGGGTCGCATACCTTTCCAAAATCGGGGTGAAGCTTGACGGTTCTATCTAGAGGAGTCGAGACGAACTTACAGTTGGCCATCCCGAATTTGAAGAGCATATTTAGCGCGTAATGACGTTGGTTGATCAATATGCCTTCGGGGGTACGGATCACTTCGATCCCGAGGAAGTAATGAAGGTCCCCCAGATCCTTCATGTCGAATGATGCCGCGAGCTGGAGCTTCACACGGTCTATCTCACCTAGGTCGGTGCCAATGATGACCAAGTCATCAACATAAAGTAAATTATTAACTGGTCTGAGTCGACCTTTACGGATGAACAGTGAGGAGTTCGATTTTGACGTCACAAAGCCCATCCGACGCAATCGTTGCGTGATCTTCGCATTCCAAGCACGCGGGGCTTGCTTTAGTCCGTAAAGGGACTTCTTCAATCGGCACACCGTCGAAGTGTTCGTTCCCGAGTGAAATCCGGGGGGCTGTACCATGTACACATGTTCCTCAAGCTCACCTTGCAGGAACACATTCCTTACATCCATCTGATGTAAATGCCACCCCTTTGCCGCAGCGACCTCGAGCAAAACACGGACGGTCGTCATCTTTGCGACCGGTGGAAACGTCTCATCGTAGTCGATGTCATGTTTCTGCGCGTAGCCTTTTGCTACTAATCGGGTCTTGTATCGGTTGACCGAGCCGTCAATGTTGTACTTGACCTTGTACACCCACCTACATCCGATCGGCTTTACACCTTTTGGTGCGTCAACTAGGTCCCATGTCTCGTTTTCCGCTAATGCGTACATCTCTTCCCCCATTGTAGCACGCTAGTTCGCGTCTTTCGTCGCTTTTGCATAGCTCTCCGGCTCACGCACTTCCGCTACACAGGTCATGTACGCATAGTGATGCGCCATGTACTCGTTGTAACCGAACTGCACAACAGGGTTCTTCTGGCGTGTTGATTGGCGTAATTGCTCATTAGCCGATGTTGAGGCTTTCATGGCCGACGCGGACTACGCTCTCAAAGACCCGTCATCACTCCCCTCGGAGTTGGACTCGCGTCGATCTGACTCATTCCTATCCATGCCGTAATCCGACACTTTCTTCCCTTTTTCTTTGCGCGTAAACCGTCTCCTTGGCTTCCTACACGGGGAATGCACGGCCGAGTCTCCACTACTCGCCGGCTATTCATCGGACTGGTCGAACTGACTCAGTCATACATCCGGTCTGGTTAATCGAAACGAAATCGAACTCTCTTCGCAGGTCCCGATTTTAGGCTCATCCAGAGGCACCTCGGCCTCGCTGACCTCATCATCAGAAATCAAATTGAAGGTGAGGTCCGGAGTCGGAGGCAAGTACCAGGACGCAGACTCATCAAACACAACGTCACGACTCACACGCACTTGTTTGGTGCGAGGGTTATAACACTTATAACCCTTATGCTCGTCCGAGTAGCCGACCAAGATACACTTCTTGGCTTTCGCGTCCAACTTCCTCCGTTTCTCCTTCGGTACATGCACATATGCAATGCTATTGAAAACTCTCAAGTGTCGTAGATTCGGCTTCCTTCCGAAGTATTGCTCATGTGCCGACACTTTGTCTCCGATCCGATTCTAGATGTATATTGTGGTTTGTACTGCCTCGGCCCAATAGAACTTGGGCAAGCTCTTCTCCTCTAGCATTGCCCATGCCGCTTCTACAATTGACCGGTTCTTCCTCTCGGCCACGCCGTTTTGCTCCGGCGGTATCTACAACTAAATTCGTGCCGAATTCCCATCTGTTGCAGATAGCCATTGAATTGACCGGAAAAGTATTCTTTTCCGCCATCCGACTGCAAGCACTTGATCTTCCGTCCTGTTTCCGTTTCCATGAACCCTTTGAGGTCCCGGAAACAGTCGAAGACTTCACTCTTCTTCTCGATGAGATAGATCCACGTGTGCCGCGTATAGTCGTCGATGAAGGAGACGAAATATCGACTCCCGCCAATACTAACGTTCTGTGCCGGCGCCCATACATCAGAATGTATCAAGTCGAGCTTGTTCCGGCTCCGGTTATGCTCGTTAGGGAAAGGAAGTCGGTGTTGCTTCCCGAGTTGGCAGGCTTCACAAATTTGTGCCTTCCGGCCACTAAATTTGGGCAATCCAAACACCACCTATTTCGATTGCAAGTCCTGAAGCCGTTGATAGTTGACGTGGCCTATCCGCTTGTGCCATAAGTCGATATCTGACTCGAATTTTTTTCCTTTCGCGAACATTGCGGTGCCACCATCACTAGAGTCGAGGATAAACATCCTCCTGTCTCTACGCCCTTGCGCAATAACTCGGCCTTCTTCCTTGAGGAAGCACCCAAGATGCGTGAACCAGACTTGCATCCCCTGGTCGACAATCTGCCCGACCGACACCAGATTCTTCGTGATTGTCGAGACGTGTAACACGTTCATAAGTTTCCCTTTCTGCCCGACATGGCTCAAGGGAACTTCACCGACATTCGCGATCGGATGCAGAGTGTCGTCTCCGGTTGCGACTACTCCCAGTTGCATCGGTTTTTCCAGGTACGAGAACCACTCCTTGTGGCATGTCATGTGGTTTGACGCGCTAGAGTCGACGTACCACACCTCATCCGACTTCAGGGTGATTTTCTTCATCGAGTTTGCTTCGTGTCTCATCCCGAAGGCAAACCCTTTTCCGGCTTTTCTGGACCTTGCGACATAGTGCGATCGCTGCCGATTTCCTTTGTCGGTTTGTCCGGAGCCTGATCCGGATCCGGTCCTCTCTAAATCGGCACGCTTCTTCCAGCACTTGCTATCCTTGTGGCCTTTCTTGCCATAATACCAACATTCCACAACGAATTTCCCTTACTGGTTCTCGTCGCCTCGACTCCCCCTGTTCCCAAAGGGTCTGGAATTGCTGTCGGCATCACTTCGGTGCCTTTGTCCTTGATCCCGTCGACTGCTTCCATTGCGCACCGACTCGCCTCATCCGCCACGACCATGGGGCCTTTTTCCCTCCGTGTACAACATCTTGTTGTAGGCATGCGTGCTCGTCGACGCACCCTCGTGGTTCTCCTCTATAAGGAGCATCGACTATAGGTCGAAAAACGACGGCGTATTCTCCCGTGTACACACAGCAGTTCGGAATGCTCTGAACTTCGATGCCAGTCCCCCGAGACAGATCTACACCATCTCTCCTTCCTCGACGTTCACATCGATGGAGGCTAAAGAGTCACATATATCTTTGATCTTTGAGGTGTAATTAGCCACCGACAAATCGCGTTGTCGTAGGTTGCTCAGCTCTTGTTGGAGTTGAAGCTTCCTGGTTGTAGTGCTTGTGGTGAAAATCTTCTTCAGATTTCCCCAAGCATCTTTCAGCGTTTTTACATCCCGAATGTAGCTTAGGAGTTGTTCACCCACACAAGACACGAAGCAGTACAGTACTCTGCTCGCCGACTGTTCCCACACCGGGAAATCTTTGTATGTCGATTTGGGTGTTGTGTCATTTGCTCCGTTGACATAGCTCCAGTAACCGTGCCTGAGCAGGTACTGGTGCATCTTGTAGGACCAAGATGCATAGTTGTTTCTGTCGAGCTTCTCTGTCGGAAGCGAGCTAGCCATGCCTCTATCCATCGGTTTTACTTGTTTTTCTTGGTTAGTTTCCCTTTCAAGCTATGTCGGCTGCAAAGGTTCTCAACCCTCGCGCTCTGGTACCATGTGAAGAATAGCGTGCGGAAGCAATAGGAAATCGAACGCAGAAAATACGCAGGTTTAATGGAGAGCTTGTATATGCACAGTACGCGGGAGAGATAGAGAGAGAGAACACAAAAAGAAACTCGATTAAAAAATAATACTCAATCTGTACATAGGATGTGCTCAGTGAGCACTTTTATACAAGTCCATACGGACTGACAGAAGTACTGACACGTACTTCAATGCTCATAACTGAGCTCTACGCTAACTCCTAAAATATATTCCTACGCGGAATATCTTTCCAACGGCCTCGCGGTTTACGCACCGCTATAGCTTCTCGTTACGCACTGGTTTGCGTACTGGTTTACGCACCGGTCTGGCCTAACCGATTGGCCCCAACCGATCCGGTTCTCGGCTTGCATAGCCAATCCGGCCAATGTTGAGCTTGTATCTCAACACTCCCCTCTGTACATACAACGTGCTCAACAACACTATTTATACAAGTCCTAAGAGGATTGACAGAAGTATAGTGTACTTCAATGCTTACACGAGTGTTTGACACTAACTACGAGACATTAACTACCTAGTAGTCTAGGCTGCTAGGCTGCTACTAGGTTTCCGGTTACTACTTGATCTAGCTAACCGGCTCCCCAGCTCACTTGCTCACCGACTCACTTGCTCATCGGCTCATCCTTCCGGATGCCGATCTGGCTTAGACTTGCACACACTCGATCGTGGAAACGGGAGATGACACCACACACACCATTCAGCATATTGACAATGTCCCTCTCGACAAGGGCAACGTCAAATACATTAAGAATGTCTTGCACGTTCCCATGATAACAAAGAATTTGGTATCAGTCGGCCAAATCGTAGAGCAAGGCATGCAAGTCCGCTTTGTGAAGTTCGCGTGTGGAAGTGTTAGACAAACCGGCTCAGCCGAATAGCAACAGAAAATGAGAAAAGGTTTAATGGAGAACTTAACACAGAGAATATGCGTAGGAGAGACAGAGAGAGAGAGGGCAGAACATAAACTTAATTCAAAATAATGACAATACTTTGTGTACATAGAATGTGCTCAGAGAGCACTTTTATACAAGTCCATAAAGGACTGACAGAAGTACTGATAGGTACTTCAATATTCCTTCGTGCGACCGACACTAACTACGAGACAATGATTACTTAGTAGTCTAGGCTACTACTAGGCTTCCAATTCGCACTCGAATCTGGCTCTTTGATCCGTCTCCCCGATACGGCCGGTTGTATCCGGATACCGATCCGGCTCTGGCTTATTCAGTTGATCCGGATCCAGTTGAGCTTGCTCGCTCAACACTCCCCCTCAAGCTCAACTTGAGGTTGGATCGTGGTGTCAGTGTCTACAGTAGGTGGTCCTTTCCTCTAGCTCCTTCTGACGCCCTCCTGCCTTGCTCACGCTCCTCGTCCGATCTGGTTCCGCTTCCCGCGACCCGTCCAGTACTACGCTGTCACGTTGTTATGCGCGTGCGTATAGAACGAGGCGGGACCATGGGGGTCTTGGACCGAGGAATAACCGATCAGGAGTAGGAGCAAGAAAGACAATGGTCGTGCTTCCACACACACACACACACAGATACACAGAAACCGCAATTGATTGAAACAAGACGAATGTGTGTATGTATATAAATATATATAAGATGAAAAGGGGTTACAACCGGCGGAGCCGGTGGGCAACAAGCTCTGACGCCCACTCGCACACAGAAGAGTGACATGGAAACTCTGCCGGAAACAATCGGGCAGAGTCAGGCTCCCGAAAACCTGCAAACAACAGATACAGAGAAAGACGGAGGAGAAGAGCTCGGTCCCAGTCCGACAACACTTCATCCTCGACAAAACGCAATCCCTTTTACGATTCCTTTCCCTCTCTTTTATAGCCCAAGGAGGGAGGCCATTACAACTTGTTACATCATCTTTATTCTCTGTCCTTTTGGACAGAGATATGCCTCGATTTCCTACCTATCAAATCTGTGCGACCTAGGATATTCACATCAGCTGACTTGTACCTAAATATGTACATTACAACAAAATTTGTGCCCACGTATAAGGGCCGGTTCGCGCACATCATTCTCTGATTCCGCCTAGGGACGGTTTTCTCCACGACATTTGCCCCCACCTAACCGCACATCCATCGGTATGCGCCAAAATAGACTCTTGCCGAAGAAGACTAGCCCGCGCCTACCCTTCGTCCTCCAGATCGCCATTCGCTCTGAACCGGTCGTCTTCGCTATCCAAGTCGTCCGGGTCTGGTTTGTCCTTGTGCCGCTTTTTGAATGCTTTGATCCTTTTCCCGGCCACCGGTACTGCCATCCTCGTCCTGTCAAACTCCACGAGATGGTAGGTTCCGTTGTCGTTGGCGCTTGTTACCACATAAGGCCCGAACCACCTCCTTGCGAACTTTCGCATCACCTTGTGTTGGTTGTCGAGGCTGATGTCATATACTAGAACCCAGTTGCCTTCCTCGATTTTCTTTGGCCTTAGTTGGTGAGTCCGGTTGAATTGTCCCTTGTTCTTTACCCTCGCGACCCGCAACTTTTCCGCATCTCGTTCCACATCCTCCGATCTTCGCTCGAGCTGTCAGATCCGCGCCGCTAACAGCTCCTCCCGGCTCATCTCGTCTCTCCAGTCCACCATGGCCCACGAGGAGATCGTTCGCTCCACTGGCATGACCGGCTTCTGCCCGTACATCAGCTCCGCTGGCATGAACCCGGTTACCGAACTGTGCGTAGTTTGGTCGGCCCACAACGCATAGGGTAAGAGCCGCGGCCAGTTTTCGACTTGGCCTCCACATGCTCACACTAACGCTTTGACGATCGGCCTGTGTCCGCGTTCCACCCTCCCGTTTGCCTCCGGATTGTACGCCGTGGTGAGTGAGAGTTTAACCCCTAGCCAGTCAAACAACTCAGCTCCTCAACCTGTTGTGCGTCCAATTCTCTACGTTTGGCTACGATCTTTCCTACGCACCCGTATCAACATACCACTTCTTCGATCAGAAATCGGCACACGGTTGCGGTCGTTTTATTCGGCAACGCTCGGCCTTCCACCTGGTTCGTCAGGTCCTCTCGAGCCAGCACCAGATATCGCATCTGCCCTACCCCCATCGGCATTGTCACCAGATCCACCATCCACTTGAAGTGGACGATCGGGTGGAGCTCGTCCCGATGTCAGACTATGGAGTGCATCTGACAGCTTTCGCAAGTCGTCATGAACCAATGCATGTCCCGGTATAGTCCCGACCAACAATACTTCCCCTTCAGCTTCTCGAATGTGGCCCACATCCCGCGGTGTCCAGCTCAGGGACTTTCGTGGTACACCGCCAGCAATTCCTCCTGTTCCTCTTTCGTCGCCACCATCCGGAGCGGAACACCGTTTCTCTTCTTCGGGTGTTTCCAGATGCACCCATCCCGTAGGAAGAATTGGTACGCTTTTTTCCAAATCCGGTTGGTCTCTTCCTTCGTCCACGCCACATCCGATGTCATTGTCTTTAGGAACCCGCCGATCTGGAGCCACTCCCCACCATACTTGCTCTTGTCGAACTGGTTAAGTGCCGAGGTGCTCCTCTTCCTTGTTCTTATGTAAGCCGACTCGAAGAAGTCCACGCCGACTTCTTCGTCCTCCGAAACCATGTCATCCTCATCATCCAATCTCGGCGTCGAAAGCATGTCGGCCACAACGTTGTCTTTTCCAGAAATGTGTCGTATTTCCGGATTCAATGACTTAATGTACGCTATCCACCTAAACATTGCCAGGTCCTGCGTCGCGCATCCGGAAATCATACTGAGAATCGGCAGGCAGTTCGTCTCAATTATTACCTCCGTCTCGATCAGGTAGTCTCTGTCGGCCTTGACCGCCGAAATGATACCCCAAAGTTCGCGTTTAACCTGGGAGTACCCTCGCTGTCGTTCACTGAGAACTTTCGCACCGAACCGAACGGGGAAGCTCTTGCCGTTCTCATCCTCCTGGTTGATCACCCATCCAATTCCGGTCGGACTCGTGTCTACGGTCACGTAAATCGGAATGCCTTTACTGTAGACCGGTTTCCGGAGTGCCGGCGCCGCAGTGAGTGCTTCTTTCATTTTCTGAACCGACTTCGTATGCTCCTCTCTCCACTCGAATTTATGCCCTTTCTTCAGCAATCCATAGAGCGGCTCCGTGACATGGGCGTAATGCGGGATCCAGATATGGTACAACGCGCATGCTCCCAAGAATCTCCGGACTTCCCTGACCGAATTGCAGTCGCGCTTCATTGCGTTGATGGCCTCTACCTTGGCCAGCGACGGTTTCTGACCGAATGACTGCATAGGTGTCCGACGACCATGATCTCCGATTGCTCGAAAGCTGATTTTTCCCCAGAGAAGGTGAGCCTTGCGCCCTCTAGTCTTTGTAGCACCTTCTCGCAGTTGTTGACGTGGTCCGCCACAAATTTCCGGCGTCCATCCGGTCCGATTGTCTCGTCCTTATCCTCCATCGGGCATCCTTTGATCGGGATGTCGTCTAAGAATGGCATGGTGATGTCCGGGATACAATCCCTTAGCACTTTGTTCATTGTGTTCACCATGTGGGCTACCGAGTTCGTCCCTCCTTGCGGAAGGGTACACATCCGTACTAGGCCGAGAGGAGTCCGCATCGTCGTAATGTCCCTGCTCTCCACGGCTAGCTAGAACTGATCGTATCCCGAGTACAGATCACCGACCGAGTCAATTAACCTTTCGGCAAAGGCCTCCGTGAACTCGTCTATGGTTAGTCTGATTCCTACATTCCGAATGGTCACCTTGTTGACCGGTTGCAGGTCTTGAATGAAGCGCAACATGCCGTTCTTCTTGGGCACAGTAAACCACCGATTAGAATACGGGGCACTCGACGGTTCGAGGATGCCCATATCCACCTTCTGTTTCAGCAGCTCCATCAGCTTCGGGATGTGAGCTTTGGGTACTAGAATCGGTTTGAGCTTCCACGGTGTCGCGAAAATATGATGAGGATACGTGAACTTTGAGGCAAGACCTCGGGGCCTCCAACTGGAAGATATCAAATTCGTATGTTTATATTAAACAATTAATGGAAAATGAGAAAGATTGACAAATTTCATTAACAAATAGAAAGAAAAATTACAACGGTAGATGCAGTACCGTGAAGATCACCATTGGTTCTACCATCGTCGGCTCTACTCTTGCCACAAACCCTTGTTGTATTTGTGAAGTGACAAGCTCAACATTGGGTGCGTAATACGGTGCGTAACCTAGTGTGTAGACTGGGTGCGTGAAACAATACGCATAACATAGCCGTAGCGGTGTGTAAACCGCGAGGCCATTAGTATGGTATTCCTCATAAGGAATAATTTTGGGAGTTAGTGTAGTTGGCTCATTTATGAGTAGTCAAGTACTGTCAGTACTTGTGTTAGCCCAATTGTCAGGGCGTGTATAGAAGGTGCTCATTGAGCACGATGTATGTACAGAGCATCATTATTTTGAAATAGAACTGAGTTGTCTGCTCTCTCTGTATCTCCATCTTTGTGTTTTCTGTTTTATTTCCGAACTGTGCACTCTGCGTTTATCCATATGCTTCCGCACACGTATTCCTTTACATGGTATCAGAGCGCGAGGGTTGAAGTCCTCTGCAGCCGACAAGAAAAGCTTGTGACAAAACAAAGTTGAAGTTCTTCGTTTTTTTTCAGAAAGAAAAAGACAGCAATATGGACAGAGGTATGGGAAGCTCGCTACCGACTGAAAAGCTCGACAGGAGCAACTACGCATCTTGGTTGTACAAGATGCACCAGTACCTGCTTGGTCACGACTATTGCAGTTATGTTGAATGAGCTAATGATGTACACCCGATTTGACTTGGGAACAAGCAGCAAGCAGAGTTCTCTACTACCTTGCATCTTGTGTGAGTGACCAACTATTGAGCTATATTTGGGATGCCAAGACACCAAAGGACACGTGGGAGAATCTCAAAAAGATTTTCGCCGCAAGCACAACGGCCAGGAAGCTGCAACTCAGGGAGGAGCTCAGCAATGTCCGACAGAAAGATCTGTCTGTGCCTGATTACACGGCCCGAATCAAGGAAATCTGTGATTCTCTCGCCTCCGTCAGCATGAACATTGAGGAAGATGAAATGGTGTAAGTTTTCCTTGGCGGGCTAGCGTCTAGGTTCGGAGCCTTCCGAACGGCGGTCTGTACGAGGGAGAATACGCCTTCGTTCTTCGAGCTTCAGTCAATGTTGCTCATGGAAGAAAATCACGCGGGTGCATTGACGAGTACGCACACCGACGACAAGATGTTGTACACGGAGGAAGACATGCCCCATGGTTGTTGTGGATGAGGCAGATCGGTGTGCAATGGAGGCGACCGACAAGAGCAGAACATGCGGCATAATCGAAATGCCGATAGCAGTTCCAGACCCTCTACAAGCAGGGGGAGTCATGGCGGCGCCGGAAGCCGGCAAGAGAAGGCCGCATCAGAATGCTGGTATTGTGGCAAGGAAGGCCACAAGGAGAGTGAGTGTTGGAAAAAGAGAGCCGATTCAGACAAAGCCGGATTGAGTGGAAGAGACACAGGAAGGCATCAAAAGTCGCACTACGTTCAGGGCCCCGAACGAGCCGGAAGTGGATCGGGCCCTGCATTTGTAATGAAGCATAAGGCCAATTCAATGGCCATGAACACCTAGAAATTGAGCGAGGTGTGGTATGTTGAATCCGGAGTGTCAAATTATATGACGAGTCACAAGGAATGGTTCTCGTACTTGGAGAAACCGGAATTGCAAGGAGTGGTTGAAACCGGAGACGACACTCCGCATACCATCGAACATGTCAGTGAAGTTCCCCTCAACCACGTCGGGTAGAAAGGGAAGCTCATGAACGTGTTGCACGTCCCGAAAATAACCAAGAACCTTGTGTTGGTCGGATAGATCGTCGACCAAGGTATGCAAGTTCGATTCACGCATCTCGACTGCTTCATAGAAGAGGAAGGCAAAGTAATCGCGCAAGGGTGCCGTGAAGGGAGGATGTTCATCCTCGACACTAATCAAGCCGGAACCGCATTGTACGTGAAAGGACAAAAGGTCGAATCGGATATCGACCTGTGGCACAAGCGATTTGGCCACGTAAATTTCCCACGGCTTCGTGAGTTGCAGACGAAGAACATTGTTTTCGGCTTGCTAAAATTTTGGGGCCATAATGGCCAAGTCTACGAAGCCTGTCAAATGGGAAAACAACACCGACTTCCATTCCCCAATGAGTGTAATCGTAGTCGAAGTCTGCTGGATTTGATCCATTCGGATGTGTGGGGACCGGTACAGAACGTGAGTCTCGGTGGAAGCCGTTACTTTGTAACCTTCATCGACGACTTCACTCGGCACACGTGGGTATGCACAATCGCGAAGAAGAGCGATGTCTTCACATGCGAGATGTCTTCACATGTTTCCTGAAGGTCAAGAGCCTTGCGGAAAGGGAAACAGGGCGTAAGATCAAATGCCTACGGTTCGATGGCGGGAAGGAGTACTTCTCTGACTAGTTCACAAGTTATCTACGGAAGGAGGGAATTCGACGCGAATTCTCGTGTAGATACACGCCGCAACAGAATGACGTGGCCGAGCGGAAGAATCAGACAATCGAGGAAGCGGCCAAGGCAATGCTTGAAGAGAAGCATATGCCGAAATTCTATTGGGTTGAAGCCATGAGGATGGCTGTCTACCTACAGGATCAGACTTCTGCTAATGGAGGAGTGTCGCCACATGAATTGTATTTCAGGAAGAAGCCGAACTTGGCACACTTGAGGATTTTCGGTGGCATTGCATATGTGCATGTGCCGAAGGAAAAGACGAGGAAGTTGGATGCCAAAGTCCAAAAGTGCATCTTAGTCGGCTATCCATACGACCAGAAGGGGTATAAATGTTATAACCCCTGAATAAAGGAGGTAAGCGCAAGTCGAGATGTCGTGTTCGACGAATCCGCTTTGTGGTACCTGCCTTCACCTCCAATACCTCACGACTCCATTCCGAATTCTAAGGAAGAGGTCAGCGAGGCCGAAATGCCTCCGCACGATGAAGAAATCGGAGCTCTGAGAGAGAGTCCGATCTCATTTCGGCTAAGTGGGCTAAATGAGGGGTTGGGCTGAAATGGCCAACCTATTGAAGAGACGGTGAGTAGTGGAGACTCGGCCATGATGTCCCTGCATAAAGAACCAAGGAGACGGTTTACGCGCAAGGAGAAGGGTAAGAAGAAAATGCCGGAATACGACTTCGGTAGTGCCAAGTCAGATCGGAGCGAGTCTGACTATGGGCAAACTGAAAAGAAACCTCCATGGATTGAAGAGGTCAACAGTAGCCGAAAAGGTCGTAAAATCGAGTAATCACGAATTACGCCGATCTACCCGCCTCAAGAACCTCGTAAAGAGATACAGTTATAATGAGTACATGGCGCACCATAATGCGTACATGACGCGAGTGGCGGAAGTGCGTGAGCCGGAGAGCTACGCAAAAGCGGCGAAGGACGCAAATTGGCGTGCCGCAATGGAGGAAGAGATGCGCGCATTGCCGGAGAATGAAACTTGGGACCTGGTTGACGCACCGAAGGGTGTGAAGCCGATCGGATGTAAGTGGGTGTACAAGGTCAAATACAACACCGACGACTCGGTCAACCGATACAAGGCCCGGTTAGTAGCAAAAGGCTACGCACAGAAGCACGACGTGGACTATGACGAGACCTTCGCGCCTGTCGCGAAGATGACTACCGTGCATGTTCTGCTAGCTGTAGTAGTGGTGAAGGGGTGGCATTTACATCAGATGGATGTCAAGAATGCGTTCCTGCAAGGTGAGCTTGAGGAACAGGTGTACATGGTACAACCCGCCGGATTTCACTCCAGAATGAACACTTCGGCGGTCTACCAGTTAAAGAAGTCCCTTTACGGACTAAAGCAAACCCCGTGTGCTTGGAACGCAAAAATCATGCAGCAATTGCGTCGGATGGGATTTGCGACGTCTAAATCGGACTGTTCACTATTCATTCGGCAAGGTCAACTTAGGCCGGTTAGTATTTTACTTTATGTTGATGACTTGGTCATCACCGGCGCCAACCTAGGTGAGATTGACCGCGTAAAGCTCCAGCTCGAGGCATCATTTGACATGAAGGACCTAGGGGACCTTCATTACTTCCTCGAGATCGAAGTGATCTATACCCCCGAAGGCATATTGATCAGCCAACGTCATTATGCGCTAAATATGCTCTTCAAGTTCGGGATGGCAAATTGTAAGCCCATCTCGACCCCTCTGGATAGAAATGTAAAGCTTCGCCGAGATTCGGGAAAAGCGTGCAACCCAACACGGTTTTGACATATTGTCGAAAGCCTCATCTATTTCACTATTACTCAGTCGAACCTCAGTTACCCAGTCAGACTGATTAGTTAATTCATGTCGTAGTCTATGGCCGAACACTTTCAGTGTGCGCAAAGGATATTGCGATATGTCAGCGGCACAAAAGACATGGCGTTGTTGTATCGGGCAGGCATAGCCAAACAATTAGTTGGCTACACGGATGCCGATTGGGCTGGAAACTCCAGTGATCATAGATCCACATTTGGATACGCCTTCTCATTAGGAAGTGCAACGATCGCATGGAGTAGCAAAAAGTAGCTGACAGTGGCATTGTCGAGCACGGAGGCCAAAAACTTTCAGTGCGCGCAAAGGATATTGCAATATGTCAGCGGCACGAAAGACATGGCGTTGTTGTATCGAGCAGGCGTAGCCGAACAATTAGTTGGCTACACGGATGCCGATTGGGCTGGAAACTCCAGTGATCGTAGATCCACATTTGGATACGCCTTCTCATTAGGAAGTGCAACGATCGCATGGAGTAGCAAAAAGCAGCTGACAGTGGCATTGTCAAGCACGAAGGCCGAATGTCGAGGGGTGACTGTCGCTACGTGCGAAGTCATTTGGCTAAAACAGCTATTATGGGATCTACATGTAGAGGTGTCTAATCCGACGATGATCTATTGAGACAACCTCAGCAATATCCACCTTGCGAAAAACCCCATGTTCCACACCCGGACCAAGCACATTGAGGTGCATTACCATTTTGTCCGTGAGCGGGTCCTTTTAGGTGAAGTCGAACTAGCGTATGTTCCGACGATCGGCAGGTTGCTGAAATCTTCACCAAGCCTCTTAGTCTCGACAAGTTACGACATTTCTCAGGTGAGCTAGGGTTGCATCACCTCGACACGCCGAACTTGAGGGGGAGAAAGGAAGGACAGGAACAAGAGCATGAAAGGAGCGGAGCTGTTCATCGCGGCGGAAGTGACCGTGATGCGGAATCGGATGAAGAATTCGATTTCGGGCCGGTTGAAGAAGTCAAAGAAAAGAGCAAGGGCCATAATCGAAAGGAAGAGCTGAGGATAGCCAAATCAGGGGGAGAGACAACCAAGAAGGGTGTAAAGGCCAAGACCAAGATGTGGTCTGATGTAGTCAAAGGCATAATAAAGACAAGAGACGAGTTGGAGACAGCCAATTCAGATGAGAGCGGAATTGAATAAGAAGTGTTCGATTATGAGAAAACGAAGGTGCGGAAGCGTTAGACAACCGGCTTAGCTGGATAGCAATAGAGAGAGAGAGAGAGATTAACACATAGAAGATACGCAGGAGAGACAGAGAAAGAGCAGAACAACTTAAATCTATTATCAACAACCCTGTAAAATTCTCTGTACATACAACGTGCTCAACAACACTATTTATACAAGTCCTGAGAGGACTAACAGAAGTACAATGTACTTCAATGCTCACACGAGCGTCTAACACTAACTACGTGACATTAACTACCTAGTAGTCTAGGCTGCTACTAGGCTTCCGGTTACTACTTGATCCAACTAACCGGCTCACCAATCCGGCTTAGGCTTATTCAGCCGATCTGGATCCAGTTGAGCTTGCCGCTCATCACTCCCCTTCAAGCTCAACTTGAGGTTGGATCATAGTGTCAGCCTCCATGGCAGCTGGTCCTTCCACCTGGCTCCTTCTGCCGTCACTCTGCCTCGCTCGCGCTCCTCATCCGGTTCGGTCTCCTTTGCCGCAACCCTTCTGATTTTGCGCACCTCGACCTCCTCGATCAGATTGTCAGCTCAATAGGCCCAGTTCAGCTCCCTCGTTGTTATGACTTCGGCGCTTGCCGATTCGCCGATTCCTTTGTGTTGGTGTCGACTTTCGCTGCCTTGTCGTCCTCTTGGCCTTCAATTGATCCGATTCTTCCGAATCCATCTATTGAACCGAATCGGTTGTCTCCGATTCGTTCTAGCTCTTGTCCGAATCGGTTGCTCCCGATTCGTCTTCCGGTTCCAAGCCCTTCACCACATCGGACCATGTCCGGGTCTTGGCCTTCTTCTTCCGATCCGCTCTGTCCTTCTTGACTTTGCCGCCGCCGCTGCTTGTTCTGACTTGTTCGGATGTGTCAACTTCCTTTGTCGACTCGGCTCCTTTCTTCTTCTTGTCTCTCCCGTTGTCAGTTCTTCCCTCACCGGCGCAATTGGCAGTTTCTTTGCCTTTGCCTGTTCTGGTGTCTTTTCCCGTTCTTCCCCTCAAGTGTGGCACGTTGAGATGCTGAACACCAAGCAATTCAGTGAAGTGTTGCAACTTGTCTAATCCGAGTGGTTTGGTAAAGATGTCCGCAACTTGCCGATCCGTATGAACATACCGAAGTTCGACTTCACCACTCCAGACATGCTCACGCACAAAGTGGTAGTGCACTTCTATGTGCTTTGTGCGAGCATGGAATACGGGGTTCTTGGCGAGCTGCATGCTACTTATGTTGTCGCAGTAGATCAGGATCAGGGTTGGCACCTCGATCAGTAGGTCTTGCAGCAGTCGCCGAAGCCAAATGGCTTCACAAGTGGCAACGGTAGCACCCCGGTATTCAGCCTCAGTGCTCGAAAGGGCCACTATTGGCTGCTTTTTGCTGCTCCACGCAACAACCTCGCTACCAAGGGAAAACATATAGCCGGAGGTGGATTGGCAATCCGATGCATCGTCGGCCCAGTCGGCATCGGTGTAACCGACTAGCTCTTCGGTTATACATCATATTCAACACATAGTGTCTTTGTGAGAGCAATATGCCGTCGGGGGTTCGGATCACCTCGATCCCAAGGAAATAGTTAAGGCACCCCAGGTCCTTCATCTCAAATGCGTCTGACGGTTGGGACTTGACCCAACTGATTTCATCAAGTCCGGGTCCGGTGATAACTAGATCATCAATATACAGCAAGATGCAAACCGGACCGTCTAGACCTTGCCGGATGAACAACGAAGAGTCAGACTTGGAGGTTAGAAACCCCATCTTACGCAACTGGTGCATGATCTTTGCATTCCAAGCTTGGGGGGCTTGCTTCAGGCCATAAAGTGACTTCTTCAGCCGGCATACGACTGACTTGTTCATCTCCGACTGGAAACCGGGGGGTTGGGTCATAAAGACCTCTTCTTCAAGATCACCTTGACGAAATGCATTCTTCACGTCCATCTGGTGAAGATGCCACCCCCTTGTTGCAGCAACCGCCAACACCACACGAACCGTCGTCATTTTCGCTACTGGAGCGAAGGTCTCATCATAGTCGATTTTGTGGGTCTACGCGTATCCCTTCGCCATTAACCGGGCCTTGTACCAGTTAACCGAACTGTCAGCATTGTACTTTACCTTGTACACCCACTTACATCCGATCGGGTTACAGTGTCGAGGAGGGTCAACTAGGTCCCATGTGTCGTTGGCATTAACTACCCGCATTTTTTCTTCCATAGCGGCAAGCCAATTTGCGTCCTTTGCCACTTCTGCGTAGCTCTCCGGCTCACGCACTTTCACCACCTTAGTCATGTACACATAGTGATGCCCCATGTACACATTGTACCCGTACTGCTTCACGAGGTTCTTCTGGTGGGAACACCGACGTAGCTTATCATTACCCGGTTTGAGGCCCTTCTTGGCTGGTTCGGTCTTTGTTGGCGAAGATCTACCTTCTTCTTTTTCAGAGTGGTATCCGCTCCAATCCGACTCACCATTGCCGGTCTCGTGCTCCTGCATCTTCCTCTTCCCCTTTTCCTCGCGCATGAACCGTCTCCTCGGTTCCTTTCGCGGGGGGAACATGGTAGAGTCGCCACTACTCACTGGTTCATCTTCCGACTAGTCCGTCTGACCCAGTCGCTCGTTCAGCCCACTCAACCGAAACGATTCTAGACTCACATCTAGAGTCTCGAACCCTTCGTCTTCTAACTGGACCAGTTTAGGATCACTAGCCTCATCCTCTGGTATTAGGTCGGGGTTGGAAGTCGGAGCCCGTAAGGCATAACATGATGCCGTCTCATCAAACTCAACATCCCGGCAAACTCAGACCTACTTCATCTGGGGGTTATAACACTTATACCCCTTTTGCTCATGCGAGTAACTGAGAAGGATGCATTTCTCCAACTTTGCATCCAACTTCCTCCGCTTCTCATCTGGCACATGCACATATGTAATGCTACCGAATATCCGAAGTTGTCTCAAATTCAGCTTGCGCTCGAAATACAGCTCATGCGCGGACACATTGTCACCGATCCAGTTTTGGATATAGATAGCCGTCCGGACCACCTCAGCCCAGTAGAATTTGGGCATACTCTTCTCCTCCAACATTGCCCTTGCCGTGTCGATTATTGATCGATTCTTCCTCTCGGCCACACCGTTTTGCTCTGATGTGTATCTGCAACTGAACTCTCTCTGAATTCCTTTTTGCTGCAGATTACTGTTGAATTGGCCGGAAAAATATTCTTTTCCGCCATCCAACCACATGCACTTGATCTTCCTCTCCGTTTCTCGTTCAACGAGGCTTTGCAGGTTCCGGAAACACTCGAAGACTTCGCTCTTCTGCTCAATGAGGTAGATCCATGTGTGCCGACTGTAGTCGTCAATGAAGGAGACGAAGTATCGACTCCCGCCAAGATTGACGTTCTGTGCCGGTCCCCATACATCCGAATAAATAAGGTTGAGCTTGTTATGGCTACGGTTTCGTTCGGTGAGGAATGGAAGCCGGTGTTTAGGGACCAGAGTTGGCAGGCTTCACATATTTGGACCTTCCGGCCATTGAACTTCAGCAAACCAAAAACACCTTGTTTCGTTTGCAGGTCTTGAAGCCTCCAGTAATTGACGTGGCCGATCCGCTTGTGCCAGAGATCAATATCTGATTCAATCTTCTGTCCTTTGGCGAACAAAGCGGTGCCGACATCATTGGTGTTTGCGCCCTTGCACAATAATCTAGCCCTCTTCCTCTATGAAGCACCCAAGGTGCATAAACCGCACCTGCATCCCCTTGTCAATGATGTGACTGACTGACACCAGGTTCTTCATGATAGTCGGAACGTGTAATACGGTTATCAGCTTCCCTCTTTGTCCGACGTGGCTCAAAGGGACTTCTCTGACATGCAGGATTGGGTGAGGAGTGGTGTCTCCGATTTCGATGACTCTTGGTTGTTCCGGTTTCTCCAAGAAAGAGAACCACTCTTTGTGGCTCATCATGTGATTCGACACACCGGAATCAACGTACCACACTTCCTCCGATTTGGAAGTGGTCTTCTTCATCAAGTTAGCCTCGTGTTTCATCACCAAGGCTAGCCCTTTACCAGCTTTTTCGGTTTTGGATCCTCCCGATCCTTCTGCGTAGTGCGAGTATTACTAACTCTCTCTACCGGCCTCGCCGGATCCAGATTTGTCCAAAACGGCATGCTTCTTCCAACAGTCGCTATCTCTGTGGCCCTTTTTATCCCAGTACCAGCGTTCCGTGTTGGCCTTTGCTTGCTGGCCTCCGCCACTGCCTTGACTCCCCTTGATTGTGGAGTGTCCAGAACTGATGTTGGCACGTTCTCTCTACCTTCGGTCTTGCTTTTGTGGACCGCTACCATTGCGAGCTGACCCGCCTCGTCCACCACGCCCAGGGGGTCGATCCTCCTCCGTGTACAACATCAGGTTGTTGGTGGGTGCACTTGTTGACGCACCGGCGTGGTTCTCCTCTACAAGGAGCATCGACTGTAAGTCGAAAAATGACAGCGTATTCTCCCTTGTACATACCGCCGTTTGGAACACTCTGAACTTAGACGCTTGGCCCCCAAGACAGATCTGCACCATCTCATCTTCCTCTATAGTGACGTTGATAGAGGCAAGTGAGTCCAGTGTTATAAGAGCTATGACATGTTATTGATTTGTTCAGTCACTAGTGCCACTGATTCTGATCCTGT
This sequence comes from Azolla caroliniana, assembly GCF_043228905.1. Classification (NCBI taxonomy): domain Eukaryota; kingdom Viridiplantae; phylum Streptophyta; class Polypodiopsida; order Salviniales; family Salviniaceae; genus Azolla; species Azolla caroliniana. The sequence continues at coordinate 13,362,639 of NW_028230442.1, forward strand.
CAATGCGTCTGCTTTGGCCTTCTCTACTTCTTCCTCCATGCTCTGTATCCTTGACCGGTCCTTCTTGAGTTCTTCGGTTGTGGCGAACAACCGATCTCGTTGTGCTCTATCTTCCGTTTCAATTTGGCTTACAACCCCGGCCACCTACTCTCCAATTCATCACAGCCATTAACTGCCGATGCCTTGTTGCGTTGCCGGTTCCGGTTGAGGTGTTGGCTCTGCTCTCGCCACAAACCCTTATTGTATTTGTTGAGTGACAAGCGCAACATTGGGTGCGTAATACAGTGCGTAATCGAGTGCATAGACTAGGTGCGTGAAACAATGCGCATAACATAGCCGTAGCAGTGCGTAAACCGCGAGGCCGTTAGTATGGTATTCCTCGTAAGGAATAATTTTGGGAGTTAGTGTAGTTGGCTCATTTATGAGCAATCAAGTACTGTGAATACTTGTGTCAGCCCAATTGTCAGGCCTTGTATAAAAGGTGCTCACTGAGCACGATGTATGTACAGAGAGTCATTATTTTGAAATAGAACTGAGTTGTCTACTCTCTCTGTATCTCCATCTTTGTGTTTTTTGTTTTATTTCCGAACTATGCACTCTGCGTTTACGCACATGCTTCCGCACACGTATTCCTTTATAGTATTGTTGTCTCTAGTGGAAACTCCTTCTCTTGTTGTGCCAGTCGACCCGGTAGGATTGGTAATTCTTCTACTGTTACTAGCCGAACATGCTCCGTTTCCTTCCTTAGCTCTGGTTCCTCGGAGTGGGGTGTCGGTGTGCTGTTCTGTACTGGACCCGCTTCGTCCCCCTTCTGCTCCACGTCACTTCTCTTCCGGCGATGTGGGAGAGTGTTGGCGGTGTCTTCCTTTGCCTCTCTCTTCCTCTTGTGATCCCATGTTTATCCCTTGAGCCAAGTTAAGGGACTCTTGCTCTTGCTAGCGCAATTTGATTTTAAGAGGCCTAACCAATTGTTCTACCGATGCCTCTATCTCCGCCTACCATTTCCGACTGGGCTGCTCCTTTTCTTTTTGTGATGAACCTCCCTCTATCCAACTGGGAGTGTGCTTGGCAAGGAGTTGCTGCCGCTTCGAGGGCTTGTTTGGGGTCGTATCGGCCATTTGGCCCCGCACCTTTGCCTTTAATGTCAGCACCGACGATACCAGGAGAGTGAGCCATTGAGCCACTGTTGTCCACACCTTCTTGCCATCTACCATCGATTGTATGGCTGCTCACAAACAATCAACGATGTTTACTGACCAATCCACCTTTACCCCTTCGTATGTGGCGATGATGAATCCGGCTTTGTTCTTTGCCATTGCTAGGGTTGGGGGTGCACGAACCCATACTCGTGGAGCACACGAGCTACTTCTTGGAACAAGGCGTCGTCGCCGCCCTGTATCTAGTACGCTTTGTTGGCCAGGGAGTACTCCCCGAAGAACTTCGTCAACGTCTCTGGGGAAGGATTCTCAATGGAGTAGATCCCTCCATCCAGCAATCCGATTAAAGCGTGGATGGCCTCCTCTGTGATTACTTCTAGGACGATCTTCTTCGCGACCTTTTCCCCTTCTTCATGCAGAGGTGCCTCTGCTATCCGTAGGAAGCCCTCCAAACCATGTTGAGTGAACCATTTCTTGGCAATCTCGGAAAGCGCCATGGGCTCCAGCGTGTCCTATTTCGGTGGTGGTGGGGAGCTTTGATGTTCCTTTGGTAGCTTCTGGCGTTCGCCTAATCACCTGTATCCGCCTCTGTGTGCTAAGTGCTCTGTGTTCGCGAAATGAGAGAGACTTTGTTATGCGGAGGTTTTGTGTTCCCATCCTTGCCACCTTTTCTCAATTCCCGTGCATGCACGTCGTGTGTTTTTAATAGTGGTTGTGTGACGCATGGTGGGCTTTAAATGGCCTTCATTTTTATTTATTTTTTTCTTTTTTCACACATGTGGTATTCTAAACCCTTGTATCCGGCAACACCGAATCCATTGTATGTTCCTCCTCTTGGTTGTTGGCTATCCGCTTGCCGTTCCCGATTTCTGCTTCAGCATCCGGTTGTTTGAATGGGTTCCACGACATTGGTCCATAATACAGTTTTAGTCGAAACCCGTTTACCTAATACCCACTTTTCCATGACTTCGTTAGCCAGCATTCCTAGCTGATACGAGCCTTTAAACTCTCATGTTATCCTGTATGGTCCGGTCCACCGGAATCGTAGCTTCCCCGACATTTTGCCAATCTTGGTCTAAAATACTAAACTAACACCAGCTTGCCGATTCCAAACATTTTCTCATTCCCTTTCCGGTGTCGGTCGACAAACTCTTTCCGTTGTCGTTGCTCGAGTTCCAACTACAGAATGCTAGCTATCCGACGTTCTTCTAATTCGCACAATGTCGCTAGTTGGATTTTTTCTGATTCCTTCTCACTTAGCCTTTCCTGTACTTGAATCTGCAAACTCGGAATTTGAAACTCTATCGGCATGACCGCTTCTAATCCGAAAGCTAACCGGAATGGAGTTGTCCGGATACTAGTTTTGTACACGGTTCGGTAAGCCCACAACGCACTCTGCAGCTTCGTGTCCCAGTCGGTGCGGTTTTCATTGACTATCTTCCAGAGGATGTTCTGCAAGGTCTTGTTGGTGGATTTGGCCAATCTGTTGGCTTGCGGATAATAATGTGTACTCCGCTTGTGTACAACCGCATAAAATGTCGTCAACCTCTCCACTACTTGACCGAGGAAATGTCCTCCTTGATCACTGATAAGTTCTATCGGGCATCCATACCGGCACCAAATGTACTCGTATAGGAACTTGGCCGTTGAGGACGCGGTATTATCCCGGATTGCCTTTGCTTCCACCATTTGGTGCAGTAGTCTGTTACTACAATGATATACCCGTTCCTGGTCCGCATTTTCAAAGGTTTGAAAGGTCTGACGAAATCCACTCCCCATTTTTGAAACGGCTCCAGTGGTAGCACCAGCTGGTGCAGTATCCTTGCTTGTTCTATTGGTTGGCCCATCCCTTGACATAAGTCGCATTCCTTTGCATACCGAATTGAGTCCTTTAGTGTTGCAGGCCACCATAATCCACTTCGCCATATCTTCCTTGACATTGCGTCTCGGACATAATGTCCTCCAACGACTCCCTTGTGGTACAACGTATCACAATGAGCTTCCCGTAAAATTGTCTCCTTTTCGTCGCTCCAAACTGCTCTTCGCCATATACCGTCCGCTCCCTTGTGGTACGTATCCCTGCAGTAAACAAAAATGTCGCCTTTGTACCGCCAACCTCTTCCGTTCGTCCCGGTTCAGTTCTTCTGGGGGCAATCCGATACTTAAAAACTAATGCATATTCGTCAACCATTTGTCCTCCTCGGCAACTGTCCCGTCCACCGTATTCTCCGTTGTTACCCTAAACACATGCGCATCCGGAAAGTCGTCTTTGACGCCATCGCCTGCCTCTCCGGATTCTAACCGGCTCAAGTAATCCACTACCACATGTTGTACTCCTGGTCTGTGGTAAATCTTGAATTCGAACTCCTATCGAAGCAGTGTCTATCGTGCTAGTTTGCCGGTTAGCAATGCCTTGGAGACTAAGTATAGTAATGCCGAATGATCCATGTGGAATGAGAATTTCCGTCCCAACAAGTAGTGATGGAACTTCATTACGTTGTATATCATTCCCAAGGCTTCCCTTTCCGTTGTTTAATAATTCTGTTCCGCTTGGGAGAGCTTTTGACTGGCGTAGTAAACCGGCCGGTACCACTTCGGTTCGGTGAGTTGCATAAGCACACTACTGATCGCAATATCCGATGTGTCCACGAGCACATGAAATTTCTTCGACCAATCCGGGGGTTGTACGACTGGTGCCTGGAACAACATTATTTTGAGTGCATGGTATGCCTTATCCTCCGGTTTTGTCCATTGGAAAGGTGTCTGATGTACAACTGCGTGTAGTGGTGTCGAAAGATCAGCCAAGTAACGGAGCATCCGGCTATGCCACCGGATTTGCCCTAAAAACTGGCTCAACGCTTTGGTAGTTGTTGGTGCTAGTGCTCCCAAAATGGCTTTAACTTTATCCGGGTCCACCACAATCCTGTCCTTACTCACAATATGGCCTAGTAGCATGCTGTTGGTTACCTCGAATACGCATTTCGCCGGGTTCAGACTTAGCCGATAACCTCTGCATTTCTCTAGGCATAACCGGAGATGGTCAAGATGTTCTTCTTTCCTGTTGTACACCACAAAGTCATCCAAGAACACCTGCATAAACGTTGTGATAAATGCGAGCAGAATACATCCACACAGACCCGAATATTTCCGTTCTTCTTTGGTACTACCACAATCGGGCTTAGCCAGGTGGCTTTCTTCACCGGCCGGATGAACCCAACCCCCAACAACTTGTCGATCTCCTCTTTTACTTTGGCCGTGTAATTCGGATTCATTCGGTAACGTCTTTGCGCTACCGGTTTCGCATCCTTGCTTAAATGAATCTGGTGCTGATATAATTGCGGGTCTAGTCCCTGCATGTCTTCATATGACCACGCAAATACGTCTCGGAATTCTTTCAATAATGTGACCATTGCCGATTTCTCCTCCGGTGGCATTTCTTTGGCCACATGCACCAGTCTTGTTTCTTCGTCGGTTCCCAAATTCACTTCTTCCAATTGTGATGCCATCACCCGTTGTGATACCGCCATCTCCCGCTCTAGGGCCTCTTGTGCTTGTCGCAGTTCTCGAATCGCGTCCCTATCCAGCTCCTCACCGACATCCTCCGGTTGCATAATATATGGGGAGACCGCCTCTGCCACGTCCACTTCGAACAGAGGGTCTATCCTTGGGTTTCCATCAAGGTGGCAATCTACCTCCTCATCGGCAAGCCCTTCTAGCATGTTCACGATTTCGGCATATAACGGTGTTACTTCCTTTCCTGGGCCCGCTTGAGGGTGTGTGGGTACTCTTACCTTAGTTTTCCCCCTTCGGAATGTAATGTTGTTCTTCTGCCAGTTCTGTTTGATGTGGGTGGTCCGTAACCATGGTTGTCCCAGCAATAGTGGGTATGCTCCCTACGTGTTCAATTGGAGGACGCCGGTAAAAATCCGGAAAGCATGGCCTCCGATTGTCACCTCCAAATCCCGGATCAATCCAGTTGGTCATACTGAGCTAGTGTCCACCATCCGGAGCCAGAACGGGCATGGTTCCCATTCTTGGATTCCAAGAGTGTTGCATGTTCAGAGGCTTATTACATTTACTCCCGATCCACCATCGACAATCCTCCCCGGCACTTCCTGTCCTTTGATAATGGTGGTGATTGTGGGATTGTTGGTATCCACCACTGCTGGTCCTTCCTCCGGATTTGAAAAGAACGTCGGAGCTGGTGTGGGGCTCGGTGGGGCCAATGCCGATTTAAAATCATCGGTGAATCGGGGTACCAATTGAATTAACTGACCCAGTGGTAGCATGATCTGGCATTCCTGTAATGCCTGCCACATGGGGTTCTCCTGCTGCGTCATCTCTGTAGGTTCCTCCAATGCATTCCTTTGCTCCTTCAGTTCGGTGACATTCCATTCGTTTGCCTTTTTAATCCATTCCGTAGCTTGTTTGTGGATAACTTCCTGAGCCTCCCATTTGGCCATCTTTCCCTTTGATCTAGTGGTGACATGCTAGATGGCCGCCACTTCTGCGATCACCATGTTGACTGCCGGTCATTTTTCGTTACTCTTTACCGGACATTGGTTGTTGTAGTGTCCGTCCTGGCGGCAATAGTAGTAATATGCCTTCCATGTATTGCTAGACTTTGCTTTTTGCATGTTACCCGGTTGAAATCCAGATACTGCCCGGTTAGGCTCCTCTGCTCTTCTTTGTTCCGTTTGAGCATTAGTTATGCTTCTATCTGGCTCTCGTGGTAATCCTTTGCCAATTCCCGACGATCCTCTTTCCAAGCATTTCGTTTTTTATTATAGCATCGGTTGTTCCGGTATCCTTGCCGGCGCCGGTCTTCATAGTCTCCCCGTTGATCCTCTCTTCTCCGATTATAGATGGGGGAGTAATCTCGATTATAACGATCGCCGTTATAGTCGCGGCTTCTCTCGCTCCGGTCCTGGTCATAATTGTCCCGTCGGTACTGTATCGGACATCTTGTATCAGTCAATAGTGATCGTCTCATTGAAATTGTTCTTCTTCGTCTTCCCGATCGTTCTGGGTCTCTCGATGTGCCAGACTAGTGTAGCTTGCCGATTCAACAGGTTGTACTAGCACCATTCAACAGATTCTGGTTTTGTTGTTTCCGGCTCCGGTGTCGGTATGTGGTCTGACTCATCGTCTTCCACCATTTTATATTTTGTGTTGACTTCAACTTCTCCATCAAGATTTGTTGATGGTATTCATCGATGATAGCGTACATGTTGACGGAGTTAACCGAAATCATGTGTTGATCATGAAGATAGCTCAAGTCCACGACTTCCTTGATTTCCCCGATGGTGTCATTAAATGAGGCTTCTTCCATAATATGAGTCACGAATTCTTCTTCTTCTATTATGTTTTATTTTTTTAGCATCTTCTCGAAGTCTTGTATCCGACACTTATCCTTTTTGTTGGGTAGTACTAGTTTACATGCACCACTAGGTGTGACACATGTTGTTGTTGCTTCTCCTTGCAATCCACACGCTGTACTTTCTTGTGGGGACTTGTGATTGCTCAGACTATTTGTGCCCCATGCTTCAATAGTCCGCTCTAAAAATCTGAATCATCTTCTCTGAGACAATCCCGATTCCTGTCATGGTTGGCACATACAGTCAAGAATTGTACGGCCTTCTTCCCATCAAGACTCCTTATTTGAGCAAATGTTGCACCATTGTCAAACACTTTGGTTTCCATCCGTGATGATGTTATGTATGGTTGCCCAAGAATGATGGGATGGGACGCCGAGTCTTGAACAAAAAAATGTTCAACTATCTCGACATCGCCAATCATGATGGGTTGTTAGGACATGCCCCATACAAGTCTTCAGTAGCTTTCTTAGCAGCACAAATCTTCCACCCATGATTGTTTCATGTCATTTTGATGAACTATCTTGCCCTTCTATTATTTTTCTCTTTTCATCCACGAACACCTCATGGTTGTCACACATCACTTCCACGAGTATGGTGTTGTCATCTACCGGATCTGACTATACGGTGATACTTTGTACACTTCAGTCTGCAAGCTCTACATCGTTCGAAGTAACTTTGCCCTTCTTCTTACACTCAAGAACAGAAGACCAAAACTTTGTTCTCGTTCTTGTGTCGTGCCTTTCGGCTCCGGTAGCTTTCTTAGCAGCACGAATCTTCCACCCATGATTGTTTCATGTCATTTTGATGAACTATCTTGCCCTTCTATTCTTTTTCTCTTTTCATCCACGAACACCTCGTGGTTGTCACACATCACTTCCACGAGTATGGTGTTGTCATCTACTGGATCTGACTATACAGTGATACTTTGTACACTTCAATCAGCAAGCTCTACATCGTTCGAAGTAACTTTGCCTTTCTTCTTACACTCGAGAACAAAAGACCAAAACTTTGTTCTCGTTCTTGTGTCGTGCCTTTCGGCTCTGGACCGTTGTGTGAGTCAGGTGGGAACCACTAAGGTTTTGGACTAAGAGAAAGAAGAATACAATATAAGGCTAGTTATGAATAGGTAGAAAGAGAAGTAAGAAATAAAACTTATGAATCCCACGTGTTAAGTGTATTTAATCAATATTTAGATTGTAAAAAAGAGAATTTTTATGATAAACTCATGAATCCCACGAGTATATTAGATTGATAAATTCTTGTAAAAATAATTAACAACATACATCTTTCTCTCCTCCTTATATAAAGATGGAAGAGGCTAAGCATAGATTCATGCTTTTTCTAAAGTGTTCATGCACACTAAATGTGCATGAGTAACTTTTTTATTGGTGTACATTTTTCTTATAAATAAAGTATTCACGCATCCTAAAAATTGCATGACTTACCTTTTAATAAATGTAGGCGTAAATAAAGGTCTTATACGTATTAAATCTATATTTAAAACACTTAGGATAAGTTAGTAAAATTGTAAGGTTGGAAGTTTGTCTATGTGGAGGTATAGGGTTGGAATCTTGCCCTATGCACGTAATAAATATTTTCTTCTATTTTACAAATTTGTCTCTTCATCCGGTGAGAGACTCTCATCGGCATTCTTTATCTGGCTCTTATCGGTTATGCTTGATCCGGTTCTTACTGGGTCTCCTTACCGGGTCCTCTTCATCCGTTTCTCGCCGACTCTCACCAGCCTTCTTCATCCGGCTGTTGCCGAGTCTACTTCGTCCCATCAGCAGGGACCAAAAATGCAATTTTCTCATAGTGTGCCGATCATCCATAGTTTTATCTTTTTCTTCTACCGTGCATCCTGTCATCGGAATGCCATCTAGGAACGACATTGTTATCTTCGGAATGCAATCTCAAAGCACCTTGTTCATTGTGTTCATCATATGTGCAACCGAGGTTGTCTCTCCTTGTGGTAGTGTGCACATTCAGACTAATCCTATCGGTGTCCGCATGGTAGTGATGTGTCGGCTCTCCACGGCTAGTTGGAACTGGTCATACCCCGAGTCTAGGTCTCTGATGGAGTATATTGCATGACCGGCAAATGCTTCCACAAATTCATCCACTATCGGACCAACTCCGGAGTTCCGGATCGTGACCTTGTTCAGCGGTTGCAAGTATTGAATAAACCGGAGTGACCCATTCTTCTTTTGAACCGTAAACCATCGATTTGAGTACGGAGCGTTTCATGGCTCTAGAACCCCCAACGCCACCTTCTCCTTGAGCAAGTCGATGACTTTCAAAATATGCACCCGTGGCACAGGAATCGGCTTCAAGTTCCACGGTCGTAAACGGAGGAAAGAAAAAAGAATACTGAAAAGTAGAGGATAAGTTGCGGTCGGCAGCAATAATAAAAGAAGACGAAGAAATCGTGGGGGTAGTCGAAGAAGTGTTCTATGGGAGCCCGCTACAACAGCTTGAAGAGCTTGTGGAGGATAAAAGCCAAGGAGACCGGGTAGTCCCAGTGGAATCGGTCGAGGTGTACGAGATCATTGAGAAAATGGGGCCGGATGCGCTCCGAAAAGAAGAAGCAATGGTAAGTACGAAATACAAGACCGTGGAGAAGAAAGTGAAACCGGCCGCGGGACAGCTACCTGCCGATAGTGAACAAAAGAGGAAAGAAGTTTCGGGAGATCCGATACTTCGAAAATCCGTGGATATCGGACATGCCTTCACGGATGAGACCCAGAAAAAACTTCGGATTGGTGGACGTGGTTTCCTCTTACGAAAAGAAGAAGAACGGTTTCGTGAAATGTTGGAACAACATGGAAAGGCATTTGCATTCACATTGAAGGAGATAGGTGCATTGATCCGAAGATAGTGGAGTCGATGGTGATCTTCATGATTGACCATGTGTCATGGAACCTAAAGTCGATTCCGGTGCCGCAAGCGCATATTCCCGGTTCTGAAGAAGAATGGGTCACTCCAATTTATCCAAGACTTGCAACCGGTGGACAAGGTCACGATCCGGAACTCCGAAGTCGGTCCAATAGTAGACGAATTTGCGGAAGCATTTGCCAGTCGTGCGATATACTCCATCGGAGACCTATACTATGACCAATTCCAACTAGCCGTGGAGAGCCGACACATCACTACCATGCGGACGCCGATAGGATTAGTCTGAATGTGCACACTACCACAAGGAGCGACAAACTCGGTTGCACATATGATGAACGCAATGAACAAGGTGCTCGAGATTGCATTCCGGAGATAACGATGGCGTTCCTAGATGACATTCCGTTGAAAGGATGTGCAGTAGAAGAAAAAGATGAAACTACAGATGATCGAGGATGCCGAAAGTTCGTAGTCGACCATATTCGTGATTGCGAGAAAGTGCTTCGAAAGTTAGAAGCTGTGCACCTAACACTTTCCGGGGAGAAATCGGCATTCGGGCAAGAAGTGATATTGGTAGTCTAACATCTATGTGGACCCTACGGCCGAAGACCGTCACCAACCAAGATCGATGCGATTCAAGCTATGAAAGAAGTATGCGAGTCACAATCCGAAGTCCAAAGGTTTCTTGGAGTATGTGCATTTTATCACATATGGATTCCGCACTATGCCCATATTGCGGACCCACTCTATCACTTATTGTAGAAGGGGAGGAAGTTCGAATGGAAACCGGAACACACCAAAGCCATGAAAAAGCTCAAGAAAACACTACAGAGGGCTGAAGCACTTAAGAAGTTAAGCTATGAGTGACCGATCATAGTAACGGTTGATACAAGTCCAACCGGAATCGGATGGGTCATCAATCAAGCCGACTCGGATAGTTTGCGATATCCGATCCGATTCAGAGCAAAGGTTCTCAATGAAAGGTAACGCGGATATGCACAAGTCAAAAGAGAATTATGGGGAGTCGTGTCGGCAATCAAATCGGATCGAGATTATTTGATCGGAGCCGATGATGCGATGTTACACGATACCGGATGTGGCTATGCTAAGATGGATTGCATATGTTAAGTCGCTTAACCCGGACGTACGACACATCTCCGGAAATGACAACGTGGTAGTGGACATGTTATCAAGGGCTCGGTTCGGAGACGACATAGCCGAATCCGATAATGAAGAAATTTCTAAAGACTACTTTGCTTTGGAGCACATATGCCGAGTAAACGTAATCCGAGAATTCCGAGAAGAAGAATACAAGGGAGAAAGCTTGATGATCGGGCAGGTGCTACAAGAGATTGAGGAATCATCAGACGATAAAGAGAAGGGAGCTAAGATCCGAAGGAAGAAGACGCAAGTCCAAAAGTTCTTCTTGAAAAATGGATTAATATGGAGGGAGCGGAAAAGACCGGATGGCATACCACTTCGGGTAGTTGGGATGAAAGAGCAACGAAACCAAATAATGTCTGAGTTTCACGAATCCGATTGCGCTGGACATCGAGGAACATGGGTAACTTTTGTGAAAATCAAACAAAAATATTGGTGAAAGATTATGTACAAAGATATAGCGGGGTTTATGGAAAGCTACGAGAAGTGTCAAATCTACTCCGAAGTTCGACACCGAGATGAGTTACATCCGGCATTCTCACTGACCATTAACGTCAAATGGATGGTCGACATTGTAGCCATGCCAATCGGGATCGGACAAAAGAAGTACTTGGTGTTAGCTCGGGAAGATCTCACAAATCAAGTAGAAGGTCGGGTGCTACGAAGGAAAACGTGTTCTGTGGTATGCCAATTTCTTTTGGAGGAGGTGTTTTAAAGGTACGGGTTCGTAGGACAAGTGATTGCAGATCAGGGAGGCCTCGACTCTGATAAAGTGAGGGAATTCTTCACCAAACATGGAGTTCAGTTAACACTAACAACGACATACAATCCGGAGGCCAACGGGAAAATCGAACGAGGACATAGTTCAATCGTCAAAGCACTTGCCAAAGCATGCGACGAAAGGGTGAAGAATGGGCCACAGATGCTGTCGTATGCACTATGGGCGGATCAGATGACGCATAGCTCCGTAACCGGTTATATGCCGACAGAAATTATGGCTGGACATGTACCGGTAATGCCGACGGAAACCACGATCGCAACATGGACAATGCTACTGTGGAAGAAAGAGATGAGCCGCGAAGAACTACTAGTGGTCCGGATACGAAAACTAGAGGGAAGTCCGGAAGACATAGTGGAATCAACACGCTGACAACAAGAAGCGCGATTCCGGAACAAAAGCCGGTTCGACACAAAGCACCGACTACGACCACGGAAGATTGAAGAAGGAGATTGGGTGATTGTCTATGGCAGTAGTTTGGATCATCAACATACAAGGATACGGAAGTTTGCGAAAAGGTGGTTCGGGCCATACGAAGTTCGAAAAGTTTTCGACAACGGAACTTACCGACTATGCGAGTTGGATGGAACGATACTACAAGTGCCTATAGTGGGGCAACGGAACGGGTAAAGATCTTCAAGAAGCGAACTGACGACAAACCCTATGTAACCCTAGACAAGACTAACAACGAGGAGCAACCGGAAAAAGATCGCAGTGATGCGGAAAGCGAAGAAAGTGTGGGCTTCAACTCATAGTCGACATAGGGGGAGAATCGGAGAGTGCTATGGATGAAGGCGAATAATGAGCATCAGGAACTTCGGCACATACCGGAGGATGTGCGGGTTTGAAGGGGGCGAGTGTCATAATGTAAATCGCACACTATGAGAAAATTGCATTTTTGGTCCCTCCGGATGGGACGAAGTAGACGTGGCAAGAGCCAGATGAAGAAGGCCGGTGAGAGTCGGTGAGAAACGGATGAAGAGGACCCGGTAAGGAGACCCGGTAAGAACCGAATCAAGCAGAACTGACAAGAGCCGGATAAAGAATGTCGATGAGAGTCTCTCACCGGATGAAGAGACAAATTTGTAAACTAGAAGAAAATATTTAATACGTGCATAGGGCAAGGTTCGAACTATACCTCCACGTAGACAAACCCCCAACCTTACAATTTTACTAACTTATCCTAAGTGTTCTCACAAATCAAGTAGAAGGTCGGGCGCTACAAAGGAAAACGTGTTCTGTGGTATGCCAATTTCTTTTGGAGGAGGTGTTTTACAGGTACGGGTGCGTAGGACAAGTGATTGCGGATTGGGGAGAACTCGACTCTAATAAAGTTAGGGAATTTTTCACCAAACATGGAGTTCGGTTAACACTAACAACGGCATACAATCCGGAGGCCAATGGGAAATCGAATGAGGACATAGTCCGATCGTCAAAGCCCTTGCCAAAGCATGCGACGAAAGGGTGAAGGATTGGCTGCACATGTTCCCGTATGCACTATGGGCGGATCGAACGACGCATAGCTCCGTAACCAGTTATATGCCGACAGAACTTATGACCGGACAAGCACCGGTAATGCCGACGGAAACCGCAATCGCGACATGGACAATGCTACCGTGGAAGGAAGTGATGAGCCGGGAGGAACTACTAGCGGTCCGGATACGACAACTAGAGGGAAGACCGGAAGACATAGTGGAATCAACACGCCAACAACAAGAAGCGTGATTCCGGAACAAAAGTCGGTTCGACACAAAGCACCGACTACAACCACGGAAGATTGAAGAAGGAGATTGCGTGATTGTCTATGGCAGTAGTTTAGATCATCAACATACAACGATACGGAAGTTCGCGAAAAAGTAGTTCGGGCCATATGAGGTTCAAAAAGTTTTCGACAACGGAACTTATCGACTATGCGAGTTGGATGGAACGATACTATGAGTGCCAATAGCGGGGAAACGGGTAAAGATCTTCGAGAAGTGGATGGACGACAAACCCTATGTAACCATAGACAAGACCGACATAGAGGAGCAACCGGACGAAGATCACGGTGATGCAGAAAGCGAAGAAAGTGGTCTACAATTGATGGTTGATATAAGGGCGGAATTGGGTAGTGCTACGGATGAAGACGAACAACAGGCATCGGAAACTTCGGCACATACCGGAGGATGTGCGGGTTTGAAGGGGGCGAGTGTCGTAGTGTTATTCGCACAATATCTGAAATTTGCATTTTTGTCCCTCTGTATGGAACCGGCAGGGAGGAACCGGTGAGAACCTGATGAAGGATGGAATCGGTAAGGAGGGACCGGTTAGAACCGGATGAAGGATGGAATCGGCAAGGAGGAACTGGTAAGGAGACCCGGTAAGAACCAGATCATGCAGAATCGGCAAGAGCCGGATAAAGAAGGCCAGTGAGTGTCTCTCACCGAATGAAGAGACAAATTTGTAAATAGAAGAAAATATTGTTACATGTATAGGGCAAGATTTGAACCTTGTACCTCCATGTTAACAATTTTTAAGCCTTACCACTATACTAGGATATTATGAATTTTAAAGTTATACCAAACTTTATCCCATGTAAATATTCTAGATATGCATGGTACAAAAAGTTATTCATGCATACACACTCAAGTTAAAAGAAAAGATGGGATAGAAAGCTAATCATGCACATGCAGTGTGCATGAAAACTAAAGTTAGGAAAAACATGATGTTGCATGTGATAAACTTAAACTCTTCCAACACTATATAAGGAAGAGAGAAAGATGTATAGGTGGTTGATTTTTACAAGGAGGGATCAATCTAATATATTCGTGGGATTCACAAGTTTATCATAAAAATTCTCTTTCTTACAATCTAAATATTGATTAAATACACTAAAAACGTGGGATTCACAAGTTTTATTTCTTACATCTCTTTCTACCTATTCATAACTAGCCTTATATTGTATTCTTCTTTCTCCTAGTCCAAAACCTTAGTGGTTCCCACTCGACTCACACAACGATCCGGTGCCAAAAGGCATGACACCGCTAAAATCACTTTCTCGAACCCAGACCATGGTGTCTTCCAATCTTGAAGCTCGACGATGCACCTTTAGACGTTGTTGGCGACCACTCTCTTGAAACTTGGGATTTGACGTGCTTTAGACACGTCCTTCTGATTCATCTCCCTAACTTCGTAATGTTCCTTCCATCAAATTGACCCTCAAGCTCCATGACACAGTCGATGGCCTTATCCACGCTTGCATTGTTGTCTCGAGATCTCATCATTTGTTTGACGACTAACATCATCCTTTCGAATTCTCCCGCTTGATTGCTTGAGGCTGCCATCTCCTCGACTTGATCCTTCCTACCGCCTCTTTCACGTCGGGTTCACTATGTGCGGATTGTGAGGCGGAACTGCCGGGGTTCTGGACTGGAAAGATTCGAAGTTTGTGCTAGGTTTAGCGAGAAATTATTTAAGATAGATTGAAAGAGAGAGAGAGATTGAGATTAAGATTGAACCCTTGACTTTAGATTTGAGGAACAAGATGTTAGGATTTCGGTCCCTCCGGATGGGATGATGAAGGCTCGGTGAGAACCGGATGACACAGGCCCGATGAGAACCTCTCACCATATGAAGGGACATAGATGTAAATATGTTTCTGTTAGCTTATTGTGGCTATATCTATAAATAGCTCGAAAGTCATATAAGTATAAATATGACCTAGGGAAAAAAAGGGTTAGTAGTTGTAGATCATTGTGTTGTCATTATTTTGTATAGAGATATTGGTGTAATTGCTGTACAAAGTGTAGCAAAGGGAGAGAGAGAGAGAGAGAGAGAGAGAGTGAGAGAGAGAGAGAGTGAGTCTTCGTTGTAACCGCCGCCAGGCAAAGACTGTGAGCACGAGGTCGTTGCCTCTGTGCTCCCCTATTGGATTCTCCTTACATAGTGATAGTTTGGAGCCTGTGGGCTCCCATGGTTTTTCCCGTGTAGGGTTTTCCACGTTAACATCCTATGCATTCTCTTCTGTTTGTGTACTTGCTTCCAAAGCTCCATTTGTACCGTGTTTGATTATCATTAAGTGACCGAAGATTATTCCGCATATTCCTGTCAAATTGGTATGAGAGCGAAACATAATAGAAAAATGGAAGATTCGTTGGGAGGCATGTTCAAGCTCACCGGCTCCAACTACTTAGTGTGGAAGTTGAAGATGAGGGACATGCTCGTGGTTAAAGATCTTCGGTTGCCGGTTCAGTTCGGGGACAAGAGACCGGACAAGATCGATGCCACGATATGGGAGGTGATGCACATGAAGACAACGACGTACATACGGTGCTTCATCAACATGAGCCTGTACAACAACTTCAATGAAGAGAGCAAGGCTCATGAGCTCTAGGAGAAGATCGACATTATGTTTAAGAACAAAAATGCTGTAAATCGGGTTTTGGTGTTTCGGAAGCTAGTGAGGCTCCGGTACCAAGATGGCTCCAGCATGGTGGAGCACATGAATGCCTTCTAGGGGCTGATTCACCAAGCAACATCGTTGGAAGTACTTCTCATTGATGAGGTACTAGCATTGCTCTTGCTCGGTTCCCTCCCAGATAGCTGGGAGACGTTAGTTGTCACTTTGGGCAATGTCGGGCCGGAAGGAAAACAATTATCCCTAGCAAGAGTCAAGTTGAGCTTGCTAGATAAGGAGGTGCGTCGGAAAGACGAGGATATGAGCTCCGACTCCAAAGCGCTCCTTACCGAATCGGAACGTGGAAGACAAAGGAACCGTAGTCCCAAGAACCGGGAAAAGTCGGGGACACGATCAAAGTCAAGGGGGAGGCCTACTTGCTTCTATTGCAGCAAGCCGGGACACTTCCAGAAGAATTGTCGGCATTTCCGGAAAGACAAGGAAACCGACAATACCAATTCGAAGCGATCACTGGTGTCGTGTGAATCTTCACACACTATGTAAACAAATAATGAAATCATTATTTTAGATTAGATTAGTAGCTTGTTATAGAACTATGGATGTACTCAAGAGTTTTAAAACGCATTTTACTACATACAAAATAGATAACTACATATCAAGTTAGGTGGACATGAAGCTTGAGAAGATTGGGAAAATAGAATTTTGAAGTATCCCACATAGAGAGGAAACTTAAGGCCCTGGCTATATAAGCACATTCAGATCCCTCATTTTTCATTTGTGCTAAGATCACTTTGGCCACTTTGTCTAGATGGATAAATGTGGCCAAGTTCCCAAAAATTGACTGGCAATAAAATGGAACCGGAACCGGCCGGTAAGCAAACCAGAACCGGTCGGTAAGCAATCCGGAACTGGCCGGTATGCAAACCGTAATCGGCCAGTAAGCAAACCAGAATCAGCCGGTAAGCAAATCGAAACCAGCCTGTAAGCAAATCGGAACTGGTGAAATCGGCAATTAGATGGTTTCGAAAACTGGGCGGATCCGACAACCGGCAATCGGACAAAACCGGTGATCGGGCGGAACCGGCGACCGGACGAGGCTGGACGTGGACCAGACGGATTGGATGGGCAACAATCGAGACAAACGGATGATTGGATCATGTGGCTAATTAAAGTAAAGTAAAGAAAACTAAAGTAAAGGTCATGTGGACTGTCGCATGCAACTAAAAGAAAAAACCATGCAACTAAAAATGGATGCAACTAAAAGTAGAGGTCGTGCAACTAAAAGTGGACATGCAAAGTAACATTGAAGTCTATGATCAACGGAGAACTCCATATAAAATTCCATTATTTTCCTGCACTCAGGCTCTCTCCATTTTTTTATTTTTCTTTTCCTTCCTAGCTCCCTTATCTTATCGAAGCAATAACACTCATAAACCTTAATTTTCCATTAGGAAGCTAGGGAACTCATAAACCATAATCTCTTATCAAAACCAAAAACCCTAATTTTCGATCGAATCCATATCTCAAATTCTTCTAATCTATTACTCTAGCAACTTTTGTAATCCCAATCTTGGGATTGATTTTAATCTTTTTTTTTCTTTGTTAATGAAATTTGTCAAGCTTTCTTATTTCCATTAATTGTTTAATATAAACATACGAATCTAATATCCTCTAGTCGAAGGCCCCAGGGTCTTGCCTCAAGTTCACGTGTCCTTGTCGTATTTTCGCGACATAATTGGTGAACCCGACGTGAAACAAGGTGGGAGGAGGATATCAAATGCGACGATGGCTTCGACAAGTGGAACTCAAGGAGAGGAATTAACGAAAGGCATGGTGCCCGTTGTGGAATACATGTTGAAGGCGAGAGACCGGGAGGCTTTAATCGACAAAGCTGTTGATCGAATAGTGGAGATATTTGGACGATTTGGTGGCAAGAATATCACGCATTTCCTTGCTACCTATCGGAACGAGATGCAACAGAGGGATGTCCATGATTTGAAACAAATTTCTAGTTTCAAGCGTGTGGTGGAACCAGGAATCCGCGAGCGTGTCATAGAGATCCAAAATGAACACGCAACTTGGGCGGAGTTCGAGAAGGCGCTTTTTGCTGAATACATGCTTGAAGACGCATCACGGATGACTCAACATACACTAATGGCTTGGATTGAGAAGAAAGGAAAGAATCTATGTGCATCAGGAGTATATGTGGAATTCGACCAAAAGTACAACCGACTTCCCAGTGTTGATCAACGAGTTCTTGATGGAGATAAAGTCTTGTTATTCTTGAAGGCGGTGGATACAAAAGACCGGCGAGAATTGGGCGGTTTTTTGAAGGACGAAACGCAACCAAATGGCTTGGTAGCGGACTGGACGGCGGTGAAGAAGGCTTGTAGCCGTCTTGATAAGCGTCGACAATGGAAAGAGGAAACTGATATGGAGAATCTACAAACATGGAGGAAAGCACCTGCAACAGTCGAGCCTAACAAGCCGATCAACAATTTCAACAAGAAAGCGATGGAGGACTCTATAATCGAAGAGCTCTCCAAGAAATTTGAAGCGGTATTGCTGGCCAACTTAGGTCGACGCGGGCCCAAGGGAAAAGAAGCGTATAGATGTGTGTGGTGCGACAACTTCGAGCACTCACGAAGGGAATGCACTGACTTGCAAGATGCGATTCGCAAGAATGTCGTCTATTTGGATGGCAACATGATCCACTTGAGCGAGACCCGGAAGCCACTACAAGTGAACTTCGGAAGAGGTGAGCTGAAAAAGATTGTAGAAGAGGAAGATGCAAGGCATGTGGAAGCTATGCACTATGCCACATCAGCCAGGATACGAGTTGGAAAAGAGAATCTAAAGATGATCAATCCAGAACCTGGGTTTTGGCCAACAGTCTTCGAGTGCAAGAAAAAAGGCAAAATTGATTCAGAAGATCTAAAACATGCTGATCAGAATGTGCGACAAGTTACCGGATGGTCAGATCTAGTCAACGAAAACACAAGCATTGCGGAGGTAGTGTGCGACAACTATGAAGCTCTTGTCGAAGAGAAGAGGAAAAGAACTGGTGAAGAAGATGGCATGTCAAAGCGTCCCAAAACGAGGAACAAAGGGAAAGAAGGGCAAGTCCCACCTACGCCACGAAAAGAGGTTGGAGAAACAAGCATGAAGCCCGGTGGATCGAGCCGACCTGCTTGGATGGAAGTCGAAGAATCAACGAAGAAAGGAAAAGAACGAGTGGCACCGACTTACAAGTTAAGATCGGACATAGAACAAACGACTGACTTACGAAAGGTCCTTGAGGAGAAGGTTTTAGACAGTCATGTCGACCTTACTTTGAGAGAACTGCTTGGGATCGTGAAGAAGGAGTTCCATGATACTATCGTGGACCTTATTAAAAGGAAGCGGCAACAATCTGATGAAGAGGAGTGAAAACAAGTGCCATAACCATGGAGAGATTGGAAGAGGAGGAAGAAGAAGAAGTGGTGGCGGATAGCCATTACTCTCGACCTCATTGGGCAAGAGCGACAACGGAGACACCGGTGAAGATCAGGGAGAAGAAAGAAACCATGGTAGCCTTGATTGACCATGGCTCGGAGATCAACCTCATGTCAACCGAGTTCTACAAGAAAGGAAGATGGCCGATTAATACAAACCACGGATGGAAGATTCGAGCGGCGACGAAGGCTACAGAGGACTTGTACGGAGCTTGCCCCAATGTTTAAAGTCACGATCGGGGATGTGGAGATTGATCAACACTTCTTCGTGCAAGACTCGGCTTCGCATCCTGTTATCCTAGGACAACCGTATATAACATCGTCACGGATGGAGACCAAGGTGTTCGATAATGGAGCAGCCTTGTCAAGAGTCTTGATAGTAAAAGATTTGTTCAATTCCTGATGGTGGGAACTAATCATGAAAGGAACCAAGATAGCCTTAGAGGCAAATCCTCAGATTTTTATAGCAGACTATTGAAGCATGGGGACCAAATAGTCTAAGCAATCTCAAGTCCCCACAAAGAAGTAGAGAGCGTAGATTGCAAGGAGAAGCAACATGCGTCACACCTAGTGGGGCATGTAAACTAACATTACTCAACAAGAAGGACAAGCATTGAATACAAGACTTCGAGAAGGTCCTGAAAGAAGAAAGCATAATTGAAGAAGAAGAATTCGTGTCTCATATTCTGGAGGAAGCCTCATTTAACGACACCATTGGCGAAATCGAGGAAGTCGTGGACTTGAGCTATCCTCACCATCGACATGTGATTTTAGTTAACTCTGTCAACCTGTACACTATCATCGATGAATATCATCGAGACATCTTGATGGAGGAAGTTGAAGTCAACACAAAATATAAAACCGTGGATAGGAAGATCAAGCCAGTTGTAGTTCTGTTACTGGAAGATCAAGCCAATTGTAGTTGCAAAAGATCCAAGCTTAAGGAATCCAAATACAATTGATCACGTCTTCATTGATGAGACGAAAGGGTAGCTACGAGTTGGAAGGAAAGATTTCCTCCTCCCTGAAGAGGAGCGGATGTTCCGTGGAATGCTTGATAGACATGGGAAGGCTTTTGCGTTTTTCCCACAAGAAATCGGGTGTGCTAATCCAAGGACGGTAGAGCCAATGGAATTAGAAACCGATACCGGTTCCGAGAGCACACTTACAGAAGTTGATCGAGCTCTTAAAGGAGAAGGTGAATATAGGAATTCTAGAACCGTCGAACGCTCCTTATTGTAATAGGTGGTTCATGGTGCCGAAGAAGAATGGATCGTTGCGATTCATTCAAGATCTTTAACCCGTCAACAAGGTGAAAATTCGGAATGCTGGAATTGGTCCAACTGTGGATGAATTTGCCAAGGCGTTTGCGGGCCGGTCCATCTACTCCATCAACGATCTCTACTCTGGCTACAATCAATTCCAGTTGGTGGTCGACATTGGTGACATTACAACCATGAGAACTCCAATCGGGTTGGTGCGGATGTGTACCTTACATCAAGGCGCAATGAACTCAGTGGCTCATATGGTGAATGCCATGAACAAGGTCTTGAAGGATTGCATCTTGGATATCACGATGCCATTCTTGGATGATATCCCGATAAAAGGATGTTCAGATGAAGAGAAGGATGAATCAAAAGATAAGGATGGATGCAGAAAGTTCGTCGTGGATCATATGAGAGATTGCAAGAAGGTGTTTCAAAGGCTTGAAGATGTGAATTTGACATTTTCGATAGAAAAATCTGCATTCAAGCAACCAGATATCTTGGTGGTAGGTCACTTGTGTGGAGCATATGGTCGGAAGCCTTCCCCATCCAAGGTGAATGCAATCCAAGACATGAAAGAAGAATGCATAACCCAAACGGAGGTTCGAAGGTTCCTTGGAGCATGCACGTTTTATCATATTTGGATTCCACACTACGCCCACATTACTGAGCCATTATATGGTCTCCTAAAGAAGAAGCGGACGTTCGAATGGATGAGCGAGCATACAATCGCCATCCGAAGGCTAAAGAAATTGTTGATGGAGGCACTTGCATTACGGAAGGCGGACTATTCAGACGGCAAGCCCATTTTCGTGATTGTGGATACTAGTCCAATCGGAATCGGATGGGTTATCAACCACGAAGACGAAGATCACAACCGATATGCAATTTGGTTTGGCGTGAAAGTGTTAAGTGACAGGCAAAGAAGGTATGCCCAAGTGAAGAGGGAGCTATGGGGAATCATCTCGGCAATCAAATCTGATCGCGATTACCTTATTAGAGCAGAAGTCATAATTGAGACAGATTGCCTACCAATTTTGGGTATGATATCTTATTGTAATATACCAGATATTGCCATGTTGCGTTGGATTGCATATATCAAATCACTCAACCCGGAGATCCGTCATGTAGCTGGGAAGCGTAATGTCGTTGCAGACATGCTATCACGAGCAAGATAGGATGGAGAAGAAGATCGACATTCTGATGAGGAGGATTGGCTTGGATTTCTTTACAAGTTCCTACTCTCGGGTGCTGACTACTTTCATAGAAGAGGATTACGAAGGCGAATTTGTGGAGATCGGGAAATACTTGAGTTCTCTCCAAAAAGATGAATCATGGCCGACGGAAGACTACCATCGAATTCGGAAGAAGGCATACAAGTATTTCCTTAAGGATGGAGCTCTTTGGAGGCATGAAAAAAAGAAGAATGGGACTCCATTGAGAGTTGTCTGCAAGTTAGAAGACTGACAAAAACTAATGTCCAAATTTCATGATAGTGTTTTTGCAGGCCATTGAGGAATATGGGCTACATTTGCGAAGCTTAAGGAGAAATATTGGTGGCCAGGCATTTACAAAGATGTAGCAGTTTATGTGGAAACATGTAAGCAATGTTAGATATTTTCGAATATTCGCCATCGAGATGAACTTCATCTGACTTACCCCGTTGACTATACATTACAAGTGGATGGTGGACATCGTGATGATGCCAATGGGGCGATGGCAAATGAAGTATCTTGTGCTTGCGAGAGAGGATCTTACCAATCAAGTTGAAGGGCGAGCATTGAGAACTAAGGAGACATCATCGGTATGCAGATTCCTTCTTGAAGATGTTATTTGCATATATGGATGCATCGGCAAGATAGTGGCTGATAGAGGCGAGCTAGACGCCAATGAAGCTAGAGAATTCTTCTCTAGGATGGGAATCAAATTATCTCTTACCACGGCGTATAATCCGGAAGCAAATGGGAAAGTGGAACGTGGCCATGGATCGATTGTGAAGGCTCTAGTAAAAGCTTGCCATGGGAAAATAGGAGAATGGCCACAACTATTGCCATTTGCACTATGGGCTGATAGGACTACTCACAACACGATGACGGGATACATGCCGGCAGAACTCATATTCGGACAAAAGCCGATAATGCCGGTAGAACAAAGTATTGTTTCATGGTTTGCATTGCCATGGCAAGATGAGGTAAGTAGAGAAGATCTTCTAGCATTGAGGATTCGACAGTTGGAGTGGAAGTTGGAAGATATAGATATGGCTAAAGAGCGGCTCAAGAATGCAAGGTTGAAGAACAAGAAAGACTTCGACAAACAACATCAACTTCGTCCGAGGAAAATCGTTGAAGGAGATTGGGTGTTGTTCTATGACATATCTTTTAGCAAAAAGTGGAAGATAATGCAACATATCGTTTAATAGAACTAGATGGTACACCACTTGCCTTGCCAATTGCCAGGAAAAGAATTAAGATCTTCAAGAGAAGAGATAAAATAGAAATTGGATTCAAAGCTTTTGACGATTCTGTCTTCGAGCATCGACGAAAAAGTATAGTAATCAAATTTGGTGGAGCCTCACCAAAATTGGCACGTACCGGTGGATGTGCAGGTTTGGTGGGGGCGAATGTCGTGTGAATCTTCACACACTATGTAAAAAATAATGAAATCATTATTTTAGATTAGATTAGTAGCTTGTTATAGAAATATGGATGTACTCAAGAGTTTCAAAATGCCTTTTACTACATACAAAATAGATAACTACATATCAAGTTAGGTGGACATGAAGCTTGAGAAGATAGGGAAAATAGAATTTTAAAGTATCCCACATAGATAGGAAACTTAAGGCCCTAGCTATATAAGCACATTCAGATCCCTCATTTTTCATTTGTGCTAAGAGCACTTTGGCCACTTTGTCTAGATGGATGAATGTGGCCAAGTTCCCAAAAAATGACTAGCAATAAAATGGAACCGAAACTGGCCAGTAAGCAAACCAGAACCAGTTGATAAGCAATCTGGAACCGGTCGGAAAGCAAACTAGAACCGGCCGATAAGCAAACCGGAACCAACCGATAAGTAAACCAGAACTAGTTGGAAAGCAAATAGGAACTGGCCGGTAAGCAAACTGGAACTGGTCGGGAAGCAAACAGGAACCAACCAGTAAGCAAATCGGCAATCAGATGGTGTCGGAAACCAGGCTGATTCGACAATCGACGATCGGACGGAACCGGTGATCGGGCAGATCCGGCGACCAGACGAGGTTGGACGTGGACCAGACGGATTGGATGGGCAACAATCGAGACAAACGGATGATTGGATCATGTGGTTAAATAAAGCAAAGAAAAGAAAACTAAAGTAAAGGTCATGTGGACGGTCGCATGCAACTAAAAGTAAAAGCAATGCAACTAAAAATGGATGCAACTAAAAGTAGAGACCGTGCAACTAAAAGTGGACATGCAAAGTAACATTGAAGGCTATGATCAACAGAGAACTCCATATAAAATTCCATTTTTTTTCCTACACTCAGGCTCTCTCCATTTTTATTTATTTATTTTCCTTCTTAGCTCCCTTATCTTATCGAAGCGATAACACTCATAAACCCTAATTTTCCATACGGAAGCTAGGGAACTCATAAACCATAATCTCTTATCAAAACCAAAAACCCTAATTTTCTATCGAATCCATATCTCAAATTCTTCTAATCTATTACTCTAGCAATCTCCATAAGCTAAACTTTTGTAATCTTTTTTTCCCTTTGTTAATGAAATTTGTCAATCTTTCTTATTTCCATTAATTGTTTAAGATAAACATATGAATCTGATATCCTCTGGTCGGAGGCCCCGGGGTCCTGCCTCAAGTTCATGTGTCCTTGTCGTATTTTCGCGACACCGGACCGGAAGGGAACGAGGGCAATCACGGCAAGTGAAGAGGAGTTGATGCTCGTCACCGAGGAGAGTGAGTTGAACCTTGGTGGCGATGAGACAATGTGGGTTGTCGATTCCGGAGCGTCGTTCCACGTGACCTCGGACCGGAAATGCTTCTCATCCTACATAGCCGGTGAGCATGGTTGTGTCCGGATGGGGAATGAAGGTACATGCCAAATTGTTGGCATAGGAGACGTGAGGTTGACAACACCAACCGGATGCAAGCTGCTACTGAAGGATGTCTGACACGTCCGGAGGTTCGACTGAACCTAATATTAGCCGGTCAGTAGAATGATGAAGGCTACACGGGTAGCATTTGGAACGGTGTTATGAAGTTCAGCAAAGGGAGCCTAATAGTGGCTTGGGCCCGGAAAGTCCACACATTGTACTTGATGAATGTCTGGTTATGCCCGGAAGAAGTGAACGTGGCATCCGACATTGTCGGTGAGTTGTGGCACAAGAGACTGTGTCACATGAGCGAGAAGGGGATGAGGAGGCTTGCCGATGACAACCTCATTCTGGTGAAGGACGTGCATCTTGAGAGGTGCACCGGCTGCCTGGCCGGTAAGCAAAACCGGACCTCCTTTCGCTCAAGGCCACCGATGAGACGTAATGTACCACTGGAGTTGGTGCATACTGATGTGTGTCAAGTGGACAGGAAGTCACATGCCGGATCGCAATACTTCGTAACGTTCATAGACGACCTCAACCGGAAGCTATGGGCCACACCGTTGAAGACGAAGGATCAGATGTTATCCTTCTTCAAGGAGCTCCATCCAAGAGTGGAAAGAGAAACCGGCCGGAAGGTGAAGGCGGTTCGAGTAGATAACAGAGGAGAATATTGGGGGCAGTTCGAGGAGTACTGCCGGTTGAAGGGAATCCGGCTCGAATTTACCGTGCCGAAGGCGCCGGAACTCAATGGGCTGGCCGAGAGGATGAACCGGACCATAATGGAGAGGGTCTGGAGTATGCTAGCACATGCCAAGTTACCCAAGACGTTTTCGGCTGAGGCGCTGACGACAGCGACGTACGTGATAAATAGATCACCCTTAGTACCCTTGGACGGAGAGACGCCGCAGAAAGTGTGGACCGGTAAGGAAGTGTCTTACCGGCATCTCAAGGTGTTTGGGTGTCTTGCTTACGTGCATGTGGCAAAGGACTGGAGAGCAAAGTTGGATCCAAAGTCCCGGCCTTTCATATTCCTCGAATATAGCGATGATGAGTTCGGCTACCGAGTGTGGGATCCGATCGACAAGAAGGTTTTCCGGAGTCGAGATATTTTCTTCATGGAGGACAAGTTACTGACTGGGAAGAAGATAATGAACTCGGAGTCGACCGGTAAGGATCGGTTTGATGAGATTCGGACCTACCCAACTAAGAAAAGGTTGACACTCAAAGAACCAGTCGAAAAGCTTCGAAGAAGCGAAAGATGACACCTAGAGCCAGAAGTGGTTGACTACCATGCAGGACGAGATGGATTCCCTACATGAGAACCACACGTATGCATTGGTGGAGTTGCCAAAAGGAAAGCAGGCACTTCGAAACAAGTGGGTGTACAACCTAAAACCAGCAGATGCTGGTAACCCCCTAAGATACAAAGCCAGGATCGTGGTAAAGGGGTTCGAGCAAAAGAAAGGCGTGGACTTCGACGAGATATTTGCCCCGGTAGTAAAGATGACTTCAATCCGGACGGTGCTGTGCATAGCGGCAAGCATGGACCTTGAGGTAGAGCAGTTAGACATGAAGACGACGTTCCTCCATGGCAACCTCGAAGAGGAGATTTACATGCAGCAACTGGAGGGATTTGTGAAGAAAGGGAAGGAGCACCTGGTTTTCCGGTTGAAGAAGAGCCTCTACGGTTTGAAGCAGGCTCCCTGGAAATGGTACCGGAAATTTGACTCCATGACCGATCAACGATACCAGAAGACGCAGGATGATCACTACGTATTTGTGAAGAAGTTCGAAGGTAGAGACTTCCTGATACTCCTCCTATACGTGTTGATCGTCGGACGAGACCAAGTCAAGATACAGATGCTGAAGAAGGCTCTGAACCAGACCTACTCAATGAAAGATTTGGGTCCGGCAAGACAGATACTAGGGCTGCATATCATCCGGGATCGGTCAAAGAAGCAATTGTGGCTGTCATAGGAGAAATACATGGCAAAGGTGCTTCAGCGGTTCAACATGTCAGATGCTAAACTAGTCGGATCGACACTTCCCGGCAAACTGTAGGTTATCCGGTAAGCAAAGCCCAAAGACGAAGGCAGAGAGAGAAGGCGGATATGATGAAGATACCATATGCCTCTACCGTCGGGAGCTTAATGTACACAATGGTGTGTAGCCGACCGGATATCGGATACGCAGTCGGAGTGGTGAGACAGTTTATAAGCAATCCCGACAAGGAGCACTGGAATGCGGTAAAATGGATACTCCGGTATTTGAAGGGCACTTCGAGTATGTGTCTTTGATTCGGCTTTGGTAAACCCCAACTTGACGGTTTCACCGATTCGGATATGTCAGCTGATGCGGATACTAGCCGATCAACATCGGGATATGTTATGACATATGTAGGGGGAGTTGTTTCGTGGCAGTCGAGGCTGCAAAAGACGGTTGCGTTGTCAACCACGGAGGCAGAGTACATGGCGGTTGTGGAAGCCGGCAAGGAAATACTATGGATGAAGGACTTCATCAAAGAGCTAGGGATATGATAGGAGGAATACCGGCTCTATTGCGACAGTCAAAGTGCCATCCACCTTGCGAAGAACGCAACGTATCATTCTAGGATGAAGCACATCCAACGGAGGTACCACTGGATCCGGGAGCGAGTGGAAGATTGAGAGTTCGTGCTGACGAAGATCCACATGAAGGAGAACGGGTCGGACATGCTGACCAAGGTGTTGACACCCGACAAGCTAGATGCATGCAGGAAGAGGATCGGATTGACGAGACATCCCATGCCGGACTGAAGGGGGAGTTTGTGAGGATTTCAGTCCCTCCGGATGGGATGATGAAGGCCCAGTGAGAACCTCTCACCGGATGAAGGGACATAGATGTAAATATGTTTATGTTAGCCCATTGTGGCTATATCTGTAAATAGCCCGAAAGCCATATTAGTATAAATATGACCTAGGGCAAACAAGGGTTAGTAGTTGCAGATCATTGTGTTGTCATTATTTTGTATAGAGATATTGGTGTAATTGCTATACAGAGTGTAGTAAAAGGAGAGAGAGAGACAGAGTGAGTCTCTGTTGTAACCGCCGCCAGGCAAAGACTGTGAGCACGAAGTCATTGCCTCTGTGCTCCCCTATTGGATTCTCCTTACATAGTGATAGTTTGGAGCCTGTGGGCTCCCGTGGTTTTTCCCGTTTAGGGTTTTCCACGTTAACATCCTGTGCATTCTCTTCTATTTGTGTACTTGCTTCCATTTCTCCATTTGTACTGTGTTTGATTATCATTAAGTGATCTAAGTCTCGGTTGTGGCCGAAGATTATTCCACATATTCCTGTCACAAGATATATCATCAATTGGATATCAAATTTTCTTCTTATTAAATTCTTGATTCATACATAGCTCCCTTTGATCTTTTTTCATCCACTCTTTTATAGATGCCCCCATGCATATGATGCATGTGAGGGTACAAGAGATGCATACAATACATGGAATGCATGTGATGCATGTTTGCCATTTGGTGCTCATGTGATGGTAAAGTATAATGATAGGAAAAACATCTCTAAAGAAATGACTTGTCTTAGTGGTAAGTTTATTGCCTCCTAACT
Source organism: Azolla caroliniana (assembly GCF_043228905.1). Lineage (NCBI taxonomy): Eukaryota > Viridiplantae > Streptophyta > Polypodiopsida > Salviniales > Salviniaceae > Azolla > Azolla caroliniana. Next base: position 13,390,853 of record NW_028230442.1, read on the forward strand.
TGGAGGTGCAAGGTTCAAGCCTTGCAAAGTTTTACTAGGTTTTTTAGTCTAGATGATTTCGGTTGTTTCACATTGAAATCATCGCGACCAACTTATCCGGTCCATCTGGTCCAATCCGGTCTATCTAGTCTGATGCCGGTTCAGTCACCGTCCGGTTACGGTTCCAGTTCGGTGCTGTCCGTCCGTTCCAGTTCCGGTTTCGGTTCCAGCTCCGTTGTCGTCCGTCCGATTCTAGTTTTGGTTCCGGTTCCGTCACCGTCCGGTCCTCCAAAACCATTAATAGTAGTTAAGCCACAATTTAACCCAAGAACATTCTTTGCTCCACAGATAGACAAAAAGTAAAAGTTCTAGCTCTACTTATATACTGTGGGATCCCGATTTGTCCTATCTATGTGGCATATTTCATAGTTTTGTTTTTCTCTTCTTCTTCTCAAACTTCACATTCACATAACTTGACATTTAGTTGTCCGTTTCAAATGTAATAAAGTACATTCGTAAGCTCTTGAAGACCTCCATCTTCCCATACCAAGATATTAAGCTAATATAAAATAATATATTCACTATTATTGTTTTATGTCTTGTGTGAAGAACCACACTTGATTTTGTACATTCCATGCAATTTTCAAATCGTTGCCGAAAATCTTCACGACAATGTGGAACCTCACGTTGAGCTTGAGGGAGAGTGTTGAGAGACAAGCTCAACATTGGGTGCGTAAACGGGTACGTGACCCAGTACGTAGCCTGGGTGCATTACGCAAAATATGGTTGTAGCAGTGTTTCAACCGAAAGGCTGTTAGAACGTTATTCGTCGGAAGGAATAATTTTGGGAGTTAGTGTAGAAGGCTCATTTTTTATTGGTCAAGTACTGTCAATACTTGTGTCATCCCAATAGTCGGGGCTTGTATAAAAGGTGCTCATTGAGCATGAAATATGTAACAAAAGAACATACAGAGAATTATTTGAATATAGTTTGATATTTTCTCCTCTCTCTCTCTGTCTCTCCCTTTCTCTTTCTCTGTGATTTTTGTGTTTCACCGAACTGTCGTACTTCCGAACCGCGTACTCTTCCACACACGTATTCTTTTACATGAACTGAAACCGAAGCCCATTGCTAGCGATACCTTTGCTCCAGAAGCAAATATCCGATTCTGTATGTAGACGACCGTCCATATCACTTCGGCCCAATAGATCTTAGGCATGATCTTCTCCTCCAACATTGCCTTAGCCGCTTCTACCATTGTCTAATTCTGCTGGAACATGTATCTTCTTTTCAATTAGGTAGACCCATGTGTGCCAATTAACGTCGTCGATGAAAGAGACAAAGTACCAGCTCCCGCCCATGCTCACACAACTTGTTGACCCCCATACATCCGTGTGGATCAAATCGAGCAGATTCTAGCTCCGATTCTTCTCATTGGGGAATGGAAGCCTATGTTGCTTCCTAAGCAAGCAAGCTTCACATACTTGGTCTTTTCGGCCGCTGAAATTCAGCAGTCCGAATACCACCCAATTCAACTGTAGTTCTTGAAGCTTCAGAAAGTTGATATGGCCGATCTACTTGTGCCACAAGTCGATGTCGGATTCAACCTTCTATCCTTTTGTGAACATTGCAGTGCCAACATCATTTGTTTCAAAGACAAAAATCCTCCCATTTCTAAGCCCTCATGCTATTAGCCGGCCCTCGTCTTTGATGAAGCAGCCACGGTGATTAAATTGAACCTGCATGCACTGATCGACAATCTGTCCGACAGATACCAAGTTCTTTGCAATTGTCGGGACATGCAACACATTCTGCATCACCCCTTCTGTACATCACCCACATGTTTGATGGGGTGCACAGTGTCGACAACTCCTAACTGTTCCGGTTTTGCCAAGCTTGAGAACCATTCAACATGGTTTGTCATATGATTTGACGCTCCGGAATCATGACTAGACCTCTTTCGGTTTCATGGCATGTACTCCCATTTGATTTTCCTTGTGCTTCATTATGAGTGCAAGGCCCATTTCAGCTCATCCTGAGCCTTTAATGAAGTGTGATCTGTGACACTTATCTTCGTCTCCCTGGCTGGATCCGGTTCTGTCCGAATCGGTGCGCTTCTTCCAACACTCACTTTCTCATTGGCCCTTCCGGCCACAGTACCAGCAATCCATCACAGCCTTTCCTTCTCGACTTTCAGTGCTGCCTACTCATGGAGGGTCCGGAACTGTTGTTGGCACCACTTCTATGCCTTCTATCCTACTCTTGTCGGATGCCTCTATTGTATGCCGACCTGCCTCATCCACCACGACCAGGGGGCTCTTTGCCTCCATGTACAACATCTTGTTGTCGGCGCGCGTGCTCATTGACACACCCACGTGATTTTCTTAAACGAGAAACATCGATTGTAGTGTGAAAAAGGAAGGTGTATTCTCCCTTGTGCAGACCACCGTTCGGAATGCTCTAAACTTTTGCGTCAAACCTCCAAGGCAGAATTGCACCATCTCGTCTTTTTCAACCATCACGTTGATAGACCTGAGCGAGTCGCAGATCTCCTTGATCTTGGAGGTGTAATCAACCATCAACATGTCTCTTTGTCGGACATTGTTTAGCTCTTATCACAGCTATAGCTTTCTGGTTGTTGTGCTTGCTGCAAAAATCTTCTTCACATTTTCCCAAGCATCCTTGTGTGTTTTGGCATCCCGAATGTAGTTCAAAAGTTGTTCGCTCACACTAGATGGGAAGCAATAGAGAACTCTATTTGCCACTTGTTCCCAGGTACGGAAATCTCTGTGTGTTGAAACCGGTGCTACATTCTTGGCTCTTTCGACATAGCTCTAGTACCCATGCTCGAGCAGGTATTGGTGCATCTTGTATGAACAAGATGCATAGTTGCTTCTGTTCAGCTTCTCCGTTAGAAGCGAGCTATCCATACCTTTGTCTATGTTCCTATTGTTCGGAAGATAATGTTTCGTCTTTGTGTTGATTCGCTTTGTCAACAATAGAGGATTCTTCTAACCCTCGCGCTTTGATACCATGTAAAAATATGTGCGGAAGCTTATGTAACATAGAAAACACAGTTGATTATCCGGAAATACAACAGTTAGGAAAAACGCAAAGAATGGAGACACAGTATGAGAGAGATAGAGAGAGCAGACAACAAAACTTCTATTTAGAATTATCAACACTCTGTACATACAAATGTTCTCAGAGAGCACTTTAAATACAAGCCCTAACAATGGGTTGACTAGTACTTGAATGCTCATTAAATGAGCATCTGACACTAACTCCCAAAATTATTCCTACAATGAATATCGGTCTTACTGATTCGACCTAGCCGATTGGTCTCCATCCGATCCGTTTCTTGGCTTCTTCAGCTCATCCGGCCCAAGTCGAGCTTGCTCGCTCAACATGGATGAATCCTTTGGAGGGATGTTCAAGCTAACCGGCTCCAACTTGTTAGTCGGTCGGCTACCCAGTGTCGAAAGGTCAGAGCCGTGCAAGTGTGAAAGAATGTCGGAGTCAGAGTCAACAATGTTCGGAGTCAACAATGTGAACATGAGTCGGAAGTCGGAAGAACAAGGACAATTAAATTATGAAAAAATAGAATTAATTGTAAGTTAGTTAGAACAACTTTGATATAGTTCTTGTCGAAGAAGGCAAGTGTAATCTTGGAAGAGAGACTCTCGGATCACCTATAAAAGGGACCGAGAGAATTGTAATGTTATCATTCTATTTTGGAGTAATATAAGTTTAGTAGTTAGTGCATGTACTGTGCCGAGGACTTTGTGTAGTTCTTGTAAAGAATCGGGTATGATTCTTGTGTAGCGGAAGAGATGTGGGTTATGTGTATGTGTCAGAGGAATTAGAGGAGAGAAGAGAGAACACAAGATAGATAGAAAAAGGAATACTCAAGAAGAAGGTGTATATTCACAAGGAGAACATGAAATATAAAAATGTAGCATTACAAGGAGTCACAACCAACTTCGGAGAGACAGATCGACAACGAACGACACTCATGAAACGCTATTCCTTACAACAAGGCTCTCGTCCAACTTCCGCCTATGCTTCAGAGTTTTGTCAGATCACGTGCGATGTCAGCAGGGATGACGAAGCTTTATGCGACCAATTTCGTCGAGGCGTCAGAAATTATGTCAAGACTCTTCTCTTAAACTTTCCGGAGCCCACATCATTGTCCCAAGTAATCCCCCAAGCCGTTCAATGTGATAATCGTCTTTTCAAGCTTCAACAAGAGTAACGGGGGACTCGAGACTTTCCGTCTTCCTCCCACAATGCTCCACTCACAAGGCCATATATATCAGTTTCATTAAGCATGCCACGGTTGCCATCTTCTAATGATACTTAGACCCCGAAGGAGGTCGACCCCCGTACCCCAATGGAGATCGACCATGCTCGGTCCCAACCATTAACCGATGTCCAACAGCAACATCGACGTGACAATGGCCTCTGCCTCTATTGTGGTAGCCCCAGCCATGTCATCCACAACTGCCCAATGCGCGGACCTTGTCATCAATCCCACCGTGCACGTCTTGCAGAGGTTTCTCAACAACAAGAAAACGATCGTGCATGTCTTGTAGAGGTTTCTCGACAACAAGAAAACGATCGTGCGCGTCTTGCGAAGGTTTCTAAACAACAGGAAAACGAGCAAGTCTGCCTGCAGTAGGAGCCATGCTGCTGGACACTTCCCGTCGCCCTACTTCTCTGTGCTCCTACAATTCAGTCACGCCAACTGGAAGTTTTTGCAAGTCTTTGTTTTGGGTCTATTTCAATAAAATCCCATGCCTTGCTTAATTCTAGTGCATCTACTTGTTTCATCGATATTGCGTTCGTCCGAACACATAAAATCCCCATCGTCCGAACAAAACATGTTCGCACTCACAAGTGGAAGGATCGTGCATTCCACTTGTAGAATTTTCTTGAAACTATCCAAATATACCCTCTCTACAAAAATTGGATGCACTAGTATCAAATGTTCCACAACTTGATTAGAATTTGCAAATATAAAAATACATGATAGGTCTACGAGTGGAGATCATTAGAAATCATGCAAGTTTGGATGTGTTGATAAGTTAATATAGAATCTTCTTGAAACTATCCAAATATACCCTCTCTACAAAAATTGGATGCACTAGTATCAAATGTTCCACAACTTGATTAGAATTTGCAAATATAAAAATACATGATAGGTCTACGAGTGGAGATCATTAGAAATCATGCAAGTTTGGATGTGTTGATAAGTTAATATAGGCATAATAAAGTTCAACAATGGCTCAATATGTCACTAATGTGCGACATGGGAAACACTAAGTTAAAGAATTATATTAATTTGGTAAGTTTTACAAAAATATGAGGTGTACTTGTAACCATACTAATAAAATGAGTTATAATTTATACTTTGACCCATACTTGCATGTATATAATTGTGCACAATGCAAGATAGTGCACTTTAGCATAATGTGATTGGAATAACTAACTTATTAAAATATTTAATACTTGTATTTAAAGTTTGTCTAATCTATTCCTCAATTTGTTCGTATGGGATCAAACCATATGTATATAATTGTGGACAATGTAAGACAGTGAACTTTAGGATAATGTGGTGGAAATAACAAACCTATTAAGGCTTTCATACTTGTATTTAAAATTGATCTAATCTATTCCTTAGGTGATTCACACGGGATCAAACTCCGAACGATAACGCTAGTGAAACTACAAGCGTATAAAAATATGCGGATAACGCTAGTGGAACCATTATCAACACACTACACAATCTAAGTAGCAATGGAAGAGAAACATAATAGTTTTAACAATAGAAGACAAAGATCCATAATAACAAAATGGACAATCATGGCAACAATTCTATATGACCATGTTATGTTAAGGTAAACTTTGACCAAAATCAGCCTCAATTTAAACTAATTCATGTTTCTCCATAAATTTGGTAGTCAACAATGCACGCGGTGAAACCAATGTCATAAGTCTACTAACCAAGTATATAAAAATAAAATTGAAACATATAGAAGATTATAAAGAATAGAATCCACCAAGAAAAACCCAAATTTTGTATTAATAATGTGAATTCCAAACAATACATTTCGCGTTTTTAAAAGAGTCTATTATATAGCAGGCAAATCGTCAATGTCATTTTCTTCATCATCTTGTATAAAAGTCTCTTAAGCTATACGTGCATTGGCTTCCCCTGTTAGCTGAGCCAATGAAATATCTTCTATAAGCTCATTATCAAGCTCTATTAGCTCCCCCAGTTCCCCGGCTAATGGAGGAATAGACTCTCGCAAAGCAGGTTGAAACCTTTTAGTATCAGCGAGGTTCTTTGCACTGACCTCCTCGTCCTGGTCTGGGCACTCCCACAAAGCCTTAATCCTCATGTTTATAAATATAACTTGCTCCTCGTCCTTCTCCAGTGCAACTGTGTTTCTAAAGAGCTTCAATGCACATGCAGACGTTGTCCCCGTGAAGAAAGTAACAAGAAGAATTAGTTCTAAAACAAAAAAGATTCAATATTGGTTATCTCAAGATCGTTAACCTAGTTCGAGGAATACCTGTGCCAGAAAAGAGGTCTAATATCCAATCTCCTTCTACAGAAAACATCTTGATCAAGCGCATCATAAGTCGTCGAGGTTTTTGGTATGGGTTGACAAGTCCCTGTTTTGTCGTGGTGACATGTCGCAATTTTCGTGTCACTGCTGGATATACCAGCAGATTTGAACCTCCCACTTGATTAGAATGCTCATTGATTCTTTGTTTCTTAATTTCATCGAAGTAGCCAACTGTAATGTATTCAATGGCATTAACAAACTAAAAGGTTGGCCCTCTATTTACATTGGTTTTTATCCTATAACAAATATTACATCGAGTTAAGAATAGATTGAACAATCTTAAGAAAGGCAATATAGTGAACGAGACATATAAATAATCCTTACGATGCAAGGTTCTTGATGCCATGGCAACGGGATCTCAAAGCTTGAGCTACCGAGTACCCTTGGTTCATACTATGAAAGACAACTATTCTCCACAAGGATGCAGTCGTCAGCTCAGCAAAATCTTTGACCATCTTCTCCAACTGTTTAAACTTAAACGGTTCATCATCGTATTATGACCCTGCCATTCGAAATCCGTATAGAATATCCGCAATCATTAGCGTATATTCCTTCTTTGGCACTTTTTGGATCATGTCAACGACATCGCCGCAAACCACGTTGTAGTAAAGATCTCTCATAATATCCTTTTTGTGGCTAAATTTTTTGAAGGAGTCATCAACCATTTTGTACGCCTTGACTAAGCGACGATCCTTTTCTTTTCTAGCTCTCTCGAGATGTCCCAGGAAGGATGTCGGGAAATCGTGTATATCTTTAACTTCTCCTTGTTTCTTGCCACGACACAGTTTCTAATAGAAGCAATAGGACATCAAGTATTATTATACAAGCTCTACATATGAGGAAAGCTTAATGAAAAACCACCAAAACTAACCCAATCCTTGAATGCAATAAAATACTCGGATAACACCTTATATGAAGACGTTAGAGGATAATCCTCAGTCACTTGTTCCCAAGTTATACATCCAAGTTGTTTCATCATAACTTCTTGGATCTTCATATACACCTTCTGATTATGCAATTAGAAAATGAGATTAGAACTTTCAATTGCACCATATTGAATTCAATATCACTATTTGAAAAACTTACTTATTGAACTCAGTGACCATTTCTCCAAGGCTTAGATCTTTCGCCACAACCCTCGACAAAACAGACACAAGAATCTGCTCGTCCTCAATACCTTGCATCGCTCTCCACAAAGACAGCTTCATGTCGTCAGCCGCTTCTTCAATTGTGAAATCAATTTTCTTGGCTTCTTGTGACTTTAATTCTACTTGAGGGTCTACTTTACATTTCTTTTGTCGTTGACCCTTGACCTCCTTATTCTCCCACATTGAGAAGATTTGATCTTGTAGGTCCCATACTTCTCCATCTCTAAAGGCAAGTTGAAACCAAGACTCATATTTCCGAAGACAATCGGACTTAACATTATCATCTACCACAATGCCGACTTCATGCAAGCATTGACGTCGTAGGCCTGGATGTAGCTTCACACCAAACTTTTGTTTGATGTCCAAATACTCGTGGTGGAAGAACCTTATGCGCTCAATCAATGACATTTTCTGCCTATAGTCATTATCGTTATTATGGTCCCATGCCAACAACTTTGCGTCTTCAATTGTGGGACCCACGTAAATTTTGCACTCGGCATACTTAAAGAAGAAAGTTGTTGGATGTTTCTATCACAAGTTGCTGACGTGCCTCCGCCAAATGCGATACACCAATTACAAAGTAATTGTATTGATCATGCTTTCTTATATCGAAATCATCAATGGTTTCACATTCTTCAGGATCCACCATAACAATAAAAGGCACAACGGTAGCATGTGGATTAATTTTCATTTTTTTCTTGAGATTTTGAACATGCATTCGGTGTGGCTCTCTAATCTCAAGAGGTCTTCGTCATGTTTTTTCATCTATAGGGGGCCGATGGATGTGTGTTATAGGCAAATTAAACACTTGCCCTTTTTTGACCAGTTTACATTGCATTAACTCTCTCCGTATCTTATTCTGCCTAGATGACAACACACCCAATGCCAGCTCAGCTCCTGGCGTCCCCTTAGTGTCCTCATCTTTGTTTGAGCTTGATAAGTCGGAGTCCGACATTTTAGTGGTCTTCTTTTTTGGTGGTCTTGATTGTACTCTAGATGCCCTTTTCGGGGCCTTCACTTGGGAGGGCAAGGGCTCCCTTAGAGTTACATGGCCTTGTATGTAAGGCCTCAAGGTGACAATAAGGTTTTGTGAGCTTTCTAGATCTTTTTTAAAAGCTTCTGGCCCACAAGATTCCTTTACTAGTAGATCTTCAGATAGGAACACTTTACGTACCCCCTTAGAGCACTCTATAATTACAAGAATGTTGGCCGAATCTGAATCTTCGTAGTCAAATCTTAGAATACAGTCATACATAAATGCGGTTTCATTTTCAAGTTTATGTTTTTCAAGCAAAACATAAACTTAAAACAGGAACTTGATACGGCATATCGAGTTCGTGTATAAAACACATGCTTTACATAGGGGTATTGAGTTCCTGTATGAAACAAGAAATTTTTACAGGAACTTGATACGGCGTATCGAGTTCCTATATAAAACAAGAACTTTATACAGGAACTCAATACGCCGTATCGAGTTCTTGTATAAAACACGAACATAATACAGGAACTCTGTATCGAGTTCCTGTATAAAACACGTACATGATACAGGAACTTAACACGGCATATCGAGTTCATGTTTAAAATGCAAACTATATACAGGAACTCGATACGCCGTGTCGAGTTCTTGAGTGCTAAAACATATTTACAAAAATGTCCACAGTGTCAGAGGCTTACCTAGAGTCCTGGCACTCAATTTTCTTTGAAGACATGGTTGATCTTGTTGATGTTTAGGTGGAGATCTCGATTTGGTGCTTCGTGCTCTGCGTGCTTTGTTTGCTCTATGTGCTCTCGCGCTTTGTTCTGCGCGTGTGCTTCGTGTGATTGAAATATGAGGTCTTCCTATTTATAGGGATTGACCACAGTGGTTAAAGTAACCACAATCACTTTAACTAGAGTTGCTTATGAATGCATCAATGATTAAATAGTCAAACTAACATATTGATGATTATTTTATAGTCAAACTAACATACAATGACTTTGAAGGTCATGACGAAAACAATGATAGAGGTTCATGAATGAACCAATGATTGATTACTCAAAGCAACATTTTTATGACTCTTAATTGCTTTGTATTAAAGATGTGGCCATGAATGAACCAATGATTGAAATGTCTTATATTTAAAATGGTGGGCATGAATGGACCAATGATTGAGAAGTTCTATATTAAATATGGGTGCCATTAATTAACCAATGATTTTAACTTTAAACCAACATATATATGTCTTGGTGATGATTGTAATTATATTATACTTGATTTAACTTTATACAGACTAGTTTAAGTAATTATTAATATGTTGAATACAATTATTATATTAAAAATAATATATTTATGTATTGTATTAATATAATATTAAATAATATAGACATTATATTGAGGGAACTTCTGTTTAGAGAGGAGTTTATGTTTTGAGAGGAGTATATGTTTAGAGAGGAGCTTATTAGTTTTTTCTGTTAGCCTAAGCACATAACTTAAAGAGATTTGTGTGGACCTTAAGCCATGAGTGAAGACTCACCATTCTCGATTGAAGCATATTGTTTGTCATTAGACTCTTCGTTTCCTACCGAAGAGTATTGTTTGTCGACAGAATCACCATTTTCTATTGAAGAATATTGTCTGTCGATAGACTCACCATATTCTATCGAAAAATATTGTCTGAGCTCATCTTCACTTACAACAAATGTGAATAATGACACGTGTGAAGAGTTCTCTATTGAAGAATACGATATTAATAAAGATACGGAGAATGAAGGTAGTGCCAATGAAAAATCAAATATCATGGGCGATGGTCACAACAAAGAATTTGATAGTAATAAGGTTACACCAACTTCTATGTAAGAAGAGAAATCTGGAAGCCTTATGCATATTAGAGGAATCCCACGAAGAATTCGTCTGGCTAGATTTAACTTGGTGACATTAGATAAATAGATTGGATTTGATGTCAAAAAAATATGTTGTGCCCGTGGTTGTATGTTTATGATTGGAAAATCAAAGTTGCGAGAATTAAGGCGATAATATTTTTTGATGATTGGTGATGAGCAAGACACTTACCTCGGGTCACAAATGCAACTAGTGTTTGATAAATGTACGGGGACCAAACTATCATTCGAGGATTATATCTTCCATGCGCAACAGATATGTAGAGTTGCATTCAAAATTGTGTTATGTGTTAGTAACATGTGGCTACATAGTGTACAACAACGTCTACTTAGCGGGGATAAGATGCTCAATTGCAAAGAGGTTCCAAGTATGAAAGGTGCAACTGGAAGACATGCTATTGGTTGGATGAAAAGTTACTTTCAATTAAATTGTGAAGTAATGCCCACTACAGGTAGGATGCACCTCTCTGATAATTACACACGTCGGGAAGTTTATGATGTCTATCGATCTGATATGGTGGGCTCACGTAATAAGTCTATCACATATAGCCAATTCACAAGATTATGGAGAGCTCGGTTTTCAAATGTTATTATTCCACGTAAAGTACGCATGGGGTATTGTTCCATTTGTGCAAATCTTAAAAGTTTGGCTAAAGGTGCAAAGACATCAATGAAAAAGGATATGAGTAAGAAGTTACTACAAGAGCATCGTGATGCACAATCGTTAGAACGAAAGAAGGTGATGCATCATCGAGAGAAGTGTTTGAAGAGGCCCGAACAATACATGTGCTTAATGATAGATGGTATGAACCAGAAGAAGACGTGCTTGTCGCATATGCGGAGGCTCCCCAAAGACGTCAATGATGAGTGCCTTGTTCAAATGCACTTGGTGGGATGCTTGGCTTATAATAGGTCAGTTGGACCTCACATCTCCATTATATACCCCAATGTTCATAATGACTCTAACCTAACACTTACAGTGATTCACCGAGTTTTGATGTCTTGGGGCCAACCATTCCCCCCTGTTCTATACATTCAATTGGACAATACTGCTAGAGAGAACAAAAATTCAACTGTGTTTGGCTATCTAAGTATGTTGGTCAACCAAGGATTGTTTAGAAAAGTGAAAGTCAATTTTCTTTTGGTTGGCCACACACATGATCATATAGATAAGATGTTTAGCACATTCTCCAGACAATTGTCTCGGCATGATGCTTTCACATTACCTAAACTATTTGATGTCATTTGTGATGCATATACACCACCCCCAAAAGTGTTACACTTAAAGGAGGTATATGACTTTAAGAGATATATATCAGATTGGGGTGTTGGGAATGTTAAAGTGCTCGCCCAATTAAACAATATAAGCTTCAATCACATTTTTATGATAAAGAAAAATGAAATAAGTGGTTCTACGCTTTTATATGCTAAACAATATTCATCTTCTACAACATGGGAACCTGAAGGTGGTTGCCAGTTATTACTTTGTATGCTGAGTACAATTGTCCATGTAGCTAAACAAATGTCGATTGAGAAGAAAGGGCAGTTGCATAGTGACTTGGTATCGGAACAAAAACGGTTATGGCGCCAAGCCTTAGAAGAAAAAAGAAAGCATATTGAGGCCGCCAAGAAATATGCTGCACAACAAGACACATCATGGTGGGATGTATTTTTTAGTGATTAGAAAGGAATCGTAGACAATTGTGTATTTTGTGATAATTGGAATTTGGAAATGCCATTCACATGGTCACTACAACATGATCATGTAAATAAAACTCCAGAGCAACCAACAAATGTGATTAATGATAGTTTGGTCCATCCACAACAAAGAGACATTTATGTGGGACCAAGGATGACCAAAGCAGCCGAAGCTAGATGACAAGGAAATTTGCAAGAGCTCGCGGCGGGGATGTTGATTGCAACGCCGGCTGATGAGAACTCACATGGCCACCAATTTTGGGTTGGTAAAATTCTAGAAGTGCTAATGCATGAAATAGAAAACACGATCAAGTCTATAAACGTCCATTGGTACAACACTAGAAGTGCAAATGCTTTTACAGGTAAGTATACATTGGAGATAATTGAATGCCCAACAACAAGGGGAGGTAGAAGACGAAGAGAAACATTCGTAACACCTCGACCCTTGATATCTCTGATATGGATATCATCATGTACAACTTCACGCTTACAAAAGCCAGACAATTAAGGAAGTCAACATATATATAATAAAAGAAAAATTACCAAGTCTACAATCTGGCTCAAGTCGAAGGCAAACAAGATTTGCTACATATAATCTAGAGTCAAACCATTTGGTTTATGACGAAGTTAATGCACTGATTGGTACATCCGAGGATGACGAGGAGGAATCGTCATTGTATATTAGTTATAGTAATGATTCTCCGTAAAGGAGTGATCATAAATGTATTTTTGGCTATTATGTGTAACTACATTCCGCTTTTAACAAATCGAGTAATATAAAAGCATGTGCTTTGAATTCCTATGATTTCTAAAAAAGAGTTTCTTATAAAATAACATTGGTTTACTTCTAAATCACGAAAATAGTGGATTTAAAACCTTTTTCATAGTATATTTGAACATGTATGATATTGGTATTAATGTGTTTTGTAAAATCATTGAAAAAGCCCTAAAATCAACCAAAATATTCCTTATCCTTCCATTTATGCGCGATCCTTCCACTTGTGAACGCAAACGTGTTACAACAAAACCCATATCCGTTGAAGCTATCGATGGACGGGTTCTCTCTTCGGGGGCGGTTACTAAAGCCCCTGTCCCGTTGGTACTTTAAGTCAGGTTCCATTGGGAGGTATTAACATTTTATCTCATTGCAACCCCTCGACATTTGATTGTTTTAGGGATCTCCTAGTTGGAAACACACAATCCGATGGTGGATTGGTGCAGCCACTCCATCACCTTTCCACAAACACCGTTACTTGTGTGGGGGCTGCTTTCAGCTTCGGTGCACATTCTTCTCATTTCAACTCAATATCCGACATTTCTGATTCCTTTAGTGGTTGACTCTAGCGCGGTCACTTCCGTGCCTGTTGTGTCACACGACGTCTCTGTTCTTGTCACCAATTTGCCCGCAAGATATAGCGATTTCTGGACGTGTTCGAAAAGTGAAATACAAACCGGTTACCAGCACATCACCCCTATGATTGCCTAATCAAACTCCAAGATGACGCACATCCACCATTTGGGCCCATCTATGGGCTATCTGAACCCGAACCTAAGGCTCTTTGCACATATCTGGATGAAAACCTCGCCAAGGGCTTCATTCAACCCACCAAATCACCGGTTGGGGCCCCAATCTTATTTGTCAAGAACAAGGATGGCTCATTACGCCTATGTGTGGATTATCGGGATCTCAACAAAATTACGGTACGTAATCGTTATCCCTTGCCTTTAATTCCAACACTCCTTGACCGACTTCGAACCGGGTGTATCTTCTCCAAAATCGACCTTCGGGGAGCCTACAATCTGGGTGCATATCAAGCCAGGAGACGAGTGGAAAACTGCCTTCCGAACACGCTATGGACATTTCGAGTACAAGGTGATGCCTTGTGGTCTCACCAACGCCCCGACGGTCTTTCAGCACATGATGAACAATATATTTCGGCAGTATCTTGATCACTTCGTGGTGATCTACCTTCATGACATTTTAGTTTTTTCTTCCAACATAGAGGAGCACACCCAACACGTCCGAATGGTTCTATCCAAACTTCGGGAACATGGACTTTATGCCAAAAGTGAGAAATGTGAATTCAATCGGATATCTGTCGAATTCCTAGGCTACGTGATTTCACCCTCCGAGATCACAATGGATGCACGCAAGGTAGCGACAATAACCGATTGGCTTGTCCCTACTCGGTTGAAAAAGGTACAATCATTTCTCGGTTTTGCAAATTTCTATCGACGATTTATCAATGGTTTTTCATCTTTAGTGCAACCTCTAATCCTTTTTACTAGAAAAGATATTCCATTTCTTTGGACCTCTATGCCTCGGAAATCAATTATCCGGTCTACGACAAGGAGCTTGCAGCAATCATATCTATCTTCACCGAGTGGCAACCCTATTTTGCTGGAGCCGAACATCGCATCTAGGTGCTGACCGACCACAAAAATCTAATTTACTTCACCACCAATCGTACATTGAATAAGAGGAAAGCCCGATGGTCATCTTTTCTCGCTGACTATAACTTTGAGATCTTGTTTCAACCTGGAGTTCAACATGGGAAAGTTGATGCCCTCTCTCGGCGTCCTGATTTTGCATTGCACCCATGAGATGACGCATATTCACAACAATATTGTTTGTTGCGGCCCAATCAACTTCAAATGTTCACCACCTGCATGTTGCATGATGATTCTTTGCTCAACGAGATTGCCACGGCAACCACGTCAGACCCATTCGCCAAAGAAATCATGGCCTACATCAATGACCCATCTGCGGGCATGAAAAGCTCATTCTTAACCAATTTACAATCCAGGATGGGTTACTATATCCTAATCATCTATTGTACATTCCCGAAGGATCATGTCGGACACGGGTATTACAAAATTGTCATGATGATCCTCTTGCCGGTTACTTTGGGGTCACGAAAACCTTGGAATTGCTATCTCAAGGGTTTTGGTGGCCCCAACCTTGGAAATTTGTCAAGGAACTTATCAAGACATGTGATGTATGTGCTCGGTCCAAAATGCCTCACCATCAGCCATATGGTCTTCTCCACTCGCTCCCCATTCCAAGTTGACCATGGGTCTCTCTATCCATGGACGTTATCATCGACCTCCCTCTGGTTGGTGGCCATGACACGGTGCTAGTCATTGTCGATTGGTTTTGGAAGATGGCTCACTTTGTCCCATGTTCCAAAACCATTTCCAAAAAAGAGACAGTTGACCTTTTTCTTAAAAATGTTGTCCGATTACATGGCTTACCCAAGGTTATCACCTCTGATCGAAGTTCTCAGTTCATTTCCCACTTTTGGCGATGACTTCTACAAACATTCGGGACTTCTGTAAACTTGTCCTCAGCATACCATCCTCAAACTGATGGACAAATGGAATGAGTCAACCAAATCCTCGAACAATACCTTCGGTGTACCGTGAGCTACCAACAAGAGGATTGGGTGGGGTTCCTTGGAATGGTGGAATTTGCCTACAATAATAGTATCCATGCTTCGACTAAGGTTTCCCCCTTCTTTGCAAACTATGGATTTCACCCTCATTTCAGCATTTCCATACCTGCAACTTCGGTCAATCCATCAACAGAGACGCGTGCCTGCGCTTTACACGATGTCCATCGTGATCTCTCCTTGGAGCTCCATGTCGCTAACGACCAGTATAAAGATCAAGCGGATCAACATCGTTTGACTGCACCGACGTTTGCAGTCAAGGACATGGTTTGGTTGTTACGTCGCCACATCGCCACCACACGTCCTTGTGCAAAATTGGACTACAAAAGACTAGGCCCTTTTCGTATCATCGAGCGAATCAAGCCAGTCACCTTTGGGTTAGCACTTCCTCCAACATTCAGGATTCACAATGTTTTTCACGTTTCTCTTCTCGAACTCTACCATCCTTCTTGAATTCTAGGACGACAACCTCCTCCACCGCCACCTATGGAATTGTCGATGGGCAAAGAATATGAGGTTGACCAAATCCTCAACTCTCGATATCATCATCGACAACTCCAATATTTGGTCTTATGGAAAGGTTACCCCATTTCGGATGCCACATGGGAACCAATTACACATTCACAAAATGCTCCGAAGGCCATTCGCCTCGATTTTCCTCAACTCTCGATATCATCATCGACAACTCCAATATTTGGTCTTATGGAAAGGTTACCCCATTTCGGATGCCACATGGGAACCAATTACACATTTACAAAATGCTCCAAAGGCCATTCGCCTCGATTTTCATCAATAATACCCACATAAGCTAGCCGCGAGTTCTGGGAGGCGGTCTTAGAGGGAGGATAATGTCATAGACATGATGGAATGTAGGGGGTTGAACCCATGACCTCCTGGTCTTATTGGGCAACCTTACCAATTTAGCTACATCCATCTATGCATTATTGTATTACAATAAGTTTCAATTTATTACATTCTATGTTAATCACTAGAACTTTCAAGAAATTTCTAGAGAATGCATCTTCATGCACTCTCTAGATGTTTCCTAGCTTGCATGCATACCATCACATTCTTGTATAAATACTTCGGTGCACCTTGATTACAATCAAGGTGAACAACACCAGTTACGTAAGCATAATTTAGTTCTTGCTCTTTTGTCTACCTTCTCTCTCTCTTGTTCTCTTGTTTATGCTCTCTCTCTCTCTATATATCTATCTTTCACTCCCTCTTAATTAATATTTAGCTCGCCTACTTATCCCTGTCCAGGTCTAACCGTTCGTGACAATGCGTAGAGAGTAGTGGTTTGACTCTTAACCATTGAGTAATCATAGATTCTCAAAAGGTGTGTTCACACATTCCACTATGTTGAGCTTGATTCTCAACACGCCCCCTCAAGCTCAACTCAGGTCAGTTCCTTTAGATTGATGTCTGCTTCGACTGGTATCCGGTTCAGACGATCTCTGGTGTTTGCTTCATTTCGTACTTGGTTCGGACGGTATCCGATTCTCACTTGTACTCCCTCTCAAGCTTGGCAAGTCAGGGATCGTCAATCCAAGGTCCGACATGAATTGCCGAAGCTTGTTGTCTCCTAGGGCCTTGGTGAAGATTTCAGTTGTCTAAAGATTTGTGTTGATGTGTAGAAGATCACGCTCTTGAATGAAGTGGTAGTGCACTTCGATATGCGTTGTGCGTGCGTGGAACACTGGGTTCTGAGCCACATACATATTGCTCATGTTGTCGTAGTAAATGGGAGTCAGATCCTTGATGGGAACGCCCAGATCCTTCAAAATCCTCTTGAGTCATACAACTTCACATGCAACTATGGTTGTGCCCCTGTATTCATCCTCCGTACTCGAAAGTGCGATGGTAGGCTGCTTCTTACTACTCCAAGATATTGCTCCGCTACCGAGCGAGAAGAAAAATCCAGAGGTCGATCGTCGATCAACTTTGTAGCCGGCCCAGTCGGCATCAGTGTACCCTTCGAGTCGAATTGGTGTGGCCAATGCGTAGAGTATATGTCGTAATCCATTGTGCCACTCACGTATCGTAATACTCACTTAGAGCAATTGAAATGGATATCTTGTGGAGTTTGCATGAATTGGGTAAGGAGGCCAACTGGATAGTTGAGGTCGGGTCGAGTGATCGTGAGATAGATGAGGCTCCCGATCAGTTATCGATATTGAGTCGGCTCGCACTCGTCTGTACCGGAGTCGGCATCTAGTTTGAGGTTTCGATTGAGAGGGGTTGCCACATATTTGCACTCAGCCATCCCGAATTTGTATAACAAGTTGAGGATGTAGTGCCGTAGAGAGATCATAATGCCGGTCGGAATCCAAATTACTTGCCACATATTTGCACTCAGCCATCCCGAATTTGTATAACAAGTTGAGGATGTAGTGCCGTAGAGAGATCATAATGCCGGTCGGAATCCAAATTACTTGCCACATATTTGCACTCAGCCATCCCGAATTTGTATAACAAGTTGAGGATTTAGTGCCGTAGAGAGATCATAATGCCGGTCGGAATCCAAATTACTTCGATTCCAAGGAAGTAATGGAGCTCTTTCAAGTCCGTCATCTCGAATTTGCCGGAGAGGAGGGACTTGACCTTGTTGATGTCGACTAAATGTTCACCTCCAATAACCAGATCATCCACGTATAGGATGATGACAATCGAGTTTCTAGAGTTGTTTCGTACGTAGAGGGAGTTGTCGGATTTCGACATTCCAAAACCGATTTTGATGAAGATATTGTGTAATCTTCGAATGCCAACCACGCGGTGCTTGCTTGAGGCCGTAGAGAGGCTTCTTCAGTTGGCATATGGCTTTCGGATGAATGCTAGATTCGAAGATGGGTGGTTGTACCATGTACACCTCCTCTTCTAATTCGCCTTGAAGGAAGGCATTCTTTATATCCATGTGATGGAGGTGCCACCCTTTCGCTGCTGCGAGTGCAATTACGGTCCGCACAGTCTTCATCTTTGCCATCGGGGCAAATGTCTCTTCGTAGTCAACTCCATGTGTTTGTGCATATCCTTTCACTACGAGTCAAGCTTTGTAGCAGTTTACGGAGCCGTCGACGTTATACTTCACCTTGTAGATTGTTATCCTTTAGGGTGGACAAGTCCGAACATAGGGTGGTCCAGTGAGATATGGATGGACCGTGGTATCAAATGGGTCTTACCGGTTACCAACCGGCACTGTTAATGATCGTAACACACGCGTAAGATTAATTATATTAAGCACAGGATGGTAACCAAATAGACACTAAGTAATACGTAAAATAGCAGCACTTCTATTAATTATCTGTCCCTAATTACATTCTTGCCGGGTCCTTTTATATGTCTCCAGGTGAGTTACAAACCGGTGCCAACCGGCAACCGGTAATGATCTGGTCCGGATCCGAATCGGCATACTGATTCTGGTTCATCCACCCGCTTCTCAAAATAACATAATAACATAATATTTATCTTCTCAAAATAACGTAATATTTATTAACAACAACTCCCTATCCTTAATTAAATACCCCTTCCACATTTTGGACTCTAACCGGCCCTTTGGTCTTGCAAGCCAACACAAGGGTTCTAGAATATCCAGAATGCTTTGGTCCAAGGGTTCTAGAATGTCCAGAATGCTTTGGTCCAAGGGTTCTAGAATGTCCAGAATGCTTTGGTCCAAGGGTTCTAGAGGTTCTTGAACTTTAATTAAAATGTCCAAAATGCTTTGGTCCAAGGGTTCTAAAGGTTCTTGGGGTAGTTGCTCCGTTTGTTGTGGTTGTTGTGGTTGTTGTTGTTGTTGTTGCTCTCCGGCCTGCTCTTCCTTTTTGGCCTCAGTCCCATCTCCGGCTCATCTGTTTTGGGCTCGTCCTACTCCTGACATCTGGCTTGCACTAGCTCTTGCGGGTTCAGCTGCTCCACTTGAGTCACATTTGGCTGGCTTTCTCCAGTTTCGGCTGCATTCGGCGTCTGTTCTTGAGATTGCTCTTCGTCACTAATGTTAATTGTCATCGTTCTTCTAGTTGCCATTTGTTGTCTCCGCTCCCGTTTGTATCGCACGAACTGAAGTTGGGTATCCAGCTATTCGTCATCCAACTGTTCCACCAGTCGGCCCACCGCCACCAGTTGCTCTCCGGGCAAGGACAGGAAGTCATCCGATAACTCCTCCCGTATGGTCACAACGCTTTCCACGTCCAGTTTGTAGAAGTTATTGTCGTCCTTTTGCCAGTTTTCCGCATCCCCTTGTAGGACCTGCAACTCCACTGCATGCTTTGCCCATTTGGACCACCACTATGCTGAACTTTCTTCAACTAACCTCTTCTTCTAGTCCCTCCATGTCAATACAATTTCTCGAATACGGCCAAGTCCCATCTTTGACTTCTCCTCCACGACCTACTTTTCATCCTTTAATTGCTTTATGAGGATCGCGGTTGCCTCATCTTCTCCTTGATACTGCATCAGTTGTGTCTGATAAGTCCTCTGAACTCTATTCAGAGCCATCTTTGCTCGTTCCATCTCCTCATGATGCTGTCGGGTAAGCTCCATTCTATCCTTCGCCGCTTCTGCCAGCATCTTTGCCGCTTCGACTACCTTGGTCCTTTCTTCCACCAATGTTGTTGTCGTCTTGTTGACTTTATCCCGGACTTCCCGTATCTTCTTCTGTTTCCGGTCACCTTCTGCCATCAATTTCTTGTGTTCCGCCTCTAGGTGCTTGTGATCCCGATGCAACCGGTCAAAATCCTCCGTTTTCTGTTTCAGCCGCTGATTGACTTGGCATCGGGCCCGATCCTCACGGTCCTTCTATTGCCGGAGTTCTTCTTGGAGCCGCTCGATCTCGACTTCCACCAAATGCTGGAGTTTGTCCTTTTCGTACAAAAACTTTTCTTTTTCTTCCTTCAATCGGTCATATGCTTGATGACCCTTTTGTAGATTTTCCTCGGCTCTTCGGAGGTTCTTTGCCGTTTTCCGTTGTTCCTCCACCGCCGCCTTCTTCAGGTCCTGTTCTCTAGCCCTTAAGGCCTCTTGGACTACTAATTCCTCTCTGAGAGTGGCGAGTTCTTGTTCTTGTGCCTTATTTGCATCTGGTGCTATTTCAATTACTGACATCTTATTGGTTTGTTCATTCACCGGAGCCACCGGTTCTGGTAGACTTGGTCCTTCTATGACCTGCTTAGACGCCTTTGCTTTGGCCTACGCAATTTCTTCTTTCATGCTCCGGATCCTCGACCGGGCCTTCTCAAGTTCTTTGGTTGTGGAGAACCGGTTCCCCTCTACTCTCTCCTCCATTTCTATTTGGCACACAACCTCGCCCACCTACTCGCCGATCCACCGTAGCCATTGACTGCCGGTGCCTTTTTGTCGTGCCGGTTCTGGTTGTGGCATGGCCTCTGTTCTCACCGAAAGCCCTTTTTGGATTGTTGACTATACAACGACAACTCCTGCTCTTGTTGTGCCTGCTGCTCCGATGAGGTTGGCAATTCAATTACCGGTTCTTGGACCACAGATACTGTTGCTTCTTGCCGCACTAGTTCATCCCGTCTGGGGGTAGTCCAGTGCTTAAGAACTAGTGCATATTTGCTAGCCATTTGTCCTCGTCCGCAATTGTCCCATCTACCATGGTTTCCGCTGTAATTTTAAACAATGGGGCATCCGGAAAGTCGTCTTGAACACCGTCACCGGTCTCTCCGGATTCTAACCGGCTCAAGTAATCGGCAACCGTATGTTGTATGCTCGGCCAGTGGTAGATCTCAAATTCAAATTCCTTTAATAATAATGTCCACCGGACCAGCTTGCCGGTGAGTGATGCCTTCGAGACCAAGGATAAAAGCGTTAAATGGTTTACATGGAATGAAAACTTGCGGCCCAACAAATAATGACGGTATTTGGTGACACTGTATATCATTCCTAGGGCTTCTCTTTCCATACTGGAATAATTTTGCTCTGCCTTTGACAACTTCCAGCTAGCGTAGTACACTGACTAGTACCACTTCGGTTCGGTAAGTTGCATGAGTACGCTGCCGATTGTGATATCCGATGCGTCCATGAAGACATGGAACTCTTTTGACCAATCCGGGGGTTGTACCACTGGTGCTTGTGTCAGCATTACCTTGAGTGTGCGGTAAGACTTGTCCTCTTCATCCATCTATTTAAATGGTGTCTGGTGTACCGCTGCGTGTAATGGCGTGGCGAGGTCTGCCAAGTACCGGAGCATCTAGCTATGCCATCGGATCTGTCCTAAGAACCAGCTTAAAGCCTTGGCGATCGTCGATGCCGGTGCCTGCAAAATAACCTTGACCTTATCCGGGTCCATGGCAATCCCTTCCTTGCTAACAATATGACCCAGCAATGTATCCCTGGTCACACCGAAGACGCATTTTGCGGGGTTTAAGCTTAACCGGTATCCTCTGCACTTTTCCAAGCATAACCTGAGATGGTCGAGATGTTCCCCTTAAAGGTTGTCGACGCCATCTTGAGTCCGAACATCATTACAACTGCTGCAAAGACTCCCCATTCTATCAGGAACGCCGTCTTTTCTTGATCATCTGGGTGCATCCTTATTTGGTTATATCTGCTGAAACCATCTAGGAAGCTATAAACCTCGTGCCCGGCTACCGCATCTAAAACTCCATCCGTAAATGGATGCGGAAATGCGTCAGTGACCGTTGTTGCGTTCAATTTCCAGTAATCCACGCAAACACGGATCTTGTTGTTCTTCTTCGGCACTACAACAATTGGACTTAGCCAAGTGGCTTTCTTCATCAGACGGATAAAGCCGACTCGGAGTAGCTTGTGAATTTCCTCCTTTACTCTTGCCGCGTAGTTTGGGTTCATCCGATAGTATCGTTGTGCCATCGGCTTAGCGTCCTTGCTGAGGTGAATCTGATGTTGATAGAGTTGGGGGTCAAGTCCCCGCATATCTTTGTAGGACCAGGCGAATACGTCCCAGAATTCTTTCAATAATGTTATCATTGCCAATTTGTCATCTGGTGACATCTCCTTAACCACGTGTACCAGACGCACTTCCTCTCCGGTGCCCAAATTTACTTCTTCCAGTTGGGACACCTTTACTCATTGGGATACCGCCATTTCCCGTTCCAAGGCTTCCTGTGCTTGCCGCAATTCCTGGATTGCATCCTTATCCGGTTCCTCACCGGCCTCTTCCATCTACACGATGTATGGAGATACCACTTCTGCCACGTCCACTTCGAACAAAGAGACTATCCTTGGGTTCTTTTCAAGGTAGCGATCCACCTCCTCGTCGGGCAGTCCTCCCAGCAAGTTCACGCTTTCGGCATATAGTGGGATTACGTCTTTGCCGGGGCATGCTTCTGGTTGCGTGGGTACCCTTACTTTCATTTTCCCTCTTCGAAACGTAATATTGTTCTTCAGCCAGTTCTGTTTGATACAGGTAGTCCTCAGCCATGGTCTTCCTAACAGTAGTGGATATGCCCCTTGAGCGTTCAGCTGGAGGATTACCGCAAAAATTCAGAAAGCGTGGCCTCCAATCGTCACCTCCAAGTCCCGAATCAAGCCGGTCAGTCAGACTGAGCTGGTGTCCGCCATCCGAAGCCAGAATGGGCATGGTTCCCAGTCTTGAATTCCCAAAGTGTCGCATGTCCGGAGGCTTATCACGTTTACTCCTGATCCACCATCGACTATCGTACCCGGTAGCTCTCGTCCTTTAATAATCGCAATGATTGGCGGACTGCTGGTGTCCACCACTACTGGTCCTTCCTCTGAATTTGAAAAGAATGTCGGAGCCCATGCAGGACTTAACGGAGCCAATGCCGATTTCAACCCGTCGGTGAACCAGGGCACTAGTTGCAGTAATCGGCCCAGTGGTAACGTGATTCGGCATTCCTGAAGTGCTTGCCACATGGGGTTCTCCGGTTGTGCCTTTACGGTGAGTTCCTCCATTTCATTCGTGTGCTCTTTCATTTTGGTGACATTGCGTTCGTTGGCCTTTTCAATCCATTCAGTGGTCCATTTTCGTATGGCCTCCTGTGCTTCCCACTCCGTTGTTTTTCCTTTTGATCTGGTGGTGACTTGTTGTATATCTACTACTTCTACTACCACCATATTGACTGTCGGTCATTTTTCGTTACTTTTAACCGGACATTGGTTGTTGTAATGGCCTTCCTGGCGGCTATAGTAACAATACGCCTTCCGGGTATTGATAGATTCAGATTTTGGCCCGGTACCCTGTTGAAATCCCGTTATCGCTCGGTTAGGTTCTTCTATTCTTCTTTGTTCTAGTTGGGCGCTACTTATGCCTCTATCCGGCTCTCGTTGGTACTCCTTTGCCGGCTCTAGATGATCCTCTTTCCGAAAGTTTTGTTTCTTAATAAAGCGTTTGTTGTTCTTGTAACCCTGTCGGTGCCAATCTTCATAGTCTCCTCGTTGGTCCTCCCTCCTCTGGTTGTAGCTTGGAGAGTAATCGCGACCATACCGGTCACCGTTATAATCATGGTTCCTATCATACCGGTCGCAGCCTTCTTCGGTCGTAATCTGGGGAGTAGTCCAGTTCATACCAATCTCGGTTGTAGCCTTCCCTGCGTCGGTCGTCGCGATCGCGCCCATAGTCGTCGCGTCTTCTATCATTGTACCGATCCCCACGTTCTGGTCGGTATCGGTCCTCCCTCCGGAACCGTTCGTCTTCCGGTTCGTGACTACTACGGGGTTCAATGATCCGCACCGGTGCCGCTTGTTCGTTGAGCAGGTTGTACTCGCATCGGTCCGTTGTGTGTGCCCGTGAGTGGGAGATCATACACTACATCCTCATTGTGCAGTCTACCGTAGAATGGCCCGGGTTTAGACACGTGCATTGCAATGCTTGGCGAAACCTGAGATCCTCCTGATTTTGAAGGGCCCTCTGCAGGGCTCCCATCGTCATCAAGGAGCTATGTTTATCCATTTCCAGCACCCGATCGATGACTTGATCCATTGTGTTGGCCTGGAAATTTTGTACCCCGTACATCGTTCGGAGGGGTTCCTATAGAGCAGCCAGAAACACTGCTTTCGCCTCCTCCTCTGGAGGTGCCCTTGTTAATTGGCT
The DNA here is from genome assembly GCF_043228905.1 of Azolla caroliniana. Lineage (NCBI taxonomy): Eukaryota > Viridiplantae > Streptophyta > Polypodiopsida > Salviniales > Salviniaceae > Azolla > Azolla caroliniana. The sequence continues at coordinate 13,415,692 of NW_028230442.1, forward strand.
GTGCAGTGTTTAAAATCGGATGATAAATTGGGGCACTATCTCCTGCTCCTCTTGGTGGGTTGTGTAAAACTAACCGACTAGTTCACGTTGTTCCACTTTCCTATGGAATAGTCGAAGGAATTTTGTTTTCAAGGCCTCAAATGTGGCAAAGCTTCCGGGTAGCTGCTTTGCGTGCCAGTGGGCCGCCGGTTCCTCTAATGTCATGCCGAATTTGGCAATTTTTGACCGTTCGGCTTCCGGTTCGGTCACCCTTTGGGACACATGATTCGCTTCCCATGTTTGTAGGAATGCATAGATGTGCGCCTCTACGCCAGGGTCATCCTGGTACTTCAGATACGGGTACGGCATGGTGTAGTCATCGGGAGCTTATACCGGAGATGGGTGGTTTAGTTCTTGCTCTGCGGGTGGTGTTGGTGCACGGTTTTCCGCTTCCTCTGCGGATGGTGTTGGCGCGCGGTTTTCCGCTGTCTCTGTGGGTGGTGTTGATGAGCCGTCCGATTCGTTGTTCTCTGGATCGTCCGGAGTATCGTGGCTGCTTTTGTAATTCGACTGAATGCTTTGTTCACTATCCGATTTCGACTCTAAGGCCGAGAATGCCTCCGAGTCTCTGTTGCCTCCGGCAAGTGTCCACAGTCGCGCTTCTGTCTCTTGCAGGCTCGTCAAACTACTGCCCTCATTGGAAAGTTGTTGTTTTTGGAACCGGAGTGCTTTTTCCGCGACCCTCCGAAGCACTCTAGGAAAAGATTGATCCTGCCAGATCTCCTTGGCCGCTTGCTGGAAGGCTTCCTTCCTGCCTTTTTGCTGTCTTTCGACAAGTCTTCTTCCTCGTTCGGTGACTTGGTCATTAGTCGGTCAAGACATCCATCCCCCGGTGTTCTCTGCTCACTACAGGAATCATGGTCGCCAAAAACTATGTTATCCTTTAGGCTGGACAAGTCCTAACACAGGGTGTCCCTATGGAACACTTCACCACAAAGTGGTCCGATGAGATATGGATGGACCGTGGTATCAAATGGGTCTTAACCGGTTACTAACCAGCACTATTAATGATCGTAACATACGTGTAAGATTAATTATATTAAGCACAAGACGGTAACCAAATAGACACTAAGCAATACGTAAAACAACAACACTTCTATTAATTATCCACTCCTAATTACATTCTTGCCAAGTCCTTTTATAGGTGTCCAGCTGAGTTACAAACCGGTGCCAACCGGCAACCGGCAACGATCCGGTGTTGAGTTGTTACGCTCTCGCATGTGAAATGAGGTGGGACTGCGGGGGCCCTGAACCAAGGAGCGTGAGGAAGAAGAGGGAGAGAGATTCGCAGAAACATAGAGAGAGAGGGGAACGGAAGATTCAATTACAATGTCAACAACGATTACAACTGGCAAGCCGGTAAGAGACCCAAAATGGAGGTCCCACACACACACCCGGATGACATAGAGAATGCTTGACGGAGCGTCTACTGGAAGCACACGGGCTTACACACAGCAGAGGTAACCGACACAGAAACGTAGTGGAGTGGAATGGTGGAGGAAGAGAGAGCTCGGTCCTAGTCCGACAGCACTTTGTCCTTGCCAAAACGCGATATATTCTTCTTCTTCTCCCCTCCCTTTTATAGTTCGCCAAGGAGGCCGTTACATCAAAACACATCAACTTTATTCTTTGTCCTTTCGGACAGAGATACACATCGATTCCCTAGACAATTAATACCCTTCCTAGTACATATGTACATCAACCGATCTATTCCTAGCTATGTACAATTCATAAACACACACACGCGCGAAAAGGATTGGGTCACGCCTCCTCCCCTTTCCCTCCTAGGGGCGGTTTTCTCCACGACACTGGTTTGAATTTGAATCAGCATACCGATTCTGGTCTGTCATCCCGCTTCTCAAAATAACATAATAACATAATATTTATCTTCTCAAAATAACATAATATTTATTAACAACTCCCTATCCCTAATTTAATACCCATTCCACATTCTGGACTCTAACCGGCCCTTTGGTCTTGCCGGCCAACATAGATCCATCTTCAATCGATCGCCTTCTTGTGCGGTGAGTGGGGAACGAGATCCCGTGTTTCGTTCTTGCAAAGTGCCCACATCTCCTCATTCATTGCTTCAAACCATCGCGGTGTCGCGTTGTTATGCTCGTGCGTGGAGAACAAGGCAGGACCACTGGGGTCTTTGACCGAGGAATAGGTGAGAAAAAGGGAGAGAGAGAGAGACGCTCACACACGTATAGACAAAGAAGCGCACGGGGACGCGGCCCAACAATACAGGAGACACGAGTTGAGAACACTAGTGTACGTATATAAATGTATGCAGATGACTCGAATGGTTACAGCCGATCAGGCCGGCGAGATGGATGCCGATGCCTGATCACCCACGCATATAGGGGAGCAAGATGGAGATTCTGCCGAAAGCACACAGGCGTTCCACGGAGCAGAATCAGCCTCCTGAGAACCTGTGCAAAAGAAAGCTATGGAGAACGACAGAGATGAAGAGCTCGGTCCCAGTCCGACAGCACTTCGTCCCCCCCCTAGCGTGCCCCGTCTCCCTCTCTTTTATAGCTCAAGGAGGGAGGCCGTTTTCCCGTTTACATCACATTAATTCTTTCTATAGAATATTGCTACCTAGGATTCGACTTTTGTGCCTACCTATCTACTATACAACAAGGGGCGTGCCCACGTGTAATGGCCGGTTCACACATGCTCTACATGGTTTGCGCCTGGGGACAGTTTTCTTCACGATAGCGGGTCCTTCATGACTTTGGAAAAGGTTTCCGGATCCTGTATTGTTGCTACGTTCATCATAAAGGCGTAATGATACGCCATGTATTCATCATAGCCGAATTGACTTACGGGGTTCTTTTCACGGGTAGACTAGTGTAGCTTCTCGTTCGCAGATACTAAAGCTTTCTTCGCTCCATTTGTCCGGATGCCAAGGCCTTCGAACTCACTGTCGAGAAAGTGAGTTGATTCTATTTCGATCGGATCTTCATATTCTAGCATTTTCGCCTTGCCTTTGTCCATCTTCGAACTAGGTTGAGATGTGCTTTGGTCGCTCGGGGGCTCTTGTGGCCCACTAAGCCTTGTCATAATCGGTTTTCTTTCAGCTTCTATCTCTATTTCGGTAGATTCTGGGTCGAGCGGAATCAGAGTCGAAGTTGTCTCTAGTGCGTACCAGGATGCGGACTCGTCGAAAACGACGTCTCGACTTACTCGACCCTTTTGAGAAGAGGGGTTATAACACTTGTACCCCTTTTGCTCCAGTAAGTATCCTACGAGGATACATTTCTCCGACTTCGGCTCAAGCTTTTGTCGCTTCTCGTAAGGGATGTGCACGTATGCAATGGAGCTGAATATCCGAACATGTGATAGATCTAGCTTCTTCCCGAAAAACTTCTTGTGCACAGTAAGTTCGTGCACATCCGATGTCATACACCGATTCATGAGGTATATGACCGTGTTAGCTGCTTCTGCCCAATACAATTTTGGTAGATGCTTTTCGTTTATCATGGCCCATGCTACTATGAGGATGTGTCGATTCTTTCGTTCAACTACACCATTTTGCTGAGGTGTGTGTCAGCACAAGAATTCTCATCGGATTCCTTCCTTTCGGAGATACGCCGTAAATTCGTCAAAGAAGTACTCTTTTCCTCCATCCGACCGAAGACATCGTACATGTCGGCCCGTGGCTTTCTCAACTTCATTCTTAAATTTTTGGAAGTGTCTGCATGGGGTAGATCCAAGTGTGCGTGGAAAAGTCATCGAGGAAGGCCATGTAGTATCGGCATCCGCTGAATGTAGCCGTCTGAGTCGAGTACGCCTTTGCTCACATTCCGCTCCTTCGGAAATGGGTGCCGATGTTGCTTGCCGAATTAGCAAACGACAGACACGCCTTCAATCTCTTTCTTCGTGAATGTCGAGAGCCCGATGACGACTCCTTTCGATTGCATTACCTTAAGCTTCTGGAGGTTGATATGGCCAATCCCCTTGTGCCATAACTCTATGTCGAGATTGGCTTTCGTGCCCTTTGCGAACATGGTCGATTTCATCTCATGAGAGTCAAGAATGAACATTTGGCCCTCTCTTCGTCCGCGAGTCATGAGTCGGCCCTCTTTTTCGATGAAGCAACCGCCTTGATTAAATCATACTTGCATCCCTTGCTCAACAATTTGGCCGATGGAGACCAAATTCTTCGTAATGGTTGGTACATGCAAGACTTTTTTAATAAAAGTTTGGTTACCTTCTTTGCCAAATGGGACATTGCCGATTCGTCAAATCGGATGCGTAGTGTCATCTCCGGTTTCGACATAGTCGGGTGGGTCGGTCCGGCTCTCGAAGTTCTCAAAACCATTCTTGATGAGATGTCATATGGTTTGAGGCACTGGAGTCGACAAACCATACGTCTTCTGGAGTAGATGCACTATTCGAAGTAGAAGCCGACATAGAATTTACTCTATGTCTCATCACGAACATTCCGCCATGGTCGTCGTAGTCGGAGTTGGTGGCGTAATTGGTGAGTTGTCAGCTTGTGGAAGCCGACTCGCGTATCTTCTTACAACACTCTTTTTCGTGGTGACCAATTTTTCCGCAATATCCTTATTCAACCCAGTTTTGTCAACTAGGACCGAAATGGAAGCTCCCCCTTCTTCCAAAGGTTCCTCGATGGCTTCTGTCTTGATGCCGAAATTGCGAGTTGTTTTCGTAAGTCGAACCTTGTCCGCCTCGTCCTTGGCTGAATCGGCCTCTTGCTCGGCCACGTCCTCTTCCTCCGTTCAAATGCGTGTAGAGCATGTTGTTAGGATTTTGGTCCCTCCGGATGGGATGATGACGGCCTGGTGAGAACCGGATGATGAGTACCCGGCAAGGAAGACCCGGTGAGAACCGGATGTTGCAGGCTCGGTGAGAACCTCTCATCGGATGAAGGGACATATATGTAAATATGTTCTAGAGAGCCCACCGGTGCTATATTTGTAAATTGCCCAAAAGTCATAATACTATAAATATGACCTAGGGAAAACTCTTGATAAGAGTTGTTGTCATTATTTTGTTGTATAGTGTTATTGAGTGTAATTGTTGTATAGAGCATAACATAGAGCGAGAGAGAGAGAGAGAAACAGAGTAAGTCTCTGTTGTAACCGCCGCCATGCGAAGAGTGTAAGGACGAGGTCGTTGCCTCCGTGTTCTTCATTGTATTCTCCTCATATAGTGATAGTTTGGAGTTTGTGGGCTCCCGTTGTTTTTCCTGTTTAGGGTTTTCCACGTTAACATCCTGTGCATTCTCTTCTGTTTGTGTACTTACTTCCATTTCTCCATTTTTATTGTGTTTGATTCATATTAAGTGATCTAAGTCTCTGTTGTGGCCGAAGATTATTCCACATATTCTCGTCAATCTGGTATCAGAGCGAAACGACACAGAAAATGGAAGATTCGTTGGGAGGCATGTTCAAGCTCACCAGCTCCAACTACTCAGTGTGGAAGTCGAAGATGAGGGACATGCTCGTGGTTAAAGATCTTTGGTTGTCGGTTCAGTTCGGGGAAAAGAAATCGGACAAGATCGACGCCACAATGTGGGAGGTGATGCACATGAAGACGACGGCATACATCCGGTGCTTCATTGACATGAGCATGTACAACAACTTCAATGAAGAGAGCAAGGCTCATGAGCTCTGGGAGAAGATCGGCATTATGTTTTAGAACAAAAATGTTGTTAATCGGGTTTCGGTATTCCTGAAGCTAGTAAGACTCTGGTACCAAGATGGCTCCAGCATGGCAGAGCACATGAATGCCTTCCAGGGGCTGATTCACCAAGCAACATCGTTGGAGTACCTCTCGCCGATGAGGTATTAGCACTGCTCTTGCTCGGTTCCCTCCCGGATAGCTGGGAGACGTTGGTTGTCACTTTGGGCAACGTCGGGCCGGAAGGAAAACAATTATCCTTAGCAAGAGTCAAGTTGAGCTTGCTAGATGAGGAGGCGCATCGGAAAGACAAGGATACGAGCTCCGACTCCAAAGTGCTCCTTACCGAATCGGAACACGTAAGACAAAGGAACCGGAGTCCCCAGAACCGGGAAAAGTCTGGGACACGGTCAAAGTCAAGGGGAAGGCCCACTTGCTTCTACTGTGGGAAGTTGGGGCACTTCCAGAAGAACTGTCGGCATTTCCAGAAAGACAAGGAAACCAACAGTACCGATTTGAAGCGGTCACCGTACTAGAACGACAAAGACCGGAGAGGACTAGACTGGAAGGGAACGACAACAATCGCGGCAAGTGAAGAAGAGTCGATGCTCATCACCGAGGAGAGTGAGTTGAACCTTTCCGGTGATGAGACAACGTGGGTTATTGATTCCGGAGCGTCATTCCACCTTACCCCCGACCGGAAATGCTTCTCATCCTACACGGCCGGTGATCACAGTTATGTCCGAATGGGGAATGAAGGTACATGCCGAATTGTCAGCATAGGAGACGTGTGGCTGACAACACCAATCGGATGCAAGTTGCTATTAAAGGAAGTTTGACACGTTCCGGAGGTTTGACTGAACCTGAAATCAGCCAGTCGGCTAGATGATGAAGGCTACATAGGTAGCATCCGGAACGGTGTCATTAAATTCAGCAAAGGGAGTCTGATAGTGGCTCGGGCCCGGAAAGTCAACACGTTGTACCTGATGAATGCCCGGTTATGCCCGGAAGACGTGAACGTGGCATCCGACATTGCCGGTGAGTTGTGGCACAAGAGATTGTGTCACATGAGCGAGAAGGGGATGAGGAGGCTTGCCGATGACAACATCATTCCAGTAAAGGACGTGCATCTTAAGAGGTGCTCCGATTGCCTGGCCAGTAAGCAAAACCGGACGACCTCCTTCCAATCAAGTCCACCGATGAGACATAATGCACCATTGGAGCTGGTGCATACCGATGTGTGTCAAGTAGACCCGAAGTCACATGTCGGAGCGCAGTACTTCGTGACGTTCACAGATGACCACAACCGGAAGTTGTGGGCCACACCGTTGAAGACGAAGGATCAGGTGTTATCCGTCTTCAAGGAGCTCCACGAAAGAATGGAAAGAGAAACCGGCCAGAAGTTGAAGGCGGTTTGAGTAGACAACGGAGGTGAATATCGAGGGTAGTTTGAGAAGTATTGCTGCTCGAAGGGAATCTAGCTCGAATTTACCGTGCCGAAGACGCCAGAACTAAACGGGTTGGCCGAGAGGATGAACTAGACCATAATGGAGAGGGTCCGGAGTATGCTGGCACATGCAAAGTTACCCAAGACGTTTTGGGCTGAGGCGATGGTGATAGCAACGTACGTGATAAACAGGTCACCCTCAATGCCCTTGGATGGAGACAGAGAGTATGGACCGGTAAGGAAGTGTCTTACTGGAGAGAAAAGTTGGATCCAAAGTCTCGGCCTTGCATATTCCTCAGATATGGCAATGATGAATTTGGCTACTGAGTGTGGGATCCGGTCGACAAGAAGGTGTTCCGGAGTCGAGATATTATCTTCATGGAGGACAAGACCCTTGCCGACTGGGAGTCGGAGAAGAAGATAATGAACTTCGAGTCGACCGGTAAGGATCGGTTCAATGAGATTCAGACCTACCCGGCTGAGAGCCGGTTGACACTCGAAGAACCGGCCGGTTATGGTGAGGATATCGAGCCGGCAGAAGAAGAAGAAGATGAAGAAGCGGAAACTAGAACCGGCCAAGACCCCGAATCGGATTCGGATGAAAAACAAATAGAGGAGCAGGTTGCCGAAAGCCAAAGATAGAGATATCCTCTCAGAGAGAGAAGGGCCCCCCGGAGATTTCCGGATGCAGAGCGTGTGTTGCTAACCGATGAGGGGGAGCCGGAAAGCTTTGAAGAAGCAAAGGAGGACACCCATAGCCCCAAGTGGTTAAGTTTCATGCAGGGCGAGATGGATTCCCTGCATGAGAACCACACGTATGAACTAGTGGAGTTGCCGAAAGGAACGCGGGCACTCTGGAATAAGTGGGTGTACAAGCTGAAACCGGGAGATGCCAGTAACCCCCCGAGATACAAAGCCAGGATCGTGGTGAAGGGGTTCCAGCAGAAGAAGGGTGTGGACTTCGACGAGATATTTGCCCCGGTACTAAAGATGACTTCCATCCGGACGGTGCTAAGCATAACGGCAAGCATGGACCTCGAGGTAGAGCAACTAGACGTGAAGACGACGTTCCTCCACGACGACCTCGAAGAGGAGATCTACATGCAGCAACCGGAGGGATTTGTGAAGAAAGGGAAGGAGCACCTAGTTTGCTGGTTGAAGAAGAGCCTCTACGGTTTGAAGCAGGCTCCCCGGCAATGGTACCGGAAGTTCGACTCCTTCATGATGGATCAAGGATACCACAAGACGCGGGCTGATCACTGCATATTTGTGAAGAAGTTTGAATGTGGAGACTTCCTGATACTCCTCCTATACATGGATGACATGTTGATCGTCGGATGAGACCAAGTCAAGATACAAACGTTGAAGAAGGCACTGAACCGGACCTTCTCAATGAAAGACTTGGGTCCAGCAAGACAGATACTGGGGATGCATATCATCTGGGACTGGTCAAAGAAGCACTTGTGGTTGTCACAAGAGAAGTACGTGACAAAGGTACTTTAGCAGTTCAACATGTCAGATGCGAAACTGGTTGAATCAACACTCCCGGTAAACTGCAGGTTATCCGGTAAGCAAAGCCCGAAGATGAAGGCAAAGAAGGTGGATATGATGAAGATAACATATGCCTTTGCCGTTGGAAGCTTAATGTACGCAATAGTGTGTACCCGACCGGATATCAGATACGCAGTCGGAGTGCTGAGTCGATTTATGAGCAATCCCGGCAAGGAGCACTGGAATGCAGTAAAATGGATACTCTGATACATGAAAGGCACCTCAAGTATGTGTCTCCGATTTCGCTCCGGAAAACCCCAACTTGACGGTTTCACTGATTCGGATATGTCGGCTGATGTGGATACCAACCGGTCAACATCGGGATATGTTATGACATGTATAGGGGGAGCTGTTTCGTGGCAGTCGAGGCTACAGAAGACGGTTGCGTTGTCAACCACGGAGGCGGAGTACATGGCGACTGTGGAAGCTGGCAAGGAAATACTATGGATGAAGGACCTCATCGAAGAGCTAGGGATCCAACAAGAGGAATACCGGCTCTATTGCGACAGTCAAAGTGCCATCCACCTTGCGAAGAACACTGTCGTGCCTTTTGGCGCAGATCGTTTGCGTGAGTTGGGTGGGAACCACTGGGGTTTTGGACTAGGAGAAAGAAGAATATGAGATAATGTTAGTTAGGAAGAGATTGCAAGAAGAAGATATGAAACTCGTGAATCCCACGAGTATAGTGTATTAATTGATACTTAGATTGTAAGAGAAAAATAGATGGCAAAATCGTGAATCCCACGATTATTTTATATTATTCAAACCTTATAAAAATGAACAACACCTATACATCTTTCTCTCTTCCTTATATAGTGTTGGAAGAGTCTAAGTTTATCACATGCAAGCATCATGCTTTTCCTAACTTTAGTTTTCATGCACACTGCATGTGCATGATTAGCTTTCTATCCTATCTTCTCTTTTAACTCGAGTGTGTATGCATGAATAACTTTTTGTACCATGCATATCTAGAATATTTACATAGGATAAAGTTTAGTATAACTTTACAATTCATTATATGCTAGTATAGTGGTAAGGCTTAAAAATCGTTAACATGGAGGTACAGGGTTCAAATCTTGCCCTATGCATGTTATAATCTTTTCTTCTATTTACAAATTTGTCTCTTCATCCGGTGAGAGACTCTCACCTGCCTTCTTTATTTGGCTCTTGCCAGTTCTGCTTGATCCAGTTCTTACCGGGTCTCCTTACCGGTTCCTCCTTGCCGATTCCATCCTTCATCCGGTTCCTCCTTGCTGGTTCCATCCAGAGGGACAAAAATGCAATTTTCAAGTGTGTGAATTACACTATGACACTCGCCCCCTCCAAACCCGCACATCCTCTGGTATGTGCCGAAGTTCCCGATGCCTGTTGTTCGTCTTCATCCGTAGCACTACCCAATTCCTCCCTTATATCAACCATCAATTGTAGACCACTTTCTTCGCTTTCCGCATCACCGCGATCTTTGTCTGGTTGCTCCTCGTTGTCGGTCTTGTCTAGTAGGGTTACATAGGGTTCGTCGTCAATCCGTTTCTTGAAGATCTTTACCCGTTTTCCCACTATAGGCACTCGTAGTATCGTCCCATCCAACTCACATAGTCGGTAAGTTGCGTTGTTGAAAACTTTCCGAACCTCGTATGGCCCGAACCACCTTTTCGCGAACTTCCTTATCATTGTATGTTGATGATGCAGACTACTGTCATAGACAATCACCCAATCTCCTTCTTCAATCTTCCGTGGTCGTAGTTGGTGCTTTGTATCGAACCGGCTTTTGTTCCGGAATCGCGCTTCTTGTTGTCGGCATGTTGATTCCACTATGTCTTTCGGACTTCCCTCTAGTTGTCGTATCCGGACCACTAGTAGTTCTTCCCGGCTCATCACTTCCTTCCACGGTAGCATTGTCCATGTCGCAATCGCGGTTTCCGTCGGCATTACCAGTGCTTGTCCAGTCATAAATTCCGTCGACATATAACCGGTTACGAAGCTATGCGTCGTCTGATCCGCCCATAGTGCATACAGGAGGATCTACGGCCAATCCTTCACGCTTATGTCGCATGCTTTGGCAAGTGCTTTGACGATCGGACTATGTCCTCGTTCGATTTTCTCGTTGGCCTCCAGATTGTATGCCATTGTTAGTGTTAACCGAACTCCATGTTTGGTGAAGAATTCCCTAGCTTTATCAGAGTCGAGTTCTCCTCGATCCGCAATCACTTGTCCTACACACCCATACCTGTAAAACACCTCCTCCAAAAGAAATTGGCATACCGCAGAACGCGTTTTCCTTCGTAGCGCCCGACCTTCTACTTGGTTTGTGAGATCTTCCCAAGCTAACACCAAGTACTTCTTTTGTCCTATCCCGGTTGGCATGGCTACAATATCGACAATCCATTTGAAGTTGATTGTCGGTGAGAATGTCATATGTAACTCATCTCGGTGTCAAACTCCGGAGTAGATTTGACACTTCCGCAGCTTTCCGTGAACTCCGCTATATCTTTGTACATATTCTTCCACCAATATTTTTGTTTGATTTTCACAAAAGTTGCCCATGTTCCTTGATGTCCAGCCCAATTAGATTCGTGAAACTCGGACATTATCTGGTTTCATTGCTCTTTCATCCCGACTACCCGAAGTGGTATGCCATCTGGTCTTTTCGGCTCCCTCCATATTAATCCATTTTTCAAGAAGTACTTTCGGACTTGCCACTTCTTACTTCGGATCTCGGCTCTCTTCTCTTTATTGTCCGATGATTCCTCGATTTCTTGTAGCACTTTCCCGATCAGCAAGCTTTCTCCCTCGTATTCTTCTTCCCAGAATTCTCGGATTACGTTCACCCGGCATATGTGTTCCGAAGCAAAGTAGCATTCGGAAACTTCTTCATTATCAGATTCGGTTATGTCGTCTCCGAACCGCGCCCTTGATAGCATATCCGCCACCGCGTTGTCTTTTCCGGAGATGTGTCGTACCTCCGGATTAAGTGACTTAACATATGCAATTCACCTTAGCATAGCCACATCCGGTATCGTGCAACACCGCATCATCCCGAGTATTGGAAGACAATCCATTTCGATCACTACTTCGGCTCCGATCAAATAATCTCGATCCGATTTGATTGCCGACACGACTCCCCATAATTCTCTTTTGACTTGTGCATATCCGCGTTGCCTTTCGTTGAGAACCTTTGCTCCGAATCGGATCGGATATCACAATCCATCCGAGTCGACTTGATTGATGAGCCATTCGATCCCAATTGGACTTGTATCAACCGTTACTATGATCGGTCGCTAATAGCTCGGCTTCTTAAGTGCTTCAGCCCTTTGTAGTGTTTTCTTGAGCTTCCTCATGGCTTTGGTGTCTTCCGGTTTCAATTCGAACTTCTTCCCCTTCCGCAATAAGTGATAGAGTGGGTCCACAATATGTGCATAGTGCGGAATCCATATGTGATAAAATGCACAAGCTCCAAGAAACTGTCGAACTTCGGATTGTGACTCGCATACTTCTTTCATAGCTTGAATCGCATCGATCTTGGTTGGTGACGGTCTTTGGCCGTAGGGCCCACATAGATGTCCGACTACCAATATCTCTTCTTGCCCGAATGCCGATTTCTCCCCGGAAAGTGTTAGGTGTGCATCTTCTAACTTTCGAAGCACTTTCTCGCAATCGCGAATATGGTCGACTACGAACTTTCGGCATCCCCGATCATCCATAGTTTCATCTTTTTCTTCTACCGCGCATCCTTTCATTAGAATGTCATCTAGGAACGACATCGTTATCTCCGGAATGCAATCTCGAAGCACCTTGTTCATCGCGTTCATCATATGTGCAACCGAGTTTGTCGCTCCTTGTGGTAGTGTGCACATTTGGACTAATCCTATCAGTGTTCGCATGGTAGTGATGTCTCGGCTTTCCACGGCTAGTTGGAATTGGTCATACCCCGCCCGAGTATAGGTCTCCAATGGAGTATATCGCACGACCGGCAAATGCTTGCATAAATTCGTCCACTATCGGACCGACTCCGGAGTTCCGGATCATGACCTTGTTCACCGGTTGCAAGTCTCGGACAAATCGGAGTGACCCATTCTTCTTCGGAACCGTAAACCATCGATTTGAGTACAGAGCGTTTGATGGCTCTAGAATCCCCAACGCCACCTTCTCCTTGAGCAAGTCGATGATTTTGGGAATATGCGCCCGCGGCACCGGAATCGGCTTCAAGTTCCACGACACATGGTCATGGTCAATCATGAAGATCACCATCGGCTCCACTATCTTCGGATCAACGCACCCTATCTCCTTCGATGTGAATGCAAATGATTTCTCATGTTGTTCCAACATCCCACGGAATCGTTCTTCTTCATTTTGTAAAAGGAAACCACCTCTACTGATCCGAAGTTTCTTCTAGGTCTCATCCGTGAAGGCATATCCGATATCCACAGACTTCCGAAGTGTCGGATCTCCCGAGACTTCTTTCCTCTTTTGTTCGCTATCGGCGGGTAACGGTCCCATGGCCGGTTTCACTTTCTTCTCCACGGTATTGTATTTCGTACTTACCATTGCTTCTTCTTTGCGGAGCGCATCCGGCCCCATTTTCGCAATGATCTCGTACATCTCGACCGATTCCACTGGGACTACCCGGTCTCCTTGGCTTTTATCCTCCACAAGCTCTTCAAGCCGTTGTAGCGTGCTCCCATAGAACACTTCTTCGACTACCCCCACGATTTCTTCGTCTTCTTTTATTATTGATGTTGACCGCAACTTATCCTCTATTTTTCGGTATTCTTTCTTCTTTGCTCCAGTTACGGCCGTGTACGTAGATGCCCCATCCGGACCGATTTGTACTTGTAAATTCTTCTTGTGTGGGGTATCAGGGCTTATCAGACTATCACTTCCCCACTCCGCAACAGTCCGCTCTAAAAATCCATCCTTGTTTGGGACAAGAGCTCTCTCTTGTTCCTTTCATGATTTGCCAGCACAATACGGAATTGGACGGATTTCCCTCCGCTTTGGCTCCGAATTCGTGCGAAAGCTGCACCGCTATCGAGCACCTTTGTCTCCATCCGCGAAGCCGTGATAAAGGGTTGCCCGAGGATCACGGAATGTGAGACCTCGTCTTGTACGAAGAAATTTTGGTAGATCTCAACATCGCCGATCTTCACCGTCACATCCGGACAAGCCACAAATAGATCTTCCGTTACTTTAGTGGCTGCCCGAATCTTCCATCCATGGTTAGTGTTTATAGGCCACTTCCCCTTCTGGTAGAACTCCTTGGACATCAAATTGATCTTCGATCCGTGATCAATCAATGCTAGCACAACCTCTTTGATGTTGCCGATTCGGACCGGAGTCTCTGTAGTTGCACGTGCCCAGTGTGGCCTTGTGTAGTGGGAGTTCGGAATTTCGTCCTCCACTTCGGTGTCATTCATTAAAACCGTGTTTGCATTTACCCTTGGAGCATTTTCCTCCGTATTTTGTCTTTTTCTCTTCATGAGATCCACAAGAAGGTTGTGGAACTCCTTCGCTATTCCGAGTAATTCCCGAAGCGAAAATTCCACCCAACTATCAAGGATTCTCTCTTCAAACACCTTCTTTAGGTCTGTCTATTGTTCGATGTCCGAAGCGAGTCTGAATGCCAGAATCGTCTTTTTTTTTACCTTCCCTCCGGAGTTCCATCTCTCAGGCGTCTTTGATGGTCCGGCCGCATCATCCGTGCGCCGTCGTTTTTCATCCACATACACTTCATGCAATTGACATAGCGCATGTACACTATTCTTATCTACGGGGCACTCCCATCCCGTAGCTTCCCGAATACATTCCACGGCGCTTCAGATTTCATCATGGTCGGCTTTCTTCGAAATTGCTAGCACTTCTGGCCAAAAAGACGCCTTTGCTCCAGATGACTCCCCCACACGTATTCCCGCGGTTGTCGCATAGTTGTTTTTCGTCGCGATCTCCTCCTCTAGGACCTTTTTCATGCCGCCTTTTCAGAAGTTCGGTCGGACTGGCTTCCGAGAGTCCATCGAATGGATCCGATTTCCCTTGTAGTAGATAAGATCCCGTCGTAACGCCTCATGCTCGTCGCAATCCTTCCGATCATGTTCAGTGCTATCGCACCATATACACCGACGGTCCATATACTTGGAACTTGTGGAACGATCATCCAACTTCTTCACCATCGCAATTTTTAGATTCTTCATCTCCTTCAGCAACTGCTCCACCGTGTTTGTGTCGATTCCCTTCTCGGTCGTAGTCTCCCGAGCCAGTAGTTGATGGTCTTCCAATCCGGATCTCGGTTTCGGAATCGGTTCTGAAACCCTCTTTTCTTCGCTAGCAAGCCATTGCCTCCTCTTTGTGTATCACGCGACGATATCCCGCACGCTTTCCCATGTTTCGGTGAGGCCACTCTCAGTGGTCGTGTCCTCCAAAAGCACTCCAAGATCTTTCCGGTCCTGGATGTCCACAGCTCGTAGGAACATGATCACTTTGTCCGGTGTGAGGATAGCTTGATCTCTCGCAGACAACCTCCCGAACCGACTTTTGAATGACAAAAACACATCGAGAACCTTCATCCCCTTATCCGGTGTTTCCACCCAATCTTCGAATCCCCTCCTTGTTGCCTTGGAGGAGTCCTCAATGGTGAACGTGGTCTTCAACGCCTCTTCAAATGCCTCCCACATCGGATTTTGCTACCGTATCCTGTGGATACTCCCTTGAAGCCAGTCGGTCGCCACCCGGTTGAAGGATGTCACTTGCAGTCCTTCCGAAATTCCGCACCGTAGCATTTCCGCCTTGTAATCTCGCAAATACCATGACACATCTTTCCCATTGAATTGCCTGTTTCGTTGCACGAGCCGCTCTACTGCTACTGCAATCTCCGACATCGCGCGTTATTCTTGTAGCATCCGCTCGAACATCGCCATCATGTTGTTAGCCTCTGGTTGAATTTCCATCTCCTTGCCACCCGGTTTCACGTCAGGTTCACCACTTGTGTTGTGCCTTTCGGCGCCGGATCGTTTGCGTGAGTTGGGTGGGAACCACTGGGGTTTTGGACTAGGAGAAAGAAGAATATGAGATAATGTTAGTTAGGAAGAGATTGCAAGAAGAAGATATGAAACTCGTGAATCCCACGAGTATAGTGTATTAATTGATACTTAGATTGTAAGAGAGAAATAGATGGCAAAATCATGAATCCCACGATTATTTTATATTATTCAAACCTTACAAAAATCAACAACACCTATACATCTTTCTCTCTTCCTTATATAGTGTTGGAAGAGTCTAAGTTTATCACATGCAAGCATCATGCTTTTCCTAACTTTAGTTTTCATGCACACTGCATGTGCATGATTAGCTTTCTATCCCATCTTTTCTTTTAACTCGAGTGTGTATGCATGAATAACTTTTTGTACCATGCATATCTAGAATATTTACATGGGATAAAGTTTAGTATAACTTTAAAATTCATAATATGCTAGTATAGTGGTAAGGCCTAAAAATCGTTAACATGGAGGTACAGGGTTCAAATCTTGCCCTATGCATGTTATAATCTTTTCTTCTATTTACAAATTTGTCTCTTCATCCGTTGAGAGACTCTCACCGGCCTTCTTTATCCGGCTCTTGCCGGTTCTGCTTGATCCGGTTCTTACCGGGTCTCCTTGCCGATTCCATCCTTCATCCGGTTCTCACCGATTCCTTCTTACCGATTCCATCCTTCATCCAGTTCTCACCGGTTCCTCTTTGCCGGATCCTCCTTCCAGTTCTCACTGGTTCCTCCTTGCCGGATCCTCCTTCCGGTTCTCATCGGGTACTCCATGTCCTATCTAGAGAGACCAAAAATGCAATTTTTCACGTACTGTGTGAACTACACTACGACAACATAACGTATCATTCCAGGACAAAGCACATCTAGAGGAGGTACCACTGGATCCAGGAGCGAGTAGAAGATCGAGAGTTTGTGCTGACAAAGATCCACACGGAGGAGAACGGGTCGGATATGCTGACCAAGGTGCTGACGCCCAACAAGCTGGACGCATGGCGAAAGCGAATTGGACTAATCAGACATCCCATGTCGGAGTGAAGGGGGACTTTGTTAGGCTTTCGGTCCCTCCGGATGGGATAATGAAGGCCCCGTGAGAACCGGATGATGTAGGCCTCGTGAGAACCGAATGATGAAGGCCCGACGAGAACTGGATGATGTAGGCCCGGTAAGAACCGAATGATGAAGGCCCGGTGAGAACCCGATGATGAAAGACCCGATGAGAACCGGATGTTGCAGGCTCGGTGAGAACCTCTCACTAGATGAAAGGACATATATGTAAATATGTTCAAGAGAGCCCACCGGTGCTATATTTGTAAATTGCCCAAAAGTCATATTAGTATAAATATGACCTAGGGCAAACTCTTGATAAGAGTTGTTGTCATTATTTTGTTGTATAGTGTTATTGAGTTTAACTGTTGTACAGAGCGTAACAAAGAGCGAGCGAGAGAGATAGAAACAGAGTAAGTCTCTGTTGTAACCGCCACCAGGCAAAGAGTGTGAGGACGAGGTCGTTGCCTCTGTGTTCTTCACTGTATTCTCCTCATATAGTGATAGTTTGGAGTTTGTGGGCTCCTGTGGCTTTTCTCGTTTAGGGTTTTCACGAGGTCGTTGCCTTTGTGTTCTTCATTATATTCTCCTCATATACTGATAGTTTGGAGTTGTCATGAACACATGACCATTATGGCGTCACCCGGACTTGAACCTCGAACCTTGTAATCTATACTTGAAAACCTCAACCATTAAGATAGCTTATTTTTATATGAAACAATAAAAGTTGCTTCTTGTATTACATTGATTATTGTAAAAACTCTAGATTATTCTAGAATGTTCTAGAATGTCTTAGAGCATTCTAGGTCTAGAACATTCTAGAACATTCTAGAAATCTCTAAGCTATTCTATAGGAACCTATAAATAAGGGCATACATGTATTCTCAAATCAATTTGAATCAACACCAGTCTTTAGCTCTCATTACATATCTTGTATCCATTCTCTTTCTTTCTCTATCTTATACATCCATTCTTCTCTTAGTATTTGGTTCCTTTCTTCTCGTGTTCTCTAATATCCTTCTTCCATCACTCTATCTTTTATCTTTGGTTTTGACAGGAGTCTGTGGGCTCTTGTGGTTTTTCCCGTTTAGGGTTTTCCATGTTAACATCCTATGCATTCTCTTCTGTTTGTGTACTTACTTCCATTTCTCCATTTTTACTGACAGTGTTTGATTAACATTAAGTGATCTAAGTCTCGGTTGTGGCCGAAGATTATTCCGCATATTCTCGTCACATGTGGCCTTCCAAGGCGTTGCTCCTTGTTCGAACATGGTTTTCTTCGACCAACAACATGGATTGAAGATCGAAAGAGGGCGGATTCTCCAGTGCTAATACGGCGGTCCTCATCGTGCCAAACCGTCGTGCAAGGCCGCGAGGCATATTTGCACCATCTTATCATCATCCACATTGATGCTTATCGAGCCGAGCAAGTCGCAAAGTTCCTTGATCTTCCAGGTGTAGCTTGTGATGGAAATATCCCTTTGTTGGATGTTGTTCAACTCTTGGCGGAATTGAAGCTTTCTCGTGGTTGTGTTGGTAGCGAAAATCTTTCATAGATTTTCCCATGCTTCCTTTGGCATCTCTGCTTCTCAAATGTAGCCAAGCATGTGGTCGTGAACACATGTCTCGAAGCAATACATCACTCAGCTTGCCGCTTACTCCCATGTTGCGTAGTCGGCGTCCTTCGGGTCGGGTTGGTTTTGTTGTGCTCCTTTGATATAACCTCAATAGCCTTGGCCGACAAGGTATTGGTGCATCTTGTACTCCCAAGATGCAAAGTTGTTTCGATCTAGCTTCTCGCTAGGGACAACGCTCCCCATTTGAGTATTCATTGTCAATGAAGATTTCTTCCTTCTTTTCTTTTCCTTCTCCCTCGACTACGAGCTATGTAGTCGCACTACGATAGCGATGAACCGGTACTTCTCGAACGTCGGCGTAGAACACAACACACGTGGATGAGCGAGATCGAGTTACTAAACTACTCTGATACCATGTAAAGAATCAGGTATGATTCTTTTGTAGTGGAAGAGATATGTGTTACGTGTATGTGTGAGGAATTAGAGGAGAGAAGAGAGAACACAAGATAGATAAAAAAAAGGAATACTCAAGAAGAAGGTGTATATTCACAAAGGAATGTAGCATTACAAAGAGTCTCTCTTCATTAACTAACTACAACAACCACTCTTTCTTGAAGAATGTGAAGACTCATAATCATGGGGAATATGTAACTCATTATTTATGTGTCATAGAATATGATTCTATGACACATAGTTAATGTGTAAAGAGTAGTGGTGTGAGTCTTAACCTTTGAGTAATCATAGATTCTCAAAAGGTGTGTGCACTATGTTGAGATTGATTCTCAACAGTTCCTTATTGTGGTATGTTCGAATTCAATCTCTGCTATATGTATATTATATCTAATAGTCGATCAAGTTCCTATTTTGATTTACAGTAATTAGATCTATTGTTATGATTCTAAGTATGCTTATTCCACAATCATCTTGATTGAACGGTTCGATGATAGAACGTTTGTTGACCCATTGTGTTAGTTGGCAGAGAATCGACAAAGTGTTAACACAATATTTTGGCACGCTCGGTTACATCTACTATATGCAAAGAACGAGGAGAATGGATATTGTCTAGTCGACCAATTACAAACAAACCCGTAGAAAATAGAAGACCACGCACGAGATCAAAGAGCCAACGTGTAGAAGGTGGTATTTCCAATAGTTCAGAGATTGCCGAACAAGCCCAGTAAGAAGCTGAAGAGGAAATGAGAGCACTTCCCACGTTAACTACCAACAGTAGTTCGGAACAAGAGTAGTCCGACCAAAGGTACGTAGCCGCATTTTGTGAGGAAGATACAATGTTGTATCCCTATCCTAAGTATAATGACGAAGCTGATGCGGAAGCGTATGTGCGCACTTTTCTCACAACATGGCAAACGAACCATGTTTCACAAAGATTGTCAGATGCGGATGCCAACAAATTCAAAATTGCAAAGGATGTGAAGGAAACTTTCTTGTCTTGTCGGTGTAGAGCCACTTCGAACAACTTTAGCGGTGTAGACAGTTAGCAAGAACTCTTCCAGAAGAGGATGTGAAGGAAACTTTCTTGTCTTGTCGGCTCTACAAGAGCCACTTCGAACAACTTTAGCGGTGTTACCGTACGAGATGTACGAAGGTTGGATAGCGGCAACTAGATCCAACGGCTAGAACAGCAGGACAGAATAACGACAGCCGAACATCAACCACTTTTTGGCTAGAACGGTGGTTGGACAAGCGGCCAAGACGATGGCCAGAACAAACGGCCGACTAGAGACCGGTCGGACAGGGACGACAAAGATAGTGACGATGACGGCCGACAACGACGAGATAGGGACGAACAGAGAGACGGACGACAAATGGCGCCGGACAATGGAAACGATGGCGACAACAGAAGGAAACGAAACAGAATAAGAGGCGGCAGAAGGAAGAAGAGAGCATGCACGAAGCAAGAAGAAGAGAAGAAAGATAACATATAGGAAGGAAACAAGAAGAAGTCATGAAAGAAGAGAGACGGACAAATAAGAAGATGAAGTGTTATTGGTAAAAAGAAAGGAGAAAGAGAAAGAGAAAAAGATGAAGAAGAGAAGGAGGAAGAGGAAGAGAAGGAGATGAAGAAGCAAAAACAAACCAGAATGACGACGACAACAATAGAGAAACAGAAAGAGGGGAGAATCAGGAAATAGAGAAACATAGACGTAGAAGAAGAAGAAACCAAGAAGAAAAGAAAATAAAGAAGAAAGGAGAAGAAAGAGAATAGGGAAGAAGGAAAAGAAGAGAAGGTCACAAAAGAAACCTAGTCCGCAAACAACGAATCAGATGCATATGTCTGTAGCAGTGGAAGCAGAAATAAAGAAAAGACGAGAACGTCACAAAAGAAATAAAAAAAACAAAAAATAAGGGAAAATAAATAAATAAATAAAAAGAGAGGGAAAAAGAGAAAGATAGGGGCATGAAAAAAATTCAAAAACCTGAGGGTATCAAACCGAATTTTCAAAGACTCAAGGATACATAGAAAAATTTTAAAACTCGAGGGCATCCCAAAATTTTGGAAATGCGAAACCACTTACATAAAATCAACGAGAGAAAGAATACACATACACATAATGTTTTTGAAGACCCGAAGGATGATACCAATGTGAAAGTGTCGATAGAACGGGAATGTTAGTGTCGAGGAAGATTCGCTGACTGAAGGAGATATTTGAGTCAAGCGTTCTGATCATGGTTGTTTACGTACCCGTATTTAACATTTAAATACATATAGTATCTCATAATTTGTATAGTACGTACTATACCTCAATATTGTTCAGTCAAATATCATGTACATTTGTCCAATACAGTATTTAACGTACATTTAAAAAAACAGGTATAATAAGTATTTATAAAAAAATGCAAGCAAAACCCCAACAAAAAACAAAAGAAAAAAAAGATTTTAGTGAAAAAGAAGCAAAAAGAAGAAAGAAGAATAGAATAGATGACGACGAAGAAGAAGAAGAAGAAGATGATGATGATGATAATGATGAAGAAGAAGAAGAAGGAGGAGAAGAAGAAAGAGAGAGAAAAGAAGACAAAAACCTGTCTTGACTCTGAGTGTGATCATAGAAGATAGAAGAAGATGATAAAGATGAAGAAGAGCAAAAAGAAGATAGAAACCTATCCTAAGTGTGATAATCGGAGATGATTCCTCAATCTATGAAGGTATAATCGTAAATAATTACAATTTGAAGTAGAACATCGTGATACACACTTAGATTTATTTATAGAATAAGTGAATATTGACATCCATATTATAAGTATTTTAGGATGTGAAATGTTCAAATGTCTTATATGCATTTTAGGATGTAGAACTATAATGTACATCACAAAATTGTGTAAACATAGATGTTTTTTACAATATTACAAATATTGTTTAGAAAGGTAAATAATTTTCAAATTCTAGAAGTATTTAATATACTATATATGTAAAATATGTTTTACGTATTTAACATATTAAAAAACTTATTTAACGTATTTTTAAATTTGGAGGTATTATACGCGTATTAATACGTTATATACGTATGGTATCCGTACCGTATCTAACGTACCTAACAACCTTGGTTCCAATCGAGGGAGTCAATCGATGAGAAGGTCGATGAAGTTTCCAGTCGAATAGAGATGATGATCAAGGCATGTGGGATCGACGTGTAAGGCATTGTCCCACAGGCGTGCCATAATGTGTTACTGTACGAGATGTACGTAGAGGTGAGTGAGGGTGAAAGACTTAATGTTGTTGTGTGTGTGTAAATGTGCATAAGTGTAATTGTAAGTATGGGTAGATACGTATATGAACACATGCACACGTGTGTGCATGTGGACAAATAAGAAGAGGTGTGAGTGAGTGATTAGTGTGAATGGCTAAGGGAGCTTGCACCCCTATGAATCTAGTAGCCTCATTGTAACTATTTAATCCTTATGAAGAATGAATGAATAAGGAAAAGATTTCTCTCTCAACTTCTCTCTCTTGTCATCTCTCTAGTGTTGGGTCCTCAAGAAATATCTTTTCGGCACTTTGGTAACATTGGTTCTTCAGTATGGGGTGGAAGTATGGGGCGGTAACATCCCTAAATCTATGTGGAAAGAGTTTGAAAATGTCCAAAAACATTTTCTTACAAAGTTTCTACAAGTTAAGAAACAAACGCCCTACACCCTCCTCATCCTTGAGACGGGATCGCTTCCCATTGAGATCATGGCCATGGAAAGGGTTGTTGAATACATGCTTAAGGTTCAAAAAGTCCCTCACATCGACTTCCTAGAATTGCATGGGAAGCAAGCAAAAAGATCCAAAAGACACATAAAAGCAAAATTTTGTGTTCCAATTGGATGCAAGATATAGAAAAATGGTTTGGTAGATAGGATGTGAGACACTTGCTTCATGATGCATCACTAGATTCCTCTATAAATGAGGCATTTTTGCAACGCCAATGTATCATGACATGGGACAAATGTGGAGGCTCACGCTTCACACATTATACTACACATGTTGCACCTAACTACAAAACCATATTCTTTGCGAAACGGGGAAACCGTACAAATCGATACATGTTACCATCCCATTAACTGCCATTTGAACCATTGTTTCCATGCAACTTAGCTCACATGCATTGCGATGTGAGACAAGGTGTTGGGGCACAAGTGATGAGAGTGGTCGGCTATGCAAACTCGTTCGTGAGTTTGAGTATCACACTTTGATACAATGCTCTACCTTTGATAATATTCGACCATGCTTTCCACATCTCTTCAACTAAGCCCAATCCTTGCACGAATTTCTCTCACAACCACAATGTGCACGCTCAATTGCAACATTCATTGGTAAAGTTCTTGACCATCGATAGTCATTGCTCACTTTCACATGTATCACGTGAAATGTAATATTTTTGGTCTCATAGGTCATATTTGACCTCCGAAGACGATAATATAATCTCTCTCTCTCTCTCTCTCTCCCCCGTCTCACATTGAACCCCCCTTGGAAGGGGGGTGGAGCCATTCTAGGCACCACCCTCCACCCCACAATGATTCTCAACATCACCCTAACCCACCCCGCAATGTTTATCAACATATCCGTTGTCATTGCGATCAATTCCACAACGTTCATTGCCATCATCATCACACTCACCATTTCTATATTCATCATCATTATCATTAACCCTAACCCACCCCGCAATGTTTATCAACATATCCGTTGTCATTGCGATCAATTCCACAACCTTCATTGCCATCATCATCACACTCACCATTTCTATATTCATCATCATTATCATTAACCCTAACCCTAAACATACAACACTGATTGTGTCTTCCAGAGTTGGAAGGCCATCGAACACGATTGCATCGTATAATAAACTAATTTTGAAAGGTGTGTCGGAATGGTGGCATGAACAATTCGATCTAATCATGTCCACTCATTCAACTTGTATTCTTCTGGAGGATTTTTGTATTCGATTGAATCTATTTGGCCTTTGACGATCAAATAGTTCTACATTTGCTCCTTCTAGAAGTTGAAGTTTGAGCCATCGAACTTCCTAAGACTCACCTTGGATGAGCCGGATGTTGAAGCCATCTGAATCTATGTCGGCTGAAAGGCTCTATCTGGAGTTGGCTATGAACGGTAGGAGGGTACAGTCTGTTGGCTCACCCGAATTTGTTCTAGCCGAATTTGGACACGAGCCAAATAAGCTTCAGTTGTAGGCGTGTTTTGTCCGGAGTGGCTATGACCAGTTTTGAGCCTAACCGAATTGGACACCCCCTCGAATTTTGTCAAGTCGGATGAAGCGCGGATGGTGTCGATTTTGAAGCCGATCCTATTTTGATTGATTACATCAAGTAAATGGACAATACCGACTAGCTTGTCCAGATGTCGTTTAACGTGGTGAAGCATGGGTGGGGCCGATTTGATGGAGATTCCACTCCAAGCTGCTACGATCACGGGAGTGAGGTACAACTGTCTAGCCTACTTGAGGAGTGATCTAGCTCAATGGAATGCAAATCAACAAGTGTCTTTCTATTCACAAAGTAAGATTTAGATAGTTGCCGAACAAAAGATTTTACTCAAATCTGAGAATCTGTTCTAACAACTATAACCAACTTGTTGTGACCTTCAAGGTGGTGAAGTCAGAGATGTTGTTGAGGGCAAATGACAGTCAGCAACGGAGTACAAAACCAAGCTCTAATACTAGATGCTGTAAATTGAGGACGTTAGTGTAGAATACAAAACAATACTATAGGTTGAAGAACAACAAGTTGGTGTAACCGAGATCAACAAATAGAACAAATTCAGTACCAGAAACAACTTAGCAATAATCAAGATCAAGAAATAGAATGAGAGAGAGAGAGAGAGAGGCACAAAGTGGTAATTGTATTATTCAAACTATTACAGTACAAAAGAATGGCAACTAACAACCCCTACAAACTAGGTTACAAGTTCAGTTTATATATGAACTAAACTAGGGCAACTACCCTTTACTATAATTATAGAATTGTCCTAAACCTAGTCTGTCCAAATGGGATAGTGTGAATACGTCCATTTTACACCTGTATTCGACAATTACTAAAATATTAATAGTAATAATAATGACAACAAACACAACTAAATAATAATAATAACACTTGTAAGAATAAAAAAAAAAAAAAAAAAAAAAAAACCTCTCTCCCTTGTCGACAAATACCTATTGACAATAATCTAAACATTGAAAGACTTATACATTTCGCATTCTCATACCCACACAATCACAAATGCCTAATTACTTATTATACGCTATCATTGAAAAACATTGATATCCTCGAACTCTGAACTTTATAGAAGACTCGAGTCAACCCATCCTCTCCGTTCAAGTCCCCAATGGTCCCACTCAAATTTCACATGCACGGCTTACCTTCACGACATCGCTTATCCACCATCCACCATATACTAGGAAGCCAAAAATGAAGAAACGCAACAATCATAAATTCCTAAAAGAGAACTAATTCATCAAAATGTGGGAGCACAAGAAAGCACAAGAACAAGGAATGACTAATCAAACCCTACCAACAAGCCACATCATAAGGGAGGCCATCAATGATAACACAAAGGATACTGTTGAAGCAACCCTTCATTTTCAATCACAACCTTGAAAGTAGGAATCGACAACGGTTTGATTTAGGCTTAACCGGGACAAACCAAACTGGTTAAGCCTAAACTGGTTTGGGGGTTTCCAAACTTGAACCGAACTAGTTTCTAACCGGTTTGGCCAAATCAATTTAGCCTAAACCAGTTTAGCCAAACCGATTAAGCATAAACCGGTTTAGGCAAACCGAATAAGCCTAAACTGGTTTAGGCTTAACCGTTTGAGCAATCCCAAACCGAGCTCAAACTGGTTAAGGAAGCTCAAGACTAAACCAAACCGCCAAACCGTAGTTTGGCGGTTTAGTTTAGGCTTGAGCCGAGCTATTGCTGATTCCTAATTGAAAGCTATATTCTACTACTTCAACCATCAAGGGCATTATGTAGCACCACAACTACGTCGTTGCAACTGAGGAATGTTTTTTACAAGATTAATGGATATGACAACCCATGGGTATGTTCCCAACACAACCACATGTTGCGTTAGAAAGAAGAGCATCATACCCCACCAACAGAGACCACAACACAATATGTACACTAACCACTACACAGCTAGAAGTGGTTCTCTTAGAAGAAAACGACACGAGCCTGAGACAAGAAACACCTAATCAGTTACTACAACTTGAAGGTTCACTACCATCCCCAACTCATAGACAGAAGACACACCAATTGTTAGAGGATGAAACAATCCAGAGACCCATAAAGATACAACATTGTCGGAGCCCAACATCGGCATAATAATGACCAAGGTACTCCCTCAAATAACAACCACTAGAACCACAACATCCCAAAACAAGGCTACAAACACAATAATGACCAAGGAGATTAGTGTCCTACACACAACCAAAAAAATACTAGAACACCTAAAAGAGCCATGTACCTCCCAATCTCCAACAAATAGCTCAACTCCACTTGAGCATGCAGGGAGGCCATTGACAAACCCCACGAAGAACTAGTGAAATGTCATACCACCAAATGTGGCTCAAGCATTACGAGTGTACACAAGCATGGCTTCATACCTAATGGATTTATTTCTAACCCCTTGTACATCTCAAGTAATCAGGAACAAATGAAAGAGGCTCTTCGTTCTTTGTCGGCCACAAAGAAGGTGTTCTATTGCGATCGAGTGGTTTTTGTCCATAGTGTTTTTGACATCCAATCAGGACAAGAAGTTGGGAGTCCCACGTTTCTTGCGACATTATTGTGCCGGATTTAAATGCATGCAACATCAATATCGCTGAATCGGACTGGACAAGAAGGTGTACGGTATGCTTCCTGGCTTCGTTGCAACCAGATGGTTAGGGTGCACGACATTTTTTGTGTGAAGGAAATCATGAAGCCCAACGTTATACAAGTTACTAGTGAGGCGAGAATTTTGTCGTCAATATTATTGGTTTTGGGTGTTTCAGTGTGTGAACAGAGAAAAGAAAGAGCAGCCCATCCATCCTTTCCCATTGTTAGTCACGACTCACAACACATAACGAATTCCGTACATATTTGTCTTGTTACTGTTTGTTGTCGGTTAAAAGGAGTTAACTGTTTTAACTCCTGCCTTCCATCATCATCATCATCATCATCATCATCATCATCATCATCATCAGATCAGATCAGAGAAGAAGCAGAGATTTTCATGGAACATGAAGGTACGAACATTTTCTCTGCTCTCCATGGCTCTTCTCGGCTTCCTTTCAGGCATACTCGGCCTCATCGCAGAAAGGAAAAAGATAGAGGTACATGTTTTCTCTTTTAAATAGATATCAACGAGAAAACTATTCTTCAATTGATTCTTGGGAGAGAAGGAAAAAAACACATGAGTAGCTATGGGATAACAAATTTAGGGTTTTCTGTTTTGCTGAACAATCAGTGTATGCCACCTGTAAATATAAATAGCTATGGACAAGAAAAGGATTATTTTCATGGGTATTTCCCACCGGGTTGAAGGCACGGTTCAATTCCAGGCATTCGGTTGGGGTTGGCGCATGGGTGAGTGTGAGGCTCAGGGTTAGACATGGTGGAGCGTATATCTCCTTTTCATGGGTGACTTTTTTCCCGTACAATTGTTTGGGACACATCAGGGAATGTGAGCAAGCTTTCCCACCAAGGAAAAACATCTAAAACTTCTCCATTCTTCTAGATCCTGCCCTATAGAACTTGTCATGTCAAACACTATAGGGAAACATGAGGGTAATGTAATTTATTTAAGAAATAATAATAAGTTTAGTATTTGATAAATAATAAGCTTGAAAAGAAAAACAGAAGCTCTTGTTTTTGACAAAATGGGCACAGTGGATGACTATAAATAGTCATTACAAAGATTCTAGTGCTACAATATTAAAATGAATTACGGTTCATGTCAATATCTACAGGAATTCATGTGATTCCTGTGAATTCTCTGAATACCTATGAATTAGCATTCATAATTCTCCCCATCTATTGAGAGAATTCTAAGCTATGACAATTCCTATTTGAGGTTACATTATTGAGTTCAATAGCTTTGTGATGAAATTCAAATTTGGATTGCGGTACTGATTTTGTAAGAAAATCAGCAACCTGTTGCTTTGTAGGAGTATAATTCAAGATGATGATTGCCTTATCTCCTTTGGTTCCTTCTATCAATTATTTTACATAAAAATACTTGTAGTCAATATGTTTAGTATTTTTGGGAACTTTCAATATGATGATACAAGATCAGTTGTCCATTCCTAAGGTGAAGTTTGAAAATGTTGGTGTATTAAGTCTTGTGATGTAATCAGGTAATAACTCAAACAGTAGTATTTGAAGCCATATGCCTTCTTTGGTGGCATAGGCAGTGGCTATAAATTCTGCTTCAGTTGATAATAAGGCAACTGTTTTTTACTTCTTGCCTTTCTAAGATATAGCTCCACGAGCTATGCTAAAACCATAACCGGTTATTGAATGTCTTGTATCTTTAGCACCATTGTAATCAGCATAACACCATCCTATAATTGTAATCATAGGATAACCTAAGGTAGCGAACTTGAGGTACTGGAAAACTTAATCAGTGCATCGAAGTGTGGTTTACCAGGGTTCTGCATAAATCTTGATAAATGGCCAGTGATGTAGCATAAATCTGCTCTGGTGCATGATACAAGATACCTTAGACTTCCAAGCTCTCAATATAGTTGAGTTCCCATCTCTTTTATTTCTTCAGGGTCTTTGGGAGCCATGTCAGACCTGAGTTTGAGTCGTGAGACAGCAGGTAAAGGTGATGGGTTGAATCAATCATTTTGTACTTGTTGAGGATGTCTTCTGTGAATTTTCTTCGACATAGTTGGATGCTATTATTTGGACTCTATGCCTAGCATGTAGTGAAGGATCAAAGTGCTCAACTTGATTGTTAATCATCAAAGTGTCATCCACATAAACAACTCAAATGAGCGTGCGATTACCATTATGCCGCGTGTAGAGGTTTTGATTTGATCCGAGTCTTTTATATCCTTTGTTGATAAGAAACTGATGTAGCGTATATTGCCAGATTCCAGGGCATTATTTTAATCCATATATAAGGTTTTCTTCAATATACATACAAATTCAGCATTATTGTTATCTTTAAAATACATAGGTTGCACCATGTAGATGGGTTGATCTAAGTCACTATTGAGAAAGGCCGTTTTTATATCAATTTGGTGGATGTAGAGGTTAAGGTGGTAGAGAAGGTTTTATGAAAGTCAATACCTACTACTTGATTGACACAACTACACTAATTGTTGTTCTAAGGCTTGTGATAATGAGCATGGCAGAGACGGTTTTATGAAACTCAATACTTGCTACTTGATCGAAGCCAGTAGCAACTAACCTTGCTCTATGACAATGTAAAGATTGATGCGGATTTAGTTGAATGTAAGGAGCAATTTTCTTGTGATGACTTGACAATCTCTTGGGCAAGGTACTCAAGTTTTTTCATTTATTGATTCGATTTCTGATGTCATAACCACCCACCAATTATCTGCTTCCAGACCTTCTAGTGCAGTGGCTACATTTTGGATTTTGTGACTAGCATCATCATCGAGGAGAGACATGCTTGGCTTCAATTGTGGGGTTAAGAAAACATTAAAGTTGTGGGCAGTGGGTTTGGTGCGATTTTTCTTGCATGAGTTTAAAAGAGTGTTGAATGTGGTTGAAGATATGTGTATGCTTTGGTCTTTAACCTTTCTGACATGCATTATTGAATAGATTTGGATTTGGGTGGGTAACTTTGATGACTTAGTAGTGATGTGCATGGTGGTGTACAAGTTCAAATGGGTTTGGAGGAAAGTTGTGGAGTGGTGGGTATTTCGGAGTGAGCATTGGAATATCATAAGGAAAGGATAGATGAATGGGAGTAGGTTCTTGATGAGGTTGTAGAAGAGGTACAGATGGTATGGGTTTTGGAGGATGCTACCGGCATTAACTATGTGACTTATTACGTTTAGAATGAATAATCTAAAGAGTCATCTTCATCAATTGTTTGGTCTTCTAAGTGATGATTAGGTCATTCATGGGAAGCGAGAAGTTTTTTGTTGAGAATCAAGCTCAACTTGTGTGAACATGTGCTTATGAAGAAAAGGATGATGTGTGAAAAAGTGTGAGCACACTTTATTGTAATCCGTGTAGTTGTCGAGTGTTAATGTGGTCAAAGAATATTAGATATTCTTATGACAAAATCGCACTCAATTGGATATCTTGGTTAGATTCCACCAACACATCTAATATGGCAGTCCCTTGAGGACTTGTATATAAAACCCCCTTTGCCCATTCTATTTCGTTGATGATCTTTAGTTAATTAATATAGCTCTCTTCAGTGCATAAGCTGTCATCCCCCTACTGTGTATTTTCTTATTCTTTTTTGGTTATTGTCTCTGATTTCATGTCTTGCTTATACACCCACTCACACACACACACACTACGCTTCTAAACACTCAACTCTACTAGAGTTAGATTCTTTACATGGTATCAGAGCGTGAGGGTTAGAGATCCTTCATTGAGCTCTACCATTGAAACTGTGAGCAGCTAGAGACGCTGTTTCAAACCAGCTATCGTCGCTGTAGTGTTGCACGGCAAGAGGATCACGTTAACAGAAGCATATGAATCAAGCTAAATCAGAAAGATGAATGCACAAATGGGTAGCGCACTTCCAACAGAGAAGTTGGACAGGCACAACTACGCATCTTGGGAATATAAGATGCAGCCGTACTTAGTTGGGCAAGGGTATTGGAGTTATATCGAGGGAGCTCAAGAAACAGCCCCCGATATTATAAATCCCAACTACCCCACATGGCAACAAGGCGCCAATAGGGTAATGTATTGTTTGGCATCACTTATGATATTTTTGGTTCAATTGGTTTTGTACAAGGTTTTTGTAGGCTAAGAAATGGGATAGGGCTTCAGATTTTTTGGGAGGAAGTTGATGATGTTGAAATGTGAAGAAAAGAGTTCCTGTTAGGGAGTGCACATTGGTCCACATAGATTGGTGTGGATAAGTGGAGGGGATTTGTTGTGTATTGGTTTGAATGAGGATATGGATTTGAGGCATTGGATATTTTGATGGGTGAGATGAAAATAGGGTATAAGTCTTATGTTTTAAAACAAGAAATTGTATATGATGTGCCATTTGAGCATTGAATTGGATGAGACAAGAATTTACTTTGAAGGTAAGTGTAGCTGTATTCTGTTTCTTGGTTTACTGATGAGAGGTTCTTTGTGAGTCCTGGTACAAATTAGACTAGTTGAATCTGAAGGTACTTGTTGTTAGGTAGACTAACAGTGAGGATACCATATCCTTCAGCTTGTTTGGTGCTGTCATCCCCAAGGTGTGTACATCTAGAGGTGTGGTAAGCTCATTGTAGTGTGTACATTTTTGTTGTATTTCATATATAGGTGGCACCAGTATCTAGGTACTAGAAAAGATGTAAACCTGTTGTGTTGGTTAGATTGGTATTAAATAAATACCTTTCTTCACCTGATAATGGTGGTCTTTGTTGAAATTGGGACGTTCTAGCTTGAGGTCGTCTGCCTACTTCATGTTGTCTTGTTCAGCATTCTCTTTCTAAGAGAACTTGTCTCTTGCAATAATTGTATATTATTGGTTTGGTGCTTTGGTGATTGTATGTGTCTCTTTGCATATTTCTACAATCTTTCTCACAGTGACCTGGTCTTTTGCAGTAATTGCAAAGAGATTCTCTTTGATTCTGGTTGTTGTGATTGTTTTGATGATTGCGCCTAATATTTACTAAATCAATTGGAATATTGTTGTGAATATTGGTTTGACTTGGGAATGGTGATTGCCATTACGATAGGAATTGTTGATTGGTCGGGATTGTTGTTGCTGAGCTTGGAGAAAGTATATTCTTGGTGAATTTTGCTGTTGAGTACAGCCAATGGTGGAGTTTAATAAGATTGGGCTATGAGGAAAAGGCACCAAGTAGGCTGTAGGGATTTTAAAAGCATGACTACATGTTTATTTGTGAATCCAAGGCTTGCAATGGTGCCTTGTTCTCAGAGTGAGCACCATACATGATTGTAGAAAGGTTTCAAAATTGTCATATTACATGTGGAAGTTTGTGAGTTGATTAAAACAAAGTGATAGCATGAATGTCTTCAGTCTTTTCATACTGTTTGCTAAGGCATTCTCACATAAGTCCGTTTGCTACATGGAACTGAATTTCAGATTGTGCTTCAAAATATTTAGCTTGCCATACTTGAAATTATGTATCTTTATTGCCGGGTTGGATTTGTTTTCATCTATGTATGCATATAGATGTAACCTGCACAGATACATCTTCATCCATATTTTCCATGGTTGATAATTGGAAGCTCTAGTTTATCTATCAATTGCATGGTATCAGAGCCTTAAGTTTCCACCATCCCCCTTGTGCATTTAAAGCAATAAAACAAAAACTGGAAGATTCGATGTAGAAGACAAACCAAGAAATGGCTGTAGAATCACGAATCACAAATCAACAGCAGTAACAAGAACTAGCAAGGAAACAGAAGTCGATGACATCACAGAATTCTGACAGCAAGAAACCCTAAATTTGCCACCAACCCTTCTTTGTGAATCAAGAATCATGTCCACAGAAAACCTAGATATTATCGCTGCTACAATACCCTTCTCAACATCAGTATCCAAATGTATCCGGATTGATGAGACTAACTGGAGCTGCTAATTATCGTCCATGAAAAATATGGATAAAGATATGTTTGGGCAGCTACCATCTAATATGGGCATATATAGATGAAATCAAACCTAAACCGGGCAATTAAGATCCATAATTTCAAGTATGGCAAGATAAAGATTTTGAAGCACAATCTGAAACTCTATTCCATGTAGCAGACAAACTTATCTACCACATTTCAAAAAAAGAAACCACCAAAAAAATGTGGAAGTGCCTAAGCGAACAATATGAAGAGACCGACACAAATTCATGTCATTGCGTTGTTTCGTCAACCCACAACCTTCCACATGCAAGAAGGTGACAATTTTGACACCTTTCTACAATCATGGAATTCACTCCTAGAACAATGCATCATTGTGGGCCTTGGAATCACAAATATACATGTAGACATTCTTTTAGCACACCTACCACCTAGCCGACACCTTTCTTCACAAACCAATCCAATCAATCGTAACAAAATGAACTAAGAATATACTTTCTCCAAGCTTAGCAACAACAATCCCAATCAATCAACAATTCCCGTCACGATGGCAATCACCATTCCCAAGTGTAACCAATATTCACAACAATATTCCAATAGATTTAACAAATTGTATCAGCACAATCATCAAAACAGTTACGACAACCAGAATCAAAGAACATCTCTCAAAAGACCAGTTCACTGCGAGAAAGATTGTAAAAATAAGCAAAGAGACAGATCCAATCAACAAAGCACCAAACCGATAACATACAATTATTGCAAGAGACTAGATCACTTGGAAAGAGAATGCCTTCAACAAAATCCACCATCATTGGGTGAAGAAAGGTACTTATTTAATATTAACGGCTAAAGACCAAAGCATACGCATCCCTTCCACCACATCCAACACTCTGGATGGGAAAATATCCAGGACTTCTTATGTTTGACCCTTTAAGATGAGTGTTAGTTCACATGTTTACTAGTCAGTGTTTCACGTTCACTTTGTTGTTTTTTTTATAGGAAAGCAGCATCACAAGATTGTCAGAGACTGACTGTGTGCATCCTCGGAGTCCGGCTTTGGTTCTTGGATTATTAGCTGCGATTACACTACTTATTTCTCAAGTAATCTCAGTCTGTCTTGGAGGCTGCATTTGTTGCAAATCGGGGTCGAAAAATCTCTGGGTGGCATCCAAATACACACAGACACGAACAGAGATACAGATGCCAATGCCTATGATTCTCGCTGTTAGCTTCTTAGTTCTCTCTTGGTAAAGAAAAATCTAATGAAATAACCTTACGTGCTTTGAATCACAAATTTTAGATGTCTTGTGACTAATATATGCATAATGTGATTATCTCTTATTGATGTGATTGCATTGATGTATAATTACACTTTGCCTCTATAGCGTCATGAATGGATTTAATGGGCTGCTTACTGACCTAGTTGAAGTTTGACTTTAGTGTATGTTTATGTATAGGTCTAGATTCAAATCATAGCTATTGATACTTTAGTCAATTGGATGGTGTTTCACAAACTAAGTGTACCTATCTTTTGCCTAAATGGTTCCCACTAGACTATGAGTAACCTAGGTCTATGTAATTGACTCTGTTAATGTATGATTTGGTCATGCTTGTAAACCATTTTCCTATGCACAAATTGTTGGAGGGTGCCAGCTCTAGACCTGCACTCTCTTTCATCATTATTATCTCTCTTTTACATTTACTCTTCCTAGATTCTTCTCTCTCTAGAATTTGCAACTCTTTAAATGCCTTCTCTCCCTAGAATCTACAACGCTTTAAATGCCTTCTTTCTCCTCCACTTTTTCCAAGATATTCCCTTTTATTCCTTGTTTATTGTAGCTGTTTGGTAGTACAAGAGTCTCTTAATTACCAAACAACTAGTCCCAATTTTGTATAAATAGGCTATACCAGCCTCTTTTGTAAGAAGTTTATTTTCTGCTGCTACTTAAAAACAAGCTCTATTCTTTGGCTGTGTCTCTACTCTTTGCAACCATTTTTTCTACTGTTGTCTAACAGCCTTCTCACAACTTGGCTGTATCTAATTTGTTCTAACAATTGCTCCGTTGCTGCTATTAACAACATTTCTCGCATGGTATCAGAGCAGTGAGGTCTCCATATCCTCAGCCTGATTTTTTTTTGCCAAAGAGCACACAGACCCGTTTATGGAATGTAGTCAATGGTAATGACAAGAAACTGCTAGTAACTTCATTCTCTTCAACCAAATCAGTTGCTAGCTCATCTAACGCTGAGATTGAAGCTTCGCTAGATAAGGATTCTCGTGCTCATGCTTTTCCTCATGTTTAATATTAAACCGAGCATCGCTTGTCAATTTCAAAATAAAGATGAAGAGACAGCCAATGAACTATGGACAGCCATCAAAAAGAGGTATCATCGAGCTAATCATGCTCAAATAATAGCTATTGAGAGCCAACTAGCAAATCTCAAGATTCATGACACTCCCAACATCATGGATCAAATAACACAATTTTTTACTCTCCAAAAGGAACTAGTTTCTTTGGGAAGCAAGTCAACTGAAGTTGAGTTTGTGCATCGTCTAATGATAAAGTTGCCTGAGTCATTCTCAGCCTATTGTGACACAATTTCTCTTCTTCCCAACACACCTGATATGAATACATTTCTTGGCATGCTACAAGACAGGGCAACAAGGAAGAAAAGTGCTCAAACTTCCAATGAGACGCTTCTACATGCGACAAGTAAAGGCAAGTGGAAGCAAAATGGTAACTCTTACAACAAACCCAATCCAAGACCACCAAACAACCCAGCCTACAAGGAGCTCACTTGTCATTATTGTGGCTACAAAGGTGACATTCAGCCCGATTGTCGGAAAAAGAAAAGGGACAATGCTAAGAACTCTTCTTCTACCGAAAATCAACCTACACCAAAATCCAACTCGGCCCACTCAGCCCAGTCAGCCAAAGAAACAGTTTTCCTTGGCATTGAGGAACATACTTCACATTTGGCTGGAAAAACTACCTCAACCATTGATGAGTGGTTGGTAGATAGTGGTGCCACTTCACACATGACCTATGAAAAATCCATTTTGCATGATGTGAAGCCTAGCACCTCCCAAATCTCCATAGGAGATGCCTCAAGCATTGAGGCTTCATGTGTGGGTAATGTGTTTCTTAACAGTTCTTCAAATGAAGAACCTGTCATTCTTCAAGATGTGCTACAGGTGCCTCGCATCTCTGCCAACCTACTTCCAGTCTAGCAAATCACTAAGGAAGGTTATGGAGTCTACTTTGATAGCTCAGTTTTGGAAGTCATTGACACCAACAGCCTACAAATTGTAGCTAGTGGCACACAAGAAGGGGGTTTATACGGCCTGAAAAGTTCCCACGGCCCCTTGGAAAAATCCAAATCTCATCTTCTTCAAGGCTCTCATGCCTTGGTGGCACAAGAAGATCCCATGTTGTGGCATGCTAGGTTCGGTCACCTCAACTACGATTCTTTACAAAAGCTCTCCTCTTCACAATTAGTGAAGGGTCTGCCTATTTTCAAAACTCCCAATACCCCATGTGTTGCTTGTCTTCATGGAAAGCAACATCGAGAGCCTTTCCCTCATGAAGCCACTCACCGTGCAACATCTATCTTGGAGTTAGTGCACATTAATCTTTGTGGTCCCATGAAAGTGACTACTCTTGGTGGTGCACGCTACTTCATGCTCATCATTGATCATTTCTCCCGCAAGGTTTGGGTTTATTTTCTCGTGGAAAAATCTCAAGCATTAACAAAATTTCAAGAATGGGTAGCTCTTGTGGAGAACGAGACATCAAAGAAAGTTAGAAAGATCAGGTCCGACAATGGTGGAGAGTTTATCTCCTAAGCTTTCCACCATTTCTGCTCTCAACGAGGCATTGCTCGCCAATTTTCTACACCCAATGCTCCTCAACAAAATGGAGTTGTAGAAAGGAAGAACCGGACAGTCCAAGAGATGGCTCGTACGATGCTATCTCAATCTGATCTTCCTCTCTCGTTTTGGGGTGAACCTGTCAACATAGCAGTCCACATCATCAACTGCTACCCAACAAAAGCAGTTGCTGCAATGACCCCTGCAGAAGCATTTACGGGTGTAAAGCCCTCAGTATCTCATTTTAAAATCTTTGGTTGTGATACTTATGTTCACTTTTCAGATCATAAAAGGACTAAATTTGAGTCCAAAACCAAGAAATGCAAATTTCTTGGTTACAACACACAATCTAAAGCATACAGGTTATGGGATTTAGAATCAAAGTCCCTAGTCATCTCTAGGGATGTTCATTTTGTGGAGTCTAAGCCGGATGACTCTAGGATTTCATTTAAGTTCACGGTCGAAATCCCAGCTGCTCCAGAATCTCCAATTTTAGATGAAGATGTCTCACCTTCAAGCCCCCATCTCCTCCTATTCAACCTCTAACTTTGTCAACAATTCAAACCTCTCCCTCACCTCCACTCGTTTCCCCTACCTCTATACACCAACTTCCACCGCTTCCCAAGTGGCTTCAAGCCACCATTCGTGATTCTCATCTCTCCGATGCTAAACTTCATGAGTATACATCTAGTTCTCTAACCAACATGAAAAGAACACGTAGGTCACAACAGCCTCTTCACTCATGCAACTTTGCCTTACTATGCATTGATGTGCAATCACAAGAACCCACAACAACAAAAGAGGCCCTTGTTCTTCCAAACTGCAAACCGGCAATGGAAGTTGAACTTGATTACATTGAGCAGAATCATACATGGGAGCTGGTCTAATGGCCTACTCACAAGTCGTCAACTTGCCATATTGTCCTACTCAAGAAAATGTGGCTGATTTATTTACTAAGCCATTCATCAACTCCTTGGTCAACTCAATGTTCGACCGCCATTCTGGAGCTGAGAGGAGGTGTTGGAGGGTGCCAGCTCTAGACATGCACTCTCTTTCATCATTATTATCTCTCTTTTACACTTACTCTTCCTAGATTCTTCTCTCTCTAGAATCTGCAACTCTTTAAATGCCTTCTCTCCCTAGAATCTACAACGCTTTAAATGCCTTCTTTCTCCTCCACTTTTTCCAAGATATTCCCTTTTATTCCTAGTTTATTGTAGCTGTTTGGTAGTACAAGAGTCTCTTAACTACCAAACAACCATTCCCAATTTTGTATAAATAGGCTATACCAGCCTCTTTTGTAAGAAGTTTATTTTCTGCTGCTACTTAAAAACAAGCTGTATTCTTTTGTTGTGTCTCTACTCTTTGCAACCATTTTTTCTACTGCTGTCTAACAGCCTTCTCACAGCTTGGCTGTGTCTAATTTATTCTAACAATTGCTCCGCTACTGCTATTAACAACATTTCTCACAGAAATGAGGCCCCCACTTCTCCTCATATTTCATATCGTGAGAGCCTTCACGCATTCGTGCAACACACGAAGGGAGCCCACAAAGGCAATGTGCGGCATGAGCCTGCAAAAAGGAAATTAATAACATTACTGCATGATCATGCTTATGCTTGTAACACATTTTCCTACATAAAAAATAGACACAGACTTTGTTGATGATCCACATACCTACCTAGAAGGGTGCTTATAGTTTCATGCCCAATTTCTGTTGTGGCAATCATTGTAATAAGGTGCCTTTATAGACTTTTTGTGACTCGTTGTAGAGTCAAAATCCTTGGCAATTGAAAAGAAACAAATTTAAAACTCTTGAATGTTAATCTCGAGCAATTATATGTGTTATTTGATTTACATGGTAATTTTATCCCCTTACTCAAATTATATTTTATATTGGAGTGATTATATGGTGAGGCATCCATTTTTTCTCTCTTTCAGTGATTGACCTGGGGCATTTAGGGAAATGAAGAAAAAACTGGGTGGTATTTTGGTGTTTTTCCCTTCAAATTTTGTAGTACAAAAATATAATGATATAGAGTAAATGCATTGCAATACACAAAATTTTTACTACATTTGTCTTCAGGCATGTGAACATGATCTAATTGCAGGATGCTGTTTTCGATTGCTTTTCTTCTCCTTGTTTCTAGTGCGATCATTAATGAAAAGCGCCATGATCTGGATAATCTCTCAAGTGAGTGCATTGTTTTAAGATCTGGAGTATTTACAGGGGGGGCGTTAGCTTCCTTTACTACTACTGCCCTTGGGATTGCATATAACTTGCTAGTGATCTCTATAAAAAAAGTAACTTCTTCAAGTAGATATGGTACTGACGAAAATCAAGGTCCTTCCTTTTCTGGTAAGAGGTGCTCTGCCATCGGTCAACTTTTCTTTTCAAATGAGCAACATATATGTACGGGTACACCTGCTTAATTTTTCTCCAGTAGAATATTGTTATTATCATTATTATTATATGATTATTTGTCAAGCGTTTATTGATTGACACAGTCAAGACGGCTCAAAGTTGATCTATTTGAAGAGATCAAAGAGTTCTCTATCTCCTTTGTTAAATTTCTTAGGATGTTTTTTGTTATACCTATTGTCGAAGATACTTGTCATATATAAAATGGTTTACATACATATTGCAAGTATGAGATGTCCAAGGACATGAAACATTTAGTTTATTCAAATGGTGTTTGTTTTCTGTTCATGACTTAAAATAAATGTAAATCAGCCACGTCACTTGTGATGCTATTTTTCTATGCTTAATATATGCAATTTTTTGTAAATGGAGAAATTAGGAGTAGAGTTTTTTGATTCTGCAATACAATATCATGCTAAAGGAAAAGAAAACAAAAGTATTGGGATGAAAAAAAATGAGAGGATGACCATCATGTTCACTGCTCCTGAAATTAACGAGGAAATTCATTCCCTACGACATTGTTATATCCAACCCTAAAGAGAGATGGTTACATGCTTAGACAAGAAGAACAACTTATGGTATAATAGAACTTGAACAAAGTATGCCAACTTTTATGGAGTTTTGACCTTTCAAGGGGTCACTCACCAAAGACAACCCGTATAACGTCATCAAAGAAAACACAGATTACCATCATACAGATGTGAACGTTGCAAAGAGAATCAAATGAGAACCTGGGATGTTGAAAAATAGAAATACTATGATGTGAGTTTACGCAAGACCTTCCATGGGAGGCAGAGAGGGGAGCCAAACAAATCACCACCGATTTAATGATTTTCTTGCTAATGTCCTCATTGGTTCTGATTGAGTAACTGTAGGACCTCATTGGGCAAGTCTTATCAACATATGCGTGCAACTTTGCTCTCATGTATTTCCAACTCTGCTAATGTGTAGATGCCTTGGATCCATAGACATAAATTCCTTTTCTTCAAGCTGTTAATTGATTGATCAATCTTCTGTAAGTGTTTATGACACTTCCTGAGTCATTCATCCTACCAACAATAGCATAGAGATTTGGTAATGGTTCATAAGCTAAGGCACCTCAACAATCCAACACAAGAATAAGTTGGGATACTTATTTCTCCCTAATGGTATGAAAAGAGGAGCTGGAGTCAAACAACAACTACCCATCTAATGACTACCTTGCTAATGTCCTCATTGGTTCCTATCATGTGTATTCTGCTTGGTGAAGTCTTATCAATATATGATTGCCATCAGGATCTCATGCATTGCCAAATTGGTTAACTATAGAACTAACCAGTGGCATCCTAGGCATAATAAATTTCTTTCTTTCAAGCTATTAATTGATCAACCAATTTTCCTTAAGAGTTTATGACACTTTCTGAGTCATTCATCTTACCGACAATAGCATAGAGATTTGATAATGCTACATAAGGTGAGGCATCTCCACAATCAAGCTCAAAAATGTGTTTGGATACTTGTTTCCCCTTATTGATATCTTCCTGAATTCTTGAAGCACCAAGCAAAGTCATCCATGATAAATGGGTAGGTTGCATCGGCATCTCGATTAACAAGCCTTCAGCCTCATCTAGCCGTCCTGTCCTTCCAAGTATATCAACCATACAATCAAAGTGTTCCAAGGCTACAACCACAAAAGTTTCTTCAACAATACCCCTCAAGCATTGATAACCTTCCTCTACAAACCCAACATGACTGCATGCAGTAAGAATACTACCAAAGGTATATTCATTTGGGCTTGTTGATATCTTTAGCATTTGGTCATAAAGCTGAAGAGCCTCTATGCCATGTCCATGCTGAGCACAGCCATGAATCATGATATTAAATGAAAGAACATCATGAGACGGTAGCTTTCGGAACTCCCTATGTGCATCCATCATGCTCCCACATTTTCCATACATATTAACAAGTGCATTTCCAAGTGACACGTCAAGTTTTAAATCACTGTTTACTATCCGAGTATGTATAATCTTGCCTTGCATCAAATCTACCTCATCCGCACATGCAGCAAGAATATTCACATAGACAGCATTATCCAG
Source organism: Azolla caroliniana (assembly GCF_043228905.1). Lineage (NCBI taxonomy): Eukaryota > Viridiplantae > Streptophyta > Polypodiopsida > Salviniales > Salviniaceae > Azolla > Azolla caroliniana. The sequence continues at coordinate 13,456,660 of NW_028230442.1, forward strand.
GGAAACACCTTCCATTTGCATTTGCTGGAATAACTGAAGGACCCTGATACCTTGATTGCATTCTGCATAAATTGCAATGACTGCTGTCCATGAAATCACATCATGTTGCACTATGCTGCAAAAGACAGATTGTGCTTCCTCCAAGCTGCTATGACTATGATACATGTTAAAAAGTGGAGTGACTACCATTACATCTGACTCATATTCACTGTTCATTATACAAGTATGCATATATTTGCCTTTACAAAATGTACCCTCCACAGCACATGCTTCAAGCAACCCAACAAAAGTTACTTCATCCGGTATTTGTGATTCTCGATGCATTTGTGGCCATAACACAAGTGCCTTAGTGTCCAGCCCATGCTCAATAAAAGCTGTAATCATGACATTAAATAATATGGTATCTCGTTTGTGCATAAGTTGAAACACCGAATGGGCTCCTTCTAGATCTCCAAACTTGTTGTACATATGAACCAACCCACATACAAGGGGATCATGCAACTCATACTGGCTATAAATTACGAAAGCATGTATCAACTTCCCATCTGTGATAGCAATTCTGTTAGCACATATAGAAAGCATGGTCAGGAATGTAACCTTATCTGGTGTTATGCCTTCTCTCATCATCTGTTGAAATAATCCAACAGCATGCATATTATGACCATGTTGTTCACATGCTCCTAGCATGGCATTCCAAACGGTCACATTTCGTTGATGAATTTGATCGAACAACCCTTGTGCTGAATCCAAGCTAACACCAGCACACACTGAAAGGCTGCTCATAAGCGTTACCTTATCTGGAGGCACTCCAGCTTGTTGCATTTCTCTTAGAACTTGAATGGCTTCAGAATCATACCCATTCTGCGCATAAACCGCAATCATAGCATTCCAGGCTATTAAATCTCGCTTCAACATACCATCAAACAATTTCCGGGAATACTCTACATCACCACACCTCCCAAACATACTGAAAAGTGATGTGCTCACAACCATATCTGAGTCAAGCCCACTAGAAACCACGTATGCATGTAAAAACTTCATATTTGCCAAGGTTGAACAAGATGAAATTGAACAAAGAATGGTTCGAAATGTGATCTTGTCTGGGATCAAAGCTTCTTGTTGTATCTGGTTGAAACGCAGCAATGCACCCCCACCATGTGCTTGATGGGCATGGACAGCAATAACAGCATTCCATGATACAACATTTCTTTCACTTAATTTATCAAAAAGAAAATCAGACCTTGCAGGGTCACCACACTTGCCATACATAGTGATGAGAGTAGTGTGAAGAAAAATATCAGACTCTAATCCAACATTCCCAATCTGAACATGCAATCTTTTTCCCACAATTAAACCACCATAACCCACACAGGAATCTAGAACATTGAGAAATGTGACCTTGTTTGGCAAGAAAGCCAGTTGATACATATTATTGAAGAGCTGATGAGCTTCACAGTCTTTCCCTTCTTGTGAATAAGCTGCAATCATGGCATTATAAAGCACGATGTCTCGTTCTGTCAGCTTCTGGACTGCTAATTTTGCACATTCAATGCTTCCTGAATAGGCATACAAGCTAACAAGAGCTGTCCCTACGACAATATCTTCCTCCATGGACGTTGAAGCAAAGGAAGTATGCAAGATCTTGCCTTGAAGAAGGTTCCGGAGGCTCGCATGAGCAGAAACACATCCTACAACACTATACTTATCAGGGGAAACTCCTTCAATCTGCATTTGTTGGAAAAGCTGAATAGCTTCTATGTACTGACCATGCTTCACATTGATGCCAATCATGATATTCCACGAATAAACATTCTTCCCACCTATATCAAAAAACACCTTACGGGCATCCTCGAGGGCACAACAATTTCCATACATTTGCATGAGGATACTCATAAGGTATGTGCTACGGCCATGACAAGTGTCCATCATCACATGGACATGGAGGACCCTTCCACAAGATAAATTTTTGGTATTTCCACATTGTTGCAACATCGTGGCAAATGTAGACAAATTTATTGTTGCAGAACATCCAGATATTGTGTTGGAAGAAGTAGTAAACTTCAAATCTGAGCATATTGAAGAAAAAAGCATTGGATTTGAGAGTATTGAATCAGGCACATTCTGACTTGAGCATATTGAAGGGCAGGTCGAAAAAGGATATTGCTGATTTGAGTAAATTATCGTGGAATGCATCAAATTTGAGCATATTGAGGAGGAAACCTTTAAGTCTGAGAAAATTGAAGAAAAATGCTTCCCATTTGAGGACATTGAAGCAAAAACCTCCCGACTTGAACGTATTAAAGCAAAAAGTACCAAATTTGGGCATTTTGAAGCAAAACTCTTCTGGTTTTGAGTAAATCGAATCAGAAATGTTCTAGCGGTTAAAGAATATGGAAGATTTTTTTATCAAATACGAGCAAGTTGAAGCAAAAAATCCTCGAAAACGATAGGATGAATCACGCGGGAACTTCAACTTAGATATGTTAAACTGAGCTCGCAAGGCACTACAAGAAACAGGATATACTGACGTGTGAGAGGAAGAGCAATAAGAAGAAGGTAATGAAAGAGGTTTATCTGTCTCTGAGAAAAATTCCGATTCGGTGCAGAAACTTCCTCGATCGCGTGCATGGCCCCATCTTCCTCAGAACGGCCTCTCCTCTTTCAAAACATAAGCTCAATTTTAAGTTACTTTAATTATCTTTACTCAGGCCAATTAACCTTGCTTAAGCTTGATTAACCTTAATTCATTATGTTCCTTTTATGGTTCTTTAACCTTACTTCCGTGCATTTAGGTAGGTTTTATTAGGTTTCTTGATCTTCATTAAACTAGTTTACACTCAATTAACCTTATCTATGTGCACTTATGTCACGTATGTTTTTTCAACTTGATTAATCTCACATATTTTTTATTAAGCTTAATTAAAATAATTACGTTCACTCGCAATTATTAAGATTTATTATCCTTACTACATTTATTTTAGGCCTATTTTCATGGTAATTAATGCTACTTGGACTTTCTTTTGTTTGCTTACCTAATTAAATGATGTACATTTAGTTTTCTTCCCTCAATTATTTGCATAGCTCCATCCTATCTAGGGTCTCTCATGAAAGTATCAAAACTTAGCTCGATTGAGTTAGGTTATGCCTAGGTTAGATAAATTACCATTGTTTACCTCATCTAAGTTTAATAATTCTTAGTTAGGTTAACTTAGGGCTTGGTTGAGGATAAATAAATTTAATTCAAATAAATTATTTGGGAGATGTTCGTAACTTGCTTATGAGCTAATTAAAAAAGGATTTTGAAGGCTTGTTTTCATAATTACTGTTGAGAGATCAAGCTCAACTTAGTTTAGATAGTTACTCAACCATGTAACTTTATAGTTACCAAGATAGAATCTAGTTAGAAGTGTTGACTATAGCACCTAAAATAGGACCTTGTACTTAAGTGGGATATTCTAGATCCTCCACTCCCAAGTACATTTAATATAGGACTTACACTTTTGTACCTATATTCTCTTCACACATGTGCACCCTTGCACATGAGATCTATAATACCTAATTGTAGGTATTTTTGTATTTGATAATGATAATGCTAATTTAATATAGTTACTTATCCCCCCCATCTTGTGTTGTTCATAAGTGTATATTCTTCTTTGTCTTCCTCTCACACACATACACACACATATCACTTAATCTTCCGCTTAACTTAATCACATAATTATGTACTAATTAACCCGTAGTTGATCACCTAATTCTTAACAATTACCTACATAACATGGCCAAGGTGAAGGCTCCTAAACAATGCAATATTTAGAGCATAATTATGTGATTTCTTAACAATCAACCTAATAATCATACTTAAGGAAAATATATAAGGTTGATCTTCCCAATAATTGTGATTTCTTTAACTAATATTTATTTATGTGATTAACGTAATTTAGGCTTATTAATTAAGATTAGTAATGCCTACATAAGGTTTTTTGTTTTTACAATATAAATACTAGTAGTCCTTTTTGGTGAGGTTTTTGCCAATTGAAGACAATAATAAAGAGTTTGCCTTAAAGAGAACACGATTAAAGTTTAATGCCATATGGGGCCAGTTTTTTTCTAAGATGGAGTAGTTCTACTCTACACCAAACTATTAGTTTCTTTTTGAGATGGAGTAGACGCTACACCAAAATATTTATTTAAGTTGATACATAGAACTTAAATAAGGGGGAGGTAGGTATCATATATGTAAAGTAATTTCTTGTACAACTCAAGTTGACTCCTTTAATACTATTGTAGTATCTTTTTTATGCAAAAAAAGAGTTGACAATAAGCGATTGGCCTAGAACCATATGATTCCAAGCTATCCAAATACTTCAAAATGCCTAAAATCTAATCCAATGGAAAAAGTGTCATTGTTAACTAAATGATTAGGAAAGAGGTAAGTCAAACAATTAAAAGAATTTTTTTTTTCCCAAAAAAAAACTTCATCCATTAGTTATAAAATTTTACATATGAGATTAGTATATACAAATCCCTGTAGGGACACGATAGGTCCATCTTATGTGGATGCCCATCGACTCAATAAAGGAGGAGGACGACCATTGTTGGATGAAGGCTAGTCGTTGTCTTTCAACTCTATCGGAGTCACCCTTGAGGCCATCATATTGGCTCTTTAGAGTGGCTACCACTTCACTCCATATCTCTTGCATTAACACTATTGGTTGCACGGTTTGGTTGGAGAAGACTCGTCTACACCATTGTTTCCATAGAATCCAAATAGTTATTGGGCTGACCAATTCCAACACAACTTGAGATTTGACATTGATAGGAGTTGAGTGGACATTGTCGATGGTAGAGAAAAAACCTCTTGTGCTTTTATAACCAAAGTCATCCCCTCTTTCTAATTCTCATATCTGTCAATTGGGGCCTACCATGATAGCCAACATACATTCCCCCACTTGATTGAGCCTTGCACCTGGTATAATTGCAATAAGGAGCCAACCGCCCGCCATATTCGATGGGACTTTGGGCAGTCCCATAGAGCATGTCGTATTGATTCTACTACAGTTGGACACGCTACACAATTAGGAGAGCTGAGGTTCCCACGCTGCCATGCACCAACCAATAGTGACTTATGTATTAACAACCATTGGAAAGTGGTGATTCAACTATTTGTGTTTGAAAATGTGACCCAAGTTGATGGATAAAGTTCTAAATGAGTCCATTACGCATGAATCAATATCTCATACAAAAATAATGAGCAATGATCTTTTTGTATACGTGAGATCATATTGTTCCCCGTTATTTTTCTTCTGTTTGACCAATTACTTTTTGTGAGGATAATATATATGAAAGAATCATTTGAGTAACCATATAAACACATTTCTCATTAAGTGGGTTAAAGGTTTCTTTGGTATTAAGTGCATGGGAGATTTTTTGTAATGATTCAAGTGGATAATCGACATATCCCACTCTCTCCAATCAATGTACATTAGGGCAACCTTTTATGCAAATATATATAAAATGTTCTATAAAACTTACAATTGGCAACGGTTCGGTTTGAACCAAACATGAACCGCAAAATTGTGGCTTAACAGTTTAAACGCTTCAATTCTGTTTGGTTCAGGTTCAAGTTTTTTTTACAAGTTCGGTTTTGGTTTAGTTTGGGGGGTGAATGGTTTGGTTTGGTTTTAACGGTTAGAAACCGTTGCTTAAACGGTTTAATGGTTTTTTTTTTAATTTAAAATTTTAACTTTTTTTAAGACAATCTTTTCAATTTTTAAGCCTAATTCTCACATTAGTAGAATATTTAAAATTTTGAAAAATTAAAAATTAAAATAATGAAAAGTTTTAAAATCTTGAAATTGAATTTTGACTTAATTTGAAAACCGAAACCAAACCACAAAATTGTGGTTTTAACAATTTGGTTTAAATATCTTCAGTTCAAATGGTTTCATGGTTCAGTTCAGTTTGATTCAAGTTTAAACATTTTTAAATGGTTTGATTTCAAACCGGTCAAGTTTTGACACTCTCAAACCAAACCAAACTGAAACGAACCGTTGTTGATTGTTATATAAAACCATGTCTCACCTCTTGTGTCTAGTGTTCGTAATTTTTCATTCATACTTTATCTTGTCTTGATTGATTTGTAGCTTTATATGTTGATACATTGTATTTGATAACATTATGCATTATAGATCCCTCTCTCTCTTCTCTTAAACTTGCACACATATGACCAACACACAACCTAACTATCATCATTGCATATTGTGAAAGTGTTTTTAGAATCTAAGTCATTGAACATTAGAAGAATATAAAGTATGGATAACTCACATTTGGAGACTAAGAACACGAACCAAGACCTTAGGAAGAAGTCAAAAGTAAAAGTAAGAGACCAAGAGAAAAGAAAAAAGAAAAAAAGTGGACCATAAAAAACAGTAAAAAAGGAATAGTCATAACTCCTTCGTTTTTCACCCAAATATTATGTTTAAATATAGGTTAGAAAGCTTGTAATGAGAGCTATCCATATCTTTTTAAATCACTAAATTTGGAGCTTTGATGAGGGAGATATGAAGATTAGAAGGTCTCTGGGTCTTAGCTAAAAATAGGAGATAAAAAGCTTCTAAAAATAGCGTGAACGAGGAAGAAGAAGAAAATTATAATAGAGAAGGGGTCTTAATAGAGAAGGAGAAGGTCTTAGTGGAAGGAGGGGATCCTAATAGAGGAGGAGGGATCCTAATAGTGGAAGAGGAAGGGTCGGAATTGTGGGTTTGAATGATTGGTAGTAAGGTCTTTGGTTTCTTAATTGAATGTGGAGTTTATCTCCTTTGTATTGTCTTGATATTGGAATATCATAACAATCTTATCTCTTCCCCATCTTCTCTGTCTTTTTTCTTAATTTCTCGAGTGTCTCTCTCTAATTCGTAGATACCTTGATCTATATAATATATTATGAGTCACAACTCCATCTAACCGGTTTGGTCAAGTCCTCATATAGTGTAAGATTACCCTTTGTCTTAAACACCCTATCACATATATACTTGATCATCGATTTAATTATATTCTACTTACAAACATATCATTTTAGAATCCTAAGATTACTTCACTAACTTAGGAACCTAAGGGAGAAAAAGTAGCTTCTAAATGTTATGAGTCAATTGTGTAACCATTTGGACACATGTGTTACAATGCTTTAATTACTAATAAAATAGCTTATTTAATGCTTCTAGTAATGGCACACAAATAGATGGTTCAATTTGTTCCATTATGTTAGAACAAATTGATTTGTGTGGTGCCCTAAATTGTATTACATGGATGCATTTATAAAGCATAATTGTTACAACCATAACTGCATAAACCGTGGTTATCCAATCATATGGTTAATAGGTGAGGGCTAATTCATAAAGAATGAAGGGTAAATATTTAATTATTCTAAATCCTACGGTGGGAGACAACTTTAAAGTGTTTAATCACTTGATCTCTTCTAATAAAGTGATCAAATGTGAAATACACAAAGGCCTCGGGTTTTAAGCCTATAAAAGAAGGATAACTACCTTCATGAAGGGCTGTCTATTTACAAGTGGGAGGTAACTTTAGATTGTTTAATCACTTGACCTCGTCTAATAAAGTAGTCAAGTGTGAAATAGATAAGAGCCTATAAAAGAAGGATGACTAAATTCATGAATAGGGCTCATGCTTTATGCTCTCAGATAATAAACTGATGATCTTGCAAAGAACGGGTGCTTGTGCAAGGAACAAGCACTCGTACAATGAACATGCACTCATGCAACAAGTGCTCCCATAATGAGTGAGCGGTAGGGCAATGAATTGATGCTTGTGCAAAAAATAGGCGATCATGCAAGGAATGAGCACTCAAAATTCCTCTCACACCCCCAAATGAGGCTTACTAGAAAGGAGAAGAAGATGAAGAGAAGTGGTACACTGTCCACTCTAACACTCAACACCTAGAAAATCTAAAATAAAGAAGGAAAAAGCCCTAAAAAAACTCTTTTAGATTTTTCTCCCCAAACCTCATCAGACATTGGAGAAGATGATTTCCAGTTCTCCCCAAAATGCCAAAACCCCAAAAAATGATTGAACCCCAAAATAAACCCTTATCTCCTCTTCTTATAATGAGAGATGAGGCATAGTATTGGTACCCCCAACACACACCATCAAGTCGAAGAAGCTGATCTGGCCGGAAACTACACCAAATAAGGCATCCAAATGGCAACATCTCTTGTCTAAACACAACCCCGGATGGACGACAGGGGAATCGTCTCAACAAGAAGTACAGATGACTCAGGAGTAGGAGCCAATTGTGCACAAAACGGCCAAACCAATCAAAATCAAGGTGGGGTGGCAAGATAGGGACACAGACATGGACGACCTGGTCCGGAGGGTGAACCAAGAAATCGCGGAGGAAGAGGCTGAAGATGAACCGGCCGAAGCCCTTCAACGTCGCCCAAGGAAGACACAGAGTAGTAGGGGGAAGGATTAGATCCGGAGTAGGACAGTACCCCGAAGAACCGATCAACAGAGGTAGAACCTAGGATGGAAGAAGGGTTGGTAATAAGACCAGAAGCGGTGACAATAGTTCAACAAGAACCGGTTACAGAGGAACTTACCCCACTTGGTCTTCAAACATAGCAGCATGAGGAACACTGTCCGGAGCGGACACTGGAATCGCTGACCCAATGGCTCAGGAAGGAGCACGAACCAAGACCGGAGCCAGGGCAATAGTTTGCTGTCCTAACACAACATGGAACATGCCGCCAATGGTTAAAGTGGCTCCGAGAGCAAGTATCCGATGTGGCTGACCGAATGGAGGACGAGCAATGGCAAGTCAAAAGCCAGGCGGAACGGTTGCTATCCACAACTGAAAAATTAGAGAAGGCTTGGGCACAGATCCGGAGCATGGAGGAAGAGTTGAAAAGGGCCAAGGAATACGCGGTCATCATGGCTAACGTGGGCCAACAACGCGCAGTAACGGAGCCGGTGGCATCGGCTAATCTACGAAAGGAAGCTCTGGAAACGGATGCACAACCGGTGGTTCGTACAACCCCGGGAAAAGATGTCGAGTGAAAACATGAAATGGTAACCTTAAGGGAGGAATTAACCGTTCAAGAAGCATTGCAAGAGAGAGAGAGAGAGAGAGAGAGCACGCAAAAGCAGACAACCGAAGAAGAGAAGCGGAGAATAGAAGAAAATATCCAGAAAAGTCACGTAAACAACGATTGGCTGAAGGAGGAAAGACAAAAACTCTTGCAAGAGAAGGATAAGCTCCGGAGAATGGCGAAGACGGAAATAGAGAGGTTGAAAGAAGAAATCCGGAAATGGAAGGAGAGAGAGGATCGAGCGCGCTCCCAGATAAACCGCCAGCTAAAGCAGAAAACAAAGCATTTTGAAAAGTTGCACTGGAACCACAAGCAACTAGACGCCGAACATAAGAAGCTTGGAAGTTGAAAAAAATCCGGACGGAATAGGCTAAGAAAACGGAGGCGCTGGCAGACGAACAAACCAAGGCAGTTGCTATGGTGAAGGCACTCGCAGAAGCGGCAAAGGAAAAAATGGAGCTAAACAAAAAGCACTATGAAAAAGCAGAACAAGAAAAAATGGCTTTGGATAGGGTCCAAACAACCTACCAAACCCAGTTGGTGAACTATGAAGTGCAAGCTTAGGCTACTGCCGCCCTCATTAAGAAGCTGAAGGAGGACAAGCAAGGTGCGGAGGACAAGACAAATCTCGGAGTGGGACGGATCCGGGCAATGATGAAGGCATGGAAGGACTGGATAAAGAAGAATATCGATGACAACTCGGTGGGCTGGTGGACTCAATGGTCGTGACAAGCGGCGGAATTACAGGTCCTCCGAGCAGATGCAGAAAACTGGAAGAAGGTCGGCGACAACTTTTACAAGATGGATGAAGAAAGTATTGTCACCATCTGGGAGGAGTTGGTTGATGAATTCTTTTTCTTGGCTGGAGCTCAACTCGAAGCTGTATGGAGGCTGATTGAAAGACTTGATGATGATCAACTTAGAACACAACTTTAGCTTGAGCAATTCGAATGACGGAAATAAATATAAGTGATGAGGAGCATACTGCGGAACGACAACCACAACAGGAGGAGCTGCCACATAAAGCCGAAGGTGAACAACCAAGGGGAGCTAGTGCGGACCAGAACAAAGCGACTGGGTCGAAGCAACAAGTAGGAACCGGAAATGGAGAGAATGTTGGAACCAACGCAAGAACAGAGATGGCTCACCCGGAAGAAGCCGGAGAGCAACAACAGACGTAGCAGGAGCAACAACCAACAGAAGAGCAACAATAGAAGGAAGAACCACTCGAACCCCTGGACCAGAGACTATTGTGTGCGGAATAACGCTTGGCTACAACCGAGACTCAAACACTTTATTAAAGAACAAAACAGAAATCGAGGTTTGTACACTTACACATAGGAGACAACACAGGATGTTTACGTGGAAAGCCCTCATAGGGAAAAAAACCACGGGAGCCAACAGACTCCAACTATCACTATACGAGAAAGGAGGTCCAATAGGAGACTCAGAGGCAATGACCGCGAGCTCTGTATCTTCGCAAACCGGCAGCTTCACTTCTCTCTCTCTCTCTCTGTACTACTATTGTTGACAATCAAGCTCAACATAGTCTAGTGTGTGAACACACCCTTGAGAGTGTCCACTCAAAGGTCAAAAGTCACCACTCTTATCTACACATTAACTATGTGTCATAGAATCATATTCTATGACACATAACTAATGAGTTTTCACATTCCCCATGACCCATGAGCTTCAGTAGTTAATGAAGAGAGAGAGTGACTATATAAAGCACTCTCCTCTTACTTTGTAATTAGGTCGATTAATCTCCTTTGTAATATACATCTTCTTGAGTATTCTATCGTGGTTCAAATCTATCTATCTAGTGTTACTCTCTCTCTCTCTCATACACACACACACACACAAACACACACACCCACAACACATATCTCTAGTCTATTCCGCTGCACAAGAATCGCCATCGATTCTTTACATGGTATCAGAGTGGTTTGGTAGCTCGATCTAGCCCATCCGCATGTGTTGTGCTCCACGCCAACGTTCAAGAAGAACCGGCTCATCGCTATCGTAGTGCATCTACATAGCTCGTATTCAAGAGAGAAGAAGAAGAAGAAGAAAATCTACATTGAACACCATGAATACTCAAATGGGGAGCGCTCTGCCTAGCGAGAAGTTGGACCGAAACAACTTCGCATCTTGGGAGTACAAGCTGCACCAATACCTTGTCGGCCAAGGCTATTGGGGTTTCATCAAGGGAGCACAAGAAAACTGACCCGACCCAGAAGACACCGACTACTCAACATGGGAGCAAGTGGCGAGTCGAGTAATGTATTGCTTGGCGACATGTGTTCATGACCACATGCTCAGCTACATTCGAGAAGCCACGACGCCAAAGGAAGCATGGGAGAATCTAAGGAAGATATTCGCCGCCAATACAACGGCATGAAAACTTCAACTCCGCCAAGAGTTGAACAAGCTACACCTTCAGGATAAAGGAGCTTTGTGACTCGCTCGGCTCAATAAGCGTCAATGTGGATGATTGTTACCGGCCGGCAAGGAGTCCAAAATACGGAGTGAAGGAATTAATTAAGTATGGTTGTAAATAAGCATAGTGTGGACGGACGGACTGGAAACGGTATGTCGTTCCAGATCCGGACGGATCCCGAATAGGTGCGATAGGCACTGTTTTGTACTACGGGCCGGAAACCTATTTAAAGGCCCGGACCCCATTGTAATCGCAGCGGATAATTAATAGAGCGTATGGTGTTTATACTTCTGTGTTGATTTCCGTTATGTAATTACTGTTATATCTTACGCGTGTAATTAACAAAAGCGCTCTAATCGTGTAACCTACTTAAGTCGGTGTAATCGTTGAGTCATAATCCTATGCCGTAATCACCCTTTGGTGAAGTGTCTCTGTGACACCTTGTGTTAGGCCTTGTCCGGTTAGAGAACAACACAGTTTTGGCGACCACGATTCCTGCTTTCTCGCAATGAACGACGGCTTAATGGATGACTAGACCAACGCACGACCTGGTTACAGACCGAGCTCGACGCCTCGCCGAACGGCAAAGACGGCGTGAGACTTTCCAGCAAGCAGCGCACGAAATTCGCTCGGATCGTTCGTTCTCCAACGTGATCTAGAGAGTCGCGGAGGAATCTCTTCGGTTACAGCAAACTCGCGACCAGGACGATGGAAGCAGTCTAAGTGGTCTCCGGGAAACCGAACGCCTCCTCGAGGCGCTGGCAAGCGGAGAAAACGAGGCAGAAGCCTTTTCAGCCTACGAATCGGATTCCGAAGGGGGATACAGCGTGCACACGAACTACCGGAGCAGCAACGATACCCCCGGCGGCCCGGAGGACGACGGGTCGGATACCGTGCCGACTCCAGAACCGGAACCGTTCGACCAGGGCTATCCGGAACCGCAAACGGAAGCCGTCAACCCACCAACACCGGAAGTGGAAGAAGCAAAGCCACCGACACCAACGAAAGAGCCGACGAAGGTACCGGAAGAAGAGCTGGTGAAGGAACCGAGAAAAGAATCGGAAAAAGAATCGGAAGTGGAACAGGAGAGAAAACCGGAAAGATATCGACAAACGCCACTAAACCGCGGCCTAATACTGGACGACGACATGCCGTTCCAATACTCAAAGTATCGCGATGATCCGGACGCGGAAGCGCATGTTCATGCCTTCGAGCAGACATGGGAAGCAAATCACGCGTCCCAGCGATTGACACCGGAGGAAGAAGAACGCTCGAAGATAGCGGAATTCGGGGTCACGTTGGAAGGACCAGCGGCACGATGGCGGTGGACGCAGGACCCGGCGACCATCACAACCTTTGCAGAATTAAAAGCAAAATTCTTGCATTTTTTCCACAAGGAGGTCGACTAGACGACAATGGTGGGCCTGTTTTATACGATCCGACAGGAGGCAGGGGAAAGCATTCCCCAATTCGTCATCCGTTTCCAACGAATGCATAGCCAGCTTGCCCGTGCACCCCCGGAGGAGGAATTACGGACGATATTTTTAAACGCACTCCGGGAACCGTTACGCACGGTGTGTACGGTGATCGACTTTCGAGGAAGCACCATTGACCAGGTCATTGACCGGGTCAGAGAAATGGAAAAGTCAAGCTCATGGCTTACACTGGGAGCACTGCAACGGGCGTTACCCACCGATGAAGATCTCCGGTTCCGGCAGGCAATTCAATGCACAATCTGCTTGAATGCCGGACACTCGGCAGTGGAGTGCACCATGCGAATCCAGTGTGTGATTTGTCAATCCAAGAGTCATACAACGGACCGGTGCGAGTATAACCTGCTAAACCGACAAGCACCACCCGTCCGACGGATCGAGCCAAGAAGCAGCCGAGACGAAGATGAAGATCGTTGGCAAAGAATGAACCGGTACCGACCGGCACAGGATGTCCGGTACGGAGACAGACAAGAGAATGATGGCCGGTACGGGGATCGGCATGATAACTACGACCGGTATGAGCGATCGGACCGTTATCAGGAGTCCAACAGACGACACGAGCAATACGATAGAGACCATTCCCCTGGTTACCGAAGGCACCAGGAGGACTACGGCCGATGTTACGATCCACCACGACAGGACTACCGAAATAAAAATAAGAATAATAAGAAACGTAATTTCAAGAAAGGTGGTCACCCTAGGGACCCGGAACATGGAACCCCAAGGAGCCAATCGGCACAGAACGCACCACTCACTACGGGACCGACTCCGGCTACCAGCAATGCTGAATCCAACAATACCCGTAAAGAGTACTGCTACTACTGCAGGCAGAAAGGCCACTACAGTAACCAGTGCCCGGCAAAGAGCTACGATAAACGACCAGCAGTTAATATGGTGGTTCCGGAAGTGGCGGATTTACAGCAAGTAACCACACGGTCGAAAGGCATGGCCAAAGAGTGGGAAACACAAGAGGCCATACGAAAACAGGCGACGGAATGGGTGAAGGAAGCCAATGAAAGGAACGTCGCGGACGCGGAACGGCAAAAGGCGAATACCATAGGGAGTGCCGGCGGTAGCCACGCAGAAAACGAGACATGGCAAGCACTGCAAGAATGTCAGATCACGTTGCCATTAGGAAGACTCTTGCAGCTCGTGCCGCGATTTACGGAAGGACTAAAAACGGTCATGACAGACGGAGTAGCCCCACCGGCACCAGTCCTCTTCTCGAATCCGGAGGAGGGACCGACGGTGGTGGACACTAGTAGTCCGGTGATTACAGCTATTGTCAAAGGGCACGAACTTCTCGGCACAGTAATCGATGGAGGTTCCGGGGTGAACATAATAAGCCTCCGCACGTGTGATGCCTTGGGTGTATACATGAATGGGAGCCATGTCCGTTCTGGCTACGGATGGTGGATACGAGCTCTGTACGGCCGACGGGCTTAATACGGAAATTGGAAGTCACCATAGGAGGTCACACATTTCACATCTCGGCTGTCGTGCTGCAGCTACAGGCGCAAGGCGCGTACCCACTGTTGCTGGGCAGACCATGGTTGAAAACAACACACATCAAGCAAAATTGGCGGAAAAATATGATTACCTTCCGGCGCGGAAAAGCCAAGGTCCGGGTACCGACACAACCACGGACGAGCAACGGTAAGGAATGCACACCGCTGTATGCGGAATGTGTGAACATGCTTGAAGGGTTAGCAGACGACGAAGAAGCCCAGTACTTGGAGGAACACCCGAAGATCGTACCACTCTTCGAGATTGACGTGGCTGAAGCCGTAGCACCATACTTGCCGCAACGGGACGACACCGAAGCCGAACCAGACAAAGATTCGATTTGGGAATTATGGCAAGCACAGGAAGCGTTGGAACGGGAAATGGCCATTTCCCAACGGGTAAAAACATCCCAGCTCGACGAAGTGAACCTAGGAAGCAAGGACGAATCAAAGCCGGTACACATCGCCAAAGAGATGAAGCCGGAAGATAAAGCGGCGATGATCAAACTTCTCACGGAGTTTCGCGACGTATTCGCCTGGTCATACGAAGACATGCGAGGGCTGGACCCTCAATTATATCAGCATCAGATCCACTTAGGCAAGGACGCGAAACCAGTGGCGCAAAGACGTTACCGAATGAACCCCAACTATGCCGCCAAAGTGAAGGAGGAAATCGACAAACTCCTAAGAGTGGGCTTCATCCGGCCGGTAAAGAAAGCGACGTGGCTGAGCCCCATCGTCGTCGTCCCAAAGAAGAACGGTAAAATCCGCGTATGTGTAGATTACAGGAAACTAAATGCAGCCACAATTACGGATGCATTCCCTCTTCCGTTCACGGATGGAGTACTGGATGCCGTCGCCGGCCATGAAGTTTATAGCTTTTTAGACGGGCAGCAGATACAATCAAATCCGGATGCACCCTGACGACCAGGAAAAGACAGCGTTCGTCACCGAATGGGGGGTGTTTGTTGCCGTAGTAATGATGTTCGGACTAAAAACGGCACCAGCAACGTTCCAGCGAATCATCATGGAGATCTTCGGCGAATACATTCCAGCCTTCATGCAGGTTTTCCTGGATGACTTTGCAGTCTATAGCCGGGAAAAAGACCATTTGCAGCACCTACGGTTATGCCTTGAAAAGTGTAGGTTATACCGGCTAAGCTTAAACCCAGTGAAATGCATCTTTGGGGTGTCAAGTGGAATCTTACTGGGACAAATTGTAAGTAAGGAGGGCATTGCGGTCGACCCGAACAAAGTAAACGCGATACTAGGGGCACCGGCGCCGAAAACGGCCAAAGCACTAAGCCGATTCTTAGGACAGATCCGGTGGCACAGCCGGATGCTTCGTCACTTGGCTGACTTGGCTACACCATTACACACCGCGGTACATCGGACACCGTTCCAATGGACGGATACGGAGGATAAGGCATACAATGCCCTGAAGGTACTTTTGTCGCAAGCACCCGTCGTGCAGCCTCCGGATTGGAGCAAGGAATTTCATGTGTTCGTTGACGCTTCCGACATCGCTATCGGCAGCGCCTTAATGCAACTTACGGAGCCCAAATGGTACCGGCCGGTATATTACGCCGGCCGGAAGCTGTCCCAAGCGGAGAAGAACTATTCGACTACGGAACGGGAGGCCCTGGGCATGATCTACAGTGTCACAAAGTTTCGTCATTACCTATTGGGAAGGAAGTTCTCCTTTCATGTGGATCACTCGGCGCTCCTGTACTTAGTGTCCAAGGCGTCCCTGACCGGTAAGTTGGCCCGTTGGACCTTGCTGTTGCAGGAGTTCGAATTCGAGATCTTCCACCGGCCCGGTATCCAGCATGCCGTAGCAGACTATCTGAGCCGGTTAGAGTCCGGAGAATCAGGCGACGGAGTATCGGATGAATTCCCGGACGCAGAGTTATTCCGTATCACCCCGGAAACGGCAGCGGACGACACAGTGGTATCAGAAGATAGGTGGCTGACAAACATGCATCAGTTCCTAAGCACGGGCCTGCCACCGGAGGAAATGAACCGGGACGAGAGGAAACGACTGGCGGTGCAGAGCCGCAATTTCTGTCTGTTACGGGACACTCTCTACCACAAGGGAGCAGATGGAATATGGAGACGGGCAGTCCGTAGTGACGAGAAACAAGTAATCTTACGGGAAGCACACTGTGGGGTTGCCCGAGGACACTATGCCGGGGAAGCGACGGCAAGGAAAGTATGGCAGAGCGGCTTATGGTGGCCCACGATGTTAAAAGACGCCGTCAAGTATGCTAAGGAATGTGACCTATGCCAACGAATGGGCCAGCCTACGGAGCAAGCACGGATGCCACACCAACCGGTACTTCCACTAGAGCCATTCCAGAAGTGGGGGTTGGATTTTGTCGGACCGTTCAAGCCACCGGAAATGAGAACGGGTAATCGTTATGTCATCGTGGCAACAGATTATTGCACTAAATGGGTGGAGGCTAAGGCCTTGAGAGACAACACCGCATCATCCACAGCAAAATTCCTGTACGAGAACATTTGGTGCCGATATGGATGTCCGATTGAATTAATCAGCGACCAAGGAGGGCACTTTCTCGGCCAGGTAGTTGAAAGCTTAACAACGTTCTATGCCGTGGTCCATAAACGGAGCACACCGTACTACCCACAAGCAAACGGGTTAGCAGAGTCAACCAACAAAACGCTCCAGAACATTCTCCGCAAAATCGTCAATGAAAACCGGACGGACTGGGATACAAAGCTCCATAGCGCGCTATGGGCGTACCGAACGGCATACAAAACAAGTATCCGGACGACGTCGTTCCGGTTAGCGTTCGGCTTAGAGGCGGTCATGCCGGTGGAATTTCAGGTACCAAGCTTACGGATCCAACTACGGGAACGGCTGAATGAAAAGGAGTCGGAGGAAATGCGGCTAGCAGCACTATGCGAACTGGAGGAGCAACGGCTTGCCAACATCCTACACATGGAACTGGAGCAACGACGACGGAAAGCGTTCGTTGACCGTCACCGGAAAGGTAATGAAAAGATGTTCGAAATCGGAAAGCCGGTGCTAGTATTCCAAACGAGGATGGGCAAGATGCCGGGTAAACTCCGGTTTAGATGGACATGCCCGTATTGGCTGACACGGGAATACAACGGGTCCTATCAGTTAGGGACACTTGCCGGTGAAGTGCTAGGCAAGTGGGTCAACGGATTTAGACTAAAGCCCTATAAAGGACCAATGCCAAGTAACCCGTTTATGCAGCCCACCGGCACTATACCGGGAACCTGTCCGGGAACGGTACGGATGGAAGAAAAAGACGACGGGCAACCCGTAGCAGAGGCGAAGGAAGACACGGCAACCCCTAAGGAAAACGGTAAGGGTCCGAAGGGACCTACGGATGTGTAAGATCACATAGCGTCAATTTAAAAAAAAAAAAAAAAAAAAAAAAGAGAAATCATTAAAAATCAAGGTATGAACGGACGTGAAAGCAAGGAGCGAAAAGGTACGTAGTGGGCATTTAAGAGCCGCCACATTACTTAATACTAAATTGGTACACGACGTGCGCATGCTCGAAAAAGGCGCCAAGACGCACAGAGAAAAAGCAGAATGCATGGAGACCTTTTCATTTCGCGAGCCAGGAAGCAGAGAAGCACCAAGGCGGTTGAAGCTTATCAGACGCGAACCTGCACTCAGAGAACCCCCACGTTCGGAACTCTCTCTCTCTCGCTCTCACTCTCATCACCACTCTACCTCGCCATCTTTCCTCGACCTCGAAGCAGACATGGACCCACAAACGCTGTCGGAAGCTGCCAGGAAATGGCTCAGACAACACGGACTGGATGGGTTCTTGACCATCATGGAGGCACCACCGCACAAAGAAGCCGACCGGGTCATCAAGGAGCTCGACACAGAAGTCATCACCGAGGAAGCGATCCGTGCGCTAACAGGCCTTCCGGAGGGAGGTATTTTTCAGATCGATAACCCAACCTCGGAGCAACTCATCCGATATTTCGGTGAGTACTCTCTAGCCGGCAAAGGCTATCGAACGCAGGGCGGCGAAGATCCGCTATTCAGGGAGATAGCTCGAGTGCTCCATGAGTACGGCCACGTGTACCCCCGACCCCCTGTCATGCCAAAAAATCGAGCAGGGATGATCATAGCCACCTATGAAGGGATCAAGGTGGATTGGCCGGTGTTGAATGCAGACGGTTTGTGCGCGGCAATCGACACGGTACGAGGAAAGGACGGCAAGGAGGGCCGGAAGCTGTGGCATGCCGTAGCTCAGTGGATAACATTGCTCGCGCCGCCGGTCGAGACCGTTCAGCCAAAGAAGCGGCCAAGATTATCGGAAGGAAGCACCTCGAAGCCCGCGTCCAAACGACAGCAGCTGCTGGCGACGAAGGCGACGAAAGGGAAGAAACGGCTCCCAGAACCGGAGGAGGTGTCACCGGTCCGACCCGTTAAGATAACCATACAGCGACCGGGACAGAAGGAACCGGAACCCTTGACGGCACAGATACATGCCGTTACCCAGGAAGAGGAAACGGAGGAGCCAGTAGAGCACCTCCAACGACGGTCAAGAAGTAGGACCGTCGGGACAGCGGGGGAGCGTTCAGACCCACAAAAGGAAGAAACACCCCCAACTCAACCTGAGCAAACCACAAGGGAGGAACCGGAACCGGTCCGTATAGAACCGGCCTTGTCGGCTTCTATACAAGAAGTCATTCCAACGGCTCCGGAGACGGCGAGAACCGGAACTCAACAGCCGGCGAGCCCAGACAGCACACACAGCGGCCAAGGAGTAGAACCAGAACGGCAGATACGGGCACTCAGGCCAGACAATTCCATAGTGAACGAGCCGACCCGACCAGCACAGCAGCAAGGCACCAGTAGCATGTGGCTACGGTGGGTAGGCGAGCAGATCGCCGGAGCGGTCGAGTACATAGAGGCGGAGGAGAGAGCGCACCACGAACGGTTGCTCGTCACAACCGTAGATCTAGAGACGGCCCGGTCCAGAATCCGGAGCCTTGAACAAGACTTGGACAGGTTCACAAGGGAAATGGCTCAATTGGCTTTGAAAACACAAGTCCAAGCACCGGGGACTCCGGGCAATGTACAGAATAAAGCGTCAGATCAACCTGTACATAGCAATCAGACCCCGGCAACGGAAACCGTTCCGGAGAGAAATGCGGCACAAGCCCAAGAGCTTGCGGATTTAAAGGATGAGCTAACTGCCCAAGAAGCGCTGAGGAGCCGCGAAAGAGAGTTGAAGACGGCAGCGGAGGCAGAACTCAAAAAGACTACTGAGAATCTACGCCGGGCCGAGGAGAGCTTACGAAAAGGCCACCAAGCGTACGACCGGCTCAAGGAGGAAAAGGAGAAAATGCTGCAAGAGAAGGACAGGCTCCGGAGGAATGCCGAAACAGAAGTAGAGCGCCTGAAAGAGGAACTCCGGCAACTAAAGGACCGGGAGGACCGGAACCATCGCCAGATCAACGGCAAGCTCAAACAAAAAACGGAGGAATTTGAGCACTTGCACCGGGAGTATAAACGGATGCAAACGGAGCACAAGGAACGGACGGATGAGCTCCGACAAGCAGTTGATCAGACCGCAACGGCATACGCTAATGAACAAGCGGAAACCAGAAGACGGTTGGAAGAGGCAGAGAAGGTTCGGACAGAGCTCCTCAGGCAACAGCAGGCGGAAAGAGAAAGAGCGGCGGCGGTACTGCAGAAGCTGCAAACAACATATCAAGGGCAGTTGACGCACTACAAAGAGCAGGCGGAGGATACGGCTAATCTCATCAAGCAGTTGAAGGAGGAACGACAAGTTGTGGAAAGTAGAGCGCAAATGGGAGCAAGTCGCATCCAGGATATCATGCGGGCCTGGTTGAACCAGAACAAGAGCTTGATTGACAACTGTTCCGTCAAATGGTGGACCAAGTGGGCCCAGAATGCGGCGGAACTCCAATTGCTCTGGGCTGACGTAGAGAACCGGCGGAAGGAGGGGGATGATTGCTATATGCTGACTTCCGAAGACTTCACCGGCATAAGAGATGAGCTGGCCGAAGACTTTCAAGCCTTGGCAGAGGACCAACTAGGGCAAGTCCGGCAACTTGTAGCTCAGCTGGATGACGACAGGCTGGAGGCGCAGATCCAGTTTGAAAGCTACGAGATGTCTCGGATCCGGGAAGAGAAAGCACGAGAACCGGTTACGGTCAACCTCAGTGATGAGGAACCGTTACTGGAAGGAGACCGGACTGGAAACAGTCAGACGGAGATGCCGGAGTCAGAGAAACAAACGGAGCAGCCGCCTATAGAGCAGCCGGAGCAGTCTCAGTCCCAACCGCAACCACAGCAGCAGCAGCAAGCACAGCCGCAACAACCACAACCGGAAGAACAATTGGAAACTCTGGAACAAAGTATTTTGGACAATTTGGGTGAACAATGAAGGGGCCGAGAAGGGTTCGACGTACAAGGTACTGTCCCACGGGCGTGCCATGTGTTACCGGCCGGCAAGGAGTCCAAAATACGGAGTGAAGGAATTAATTAAGTATGGTTGTAAATAAGCATAGTGTGGACGGACGGACTGGAAACGGTATGCCGTTCCAGATCCGGACGGATCCCGAATAGGTGCGATAGGCACCGTTTTGTACTACGGGCCGGAAACCTATTTAAAGGCCCGGACCCCATTGTAATCGCAGCGGATAATTAATAGAGCGTATGGTGTTTATACTTCTGTGTTGATTTCCGTTATGTAATTACTGTTATATCTTACGCGTGTAATTAACAAAAGCGCTCTAATCGTGTAACCTACTTAAGTCGGTGTAATCGTTGAGTCATAATCCTATGCCGTAATCACCCTTTGGTGAAGTGTCTCCGTGACACCTTGTGTTAGGCCTTGTCCGGTCAGAGAACAACAATGATGATGAGATGGTGAAAATATGCCTTGGCGGCCTTGCACCATGGTACGACGCGATGAGAACCGTTGTCTTGGCAAGGGAGAATCCTCCCTCTTTCTTCGATCTTGAATCCATGTTGTTGGTTGAAGAAAACCATGTTCAAACAAGGAGCAACACCTCGGAAGGCCACATGCTCTACACACATTCGAATGGAGGAAGAGGACGTGGTTGAGCAAGAGGCCAATTTGGCCAAGGATGAGGCGGACAAGGTTCGACTTACGGCAATAACTCCCAATTTCGGCAACAAAACGGAAGCCATTGAGGAACCTTCGGAAGAAGGGGGAGCTTCCATTCTGGTCCAAGCCAACAAACCTCGATCAAATGCGGTTATTGCGGAAAAATGGGCCACCATGAAGAAGAGTGCCGAAAGAAGAAGTGCGAGTCAGCTTCCACAAGCCGACAACTCACCAATTACGCCACCAACTCCGACTATGAAGATCATGGTGGAATGTTCGTGATGAGACATAGACCAAATCCTATGTCGGCCTCTACTTCGACTAATGCCTCCAATCTAGAAGATGTATGGTTCGTCGACTCTGGTGCTTCGAACCATATGACGTCCCATCAAGAATGGTTCAACGACCTTTGAGAGCTGGATCGACCCGATTATGTCAAGACTGGAGACGACACCACTCATCCGATTCGGCATGTCGACAATGTCCCAATTGGGAAACAAGGTGAACAAACTTGCATAAAAAATGTATTACATGTACCCACCGTAACGAAGAATTTGGTCTCAGTCGGCCAAATTGTGGAGCAAGGGATGCAAGTTCGATGCAACCAAGGAGGTTGCTTCATCGAGAAGGAAGGCCGACTAACTGCTAATGGTCGAAGGGAAGGCTGAATGTTTATCCTCGAACCAAACGAGGTAAAATAGACCATGTTTGCAAAGGGCCTCAAACCCGACACCGACATAGAGCTATGGCATAAAAGAATCGGCCATATCAATCTCAACAAACTTAAGGTGATGCAATCGAAAGGAGTCATCATTGGGCTCCCAACCTTCAAAGAGAAAGAGATTGAAGGAGTATGTGAAGCATGCCAATTCGGCAAGCAACATCGACACCCATTCTCGAAGGAGAGGAACGTGAGCAAAGGCCTATTGGACATAGTTCACTTGGATGTGTGGGGACCGGCACAGACGGCCACATTCGGAGGATGTCAGTACTATGTTATCTTCATTGACGACTTCTCTAGATACACACGGATCTTCCTCATGAGGATGAAGAGCGAAGTGTTTACACACTTCCAAAAATTCAAAAGCGAAGTCGAAAAGACAACTGGGCGCCATGTACGATGTCTTCGGTCGGATGGAGGAAAGGAATACTTCTCCGATGCGTTCACGACATACCTTCGACAAGAAGGAATTCGGCGAGAATTCACTTTCCGACACACACCGCAACAGAATGGTGTAGCCGAACACAAGAATCGGCACATCCTTGAAGTAGCAAGGGCCATGCTAAATGAGAAGCATATGCCCAAGTCATATTGGGCAGAAGTTGCAAATACCGCCGTCTACCTCATGAACCGGTGCACAACATCCAGAGTGCATGAGGTCACCCCGCACGAGAAATACTATGGGAAGAAGCCGGATCTATCCCATGTAAGGATATTTGGCTCCATTCCATACGTGCACATTCCCGATGAGAAGTGGCAGAAGCTTGACCCAAAATTAGATAAGTGCATCCTCGATGGATACTCACTGGAGCAAAAGGGTATAAGTGTTTCAACCCCTCTACTCAGAAGACTCGTGTAAGTCGGGATGTCGTCTTTGACGAATCGACATCATGGTACAAACTCGAGCCGACTCCTC
The DNA here is from genome assembly GCF_043228905.1 of Azolla caroliniana. Lineage (NCBI taxonomy): Eukaryota > Viridiplantae > Streptophyta > Polypodiopsida > Salviniales > Salviniaceae > Azolla > Azolla caroliniana. The sequence goes on from NW_028230442.1 coordinate 13,479,963, forward strand.
CCGAACCATCTACGAACGACCTCGACAACATAGAAGACGATGATCAACTAAGGTCAATACTCGAAGAGAGTCCAATCTCAACCAGATTGAGTGGACCACAAGAGCCTCCGAGCAACCAAAGCACAGCTCGGCCAAGTCCAAAGATGAACAAAGGGAAGGCCAAAATGCCGGAATATGAAGACGATCACTTTGACGGCAATGAATCGACTCATCCACTCGATAGTGAATTCGATGGCTTTGATGTGTCTCTTACGAGGTCACCCGGAGTTGAGAAAGCACTCACATAAGCAAATGAGAAACTCCGTCATTCCACCTGAGAGAAGAATCTGGTTAGCCGATTCGGCTACAACGACTGTATGGCATACCGCTATGCCTTTATGATGAAGATGGCAGAAGTTTGAGAACCGGAGAGCTTTGCCGAAGCCGCTAAAGATCCGCGATGGGTCGATGCGATGAACGAGGAGATGCAAGCTCTCAGCAAGAATGAGACATGGGATCTTGTCCCACACTCACACTAGAAGAAGGCAATCAGCTGCAGATGGATATACAAAGTGAAGTACAATGCCAATGGTTCCATCAACCGCTACAAACCTCGACTTGTGGCAAAGGGCTATGCACAAACACATGGGGTCGATTATGAAGAGACCTTTGCCCCGGTGGCAAAGATGACGACTGTGCGGACTGTGATCGCACTTGCAGCGGTGAAAGGGTGGCACCTCCACCAAATGGATGTCAAGAATGCCTTTCTTCAAGGTGAATTAGAAGAGGAGGTGTACATGATACAACCACCTGGCTTCGAATCCAACATTCATCCAAAAACCATTTGCCAACTCAAGAAGCCTCTTTACGGCCTTAAGCAAGCACCACGTGCTTGGCACTTGAAGATAAGACAATATCTTCATCGAATCGGTTTTTGAATGTCAAAATCCGACAATTCTCTGTATGTAAGAAGCGATTCCGAAAGTCCGATCATCATCATCCTATACGTGGATGATCTGGTCATTGGAGGTGAGCATCTAGTCGACATCAACAAGGTTAAATTCCTCCTTTCCAACAAATTCGAGATGACGGACATGAAAGAGCTCCACTACTTCCTTGGCATCGAGGTAATTCGAACTCTAGCCGGGATTATGATCTCCCAACGGCACTACATTCTCAACTTGTTATACAAGTTCGGGATGACTGAGTGCAAGTCTGTGGCAACACCTCTCGACCGAAACCTCAAACTAGATGCCACTTCTAGCACCACAGAGTGTGAGCCGACTTAGTATCGACAACTGATCGGTAGTCTTATCTACCTCACGATCACTCGACCAGACCTGAGCTATCCGCTCGACCTTCTTAGCCAGTTCATGCAAACGCCACGAGATATCCATTTGGATTTGCTAAGAGAGTGCTATGATACGTGAGCAAAATGATGGACTATGGCATTCTCTATAAGTCGGCCATGCCAATTCAACGAGAGGGGTACACAGATGCCGACTAGGCAGGCTACAAAGCCGACCGACGATCAACCTCTGGTTTCGTCTTCTCCCTCGGAAGTGGAGCCATCTCCTAGAGTAGCAAGAAGCAACCAATCGTCGCTCTTTCGAGCATATAGGCCGAATACAGGGGCGCGACCGTGGCTGCATGGAAAGCCATATGGCTCAAGAGGATATTAAAGGATCTGGGCGTTCCCATCAAAGATCCGATTATCCTTTATTGCGACAACATGAGCAGTATTTATCTGGCTCGAAACCCGGTGTTCCATGCACGCAGGAAGCATATCGAAGTGCACTATCACTTCATTCGAGAGTGTGTTTAGGCTGGCGATGTTGACCTTCAACATATCACTACGAATCTTTAGACAACCGACATCTTCACCAAAGCCCTAGGAGCTGACAAGCTTCGGCAATTCCTGTCAGACCTTGGATTGACAGTCCCTGACTTGCCAAGCTTGAGGGGGAGTACAAGCGAAAACCGGATACCGTCTGAACTGTCCGAACCGGATACGAGCCGAAGTGGACATCAACCGAAGTAGCCGACCAAAGTTGAGCTTGAGGGGGTGTGTTGAGAATGAAGCTCAACCTAGTCTAGTGTGTGAACACACCCTTGAGAGTGTGCACTCAAAAGTCAAAAGTCACCACTCTTATCTACACATTAACTATGTGTCATAGAATCATATTCTATGACACATAACTAATGAGTTTTCACATTCCCCATGACCCATGAGCTTTGGTAGTTAATGAAGAGAGAGTGACTATATAAAGCACTCTCCTCGTACTTTGTAATTAGGTCGATTAATCTCCTTTGCAATATACATCTTCTTGAGTATTCTATTGTGGTTCAAATCTCCGATCATAGGCCTTTATGTATTTATCTCAAATGTATGCATAGGTTTGATTGTGAGAAGGCTATTGAAGATAATAAACAACCACACTTGAGCATGAACCTTAAGCGAGCACCCATGTATTCCAAGATGGTTGAGGATATGTTACAAATCACAAAGATACAACATGGTGCCACACTAGAATGCAAATGGGAAGCTTTCCAGAAAGTCAGTCTCTCCTATACAAACAAATGTTTTTCGACCAACCGCACATCTTGGAAATGCACCAAGAAACTTAGGAAAAAATGGTTTGATAAAGAATATCGTGAAGCTCGAAAGTGCCTTATGGTTTTGGATGTAGTTAAGGATAAAGAGAATTACCAAAAGCATTTGCATGAGTATAAAAGGCTTATTCAAAGAAAGAGAAGAATATGGGAAGTTACTCAACAATTTATCCAAACGCAAGAGAAAGCACATGCATGTGCTAAATTTTGGGGAAATCTAAAGGGGAAACGTGTTAAGAGTTATGGTGACTTAACTCTTCACGACTTGTCTATGCATTGTAAGAATTTATATGAGTTATCTCTTGCCGGAAAGATGATGTGTTATGGTTCTCTTTCACATATGCCTCCCTTCTTTAAAATTGAAGATATATGCATAGGACTTAAGAAATTGGCCTCTCGAAAGGCGAGCGATCTTCAATGTATAAAGGCTGAAATGCTCAAATGGACGGGAAAGGGAGCACATATATAGATAAGCGATATGTTTAATGATGCATTGCAACATGGTATGCCGTACGATTGGACTACAAATTGGATCAAACCTTTACATAAAGGTGGAGATATAAATAATGTAAACAACTATCGAACCATCATGGTTGGCTCATTAATGGCAAAACTATTTGGATGTATAATGGAATCAAAGATAAGTGTATGGGCTGAAAAAAACGAGGTGGCTACCGGAAACACCATAGCACCATTGATCACCTTATCACCCTTCGAGTATTAATGGAGGAAAGTCGCCTTAGAGGTAAAGGTTTATATTGTTGCTTTGTAGACTTCAAGAAAGCTTTTGATATGGTACCTTGTGAGTATCTTTGGAAGCGAATGGAAGAACTTGAGGTGCCAAGTGAATATATGCTTGCAATTTCCCGAATTTATGAGAAGCTTATATGCTGTGTGCGCATGAGAGATAAACTTTCAGATTTTTTCAAAAGCACTATTGGTGTTAAGCAAGGATGCCCACTCTCACCAATACTATTTGGTCTATGCATTGATGAATTGGAAGAAATGGTTACCAAGTTTGCAAAGGAAGAATGTGTTGAAGAAGTTGCCATTGGGAATGTTGTGATTATGCTTTTGCTATATGCAGATGATGTAGTGCTTTTTGCGAATACTTTAGGAGATGCACAAAAGCTTATGAAGGCATTGGAAAATTTTTCCATGCATACTAAATTAAGTGTCAATAGCTCTAAAACAAAGATTATGCTTGTGAAGAGCCAAAAAAGAGATAAACCATGCATTATGTACAACAATGAGACACTTGAATGTGTGGAAAGCTTCAAATATCTTGGCCTTGAAGTTCCTTCAAATCATAGATGGAATGAATGTGCTACACACCACTTAGAGGCGAGTAAGCGAGCATACTATGCATCTGAGAACACATGCAATCTTGGAGACATTAAGTGTTGGGTCCTCAAGAAATATCTTTTCGACACTTTGGTGGCACCAGTTCTTCTCTATGGGGTGGAAGCATGGGGCAGTAGCATCCCTAAGTCTATATGGAAAGAGTTTGAAAATGTCCAAAAACATTTTCTTACAAAGTTTCTACAAGTTAAGAAACAAACACCCTACGCCCTCCTCCTCCTTGAGACGGGATTGCTCCCCATTGAGATCATGGCCATGGAAAGGGTTGTTGAATACATGCTTAAGGTTCATAAAAGTCCCTCACATCGACTTCCTAGAATTGTGTGGGAAGCAAGCAAAAAGATCCAAAAGACGAATAAAAGCAAAATTTTGTGTTCCAGTTGGATGCAAGATATAGAAAAATGGTTTGGTAGATGGGATGCGAGACAATTGCTTCATGATGCATCATTAGATTCCTTTGTAAATGCGGCCTTTTTGCAACGCCAATGTATCATGACATGGGACAAATGTGGAGGCTCACGCTTCACACATTATACTACACATGTTGCACCTAACTACAAAACCATATTCTTTGCGGAATGGGGAAATCGTACACATCGATACATGTTAGAGCCCATACCTTTATCTGCCATTCTAACCATTGCTTCCATGCGACATAGCTCACATGCATTGAGATGTGAAACAGGGCGTCGGGGCACAAGTGATGAGAGTGGTCGGCTATGCACACTTTGCCCTAAACAAGTTCGCGAGTCTGAGTATCACACTTTCATACAATGGTCTGCCTTTGATCATATTTGACCATGCTTTCCACATCTCTTCGACGGAGCCCAATCTTTGCATGAATTCCTCTCACAACCACAATGTGCACTCTCGATTGCAACATTCATTGGTAAAGTTCTTAAACATCGAGAATCACTACTCACTTTCACACATATCACGTGAAATGTAATATTTTTGGTCTCATAGGTTTATTTGACATCCGAAGATGATAATATAATCTCTCTCTCTCTCTCTCTCTCTCTCTCTCTCATACACACATACTCACAACACATATCTCTAGTCTATTCCGCTGCACAAGAATCACCATCGATTCTTTACAACTATGATACAACTAACAACAACAACACTCACTTCAAAGTGATCGCCCTAAGTCATATTTATACTTATATGACTTTAAGAATATTTACAAATATAGCCTTTATAGACACACCAGAAACATATTTGCAGATATGTCCCTGGATCCGGTTCATACCGGATCCATCCGGATATCTTCCGGTTCGGTCCGGTTCCTCTAGCTCTTCCTGTCCAGTCTGGTTGCTACATTCGGTCCGGTTCCTTCTCCCAGAGCTAGTGATATCTTCTCTGGATGTGCTTGGTCCGGGAATGGTAGGCCGCGTTCTTAGCAAGGTGGATGACACTTTGGCTGTCGCTGTAGTGCCGGTATTCTTTCTTTCGAATCCCTAGCTCTTCGATGAAGTCCTTCATCCAGATTACTTCCTTGCCGGCTTCCACAACTACCATGTACTCCACCTTCCGTTGTTGACAGTGCAACGGACTTTTGCAGCCTCGACTGCCACGATACAGCTCCCCCTGCGTATGTCATGACGTATCCGAAAGTGGACCGGTTGGTATCCGCATCAGCCGACATATCTGAATCCGTAAAACCTTCTAGTTGGGGTTTACTTGAGCCAAATAGGAGGCACATACTCAAGGTGCCTTTCAAGTACCAGAGTATCCACTTGACCGCGTTCCAGTGTTCTCTTCTCGGATTGCTCATGAATTGGTTGACTACTCCTACAACATAAGCAATATCTGGCCTGGTGCACACCATTGCATACATCAAGCTTCGGACAGCAGAGGTATATGGTATCTTCGTCATATCCGACTTCTCTACCTTTGTCTTCGGGCTTTGCTTTCCGAACCACTTGCAATTTGCCAGAAGTGTCAATCCGACTACTTTCGCCTTCGACATGTAGAACCTTTGAAGCACCTTTGTCACGTACTTCTCATGTGACAGCCACAACAGCTTCTTTGATTGGTCCCAGATGATGTGCATCCCCAAAATCTATCTTGCGAGACCCAAATCTTTCATTGAGGAGGTCCAGTTCAGAGCCTTCTTCAGCATTTGGATCTTGATTTGGTCTCGTTCAACGATCAACATGTCTTCCACATATAGCAAGAGTATCAGGAAGTCACCTCCGTCAAATTTATTCACAAACATGCAATGGTCAGCTTGCGTCTTGTGGTACCCTTGGTCGGTCATGAAGGAATCGAACTTCCGGTACCATTTCCGGGGAGCTTGCTTCAGTCTGTATAAGCTAGACTTCTTCAACCGGCTCACTAGGTGCTCCTTCCCTTTCTTCACGAATCCTTTTGGTTGCTGCATGTAGATCTCCTCTTCGAGGTCACCATGGAGAAAGACTATCTTGACATCTAGTTGCTCTACCTTGAGGTCCATACTTGCCGTTATGCTCAGTACCGTCCAGATGGATGTCATCTTTATAACCGGGGCAAAGATCTCATCAAAATTCACACATTTCTTCTGCTAGAACTCCTTCACCACGATTCAAACTTTGTACCTTGGTGGGTTTTCGACGTCTCCTGGTTTCAGCTTGTACACCCACTTGTTCTAGAGTGCCCTCTTTCCTTTCAGCAACTCCGTCAGTTTGTATGTGTGGTTCTTGTTGAGAGACAAGCTCCACATTGGGAGCGTAAACGGGTACGTAACCTAGTGCGTAGACTGGGTGTGTAAAACCATGCGCAAAATATGGTCGTAGCGGTATGTAAACTGAAAGGCCATTAGAATGTTATTCCTCGTAAGGATTAATTTTGGGGGTAAGTGTAGGATGCTCATTTATGAGTAGTCAGGTATTGTAAGTACTTGTGTCAGCCCGATAATCAGGGCTTGTATAAAAGGTGCTCACTAAGCACCAAGTATGTACAAAGAACATATAGAGAATTAGTTTTGAATATAGTTACGTTTTCTACTCTCTCTCTCTCTCTCTCTCTCTCTCTCTCTCCCTCTCCTTCTCTGTGATTTCTGTGTTTTATCGAACTTTCATATTCTTTTACATGGTATCAAAGCGCGAGGGTTGAGACTCCTCTGTAGGTGACAGAAAAGCTTGCGATAAAAATTGAGTTAAGTTATTGTTTTTTTTCGGAAAGGATAAGACAACAATATGGACAGAGGAATGGGAAGCTTGTTACTGACTGAGAAGCTCGACAAGAGCAACTACGCATCTTGGTCATACAAGATGCACCAATACCTGCTTAGTCACGGTTACTGGAGTTATGTCGAAGGAGCTAATGATGCAACACCCGAATCGACACACAGAGATTTGTCGGCTTGGGAACAAGCGGCAAGTAGAGTTCTTTACTGCTTCGCATCCTGTGTGAGTGACCAACTCTTGAGGTACATTTGGGATGCTAAGATGTCAAAGGACGCGTGGGCGAATCTCAAGTGGATATTTGCTGCTAGCACAACGACCAGGAAGCTACAGCTCAGTCAGGAGCTTAGCAATGTCCGACTAAAAGATTTGTTTGTGGCTGATTACACAGCCCGAATCAAGGAGATCTGCGACTCTCTCGCTTCCGTCAATGTGAACGTCGAGGAGGACGAAATCATGTAGGTTTTTCTTGGTGGGTTAGCGTCTAAGTTCAGAGTATTCTGGACGGCGGTCCGCACAAGGGAGATTACGCCTTCGTTCTTCGAGCTTTAGTCGATGTTGCTCGTGGAGGAAAATCACGAGGGTGCGTCAACGAGAACGTAGGCCGACAACAAGATGTTGTACACGGAGGAAGATAGGCCCCGTAGTCATGGCGGATGAGGCGGTTCGACGCGTAATGGAGGCGGTTGAAAAGAACAAAATGTGCTGCATAATCGAAATGCCCGAAGCAGGGGGAGTCACAGCGGTGCCAGAAGCCAACAAGAGAAGGCCGCGACGGAACGCTGGTACTATGGCAAGAAAGGCCACAGGGAGAGCGAGTGCTGGAAGAAGAGAGCCGATTCTGACAAAGCTGAATTGAGCGGAAGAGATGTAGGAAGGCGTCAGAAATCGCACTATGCCGAAGGCTCCGAACGAGCCAGAAATGGATCGAGCCCAACCTTCGTAATAAACCACAATGCCAATTTGATGGCCGTGAACACCTTGAAATCGAGCGAGGTGTGGTATGTTGATTCCGGAGCGTCAAATCATATGACGAGTCATGAGGAATGGTTCTTGTATTTGGAGAAACCAGAAAAGCAAGGAGTGGTAGAAACGGGAGACGACACTCCGCATACCATCGAACATGTCGGAGAAGTTCCTCTTAGCCACGTCGGGCAGAAAGGGAAACTTATGAATGTGTTGCATGTCCTGACAATAACCAAGAACCTGGTGTCAGTCGGTCAGATCGTCGACCAGAGGATGCAAGTTCGATTCACGCACCTCGGGTGCTACATCGAAGAGGAAGGCCAAGTTATCGCGCAAGTGTGTCGTGAAGGGAGGATGTTCATTCTCGACACCAATCAAGCCGAAACTATGCTATTCGCGAAAGGACAGAGGGTTGAGTCAGACACTGACCTGTGGCACAAGCGGTTTGACCAGGTTAACTTCCCACGGCTTCGTGAAATGCAGACGAAGAACATTGTTTTTGGTTTGCCGAAATTTTGGGGCCGTAATGGCCAAGTTTGCGAAGCCTACCAACTAGGGAAGCAACACTGACTTCCATTCCCCAATGAGCATATTTGTACTAGTTGAAATCCCCTGGATTTGATCCATTCGAATGTGTGGGGACCGGCATAGAACGTGAGTCTCGGTGGAAGCTGTTACTTCGTAACCTTCATCGATGACTTCACTCGGCATACCTAGGTGTGCTTGATCGTGATAAAAGAGCGATATCTTCGCGTGGTTCCTAAAGGTGAAAAACCTTGCGGAAAGGGAAACAGGGCGTAAGGTTAAGTGCCTATGGTCTGATGGCGGGAAGGAGTACTTCTCTGACTAGTTCATGAGTTATCTATAAAAGGAGGGAATTCGACACGAATTCTAGTGTAGATATATGCCAGAGTAGAACGACGTAGCCGAGCGGAAGAATCGGACAATCGGAGAAGCGGCCAGAGCAATGCTTGAAGAGAAGCATATGCCAAAGTTTTATTGGGCTGAAGCCGTAAGGATGACTGTTTATTTGCAAAATCGGACTTCTGCTAATGGAGGAGTGTCGCCACATGAGTTATACTTCGGAAAGAAGCCGAACTTGGCACACTTGAGGATTTTCGGCAGCATTGCGTATGTGCATGTACGGAAGGAGAAGAGGAGGAAGCTGGATGTCAAAGCCGAAAAGTGTATCTTCATCAACTATTCAGACAAGTAGAAGGGGTATAAGTGCTATAACCCCCGAACAAAGGAAGTTCGCATAAGCTGAGATGTCGTATTCGACGAGTCCGCTTCGTGGTACTTGCCTTCACCTCCAATACCTCATGACTCCATTCCGAATTCTGAAGAAGAGATCAACGAGGCTGAGCTACCTCCGTGTGATGTGGAAATCGGAGTTGACAGAGAGTCTGATCTCATTTTGGCTAAGCAGGCCGAATGAGGAGTTGGGGCGAAAAGGCCAACCAAATGAAGAGCTGACGAGTAGTGAAGACTCGGTCGTGTTGTCCCCGCGTAAAGAACCGAGGAGATGGTTTACGCATAAAGAAAAAGTGAAGAAGAAAATGTTGGCGATTTCGGCAGTGCCGAGTTAGATCTGAGTGAATTTGACTTCGGGCCAATCGAGAAGGAACCTCATGAATTACGCCAATCTACCCGCCTGAAGAACCCCGTAAAGAGGTGCGGGTACAATGAATACATGGCGCACCATTACGCGTACATGACACGAGTGGCGGAAGTGTGTGAGCCGGAGCTACGCAGAAGTGACGGAAGACGCAAACTGGCGTGCCACGATGGAGGAAGAGATGCGTGCATTATTGGACAACGAGACTTGGGACCTGGTTGATGCACCTAAAGGTGTTAAGCCGATCGGATGCAGATGGGTGTTTAAGGTGAAATACAACACTGACGGCTCAATCATCCAATATAAGGCCCGTTTGGTTGCGGAAGGCTATGCGCAGAAGCACGACGTCAATTACGACGAGACCTTCGCAGCTGTCACGAAGATGACTACCGTGCGAGTTCTGCTAGCCGTAGTTGCGGCGAAGGGGTGGCATCTACATTAGAGGGATGTAAAGAATGCGTTCCTGCAAGGTGATCTTGAGGAACAAGTGTACATGGTACAACCCCTTGGATTTCTATCCGAATAGAACACTTCGGCAGTCTGTTGATTGAAGAAGGCGTTATACAACCTTAAGAAAGCCCCACGAGCTTGGAACACGAAGATTACGCAATGGTTGTGTAGAATGGGGTTTACAATGTCCAAATCGGACTCCTCGTTGTTCATTCGGCAAGGTTGACATGGACCGGTTTGTCCTTTGCTTTATGTTGTTGATTTAGTCATCGCCGATGTTGACCTGAAGAAATTGGCCGCGTAAAGTCTCAACTTGTGGCATCGTTCGAAGTGAAGGATCTTGGCGACCTTCATTACTTGGGATCGAAGTGATCCGTTCCCCGAAAGGCATATTGATCAGTCAGTGTCATTACGTGCTGAATATGCTCTTCAAGTTCAGGATAACAGATTGTAAGCCCATCTCGACCCCTTTGGATAGAAACGTAAAGCTTCGTCGAGATTCGGGAAAGGCGTGCGACCCGACATGGTTTTGATAGATTGTCGAAAGCCTCATCTACTTGACGATCACTCAGTCAGACCTTAGCTATCCGGTTGGAATGATCAATCAATTTATATCATAGCCCACGACCGAACACCTTCAGTGTGTGCAAAGGATATTACGATATGTCAGTGGCACAAAAGACATGGCGTTGTTGTATTGTGTAGACGTAGCCAAGCAGTTAGTCCGCTACACGGATAGCGATTGGGCCGGAAATGCTAGGATCGTAGATCCACATCCGGATACGCATTCTCATTGGGAAGTGCGGTGATCACATTGTCGCGTTGTTACGCGTGTACGTGTAGAAGGGGCGGGACCACAGGGTTCTCGGACTAGGGAGTAGAGGAGAAAGAATAAGATATGATATGGAGGCTTAGCTCAAAAGGAGAGGGGGAAAGAATAAGACCATGAAATTGAAGGAGAGATCGGTGGAGGCAAGTTACTCAACAAGTTATATTAAAACAAACGAATGATTACAACAATAGTGGCCGTATGGGCCGCACCAAACGATTATGAGAAAACCCTAACCAAAGATGAATAAGGAAACCCTAAATGAAACCCTAAAATGGTAAGAACTCTAGACTAAGTGGTATAACTCCCATATGCAAAATAGGCAACCCTTCAAAATTGACCCCTCACTCCCTTTTATAGTGGTAAGGGGTGAGGCACAATACAATAGGAGTGGTCAATTCCCCTTTCATTCAAAGGAGAATATTTGCCCTGATCTCGAGATTGATGGGCCTTAACTCTCTCTCCTATAGCCGTCCTACTCAATGCCCATCACTCTTACACTCATTCTCTATGTACCTCCCTCTAGTCCACAAAGTGCACATCACAATTACACTTAACAACTTTGTAGAGCACCTTAACTCCTTACACTTTACATTTTCTTATTTGTCCCAACGTGGAGCAGTAAGAAGCAACCGACAGTAGGACTGTCGAGCACCGAGGTCGAATATCGAGGGGAGATTGTCGCTACATGCAAAGTCATTTGGCAGAAACGACTATTACAGGTTCTGCACGTAGAGGTGTCCGATCCAACGATGATCTACTGCGACAACCTCAGCAACATCCACCTTGAGAAAAACCATGTATTCCATGCTCGGACCAAGCACATTGAGGTGCACTACCATTTTTTCTGTGAGTGTATCCTTTCTGGTGAAGTCGAACTGGCGTATGTTCTGACGGGTCGGCAGATTGCCGACATCTTCACCAAGTCCCTTGGTCTCGACAAGTCGGGTTGAAGCGCGCGGAATCGAATGGGTCGAGGAGCACGAGCATGGCATGAAGCCACGAGAGGCTGGAGCGAAGATCCAGAAAAGCTTATGGAACCTCAAGTTGAGCTTGAGGGGGAGTGTTGAGACACAGGCTCAACATTGGGAGCATAAACGGGTACGTAACCTAGTGCATAGACTGGGTGTGTAAAATAGTGCGCAAAATATGGTCGTAGCGGTATGTAAACTGAAAGTCCGTTAGAATGTTATTCCTTGTAAGGAATAATTTTGGGGGTAAGTGTAGGATTCTCATTTATGAGCAGTCAGGTACTGTAAGTACTTGTGTCAGCCCAATAGTCAGGGCTTGTATAAAAGCTGCTCACTAAGCACCAAGTATGTACAGAGAACATACATAGAATTATTTTTGAATATAGTTAAGTTTTCTGCTCTCTCTCTCTCTCTCTCTCTCTCTCTCTCTCTCTCCCTCTCCTTCTCTGTGATTTCTGCGTTTTATCGAACTGTCGTAATTCCGAACCGTGTACTCAGTGTCTTATGCATACACTTCCGCATACATATTCTTTTACAGTTCTCATGAAGGGAATCCATCTCATCCTACATGGCCCTCAACCACTTCCGGTTGTGGGTGTCTTTCTTTGCTTCTTCGAAGCTTTTCGGCTCCCCTTCATCAGTTAATAGCACATGCTCTGTATTCGGAAATCTTCGGGGGGCTCTTCTCTCTCTTACAGGATATCTCCGTCCTTGATTTTCGACTACTGGTTCCTCCATTTGCTCCAAATCCGAATCTGATTTGGGGTCCGGCTAACTTTCAGTTTTCAACCAAGTAAGTCCTTGTGTCCTCAAACCGGTTTTCATTGGTTGATCCGTAGTCCATCATTTTCTTCTCCGACTCCCAGTCGGCAATGGTCTTGTCTTCCATGAAGACTATGTCTTGACTCTGGAACACCTTCTTGTCGACTAGATCCCACACTCAGTAACCGAACTCATCATCGCCGTATCCAAGGAATATGCATGGCCGCAACTTCAGGTGAAACTTTGCTCTCTTGTCCTTTGCGACATGCACATATGCGAGACACCCGAACACCTTCAGATGCTGGTAAGACACGTCTTTACCGGCCCATGATCTTTGTGGTGTGTCTCTTTCCAAGGGTGCTGAGGGTGATCTGTTAATCACGGACGTCATCGTCATTGGTGCCTCAGCTCAAAACTTCTTGGATAACTTTGCATGTGTTAGCATGCTTCAGACTCTTTCCATTCTGGTCTGGTTCACCCGTTCATCCATTCTGGTCTGGTTCATCCATTCAGCCAACCCGTTCAATTTTGGCGTCTTCGGGACGGTGAATTTGAGCCAGATTCCCTTCGATCGGTAGTACTCCTTGAACTGCCCCCAGTATTTGCCTTTGTTATTTGCTCGAACCGCCTTTAGCTTCCAACCGGTTTCCCTTTCCACTCTTGCATGGAGCTCCTTGAAGACGAACAACACTTGATCCTTCGTCTTCAATGGTGAGACCCACAACTTCCGGCTGTGGTCTTCTATGAACGTCACGAAGTACTGCGATCCGGCATGTGACTTCGTGTCCACTTGATACACATCGGTATGCACCAGCTCTAGTGATGCATTCCGTCTTATCGGTAGTCTTGACCGGAAGGAGGTTCGGTTTTGCTTGTTGGCCAAGCAATCGGTACATTTCTCAAGATGCACGTCTTTCACCTCCGGAATGAGGTTATCTTCGGCAAGTCTTCTCATCCCCTTTTGGCTCATATGACACAGTCTCTTGTGCCATAGCTCACCGGCATTGTTGGATGCTACATTCACTTCTTCTTGGCATATCCAGGCGTGCATCAGGTACAACGTGCTAATCTTCTAGGCTCGAGCCGCGATAAGGTTTCAGTTGCTTGAATTTCATGACTCCGTTTCAGATGCTACCCCTGTAGACTTCATCATCTAGCCGACCAGCTGATATCAAGTTCAACCGAACCTTCGGAATGTGTCAAACATCCTTCAACAGTAGCTTGCACCCGATTGATGTCGTTAACCACGCATCTCCCATGCTGACAATTCAGCATGACCCTTCATTCCTCATCCGGACACGACTGTGATCTCCGCCAGTGTAGGATGAGAAGCATTTCCGCTCCGACGTCAGGTGGAACGATGCTCCGGAATCGACAACCCACGTTGTCTTGACGCCGACAAGGTTGAACTCATTCTCCTCAGTGATGAGAAACAATTCTTCTTCACTTTTTGTGATCACCGAAGTTCCATTCCGATACGGACCTCTCCGGTACGAACCATTTCAGTCCGAACTCTTCTTCGAATCGGTGCTGTCGGTCCCTTTCTTTTTCCGGAAGTGCTGACAGTTCTTGTGGATGTGTCTTGGCTTCCCACAATAGAAGCAAGTAGGCCTCCCCCTTGACTTTGACCTTGTCCCCGACTTCTCCTGGTTCTGGGGACTTTGGTGCCGGTTTCTCCCTCGTTGTGTGTCGGATTCGGAAATAAGGGCTTTTGGGTCGGAGATCACTTCCTTGTCTTTCCAACGAAGCATATGAAGCATATGATGTATACCGTCGACTTCATGTGCATCACCTCCCATGTTGTGGCATCGATCTTGTCCGGTTTCTTGTCCCCGAACTATGCCTGGAGCCAGAGATCTTTGACCACGAGCATTTCCCTCATCTTCGACTTCCACACAGGGTAGTTGGAGCCGGTGAGCTTGAACATGCTTCCAAATGAGTCTTCCATTTTCTTGTTCACTATGATACCAGTTTGTGTGGAATAGCGCTCGGCCACAACTGAGAATCAAACACTTTATGAAAGAACAAAACAAAAATGGAGGTTCGTACACTTACATAGAGGAGACAACACAGGATGTTTACATGGAAAGCCCTAATAGGGAAAAAAAACCACGGGAGTCCACAGACTCCAACTATCACTATACGAGAAAGGAGGTACAATAGGAAACTCCGAGGCAACGACCTCGAGCTCTGTATCTTCGCAAACCAGCGGCTTCACTTATCTCTCTCTCTGTACTACTATGATACAACTAACAACAACAACAACAACAACACTTACTTCAAATTCTAAGTCATATTTATACTTATATGACTTAAAGACTATTTACAAATATAGCCTTTATAGGCACACCAGAAACATATTTGTAGATATGTCCCTAGATCCGGTTCACACCGGATCCATCCGGATATCTTCCGGTCTGGTCCGGTTGCTGCATCCAGTCTTGTTCCTTCCTTCAGCTCATCCGATCTGGCTCCTCCGGAGGGACCGAATTCCCAACATATCGGACATACTCAACGAGGATTGACGGGGCTATTCCGTGGGTTCAACGTAGAATGTACTGTCCCATGGGTGTTGCCATGTGTTGGCCAGTGGCCGGAGTATGAAAGACAAGTGGGGGATGAGTCGGAAATGGAATTTAAGTTATTAGTATTAGTTATTAATTAGCTAGAATTAATATAGGAACGAACGGATTTGGAAGAGTTGCACCGATCCATATCTGGACCGATTCGTAACAAGTGGCCGATATGACACCGATTTGTAAACAGAACCGAATGCCTATAAAAGGATTTGAAGAATGATGTATTAAGGGACAAATTTAAGATAAGTAAAGTTGTCTTTAAGATTATTGTGTATCTACTTACTTTCCGTTCTGTGCTTACTATCTTATCTTATGCATGTAATCAATTCGTGTATGTTGTTAATCCAGAACCGATCCACAATTAGCTATATAAAGTGATAACTGGGTCAGAACCATCAACCCCGTAACCACCCCCTTTGGTGAAGTGATCCAGAAGGACACCCTGTGTTAGTGACTAGTCTAGCCTAGGATTAACACAAGGTGTTTGGAACCGACAAGTTGCAACACTTCTCGGAGATGCTTGGTATTTAACATCTAGATGTGCCATACTTGAGGAGGAGAAAAGAGGAAACCGGAACGGAAACCGGTAAAATAGCCAGAGGCACCGAACAATTAGCCGGAGAGAAGGAAACAACCGAAACAGGGGGAGACAAGAAGAAAAAGGGAGCCGAGTTGAATGAAGAAATCAGCACAGCTGAAAGAGTTAGAACAAGCGACAATGGGGGCAGAGTCAAGAAGGACCAGAAGAAGAAGCCCAAGGCCCGGACATGGTCTGACATGGTAAACCTCGCCTCAGAGTTAGAACAAGCAACAATGGGGGCAGAGTCAAGAAGGATAGAGCCGACCAAAAGAAGAAGCCCAATACCCGGACATGATCTGACATGGTCTGACATCACATGCTAGACAGAGGAGCGCATAAGGAAAAAACCTCACCGCGACGTCAAGCAAGAAGTTCTATCACCACACAAGTACAGTGATCTTTCCCTGCCCACCATTGCATCCAGAATGACATTCTCCTACCCATGCTTTAATGGCGAGACAAACGCCACAAGCCACATCCGCTTATTCCTGAACGTTTGGAACGCAAATCACATGGCGCAACGATTTCCAGAAGAGGAAGCGCACCAGTAAAAAATGACAGAGTTTGGTTTAACTCTGGATGGTAGAGCCACGTTTTGGCATTCACAGATGGATCTACCAACAATCCACACCTTCGACCAATTGTACTTAGCATTTCTGCGATTTTTTCATCGGAGGGTACCGCAACGCGAAATCATCGGGCAGTTCTATATAATCAAGCAGCTGCCAGTAGAATCGGTTGCAGACTTTATCTTACGCTTCCAAAATCTATGGAGGAAATTAGAACGGGCGCCGACAGATGACGAGGCTAGGGAGACGTTTTTGGCAGCCCTGCGGCGGCCTATCAGGATGATGCTCAACACACGTAGTGTGAAAGGGGAAACAACCGACATGGTCATCGAGCGAGCATTACAGCTTGAATTGGATGAGGAGGAGGAAGAATTTTCTCTTTCCTCATTATGATAGGCGTTGCCTCAGGACGAGGAACACCACTTTCGTTAGGCTATTCAGTGCACGATTTGCCTCAATTCCAGGCATTCCACGGTGGAATGCAATATGCGAATTCACTGCCTAATTTGCCACTCAAAGGCACACACGGTCAAGCAATGTGAGTACAATATGTTGAACAGACCTACGCCCACATTACGACATGTAGAACCACAACGACCACCTCGCCGAAATGAGTCGGGGCACCAAGAGGAATGACCCCGATATGCGGATCAGAATCCACACAATTACTGGCACTATCGTAATCGCCGGAATAACAACGATTCCGATGAAGAGGAGCCGGAGGAAGAAGAATATCGGGGCAACCACCGATATAATAAAGGAGGGTGTTGTTACAACAACCACAGTTCGACGAATAAGCATGGTGGATTCAATGGGTTGTGCTCACAAGGAAAGCATCGATAGTATAGGGACCAACAACGTCACGACGAAAGTTCGGAGGATGACCGGCGCTAGGAGTCATGTAGGGACCAACCGCAAACACCCCGGAATCCCAGGAGGAGCCAATGACGCTTTGGGATAGGAATTCGTCACTAGCTGCAGAGAAAGGAGACTCGCCGTAAATACGATTACAGTAGAAGTTCAGTAGGTCACGACATGGCAACAAACAAAGAATGTGGAGTGGGCTGCACAAGATGAGGTACGCAAAGCAGCCCAAGCATGGGTAGAAAAAGCAAATGCGGCCAATACGACGCGTATGCGGCAGGACTCCGCAAAGAAGGATGGGCCGATAGAAGAAAACATCATATCCCCGGACCCCATATGGCAAGCACTGGCGGGTTGCGAAATAACCATAACTATGGAAAAACTCCTTCAACTAGTTCCACGATTTCGGCAAACCGTCGAAGATCGCATAACAGGCAAGCCTGGTATAAACGTTGTCGCGGTATTCCACGAGTACGTGTAGGATCCAAGGTGGGACCGCAAGGGTCTTGGACTAGGGAGTAGAGAGTATCAGGAGACTGACTCCCTCTGTGACCGGCCGCACCAGAGTAGCACAAACCCCGAACGTTACCGGTTGGGTACATGAGGCTACTGAACAAAAGAGAGGGCGAGATGGATAGAGAGAGCTACGTCTATGCCTAACGGGTTGTAGCCCGTGTACGATCCTGGTTCTCATATCGTTTTCTCAGTGTAGAAGAGGCTTCCATGTAACACGATCCCTTGATACCAATAGCATGTGGGCTCATCGAAGGTGTTTCCCCAGAAACGGTTAACACAATTTGGCACGCCCGGTTACAGCTATAAGGTCACAGCGAACTACGTTGGATGCAAACCTTAGCTGCCATTACAGTGCCCAATCGCATCACGCGGTCTCGGCCACCTGCCCGATGCCCTGAGCCAGTCGAAGGAACTTCCAACTCGGCAGTCACTGACCAATCTTTCCAGGAACTATCGGAGGGTCACCGGTAGCAATCCTCGCCACCCGATACCCAGTCGCGAGTTGATTCCGCACCAACCTCCCTGCCAACCGGACCCTAACCCTTTTCTGGCTTTACCTGAAGAACCGGATCTCAACACCATGCCTTACCCTTATCCACGATATACAGACGGCCCCGATGTAGAATCGCACACCCGTGCTTTCGTGTCCACATGGTAGGCCAACCACTCGACGCAACGGTTATCGCATGTTGAGATCGAGTCCTCCAAAATCGAGGAATTTGCTCTATCCCTGGATGGCCCAACTGCTCGATGGTACTCCCACCTCGACATGGGGGAGGTCACAACGTTCCAGGACGTCTGAACAAAGTTTCTAGAATTATTTCACCGCGAAGTTCTGAAGCGTGAACTGCTTCGGCAATTCTATTCCATGAGCCAAGAACCTCACAAGACGGTTGCCCAGTTCACGATCCAGTTTCAGGATCTCTATCGACAATTGGCCGACGATGTCTCCGCTCATCACATTCCGGATACCTTCTTGTCCAGCCTACGGGAGCCTCTACGGACGACTCTCGCACTTACCAATTTCTCTAACCAAACAATCGAGAAAGTCGAGCAAACAATCGTCGTCGGGAACCTCCTCCAAACGTACCACACAACTCTCTTCCCCATAACGCGCCACGGGCCAACACGCCTACTCCAGCGGTTGGGAACCACTCACACCCTCTCCCACATGGTATCGTTTACTTGCTTTAAGTGTAACCAACGCGGCCACTATGCTACCCAATGCCCAACCACGGACCGCTGTCGCGTTGTTACGCGCGTGCGTGGAGAAAGGCGGGACCACGGGGATCTTGGACTAGGGAGCGACGGAGCGTAGGAAGTCGCACTTCACCGTTTCTGGGGCACCCCTGAAATGCATCGGAAGCAGCCAAAGGGAGAGAGGGAGTGAGAGAGCGTGCTTGACACCGACTCACGCGTGCACGCACACACAGACACACACACGCACACACACACACACACATGCCCTCTTGTACAAGAAACGCAGGGAAGGAGGGGAGCACCCGACACCAACAAGACGCTAATATACACAGACAGACGCAAACGTATATGTATATATATATATAAGAAGAATACACTCCCGGCTTCGAGCCGGACTGAGGTAGGTTATAGTAGTCGCGGGCTCGTCGAGCCGAGCGGGGTCTTGCGCAGGAGATGAGCTGAAGCCAACCCTAAACGAACACGAAGGGGAAGAAGAAGAAGTAGAAGAAACCTAACCCTAAACCTACCGGTATACCCTCTAATGCAAAAATGGGCAACCCTTTTTCAAAGGGCGTTCCCTCCCTTTTATAGAATAAGGAGAGGGATGCGTTACAATGTGGGACAAATCCCGACTTTCATGGGATCGTCTGTCCCAACTTGACTACTCTTCGGCGCCATAAAGGCGCCCTCGATATTCACACTAAATGTACATGGGTGCGGTGCGTACACACGCTGCACCCCGCCGATGTAGCCAATGTTTCCCGGTTTTCGCCTATGGCCGAAACTCTTCACGACATCCGCCCCCACCTAACTGCACGTCCACCGGTACGTGCCAATCTGGTTGAAGGGTGAGAGATTTCGGCCGGTGAGAAACCGGTCTCTCGTGATCCGCATCTCCGCTCGCTGTTGGTTTGATCCGGCGGCTTCGAGTCTTCCTTCGCGCTCGCCTCCCCGTAGGCTTGTGCGACCCGTCGATGGGTCCTCTGCCGCGATCTCCGTAGCACGCGTTCTTCCGTTGGCCCTTGTTCGGCCGTATGAACGCCCCGCTTCCCGCCGTATGCCCGATGTCCTCCACTAGAGGAATGCCCGTGGCAGCCCGCTTGGCCTCCGTTGTCGAATCGTGATGTCCCGATGGTGTTTCGCGTCGCCGTCGTCCTTCCGCCGCCACCTTCCTTCTCCATGGTCTTACATTGCTGCGTCGGCTCGATCCGCCATGGTCTCTGGAACGGTGTGGAGGATCCCTTTCCGGCCTTCTCCATGCTCGCCTTTCTGCTCCGGCACCTCCATGTGCCACATACCCTCGTCTGTTGTTTGGCACTGCCCGTGTTGCACTCCTCGTCGGCCCCTTTCCGGCTAGATCGTGCATCGCTGTTCACCCGCATACCAGTGTCCTTTGCATCCGAGGAACACCCCGTAGTAGCCCGCTTGGCCCTTCCCGTCTTCGTGCTGCTGCAACAGGTCCTGAGTCTTCCGCTTGCTGTCGTCCCCTCACCCCCACCAGCTTGTCACCCCGGCTTGCCGTGTTAGTCTTCGTTTCTTCGACGGAGCTACCGAGATCTACGAAGCGAGTGTGGAGGATCCTCCTCCGGCCTCTCTTGCCATCATGGTTCCGACCCTGTGCAGTCCACTAGGCACTTGTCACTTCGTTCTTGGCAGCTCCCTTGTGCTGTCTTCCGCTTCCTTCGTTCGGCCCCGCCCGCGCCAAACACCGTCCCGTAGTCACGCTTCGATCCGGCCCGCGATGGCCACTTGCGAGACTCTTGTTTTGCCCAAGGTGTGCCTTTCCGGCCTGACACACCTCTCCGTGTTTGCCCCTACCAGCTCCTTCCGAACCTCGTGCCGTCGGGTCCCGTTCCCTGCCGCCACCGTCCTTCTCCCTCGGTCTCACGTTGCCACGTTGGCCGAATTGCCAGAGCCTCTGGATCGGTGTGAGGGTCACATAGGACCGGACTCCGTTTCTATGCTTGCCGTAAGTCGGGTGTCTTTTGTTTGAGTCCCTCCCGGACTCTCCTCGTGTCTTCCGCGTAGTCGGGTCCCGAACTCCCTCATGTCCGCTCGAATCGGCGATCGCCGCCTCACCGTCCCCGACCTCGTCCTCGGTCGATCTTTCTCCGCATGTCGAGAGGGCGTTTCGTTCCGCACCCTGTCCCGTGGTACCGTGGTACCGATCTTCCGCCGTCGCGTGGGGTAGGTCCGTATCCTCGGTCTCAGCTTCTGGCCTCGATCCTCCCTCTTCCTCGAGCATCGCTTTGAGCGCTGCGTACGCCTCCGCAATCCTGGCCCCAACGCCGACCCTTGCCGACTCTCCCTGCCATTCGGCCTCTTCCCGTTGTGATGGCACGTCGTCGCGTACCTTCCCCTTAGCCTTCTCGGCTCGCTTGTTGTCTAGCCTTTGGCACACCCTTCCGACCTTCGACCAGTCCTCCGTAAGCCCATTCGCTCCATCATCGTCTTCGAGCTCAATCCTGATGGCTTCCCGTTCCGCTCGGTCGATCAACCTGACGAACAAAAGGACTTTGTCCGCCCCCACCAAACCTTGTTCCCGCTCTGGGAACCGAGCAAGTCGTCGCTCGAAATCCCGGAACTCCTTCATCGCACCCCGGTGGGTCTTTGCTGATGCTACCCACTGGTCGAAGTGGTGTCGTCCCCGGTTCTTCCGCCGTCCTCCGTATGCCTTCAGGAGTGCCTCTTCGAAGGCCTCCCACGAACCATGAGCCTCACGGAGCTCCATTACTTCCGCATGCATCCGGACAACTACGACCCGGCAGAAGAACTCCAGCCTCAATGCCTCGTCTATGCCACGCTCTTCCATTTCCGCGTTGTAGGCTTCCAAGTAAGATGGGACTTTGTCCCCGTTGAAACGGCCGACTCTTTCGACCACTCGCCCAACCACTTGTTGCGCTGCTTCTCGCCTCATCACCACTCGTGCCGACTCCAACACCACTTCGGCCACCATCTCCGCAAGGTTGTCGTCTTCCGACTCCATCCTCCCTTGCCGCCTTTCACGTCGGGTTCACCAAAGATGTTGCGTTGTTACGCGCCTGCGTGGAGAAAGGCGGGACCACGGGGGTCTTGGACTAGGGAGCGACGGAGCGTAGGAAGTTGCACTTCACTGTTTCTGAGGCACCCCTGAAACGCACCGGAAGCAACCGAAGGGAGAGAGGGAGTGAGAGAGCGTACTTGACACCGACTCACGCGCGCGCGCACACACACACACACACACGCACGCACACACACACACACACGCACGCACGCACACACGCCCTCTTGTACAGGAAACGCAGGGAAGGAGGGGAGCACCCGACACCAACAAGACGCCAATATACACAGACAAACGCAAATGTATATGTATATATATAAAAGAAGAATACACTCCCGGCTTTGAGCCAGACTGAGGTAGGTTACAATAGTCGTCTGCTGCCAAGCCACCATCGGGGAGCTCACGGGCTCGTCGCGCCGAGCGGGGTCTTGCGTAGGAGATGAGCTGAAGCCAACCCTAAACGAACACGAAGGGGAAGAAGAAGAAACAGAAGAAACCTAACCCTAAACCTATCGGTATACCCTCTAATGCAAAAATGGGCAACCCTTTTACAAAGGGCGTTCCCTCCCTTTTATAGAACAAGGAGAGGGATGCGTTACAATGTGGGACAAATCCCGACTTTCATGGGATCGTCTGTCCCGACTTGACTACTCTTCGGCGCCATAAAGGCACCCTCGATATTCACACTAAATGTACATGGGTGCGTACACACGCTGCACCCCGCCGATGTAGCCAATGTTTCCCGGTTTTCGCCTATGGCCGAAACTCTTCACGACCCATCCAGGGACGGGCCCACCCATCATGGATTCCCAGAATCCAGCTGTCAAAATTATGCTTAAAGGATGCGATCTTCATGGATACATAATCGATGGTGGCTCCAGCGTGAAGTCATCAGTGAAGCCACATGTCACACCCTTGGTCTGAACCAATGGGAACCTTGCCCCTTTTGGCTTCGGATGGCCGATACGTGATTGGTTCGCCCCATAGGGTTAATCCGCCACCTCGACTTTACGTTAGGAGGCCACATGTTCACTATCTCGGCAGTCGTGTTACGCCTCGAAGCTCCGGGCGCTTACCCAATGCTGCTTGGCTGACCCTGGCTGCGCACAACAAATATTAAACAACATTGGTAGCAGAATATGATCTCTTTCTGCCAGGGGAAGACCAAGGTACGGGTAATAACAGAAGAACTCCTAACCACGCTCCACAACACCACACCCTTATACGCGGAAGGGGTACACATGCTCGACGACTTAGCCGACGAGGAGGAGGATGACTTCGTGGAAGATCATCCCACTATCATACCCCTCTTCGAAATAAATGCCATTTTGGGTTTCAGCACACCACCGGACGAGGATGTCACGGCAGATTCACTTCGCTAGGATGAGGTCGATTCCTCAACTATCGCAGAATTATGACAAGCTCGGGATGCGTTTGAACGAGAACTCACCATCTCCCAACGAGTCCAAGCACGAACGCTCGAGTCACTGAACCTCGGTTCCGACGAGAACCCACGTACACTACAAATCGCTAACAACTTACCAACTGACGAACGCTCAGCACCTGATACGCCTGCTCACGGAGTATCAGGATGTATTCGCATGGTCTTACACTGATATGAAGGGATTGGATCCCCAATATTACCAACACCAAGTACACCTCCTGCCTGACACTGGGCCGGTCCAACAACGACGATACCGTATGAACCCCAACTACGCGGCTAAGGTCAAAGAGGAAATCGACAAACTCCTTTAAGTAGGTTTTATATGCATAGTAAAAAGAGCCACATGGTTAAGCCCAATCATTGTCGTCCCCAAGAAAAATGGAAAAATCTGCGTTTGCGTTGATTATCGTAAACTCAATGCCGCGACAATCACGGATGGGTTTCCTCTCCCGTTCATGGATAGTGTCCTCGACACAGTAGCTGGTCATGAATGCTACAGTTTCCTCGACGGGTTCAGTGGTTATAATCAAATCAGAATGCACCCAGACGATAAGGAGAAAACGACGTTTGTCACGGAATGGGGTGTCTTCGTGGCCAAGGTAATGATGTTTAGATTAAAAACGGAACCGGCCACATTCCAACGCATCATCACAGAGATTTTCAACGAGTATATCTCGACTTTGCCGTCTATGGCCAGCAGTTGGAGCATATGACCCAGGTACGCCTCTGTCTTGAGCGATGTCGACAAGCTCGATTGAGCTTAAATACGGCAAAATGCGCGTTCTTGGTGACAAGCGGCAACCTGCTCGGGCACATAGTCAGCTAGGAAGGTATCACCATGGACCTGGATAAAAGTGCATGTCATTCTGAATGCTGCCGCGCCCTCTACCGTGAAGGATCTCAGCCAATTCCTGGGCCAGATCAGATGGTATAGCCGGATGTTACGACACCTGGCCGATTTCGCGACTCCATTGCACGTGGTTGTGCATCGACTTCCATTTCAGTGGTCTTCAATAGAAGACGAGGCTTACCAAACCTTGAAGTTAATGCTCTCCCATGCCCCGGTTGTATAGCCACCAGTCTAGTTGGAACCTGTTCACGTCTTCGTAGACGCATCAGATATAGCCATAGGCAGCGCGCTCATGCAACACACACCACCAAATTGGTACCGGCCAGTGTATTATGCTAGCCGACGACTCTCGGCCGTGGAGAAGAACTACTCAACAACGGAATGCGAGGCCCTCGGTATGGTCTACATCATCCACAAGTTCCGGCATTACCTCTTGGGCCGGAAGTTCACATTCCACGTCGATCACTCGGCTCTCCTCTACTTGGTTGATAAGCAGGCTCTCACAGGTCGCCTGGCCCGATGGATGCTCTTGCAACAAGGGTTTGATTTTCAGATCCAGCACCGGCTCGGAGTCCAACACATCGTAACTGACTACTTGAGCCGTCTCGAGTTAGGAGAACCAGCCGAGTCCACGTACGATGATCTACCTGACACCGCCCTTTTTAGTCTCGCAACGATGCCAGACGAACATGAAGATGAATGGATCACGGAGATGACCCATTTTCTTAGCACCGGCCTTCCTCCCGACCACTTGACCCTCGACGCTCGGAAACGACTAGCGGTTAGGAGCCGAAACTTTTGTTTGGTCTCCGACACCCTCTACCACAAACGCGTCGTGCAGTTCGTCAATTCAAGAGACACGCAATCCTCCAGGAGGCCCATCACGGAATCTCAGGGGGATATTACGCTGGAGAGACCACAACAAGAAAAATATGGTAGAGTGGCTTATGGTGGCCCACAACAAAAAAAGATGCTCATGAATTCTGTTGACGGTGTGATCTATGTCAACGCTTGGGACAACCGACCAAGCAAGCCCGGATGCCACACCAACCCATTCTTCCGTTAGAGCCATTTCAAAAGTGGGGGTTAGATTTTGTGGGACCTTTCAAACCAGTTGTGGCCCGCACTAGTAACAAATACATAATAGTGGCCATGAACTATTGCACAAAATGGGTCGAGGCTAAGGCACTGCAGGACAACACAGTTGCATCCACGGAAAAATTCATATACGAACATCTATGGTGCTGATATGGATGCCCAATTGAGCTCATTAGTGACCAAGGTGGGCATTTTATAAACCACATAATTCGCGAGCTCACTACACACTACGTGGTTGTGCATAAGAAAAGTACACCGTACTATCCTCAGGCAAACGGATTGGCAGAGTCTACTAATAAAATTTTGCAAACAATCCTGAAAAAGATCGTCAATGAGAACCGCACTGATTGGGATGACAAGCTCCAGAGTGCATTATGGGTGTATCACACCACATTTAAAACTAGCATTCAATCTACACCCTTTCGAATGGCCTTTGGTTTGGAAGCAGTCATGCCGATCGAGTTCCAAGTTCCGAGTCTCCGAGTTTAGTTTAAGCAAAGGCTACCCAAGGCCCAATCAGAGCAATATCGGCTCGAACAACTCCTCGAACTCGGCGAACATCGAGTGACCAGCATGGCTCAACTGGAACAATGCCAGCGACAACGCAAAGCCTTCGTCAATTGTCACCGGAAAGGTACGGAGAAAACACTGACCATCGGCAAACCGGTATTGGTCTTCCAAACATTACTCGGTGCTATGCCGGGGAAATTTAATTCCGATGGATAAGCCCCTTTTGGATAATTGACAAGTTTAACGACACATTCCAACTCGGCACACTTGCCGGAGACATCGTCAAAAGCTGGGTAAATGGATTCCGACTTCGACCTTACCACGGGAATACCCTAGATAATCCCTTCGCCGAGTCTCACGGCATGGACCAGTGCACGGACGACGCCACGAAGGAGGCCACATGTCCCCTTCGGTAAAATAATGACCTACCCACCAAATGTATATCGTAGGAATGGTTTTTAGCAGTTAAATTAGCCTTACCTAAAACTACCTAACTAATCACCCCAAATCACGACATTTTCTTAGGTGCACCAACTAGTCACCTTCACTTTAAAATAAAATATTTAAGGAGCATGCACACCGGACATAGCACTCCTGGGACGTGTGGCCATAATACCTTATTATGGCAGCCACAACCAAGAATCTAAAGGATCTTCTCCCTACACAAAACCCTAGGTAGTCACATAAAAGAAACTACCCCACACACAACGCGCCCATTCACACAGAAGCGTTCTTTCCTTCACCGCCTTCAAGCTCCCAAGCTCTCTCTTGTTCTAATCGCTCCTACAAATAGGCCTCCTCTTGCCCTCGTAGTCCCTGCATAGAACAACAGTGTCCTCCCCAACCATCTTCTTCCATATCTCTATATCGCCCTCATCTCCTCGCTTCCCCTCACGCCCCCTGTCAACAAACCTTCGAGTCTACCATGCCTCTCGCAGCATCGCAGGAAACATGTTCTTGGTTACAACAACGAGGACTAGGCGGGTACTTACGGGTCATCGATGCCCCAACGCACCCGGACGCCCCAGCAATAGCACACAGAATCCACCCTGACACCGTAACCAACAACATGATTCACGCGACTCTGGACCTTGCGTGAGGCGGAGACCATGAGGTCGAAATCCCTCCCCACTCGACCCTCAAGGAATATTTTGGGATGTATTCGATGTCGGGAAAAACTTACTACATGTATGGAGGGCCAAACAAGGTTTTTGGGGAGATCGCCCGGATTTTGATGGAATACGCATTTGTGCATACAAATCCCATGAGTATGCCACAGAATAAAGCTGCCATCATCATCAGAGCGTACGAAGGCGAAAAAATCGATTGGGGAATCATCACTGGCGAAGGAGTCCGTGCGGCGCTCGAATCTTTTCAAACCGGTAAGTGATCGTTGCCTGTGATTAATCATTTCCTCACAGTCCTCTACCCACCCCCTTCGGTTTCCCCTCGTCGCATCCTGACCTCCCCACCACCACCATGGAAACAACGGGAGAAGATTTTGGTGTTAACCCAGGAAGAATGGGAAGACCCCTCCCCTCGCCTTCTCCACCTCCCTTGGCCATTCGGAACCATACTTCCGCCTCGGCACCACCCCCACCAAAAAACACAAAAGCAACGGGTGTTAATAGCGACCTGTGTCGAATGGGACGAGGCCAAGGAGCCCATCACTGAGGATGTCACCATACGATAGAAGCCACCAAGGACATTGATGCCCTTTCCACAACCGAGCCCACACTCCACAAATCAGCAGTCGTCGGGCATACGGTAACAAAAGAGGAAACAAGCCGAGGAGCCAACACCACCAGCCTCGGACTCACAAGATCAGCCGCAAAAGAGACGCCGCATCAATCGAGAGTCAACCACAGAAACCGAGGGCACCCAACATCAGAAATCAAAAGAGGCCAACACGACCTCCACGGCCATGGTACCAGTGGAGTCATGGCTCCAAGTCGGTAGGATCGAGCATGGACAAACCACGCAGATATCAGAGTAGGAAGTCCTCGGTTACAAAGATCTTCCCGCGGGGGCATACGAGTTCAGTGCACTACTTCAACTGGGCACAACATGTGAGTTAATGGATTTCCTCGCGCGCGCCCAAGTAGCTTCCGTTGCTCGTATGGCCGAGGAGCACGCGGAAACAAAGATGATCCAAAGCACTCTAATGGGAGAAATCGAACCTCACGAGGATCGAGCCTTACAAAAGATAGGGCGGAAGAAGCAAGCACAGAATGCTTCCCTCCTCATGGAGTTACCAGATCTGAACATGTCCTTAGTCGAGGCATATCACAATTTGCACCACACAACTCAGGCAGCCAAGGATATGGCCCAACGTGTCAAAATGACACAACAACAAGCCAAACGGGCCACCGAGCTATGGCAAGCCGCCGAGCAGAAACTAGCATCATTAGAGCAACAACATCAAGAACAACTGCTCTTAAGCCTCACTGCCCTGAGTAACGATGTCCCACTAGCCCCTCTTCCGAACCCGAGCCTGAGTCCTACTGTTACCGAAGCACACAACAACGACACATCCCACCCCAGGGTTGTCACGGTCGATGCAAGCACAATGACGGATTCGGTAGAGATAAGCGAGCCATCGTCACGGGTAGAGAGAAGCCCACAACCCCAAACCAACCACGCTTCCACGCAAACGTCACCACCACTTGTCTTCATGGAAAGATCTACACAGAGGACAGGGAACCAGCAAGCTGCAACCCAGACCGAACCTCCCCTCTGTGACTACCAAAAGGAGCTTAAGGCCCAGATCGCTCTGGCCGAGTTAGCAGAACAAAACCACAATAACATGATTGGCCAACTACGGGAACAAGCCGCGGGCTGTGAAGCTGACCTCAAGCGACTGCTTGCTAAAAGTTTGGCCGCACTCAAAGAACAAGAAAGAGAGGTGATGACCCTTCATGTCTCTATCACCGAGGCCAAAGAACGATTCATCAAAGAAGCAGAGAGGAATAGCCAACGGGAACGCGAGCTATTCGCAGACAACCAGGAATTACGCCAACAACAAATGGCATTACAAGAATTGGCAAACGAGCACATGCAAAAATGGAGGATCTCTGAAGAGCAAAGGGCGAAAATTTCCGATGCGTATCACTAGTTGCAAACAGAGCACATCGCCGTTGGAGAACGACATCGGGATGCTTGGAGACAGGATAGGGACGAAACTGTAGCCCAGCTAACCAAACGGAGCAGACAATCGCGCTCATAGCCGAAAAAGCAAAAGATAACCAAGTTACTTTAGCACTCCTCATCCGCAAAAGCCAGCAGACGCCAAGGCCACAAGGGAGGAAGTGGAAGTTCACCGAGCTAGTATCGCCAGCAATTCACCAAGAAGATTGAGCAAACGCTTGACCGTGTTTGGCAGGAGTGGGCAGCCCAAACCACGGAACTACACATACTACGCATGGACGCCGAGAACCGAAGGAAGGAGGGTCGAGGGTTTTACAAGATGGATGACACCAGCATCTAGACTCTCCGGGAAGACTTGCCTCAGGAATATCATACCTTAGCAACATTCCACACCGCGGCCATCGAACAATTTCTCAAGGAATTCAACGACAATCTAATGGTGTTCCGTTTAGAAGCCGAAGCTTACGAAGAGGAACTCCTTGCTATTGGGACTAACAAAGCTGCCACGACCGACAAGCAAGAACCCAAGCCCACCCCCATGGAAGCCAGACAGGCGGACCCTGCCCCTACAGATCCCCACATCCCAACTGAGCCACAAACTAAAACCACAACCCTGCCTGAATCAGAACCAATAGAGGGCGGCGCACGCGACGACACAGCCATTCCCGACTCAGCAGCAAAACCTCCATCACCAACCCCACCTTCCGAGTAGCTAGACCGACCCCACGCCCCTGAGAATATCCTCGGCATATTAGAAGAGGATTAAAACAAACCCATAAGCCCTTGTATAAACGAGCAAATTTTGTAAAGAATTTTTTTTGTTTTTGCAAAATCCATGGTTATCCCTCCACTTTGTGAATCGTGGGTCCGACAGACAAAGTCCTGTCCCACGAGCATGTTAGGTGTTGTCCATAGGCCAGAAATATAAATACATTATGTAAACTCACTGGTAGGTAGAATAGTAGGTGAGGAAATAGGTAGAACGCATCGCTGGTTCCCGTTTCCTGCCGCCACCATCCTTCTCACTCGGTCTCACGTTGCCTTGTTGGCTTGAACTGTCGGTGTCTCCGGATCGGTGTGAGGATCCCATAGGACCGTCCTATCGCTGCCTCTGCCCTCGTCCCCTCGCCGCCATTGTCAGTCTCTTGGTCTTACGTCGGCTCCGCTGCTATCAGGAACAGTACTAAGACAGAGAAGGAATTAGTACTAAAAGAAGTATTAGTACTAAGAGAGGTGAAGAACTCTCGAGAGAAGGAAAGAGTGAGTGAGAGGGAGGGAGGGAGAGAGAGAGAGAGAGAGAGAGAGAGAGAGAGAGAGAGATGATAAGAAAAGATATATATTATGTGAAGAGAATGTACAGTAGTAGCTAGGAGGCTTAAGACTGGCGTTGAACTGATTTGGTTTGAAATAATGCCTCATGCCTCCTTTTATAGTGTTCTAAGGAATACTCCTAAAGTTTCTAGAATGTTCCAGAGAAATCTGGAATATACATCAATTTTCTATAATAAAACATAAATGAAAATAATATTCTATGTATTACAATGTATAGTCTAATGGTCAAGAGCTCGACCCATGTAGCATAAGGTCATGGGTTTGAGTCTTGCCATATCATGACACTATCCTCCCTTTAAAACGACGAGTGTAACGAGTCGTTTTGGATTGAGGACCCGGTTTGTCTGGATATTGATGATGGAAGTCTTCAAGAAGTGCACGAGCATTGGTGACATTCTCTATCGGTTCCCAAGTACGCTCATTGGGACTATATCCTAGCCAATCGAGTAGATAGTAGAGCTTGTTGCGAACAATCTTGGAATCAAGGATGGCGGCAACCTCGTACTCAGGGCCATCTTCAAGCTCGATCAGGGGTGGAGGCTGTGTAATATGTCCTGGGATGGTGCTCTCTTGATAGGGTTCAAGGAGAGAACTATGAAACACCGGATGTATCCAAAGTTGTGGAGGTAGATCGAGACGAAAAGCGACATCATTAATCTTTCCTATGATACGGAAAGGACCTAATCGCCGATAATCCAACTTCTCGCATGGGCGAGTAGTCTTGATGTGCCGTTGGAGTAGCCATACCCGATCTCCAATGTTAAACTGTATGGGAGTCGATGACGATCCGCATAAACCTTGTATTTTTGCTGAGCTTGTTGGAGATGAGTAGATAAATCCGCTTGTATCTTGCATAACCGCTCCAAACGATCCTCCGCACAAGGATTTGTGGACACCTCTGGGGTTTCAAGTACACACCACCGGGGGTGACATCCCGTATAAGCATAAAATGGCGTAACTTTAGTCGATGCGAGGATAGAGTTATTATAGGCAAATTTGGCAAAGTGGAGAATATCTGCCCAGTCATCCTGATGATAGCTGAGAAAGCACCGTAGGTACTGCTCCAGCGTTTGATTTGTTCGTTCGGCTTGGCCGTCGGTTTGTGGGTGGTAGCCGGAGGAGAGGTTACAAGTGACCTTGAGCATTTTAAAAAGGTGCTTCCAGAATTTTGACACGAACTGGGGTCCATGGTCGCTAACGATACTATCGGGAAGTCCATACTTCACGCATGACAATTTCGGCGGTGTCTTCACTGGAGATTTCCTTAGTACATGGCAAAAAATGAGCCATCTTCGTATATCGATCTACCACTGTTAGAATCACATTGAACCCCTTAGAGACTGGAAGATCTGTGATGAAGTCTAGAGCAATGGATTGCCACGGCTTGCTTGGAATTGGTAATGGTTCTAATAAACCATATGGATGATGCCTTGGCATTTTCGCTCTACAACATGTGTCACAAGTCCGAACAAAATCTTCGACAAATTGTCGCATACGGGGCCACCAGAATGATCGTTGTACTAAATCTAATGTTTTAGTACTACCAAAATGCCCAGCTGTATATGTGTCATGACAGTTTTGTACTACTTGAAGGCGGGAAGAACCATTAGGATCATACAAAAGTTCTTTAAAGAAGAGAAATCCATCATGGTATTTGAATTGCCGATAGTCCGTACCTGGTGGTTGCGGCTGTGAACACGACACTCGAGAGGGATCAATTTGTGCTAGTATAGCTTGGGCGAAAGCATCTGTCTTCAGGTCCGCATGTATGATATCGATAACGTGGGAATCCATGGGCATGCCAAAGACCTGTGTTGCTTGCAGTTGTGCCGGTCCCAAGATTACTTGCTTTTGGTTATCGAAAGCTGGCTCGCCGGGACACGGTGCTAGGTACGAACGCCGTGATAATGCATTTGCTTTCCCTTGATGTTTCCCAGGTTGATATGTAATCTTGAAGTCGAAACGCGTGAGAAAATGGGCCCACCGAGCTTGACGTCGATTTAACACACGAGCGTCTTGAAAATAGGCGAGGTTTTTGTGGTCACTGAATATAGTGACTTGATGAGAAGATCCCTCTAGAAAATGCCTCCATTGCATAAAAGAGTCCACTATAGCCAATAGCTCTTTATCATGAATTTCGTAGTTGATTTCGGCGGTGTCAAACTTGCGTGAGTGAAAAGCCACAAGATGTAGCTTTTCATCATTACCCCGTTGTGATAGAATGCTTTCCAATGCAAAATCCGATGCGTCCGCTTCAATGATGAATGGTTTTTCTGGATCAACGTGAGCTAGAATCGGAGCCGATGTAAATGCTTGTTTAAGATTCTCAAAATCCATGTCCGCTTCTTCATACCAAACGAACGATTGTCCCTTCCTAGTAAGTTGTGTAAGACTCGGCAAAACGAGCTTTGAGTAATCCTTTATAAACTTCCGGTAAAAATTGGCAAAGCCTAGAAAGCATTGCACATCCCGCACTGAACGCGGAGTCTGCCATTCTACCACTGTTTTGACCTTAGCTGGGTCCATGGAGATGCCTTCTGAGGAAATGACATAGCCGAGAAATTCCACCTGGTTGCACCCGAAACTACATTTTTCCAGCTTTGCATAGAGACCATGTTCTCGAAGTCGTTTTAGTACTAACAGTACATGAGAATCATGCTCTTCTTGGGTCTTCGAGCAAACCAGTAGATCATCCAAATAGATGATTAGACACACATCCAAGAGATCTCGGAAAATATCATTTGCCATATGCTGGAAGACTGCTGGCGCATTAGTGAGGCCGAACGGCATGACCGTATACTCGAAGTGCCCATATCTGGTGCGGAACGCGGTCTTCCATTCATCTCCTGGTCGGATCCATACGAGGTTATAGGCTCCCCCCGTAAGTCGATCTTCGTGAAGAACATGGCACCATTGATCAGTTCTAAAAGACTTGAGATAAGGGGGAGTGCATACCTATTTCAGATTGTAACCTTATTCAAGCCACGGTAATCTACAACGAGCCGAAGTGAGCCATCCTTTTTCTTGACGAAGAAAATGGGTGCGCCGGCTGGAGATTTCGAATGTCGTATGAAACCATTCTCTAAATTCTCCTCTATATAAGCTCGAAGGACTTCCAGTTCGGTTGGTGACAAATTGTAGATCGGTCCCCAAGGTGGCTCTTTCCCCGGTTGTAAATCGATGGGGCAATCATATGGTCGATGGTGAGGAAGCGTACTGGCTTGTACTTTATCAAACACATCGGCATACAGATGATACTTCTCTGGAAGTTGAATGGTGGAATCCTCTTTAGTGGTGCTGGAGGGGTTTACTGATATTGAGAAGAGGAACATTTCTTCCTTGCATCCTTACGCAATTGATGTAATGAAATCGTTGCAATCTCATGAGTAGACCCTCGGGCTTTTCGATGCCGGATTTCTCTTGTCCTCCAATCTATGTCTGGGTTATGTAATTCGAACCATGGTAATCCTAAGACAATGGGGTGTTCTGGGATGCTAATTATATTAAATGATATGACACATGCTAGATTATCTAGGACAACATTAACGGGCTCTGACTCTTCTATGATATTTCCTGAGGACGACCATCGACGACTACTACAAGGGCAGGACACGGGAGTTTTCTGAGAGATATCTGATGAGCTTGGGCAAATTTCCTATCCATGAAGCAAGAATTAGCTCCGGAATCTAGAAGTGCTAAGACATGTACTGGAGGAGTACTTTTAGTACTAACTGTTACTTGGGCTACGAACACATTGCTAACTTGCTTAGAGGGAATGGAACCACTAATGGGTTGCACAGATCTAGGGTTGTCCAACCAAACGGCTCCTATTTTGGCTGGACTTAGTCGTTTAACTCTTCTTCTAACTGACTAAGGACATCAAATTTGTTCGCTAGATTTGGGCTATTAGTACTATTATGACTATCAGATATCCCTACTGAAATAGACTCGGGTTTAGTACAATCAGAACTAGCAACTATTTGGTTTACCTGCCTTCTTGGCCTATGGGGACAGTTTACCGCGATATGCCCTGGTCCACTGCAATAAAGACATAGTCGGTTTGCTCGGCGTCGTTGCTTTTCTTCTTCCGATAGCGGTCCACGACGACGTGTGGTGTCAATTTCCATCGGAGTTGGAGTACTTGCTGGAGGCGCATTATATGACTCCCTCGGAAAGGTTTCGCTACCACTGAGGCATAGGTAGGCTCTGATCTTGCCCTCGGAATCTGGAATTGTCGTTCCGAACGTTGTTCAAAGAGGCGGTTGTCGCATCTCACCGCGCGACTAATTGCTTCTGTTAATGACTTTGGCTCTTCGGGGAAGGTCAAGAGTAAATCCTTGACATCGTTGTGTAAGCCATAACGGAATTGTTCCATCAATGTGTGATCATCCCAAGGGATATCGGCAGCGAGTAGGCGGAAATCTGCAGCATATGTGGAAGCTGGACCATCACCTTGGCATAATCGCCGGATTTTGTTGATTGCAGTCCTGATGCTGTCAGTATCTCCAAAACAGGCCTTAAACTCACTTATAAATTCTTCAAAACTGTTTAATAATGGAGAATCCTTTTCCAATAATGGAGCAAACCATGCTAACATTGAGCCACTAAGGAGAGTGCCTACTAGTCCCACTCGTGATGCATCGGTGGGATATCGAGAAGGATGCATTTGTATCACTAAACGTACCTGATTCAAAAACCCTCTAAACTGTGATCGGGTCCCATCAAATTTTGCAGGAAGACCGATCTTGGGTTCTTTGTGAATCCCTTGAGAGCTTGATCCTTGTTGTTGTAATGATATGATAGTCGCTTTGAGTTGTTGTACACGTAGTGTCAGCTCCCCGTTTTGTTGTTGTTTTTCTAGCGCTATTTGTTGAAGATCCCCCAACAAGCGATGATTTTCTTGTTCTAGTGCTACAAATTTCTCTTTTAAGCACTGGAGCTCCAAGAAAACAAATTGGTATTCCTGAGCACTAACAGTTTCCATTTTACTAGGGAGGATAAGAGGATTAATAAGAAGATAAAAGGAAAAGGAGGAAAGGAAGATCGATCAAAATTGGTTCAAACTGTTAGGAATAGTACTAAGACAGAGAAAGAATTAGTACTAAAAGAAGTATTAGTACTAAGAGAGGTGAAGAACTCTCGAGAGAAGGAAAGAGTGAGTGAGAGGGAGGGAGAGAGAGATCGAGAGAGAGAGAGAGATGATAAGAAAAGATATATATTATGTGAAGAGAATGTACAGTAGTAGTTAGGAGGCTTAAGACTGGCGTTGAACCGATTTGGTTCGAAATAATGCCTCGTGCCTCCTTTTATAGTGTTCTAAGGAATACTCCTGAAGTTTCTAGAATGTTCCAGAGAAATCTGGAATATACATCAATTTTCTATAATAAAACATAAACGAAAATAATATTCTACGTAATACAATGTATAGTCTAATGGTCAAGAGCTCGACCCATGTAGCATAAGGTCATGGGTTCGAGTCTTGCCATATCATGACAGCTGCCGACTACCAAAGTCTCTAGATCCAGTGTGAAGGATCCTCCTTGGGCCTCCCGTCTTTCTGACCTTATCCCGGGTCTTCCTTCTCTACATGTCGAGAGGGTGGCTCGCTCCACACCCTCGCCCGTGGTACCGATGTACCATGTTCCGGCCTCCCCGTAGGTCTGCCTCTTCTTCTCTTCCGGATCGGTTATCCGGAAGTTCGCTCTGTCCGGTTCTCATCCGGGTTCGTCCGTCACCCTCTGAATCGTCGGATCCTGTTCTCCTGCCGCAACCGTCAGTATCTTGGTCTTACGTCAGATCCGATGCCGACCGCCGAAGTCTCTAGCCCGGTGTGAGGTGACCCATAGGACCAGACTTCGTTTGCCTTTACTTCCGGATCGGTTGTATTGGCCGTGACCTCTGCGTCCTCGTTGCCACTTTCAGTCTCTTAGGTCTTCCGTTGGTTCTCGGACGCAACCGCCTAAGTCTCAGGATCGAGTGTGGAGGACCCATATTTCAGTCAACCACCTCTTTCGTTTTCCCCCTCGCTGCCGTTGACCTTCTTTCTTGCGCTTCCCCACCATCTCCCTTCTCTTTCGGTCTCACGTTGCCACGCCAGCTGAACTGCTGAAGTCTCCGGTCAAGATGTGGGGATACCGATTTTGTAACGACTACCGACGACTCGTTCGAGGCCACCGACCCTTTTAGTGGTGTCAGTGGAAAGTATCCGCTCTATGATCGATCAAGCCCCTCTTGGGCTTGATTCTCTAGGAGAAGCAAAAGAAAAAAAAGATTTTAGAGAAAAAGAAGCCAAAGGAAGAAAGAAAGAAGAATAGAAGAGACGACGATGAAGAAGATGAAGAAGAAGAAGAAGAAGAAGAGAGAAAAGAAGATATAAACCTGTCTTGACTATGAGTGTGATAATAGCAGAAGATAGAAGAAGAAGAAGAAGAAAACGAAGAAATGAGAAACCTATCATGAGTGTGATAATCGTGGACGATTCCTCAATCTATGAAGGCATAATTGTAAATAATTACAATTTGAAGTAGAACATTGTGATCCACACTTACACTGATTTATAGAATAGGGGAATGTCGACATCCATATTACTACAAGTATTTTAGGATGTGAAATGTTCAAATGTCTTATATACATTTTAGGATGTAGAACTATATTGTACATCACAAAATTCTGTAAACATAGATGTTTTTTATAATATTATAGATATTTTTTAGAAAGGTAAATGATTTTCAAATTCTAGAAGTATTTAACGTACTATACGTAAAATATGTAAAATACATATTTTACATATTTTATAAGTATTTAACATATTAAGAAAACGTATTTAATGTATTTTTAAATTGGGAGGTACTATACGCGTATTAATATGTTATATACGTTGTCGTGAAGAAAACCGCCCACAAGAGGAATCGGAGGAACAAGGCGTGGGAAACGGCTCTACACACACACGCGCGCCAAGAAGTACCTAAGGACGAAGTAGGTACATACGAGGATCCTAGATGGGAAGATTCGGTTGGTATGCAGTCAATGCCAAACGGCCTCTTGACGGACTATAAAAAGGGAAGAGGAAGAAGAGAAGTGGCATCTCCCGCGGAGAGGACGAAGTGCTGCCGAACCGATTTCGGAGCTTCTCTCACACTCCGGCTTCTCTGTCTTCTGCTCCATCGCGTACCTGTGCAGGTTTCGAGGAGGCTTGCGCTGTTCCGTGGAACGCCCCGAGTGCGTCCTGCAGCACCTCCGACCTGTTTTCCCTTTCTGTGCGTCGCGACATACAGGGGTCGGCATCTGTTCGCTGCCTCGTTCGTTTTCGTTAGTATCTATTTTGTGCCCCACCGTGGGTTGTAACACTTTAGTCTGTTATTTTCTTGCATTCATAAGTACATATCTCTCGTTGTTGCGTCCATCTGCGTCGGCGTGTATTTGTGATCTCTGTTTGTTGGGCCGTGTCCCTGTGCAACCGTCGGTTCTGCGCAATCGGATCTTCGGTTCTGTGTAATCGGGTCTCTCTCTCTCTCTTACCCCTCTTTCTCTTGCTCTTCGGTTCGAGACCCCCGTGGTCCCTCCTCCTTTCTACACGCAAGGGCGTAGCAACCCCGACATCTTGGTGAACCCGACGTGAAAGAGGCGGCAGAAGAGCAGAAGATGAAGGGGGCGGATCTTGCAGAGGCCATGGCTTCGGCCGTGGATCGGATAGTAAGCGCGCGCGAGGGCACCGGCGCCCTCGATAGAGCTATTGAGGCGGTCGTCGGAACGATCGGTCGATTCACCGGGAAAGATGCCACGAAGTACCTGGCGTCCTACGGTGCGGAAATGTTAATGCGGGACATTCCGGAAGACAGGCGTCTTGCCGGTTTTCCCCGAGTAGCGATGCCGAGCATCCACGCGGAGGTGCTCGAGGTGCGGGCGGAGAGCCGTACCTGGGAGGAGTTCGAAGGTCGGCTCCTGGAAAAATACGGACTGGACGACGCGCTCCGGCTTTCGAAGCGAAGCTTCATGGAGTGGGTGGAGTCCCCCGGGAAAGGAAGGAATGCGTCGGCACTCCTCCGGGAGTTCGAGGAGAACTTCGCGCGCCTTTCGGCGCTTGACAGGATGGTCCTGGATACAAGCCGGGTCCTGCTGTTCGTCAAATCGGTTGACGAGAGGGATCGGAGTCACGTGGGCGCCCTGCTAGAAACCGAAGACGGGCTGACAGCCGACTGGGCGGCGGTCAAGAGAGCCTGCGGCCGTTTCGACAAACGGCGAGAATGGGAGGATGACAGAGCAACCGGGTCGGGCTCAGTCGCGGCGAGGAAACTCGAGCCGGCGCAGCCGGTGCGAAGGGAAGAGACTCGGGAATGGCTGGAATCCGGTTCAGCTCCGACCGGCAGGATCAGAGGCTCGACTGGAGGAGCTGCGTTGGAGGAATTGACGAAGGCGATAAAGGACCTCCAAATCGCGCAGGCCCGAAGGGAAGGAGGCGAACCGGCTCGCGACCGACGGCCGGCGGCAGGAAACAGGTGCATGTGGTGCGATGAAGTCGGCCACATTCGGAAGGACTGCGGCGACTTCGCAGAGGCGCTGAGGAACCAGGTGGTGTACCTATGGGAAGGCCGGGTTCACGCCAACGACACGAGAAGGGCCCTAAACCGAAACGACGGGCGAGGCGGAATGAAGAGGTTGATGGAAGAGGCGGCGGCCCGACATGCGGAAACCGTCCACTACTCGGCGTCGGCCGGTATTCGAGTCGGGGGCGGCGAGGCCCGAAAGGGAAGCAAAGCCGGATTCTGGCCGACGATGCTGGAAGGCCTTGCCGGTGCAGGGCTTAAAAAGGAGGAATCGGACCGTGCGGAGAGACGGGTACGGGAGATGACCGGGTGGAGCGACCCGGTCGAGGAAAAGACGGGCTTCGTGGAAGCCGCTTGCCGGAACTACGAGGCTCTGGTAGAAGAGAAGCGGGTGGGGAAACCCGGGACGACCGGGCCCTCACAACGATACGAGACCCGGTCCGGGCCACGACGGGACGAAGCCGGCGGGACCGGTACGCAAGATAAACCCCAGAAGGGCGGATACCGTCTGGGGACGGAGATAGAAAGAACCACGGACTTACGAAAGGTCCTGGAGGAACGGATCCTCGACAGCAAGGTGGAGCTGTCGCTACGGGAGGTGCTGGGAATCGCCAAGAAGGAGTTCCACGACTCCATCGTGGACTTGGTGAAACGGAAGAGGCTGTCGACGGAGACAGAACCGGAAAGACCGGTGGAAGTGCGGACGACGCACCTGGACGACATGGCGCTGGAAGACGAGTGGGCGGAGAGCCACTATTCGCGGCCACACTGGGCCCGAGCGACCACGGAAACCCCGGTGAAGATCGGCGATGTCCAGGAACCGGTGATAGCTTTGGTGGACCACGGATCGGAGATCAATTTGATGTCCATGGACTTCTATAAGAAGGGCAAATGGCCGATCAACACCAAGCACGGGTGGAAAATAAGGGCAGCAACGCGCGCCACCGAGGAACTGCACGGGGCCTGTCCGAATGTGCGAGTCAAGATCGGCGACGTCGAGATTGACCAGCACTTCTTCGTGCAGGAGACGTCTTCGCATCCGGTCATACTGGGAGAGCCGTACATCACGGCGGCGCGAATGGAGACCAAGGTGCTGGACAACGGTTCGGCCTATGCGCGGGTCAAAAGCCAGGACGGGCGCCATTCGGTCCAGTTTTTGACGGTTAGGCCGAACCACGAGCGTAACCGCGACTCCCTCGGTTCTGATAACCGAGAGGATTTTTAGAGAGGGCTGCCAAGGCGTGGGGCCGCGACAGTCCGGACACCCCGGGAAAACCCCACACCTGTACGATAAAACCGAAGAAACCTTGTACCATAGGTAGGGAATTTTGGTTCTCCGACAGCGGAGCGTGTACGATAGTCGGCATCGGAGGCCGAGAGAAGACAAAGGCGGAGGGGAGACTTCGAGCGTGCGGAGTTCTCGGCCCGGACGAGGGAATCAACGGAGCCGTGGAGGCGGTCTCATTCGACGACACCTTGGGAATGCTGGGAAAGGTAATCGAAGAAGGCCTTAACGAAGACCGGACGGTACCGGTGTGTTCCGGGGAAATGTACGGAGTCATCGCGGACTTCGGTCGAGGGCTCGAGTCAGTTCGGACGGCCCACGTAAGCACCAAGTACAAGACTGTGGACCGGAAGGTAAGGCCAGTCGCGGCACCCTTACCGGAGGACAGCGCGTCGAGAATCAAAGGGGTTGCATCGGACCCTAGTCTACGAGATCCGGCCTGCATAGGACACACCTTCACCGACGAGACGCTCCGAGAGCTCAAAATCGGTGGGGGCGGGTTCCTACTGCCGGCGGAGGAAGACCGGTTTCGGAGAATGCTCGGAAGGCACGGGAAAGCCTTCGCATTCTCGCCGAAGGAAATTGGGTGCGTTGACCCGACGATCGTGGAGCCGATGGTGATATTCACGGTACCGCATGTACCATGGAATCTCAAGCCAATCCCGGTTCCGAGAGCTCACATCCCGAAGTTGATGGAGCTGCTGAGGCAGAAAGTTGATATGGGAATACTCGAGCCGTCGAGCGCCCCATATTCGAATCGATGGTTTACCGTACCGAAGAAAAACGGTTCGTTGCGCTTCATCCAGGACCTGCAGCCGGTCAATCGAGTGACCATTCGGAACGCAGGGATCGGACCGACCATAGACGAGTTCGCGGAGGCCTTCGCCGGAAGGTCAATTTACTCGGTCGGTGATCTATACTCAGGGTACGACCAGTTCCAGCTAGCCGTGGAGAGCAGAGACATTACGACGATGCGAACTCCCCTCGGCCTAGTTCGGATGTGTACACTGCCGCAAGGAGGGACCAACTCGGTGGCCCACATGGTGAATGCGATGAACAAGGTTCTGAGGGACTGTATCCCGGACATCACCATGCCGTTTCTGGACGACATCCCGATCAAGGGATGCCCGGTGGAAGAAAAGGACGAGACGATCGGGCCGGACGGATGCCGGCGATTCGTGGCGACGCACATCGACGACTGCGAGAAGGTGCTGCAAAGGCTAGAGGATGCGAGACTCACCTTCTCCGGGGAGAAGTCGGCCTTCGGGCAGTCAGAAATCATGGTGGTCGGACACCTGTGCGGACCATATGGCCGGAAACCGTCTCCGGCAAAGGTAGAAGCCATCTCCGCGATGAAGCCCGACTGCAGCTCGGTCACGGAAGTACGGAGATTCCTGGGGGCATGCGCGTTCTACCACATGTGGATCCCGCATTACGCACACGTCGCGGAGCCACTGTACGGGTTGCTGAAAAAGGGGCGAAGGTTCGAATGGCTAGACGAGCACGTGGAATCGGTCCGGAAGCTGAAAGAGGCCCTTGCAGCGGCACCGGCACTCCGGAAGGCGGTTTACGGGAAGGGTACCCCGGTATTCATAACGGTGGATACCAGTCCGACCGGGATCGGATGGGTCGTGAACCAGGAAGACGAGGACGGCAATCGGTTTCCGATCCGATTCGGCGCGAAAGTCCTCAGTGAACGGCAGCGAGGATACGCCCAGGTTAAACGCGAACTCTGGGGTATTGTTTCGGCGGTTAAGGCCGACAAAGACTACCTGATAGGGACAGAAGTGATCATCGAGACGGACTGCCTGCCGATTCTCGGTATGGTTTCCGGATGCGCGACTCCGGACCTGGCGATGCTCAGGTGGATAGCGTACATCAAGTCCCTGGACCCGGAAATACGACACATTTCCGGGAAAGACAACGCCATGGCCGACATGCTTTCGAGGGCGAGGTTCGGCGACGAGGGCGGCATGGTTTCGGAAGACGAAGAAGTCGGCGTAGATTTCTTCGAGGCGGCATACGTAACGACCGACGGGATGAGCACTCCGGCGCTTAACGAGTTTGACGCGAGCAAGTACGACGAGGAGTGGCTGCAGATCGGCGGGTTTTTGAAGACAATGACGCCCGATGCGTCATGGACGAAGGACGAGGCCAACCGGATCCGGAAGAAAGCATATCGATTCTTCCTCCGAGATGGGCATTTGTGGAAGCACCCGAAGAAGAGGAACGGCGTCCCGCTCCGGGTGGTGGCGATGAAGGAAGAACAGGAGGAGCTACTGGCGGCCTACCACGACAGCCCTTGGGCTGGACACCGTGGAACATGGGCTACGTTTGAGAAACTGAAGGGGAAGTATTGGTGGCCGGGGCAGTACCGGGACGTGCATCGATTCGTGACAACTTGCGAGAGCTGTCAGATGCACTCCGTGGTCCGACACCGGGACGAGCTTCACCCTACGTACCCTCCGACCATCCACTTCAAATGGATGGTAGACCTGGTGACGATGCCAATGGGGGTAGGACAGATGCGGTACCTGGTCCTAGCGCGGGAGGATCTGACGAACCAGGTGGAAGGCCGGGCCCTTCCGAACAAGACGACCGCGGCCGTATGTCGGTTCCTAATCGAGGACGTGATATGCCGGTACGGGTGCGTCGGGAAGATCGTGGCTGACCGAGGGGAGTTGGACGCCGAGGAAGCCGCGGAGCTGTTCGATCGGCTGGGAGTCAAACTCTCGCTCACCACTGCGTATAACCCGGAGGCGAATGGAAAGGTGGAGCGCGGACACGGGCCGATCGTTAAGGCGCTGGTTCGGGCATGCGGAGGCCAGGTCGGCAACTGGCCGCGCCTTCTACCTTATGCTTTGTGGGCAGACCGGACCACGCACAGTTCGGTAACCGGGTACATGCCGACGGAGCTCGTGTTCGGCCAGAAGCCGATCATGCCGATTGAACGGACGATCTCCTCGTGGGCAACGGTCGACTGGAGGGACGAGATGAGCCGGGAGGAGTTGTTGGCCGCACGCATACGACAGCTCGAGCGGAGACCGGAGGACGTGGCACTGGCTACGGAGAAGCTCCGGGTGGCGAGGACAAAGAACAAAGCCCGGTTCGACCGAACGCACCGGCTACGACCGAAGAAAATCGACGAAGGTGACTGGGTGCTCGTCTACGACAGCAGCCTCGACAACCAGCACCGAGCAACGCGGAAGTTCGCACGGAGATGGTTTGGGCCGTACACGGTACAGAGCGCCAACGACAACGGGACGTATCATCTGGCGGAACTCGACGGTACGAGAATAGCGATACCCGTGGCCGGGAAGAGGATCAAAGCTTTCAAGAAGCGGCACGACGACGAACCCGACCCGATTCTCCTGGACAGCAGCGACGACCGATCCGAGGCCGAGGAAGGGCCGGCAGGCGAAGATTAAAGGCGGGCCGGTTTTCTCCGTGCCAACTTAACTTGGCGCATGCCGGTGGATGCGCGGTTAGGTGGGGGCGGATGTCGTGAAGAAAACCGCCCACAAGAGGAATCGGAGGAACAAGGCGTGGGAAACGGCTCTACACACACACGCGCGCCAAGAAGTACCTAAGGACGAAGTAGGTACATACGAGGATCCTAGATGGGAAGATTCGGTTGGTATGCAGTCAATGCCAAACGGCCTCTTGACGGACTATAAAAAGGGAAGAGGAAGAAGAGAAGTGGCATCTCCCGCGGAGAGGACGAAGTGCTGCCGAACCGATTTCGGAGCTTCTCTCACACTCCGGCTTCTCTGTCTTCTGCTCCATCGCGTACCTGTGCAGGTTTCGAGGAGGCTTGCGCTGTTCCGTGGAACGCCCCGAGTGCGTCCTGCAGCACCTCCGACCTGTTTTCCCTTTCTGTGCGTCGCGACATACAGGGGTCGGCATCTGTTCGCTGCCCCGTTCGTTTTCGTTAGTATCTATTTTGTGCCCCACCGTGGGTTGTAACACTTTAGTCTGTTATTTTCTTGCATTCATAAGTACATATCTCTCGTTGTTGCGTCCATCTGCGTCGGCGTGTATTTGTGATCTCTGTTTGTTGGGCCGTGTCCCTGTGCAACCGTCGGTTCTGCGCAATCGGATCTTCGGTTCTGTGTAATCGGGTCTCTCTCTCTCTCTTACCCCTCTTTCTCTTGCTCTTCGGTTCGAGACCCCCGTGGTCCCTCCTCCTTTCTACACGCAAGGGCGTAGCAACCCCGACAACGTACGGTATTTGTATCGTACCTAACAACCTTGGTCCAGATCTGCCTCGGTGGTCTAGCACAACAGTACGGGTCAATCCGGACAACGATTTGCACCAGAGAGAAACCACCATCCTTCTTTGACCTACAATTTATGTTGATGGTTGAAGAAAACCATGTGATTGGGTCAAGGACCACTCAATCAGACAACTGGATGTTGTACATAGAGGTAGATCGGTCCCATGGGTGTGGAGGATGAGGTGGGTTGGCACACAATAGCGGCAGCCGGCAAGACCAGAATTGGAGGCACAATGATGGTGCCAACTGTTGGGAATATGTCCCTCTAGTGGGAGGAAGAACCGACTGATCGGAAAGCCGACAGTCGATGACAGGGAAGATCCGACTGTTTGGAAAGCCG
Source organism: Azolla caroliniana (assembly GCF_043228905.1). NCBI lineage: Eukaryota > Viridiplantae > Streptophyta > Polypodiopsida > Salviniales > Salviniaceae > Azolla > Azolla caroliniana. The sequence continues at coordinate 13,524,854 of NW_028230442.1, forward strand.
ACAATTGAAGAGTCGAAAACAGTGAGTTGACTGTTTGAAGATTCGACTATTATTATTCTAGTAATAATAATAATCATGATGTGTGGAAACAAGTCCCTCCAGATGGGAAAGAGAGAGGAGCCGAGTTCGGCCTGGGCCGAAACCAGAAACGTGTATATATATCCAACTCAGGAGACTATAATTGTAAATAGTCTAAGTGTGCGCCCCATGAGGGCTACGTATGTAAATAACCAGAAAGTTGCGTAAGTATATATGCAACTAGGGCAAACTTTTAGTTATGAATAGAGTTAGAACAGCAGAAGTAGAATGCAAGAGAGCATGAGAGAGAGAGAAGTGAAGAGCCACGCCATAGTTGTGTGTGTAACAGCAGACGCGAAGAGCCCTGTGCAGCTGATGCACTCGAAAGAGAGTGTTGTAATCTTCTCACTATTGTATATCCACTATTTGTATAGTGAAGAATCTGTTCTCGTGGTTTTCCCCGTTTTAGGGTTTCCACGTAAATCTCTGTGCACTATGTGTGTCTTGTTTTTTTGGCATTTTCTATGATTTGTATTTCAGTGCGTAGTTCCTTCATTGTGATTTATATTCCGCAACGATTTCTCAACACCGACAATAGTTCTGAACCCTCCACAAGCAGGCGGAGTCAAAGCGGCGTTGAAAACTGGCAATCAAAGGCCGACACGGAATGCTGGTATTGTGGCAAGAAAGGCAACCGGGAAAGCGAGTATTACATGAAGCATATCAATTTGGATATATCCGGATCCGGCAACACCGAACAAGGAAACTGACAAAGCTCGCACTATGCAGAAGGATCGGAAGGATCGGAAGGATCCGGAACTGGTAAGACCGGAAAAGGGCCAGCCTTTGTGATGAAACACAAGGCAAACTTGATGAAGAAGACCATTTCCGAATCAGAGGAAGTGTGGTACGTTGACTCCTGAGCATCTAACCACATGACGAGCCACGAAGAGTGGTTCTCATTTCTAGAAAAGATAGAGCAACTGGGAGTTGTCGAAACCAGAGACGACACTCCTCTTCACCTGATTGTGCATGTCCGAGAATTCCCTTTAAGCCATGTCGGACAAAAGGGAAAGCTGATGAACGTGCTACATGTTCCGACAATCACAAAGCACATGGTGTCGGTCGGGCAGATCTTCGACCAGGGGATATAGGTGCGGTTTACGCACCTCGGGTGCTTCATTGAGGAAGAGGGCCAGATCATCGTGCAAGGACATCGGGATGGGAGGATGTTTATCCTTGACACTAACGACGTCAGCACCGCTATGTTCGCAAAAGGACAGAAGTTTGAATCGGATATCGACATGTGGCACAAGCGGATTGGCCATGTCAACTATAAGAGAGGCTTCAAGTCCTACAATTGAAACAAGTTGTTTTCGAATTGCCAAAATTTAGTGGCCAAAAGGCCCAAATTTGTGAAGCCTGCCAGCTCGGGAAGCAACATTGGCTTCCATTCCCCACCAAAAGAAACTGGAGCCGTAACAAGCTCGATCTAATACATTCGGATGTATGGGGACCAGCATAGAACGTTAGTCTTAGCGGGAGTTGATATTTCGTCTCCTTCATCGACGACTATAGCCGGCACACATGGATCTACCTAATCGAAAGGAAAATAGAAGTTTTTGACTGTTTCCAGAACCTCCAAAGTCTTGTAGAATGGGAAATGGAGAGGAAGATCAAGTGCCTACGGTCGGATGGTGGAAAAGAATATTTTTCCGGTCAATTCAACAGTTATCTACTGCAGAAAGGAATTCAGAGGGAATTCAGTTGCCGATACACATTGAAACAAAAACACTGTGACTGAAAGGAAGAACCGGTCAATTGTGGAGGCGGCACAGGCAATGCTAGAAGAGAAGAGCATGCCCAAGTTCTACTAAGCTGAAGCGGTTCGGACGACGGTCTACATCCAAAACCGGATTGAGGATAAGGTGTCAGTAGAGGAGCTGTATTTCGGGTGGAAGCCGAATTTAAGGCATCTTAAGATAGTTGTACCCGAAAGTTGTACCCGAAGTCGGAGAAGTGCATCCTTGTCGGCGACTCACATGAGCAAAAGGGTTATAAGTGCCATAACCCCTGAACAAAACAAGTTCGAGTGAGCCAAGATGTCGAATTTGATGAGTCGGCATCATGGTACTCTCTCCCACAACTCCGACCCGATTCCAGAGGATGAGACCAGTGAGCCCAAAACGATCCGGAAGAAGATGAAGAAGGATTCAGTACTCTAGATGAGAGTCTAATCTCATTCTGGCTAAATGGGCCGAATGAGTGAGTGAGTCGGAATGACCAGTCCGATGAAGAGTCAACGAGTAGTGGAGACTCGGTTGTGTTGTCCCCGCGTAAGGAACCGAGGAGATGGTTCACGCGCAAAGAGAAGGGGAAGAAGAAGACGTCGGAATACGACACTAGTAGAGACAAGTCTGATCGGAGCGAATACGACTCCGGAAAGAATGAAGACGGACCTTCAAAGACACAGTCCGAGCCGGCCAAGAGAAGTTACGTTGATCCACCTGCCAAAAGAACCCTGTGAAGCGGTATGGTTATAACGAGTACATGGAGCATCACTATGCATACATGACGAAAGTTGTGGAAGTGCATGAGCTGGAGAGCTATGCAAAAGCGGCAAAAGATGCACATTGGCGTGCCACTATGGACGAAGAGATGCACGCGCTCACGGAGAATGAGACGTGTGACTTGGTCGATGTACCAAAAGGAGTGAAGTCAATCGGTTGTCGATGGGTATACAAGGTTAAATACCACATTGACGGCTCTATCAACCGGTACAAGGCCGGTTAGTGGCAAAGGGCTATGTGCAGCAGCACGACATCGACTACGAAGAGACATTTGCATTGGTCGCAAAGATGACAATCATTTGTTTCTTGGTTGCAGTGGCAATGGCGAAGGGGTCACATCTGCATCAACTGGATGTGACAAACGTGTTTCTGCAAGACGATCTTGAAGAACAGATCTACATGATCTAGCCCCCTGGATTTCAATAAGAGATGAACAAGTCGACAGTGTGCCGACTCAAGAAGCCGCTTTACGGCCTAAAGCAAACCCCCCGTGCTTGGAATTCAAAGATGACACACTGGTTGCGTAAGATGGGGTTTGCGGCCTCGAAGTCGGATTCTTCACTATTCATCCAGAATGGTTCGGACGGTCTAGTATGTATCCTGTTATATGTAGATGATCTAGTCATCACCGGACCCGGACTTGCTAACATCGGCTGAGTGAGGTCCCAACTATCGGATGCATTCGAAATGAAGGACCTGGGGGACCATCATTACTTCCTCAATATCAAAGTGATCCACACCTCCGACGACATATTTCTCTCACAACGACACTATGTGTTGAATATGTTTTTTTGTTGACCTTACGACCGGTACAAGGACTGTAGAATGGGGAAATCATTGGTGGGTTGTAGATAAGTCAAGAGGGAGATGAGACCACCAAGATCGATTTGAGCGCACCCGAATCGTAGACAAAAACTTGGTGCATGCGACAATTAAAAGAGATAGAGGGACGGGAGAGGGAGATGAGGGATTAAAAAATACTAAAAATAAAACTCTACATAACAATAAAACACTAAATAAGATTAAAACATACCCATTAGCTTGAGAAAGAAAGAGAGATTAAACAAAACTAATCTTCATTAAGATAGGGTTTATAATGAGATAGAGGAAATGGGAATGGCCACGAGCAAACTAGCTTCATCCCCTATGGGGCTCATCAGTGCTAAGTGGCCTTTGGGGGTTCATGGTGTTTATTTAGGGAGGTTTAGGAGAGGCTTTAAAAGAAAAGAAAAAAGGGAGGGAGGGAGAGAGAGAGAGAGAGAGGAAGGAGTGATTAGTCATAGGGAAGAGAGTGGAGAGAGGGGAACTTAGAAAAAAGGAAGGGTGGAAAAACTTAAATGAAAAAAGGGAGAGAGAGAGAGAGAGAGAGGAGTGATTAGTGATAAGGAAGAGAGTGGAGAGAGGAGTGATTAGTCATAGGGAAGAGAGGGGAGAGAGGGGAACTTAGAAAAAAGGAAGAGGGGAAAAACTTAAAAGAAAAAAGGGAGAGAGAGAGAGGAGTGATTAGACATAGGGAAGAGAGTGGAGAGAGGAGAACTTAGAAAAAAAGAAGAGGGGAATAGAAGAAAGGGAGAGAGAGAAAGGGGAGTGATTAGACATAGAGAAAAGAGTGGAGAGAAGGTGGGGAAACGTGAAAAAGTAAGAGAGAGAAAGGGGACAGCAAGAGTAACTAAAATGTAAGAGAGAGGTAAGGAAATATGTGAAGAAAGAGGAGGGATTTAAAAAGAGAGAAGAGACTAGGGGCTAAGGTAAGGTAAAAGAAAGTGAGATGTGGGTGATAAAGGTAGAGAGAAGGAAGGGGTATGAATGAAAAAAAGGGAAAGTAAGAGAAGGATAGGATTGGAAACATAAAGTAAATTTGGGAATGGTAGGATTGGAAAAACAATTAGACAGGGGCGAGGAATAGAAATTAGAATTAAATTGAAGGGGCCAAAAATAAAAAAGGCTAGAAAGTAAGAAAACTCAAGGAACTAATGGAGAGGGTTACATCGAAGAGAAAACGGAGGGGTACAAATGAAAATAAGAGAAAGTAAGAGAAGATAAAATGAAAAATAGAAAGGTGGAGAAAGAGTAAAAAGAAAATGGAGGTACTTCAAAAGAAGATGCAAAGGATTTTGAGAAAGGACGAGGAGGGGTAAGGTAAAGTGAGACATGGGCGAGGGCAGACAAATGATAACATGGGTGATGGTAGCACATTGGAAAAGGAATATGAAAATGAAAGGGTATATTGTAATACGAAAAACGTAGAGGGGGCAAGGGAAAAAGTGAAAAAAAATTAAAAAACTAACATAAGGAAGGATGAGAGAAGGAAAAGATAAAGTTTTTTTGGTGGCAAATCGGTCATAATTTGGTTCCTATTGGCGAATGGCTAGGTAAACATGGCGGCCCGTTAGGCTGCCCACTTTGCCATTCACCTATTGAGACTCTAAGGCATTGTCTGTGGGATTGCCCTCACGCTCAAAAGGTATGGGATAGAGTGACTTGCCTCCTTGCGGCATGTGAAGTGGAAGGAACAACATCGTGGAGTGTTGCGGCATGGCTTGATCACTCTGTTGATAGGTGGAGGAACACCTTCAATGCGGATAGTTGATGGTACGTATGCATGAGAGGAAAAATTGCCAAGATTTGATTTGAGAGAGGCTTGCAGTCTGCATCCCCTAGGTTCCCAGACATTTGGATGCTGATTGCAAGCTTCACCTTGTGGTATGTATGGAAAGTGCGTTGCCTAAAGGTCTTCTAGGATATGGTGGGACCCCCGGAGGAAGTGATCATGGACATATGGTTTGCGCTTATTAGTTGCCTACAAGGGCAATTGGACAAGGTTTGCAGCCATTCCTCTAACGTGGGTACTACCTGTTTGCACTTTTGGTAGAAATGGCGGAACACGCCTATGGTGACACAAGGAGGAAGTGGCCCGAGGTGGAACTACCAGCCCCCATGTTAGTTGTTTCCGACTCACTTACCACCCTCCCTTTGTTGTCGAACCCAAGAGTTTTCTCGTACTAGCCATTATTGCAAGGCACCGTTTTAGCTGTGGGTACTTACACTAAGTAGTTAGTTCGAAAGGCGATGTAACTAGTCTCAATTTCTTGAACTTGATCGGAGGGAGATTCCCTGATCTATGTTTAAGCCTCCTTGTACAGTCTCTTTGTAATAATCCTACCTAACTAATGAGAAAGTAACTTCATTTTGGAAAAAGAAAAAGAAATAACAAAAATTAAGTTAAAGGGGTTGAGAAAAGAAAGGGCTAGAAATTAAAAAGCCAATCCTACCCTTTCTAAATCCCTCCTCTTTCTTCACATATTTTAGTTAATCTTGCCTCTCCACTCTCTCTCCCCTTTCTCTCTCTTACTTTTTCACGTTTCCCCACCGTCTCTCTCCACTCTCTTCCATATGTCTAATCACTCCTCTCTCTCTCCCTTTTTTCTTTTAAGTTTTTCCCCTCATCCTTTTTTTCTAAGTTCCCCTCTCACTAGTTCTATACCTCCCTTACTCTCCCCTTTTGTTTCCCATTTTTGTCTTTATTGTTACCTTTTCACACCTTAGATTTTTCTAAACACCCACTATTACCCTTTCACATTAAACCCTCTCCCCCTCATTATATTTCCCCTTATTATATAGCCTTCTCTTCTCTCTTTCCCCTTTTTCAATCATACCCATTAGCACACCTCCACTCCACACTCCTTATTCTCATTTTTCTAAAGCCTCTCCTAAACCTCCTTATATAAACACCATTAACCCCTAAAGGCCCCTTAGCACTGATGATCCCATACGGGGGGAAACTAGTTTGCTCATATCCCTTCCTATTTCCCCTATCTCATTGTAAACCTTATCTTAATGAAGATTAGTTTTTGTTTAATCTCTCTCTCTCTCTCTTAAGCATATGGGTATGTTTTAATCTTATTTAGTGTTTTATTCTTAATTAGCTTTTATTTTTGTTATTATTAGTGTTTTGATCCCTCATCTCCCTCTCCCCTTCGTTTATCTCGTCTAATCCTCGCCTACGCCAAGTTTTTGTTTATGATTCGGGTGCACTCAAATTAATTTTGGTGGTCATGTCTCCCTCTCGACTTACCTACAACCCACCGATGATTTCACCGTTCCGCACTCCTTGTACCGACCGAAAGGTCAACAAAAGCAAATGGATTTCAATCAGAGATAAACAAGTCGACAGTGTGCCGACTCAAGAAGTCGCTTTATGGCCTAAATCAAGCCCCCCGTGCTTGGAATTCGAAGATCACACACCGGTTGCGTAAGATAGGGTTTGTGGCCTCGAAGTCGAATTCTTCATTGTTCATCCGGAATGGTCTGGACATTCCAGTATGTATCCTGTTATATGTAGATGATCTATGTTGGTTAATGTCGACAGTTATGCGGAAGTGTGTGTTCGGATCTTATGGCTATGAACAACAAACAACATACACACAGAAGATAGACAAGGCAGATATAGACTTACACAGTTGGAGCTTTAATGGGAAGCTTCTTATTTCTGCACAACACGTTTTTCTCTCTTAGAGATACAATAGTCTGCTCGTCATCGTCACTCATTACAATGTTAGGTATTCTCTTATATACTAAGCCCTAACTTATTAATTAGTTCACACTCGAATGGATACAACTTGGAAGGAGTCAGCCTTTTATGCCAACAAACTCCCCCGTAAAAGGACTACTCTTTCTTGCATGTACAAGTGCTTGGGGTTATCTCCCCCGTAAACCTAGATTACAAATTTAACTAGATCTTATGTTACAAGTCTATCCGCAAGTAGCCGAGTCGACAGAGGTATAGTATGAGTGTCGGTTAGCTCTTACCTTTTGCTCCTCGTTCGGCTTTCTTCTGCCCGGTCACTTGTCGTAGCCCCATCTTCGTCCTTAGCGTTTCGAAGCGTTGATCTGGGAATGGTTTCGTAAGGCAATCGACGATGTTCACCTTGGTGTCGATCTTCCGGACTTCGAGTTTCTTCTCAGTCACGAGCTCCCGTATATGATGATATCGTTGTCGTGAAGATCCGTCACTACGCGGATCGTGAAGCGGAACCGCCGGGGTTCTGGACCAGAAGGATTTAGAGTCGATACAAGCTTTGGCGAGAAAGTACTTAAGATAGATTGGGAAAGAGAGAAGTTGAGATTAAACGATTGAGAAAGATCGATTGAACTTTTTATCTTTGGATTTAAGAAACAAGTTACACCATCAATTTGATAACAAATTTCTTCTTCTTAATTTCATAATAAAAAAAACCCGTGTTTTTTCTCCTCCCCCTTCCCTCTTTTATAGATGCTCTCATGCATATGATGCATGTGAGGGTACAAGACATGCATAAATTGCATGTTTGCCATTTGGCACTTATGTATTACATGTGGTACATGATAACCATGTCACTCATTTTAGTTCTCATGTATGAGAATTTACATGTAAAAGTACAATGATAGAAATATAATTTCAATTAAATAGCATGGCTTAATGGTAAGCCAATTGACTCCTAACTTGGAGGTGCAAGGTTTGAATCCTTACTTGCCCTCCTTGTATATGTAAATATGTATATATATTTATATATTTATTTATCTAGTCGTCGGACGCCGGTTCGCCGGATGCCGTCGGATCACCGTCGCCGGATTGCCGTCGGATCATCGCCGTCGGATCACCGTCACCGGATTGCCGTCGGATCATCGCCGTTGGATCATCGTCGCCGGATGCCGTCGGATCACCGGCTCCGGATTGCCGTCGGATGTCGTCGAATCACCGGCTCCAGATTGCCGTCTCCATCGCCGGTCCGGTTTTGGTTGGCCAAAACCCTTTACGAGTAGTTAGCCCACCTTCACTCTTAGTTCAAGTTACCTTGAACTCTCTATGCTCTACACATAGACACAAAGATAATATCTTTTGCTCCACCTTATATATGATGAGAGTTGTATTTGTCGTGCCTATGTGGGATATCCCCCAATTTTCTCCTTTCCTTTTACAAACTTTATACCCTCATATCTTGACATTTAGTTGTCCGTTTCTCGTGTAATAAAGTGCATTCGAAACCTCCATCATTTTGTACTTAGATATTAAATCTATTTAAAATGTTATCTTCACAATTATTGTACTACGTGATTCATACTCGACTTCGTACGTTTTATGGGATTTTCACACTATTGCCGAAAATCTTCACGACATCCACCCCCACCAAACCGCACGTCCTCCGGTACGTGCCAAGAAGAGAAGAAGTGAGATTTCGGCTACGATGATCAATTAGATTCCTCCATGTCTTCATTTTCATCCGGCCTATTATGTTCATCGTCGAGGTAATCAAGGTCAGGATCCTTGTCTTGTCTTTTCTTGAAAATCTTTACTCTTTTTCCCGCAATGGGTACGGCCAACCTTGATCCGTCTAGTTCCGCAAGGTGGTATGTTGCATTATCGTTGGCACTTGTCACCACATACGGCCCGAACCATCTTCTTGCGAACTTCCTTGTTGTACTATGTTGATTGTCAAGGGTGCTGTCGTAAACCAAAACCCAATCCCCTTCTTCAATCTTCTTGGGACGAAGTCGATGCATGTTGTCGAACCGAACTGTGTTCTTTACTCGGGCTGCCTTCATCATCTTTCGCGCTTTTCCTAAATCTTCAGGTCTTCTTTCAAGTTGCCTTATCCGCGCCGTTAATAACTCTTCTCGGCTCATCTCGTTCTCCCACGGTATGGCTACCCATGAGGCGATCGTCCTTTCGATGGGCATAATCGGCTTTTGTCCATACATAAGCTCCGTCAGCATATACCCTGTCACCGAGCTATGTGTCGTTCTATCGGCCCACAAGGCATAGGGTAATAGTCGTGGCCAATTCCCGACTCGACCATTGCATGCCCGTACGATGGCTTTAACGATAGGTCCATGCCCTCGCTCGATCTTCCCATTTGCTTCCGGATTGTAGGCAGTCGTGAGGGAGAGCTTCACGCCTAGTCTTTCGAAGAGCTCCGTCGCTTCGTGCGCGTCCAACTCCCCTCGGTCGGCCACTATCTTCCCTACACATCCATATCGGCAAACAACATCTTCAAGTAAAACTTTACAAACGGCTGAAGTCGTCTTATTTGTCAAGGCTCGTCCTTCCACTTGATTTGTCAAGTCTTCCCTTGCCAGCGCTAAGTACTTCATTTGTCCCACTCCCATTGGCATCGAGACCAGATCCACCATCCATTTGAAGTGAATGGTGAGTGGGTATGTCGGCTTTAACTCATCACGATGACGTATATTTGAATATATTTGGCAAGTTTCACATGTGGACACGAAATGGAGTACATCTTTGTACATGCTTGGCCACCAGTACTTCTCCTTCAATTTTTCGAACATCGCCCATGTTCCTCTATGACCTGCCCAAACACTCTTGTGGAATTCGGTCATCAGCGTCTCTTGCTCTTCTTTCTTTACCACCACTCGACGTGGTATTCCTGTCCTTCTTTTTGGATGTCGCCAAAGGAATCCTCCCTTCAAGAAGTATCGGTAAGCTTTCTTTCAGGTTCGTAGGGCCTCCTCCTTTGTCAACGAAGCATCTGTCGTTAATGTTCTTAGGAATCTACCGATGAGTAACCACTCTCCTTCGTACTCGTTCTCGTTGAAGGCGTGGAGGGTTTGCTTGTCCTGGTCTTCCGCCGACAATCGAGCCATCTTGAAGAAGTCGAGGGCGACATCTTCATCTTCCGAAACCATGTTACTTTCATTTGAAAATCTTGCCCTCGACAGCATGTCAGCCATGGCGTTCTTCTTCCCTGCGATGTGACGGATCTCTAGGTTTAAAGACTTGATGTAGGCGATCCACCTTAGCATAGCAAGATCTGGGGTCGCACATCCCGAGACCATTCCGAGAATTGGGAAACAATCTGTCTCTATTATCACTTCTGACCCGATCAGGTAATCTTTGTCTGTCTTCACTGCTGACACAATACCCCAAAGTTCCCGCTTGACTTGGGCATATCTTTGTTGCTGTTCGCTAAGAACCTTTGCTCCGAACCGGACGGCATATCGCGCATTATCTTCACCTTCTTGATTGATGACCCACCCGATTCCGGTTGTGCTTGTATCTACGGTCACGTAAATTGGTTTCCCTTCGGCATAGTCGGCCTTCCTTAGTGCCGGAGCTTCAAGAAGCAGTTTCTTTAATCTTCGCATCGCCTCTGTGTGCTCGTCTCGCCATTCGAACTTTATTCTTTTCTTTAGTAGTCCATATAACGGTTCGGCGACATGAGCGTAGTGAGGAATCCATATATGATAAAACGCGCACGCTCCAAGGAACCTTCGAACCTCCGTTTGGTTTTCGCATTCTTCTTTCATGTCTTGGATTTCGTTCACTTGGGATGGCGAGGGCTTCCGGCCGTATGCTCCACACAAGTGACCTACCACCAAGATCTCCGGTTGCCCGAATGCGGATTTTTCTCCCGAAAATGTCAAATTCACATCTTCGAGCCTTTGAAGCACCTTCTCGCAATCTTTCATATGATCCGCAACAAACTTTCTACAACCTTCCTTATCTTTCGATTCATCTCTCTCCTCATCCAAACATCCTTTTATCGGAATATCATCCAAGAATGGCATCTTGATGTTCGGAATGCAATCCTTCAAGACTTTATTCATGGCATTCACCATATGAGCCACCGAGTTCGTTGCGCCTTGGGGTAAGGTACACATCCGCACAAGCCCGATCGGAGTCCTCATGGTTGTAATGTCCCGACTGTCGATCGCCAATTGGAATTGGTCATATCCGGAGTAGAGATCGCCAATGGGGTAGATGGACCGGCCCGCAAACGCTTCAGCAAATTCGTCCACGCTCGGACCGATTCCGGCATTTCGAATTGTCACCTTGTTGACGGGTTGAAGATCTTGGATGAATTGCAATGATCCATTCTTCTTCGGCACCGTGAACCACCTATTGGAATAAGGAGCATTCGACGGTTCTAGAATTCCCATACTCACCTTCTCCTTTAAGAGCTCGATCAGCTTCGGAAGGTGTGCTCTCGGAACCGGTATCGGTTTCAAATTCCAAGGCACATGAGGCACCGTGAAGATCACCATCGGCTCTATAACCTTTGGGTCGGCGCATCCGATTTCTCGTGGGAAGAATGCGAAAGCCTTCCCATGTCTCTCAAGCATATCGTGAAACATTCGCTCCTCTTCAGGGAGAAGGAAATCCTCCTTTCCAACTCGTAGCTTCCCCTTCGTCTCTTTGGTGAAGACATGACCTATCTTCTTCGGATCTCTTAAGCTTGGATCGTTAGCGACTTCCTTCATCTTTTGCCAGCTATCTTCCGGTAGCGGAACTGCAACTAGCTTGATCTTCTTATCCACCGTTTTATATTTTGTGTTGATGTCAGCTTCCTTCATCGAGATGCCACGACGGTATTCATCGATGATAGCGTACATGTTGACGGAGTTAACCGAAATCACGCATTGGTTGTGAAGATAGCTCAAGTCCACGACGTCCTCGATTTCGCCGATGGTGTCGTTAAATGAGGCTTCTTCCATAATATGAGTCACGAACTCCCCTTCTTCTATTATGTTCTCTTCTTTCAGCATCTTCTCGAATTCTTGTATCCGGTGCTTGTGCTTCTTGTCGGGTAGTACTAGTTTACATGTGCCACTAGGTGTGACACATGTTGCTTCTCCTTGCAATCCACGCACTCTTCTTTCTTGTGGGGTGTTGTGATTGCTCGGACTATTTGTGCCCCATGCTTCAATAGTCCGCTCTAAAAATCCGAGGATTCGCCTCCGAGACTATCTCGATTCCTTTCATGATTGGCTCGCACCGTTAGGAATTGGACCGATCTTTGGTTGTCAAGACTCTTTATTCATGCAAAGGCTGCTCCATTATCGAACACTCTGGTCTCCATCCGAGATGATGTGATATAAGGTTGCCCTAGGATGACAGGATGCGACGCCGATTCTTGTACGAAGAAGTGTTGATCCATCTCCACATCCCCGATCGTGACTTTGACATTGGGACAAGCTCCGTACAAATCCTCCGTAGACTTTGTTGCCGCGCGAATCTTCCATCCGTGGTTTGTATTGATTGGCCATCTTCCCTTTTTGTAGAAGTCGTTTGACATGAGGTTGATCTCCGAGCCGTGGTCGATCAAGGCTACGACGGTCTCTTTCTTCTCCCCGATCTTCACCGGCGTCTCCGTTGTCGCTCGTGCCCAATCAGGTCGAGTGTAGTGGCTGTCCACCATATCTTCATCGATTTCGTCTCTTGCCATCGTTATGGCATTCGTTTTTGCTTTTTGCGGCTTCTCTTCTTCCTCGTCCGATTGTTGTCTCTTTCTCTTTACAAGGTCCACGATCGTGTCATGGAACTCCTTCTTCGTAATGCCAAGCAATTCCCTCAAGGACAAAGTTACGTGGCTATCAATAACTCGTTCTTCGAGAATCTTCTTTAGGTCCGTCGTCTGCTCTATGTCCGACCTTAGCTTATAGGTAGGTATAGTCCTTGTCCTCCGAGTGGGGTCTTCGACACCAACCTTCACGGGCCGAACCGTTTCTTCAACTCGTATGCTTGGCTCCCCTTTTCGGCTTGATTCTCGTTCCTCCGTTTGTAAAGGTCGACTCGTCTCCGTATCGTCCTTCTTTTTCGCGTTCCTTGTTTCATGTCTTTTTGATGGGCCTTGCTCTTCTATTCTCTTTCTCTTTTCTTCGACGAACACCTCGTGGTTGTCGCACATCACCTTTGCGAGTATGGTGTTGTCGTCCACCGGATCCAACCACCCGGTTATGCTTTGCACGTTTCGGTTCGCAAGCTCTACCTCGTTCGATGTGACTTTTCCCTTCTTCTCATATTCGAGAACGGAAGTCCAAAACTTTGCTCCCGCTCTAGCAGCTTCAGTCTTGTCTTTCCCGACTCTTATTCCGGCCGACGCAGCATAGTGCATCGCATTCACATGAGTCGCATCGACATCCTCCATGTTGGGATTACGGTCCCTTCGCATGGGATGGTCGGATATCGGAGATGAATGCCGACAAGCCCGGTTTCGGTTTTCGGATCCGGATGACGAAGACCCCGGTTTCGGTACCGGATGACGAATGTACCCGGAGAGCGATCCGGATACAGGGACATATCCATGAATATGTTCGCTATGGGCCCCTGAGGCTACAGTTGTAAATAGCCCAAAGTCATATAAGTATAAATATGACTTAGGGCAAACAGTTTTGTTGTTGCTTCTCATTTTTCTGTTTTTTTTTTCCACTCAAGAGGAGTGAAGTGTAAGCAGCCGTGAGAGAGAGAGAGAGAGAGAGATAGAGCGCAAGAGACGAAGAGGTAGACGCCTCTGTGTATTTCCGCCGCCTGTGGCGAGGACAGCGAGCTCAAGGTCGTCGCCTTGCAGCTCGCCATTGTATACTTCTCTGTATAGTGTTGGGTTGGAGTCTTGTACTCCCGTGGTTTTTCCCGTCTGGGTTTTCCACGTTAATCCCTGTGTACTCGCGTTCTTCTTGTTTTTTTTTCGTGTGGTTCCTATTTTCTGCTGCATTGATCCGCGATTACTCGGTTGTGGCCGAGAGAAGAAGGTGAATCGAAGCGTCTATTCCTTACAAACTGGTATCAGAGCAACTATTGCAGAAAATGGAAGGCGGCGGCAGCGGGCAGCCGGGGATGATGGTGCTGAATGCACAGAATTACGCCGACTGGAAGATCAAGATGGAGGATCTCCTGATTGTTCGGGACCTGTACGAACCGATTGACAGGTCGGAAATACCGAAGGGGGTACTTGAGTCGGAGTGGAAGCTCCTGAACCGGAAAGCCGTAGCGACGATCCGACAATATGTCGATGTAAGCGTCCTACAACATGTGGCGAACGACACCAACGCATATGAGATGTGGAAGAAGCTGTCGGGCCTCTACGAGAGGAAGAATGCGTTGAACCGGACCTCCCTGATGAGGAAGATAGTGAATCTCAAGTACCGGGACGGCGAGAGTATGGTGGAACACGTAAGCACGTTCATGGGATTCGTGAATCAGCTTGCAGCGATCAAGTTCCCGTTGGAGGATGCAATGCAAGCCATCATCCTGATGTGTACATTGCCGGAAAGCTGGGAGAACTTGGTGGTGACTCTCAGCACCTCCTGCACCGAAGATAACTTGTCCCTACAAACGGTAAAGACAAGTATTTTGAACGAAGAAGCGCGTCGGAGAGATAAGGAACCGGCCTCCGACCCGAAGATGTTGTTTACCGAATCGGATCGGGGAAGACAATGGAACCGGAGTCCGCAAAGACGGGAGAAGTCGGGGACCCGGTCGCAGTCAAAAGGAAGGCCCACATGCTTCCACTGTGGGAAGCCGGGGCACTTCCGAAAGAATTGTCGGCATTACCGAAAAGACAATGGAACCGACAACACCGATTCGAAGAAGTCACCGGAGAGAAACGGTGCATACCGGGGAGCCACGGACCGGAATGGTTCGGATCGGCGAGGACAGGACCGAAAAGGAACGACGGCACTCGCAGCAAGTGAAGAGGAGATCATGCTCATCACCGAAGAAGGTGAACTAAACATTGCCGGCGATGAGACGACCTGGGTGGTCGATTCCGGAGCATCGTTCCACCTGACCCCGGAGAGAAGATACTTCTCATCCTACACAGCCGGCGAGCATGGCTGTGTTCGGATGGGAAACGAAGGTACGTGCCGGATTGCCGGCATAGGACACGTGTGGTTGACAACCCCGACCGGATGCAAAATGCTGCTGAAGAATGTCCGACACGTTCCGGAGGTCCGACTGAACCTGATTTCGGTCGGGAGGCTAGATGATGAAGGCTACACGGGTAGCATCCGGAACGGTGTCATGAAGTTCAGCAAGGGGAGCTTGATAGTGGCTCGGGCCCGGAAGGTCAACACACTGTACCTGATGAATGCCCGGTTATGTCCGGAAGAGCTGAATGTGGCAGCCGACACTGCCGGTGAGCTGTGGCACAAAAGACTGTGCCACATGAGTGAGAAGGGGATGAAGAGGCTTGCAGAAGACAACCTTATTCCGGTGAAGCATGTGCACCTGGAGAAGTGCACCGACTGCCTGGCCGGTAAGCAGAACCGAACCTCCTTCCACTCAAGGCCACCGACGAGACGTAGCGCACCATTGGAGTTGGTGCACACTGATGTGTGTCAGGTAGAAACGAAGTCACATGGCGGAGCCCAGTACTTCGTAACATTCATTGATGATCACAGCCGGAAGCTGTGGACAGCACCGTTGAAGACAAAGGACCAAGTGTTGTGCGTCTTCAAAGAACTCCACGCAAGAGTGGAAAGAGAATCCGGCAAGAAGCTGAAAGCACTACGAGCGGATAATGGAGGAGAATACCGAGGGCAGTTCGCGGAGTATTGCCGTTCGATGGGAATCCGGCTCGAGTTCACTGTGCCGAAGACGCCGGAACTGAACGGGCTGGCCGAGAGGATGAACCGGACCATAATGGAGAGGGTCCGGAGTATGCTGGCACATGCGAAATTACCCAAGGGATTTTGGGCTGAGGCAATGTCGACGGCGACATACGTGATAAACAGATCACCCTCAGTACCTTTGGACGGAGACACGCCACAGAGAGTGTGGACCGGTAAGGAAGTGTCCTACCGGCATCTGAAGGTATTCGGGTGTCTCGCATTTGTGCATGTGGCAAAGGACCGGAGAGGAAAGCTAGATCCAAAGACCCGGCCATGCATATTCCTCGGTTACGGCGATGACGAGTTCGGCTACCGAGTATGGGACCCGGTCGACAGGAAGATATTCAGGAGTCGAGATATCATCTTCATGGAGGACAAGTCACTCGCCGACTGGGAGTCGGAGAAGAAGATGAAGAGCTCCAAGTCGACCGGTGAGGATAAACTCTACGAGGAGCAGTCCCGACCGGCAAGGGACCGGTTAGCACTCGAGGACCCGGCCGAAGACGGTGAAGAAACAGAACCGGCCGAAGAAGATGAAAATGATACCGGAACCGGCCCCGATCCCGAAATGGATTCGGATGAAGAAGAAGAATCGGAAGAACCGGTTACCGAAGCTCCCGAACGGAGATATCCTCTAAGAGAGAGGAGAGCCCCCCGGAGATTTCCGGAACCAGAGCACGTGCTGCTAACCGACGAGGGGGAGCCGGAGAGCTTTGAAGAAGCAAAGCATGACACCCAGAGTCGCAGGTGGTTGAGTGCCATGCAGGACGAGATGGATTCCCTGCATGAGAACCTCACATATGAACTTGTGGAGTTGCCGAAAGGAAAGCGGGCACTTCGAAACAAGTGGGTGTTCAAGCTGAAACCGGGAGATGCCGGAAACCCCCCGAGATATAAAGCCAGGATCGTGGTGAAGGGGTTTCAGCAGAAGAAGGGCGTCGACTTCGACGAGATATTTGCCCCGGTAGTGAAGATGACCTCCATCCGGACGGTGCTGAGCATAGCGGCAAGCATGGACCTCGAGGTAGAACAGATGGACGTGAAGATGGCATTCCTTCACGGTGACCTCGAAGAAGAGATTTACATGCAGCAACCGGAAGGATTCGAGAAGAAAGGGAAGGAGCACCTGGTATGCCGGTTGAAGAAGAGCCTTTACGGACTGAAGCAGGCTCCCCGGCAATGGTACCGGAAGTTCGACTCCTTCATGACCGACGAAGGGTACCTCAAAACGCAGTCCGACCACTGCGCGTTTGTGAAGAAATTCGAAGGAGGAGACTTTCTAATACTCCTCCTGTATGTGGACGACATGTTGATCGTCGGACGGGACCAGGTCAAGATACGGATGCTGAAGAAGGCTCTTCACCGAACCTTCTCAATGAAGGACCTGGGTCCGGCGAGGCAAATACTAGGGATGCACATCATCCGGGACCGGAAGAAGAAGCAGTTGTGGCTGTCACAGGAGAAGTACGTGACGAAGGTGCTTCACCGGTTCAACATGTCGGAAGCAAGACCGGTCGGATCGACCCTCCCGGCAAACTGCAAGCTGTCCAGCAAGCAAAGTCCCAAGACAAAGGCTGAAAAGGAGGATATGATGAAAGTGCCGCATGCCTCAGCCGTCAGGAGCTTGATGTACGCCATGGTGTGTACGAGACCGGACATAGGATATGCAGTCGGAGTGGTGAGCCGGTACATGAGCAATCCCGGCAAAGAGCATTGGAACGCGGTCAAGTGGATACTCCGATACCTGAAGGGCACAGCGAATGTGTGCCTCCGATTCGGCTCCGGTAAACCCGAACTCGACGGTTTCACCGATTCGGATATGTCGGCTGATGCAGACACCAGCCGGTCCACATCAGGGTATGTGATGACGTATGCAGGGGGAGCTGTTTCATGGCAGTCGAGGCTGCAGAAGACGGTTGCGTTGTCAACCACGGAGGCGGAGTACATGGCGGCTGTTGAAGCCGGCAAGGAAATAATATGGATGAAGGACTTCATTAGAGAGCTCGGTATCCAACAGGAGGAGTACCGACTCTACTGTGACAGTCAGAGTGCAATCCACCTTGCGAAGAACGCGGCCTATCACTCCCGGACGAAGCACATCCAGCGAAGATATCACTGGATCCGGGAAAGGATAGAAGACAAGGAGTTCGTGCTGACAAAGATCCACACGGACGAGAACGGGTCGGATATGCTGACCAAGGTCCTCACACCCGACAAGCTGGAAGCATGCCGGAAGAGGGTCGGATTGGAGAGACATCCCATGCCGAAGTGAAGGGGGAGTTTGTTGGGATTACGGTCCCTTCGCATGGGATGGTCGGATATCGGAGATGAATGCCGACAAGCCCGGTTTCGGTTTTCGGATCCGGATGACGAAGACCCCGGTTTCGGTACCGGATGACGAATGTACCCGGAGAGCGATCCGGATACAGGGACATATCCGTGAATATGTTCGCTATGGGCCCCTGAGGCTACAGTTGTAAATAGCCCAAAGTCATATAAGTATAAATATGACTTAGGGCAAACAGTTTTGTTGTTGCTTCTCATTTTTCTGTTTTTTTTTTCCACTCAAGAGGAGTGAAGTGTAAGCAGCCGTGAGAGAGAGAGAGAGAGAGAGATAGAGCGCAAGAGACGAAGAGGTAGACGCCTCTGTGTATTTCCGCCGCCTATGGCGAGGACAGCGAGCTCAAGGTCGTCGCCTTGCAGCTCGCCATTGTATACTTCTCTGTATAGTGTTGGGTTGGAGTCTTGTACTCCCGTGGTTTTTCCCGTCTGGGTTTTCCACGTTAATCCCTGTGTACTCGCGTTCTTCTTGTTTTTTTTTCGTGTGGTTCCTATTTTCTGCTGCATTGATCCGCGATTACTCGGTTGTGGCCGAGAGAAGAAGGTGAATCGAAGCGTCTATTCCTTACACTCCATAGATTTCTTCATTCCTCCTCTTCCGAAATTCACCCATAGGTGTCTTCTAGTCTCGCTTGAGCAGATCATGTTGTCCTCTATGTATACAATATTTTGTCGAATCGCCTCTCGAAGGCTCGCACAATCCCTTCTCATGTGGTCCATGCTATCGCACCACACGCATCTAAAGGGTTCTTTTCCCTTAGGGCCCCGACGATTCATGTTGGCCAGTGTGACCTTCTCGAACTTCTTCGCTAGCTCTTCAATGATGTCGTCATCAATCTTCTTTTCTTCCACGTTACTTTGTCTTGGCGGCTCAGCTACTTTCGTCGGTCTTGCTTTCTCCGTGGTAGTCGGTCCCGTCAAGTCGGTGTCATCAACCCATTGGCGACGCTTTTCAAGCTTATTGCATGCCCGCTTCACCGCGATCCAGTCCGCTACGAGCCCATTTGCTTGGGTATCATCTTCGAGAAGAGTCCCCAACTCCCGTGTATCCTTTATGTCCACGGCCTTCAAGAAGTACAAAGTCTTGTCCTCTTCAAGCAACACTTGGTCCGTATTGGGGAGACAACTAAACATTTGGTCGAATTCGTCGTACACCCTCGAGACGCTCATCTTCTTATTCTTCTTCTCTATCCACTTCATCAGGGCATGTCGAGTCATCCTCGTTGAGTCTTCAGTCATGAACTCCGCTAGTATTGTTTTCTCGAACTCGGACCATGTTGTCTTACCTTCTTGAAGCTCGATGACGCGTCTTTGGATGTTGTTGGTGACAACTCTCTTGAAGCTTGTGATTTGACGTGCCTCAGACACGTCCCTTTGATTCATCTCCCTTCTATATGCATCAAGGAACTTCGTAACGTTCCTTCCATCAAATTGGCCCTCGAGCTCTACAACACGATCGACAGCCTTCTCCACGCTCACATCGTTGTCCCAAGATTTCATCATTTGCTCGACGATTAGCATCATCCTTTCGAGCTCTCCTGCTTGGTTGCTTGAGGATGCCATCTCCAAGTATTAATCTCGACTTGATCCTTCCTACCGCCTCTTTCACGTCGGGTTCACCACTTAATTATGTCGTGAAGATCCGTCACTACGCGCGGATCGTGAGGCGGAACCGCCTGGGTTCTGGACCAGAAGGATTTAGAGTCGATACAAGCTTTGGCGAGAAAGTACTTAAGATAGATTGGGAAAGAGAGAAGTTGAGATTAAACGATTGAACTTTTTATCTTTGGATTTAAGAAACAAGTTACACCATCAATTTGATAACAAATTTCTTCTTCTTAATTTCATAATAAAAAAAACCCGTGTTTTTTCTCCTCCCCCTTCCCTCTTTTATAGATGCTCTCATGCATATGATGCATGTGAGGGTACAAGACATGCATAAATTGCATGTTTGCCATTTGACGCTTATGTATTACATGTGGTGCATGATAACCATGTCACTCATTTTAGTTCTCATGTATGAGAATTTACATGTAAAAGTACAATGATAGAAATATAATTTCAACTAAATAGCATGGCTTAATAATGGTAAGCCAATTGACTCCTAACTTGGAGGTGCAAGGTTCGAATCCTTACTTGCCCTCCTTGTATATGTAAATATGTATATATATTTATATATTTATTTATCTAGTCGCCGGACGCCGGTTCGCCGGATGTCGTCGGTTACCGTTGCCGTCGTCGGATGTCGTCGGTTACCGTTGCCATCGCCGGATGCCGTCGGTTACCGGTGCGTCGCCAGATACCGGTGCCGCCGCCGGATCACCGTCGCCGGATGCCGTCGGATCATCGTCGCCGGATTGCCATCGGATGCCGCCGGATCACCGTCGTCGGATTGTCGTTGGATCACCGTCTCCATCGCCGGTCCGGCCAACCAAAACCCTTTATGAGTAGCTAGCCCACCTCCACTCTTAGTTCAAGTTACCTTGAACTCTCTATGCTCCACACATAGACACAAAGATAATATCTTTTGCTCCACCTTATATATGATGAGAGCTGTATTTGTCGTGCCTATGTGGGATATCTCCCAATTTTCTCCTTTCCTTTTACAAACTTTATACCCTCATATCTTGACATTTAGTTGTTCGTTTCTCATGTAATAAAGTGCATTCGAAACCTCCATCATTTTGTACTTAGATATTAAATCTATTTAAAATGTTATCTTCATAATTATTGTACTACGTGATTCATACTCGACTTCGTACGTTTTATGGGATTTTCACACTATTGCCGAAAATCTTCACGACACCGCACCTCAATGTGCTTCATTTTCGCATGGTAGACGGGATTGTTGATGAGGTGTATTGCACTCTGTGAGTCGCAATAGATGGTTAGCGCTGGTCGGTCTATTCGGTCTGTAGTTCCGAAGTCGGCAGACAGTCAGTGCAGCCAAATCGCTTCCTTCACTGCTTTCGATGCTGCTATGTACTCGGCTTCTGCAGTAGATAGAGTCGTGCACTCTTGTAGTTTCGACCTCCATGATATTGCACCACCACCATAGGTGAATATGTAGCTTGATGTCGATTTCCGATTGTTTGTGTTTCCGGCATAGTCAGAATCGGTGTAGCCTTCGACTTCGGTTGATATTGTTGAACCGAATGTCAGCTGTGAATCTGTGGTTCCTTTCAGATACCTAAGGATGTGCTTGACGGCCTCTTAATGCTTCTTTCCTAGGTTTGACATGTACCGGTTAACCACCCCTATGGCATAGGCTAGGTCGGGTCGGGTTGCCACCATTGCGTACATGATACTTCCTACTGCCGATGTGTAGGGTATCTTTCCATTATGCTCTCTCTCCTTGTCCGTTGCAGGAGAGTCTCTATTTGATAGTCTGATCGACGTTGGAAGTAGTGTCGGTATTGGCTTCGCGTTCTCCATGTTGAAGCGTTTTAGCACCTTGCGGATGTAGTCGGATTGGGAGAGTCAGAGAGTCCTGGTCGTCAGATTTCACTCTATCCAATCGAACTTTTGGTACCACATTCTCGACGCTTGTTTGAGGCCATATAGACTTTTCTTTAGCCTGCATACGAGGTGACTGTCCTCCCTCGTCGCCATGAAGCCTGCCGGTTGAGACATGTATATGTCTTCTTTCAGATCTCCGTGTAGGAATACCGTCTTTACGTCCATCTGCTCGAGCTCTAGGTCTTCTGTCGCTACAACTCCTAGTAGGAGTCGGAGGGTGGTCATGTTGACTACTGGTGAGAATATCTCGTCGTAGTCGACCCCGTATTCCTGTTTGAATCCTTTCGCGACAAGCCGAGCTTTGTACTTGGGTTTCTCTGAGTCGGATACATACTTGTATCGGAACACCCATTTGCAAGGTAGCGGCTTTCTTCTTGCTAGTAGTTCGACCCGCTCCCATGTTTGATTCTGATGAATCGAGTCCATTTTGGATTTCATGGTCTGCAACCATGTTTTGGCGTCCGGTGCGCCCATAACTTCGTCATACGTGCTTGGTTTGCCTGCATCCGTGTAGTTGACGTAGTCGAGGCCTGGTTGATAAAACTTTGTTTGCCTTCGAGCTCATCTAGATCTCCTGGGTGCCGTATTATTCGGTTCGGATTCTTTTGATCAGTTCTGATTGACAATCGGTATTTGTTGAACCAATTGAGTCAAGAGTCTTGTTCGGTATTCCGCCCCTGCTTTGGGATTTCGGCGGTTGTTCCCCCCTATGGTTGTTGTCGACTCGATTCTTACTTGCCTCTTAGTGACTCTGCCTTTGTCTACTCTTGTCAATTTGGTTGTGTCTTTGAAGAATTTGTCTTTGAGTTCGACATTGGGACTTATTGCCGATTCGGTGTCGGTTGGGACGTTGTCGGTGGTTGGAGTTCAACTATTTGTTGACTCTTTGATTCGGCCCGGTGGGTCGATCTTTCTACGATGACATTGTCATCTTCGAAGGACACCTTCTTGCCCACTGTTTTCGGCTGGTTCCGTTGAGAGAAGATAGAGTCTTCATTGAAGACTACATCGCTGCTCTGGATCAATTTCCGATTCTCAGGGTCCCATAGCAGATAGCCAAAGTCCCCATCGGTTCCATAACCCAAAAATATGCACTTTGTTGCATGGGGTGCCAACTTCATCCTTTTGTTCCTAGGGATTAATGCGTAGGCTTCGCATCTGAATATACGGAGCATTGTAGGTCGGTTATTTGCCTGACCATAGTGCTTGTGGCACTTCGAGCCTGATTGCTCTTGACGACCCAAAACTCCAGTTTCAGTCCGGCTTGCTGGAGCATTACCATCACCCTCTCTTGGATCATTCGGTTGATCCGTTTAGCCACCCCATTTTGCATGGGTGTGTAAGGAACGGTCTTTTAATGTCGGATTCCTTTTTCGGACAGATATCCATCGAGTGAAGACCTTGAGCACTTAATCTTTGGACTTGATGGAGTATGCCCAAACTTTCCGTGTACAGTCATCTACGAATGTGATGAAGTACCGGGAGCCTCCTAGTGATCGCTCTAGCATGGGCCCACATATGTCTGTGTGCACGAGCTCTAGGGGTTGTCGTACCATCTTGTAATCGAGAGAGTGCAAACTTCAGGTCTATTTCCCGTATCGACAATGCTCACAGAAGTCCGTCTTTGCCTGGAGTTTCGGAATGTAGCTGACCGACATTAGTCGATCAAGTCCGGGTTGTGACATATCGCTGAGTCGGCCATGCCATAGGTTCGGGTCGGTCTTTTCGGCTATGTTCACAGCCCCTTCAAGGTTGATCTCCATCAATGGGTATAGATTATTATACTTATGCCCAGTACCAATTTTGAGGTTTCCTCGGCTGATCACCCATGTCAACTCGTGTAGAGTCGTTCGATACCCGTCTTCGGCTAACATGCTGATGGAGACCAGACTCCTCTTTAGATCGGGTATGTGCCAAACTCAGTGCAGGGTTATTGTGTTGCCATTTGGCAATCTGATGGGAACCTCCCCAGTTCCAACTATCTTGCACTCCTCGGACTGTGTTGTCGGTGTCGGCTGAATAGTTCGAGAACCATTCAACGTTGGGGGTCACGTGAAATGTGGCACTAGATTCTAGTAGCCACGTGTGTGCAACATGTGCACTGTAGAGGACTTCTCTGATGATCGAATCCTCTAGGGAGAGGATTTCTCCGGATCGGGTGTCGGTAACATTGATCTGGTTGCCAACTGGAGAGTGGTCCGAGTCGGAACGTCCCCGATTCCACTCGGATCGTCGACCACTTTCCTTTCTCTTTATTGACCAGTAGTCGGAAACATTGTGGCCAGTTTTCCTACAGTGTGTGCAGTACTTGCTTGTTCGACCCGTTTTCGACTTTGACCATTGTCGGTCTCCCCTCGTTCTCGATCGACTATATCGTTGACCGGTTCTATCGGCTTTTTCTTTCGGTTGAACGACTCAGTCAAGTGGTGGGCTTCTACCGACTCATCGATGGATAGTCCCATCAATTTTCGACTGGTGTCCTCTGTGAGGACTTGGCCGGTTGTTTCGTCCAAATTCAGGATCGGTCGGCTATTGGCGTATGTCGTACAGGATACCTGCCAACTCGCCGGTAAGCTCGATAAGAGGGCAAGGGCTTTCACTTCTTCGTCGAAGTTGATCCCTTGGGATGAGAGCTCTGACAACACCCTGTTGAAGTTATTGATGTGGGAGGTTGCCGGATCGGTCTCTTTCATCTTGATGTTGAACAATTGTTTGATCAAGATAAGTTTTGAAGATGAGGACTTCTTCTCATATACAGCCTATAATTTCTCCCACAATGAGAACGTTGTCGTCTCTTTCGCCATGCTGAAATAGACGTTTTCAGCCAGATGCATTCAGATGGTGGAGCGTGCTATTTCGTCCATTGATCTCCACTCTTCTGATATCATCGAAGCAGGCTTTTCATTATGCCGAATGGCTTCGACCTCTCTTCAGATAATCAACACATCCTGTATCATCTCTTTCCACAAGGCAAAGTTTTTGTCGTCGAACTTTCTAATTTCAACTCTTGTTCCCGATGTTGAAGCCATATTCTTTCTATAGATTTGATGTTTCTGACTTGGTCTTTTCTTTCAACTTCTTCTTCTGTTATTTGTTGCCGCTACACAACAGAACACAACTCTGGTATCAATTGTTGGTTAATGTCGACAATTATGCGGAAGTGTGTGTTCGGATCTTATGGCTATGAACAACAAACAACATACACACAGAAGATAGAGAAGGCAGATATAGACTTACACAGTTGGAGCTTTAATGGAAAGCTTCTTATTTCTGCACAATGTGTTTTTCTCTCTCAAAGATACAATAGTCTGCTCGTCATCATCACTCATTACAATGTTAGGTATTCGCTTATATACTAAGCCCTAACTTATTAACGAGTTCACACTCAGACGGATACAACTTGGAAGGAGTCGGCATTTTAAGCCAACAATCTAGTCATCACCGGATCTAGACTTGCTGACATCAGCCGAATGAGGTCCCAACTATCGGATGCATTCGAAATGAAGGACCTGGGGGACCGTCATTACTTCCTCGGGATCGAAGTGATCCATACCCCCACCGGTATATTTCTCTCACAACAACACTATGTGTTGAATATGTTATAAAAGTTCAACATGACGGATTGCCGACCAGTCTTGAAGCTTCGTCTCGACTTCGGACCAATCTGCGATGAGAAATGGTTCCAACAAATTATCAGAAGCCTCATTTATTTGACAATCACCTGACCCGACATGAGCTATGCAGTCGGAGCGATCAGTTAGTTTATGCAGAAGCCGACCATGGAGCACCTTCAATGCACGCACCGAATATTGAGGTATCTCAGCGGCACTAAGGACCGAGGACTGTTATACCGACACGATATAATCGAAAATCTGGTTGGATATATAGATGCCGACTGGGCCGGAGATGCGTCGGATCGACGGTCCACTTCCGGATTCATGTTTTCTCTGGGTAGCAGAGTTGTTGCGTGGAGCAACAAAAAGTAGCCAATTGTGGCTCCGTCGAGCACAGACTCTGAATATCGGAGCACCACCATTGCCACCTGTGAAGCCATCTGGGTTCGGCGGCTGCTACAAGACCTCCAAATCGAAGTACTGACTTCGATCTAGATCTACTGTGACAACATGAGCAACATGCAGCTGGCCAAGAACAATGTGTTCCATGCTCGAACGAAGCACATAGAAGTTCATTATCACTTTGTGTGCAAGTGGGTCCTCAACGGTGAAGTAGAACTCCGGTATGTCCAGATAGATCGGTAGGCTCCCGGCATCTTCACAAAGGCCCTTCGAACAAACAAGTTGTAGCATTTTTCGGAGATGCTTGGTCTTCAACATCTCGACATGCCACACTGGAACCGGAATGGAAACCGAGAAAACAGGGGGAGGCAAGAAGAAAAAGGAAGTCGAGTCGAATGAAGAAGTGAGCACATTCGGTAAAGTCAGAACAAGCGGTGATGGCGGTAAGTCAAGAAGGACAAAGCCGACCGGAAGGCCAAGACCCGGACGTGGTCCGATGTGGTAAAGGGCCTGAAGATTGAGGATGAATTGGAGACAGCCAATTCAGACAAGAGTTGGAACGAATCGGAAGCACCCTGTTTGGGGCATGTGTTTGATTCAAAGGAGCCGGATCAACTGAAGGCCAAACAGACAAGGAGGAAATGGAAGTCGACACCGACACGGAAGAACCGATGGGTCGAGACGCGCCAGAACCATGACAGCAAGGGACCTGATAAGGGCCGAAGGAGTAGACAAGCCGACCGAGAAGGTTGAGATGTGCGGAACCAGACGCGTCACGGGAAGACGAACCGGACCAGACAAGGAGCGCGAGCCAGACGAGAGGACACCAGGGAGAGCCGGAGGAGAGGACCAACTACCACAGACACTTACACTGCGATCCGACCACAAGTTGAGCTTGAGGGGGAGTATTGAGCGGACAAGCTCAACTAGATCCAGATCGGCTGAATAAGCCAGAGCCGGATTGGTATCCGGAACGGAGAACCGAGTAGGTATCCGAATCGGTATATGGAACCAAGAGTCATATCGGAGAGACGGATCGGAATATAACTGGTAGGACGTTAGAGGTCTACACTCTTAGCCTAGTACGTAGGCAGATTCCTTGGAGTTAATGTCAGTCGCTCGTATAAGCATTAAAGTACTTGCCAATACTTTTGTCAATCCCTTTAAGGACTTGTATAAAAAGTGTTTTGTAGGAAAATTGTATGTACAGAGTGTTATTATTTTGAATTGAGTTCACTTTTCTGCTCTCTCTGTCTTTGTGATTCAAGCTTCCATTCAACCTTGTGTATGTTTTTCTATTGGTATCCGGATAAACCGGTTTGTCAAAGCTTCCGCATATTAACTTTGACAGAAAGTAGTGAGGAGTCGGGACGTAATCTTCTTGGAAGACAAGAAAATTGAGGACTAAAAGCAACAGAAGTTAGAATCGACTTCCCAATCAACTCCCACTATTACCAACATAAGACCAAGTGAACCGGCGCAATCGGTTGTTCGGAGACAGCCAGCCGGCATAGCCAAATCCGATTCAGTCGCCTTGGAGCAACTGATGAACACAGATGAGTCGAAGTCGGTAAAAGAATACGAGTCGGGGTTGGTTGACCTTTGGAAATTGATCAACATGTATGAACCCGAGCCAAGAGAAGAGTTGGCAAATACATCTGGACTGGAGCGGATAACGAGTGGAAGAAGGTACCCACTCGGAGAAAGGAGAGCATCGATGACATATATGTTGGGAGACAGGTCCCTCCGGATGGGAAGGGAGAAGATCAGTGCCGATGAACAAACTCGGCCGAGGCCGATAGGCCGAGGCTGAAGACCGTATGAGGTGGACCCGGTCACGGAGAGCCGGATGATGCAGACCCGGTGAAGACCAGATGAGGAGTACCTGGCTACGGAGAGCCGGATGATGCAGACCCGGTGAAGACCGGATGAGGAGTATCTGGCTACGGAGAGCCGGATGGTGCAGGCCCGGTGTGAACCGGATGAGGAGTACCTGGCTATGGAGAGCCGGATGGTGCAGGCCCGGTGTGCACCGGAGGAAGAGACATATTCGTAAATATGTTTCTAAGAGCCCATCGAGGCTACATTTGTAAATAGCCGAAAAGTCATATTAGTATAAATATGACTTAGGGCAAACTTTATAGTTGGACGTTGTCATTTTCTTGTTGGTGCAAGAAGTGAGAGTGTGTAACAGTGTACAGGTTGAGAGAGAGAGAGAGAGCGAACGAGGTCGTTGCCTCTGTTGTAACCGCCGCCTGTGGCGAAGATCGTGAGCACGAGGTCGTTGCCTCCGTGAACTCACTGTTTTTTGTACATTCCAATATAGTGATAGTTTGCAGCCAGTGGGCTGCCGTGGTTTTTCCCTCTTTGGGTTTTCCACGTAAACATTCTATGTACCCTTTTCTCTCCTTTGTGTCGCGTGCATTTGTTTCCCGTTTTTCTGTGTATGAAAAGAATCTTGGTTGTGGCCGAGTGTTGGACATAAGGAGCATTGAGTTCTCGTCAATATACCAATCAATGCATCCTCTTGACTGATGAAGGTGAACTTGAGTGCTATGAAGAAGCCATAACCGATGAACACAAAGAGAAATGGCAGAGTGCAATTCAAGATGAGATGGACTCCTTGCATGAGAATTACACCTACGACCTAGTAGAGCTATTGAAAGATAAGAGAGCACTTAAAAATAAATGGGTCTACAAGGTAAAGGCTAGAGAAGTCAACAACACACCTAGATATAAAGCTTACATTGTGGTGAAGGGGTTTCAACAGAAAAAGGGTGTCAACTTTGACGAAATTTTTGCACCAATCGTGAAGATAACATCCATTCGAACTGTTCTAAGCATTGTTGCGACCATGGATCTGGAGATCGAACAGTTGGATGTCAAGACAACATTCTTGCAGGGGGGAGCTAGAAGAAGAAATCTATATGCAGAAGCCCGAAGGCTTTGCGGAGAAAGGGAAAAAGAACTTGGTGTGTCGACTAAAGAAAAGTTTGTATGGGTTGAAACAGGCTCCATGCCAATGGTACAAGAAGTTTGAATCCTTCATGA
Organism: Azolla caroliniana; assembly: GCF_043228905.1. Taxonomy (NCBI): domain Eukaryota; kingdom Viridiplantae; phylum Streptophyta; class Polypodiopsida; order Salviniales; family Salviniaceae; genus Azolla; species Azolla caroliniana. Next base: position 13,553,754 of record NW_028230442.1, read on the forward strand.
TGGAACATCGGTTCCAGAAAACATAGGAAAATCATTGTGTATTCATCAAAAGGTACGATTAAGGTGACTTCTTGATTCTCTTGTTATATGTGGATGACATGTTGATAGTCGGACAAGTCACGAAGAAGATTGGAAGGTTAAAGAAAGCTTTAGGCAAGTCGTTTGCCATGAAATATCTTGGACCGACAAGATAGATCTTAGGGATGCACATAGTTTGGGACAGAACTAAGAGAGTGATGTGGTTGTCACAACAGAAATATGTGACAAAGATCTTGGAGAGATTCAATATGTCAACAGAAAATCCAGTTGGCTCTGTGTTGCCGACTAACTGCAAGTTGAATGCTAAGCAATGCCTAAAAGGGGAAAGAGAAAAGGTTGAGATGAGGAAAGTTCCATATGCCTCAGTCGTCGGTAGTTTAATGTATGCTATGGTCTGTACGAGACTAGACATAGCATTTGTTGTGAGGGCAGTAAGCCGATATATGAGTAATCCAGGTATCGAACATTGGGCAATGGTTGAATGGATACTCAAGTACTTGAAAGGCACCTTTGAGGTATGCCTAAGGTATGGTGTCGGAAAAACTATGCTCAAAGGGTTTATCGACTCGGATATGTCGAGGGACATAGATTCCAGCCAATCCACATTAGGGTACGTGATGACAACGCAGGGGGAGCATTGTCATGGCAGTCACGACTTTAGAAATTTGTGGCCTTATCAACCACAGAGGTTGAGTATATGGTAGCGGTAGAGGCCAACAAAGAGTTGATTTTGATGAGAAACTTTCTCTATGAGTTGGGAATGAAGCAAAGGGAGTTCTTACTTCATTGTGACAACCAAAGCGCTATACATCTAGCCAAGAACATTGTGTACCACTCCTGGACCATGCACATATAGAGAAGATATCACTGGTTGCAGGAGAAAGTGGAAGAAGGAGAGTTTACCCTTGTGAAGATCCATACCAACGACAATTGATCCGACATGCTGACGAAGAACCTACCAACGGACAGACTAAGAGTCTATTGACAGAGGACAGGACTAACTGACTCCACCCATAGGAGTGAAGGGGGAGTTTGTTAGGAATATGTCCCTCCTATGGGAGCATCTGATTGGTCGGGCCAAGAGCCGATAGTCGAAGACAAAGGGGGGGTCGACATGGAGAGTTGATAGTATAGTAAGTAATCCAAGTCGAAGACACGACCGACCAGTGAGGTTCCCCGGATTGTCAAAGACAAGGTCAACTTGTCTGGCCGACTGGACAGTCCACACTGGAGTCGACTAGTCGAATCGACTAGTCGACCAATCGGCTGATTAACCATTAGTGTTATTCAATATAATAATAGGAATGATAGTAGTAGTGGATAAATTTGTAAATAGCCCATTTAGTGTATAAGTATAAATACACTTAGGGAAAACAAACATAGATGAGGTAGAACGAAGTGTTCAAGAGCCTATGTTGAAGAGTGTGATAGTAAAGTATGAGAGAGTGTGAGAGATAGAGAGTGAACGGTGCCATAACAGAGTGAGCTTAGACGCCAAGAGCCCTATGTGGCTGATACACTCTGTTTAGAGAGTGTTGTATTTTCATCTCCTCCTGTAATTCTGTTGTATAGTGGAATATCTCTGTTCCCGTGGTTTTTCCCTATTTAGGGTTTTCCACGTAAATCACTGTGTACTGTGCATTTGCTGTTTTTAGTCTTTCCGCAACATTGTGTATTTCCTAGTCGGTCTTTCTAATGAATCATAGGGAACAAACCCTAACCGTTTCTCGTTGAGGATGCAATGCAGACCATCCTACTACCGTGTACCCTGCCGGACAGCTAGGAGAATTTGGCGGTGACTCGCAACACTTCATGTCAAGAAGAGAACTTGTCTCTACAAGTGGTAAAGACAAGCATCTTGAATGAAGAGACAAGAAGGAAGGACAAGAGTGTCCTGTCTCAGTCAGAGTCAAACTTGACTCAACAAAACGGTTGAGGAAGGAACCGGCAAAGAAGTCCATAAAGAAAGGACAAGTCCCAAGCTAGATCCAAGTCCAGAGGCAAGCTGACATGCTTTTCTTGTGGAAATCTTGGACACTTCCAGAAGGACTACCGACACCTCAAGAAGGACAAAGGTGTTGGTAATAATGTCGAACCTACGAAGATTCCTGATGAAAAGGGCACACCAGTTGTAGCTACGAGTGTAGAGGAGATCTTGTTCAGTTTTTAGCAAGCAAGCACAAATCTTGCAAGAGAAAAGTGCACATGGGTGATCGACTCCAGTGCATCCTTCCATATCATTCAGTCAAGAGAGAGCTTCTCGACTTACATAATCGGGGACCATGGCATAGGAACTGTAAGATGGGAGATAATGGTGAGTGTAAGATAGTCGGCATAGGAACTGTAAGCCTGATGACGTCGACAGGTTGTCGACTGACTCTGAGGGAAGTTCAACATGTCCCCAATATCATATTGAATCTGATATCGAATGGAAGGTTGGATGATGAAGGCTATAGTGGTAGCTTTTGAAACGGAAAGTGGAAGTTCTACTGAGGAAACCTCATAGTGGCCCGAGCACAGAAAGAGGACACACTATATATAATGTATGCCCGAGTGTGCAAGTCAAAAGTGAATGTGGCAACTGACTCGAGTGGAGAGTTATGGCATAAGAGACTAGGCCACATGAGGGATGCATATCCTAGCCGACCAAGAACTTCTCCCAGAAGTGAAAGGAGTGCACTTGGAGAAATGTGTCGACTGCTTAGTCAGAAGGTAGAACAGGACAACATTCCACTCAAGACCACCAAAAAGTGCACTGGAACTAGTACACAAGGATGTGTGCTATGTAGATGCTCCATCACATCGAGGTGGACAATACTTCGTCATGTTTATTGACGACTATAGCCGGAAGCCATGGGCCTTTGTACTAAAGTCGAAGGATCAAGTATTTTTTGAACTACCCTTTATATTCACCTTGCATCTTCAAAGGACAATTCAAGGCCCAAGGTATTCGAATCAAATACATTGTATCGAAGACCCCTGAATTGAACGTTCTTGCATATAGGATGAATCAAACGATCATGGAGAAAGTAAGGAACATGTTGCATGCTAAGCTGCTGAAATCTTATTGGGTTGAGATGATGTACACATTTGTTTATCTGATCATTGAAAGGTGATATCCCACAGAGGGTGTGGACAGGAAAGGGTGTCTCCTACCGACACCTGAGGGTGTTCGGATTTCTGGTGTATATGCATGTGGCTAAGGATCAGAGGTCGAAGCTTGACAGCAAGTCGAAACCATGCATATTCATGGGATACTCGGAGGACAAGTTCGGCTACCGGCTTTGGGACATAGTTGACAAGAAAGTAGTGAGGATTCGGGATGTTGTCTTCTTGGAAGAAAAGACTATTCAGGACTGGAAGCAATAGAAGTTGGAATCGACTACCCAGTCAACTCCCACTACTACCGACTTAAGGCTAAGTGAACCGACACAATATGTTTGGAGATAGCCAGTCAGCAGAGCCGAATCCGAGTCGGTTGACTCGGAGCAACTGACCAATACAGATGAGTGGGAGTCGGTGGACCTACTGAAGTCGATCAAGGAATACGAGTCAGATTCAACTAACAATCAACGAACGATTGACACATATGAACCCAAACCAAGAGTAGAATTGGGAGAGACATCCGAACTGGAGCGGACAACGAGTGGAAGAAGATACCCACTCAGAGAAAGAAGAGTGCCGACTACATATGCTAGTCAATACATCCTCTTGACTGATGAAGGTGAACCTGAGTGCTATGATGAAGCCATTGCCGACGAGTACAAGGAGAACTCGCAGGGTACGATGCAAGAGAGATGGACTCTTTGCACGAGAGTTATACTTACGACTTGGTGGAGCTAGCAAAAGATAAGAGGACACTAAAAAATAAATGGGTCTACAAGGTGAAGACTAGAGAAGTCGACAAAAAACCAAGATATAAAGCCCGCATTGTGGTGAAGGGGTTCTAGTAGAGGCTGGAAAAGAGCTGATTTGGATGAGAAATTTTCTCTATGAGTTGGGAATGAAACAAATAGAGTTCCTACTTTATTGTGACAGTTAAAGCACCATACATCTACCAAAGAATGTTCTATACCACTCCTGAACCAAGCACATACAAAGAAGGTATCATTGGTTGTGGGAGAAAGTGGAGGAAGGAGAGTTCACCCTTGTGAAGATCCATACTGACGACAATGGATCTGACATGCTGACAAAGAACCTACGAATGGATAGACTTTGAGTCTGTCGATAGAGGACAGGGTTGATCGATTCCACCCATAGGAGTGAAGGGGAGTTTGTTAGGAATATGTCCCTCCCATGGGAGGGGCTGACTAGTCGGGCAAAGAGCCGACTCATGAAGAGTCAACTGGGAGAGAGTTGACATGAAGAGTCGACGACATAGTAAGTGATCCAAGTCGACAACACAACTGACTAGTGGGGCCAACCAGAGGGTCAACGACAAGGCAGACTAGTCGGGTCGACTAGACGTCGACATTGGAGTCGGTTAGTCGAATCGACTAGTCGATCAATCAACCGATTAACTATTATTGTTATTTGGTATAATAATAGGAATGATAGTAGCAGTGGCTACATTTGTAAATAGCTCATAATAAATACACTTAGGGCAAACACAGAATTATTGTAGAACAAAGTGTTTAGAATAGTGTTATAGTTTCTATAGCAAAAGAGTTACAGAGGGACAAGAGAGAGAGAGAGAGAGAGAGAGAGAGAGAGAGAGAGAGAGAAAGAAAGAAAGAAAGAAAGAAAGAAAGAAAGAAAGAAAGATATATTAACGTCTTCTAAGGCCAAAATTGGCCCATGAGACAAACGGTTTACAACAAAAAATGGGATATTTACCCATTCATCGAAAGTAAATAAATAAATAAATAGAGTTTTAAGCTGAATTGTTCTAGTAAAATAAAAATAACAAACATGTTCTACAATGAAAATGATGTTATACTAGGCCTAATTTCATTTCCATCCAAGTCTCTTGAAGAGAAGCGGGAGGTCAAAGGGTTTCGATGTGGATGTGGCCCATGGCCCCAATGTAAAAGGTACCTCAACCATAGGTTCTAGTCAACGTAGCTTACGTTCCCTTATCGTCTTAATCCTTTCTACTTCGTGTCGACTTGTTTTGAAGCCCAACATCCGAGGGCGTTTGGTTGTTCTTTGCATTTCGGCTTCCTCAAGAGAGAGGCCTAGCGGCGTAAGTGTATCCACATTCATCGTCTCCCCTTGTTCCTGAAAAATTACACTAGTTACAAGATGATGAATAGTAAAAGGGTTATGGTTAACACTTTGTAATTTATTCTCCCTATGTTGTTTTAGCTCTAAGATATACCTACCTAGTCTCTTTACATCCAGGGTATCTAATAGTTTGGAGAGGGTGGGAGAGGGTCCTAATATGTCTTGGTATTCCACTTGTATCTCGGCATAAGTTGGGCACTTGCATGAGAGAGAGAGAGAGAGAGAGAGAGAGAGCGGCGGTAGAGTTTAGCGAACCTACAAAGAACCCTAAGTGGTTATCCTCCTAGCATCAGAGACGACTTGTAACTGTTCTTTGTATTCTTTGTTTATAGTGGAAGACTTGTTCTCTCGTGGTTTTCCCCGTTTAGGATTTCCACCTTAAACATTGTGTATTGTGCATTTGCTGTTTATCAGTTTTACGCGTTATTGTGTATTTCGGAGTTTGATCCCCGACACAAACCTCCACCAAGAATGGTGAGGCTAACTATTTTCATCCCTCACTACCTAAATCTTGTTATTCTTTATCCTCAAGGCTTTTGAGGCCGGACTCCTTCCTTGATCATTTCTTGAAGATCTTCACTCTTTTTTGTTGGCACCGACATTCTCATTTGCTTTGATCACCACATACAACCTAAAGCACCGTCTCATGAACATCATCATTTATTTATGTTGGTTGTCGAGGCTGCTATCATACCTCATCATCCAATCTCCTTCTTCAATCTTCCTACATCATAGTCGATGCATATTATCTACCTCCCCTTCTTTTTTTGCCCTAGCAACCTTCAACTTGGCCATTGCCAACATAATCTCATAATTGGTAGAACCCTAGAACATTCTAGAACTTCCTAAAACTTCTAGGAACATTCTAGAACATCCTACAACTTCCTAGAACATTCTAGAAAACGCTAAAATGTTGCATGAACCACTATATAATGAATCTCCCTCACTCCCTTTGAACCATTCTGGTTCAACACCAGTCGTGAGTCCTCCAAGTAAGTTCTCTCTTGTATCTCTTTATCTTAATGCATATTTCCTTTCTTCTATACATGTTAGAGCCCATCTCGTTATCTACCATTCGAACCATTGCTTCCTTGCGACTTAGCTCACATGCATTACAATGTGAAACAGGGCGTTAGGGCACAAGTGATGAGAGTGGTCAGCAACGCACACTTTTCCCTAAACAATCTTCTGATTCCGAGTATCACACTTTGATACTAAACTCTGCCTTTGATCATATTCGACCATGCTTTCCACATATCTTCGACTGAGCCCAATCCTCTCATGAATTTCTCTCACAACCACAATGTGCACTCTCAATTGCAACATTCATTGGTAAAGTTCTTGAACATCGAGAATCGCTAGTCACTTTCACACATATCACGTTAAATGTAATATTTGACCTCCGAAAACGATAATAAAATCTATGTATGTATGTATCTATCTATCTATATCTACCTACTATCTCGTTTATTTCCGTCCTATATATCATCATTTTCTCGTGCTCACTCTATCCATTACTATCTTGTCTATCCCTTTCATTATCACTCTTTTTGTCGCCTTTTTGTAGTGCTATCTTGTCTCAACTCTGATAGTTTAAAACCAGAATTCCCCTTTCCTTAGCCACTTCTGAAACCCTTGTTGAGATATCAAGCTCAACTACATTTAATATTTTTTCATATGTGTAACTTAGTAGTTACATACATAGAATCTAGTTAGTATGTTGACTTCAAAGTATTAAATAGGATTTTATACTTGTACTTCAGAATGGATACATTCTAGATCCTCCACAACCAAGTATATTTAATATAGGACTTACATCTGTGCACCTATATTCTCCCCACACATGTGCACCCTTGCACATGGGATGTATATATATACCTCATGGTGGGTATTTTCGTAACTTGATGTCTTTTTAATATACGTAAGTGTTCCTTAAGCTACACTTGTGTTAATCATCCCCCATTTATCTTATTGTTCATAAGTGTACTTCCTCTCTCTCTTTCCCTCTCACATATGCACACACACATCACATAATCTTCCGCTGCTTAATCACATACGTGATTAACTATTCACATAATTAGATACTAATTAACCCTTAGTTAATTGCCTAATTATTAACAACCCTAGTCGTTGTTAGCAAACAAGATTTTATGACTATTATCTTTGAATTGGAAAGCTATAAAAACAAGTTTGTGGTGCTTGAGATGGAGAATCAATGATTATGTGAGGATCTCCAAAAGGTGTATGTGGAAAAACAACAACATGATAAATTCACACAGTGAGTATAACAATTAAAGTAAGTTTTGGTGTGTCATGGTGGTCTTGCAACAACATTCGAGAGGACCTTGTTCATCATGTTGTCGTGAGGTGGGTGTTCATGGGAGGAAAAACATCAAATTCAAGATATATGAGAGGTTGAAAAATACAACAAAACCATGTCAACAAGCAGAACAAGAAATGGGATGAAGCATTAAACAACAAAAAGATGTAGCTCAATTGGCAAGAGCTTATTCTTAGAACAATAAGGTCAAGTATATCGATTTTGTTTGGACCATGAAAGGAATATATGGACTTTGTTGGGTCAAATGAGGGAAAAGTGAATTGATAGATGTAACAATCGACCGTTTACTCACACCAGGCACCTTGGAAATATAGATATAGGTGCACCCAAGATGGAAAAAAGCACGGAGCTTGCTAAAAGAAATGTTTATTATTTTTATTTATAGGGAATGGTTTATGAATTCTTGATTTATTTTTATTCTTTCTAGAGATAAAAGGAGACTGGCAATGTATGAAAAATAAGAACAAAGTTTGCAAGCATATGAGAAGACTGTGTTGGAATTGCTCATCCCAAGTAATGCCAAAGTTTGAGTTGTATTGGAATTGGTTGAAGGCCAAGAACTCTTTGGGTTCTCTAGAAACAATGGTGTAGATGGGTCTTTTTCCAATCAAACCATGCATCAAGGAATGTTATTATAGAAGATATGGAGTGAAGTTGTAGCCACTCTAAAGAGCCAATATGATGGTCTCACGAGCGGATCTAATGGAGTCAAAAGACAATGATTAGCCTTCATCCAATAATGGTCATCCTCTCCCTTTCTTGAGTTAGTGGGCCTCCACATAAGATGGAACTATCATATCCCTATTGGGATTTGTATGTAACAACTTTATGATCATGCTACTCTATGACTACACCTATGTTTTCTCTCTCATTTAAATGACATCCATCTTCCTGAAAAGAGACTCTTGACCATCAACAAAAGTTATTTCTAAGATGTATTATTTAAGGATACTTTATGCAATATTATATTCCCATTATATATAGAAATGCAATTGGATATTGATTTTGTGTGGAAAACAATTATTCGGATGATAATATTGTCACGAACCCATTATTATTGGTACGATAACATTAACTCTATGCAATTGCCACCAACCAATTATTATTATATATAATAATATTGTGACATCTAGCCAATTATATGGGTTGCAACTACCAAATGGGAGGGATTTTATGGCTCAAGGTTATGCATATCAATCAATATATTATTCCTCAAATCTCCCCAAAACTAATGGATTCTCCTTAGGCCTACATGACCTTTCTTATTGTTTCTTTAGGCCTATTTAATGTTAATGAGCAAAAATATTTGTTTTCTTTGAGAAACATGAACATGAGGTGCATGATCTTAGGTTGAGGCATGAAAACCATGAAATGGAATTGCCAATTGTGAAACAATTTCGACATTTACTCTTGTGACTAGAATTTTGATATAGATTATGGCCATATTTACATTTGCAAGACAAATAGCAAAACAACTATGCAACACAATTTCGTTTCCCTTGGCCCAACCATTCAACTCCCCATGTACGCTTGCTTTTTCCTTTGGTTTCACACATGGGGGCTACATATCAATCCATAATTCTTTTGCCAAAGACTTCCAAGGGAATTGGTTCCAACTTGTGGGAGTACCTTTCTTTAAATGATTAACGTGATAATTGCGAAGAAGCTCACTAGGTGGGGGTAAATTTGATATGTAAGCCATCTTTAACATTGCAAAAAATTATTTAGGAAGCATAATTAGATACATAAGAAAGTACCTAATGAAGCACTTGCTTGCCCATGTAGTAGACAGATAGAGCAACGTTGCCTTCTCCTATGATTCAACCAAGGATAACAACAATACACACACTTACTTCTTCGCAAGTCCACGAAAATATTGAAGACTCCAAGGAGAAAGAGAATCCAGAAGTTGGCATCGTGTCTTCTGGATCCCTAGCCCAATTGCCAACGTTCTTGCTCGGTGTTAAGATTGATCAATACCACATATGAGTGTACTCCTTTCAAAGACCCTATGAGTATTGTATCCCAGACTTTGCCAATGGCTCTTCTTCGGATTTTCTATGAACTTTTCCGGGCACTCCCACCCACATAGGCATACCTATGGTCTTGTATTGCGCAGAGTAGGAGTCTCTCCACCACACTCTTACGTGGTGAAATTTTAATAAATGTTATTAAGAAAGATGTTTTTTTACATATCCCTATGTAAAAAGATGTTGTCTCTTAGCAAAGGATATTAGACTTCACAAATACATGCCACTAATTTGGGGAAAGATGGGTTTGTCGTGGTTTTGATGAGGATTGGACTTGGGAGTCAAGCAACCATAGTTTCCTCTTGTTGGAGCAACATAGAAGCTTTTGCTTTAGCATCATGATAGCCACCATATACATAGGAGATCAAACCCCATATGGAAAGGACAACGGATATTACTTTGAGGGTAGAGAAGGGATCATGAAAGACGATGATGGCAAGAATGGAGAGGAGAGGGAGCATCCCCGTGGTGAGAACACAAGAAAGGAGGGAGGAAGCAAGAAAGATGAGGCCCAATGAGCCAAGGAAAAACAATTGCCAACAAATGGCGGATCCCACGAGCACGAGCGAGTAGAGGATGGGGCCCAAGCTAAATCTCTTCGAAGCTTCGTGAGATATCGACAAGAACTCGCCACTAAAACCCATGCCTAGTAAGGAGAAGATAGTGGCCAACATGGCTATAGTGGTTTGTGCTTCCAAGATGACACAAAAGGTAGACTTGAGGATGACCTTACGATAAGTAAGCTCCATGAGTGGGAGGATGAGGCCATAGAGTGCAGCAGCCCCAAGGGCAGAGAGAAATCCAAGGACATATTGGGCATGTGAGGTGGAGGGTGGTAGATCAGAGTCGGCCGATGCAACATGGAGGCCGAGGAGGAGTGCGGAAAGGGTGATCGCGAACACGGCATTGAGCGAGGACGCGGTGAACCGATGCCGGACAAGGGCATACGAGAAGACAGCATTAAACACGAGCTGGGATGCGGTGAGGAGCGCATCGGTGGAGACGGGCAAATACGAGAGGCCCCAGGCAAAGAGGAAATTGTCGGCCGTGGTAAGAAAGCCGAGGCCAAGGAAGATGGCGATGAGGCGAGGGGTCACGTGTGCCCCGCTAAAGGCACGCGCGGCAAAGAAGGCCCGCACGAGGCCGACGCAGTTGTTCGAAACCAAGTGTTGTCTCCATTCGCGGTCATGGGTGCCCTTCCATTCCATGTAGTAACAAAACACTAGGGGTGGAACCAACATAGGCCAGCCTATGGTTTGGAGGGTTGTGAAAAGCCATCTTTGTTGACCTCCCTCATTAAAGTATAACCTCCCGAGCAACATCCCACCAGACACGCCCACCATGATCATGAGGCAACATGTGCAAAGCAATGCCCAATGTGCCAACCCCTTCCCTAAATATGTACTTGCCACTGCCTCCTTAACTACCTCCATGTTCTCCTCCTCCTCGACATTTGGTTGCATCCCCTCCCCCACACGCCGCGACCCCTCCTCCGCCCCTACCATTAAACTTATGTCTTAGATAGTAAATCACCTTGGAGCCACATATATGATCATTATTATCCACCATTCTTAGACATAAGATGTACCCACAATAATTGATTCCAAATCGTGGCAGTACTGGATTTTCAACATATATCATCATGATGATGTAGGATGACTTTGTGTGGACCTTCCGTGTTGGAGTATTCAAACTCAGGGACTAGGGCAATGACTTTAACCAACCACTAAGCAAACTACCGAGGGACCATCTACGTGGCCTCTTAATGTGGGTTGGGGAGTCCAACTACCATCTTCCACTCTTTTATTGTTGATGATAGTAGGGCCAATTCTCTACTGAAAATTAAGACTTTTTAAACACCCCCCCTAAAATGAGTATGTAATTTTCCATTCAGAATTATTACCAAAGGAGGTTTATGACATATCGTCCTTCTACTATTAATTTTCTCCCCACTTTTTAAACAAGTGAACCGTCCTAGTTTCGTGGAAATTGAAGATTAATGTGTTACTCGCCTTTCAAAGCTACAGGTGAATATGTCCTTAGTAATCGAGAGGCTCCATTTTCCAAACAATGGATTCGATAAACCATTAAATTAACCAACATTATTAGAAATGTTGGTGTGAGTGAATGCATCTATCTCATGTGCCAATAGTGCTCCTGGTTTTTCTTGATTCCTGTGATTTGGAGATTCACCTTTGTTTGATCCATCATAATTCCATACTTTTGGAATAAAGGCTAACCAAGCTTTTCCGAGTTTCTATTGGTATACAAGAGTTTCACAACAACTCATAATGGTTTAAAGAACTCAAGTATGACGCCTAAATCTTGGGAAAATCTTCTATCTTTTAAGATACCATCACTTTTCTCAAGAAAAGGACACAAAGCACCATTTCTTTTGTGGATTCCTATCATTCTTATCTAGGATACGTCTCTTTATATACCTGTCTCCTACAAATTATAAATCACATAATCTTGGACTTATACACCCTTGCTTCATCAAGTTTGAATATGTACTCAATGTGCTAAACATTCTCATAATTGTTTTGCTACAAGTTATCATCATCACCTTTGTACTCAGATTTTTTGACCACTAGATGGTGCTTATACATCACAATAAAATCCTATTACAACACTCCATGTGAAAACTTCACGGGAAACACTTACGATTTTATATCCCTTTCTTTCTGAGCTTCCACCTTTGTATTTGGACCCCTTGAGCACGAGAACTCAAGATAATTGAAGACTTGCCCTTAAGCCTAGAGCTTAATGAGAATATGAGAAAAACAACATTGGGGAGGATGAGATAGCATCTTTCACCACCTCGCCTTAATGCCACTTCGCTATTATGCAAAATGCGACAATAACATCTATGTAGACGTTGTGAATTGTACTTATAATGTTAGTTGGTTGGACCTAGTGTAAACCCCTCCAACCCTAATTATAAAAGGGTATAATCTAGGGCATGCAAGGTAACTCTTGTAAGATAAAGTGCTTACTATTATAACAATGATAGATACAATGCTCTTGCATTGCCTCCAAATTCAACATTTGTTTCTACCCACATACTCTCTCTCTCTCACTCACTCTCCCTAAACCCTATTATAACTTGAGAAAGATGTGGAGGCTCATGTTTCACATGTGTTACACCAAATTTCAAACCGACTTCTTATCCTCACATGGAAATGACACAATATTATATGCTAAATCCCATCCAATGTGTTGCACATGTTTCACATGTGTTGCACCAAAGTTGGAACCAACTTCTTCTCCTTGCAAATAATGACACTCGACATTATATGCTTGATGCCATCCCTTTGTCCACTATTTACAGCATTGCCTACACACAGTTCATTTTCTATTCAATGTAAGATGAGGAGAGGAGACTTGTCAAAAATGCATACTTTTCCTTTAACAAGTTCAGGAGTCAAAAGTTTTATATTTCGATACAATTTTGCATTGAATTACATTTGAGTTTGCATTGCACGCATGGTCGTTTTGGTTCACTCTTCACACACATTCTTTTCACAATCAAAATGTATTTTCTCGATTGCAATGTTTGTTAGTAATTTTCTCTTGAAAATGGGAATTTCACCAAATCATTCCGACCAATGTTAGTAAATTAATTAATTGTGAATAGTTATTTATTAGAAAACTCTAAGAGAGAAAACTCTTTATTGAAGGGTTGTAACTTTTGATTACTTGCTTCTATAAATAAGCCATTTGGATATGTAATACATTAAATCAAAATAAAGCAAACATGGAATCAAAATAGAGCAAATTTTCCTAACTGTGTATTCTCTAGTCACTACTTCCTATTTGTACAATTGCCGACTTCTACATGGTATCAAAGCACTAGATTTCTGCATCTATCAAATAAGAGTAGACATAATCCAAGAAGCTTTGATCGATTTTTCATCAAGAAGAGCACTAAGCCATATAGCCCTCTTCAATAAAAATAGCACAATCCTCAACTCAACACACATAAACTTTCATTAGTAATGTTAACAAAGCAAAATTGTCACATTTGGAGTGTTCGACTCAAATTATTATTCCAATACTACAAACTTTGGAATATAGATAGTGTTAGGAGCATCACCAAAACCTGTTATTGCCGAACCTAATCAAATTATCTAGGAAGAGAAAGACCTGGAGGCAAAGATGGAGCTACAAATGCATATATTGAATGTTCAAGGAGAAGTAGTTAAAAAGCTACAAAATTCACATCAAATTTGGGAGAAATTGAAGTCACAATACGAACCAAAGCCTAATGCAGCACAAGGGCACATACTACATGCATATGTATAATGTCACATTAACAATGAGAGAAGATGATGACGTAGATGACTTCCTAACTAATTGGGATGAAACTCGATGATACACTCACATCTGATTTGGACATTTTTGACAAGCTACAAAAATGTTTACTATTAGAAGTTGTACCCTCTTTTTGGCCATCTTTTGTAACTACACAAAATTTTAACAAACAAGTCATTATGGAAGACCTCATGGGAGACATAAGACAAGACGACTTGATGAGAAAGAAACGAGAAGAAAACATATTGACACAAGCAATTGCGCTGGCAATCTACCGACCTCATTACAAGACACCACAAAGAAGATACAAGAGTTTCAAGAGAGAATGGACTAATGCACCTAAGACTAAAAGAGGAATGAAGTTCACTAAGTCTTATTACAACATTTGCAAAACACCAAGACACATGAAAAGAATGTAAATCAAAGCAAAAAATTCGAAGATTACCAAGCAACATTCGTCGATCATAAGGGCACATTGTAGAAGAATTGGAGGAAGAAAAAAATCAAGAAGAAAGAAGAATAAGAAGAAGCAATTTATGCTGCCTCGAGGGAAGAAGATGATGAATTTGAAGTAGAAGGCTACAATGACTTGATGCAAGCTTTCGTGGATGAAGCGCTTATCGCGGATACACCAACCAAGAAGGATGGTAAATGGTATCTCGATACTGAAGTAACTCATCGTCTCACACATCGATCGGATTGCCTTCAAAGGTACAAGCCCTTACAAAATTCAATAATTGTTAGATTTGGAAATAATGGAGTGAAGCAAGCATTAGGCAAATGACAACTTACCTTTCATATCCCCGGAGGAGGAAACTTCATGATCAATTGTAAAAATAGCATGCGGAAGCTTGTAGACAGAATCGGCTTCACCGGATAGCAACAGAAAACAAACACAAGTTTAATGGAGAGCTTGGAACATACAGTGTACACGGGAGAGAAAGAGAGAGAGTAGGACAACATAAACTCAATTTCAAAATAATACTCTGTCACTATACAATGTGCTCAGTGAGCACTTTTATACAAGTCCTTAAAAGGACTGACAAAAGTATTAACATGTACTTGAACGCTCATACGAGCGACTAACACTAACTCCAAGAAATATGCCTACGTACTAGGCTACAATCGTAGGCCTCCAACAGCCTACCGGTTACAATCCGATCCAGAATACGATTCGGCTCTTCGATCCGGCTCCTAGTTCCGGACACCGATCCGGCTCTAGCTTATTCAGTCGATCTAGATCTAGTTGAGCTTGTCCGCTCAACACTCCCCCTCAAGCTCAACTTGAGGTCAGATCGTGGTGTTAGTGTTCACTGATCCTTTCCTCTAGCTCCTCCTAGAGTCCTCCCGCCTTGCTCGCACTCCTCATCCTGTCCGGTCCCGCTTCCCACGACCCGTCCAGTTCCATCGCAGCTCCTTCTCGGTTAGTTTGTCTCCTCCTAAGGCCCCTCGTAGCTCCTTCACTGCTGTGACTTCGGCGTTTCCCGACCCAACAGTTTCTCAGTGTCGGTGTTGACTTCTGTTGCCTTCTTGTCCGCTTGGCCTTGAGTTGATTCGGCTCCTCTGAATCAAACACCTCTTCCGAATTGGGTGCCTTTGATTCGTTCCAGCTCTTGTCTGAATTGGTTGTCTCCAATTCGTCCTCAATCTTCGGGCCCTTTATCACATCAGACCATGTTCGTGTATGGGCCTTCTTCTTCCGCTCAACTCTGTCCTTCTTGACTCTACCGTTGTGATTGCTTCTTCCGACTTTTTCGGATGTGCTGACTTCTTCAATCGACTTGGCTCCCTTTTTCTTCTAGTCTCCACCTGTTTTGGTTGTCTTTCTCTCCAGGTCCTTGTCTAGTGCCATTAACTATTTTTCCTATTTCTGTTTCGGTTCTCCCCATCAAGTGCCGCATGTCGAGATGCGGCAACCCAAGCATCTCCAAAAAATGTTGTAACTTGTCTAATCTGAGTGGCTTGGTGAAGATGTCGGCAACTTGCCGATCCGTTCGAACATACCAAAGTTCGACTTCACCTCTCAGGACCCGCTCTCGCACAAAGTGGTAATGCACTTCCATGTGCTTCATCCGAGCATGGAAAACGGGCTTCTTGGGAAGCTGCATGCTACTCATGTTGTCGCAGAAGATCGAGATCACAGTCGGTACTTCGATCCAGAGGTTTAGGGTTTAGGGTTTAGGGTTTAGCAACCACCACTCTTAAATCTGAATTCACAAGTAGCAACGGTGGCTCCCCGATACTCAGCCGAAGTGCTCGAGTAAGCCACTATGGACTGCTTTTTGCTGCTCCATGCAACAATCGCGATACTTTGTCGGGATAACAATCCTTGGTCCTTAGTGCCACTTAAATACCTGAGTATTTGGTGTGTTGAATACAAGTGTATAATGGACGTATTCACACTGTCCCTTTGAACAACCCAAGTTTGGGCTATTTCTATAAATACAATAAAGGGCAGTTGCCCTAGGACAGTCACTATATAAAGTGACTTTGTAATCTTTAGAAAAGGTTGGTTGTCATTCTTTGTAACTGTTGTTATTGGAATATAACGATTTCTTTTGTGCCTATCTCTCTCTCTGACTCTGTGTGTCTATCTTGCTTATGCGCATACATAGGTTCTTCTTAAAATAGAATGTTGCTTGCACTTCCGCATTGACGGCCTTGTCCCCAACATTTGGTATCAGAGCGTTGGAGGTTCTTCAACCCACTACCGGCCGTCATTGTACACCGCAACATTCTGTTTTTGTAACCTCTTGAAGAACAGAGAAGAGAGAAGACAAATAAGAAGTTTGCATGTCACTGTGTTAAATCACTAATTGGAGTAAGCTAGCCGGTTGTACTCTGTTTCTATGATTGTAACCACTTGAGGCAAGCTCCCTGTGCAACATCCGACCCAATCATGCTTCATTCGGTTAAACGACATCTGAATAGGTCACCAGACGCTATTCACCCGCTTGTTGTAACCACCCGCTACAGATTGGTCTCCTGGCAACAACCAAATTCATGCTTCATTTGGCTTATCGACATTCGGGAGGATCAGTTGGATCCATCCCTCTCATCGTTGCAGTCCCTCGAAGCAGAATCGGCCCAAGCAATCGGTTTCTTGTAATCGGTATTCGGCATACAATCGGAAGCAAACCGGGCCCACTCCGACTCGGCAACATTTGGGAAGACCAACCGGTTCTGTCCCTCAAGTTACCGGAGTCACTCCGAGCAACTTCAGCAACAAGTATCCGAAACCAAACTGACTTGGGTTCAAATCGACTAAAACGATATCGGGTGAGCTGACCGACTGCACCCCACTAAGGTTCGTAGTCAACTCTGAACCAAGTCTTACCAACCGAAACCGAAGCAGATGGCATCAACATCCGGCTCATCGGAGATGAGTGTAAGGAGGTTCGACGGTTCGAACTTCAACTTCTGGAAGGAACAAATGCAGGACTATCTCATAGTCAAGGGTTAGATAGACCCCAATGAGAATGAAAATCCTCCAGAAGCATACAAGGCAAACGAGTGGCTAAAGCTGGACAGAATCGTTTGCGCCACGATTCGGATGCACTTGTCAGAGTCAGTGTACTTCACAGTGCAATCATGCATGACAACTTTTGAACTTTGGAAAACACTATCGAAAACGTATGAAAAGAAGGTCGCGGCAACGAAGATGTATCTGATCTGGCGCCTCTACAACTTGCGGATGAAAGAATCCGATTCGGTTTAGGCACACCTCAACGAGTACGAAAG
Source organism: Azolla caroliniana (assembly GCF_043228905.1). Classification (NCBI taxonomy): domain Eukaryota; kingdom Viridiplantae; phylum Streptophyta; class Polypodiopsida; order Salviniales; family Salviniaceae; genus Azolla; species Azolla caroliniana. The sequence goes on from NW_028230442.1 coordinate 13,571,445, forward strand.
CATAAGCTCCCAAATCTCGTCTCAGGGGACGGAAATCGAGGATGAACTTAGAGCAATGACACTCATGAGTAGTCTCCCGTCTTCATGGGAAACTTTCGTTACAACCGTGTGCAATGCTTCAACAATTGTCGTTAAGTACTCCGAAGTCACGAGCGCAATCCTGACTGAAGCAGCTCGGAGAAAGTCTTTCGCCAAAGACTCGGTAGATGAAGCTTACGTAGTACAAGGTTCGACCGACCGATCGAACAACCGGGGAAGAAGTTCTTCATGATCGCCGAACAATCAACGAAGCTGGAGCAAGTCCCGGGACAACCGAATCTGCAACTACTGCAAGAAACCGGGACACATCAAAGCCGACTGTCGGGCACTCAAAGCAAAACCGACAAAGCTCAGAGAGCAGATCAGAGGTATAGTCGGCATGAGGAGGTCAACTACGTCCGCTCTTCAACCAAAATTTTGACGACTGACCCGAACATATTGTCCATAGAGAACCCAGTCGAATCAGAAGTTCTGCTTACGACTGAGGAATCGAGCACATGGCTCCTGGACTCGGGCGCATTATATCATGTGACACCTCACCGATTTCAGTTTCGGCAATACTCGGATCGACACTCCGACTTAGTTCGAGTCGGAAACTCACAGCACTGTGCTATAATCGGAATCAGCACCGTAGAGCTCAACCTTCCGGGTGGCTCTGCACTCATACTACACAACGTCCGACACGTTCCTGAGCTCTCAAGTCTCTTGATCTCAGTCGAACAGCTTGACGAAGCCGGTATGCGTGCAGGATTCTCATCAAGAGGGTGGACACTCCACAAAGGGAACCTCCTGCTTGCTCGAGGACCAAAGGTACATTCCTCGTATCGTTTATATGTCACACTCAAAGAGGGTGACCTATTTTTGGTTGATATCCCCGTGTCATCGTTATGGCACGGATGACTCGGACACCTCAGCAAGGTCGGCATAACACACCTTTCCAGAGCCGGTTACATCCCCAAACTCTCCTTCTCGGATCACCAATTCTGCGAGCATTGCAAGTACGGCAAACAGGTAGCCACATCACACCCTATATCAACACCAAGAGAATCGAGTCCCCTCGATTTAGTCCACTCAGACGTTGTTGGCCCGATGCCACATCAGTCTCTCGGCGGTGCTTCGTACTTCGTCAGATCTATTGACGACTCAACTCGGAAGGTGTGGGCTTATGACATCAGAACCAAAGATCGGGTGTTCTCGATCTTCTCCGAATGGATTGCAATGGTCGAAAAGCAGACCGGTCGAAAACTGAAATGTCTCCGAACCGACAACGGAGGAGAATTCAAGTATGAAAAATTCGTCAAATTCTGCCAGGAACGCAGCATTCGACGTGAATATATGGCACCCTATAGTCTGGAGCAGAACGAAATTGTTGAACGCTTGAAACGGACGATTCAAGAATGCGTAGTATCCATGCTCCAACACTCCGAACTGTCGGATGGCTTTTGGGCGGAGGTTCTACTTACGGCAGTACACATAATAAATATGTCGCCAAGTAGACCTATAGGACTTCAAATACCTCAAGGAATATGGACCGGCAGTAAGCCGAATTATGACAAGCCGAGGATCTTCGGTTGCGAGGCATACACCCTCATACCGAAAGACGATCGCCGGAAACTCAAACCAAGATCAAGGAAATGCGTTTTATTTGGGTATGGACCTGACGGCGAGATCGGATACCGACTCTGGAACCCCGAGCACAGACAAATCGTCCGAAGTTCGAACGTTGTGTTCAATGAGTCAGATATGCATAAAACGGCCAAAAGGCCTATTGAAGTCCGAAGGGTAATATTTTCCGAAGTGCCAAGCCTTCATGACGGCCCAACCCACAACACGAGATCGGTTTCACGGGTAACCGACAACCCTCGCACCGAATCCACCGATTCGGCACAACCGAATGGCTCGGCTCCCGACTATCCAACATCGACACCCGGTGCGACTAGTCTAGTCATACCTCACAGATCCGAGAGACTATCGCAACCTCCGGAGAGGTACTCTCCCGGAATTTTCTTTACCGATGCTGGCGAACCGACGTCTTATGAAGAAGCATCGGCATCTGGCGATGGAGTCGGAAATGCACTCCATTCGCGCAAACAAGACTTGGGACTTGGTCGAATTACCGAAGAATCGGCGTGCTCTTCCATGCAAGTGGGTCTATCGACTAAAAGAGACGTCTAACTCGACCAAACCAAAGTACAAGGCCAGACAAGTTGCGAAGGGATTTCGACAAGAACATGGCATCGACTTCAACGAAATCTTTTCACCAGTGGTGAAAATGACGACCGTTCGTTTCATGCTCAACGTCGTATTTGATGGAAGGAACGTTATGAAGTTCCTTGATACATATAGAAGGGAGATGAATCAGAGGGACGTGTCCAAAGCACGTCAAACCGCAAGCTTCAAGAGAGTTGTCACCAACAACGTCCAAAGACGTGTCATCAAACTTCAAGAAGGTAAGACAACATGGTTTGAGTTCGAGAAAACGATACTAGCGGAGTTCGCGACTGAAGATTCAACGAGGATGACTCGACCTACCCTGATGAAGTGGATAGAGAAGAAGAATAAGAAGATGAGCGCCTCAATCAGTGTACGACAAATTCGACTAGATGTTTAGTCGTCTCCCCAACACGGACCAAGTGTTGCTTGAAGAGGACAAGACTTTGTACTTCTTGAAGGTCGTGGACATGAAGGATAGACGGGATTTGGGGACTCCTCTCGAAGACGATACCCAAGCAAATGGGCTCGTAGCGGACTGGATCACAATGAAGCGGGCATGCAATAGGCTCGACAAGCGTCGCCAATGGGTTGATGACACCGACTTGACAGGATTGACTACCACGGAGAAAGCAAGACCACAGAAAGTAGCTGAGCCGCCAAGACAAACTAACGTGGAAGAAAAGAAGATTGATGACGACATGATCGAAGAGCTAGCGAAGAAGTTTGAGAAGGTCACGCTAGCCAACATGAATCGTCGGGGCCCTAAAGGAAAAGAACCCTTTAGATGTGTGTGGTGCGATAGCATGGACCACATGAGAAGGGATTGTGCGAGCCTTCGAGAGGCGATCCGACAAAATATCGTATACATAGAGGACAACATGATCTGCTCGACTGAAACTCGAAGACCCCTATGGATGAATTTCGAAGAGGGGGAATGAAGAAATCTATAGAGGATGCCGATGCGACTCATGTGGATGCGATGCACTATGTTGCGTCGGCCGGAATAAGAGTCGAGAAAGACAAGACTGAAGCTGCTAGAGCGGGAGCAAAGTTTTGGACTTCCATTCTCGAATATGAGAAGAAGGGATAAGTCACTTCGAACGAAGTAGAGCTTGCGGATCGAAGTGTACAAAGTATAACCGGATGGTCGGATCCGGTGGACGACAACACCATACTCGCGGAGGTGATGTGCGACAACCACGAGGTGTTCGTCGAAGAAAAGAGAAAAAGAATAGAAGAGAAAGGCCCATCAAAAAGACATGAAATCCCCAAACTCTCCTTCTCGGATCACCAATTCTACGAGCATTGCCAATACGGCAAATGGGTAGCCGCATCACACCTGACATCAGCACCAAGGGAATCGAGTCCCCTCGATTTTGTCCACTCGGACGTCTGTGGCCTCATACCACATCAGTCTCTCGGCGGTGCTTCGTACTTTGTCGGTTTTATTGATGACTCAACTCGGAAGGTGTGGGCTTACCCCATCAGAACCAAAGATCGGGTGTTGTCGATCTTCTCCGAATGGCTTGCAATGGTCGAAAATCAGATTGATTGGAAACCGAAATGTCTCCGAACCAACAACGGAGGAGAAATCAAGTCTGAAGAATTCGTCAAATTTTTCCGGGAACGCGGAATTCGACGTAAATATACGGCACTCTATAGTCCGGAGCAGAATGGAATTGTTGAACGCATGAATCAGACGATTCAAGAACGCTTAGTATCCATGCTTCAACAGTCCGGACTATCGGATGGCTTTTGGGCGGAGGCTCTACTTACGACACTACACATAGTAAATATGTTGCCAAGTAGACCTCTAGGACGTCAAATCCCTTAGGAAATATGGACCGGCAGTAAGCCGAATTATGACAAGCTGAGGATCTTCGGTTGCGAGGCATACGCCCTCATACCGAAAGACGACCACCGGAAACTTGAACCAAGATCAAGGAAATGCGTTTTCCTTGGATATGGACCCGACGGCGAGATCGGATACCGACTCTAGTACCCCGAGCACAAACAAATCGTCCGAAGTTCGGACGTCGTGTTCAACGAGTCGGCTATGCATAAAACGGCCGAAAGGCCTATTGAAGTCCGAAGGGTAATATTATCCGAAGTGCCAATCCTTCATGACGGCCTAGCCCACAACACGAGATTGGTTTCACGGGTAACCAACAACTCTCGCACCGAATCCACCGATTCGACACAGCCAAATGGCTCGGTTCCCGACCATCTGACATCGACACCCGGTGTGACTAGTCCAGTCATACCTCGCAGATCCGAGAGACTATCGCAACCTCCGGAGAGGTACTCTCCCGGAATTTTCTTTACCGACGTCGGCGAACCGACGTCTTACGAAGAAGCATCGGCATATACAAACTCAGCCACCTGGCATCTGGCGATGGAGTCGGAAATGCACTCCATTCGCGCAAACAAGACTTGGGACTTGGTCGAATCACCGGAGAGTCAACGTGCTCTTCCGTGTAAGTGGGTCTATCGACTAAAAGAGATGCATGACTTGACCAACCCAAAGTACAAGGCCACGGTAAAAACGGCATTCCTCCACGGTGACCTACAGGAGGAAATCTGTATGGAGCAGCCGAAAGGCTTTGTGTTATCCGGCCAGGTACATCTAGTCTACCGACTCAGGAAGAGTTTATATGGCTTGAAACAAGCACCCCGACAGTGGTACAAAAAGTTCGACAACTTCATCTAGTCGATCAGCTTCTCCAAGAGCGATGAGGACCATTGTCTCTTCACCAAAACAGCTCAAGACGGTGTCGAGGTATTCCTCGCGGACGCATGGAATGAGGCGGGACCTTGGGGGTCTTGCACCGAAAAGCAAGAGAGAAAGGAGAAGGGACCCGCTACGTGCGATCGTAGATTCACAGGGACACGGCCCTTCGACACAAAGACGCGAGTGGGACGCCGACACAGAGAGACACGAATGTATGTATATATATATTAACAAAGACAAACAACAAGAAGCACGAAGTCGGCTACAACGGAACAAGCCGGCAAACAGATGTCGATGCCTGTTCGTAAACGCTCAGAAAGAAAGGAGTAGGTTGGAGGTGCTGCCGGAAGCACTCGGGCATTCCTCAGAGCAGCGCGAGCCTCCCGAAAACCTGCACAGAAAGAAGCTACGGAGTATGGAAGAGAGAGAAGCCTTCGGCCCACAACTCGACAGCACTTCGTCCTCTCTATCGTCGATCCCCTTCCTCTTCCCTGTCTCCCTCCTTTTATAGGCAAGAAAGGAGCCGTTTCCCATTAATTTCCTACCTGCCGAATCTACCTGCCTAGGATCTTCTATGTACCTAATCCTCTCTTATGTACAACATAAGGCGTATGTGCATGAAGAGCCGGTTCCTACGCTCTGGTGCACCGATTCCACTTGTGGACGGTTTTCTTCACGACATCCGCCCCCACCTAACCGCGCATCCACCGGCATGTGCCAATTGAGTTGGGATGGAGAAAACCGGCCCAGCCTTCATTCCCCGCCCGTCGGTTCTTCCTCGGTTTCGGATCGTTCGTCGTTGCTGTCCAGGTTAACCGGATCCGGCTTGTCGTCGTGACGCTTTTTGAACACTTTGATCCGCTTCCCAGCTACCGGTATCGCCATTCTCGTGCCGTCGAGTTCCGCCAGATGGTACGTCCCGTTGTCGTTGGCGCTTTGTACCACGTAAGGCCCGAACCACCTTCTTGCGAACTTCCGTGTCACTCAGTGCTGGTTGTCCAGGCTGCTGTCGTAGACTAGCACCCAGTCGCCTTCCTCGATCTTCTTTGGTCGGAGCCGGTGCGTCCGGTTGAACCGGGCTTTGTTCCTCGTCCTTGCCACCCGAAGCTTTCCCGCAGCCTGCTCCACGTCCTCCGGTCTTCGCTCGAGCTGTCGTATACGCGCCGCCAACAGTTCCTCCCGGCTCATCTCGTCTCTCTAGTCCACGGTTGCCCATGAGGAGATCGTACGTTCCATCGGCATGATCGGCTTCTACCCAAACATGAGCTCTGCCAGCATGAATCCGGTTACCGAACAGTCCGTAGTTCTGTCAGCCCACAACGCATAAGGCAGCAGCCGCGGCCAATTCCCGACTTGCCCTCCGCATGCCCGAACTAACGCCTTGACGATCGGTCCGTGTCCGCTCTCCACCTTCCCATTCGCCTCCGGATTGTACGCAGTGGTAAGCGAGAGCTTGACTCCTAGCCGGTCGAACAGCTCCTCGGCCTCTTCGGCGTCCAACTCACCGCGATCAGCCACGATCTTCCCGACGCACCCGTACCGGCATATCACGTCCTCGATCAGGAACCGACATACGGCCGCGGTCGTTTTGTTCTGAAGGGCTCGGCCTTCCACCTGGTTCGTCAGATCCTCCCGAGCCAGGACCAGATACCGCATCTGTCCTACTCCCATCGGCATCGTCACCAGATCTACCATCCATTTGAAGTGGATGGTCGGAGGGTACGTAGGGTGTAGCTCGTCCCGATGTCGGGCTATGGAGTGCATCTGACAGCTCTCGCAAGTTGTCACGAACCAATGCACGTCCCGGTACAGTCCCGGCCACCAGTACTTCCCCTTTATCTTCTCGAACGTGGCCCACGTTCCACGGTGTCCAGCCCAAGGGCTGTCGTGGTAGGCCGTCAACAGCTCCTCTTGTTCTTCCTTCATTACCACCACCCGAAGCGGGACACCATTCCTCTTCTTCGGGTGCTTCCATAAGTATCCGTCCCGGAGAAAGAATTGGTATGCTTTCTTCCGGATCCGGTTGGCCTCGTCCCTCCATGACGCATCCGGCGTCATTGTCCTCAAAAACCCACCGATCTGTAGCCACTCGCCGTCGTACTTGCTCTCGTCGAAGCCGTTAAGTGCCGGAGTGCTCGTCCCATCGGTCGTCACGTACGCCGCCTCGAAGAAGTCCACCCCGACTTCTTCGTCCTCCGAAACCATGCCGCCCTCGTCATCAAACCTCGCCCTCGAAAGCATGTTGGCCATGGCGTTGTCCTTTCCGGAAATGTGTCGTATTTCCGGGTCCAGGGACTTGATGTACGCTATCCACCTGAGCATCGCTAGGTCCGATGTCGCGCATCCGGAAACCATGCCGAGAATTGGCAGGCAATTCGTCTCGATAATCACTTCTGTCCCGATCAGGTAGTCTTTGTCGGCCTTTACTGCCGAAACGATACCCCAGAGTTCGCGTTTAACCTAGGCGTACCCTCGTTGTCGCTCACTGAGGACCTTCGCGCCGAATCGGATCGAGAACCGAATGCCGTCCTCATTTTCTTGGTTGACGACCCATCCGATCCCGGTCGGGCTCGTATCCACCGTTATGTATACCGGGGTACCCTTCTCGTAGACAGCCTTCCGGAGCACTGGTGCTGCCGCAAGAGCTTCCTTCAGCTTCCGGACTGACTCCGTGTGCTCGTCTCGCCACTCGAATTTTTGCCCCTTCTTCAGCAACCCGTATAGTGGTTCCGCAACGTGGGCGTAATGCGGGATCCATATGTGGTAGAATGCGCATGCCCCCAAGAACCTCCGAACCTCCGTAACCAAGCTACAGTCGGTCTTCATCGCGGAGATGGCTTCTACTTTTGCCGGAGACGGCTTCCGGCCATAGGGTCCACACAAGTGTCCGACCACCAGGATTTCTGATTGCCCGAAGGCCGATTTCTCCCCGGAGAAGGTGAGCCTCGCATCCTCTAACCTTTGTAACACCTTCTCATAGTCGTCGATGTGTGTCGCCACGAACCGCCGGCATCCGTCCGGCCCGAGTGTCCCATCCTTCTCTTCCACCGGGCACCCTTTGATCGGGATGTCGTCTAGAAACGGCATGGTGATGTCCGGGATGCAATCCCTCAGTACCTTGTTCATCACATTCACCATGTGGGCCACCGAGTTGGTCCCTCCTTGTGGCAGGGTACACATTCGCACTAGGCCGAGGGGAGTTCGCATCATCGTAATGTCTCTGCTCTCCACGGCTAGCTGGAACTGGTCGTACCCCGAGTACAGATCACCGACCGAGTAAATCGACCTTCCGGCAAAGGCCTCCGCGAACTCATCTATGGTCGGTCCGATTCCTGCGTTTCGAATGGTCACTCTGTTGACCGGCTGCAGGTCTTGAATGAAGCGCAATGTTCCGTTTTTCTTCGGTACGGTAAACCATCGGTTCGAGTATGGGGCACTCGACGGTTCGAGAATGCCCATACTGACTTTCTGCCTTAATAGCTGCATCAACTTCGGGATGTGAGCTCTCGGTACTGGAATCGGCTTGAGATTCCACGGCACATGCGGTACCGTGAATATCACCATCGGCTCCACGATTGTCGGGTCTACACACCCGATCTCATCCGGTGAGAATGCGAAGGCTTTCCCGTGCCTTCCGAGCATTCTCCGAAACCGGTCTTCTTCCGCCGGCAGTAGGAATCCGCCCCCACCGATCTTGAGCTCCCGGAGCGTCCCGTCGGTGAAGGTGTGTCCTATGCAGAACGGATCTCGTAAACTGGGGTCCGACGCAATCCCTCTGATTCGGGACTCGCTGCCCTCCGATAAGGGTGCCGCGACTGACCTTACCTTCCGGTCCACAGTCTTGTACTTCGTGCTAACTCGGGCCGTCCGATCCGACCCAAGCCCTTGACTGAAGTTCGCGATGACTTCGTACATCTCTTCGGAACATACCGGTATCGTCCGGTCTTCGTTAAGGTCTTCTCCGGCTACCTTCCTCAACATCCCCAAGGTGTCGTCGAAGGAGACCGCCTCCACGGCTCCGCTGATTTCCTCATCCGGGCCGAGAACTCCGCACGCTCGAAGTCACTCCTCTACCCTTGCCTTTCCTCGGCCAACGATGCCGACTATCATACACCCTCCGTTGTTGGAGAAGCAAATTTTTCTACCTATCGTACAAGGTTTCTTCGGTTTCGGTTCTATCGTACAGCTGTGGGGTCTTTCCCGAGTGTCCGGACTATCTCGGCCCCACGCCTTGGCAGCCCTCTCTAAAAATCCTCTCGGTTCTCGCCACCAAGGGATTCGCGGTTTCGCTCGTGGTTCGGCCGCACCATCAGAAATTGGACCGAATGGCGCCCGTCTTGGCTTTTGACCCTCGCGTAGGCCGAACCGTTGTTCAGCACCTTGGTCTCCATTTGCGCCACCGTGATGTATGGTTCCCCTAATATGACCGGGTGCGAGGACGTCTCCTGCACGAAGAAGTGCTGGTCAATCTCGACGTTGCCGATCTTGACTCGCGCGTTCGGGCAGGCCCCATGCAGTTCCTCGGTGGCGCGCGTCGCCGCCCGTATCTTCCACCCGTGCTTGGTGTTGATCGGCCATTTTCCCTTCTTGTAGAAGTCCATGGACATCAGGTTTATTTCCGAACCGTGGTCCACCAGTGCCACCACCGGTTCCTGAACATCTCTGATCTTCACCGGGGTCTCCGTGGTCGCTCAGGCCCAGTGTGGCCTCGAATAGTGGCTCTCCGCCCACTCATCTTCCAGCGCCATGTCGTCGATGTGCGTCGTCCGCACCTCCACAGGTCTTTCTGGTTCTGTCTCCGTCGACAGCCTCTTCCGCTTTACCAAGTCCACAATGGAGTTGTGGAACTCCTTCTTGGCGATCCCTAGCACCTCCCGCAATGACAGCTCCACTTTGTTGTCGAGGATCCGTTCTTCTAGGACCTTTCGAAGGTCCGGGGCCCTTTCTATTTCCGTCCCCAGTTGGTATCCGCCCTTCCTGGGGTTATCTTGCGTGCTGGATCCACCAGCTTCGTTCCGTCGTTGCCCGAATCGGGTCTTGTATCGTTGTGAGGGCCCGGCCGCTCCGGCTTTCCCCACTCGTTTGTCTTCTACCAGAGCCTCGTAGTTCTGGCAGGCGGCTTCTACGAAGCCCGTCTTCTCCTCAACCGGGTCGCTCCACCCGGTTATTTCCTGGACCCGTCTCTCGGCGCGGTCCGCTTCATCTTTCCTCAGCCGTGCACCGGCGAGGCCTTCCAGCATTGCTGACCAGGATCCGGCTTTGCTCTCCTTTCGGGCCTCGCTGCCCCCGACCCGAATACCGGCCGACGCCGAGTAGTGGATGGCCTCCACGTGTCGGACCGCTGCCTCTTCCATCAGTCTCTTCATACCTCCTCCCCCGTCGTTTCAGTTTAGGGCCCTTCTGGTATCACCGACATGCACCCGGCCTTCCCACAGGTACACCATCCGGTTCCTCAACGCCTTTGCGAAATCGCCGCAGTCCTTCCGAATGTGGCCGACCTCGTCGCACCACATGCACCTGTTCCCTGCTACGGGCCGTCGGTCACGAGCCGGTTCGCCGCCTTCCCTTCGAGTCTGGGCGATCTGGAGATCCTTTATCGCCCACGTCAACTCCTCCAGTGTTGCTCCTCCGGACGAGTCATTGACCATGCCGGTCGGAGCCGACCCGGTTTCGAGCCACTCCCGGGTCTCTACCCTTCGCCCTTGCGGTGCCGGTTCAAGCCTCGTTGCTGTGGCAGAGCCCGCACCGGCCGCCCCGTTGTCAGCCCATTCTCGCCGTTTGTCGAAACGGCCACAAACTCTCTTAACCGCAGCCCAGTCGGTCGTCAGTCCGTCTTCGGTTTCCAGCAAGGAGCCGACTTGATCCCGGTCCCGTTCGTCCACCGACTTGACGAACAGTAGGACCCGGCTCGTATCCAGAACGGTTCGGTCAAGCGCCGAAAGGCGCGCAAAGCGTTTCTTCCCTTGCCGGGGGACTCCACCCATCCCATGAAGTCCCGTTTCGAAAGCCAGAGCGCGTCGTCCAGCCCGTATTTTTCTAGGAGTCGGCCTTCGAACTCCTCCCAGGTACGGCTCTCCGCCCGTACCTCGAGCACCTCCGCATGGATGCTCGGCATCGCCACTCGAGGGAACCCAGCAAGACGCCTCTCTTCCGGAATGTCCCGCATCAGCATCTCTGCCCCGTAGGACGCCAAATACTTCGTAGCATCCTTTCCGCTGAACCGGCCGATCGTACCGACGACCACCTCAATGGCTCTGTCGAGGGCGCCGGTGCCCTCGCGTGCACTCAATATCTGATCCACGGTCGAAGCCATGGCCTCCGCAAGATCCGACCCCTTCATCTTCTGCTCTTCTGCCGCCTCTTTCACGTCGGGTTCACCAAGATGTCGAGGTATTCTTCGCGGACGCGTGGAATGAGGCGGGACCTCGGGGGTCTTGCACCGAAAAGCAAGAGAGAAAGGAGAAGGGACCCGCTACGTGCGATCGTAGATTCACAGGGACACGGCCCTTCGACACAAAGACGCGAGTGGGACGCCGACACAGAGAGACACGAATGTATGTATATATATATTAACAAAGAAAAACAACGAGAAGCATGAAGTCGGCTACAACGGAACAAGCCGGCGAACAGATGTCGATGCCTGTTCGTAAACGCTCAGAAAGAAAGGAGTAGGTTGGAGGTGCTGCCGGAAGCACTCGGGCATTCCTCAGAGCAGCGCGAGCCTCCCGAAAACCAGCACAGAAAGAATCTACGGAGTATGGAAGAGAGAGAATCCTTCGGCCCACAACCCGACAACACTTCGTCCTCTCTATCGTCGATCCCCTTCCTCTCCCCTGTCTCCCTCCTTTTATAGGCAAGAAAGGAGCCGTTTCCCATTAACTTCCTACCTGCCGAATCTACCTGCCTAGGATCTTCTATGTACCTAATCCTCTCTTATGTACAACATAAGGCGTATGTGCATGAAGAGCCGGTTCCTACGCTCTGGGGCACCGATTCCGCTTGTGGACGGTTTTCTTCACGACAATGGGTCTCCCGTCGTCCTCATCATCTATGTGGACGACATGCTACTCTCCGGCCGACATGCCGAAGAGCTCACCGAACTCGTTCGGAAACTGCGGTTGAAGTTTTCCATGAAGGACCTCGGTCCGGCAAGACACATACTTGGTAGGAAGATTAGTCGGCATCGTGATAAACGACAACTTTTCTTGTCTCAAACCGACTACATCGGACGTGTCTTGGAACGCTTCAACATGCACTCGACCAAGTCTGCTTCGACCCCACTCCCCATTAACCTTCGACTATCTCAGCAAGACTGCCTGACATCCGGTCTAGAGGGGGAAGATATGAAGTCAGTACCATATGCACCGGCAGTCGGCTCCCTTATGTACGCAATGGTCGCGACACGGCCTGATATTTCTCACGCCATAGGCGTCGTCAGCAGATTCATGCACAACCCAGGCCGATCGCACTGGAACGCAGTCAAGCATGTGTTCAAATATCTAGCTGGCAGAAAAGACCACGGCATTCTTTTCGGCCCAAACTCAACCTCAGGCGTAGTCGGTTACACCGACTCGGACTTCGCCGGCTGTGTGGACAATCAGAAATCAACAACCGGATATTGTTTCAAATTCGGCAATGGAGCAATCTCGTGGAAGTCGAAACTTCAGGAGTGCAGAGCCACCTCAACGACCAAAGCGGAATATGTAGTTGCATCCGACACGGCAAAAGAAGCTGTATGGCTCAGTCGGCTGGCGCACACATTTTGACAGGTCGACCTCGACTCAGCTCCAGTTGTCTACAGCGACAGTTAGGGTGTTGTTGCTTTGTCAAAGAATCCGGTTCACCACAACGCCTCCAAGCATATCGACGTTCGATATCACTTCCTTCGGGACTGCGTCATTTCAGGGAAAATTGGTCTCGAGAAGATATCCACAACCGATAATGTCGTAGATGGAATGACCAAGTGTCTTTCGGCGGATCGTTTCCGGTCCCTTCGGCACCAGATGGGCATAATGAAAAATCGGTTCGGTTAAAGTCGGACACATAGCACAGGATGGTTTTGGACCACCGATATCGGTTCTTTGAGGATCGGCTTCAACTCGTCCGACCCGACCGGTTCGGTCTTTTGTCTTTGGATCCTGCCGACTCTAACAAAACCGATCTGTCTAATAAACCTTGTATATACCTGTAATTTTTTAGATAACCCATGTATACGCCCATTACGAGGGAGTGTCGAATACGAGTGTATAATGGCCGTATTCATACTGTCCCTTCGAACAAGCCAAGTTTGAGCTATTTCTGTAAATAGCATAAAGGGCAGTTGCCCTAAGATAGTCACTATATAAAGTGACTTTGTAACCTTTAGTTAAGGTTGTTGTTGGTTGTCATTCTTTGTAACTCTTGCTATTGGAATATAACGTTTGTTTGTGCCTCTCTCTCTCTCTCTCTCTCTCTCTCTCTCTCTCTCTCTCTCTCTCTCTCTCGCTTATGCGCATACACAGGTTCTTCTTCATCACGAATGTTGCTTGCACTTCCGCATTGACAGCCTTGTCCCCAACACGCCCGACACTCTGAATATGATTCAGGCGCTCTTGGTGTATGTGACCTTGACATCTCTACTCTCTGAACTCTTCACTGCACCACGTACACCGCATAACCTTCTAGCCTAGGCCATGTGCGTACTTCGGTCGTTGGCCGCTTACATGTCGCGTGTTCTTCGACGAGACCACACCCCCCCCCCCCCCCGGATCGGCAGACGTTCATCTGAGTACTTCCAGAAGACAACCACGCCCTTGCCCTCTTTATGTTGTACCCTGAAGCCACTGATGAACCCTCACGACCGACAGGTGACCTCTTCCCCCAACATCTCCCTATTTTGTTTCTCGAAGGCATGGCCTACCTCCATACTGCCATCACCCCGGACTTAGACATCACCGACCTGGTATGTTTCGCCTGCCCTTCCTATGTCAGGATGCAAGTCAACGAAGACCAGTTGGCCCAACTCTTCACCAAGCTGGTGCGCTTACACCGAATCTCCGACACCCTTACTTGCACCCTGTTGGAGAGCGCTACTGCTTGCGTACCCCCTTTCGGTTTCCTGTGGTTAATACGCGCTTGGCAAACCGCCTGGGACGTCGAGGTTCGTACTCACATATTCAGCATTGAATGTGCAGCATTCAACTGGCCCACCGATCTCGAGGCTAACGACATGCAGGAGTTAGCCCTCTACCTTGACATCTCTCATGAGTATCAACTTATGACTTTTGATGAGGCTCGTGCCCGCGCACTCCTACCCTCGCACCCCACTCACCCCCCGTTTGAGATCAACCCGGAGTGGGACCTCGACTCACCCAATGATCCCGACAACCAACCACACCCCCATGCCCTAACCCTACCTCATCCCCGCCGCCACCACACCCACCTCCAAGCCCTCCCCCCCCCCCCCCCACCACCACCACTCCCCTCTCACGCACCCACACCTCAGCGAACACCACGTACCTGATCACACACACCCCATGTTTGGCTGCAACCCCTTTCACACCACCCCCCTTGCCCATCCCCGTTCCTCCCCACCTCCCACCTCCCACCTCCCCACCAACCGATCCTTTCCCACTCCACACACGAGTCATCACAGACCCAAGTTGGGCATTCACAGATGTCATCCTCCGCAAAGCCCTCCCTTTCAACCACCCCCTTGCGCACCTCATGCTCCACCAACAACTCCCCTCTCCCATCTTCACTACACCCCCGCTACTACACGACACGAGCGCCTAATTCAATGATGCGACATTCTACGCTGATTTGGTCGATCGTTACCAACTCATCCACGGCCTCCAAGCAGCTCTCGATTACATCGAACACGGTACAGGTTGGGACACCCACCTCGATAACCAATCTATCGCCCCTGTCCCCTGGGAGTTTGATTTCTCTGAGACCCCCCTACTCCTCACCCGCCTCTACACCTACTACCCCGAAGTCGCCTCCGAACCCCAAGTCGACATCTTCCTTTACCCACACATTTACCGAGATAAGATGTCTACTTGGGCAGCCGCAAACCCCACCTCAACTCGAGGATGGCGCCACCCGGTGGTCGACCCTCTAATCGAACCACCTGGCATCCAACCCCCCGTGGCGCCTCCCCTAGTTCGAGCATGTGTCCTTCCGGGAATGGTGTGCCCCACACGCTCCAGAGATGCGCGCCAACCCCACCTTTTTTCCCCTCCCTCGTAGTTGACCATGGCACGACTTTCAAGCAACCTAGACACAACTACCCACCCTCCAGTTCAACTGGCCCATGTCTCCACAACCCCCACACACATCTCCAATGAAAGTTGGAATGATCCAGGTCATGCGACGTTTCCTCCGTACATATCTCGACGTCCATGACCCCGACATTCAAACCAGTCTTCGTTTTCTGCAACGGTTACCCATACTCCTCGACTCTGGCCCTTATGAAACCCACACATTCAAGCAACACAACCACCTGGCATGGGGTCTTGCCTTTGATTTGAATAAAGGCCCCACACATCGTCAACTAGTCGGCCTCTGGACCTGCGTCAACATGCTCCCTGCCATCTACAAACGGGATTTTGAAACCATGATCAACACACGTGTTTTTCCCGCTTACATAAGTTTTGGTAGAAATCCCCCCTCTCCCTTCGCCGGCTACAACACTGTCATAACTAGACTCGAACCCATAACCTTTTGTTACACAGGTCGAGACTTTACCATTAGGTTATGAATTGTAATTTGAAGGATATTATTTTCATTTAGGTTTTATTGGGAAATTGATGTATATTCCAGATTTCTCTGGAACATTCTAGAAACTTCAGGAGTATTCCTGAAGACACTATAAAAGGAGGCGCAAGGCATTAGTTCGAACCAAATCGGTTCAACGCCAGTCTTAAGCCTTCTAACTACTGTTGTATATCTTCCTTCATATAATACATATATCTTTCGCATCATCATTCTCTCTCTCTCTCTCTCTCTCTCTCTCTCTCTCTCTCTCTCTCTCACTCATTCCTTCTCTCAAAGTTCGACACCTCTCATAGTACTAATCCTTCTCTGTCTTAGTACTATTCCCCAACAATAGTACTAATCCTTCTTTTAGTACTAATTCCTTCTCTGCCTTAATAGAGTTCCTGACAGTTTGAACCGATTTTTGGGTGCATGTCTGGTCTTTTCTCTCCCTCTTCCTTCTGTCTCCCTCCTTTCCTACTAGTCTCCTATTTCCCTTTTCCTTCATCCCATGGCCACCGTTAGCGCTGAAGAGTATCAATCCGTTTTCTCGGAATTTCAATGCTTGAAAGAGAAGTTTCATGCTTTGGAACAAGAAAATCAACGCTTGTTGGGGGATCTTCAGCAAATTTCCTTAGAAAAGCAGCAAACGCAACAACAGCATGGGGAACTTGCGTTACGCGTGCAACAACTCGAAGCAACCATCGTAGCAATGCAACAACAAGGGCACGGAGCACAAGGGATTCATAAAGAACCCAAGATTGGCCTTCCCACGAAGTTCGATGGAACGCGATTGCAGTTTAGAGGGTTTCTTAACCAGGTACGGTTAGTTATTCAAATGCATCCGTCCCGATATCCCACCGATGCATCACGAGTGGGTTTAGTAGGCACGTTGTTAAATGGCTCAGCATTAGCATGGTTCGCTCCGCTACTAGAAAAGGAATCTCCAGTACTAAATAATTTTGAAGAATTCATAAGTGAGTTTAAAGCATGTTTTGGAGATACTGACAGCATAAGGACTGCAATCAACAAAATCCGGCGATTACGCCAAGGTGACCGTCCAGCCTCCGCATATGCTGCAGATTTCCGTCTACTCGCCGCCGATATCCCCTGGGATGATCAAGCATTGATGGAGCAGTTCCGCTATGGTCTACGCAACGATGTCAAGGATTTACTCTTGACTTTCCCTAAAGAGCCAAAATCATTAACAGAAGCAATCAGTCGAGCGGTCAGATGTGACAACCGCCTCTTCGAGCGACGTTCGGAACGACAATGTCAGATGCCGAGGGCAAGATCCGAGCCTACCTATGCCTCAGTGGTAGCGAAACCTTTTCAAAGGGAGTCACATAATGCGCCTCCAGTAAGTACTCCAACTCCAATGGAAATTGACACTACACGTCGTCGTGGGCCGCTATCGGAGGAGGAAAAGCAACGACGCCGAACAAACCGATTATGCCTTTATTGCGGTGGACCAGGGCATATCGCGATAAACTGTCCCCATAGACCAAGAAGGCAGGTAAACCAAGTCGTTGTTAGTTCTGACTATACTAAACCCGAGTCTATTTCAGTAGGAATCTCTGATAGTCCTCATAGTCATAATAGTCCTAATAGTAGTCCGAATCTCGCAAACAAATTTGATGTCCTTAGCCAATTAGAAGAAGAGTTAAACGACTAAGTCCAGCCAAAATAGGAGCCGTTTGGTTGGACAGCCCTAGATCTGTGCAGCCCATTAGTGGTTCCATCCCCTCTAAGCAAATTAGTGATGTGTTCGTAGCCCAAGTAGCAGTTAGTACTAAAAGTACCCCTCCAGTACATACCTTAGCCCTTCTAGATTCCGGAGCTAATTCTTGCTTCATGGATAGGAATTTTGCCCGAGCTCATCAGATATCTCTCAGAAAGCTCCCATGTCCAGCCTCAGTAGTAGTCATTGATGGTCGTCCCATTGCTTTTGGTAATATCATAGAAGAGTCGGAACCCATTAATATTGTCCTAGATAACTTAACATGTGTAGTATCATTTAATATTATTAGTATTCCAGAACATCCCATAGTTTTAGGATTACCATGGTTCGAGTTACATAACCCAGACATAGATTGGAGGACAAGGGAAATCCGGTTGCGACAAACCCAAGGATCTACCCAGAAGGTTGCAACCATTTCGCTACGTCAGTTGCGTGAGGAAGGGCGCAAGGAGGAAATGTTTCTCTTCGCAATATCAGTACAACCCTCCAGCACCACCAAAGAGGAGTCCACCGTTCAACTTCCCGAGAAGTATCGTCAGTATGCTGATGTGTTCGATAAAGTACAAGCCAACACACTTCCTCATCATCGGCCGTACGATTGCGCCATCGACTTACAACCGGGAAAAGAGCCGCCATGGGGGCCGATCTACAATTTGTCACCAACCGAGCTAGAAGTCCTTCGAGCCTATATAGAGGAGAATTTGGAGAACGGTTTCATTCGGCATTCGAAATCTCCAGCCGGCGCACCCATTTTCTTCGTCAAGAAAAAAGATGGCTCGCTTCGACTCGTTGTAGATTACCGTGGCTTGAATAAGGTCACAGTAAGAAATAGGTATGCTCTTCCCCTTATCTCAAGTCTTTTAGAACGGATCAACGGTGCCAGGTTCTTCACGAAGATCGACTTACGAGGAGCCTATAACCTCGTACGGATCCGACCAGGAGATGAATGGAAGACCGCGTTTCGCACCAGATATGGGCACTTCGAGTATACGGTCATGCCGTTCGGACTCACTAATGCGCCGGCAGTCTTCCAGCACATGGCGAATGATATATTTCGAGATCTCTTGGATGATTTTTTGATCATCTATTTGGATGATCTACTGGTTTATTCAAAGACCCAAGAAGAACATGATTCTCATGTACTATTAGTACTAAAACGACTTCGAGAACATGGTCTGTATGCAAAGTTAGAGAAATGTAGTTTCGGGTGCAACCAAGTGGAATTTCTCGGCTATGTCATCTCCTCAGAAGGCATATCTATGGACCCAGCCAAGGTCAAAACGGTGATAGAATGGCACACTCCGCGTTCGGTGCGGGATGTGCAATGCTTCCTAGGCTTTGCAAATTTTTACCGGAAGTTCATACAAAATTACTCAAAAATTGTGCTGCCTCTCACACAGCTCACCAGGAAGGGACAATCATTCATTTGGTCTAAAGAGATGGACATGGCTTTCGAGAGTCTTAAGAAGGCGTTTACATCAGCTCCAATTTTAGGTCATGTGGATCCGGAAAAACCATTCATTATCGAAGCTGACGCATCGGATTTCGCATTGGGGAGCATTCTATCACAACAGGGTAACGACGAGAAGCTACATCCTGTGGCTTTCCACTCCCGTAAGTTTGACGCCGCCGAAATCAACTACGAAATTCATGATAAAGAGCTATTAGCAATAGTTGATTCTTTTATGCAATGGAGGCATTTCCTGGAGGGATCTCCTCATCAGGTCACTGTATTCAGTGACCACAAGAACCTTGCCTACTTTCAAGATGCTCGTGTACTGAATCGACGTCAAGCTCGGTGGGCCCACTTCCTCACACGCTTCGACTTCAAAATTACATATCGTCCGGGGAAGCACCAAGGGAAGGCAGATGCATTATCACGGCGTTCGTATCTAACACCACGTCCCGGTGAGCCAGCCTTCGATAACCAGAAGCAAGTAATCTTGGGTCCAGCATGACTGCAAGCAGCACAGGTCTTTGACATGCCCGTGGATTCCGACATTACCAATACTATATGTGAGGACTTGAAGACTGACGCTTTCGCCCAAGCTATACTAGCACAAATTGACCCCTCTCGAGCGTCATGTTCACAATCACAATCACCAGGTACGGATTATCGGCAATTCAAATATTGTGATGGATTACTCTTCTTTAAAGAACTTTTGTATGTTCCTAATGGTTCTTGCCGCCTTCGAGTAGTACAAAACTGCCATGACACATATACAGCAGGACATTTTGGTAGTACTAAAACATTAGATTTAGTACAACGATCATTCTGGTGGCCCCGTATGCGACAATTTGTCGAAGATTTTGTTCGGACTTGCGATACATGCTGCAGAGCGAAAATGCCAAGACATCATATCATCCATATGGTTTATTAGAACCATTACCAATTCCAAGCAAGCCATGGCAATCCATTGCTCTTGACTTCATTACAGATCTTCCAGTCTCTAAGGGATTCAGTGCGATTCTCACAGTGGTGGATCGATATACGAAGATGGCTCATTTCTTACCATGTACTAAAGAAATATCTAGTGAAGACACCGCCGAAATTGTCATGCGGGAAGTATGTCGGCATCATGGACTCCCTGATAATATCATCAGCGATCGTGGACCCCAGTTTGTGTCAAAATTCTAGAAGCACCTTTTTAAAATGCTGAAGGTCACTTGTAACCTCTCCTCCGGCTACCACCCACAAACCGACGGTCAAGCCGAACGAACAAATCAAACACTGGAACAGTATCTGCGGTGCTTTCTCAACTATCATCAGAATGACTGGGCAGATATTCTTCAGTTCGCCGAATTTGCCTATAATAACGCTATCCACGCATCGACTAAAGTCACGCCATTCTACGCTTATACGGGATATCATCCCCGGTGGTGTGTCCTTGAAACCCCAGAAGTGTCCACAAATCCTTGCGCGGAGGATCGTTTGGAGCGGTTACGCAAGATACAAGCGGATTTATCTACTCAACTCCAGCAAGCTCAACAATCACACAAGGACTACGCAGATCGTCATCGACTTCCATCCAATTTTAACATTGGAGATCGGGTGTGGCTGCTACGACGACACATCAAGACTACTCGCCCATGTGAGAAGTTGGATTATCGGCGATTAGGTCCTTTCCGTATTATCGGGAAGATTAATGATGTCGCTTTTCGTCTCGAGCTACCTCCGCAACTTCGGATACATCCGGTGTTTCATAGTTCTCTCCTCGAACCCTATCACGAGAACACTATCCCAGGACGTACTATACAACCACCACCTCCTATCGAGCTCGAAGATGGCCCTGAGTATGAGGTCGCTGCCATCCTCGATTCCAAGATTGTTCGCAACAAGCTCTACTATTTAGTCGATTGGCTAGGATATAGTCCCAGCGAGCGTACTTGGGAACCGATCGAGAATGTGACCAATGCTCGTGCTCTTCTAGAAGACTTCCATCGACGATATCTCGAGAAACCGGGTCCTCAATCCAAAACGACTCGTGGAACTCGTCGTTTTAAAGGGGGGATAGTGTCATAACTAGACTCGAACCCATAACCTTTTGTTACACGGGTCGAGACTTTACCATTAGGTTATGAATTGTAATTTGAAGGATATTATTTTCATTTAGGTTTTATTGGGAAATTGATGTATATTCCAGATTTCTCTGGAACATTCTAGAAACTTCAGGAGTATTCCTGAAGACACTATAAAAGGAGGCGCAAGGCATTAGTTCGAACCAAATCGGTTCAACGCCAGTCTTAAGCCTTCTAACTACTGTTGTATATCTTCCTTCATATAATACATATATCTTTCGCATCATCATTCTCTCTCTCTCTCTCTCTCTCTCACTCACTCATTCCTTCTCTCAAAGTTCGACACCTCTCATAGTACTAATCTTTCTCTGTCTTAGTACTATTCCCCAACAATAGTACTAATCCTTCTTTTAGTACTAATTCCTTCTCTGCCTTAATAGAGTTCCTGACAAACACCTCCACATGGATAGACGGCCCCAAGAAGGACTTCTTCACGACGACCGATCAAATGCAAGAAATCTGGTTACCGCCGCTCAACATCCGACGTCTTCGCCACCATCTTCGCCACCAACCACCCCCCGATGAACCCCCCTACTCTATCCTTCTCGCCCCCGATGCCTGAAGCTCCCCTTCCGCAGTGCACCCGGGGGTGTGGACTCATTAGGTGACAGGAACTACACGCTCCCTATACACAACGCTCGGCCACAACCGAGCTTAGAATCATACACAGAAAACGGGAAATAAATGCACGACACAAAGAAGAGAAGAGTACACAGGATGTTTACGTGGAAAACCCCAAACTAGGGAAAAAAACCACGGCAGCCCACAGGCTGCAAACTATCACTATGTTAGAATGTACAACAGTGAGTTCACGGAGGCAACGACCTCGTGCTCACGATCTTCGCCACAGGCGGCGGTTTCAACAGAGGCAACGACCTCTTTCTCTCTCTCTCTCTCTCTGTACACAATTACACACTCTCTCTCTTCTTGCACCAACAAGAATAACAACCCACACTAAAAGTTTGCCCTAAGTCATATTTATACTAATATGACTTTTCGGCTATTTACAAATATAGCCTCGATGGACTCTCAGAAACATATTTACGAATATGTCTCTTCATCCGGTGAGCACTCCTCACCGGGTCTTCACCATCCGGCTCTCCGTAGCCGGGTACTCCTCATCCGGTTCTCACCGGGTCTGCACCATCCGGCTCTCCGTAGCCAGGTACTCCTCATCCGGTTCTCACCGAGTCTGCACCATTCGGCTCTCCGTAGTCGGGTACTCCTCATCCGGTTCTCACCGGGTCTGCACCATCCGGCTGTCCGTAGCCGGGTACTCCTCATCCAGTTCTCACCAGGTCTACACCCTCCGGCTCTCCATAGTCGGGTACTTCTCATCCGGTTTCCACCGGGTCTGCAACCTCCGGCTCTCCGTAACCGAGTTTGTTCATCAGCACTGTTCTTCTCCCTTCCCATCCGGAAGGACTTGTCTCCCAACAAACTCCCCCTTCACTCCGGCATGGGGTGTCTTACTAGTCTGATCCTCTTCCGATATGCATCCAGCTTGTTGGGTATCAGCACTTTGGTCAGCATATCTGACCCGTTCTCGGCCGTGTGGATCTTCGTTAGTGCGAACTCCTGGTCATCTACTCTTTCCCAGATCTAGTGATATCTTCGCTGGATATGCTTCGTCCGGGAATGGTAGGCCGCATTCTTAGCAAGATGGATGGCACTTTGACTGTCGCAATAGAGTCAGTATTCATTTTGCCGGATACCGAGCTCTCCGATGAAGTCCTTCATCCATAATATTTCCTTGCCGGCTTCCACAGCCGCCATGTACTCCGCCTTCGTGGTTGACAATGCAACCGTCTTCTGCAGCCTCGACTGCCGCGAGACAGCTCCCCCTGCATATGTCATTACATACCCGGATGTAGACCGGCTGGTATCCACATCAGCCGACATGTCCGAATCGGTGAAACCGTCAAGTTGAGGTTTTCCGGAGCCGAATCGGAGACACATATTTGAAGTGCCCTTCAAATACCGGAGTATCCATTTGACCGCGTTCCAGTGCTCCTTGCCGGGATTGCTCATAAACCGGCTCACCACTCCGACTGCATATCCTATATCCGGTCGGGTACAAACCATTGCGTACATTAAGCTCCCGACAACAGAGGCATATGGAATCTTCATCATATCCGCCTTCTCTGCTTTCGTCTTCGGGCTTTGCTTACCGGATAACCTGCAGTTTGCCGGAAGTGTCGATCCGACCGGTTTCACATCTGACATGTTGAACCGTTGAAGCACCTTTGTCACGTATTTCTCCTGTGACAGCCATAGTTGCTTCGTTGGCCGGTTCCGGATGATATGCATCCCCAACATCTGTCTTGCCGGACCCAAGTCTTTCATTGAGAAGGTCCGGTTGAGAGCCTTCTTCAACATCTGTATTTTGGCTTGGTCTCGTCCGACGATCAACATGTCGTCCACGTATAGAAGGAGTATCAGGAAGTCGCCTCCTTCGAACTTCTTCACAAACACGCAGTGATCGGCCTGCATCTTGTGGTACCCTTGATCGGTCATGAAGGAGTCAAACTTCCGGTACCATTGCCGGGGAGCCTGCTTCAGTCCGTACAGGCTCTTCTTCAGCCGGCATACCAGGTGCTCCTTCCCTTTCTCCACAAATTCCTCCGGTTGCTGCATGTAAATCTCCTCTTCGAGGTCGTCGTGAAGGAATGTCGTCTTCACGTCCAGCTGTTCTACCTCGAGGTCCATGCTTGCCGCTATACTCAGCACCGTCCGGATGGAGGTCATCTTTACTACCGGGGCAAATATCTCGTCAAAGTCCACGCCCTTTTTCTGTAGGGACCCCTTCACCACGATTCTGGCTTTGTATCTCGGGGGGTTGCCGGCATCTCCCAGTTTCAACTTGTACACCCACTTGTTTCGGAGTGCCTGCTTTCCTTTCGGCAACTCCACCAATTCGTACGTATGGTTTTCATGCAGGGAATCCATCTCATCCTGCATGGCACTTAACCATTTGCGGCTGTGGGTGACATCCTTCGCTTCTTCGAAGCTTTCTGGCTCCCACTCATCGGTTAACAACACATGCTCTGCATCCGGAAATCTCCAGGGGGGCCTTCTCTCTCTGAGAGGATATCTCCGTCTTTGGGCTTCGGTAACCGGCTCGTCCATTTGCTCTTCATCCGAATCTGATTCAGGGTCTTGGTTGGTTCCGGTTTCAACTTCCTTTACTTCTTCTTCAGCCTGTTCGGTATCCTCACCGTAACCGGTTGGTCCCTCGAGTGCTAACCGGTCTCTTGCTGGTTGGATCTGCTCATCGTAGAGTCGATCCTTACCGGTCGACTCAAAGTTCATTATCTTCTTCTCCGACTCCCAGTCGGCGAGCGTCTTGTCCTCCATGAAGATAATATCTCGACTCCGGAATACCTTCTTGTCGACCAGGTCCCACACTCGATAGTCGAACTCATTGTCACCGTAACCGAGGAATATGCATGGCCGGGTCTTTGGATCTAACTTTCCTCTCCGGTCCTTAGCTACATGCACGTACGCGAGACACCCGAACACCTTCAGATGCCGGTAGGATACTTCCTTACCGGTCCATACTCTCTGTGGCGTGTCTCCGTCCAAGGGTACTGAGGGTGATCAATTTATCACATATGTCACCATCGACAATGCCTTAGCCCAAAACTTCTTGGGTAGTTTTGCATGCGCTAGCATACTCCGGACCCTCTCCATTATGGTCCGGTTCATCCTCTCAGCCAGTCCGTTTAGTTCCAGTGTTTTCGGCACAGTAAATTCGAGTCAGATTCCCTTCGAGCGGCAGTACTCCTCGAACTTCCCCCGGTATTCTCCTCCGTTATCTGCTCGAACCGCCTTCAGCTTCCGGCCGGTTTCTCTTTCCACTCTCACGTGGAGCTCTTTGAAGACGGATAGCACCTGATCCTTCGTCTTCAACGGTGTGGCCCACAACTTCCGACTGTGGTCATCTATGAACGTCACGAAGTACTACGCTCTGGCATGTGACTTCGTGTCTACTTGACACACATCCGTATGCACCAACTCCAGTGGTGCATTACGTCTCATCGGTGGCCTTGGTCGGAAGGAGGTCCAGTTTTGCTTACCGGCCAGACAATCAGTGCACTTCTCCAAGTGCACGTTCTTCACTGGAATGAGGTTGTCGTCTGCAAGCCTCTTCATCCCCTTCTCGCTCATATGACATAGCCTCTTGTGCCATAGCTCACCGGCAGTGTCGGATGCCACATTCACTTCTTCCGGACATAACCGGGCATTCATCAGGTACAGTGTGTTGACCTTCCGGGCCCAAGCCACAATCAGGCTCCCTTTGCTGAACTTCATGACATCGTTTCGGATGCTACCCGTGTAGCCTTCATCATCTAGCCGACCGGCTGATATCAGGTTCAGAAGAACCTCCGGAACGTGTCGAACATCCTTCAGCAGCAACTTGCATCCGGTTGGTGTTGTCAGCCACACATCTCCTATGCCGACAATTCGGCATGTACCTTCATTCCCCATCCGGACACAGTCATGATCACCGGCTGAGTAGAATGAGAAGCATTTCCGGTCCGGGGTAAGCTGGAACGACGCTCCAGAGTCTACCACCCAGGTCCTCTCGTCGCCGGCAAGGTTTATCTCACTCTCCTCGGTGATGAGCATCAACTCTTCTTCACTTGCTGCGATTGCCATCATTCCCTTCCGGTCCGGCCCCCTCCGGTCTTTACCGTTCCGGTCCGGGGTCCGCTTCGAATCGGTACCGTCGGTTTCCTTGTCTTTTCGGAATTGCCGACAGTTCTTTTGGAAGTGTCCCGGCTTGCCGCAATAGAAGCAAGTAGGCCTCCCCCTTGACTTTGACCGTGTCCCCGACTTCTCCCGGTTCTGGGGACTACGGTTTCTATGTCTTCCGCATTCCGATTCGGTAAGGAGCGCTTTGGAGTCGGAGCTCATATCTTTATCTTTCTGATGCGCCTCCTCATCTAGCAAGCTCGACTTTACTCTTGCTAGGGATAACCGCTTTCCTTCCGGCCCGGCGTTGCCCAAAGTGACAACCAACGTCTCCCAGCTATCCGGGAGGGAACCGAGCAGGAGTAGCGCTAGTACCTCATCGGCGAGAGGTACTTCCAATGAAGTTGCCTGGTGGATCAGCCCCTGGAAGGCATTCATGTGCTCCGCCATGCTGGAGCCATCTTGGTACCGGAGTCTTACTAGCTTCCGAAATACCGAAACCTGATTAACAACATTTTTGTTCTGAAACATAATGCCGATCTTCTCCTAGAGCTCATGAGCCTTGCTCTCTTCATTGAAGTTGTTGTATAGGCTCATGTCGATGAAGCACCGTATGTACGTCGTTGTCTTCATGTGCATCACCTCCCATACGGTGGCATCGATTTTGTCCAATCTCTTGTCCCCAAACTAAACCGGCAACCAAAGATCTTTAACCACGAGCATATCCCTCATCTTCGACTTCCACACTGAATAGTTGGAGCCGGTGAGCTTGAACATGCCGCCCAACGATTCGTCCATTTTTTGTGTCGTTTCGCTCTGATACCACTTGACAGGAACTGCACGCTCCCTATACGCAATGCTCGGCCACAACCGAGCTTAGAATCATACACAGAAAACGGGAAATAAATGCACGACACAAAGAAGAGAAGAGTACACATGATGTTTACGTGGAAAACCCCAAACTAGGGAAAAAAACCACGGCAGCCCACAGGCTACAAACTATCACTATGTTAGAATGTACAACAGTGAGTTCACGGAGGCAACGACCTCGTGCTCACGATCTTCGCCACAGGCGGCGGTTTCAACAGAGGCAACGACCTCTTTCTCTCTCTCTCTCTCTCTCTCTCTCTCTCTCTGTACACAGTTACACACTCTCTCTCTTCTTGCACCAACAAGAATAACAACCCACACTAAAAGTTTGCCCTAAGTCATATTTATACTAATATGACTTTTCGGCTATTTACAAATATAGCCTCAATGGACTCTCATAAACATATTTACGAATATGTCGCTTCATCCGGTGAGCATTCCTCACCAGGTCTTCACCATCCGGCTCTCCGTAGCCGGGTACTCCTCATCCGGTTCTCACCGGGTCTGCACCATCCGGCTGTCCGTAGCCGGGTACTCCTCATTCGGTTCTCACCGGGTCTGCACCATCCGGTTGTCCGTAGCCGGGTACTCCTCATCCAGTTCTCACCGGGTCTACACCCTCCGGCTCTCCATAGCCGGGTACTTCTCATCCGGTTTCCACTGGGTCTGCAACCTCCGGCTCTCCGCAACCGAGTTTGTTCATCAGCACTGTTCTTCTCCCTTCCCATCCGGAGGGACCTGTCTCCCAACATTAGGTTGGGGGGTATGTTAAGCGTTTGGATCACACCACGACCAGTAATGAAGAAGAGCACATCGACAAGGACGTAGTATGGCTAAAGGACCTACGAAGAGGGAATGGCAAGAGGAAAGAGGACTAATGGACATCCAAGTGTGAAAGGTCCACACCCTAAATGTAAATGCTATATAAACCACATAGTGGTGGCTTTGTAAGGGTTCTTTCATTTGTAAAGATCTCCCTATTGATTAAGAGCTAGAGCTTCCTCTCCTCCTTCTTGTAACCTTTAAGCTTAAGAGAGATTAGTGAGGTGTTTAGTTCTAAAGAGAACACTAATCTCTCTTCCTTGTTGGTGCTAGACCTCTTAGCAAAGAGGGTTAATAAACATATTCATTACTCTTATTGTCTATATTCATAATTTACCCTATTGGCTATGAGAGCGAGCTTGAGAGAGTGAGAGAGATATCGTGCTTAATCATCTATTAATCGTTAAGTGAGTGTGAGGCTCGGAGGTGTCCAACAACCATCTCCGCCTGATTCGCCATCAAAAGGGTATACGCCGGTCCGAACTCCGCAAACGACATCGAGGAGTTAACTCCATCGATACATAGATCCTACACATATTGCAACAAGGATTCTAAATGGTATTTTTAATTAAAAAGGAACATTCTTGTCTGATAAGATATATACAATCTTAGATGAATATCTATTTTGATACTACATCTTAGCCTAGAAATTGGCTTGTAATGAAGAAATCTTGTATGATGAAAACTTGTTGGTCAATAAGAAGAGAACAAAATCTCTTCAAGATTTATTGATTTTCTACAAACAGTTGGTACCTTGGTACCTTTGAAATTACAATTATATTCTTTTGTTGTAAATCTCTGAGTTTTTATCCACTCGAGTTCAAACCTCATCATTTACACTCTCATCAATCACCCATCAATAATATCAATCAAATCTCAACGCATGTGAGACTAAAGTCTTTCCTCTTTTTGAGAAATCAAGGAATAAATGAAATTGTGAGAGAACAAAAAGACCGAAATGGAGTTTTGTGCTAGCTAAGTGTAGTTGTATCCTTGATCATGACGGTTGCATCAACCTCTGTATTTGTAATATGATGTTAAAATAGATGAAGTTCACTTTAGTATGTTAAACCCTACGGCAGCTAACAATCGGCAATTGTTTGGTTTGGTTTGGTTTGGTTCAATTTGAGACTGTCAACCTCGAACCATTTAAAACCAAACTATATAAAAAATTTAAAACTTAATCCGAACCACGAAACTGTTTAAACCAAACCATTATGAAAACTCAAGCTCAAACCAAACGGTTTTGGAGACTTTCAAACCTTTAAACTGTTGAACGGTTAAAATTGTGGTTTCGCGGTTCGGTTTTGGTTTTCAAGTTAGGTCAAAATTCTAAATTTCACATTTTAGTTTTAAAATTTTAAAATTTTTCAATATTTCAAATTTTAATTTTTTAAACCGAAAACCGTGAAACTGATAAAGGTTCGAACCGAATCAAACCATTTAAACCATTAACTTGTTAAACCGCAGTTTTGTGAATTGTTGCCCATTGCTAACGGTAGCTCATCACTTAATTTGGTTCCCATCGAAACCCAAACACTCTTTTATTGAAAATGCTTGATTGACAACTATCCCTTACTTCCTAGTTCTATTTAATAGTAACCCCCAGGAACGAAAAGCTTTAGAATAATGCTAGATTTACCCAAATACTTATAGTAGAGAACACTATAGCAAGCACCTGAGAGCACTACGTGTGATTGCAATAGCAAAAGCAACACGAGTTAATATAGATCATGCTTATGTAACTGAGCAGATACACATGAAACTTACAAATTGAGAAACTAGCCCCCACTATAATTCTATAGTTCATTTATATGCATTAAGTTGTTAGAACAAACAACCACCACACTTAAACACATTCAATAGAGCTCCTTTTCACTTTGCCTACATGTATTATGAGGTTTGATGGTGCTTGTTCACACCTAACACTACCATTTCAACTTGTAGTGAGTAATATCTTGGGCTTGAATTCTACATTATGATGCTTTGGCTTGCCAATCTCCCTTTAACAACTAGATTTAGTTTGCACTACTCTCGCTTTTACTTTTTATAATGACCGTGATCAATGAAGTTAGTTGTAGACCATTGGACAAGAAGCTTGACAAAGAACATCTATAACTAAAAGAGTGTGTACTATTGCACATCAGGGTACAAGGGTATTCTAGATCACATCACGGAACCGTCGATTCCTCGTCACGGGGCAATATTGTGCTTGGTTGTGAATACTTGGCTTCCACATATCCACCATAACCATAGGAGATAACACCCCAAAATGAGAGGACCACAGATATGGCCTTAAGAGCCGAGAATTCATCATGGTACACACCAATGGCAATGAGGGAGAGCACGGGAAAGAAAGCGTTGGTAACAATGCTCGAAAAGAGGGCCGAGACGATGAACACGAGACCAATCGTACCAAGGAAGCTGAGTTGCCAACATATGGTGGACCCGACGAGCATGAGACAATATATGGATCTGTTGTACCGGAAATTCTTCGATTCGTCGGGAATGGCGGAGAATTCATGGCAGATGCCCATGCCTATCAACGAAAAGGCGGTAGCGGACATAGCTAGCAAGATTTGAGCTTCCAAGATGACACAGAATGTGGCTTTGTGGACGACGGTTTGGTATGCGAGTTGCATTAGGGGGAAGATGAGGCCGAAAAGGGCCGAGCCTCCGAGAGTGGCGAGGATAGCGAGGACATATTGGTGGCGACTCGTGTCGGGAGGCAAGTCGGTTTCCTCGAATGTGACGGCATGGAGGCCGAGGAAGATAGTGGCGAGGGTAATGGCGAACACGGCATTGAGAGATGCGGCAGTGAAGCGATGGCGGACGAGGAGGTACGAGAAGATGGCGTTGAATGCGAGTTGTGAGGACGTGAGCAGGGAGGTGGTGGAGATGGAGAGGTAGGAGAGGCCATAGACGAAGAGGAAGTTGTCCATGGAGGTGAGGAAGCCCATGGCCACGAAGGTGAAGAGGAAGGTGGGGGTGAAGGAGGCGCCTATGTGGGAGTGAGCAACCCACAGGTCAAGTGAGGTGAGGATGGTATTGGTATTGGTATTGGTATTGGTATGGGCGGGGTTTGGGGTGGGGTCACGTGACTGGCATTTCTGTTGGGACTTGGCCCCTAGGTAATAGGTGAGGAGTAAGGGTGGGATAAGGATCGGCCATCCAATGGTCTGGAGGGCAGTGTATAGCCACTTCTGTTGGCCACCTCCATACGAATAGAGCCTACCCAATAGGAGACCTCCACCCGTCCCCACACATCCCATGATGCAACAAGTGCCCACTACCACCCAATGGCTCAAACTCCTTCTCATGTATGCCTCGTCCCCCACCGTCCTTTGTAGATCATCATCATCATCCATATGCATAGATTTCTCTCTCACTAGTTTAGCTCCCCACGCAACTAAACTCAACTTGATGTATTCGGCATCTTCCTTTATATAGTCTCTAAATGTGTCCCTACATTCTGGAAACGCAATGAAGCCCTGAATACATTCTGCCCATAACTTGCCCTTTGCAACTAATGCTCACATTGGTTTCAACTATATGTGCTCAGGGTTTTCAACAAATATTAATTGCGAAGCTTTGACAAATGTTTGTCATGCCTTTGTTGTTAAGGATTAGTATGAGATGGGAGAAAGCTCATTGGGTTTTCCAAAGACAAGTCCCTTCTATTGAGTGGTTAAGACATCTATATTTTCAAGTAGAGCTGAGTTATTATGTCGATCATATATATAAATGGTAGACATAATTCGATATTGATCAAATGACACAAAATATTGAAATTTATTACATGGACGTTCAAATATGAAGATAAGAAGGTAGTAAATGGCCTCTAAGGAACTTAAGAAAGACCTTGTTAATTGTGAGGTTGTGGACGCATTACTACGGAAGTACTTTTTTTATGGACCAAGTCATCCAAATGCTTTACATACCAAAATGCGACATTAGCCATCCAAAATCATTACTCCAATAATGCAAAGCCACGGTGGTTCACTTTGAGTTGTCCACTAGACTCATAAAAAGCTAATCATCTTAATTGAAAGTTAGACGTGGATAGAGCAAGCTTGTGCCTGCTAATGTTTTAAATAATCTATTCTTTAAAGCTCTTAAAATAATGAGATATGTGTTTTCAGATAATGAACAAAATTTGTTTGCAAACTGGCTTTTATTGTTGACTACTTTGCATTCTTCCCAAAACATGCAAAATATAAATGTGCTTGAAGAAATAGTTGACTTTGGATCCTACTTGAGAGAGAGAGAGAGAGAGAGAGAGAGAGAGAGAGAGATGATGATCATCACGACGATGATGATGTATTAACATCCAAGATGTAGATTACATCATACCATAACAAGTGATATTTGGAAGTCATAGGAGGTTGCATATGTCCAACATTGGAATTCTTCTTTAACTCCTTACAAAAATAGTATTTTGACTTGTCTCTTATTGTAAGTACTATTTATTGGCTATATTTTACCAATCGAATAGTGGGGGAGCATTGAAAAACTTGGTTGATAACACATTTGTCCAAAACTTTCTCCCCATTTTAGAGACGTCATATTTGAACAGAATGTCGAGACTTCAAGCATGTCAAGAGATTTAGTATTGAATGTTCAATTGTGAAAATAGTTTGAATGTTCGGATAAGGTTTAAAAGAGAGATGAATGAAAACTACAATGTAGATTGATGAGATGTGAGTAGTCCTAGCCTCCACGGTCACAAAGAATGTTCCAAGTCCATGATTATGTACAAGACGATATACTAACACAAATCTTTTCCATGTTCCATAAAAAAGGTCTTACTTATTTCTATTGGCATGTACATAAATTTGTCAAATGTCTACTAGAGGAGTTCCAAACCCCATATGTTCTTGGATTTCACACATGGATCTTGTCCGAGTGTTGTCTTTATTTCATACATGCTATTGTGAAAATTACATTCATGCGTGTGAAAAAGCCAAGCAAGACCAACGAGAACTTGAACTATGGAAGATGGCTCTATCAATGACAATGTTGAGGAAGGGTTGAGAATGACGATTGTTCTCCTTGTTCGTTTTGCACAAGTACATTTGTAAATGCACATGTTGTGTACCAGGGAAATTTTAGTTCACCCTTTCTTGTGTAATGAGGTTTGGTTCGATAAATTCGTGCTTTGGAATAGTAGATGTGAATGAAACTTGATTTTATAAGTGAGTGCTTGTATATAATGAGTGTGTGCAATCATTTTTTGCTCGTGTATGAGCAATTATTTGTTTTTAGGTGTGGATGTAGATAGGAAGGTATATGTGTGTATGCATGTAATTGTTAGTGTGTATGGTTGAGACCACATATATGCATGAGTACGTGTGTTTGTGTTAGTTCATGTGTCTACATGCTTGTCTTTGTATGTGTACACATGAATAAAGTGATGTATATGCATATGTATAGGCTTAGCTAAGTGTTTGTGATTTTGGCACATATATAATAACAGGGGCGTAAAGAAATTGCACGTGCATGTGCTTATGTTTATGTATTTGTGTTTTTTATGTGTAATAAAAAGTGTTCGTAATGATTGTGAAATTCTCGGTTAGTGAGGGTATTTAGTTGTAACACCCGATACCAAATGATCACAATCTTCCTCTCCGTTATTTGCTCCGCGTCAAGCGCTTCTTTTGTTCTATCTCACACACACACACACACACACACACACACACACACACACAGTTTTTGCTCAGTTTAAAGGCCAAATGTGAATGCTAGGGACAAAATGACTAGGCCCATCTAAAGGCCATAGAGACGATGGAGTGTCCAATAGGTTCAAACAAAGGGCCCAAGATGATTTTCTTTTTTGTACAACTTTATTCCTCGTAGGAAACTTTTCCTCCTTACAACCTCAGATTTCTGAGCCAAAAATTCCATCATGTTTCTTGTGGGGGTCTAGCTCAATGATAGACTATAGTACATTGGCTTTAGAAATATGTATAGATCCAAATTCTACCTCCCACAAAATAAAACAACATTAACATTAGAATTTAGCCCCATGCTCGGAATTTTTTCGAGTCAAATTTTGTTTTCGTAACAATCCGTGTTCGATCTGGAAATGGAAGGAACGTAATAGCAACTCTTTTCCCAAATACACAATTCTAAATGCATGCATCAAGAGATAGGATATTACTGTGGATTAGGCAGTTACAATCAATTTTGAAGGGCTCACTCAGGATTAAGATAGAAGGAAACGAGTTTTTCTTGAAGAAGATGTAAGAAACAATCATTCATTCATGGCGAACGAAGAGGAATATTTGTGTTATATATATATGCTTCTTTTTGGGTTAGAGATTGAGAAGAACAGGAGGAGTTTTTTAAGAGATTGAAGGAGGAAAAGAGGCGTAAATGAGAGGGCGAGGCGTGCAGGAATGTGTGGTAGATGTCCATAATCCATAATCCATTCCTGCTTGGTTGGCTGGGCAAATCGTGAGCGCAGGCGCAGGAGGTAGGTAGGTAGGTAAGGTAGCTAGGTCGTAGTTGGATGATCCGGGATTGTGGCATTATTAGAATAGCCGCCATAGGCATAGGAGATGGTACCCCAGAAGGAGAGCAGCACAGCGATGGCCTTAAGAGAGGAGAAGTCATCGTGGAAGACAGCCAAAGCAAGGATGGAGATGATGGGCAAAAATGAGGTGCTCAGAAGGTTGGAGAACAGAGCGGAGGCCAGGAATACGAGGCCTAGCGCACCCACATAGCACAGCTGCCAGCATACGGCTGTTGCTAGGAGCACCACACAATATATGGAGGAGCTACTGCTACCAAATGTGGTAGATTCTCCATGAATGGCCGAGAATTCGCCACTAAAAGCCATGCCCAGCAGAGAAAACATGGTGGCGAACAGGGATACCATGATTTGAGTCTCCAGGATGACACAGATGTTGGATCTATGGATGAGTTTCTCGTATGTGAGCTCGAGGAGAGGTAAGATGAGGCCGAATAGGGCGGCCGCACCAATGGCGGCCACGACTGCCAGAATGTACTGTTTGTGGCTGGTGCCCGATGGGATGTCGGTGCTCGCGGCCGCCCCGGGGAGGCCCAAAAGGACGGTGCCGAGCGTGATTGCAAAGACGGCATTCAGAGACCCGAATGTGAAACGAAATCGGACGAGAAGATAGGAGAAGACGGAGGTGAAGGCGAGTTGGGACGAGCCGAGTAGGGCGGCCGTGGAGACGGACAAGTACGAGAGGCCGTAAGTGAAGAGGAAGTTGTCGATGGAGGTGAGGAAACCGAGGCCGATGAAGACGAGGAGGAGGGTAGGGGTGAAGGGTGCGCCCACGGATGCACGAGCATCGAGGAGCGCACGTGCCGTGGTGATGATGGAGCCAGGTGAATGCAGTAGTAGTAGTATGATAATGGGGTCACTGGATTTGGGTCTTCTGGTCTCTAAGTAGTAGGTAATGAAGAGGGGTGGGATTAGGATTGGCCATCCAATGGTTTGGAGGGTAGTGTAAAGCCACCTTTGTTGGCCTCCTTGAGCAAAATAGAACCTCCCTGCCACCCATGCTCCCATCAAGCCAAGTGCATCCATGACACAAAATGTGGCCAATAGGATCCAATGGCTGAGCCGCCTCCCGAGATATAACCGCGTAGCCCTTCCCACCACCACCGTTGGATTCTCGTCCATGGATATGATTTCCATGCTGGATTTGTGCAATTCTCAGTTTGGTGCTCACATGATGATAAAGATGCACCTAGTAATTCGAAATGCTTGTTGCCTGCAGCAATGCAGAAACTTGGCTCTACCAATCACATAATAAAAGCTCAACATGGCCACCAAATAATAAGGCAAGCAAAAAAATATATCCTTGTGTGGGACCGTTATTACTGAATCCATAGACTTTGGCTCTATACTTTGGGTCCCACAACCTGGAATATCTTTGTATGGGACCATAAATAGTAAATCTATATCCTTTACCTCTACGTGTGTACTTTGGGTCATTGCAAAGTATGGACCTTATTTATGTAAAGAGGTCATCCTTACATCCAATGAAGCTATAGGTAAAGAGGGAGGGAGAGATCATGCTCCCACATACTAAAGGTGTACGAAAGAAAGAGCTTGTTTCTACATCCATTTTGGAGCCTAGCAAATCTTTAGGGTCGTGGAGAAGACATGTATTTGTGTATCTATAGTACATTATATATACATATGGATGGATACATTTATATGGAGAGAGAGAGACCCACATGTGAACACATGGAACCAAGGTAAATGCATCATAGTTCATGTGCAAGTTCCTAGAGTAAGGTCACAATGCTCGTAACACCCCATTCTACATCCCACTTATTGTGTTGCAACTCACTCCTGTTGGATCAAATTTTCATATGTGAGTCCTCCTTAGGGTGTGATCATGATGCTCATAATTCCTGATTGTTGTAGTGTTGCCCTTGGCATGCGGTGTGAAACAACCTAAAGACCGACCAAGTATCGGTTCTAGGAATTAATACCAATGTTCAGTCATCATTGGTCATACTAAACAAGATTTCTATAAAAAAGAAGAATATCTCACCAACACTAACCATGAACTGTAGATTTGCAATGCATTGAAGAAATTAAGGAATTATATGGTGCATACCTTCATGTTTTGGTGAAGATTGGCAAGGTGGAGATTGACCAAAATTTCTTCATAAAATATGACACATCGCATATGATCATTCTCGAATAGCCTGTCACCACAATATCTTGGTTGGAGATGAAGATGAGATGAGCCCATTGCTTCATCTGCGCAATGAAGACTATTAACACTACTTATCGACTATGGTAAAGTTAGATGGGCCGATGGGGGAGTTGGTAGCAGAAGATAGACAATTGCTAGTAGCCCAACAAGGAAAAAGAAGAAGTGGATTGACGTGGGCGTAGTAATTTGACCTTCCCAGCTCCATTTGCATGGGTTTGCACTCAAGGTGAGGATAAGTTTGTCTAGTTGCAAATAGAATCACTTAATCATGAGTAGAACAAGAGAGATCTTTCAAAGAGGAGGGAAGTAGTATTTTAAAAGTGACTATACAAGGAGTGAGTAATGATACTTTGGAATCCGGATATTTCGAAACCCACAATTGATAATAAACCATTTCTAGATATAATAAAAGTCACATTTCAATCAAACAACATCAATAGTTGCAACAATAAATCCTAGAGCTAAAAATTCAATGATACAATATGTGTAAGATCATATTGTGTACTCGATGAAGATGAAAAAGTGAGGGGGGTCATGGAGGACGTTTCTTTCAGTGACATAATTGCGGATTTTGAAGAATTCTTGTGCGCAAGATTTTATGGGAATTTTATTATTCTGGTTAATTCAATCAAAGTGCATGTTACTACCAGAGAGGTTGGGTTATCTCAAGAAGAAGGGGTCATGATGGTCAACTCAAAGTACAAGAGCCTAAACTAGAGAAATCTTTGGAGGTGTAACTTCCTTTTACAATAGGAGAAGAAATACTTTTACTAGATGGTAGAGTGACACAAAAAGAAATTTTATTTTTCATCGAATGAGGTTGGATGTGCAAACCCAACTGTTATACATGCCATGGTGATTTCATGGGCTTGCATGTAGAATGAAATATAAAACCCATTCCAATTCCAAGGGCACACATTCTCTAGTTGATTCATCTTTTGAAGGAAATGGTCGAATGGGTATCCTCGAGCCATTGAATGCACCTTGTTGTAGCTAATGGTTGATTGTAGTCAATGAAAAAAGTGACAATACACAACTTAAAATGTTGGGTTGGTCATCAATGAGTTTGCCAAGGCAATTGTTGTATGATCTATATATCCAATCAATAACCTATACCCTAGCTATGATCAATTTCAAGTAGATATATATATATATATATATATATATATAGTCAAGATTTTCCGGTGATGCAGACTCTAATTGGTTTGATTGGGATTTGGACTCAACTATCTCAAGGAGCAATGAACCTTGTTTGTCACATGATGAATAAAATAATCAAGGTACTAAGGTGATTTCATTTTGAGCATCACTATACCATCTTGGAAATAGGTGTTTAGCGCATAGAAATATTGGCACTCCTAAGAGTATATAGATTCATTACAAAGGTTAAGAATATGCCGAATCATGGATTACCACATCTTGCCTGGAATGTTGGATGTAAGCTACACAAGAATCATAAGAGTAAAATTCTCTCGTCCAGTTGGGTTGTTGACATAAGAAAATGGTTTAGAAGATGGGGTGTGGATGATATTTTCGGGTGATACTATGCATTATGTAATGATTGAGGAAAGGTTGGTGGAATCATTAAGGATGAAGTGGGAAGATGCTAAGAGGACAAAACTAGAATACTACATTGCAAATGTCAAACCTGAATGTTGGTCTCAATGTAAAGCAATAATGTCTATTGATCGTATCCAACCTTATCTCATTACCAATACCAGTAGTAATGCTTGTAGCGCCCTTACACTACTTCACACTCGATCTCACAAGTTAGGTAATGAAGTTGCATCATGATATCAAAATGTAACGAATTTGAAGGCATGTAAAGTACACAATGAAGGCATGGTAGAGGATGAATGTCACTTGCTCTTCACATGCTTGGCATATATTGCAATTCATTCAAGATATGTTAACATACTAAGAGGGAGTGATAACGTAAGTGCCATGCTTAAGACACCACCTAGATGGTTGAGCTCATATGTATATGCTTTATTCATGCATAGAGACTTTGTACTTCAATGTATGAATACCCCTTTTTAGGAAGGAGACACATATCAAGAACACATGTATACTCTAGTCCCATAGGTCAAAATTGGCCTCTTTATGGACAATAAAAAATTCTAATTCTAATTCTAATGATATTTCTAATACATATCACATAACAAATCCTCCATGTAAATAATGTTGACTCTTGATGAGTCGGGGTGTGCGAACGTATTGTGCATGCATGAGAGTGAGTGTGCGAGCAAGAGAAAAATTATGTTGGTGGAGTCTAGTCATAGACATCCACTCTAATATTGATTAATCACATTTACACGTGATAACTTTAAATAATTGATGGTGATTCTTGTGGTGCATTAGATCTAGATCAAGCAAGGTCAATCATTTCGATTAAAAAAAAGTCGATCATAAATCCTGAGGTGTTGGGGTTTTCTGCTAGGATTATCTGATGGAACATTTCCACATGGGTTGGAATGTGAGGGGATCACCTCATCATCTTTCAACTAATCTAATGAGAGGAACTAGCTACCGATTCAATGGTGTTAATAGTGTATGCATAACATAAGCCGCTTGGAGGTTTGGGGCTAGGATGAATGCTTTGTTGGGCTATGGCAAAGGTGGAACAACAATGTGAGAGGGGATATTTAACATGGGCAATGTTGTCTTGGTTCCATGTTGTTAGGATTTCAGTCCCGACTCCCTCCGGATGGGATGATGAAGGCAAGGTGAGAACCTCTCCTCGGATGAAGGGACATATATGTAAATATGTTCTAGAGAACCCACAGGGGCTATATTTGTAAATAGCCCGAAAGTCATATTAGTATAAATATGACCTAGGGCAAATAGTAACTGTATGCATCAATGTGTTGTCATTATTTTGTATAGAGTTATTGAGTGTAACTATTGTATAGAGCATAATATATATATATATATATATATATATATATAGAGAGAGAGAGAGAGAGAGAGAGAGAGAGAGAGAGAGAGAGAGAGAGAGAGAGCGAGTCTCTGTTGTAATTGCCGCCAGGCAAAGATTGTGAGCAAGAGGTTGTTGCCTTTGTGTTCACCTGTTGTATTCCTCTCGATATAGTGATAGTTGGAGTTTGTGGACTCCCGTGGTTTTTCCCATTTAGGGTTTTCCACGTAAACATATTGTGTACTCTCTTTCAGTGGTTTCTTGTGTATACGTGCATCTATCTCCACACTCCCATTTCCGTGTTTGTAATTCTCAATGAAGTAATTGAAGACTCGGTTGTGGCTGAGCATTATTCTGCATATTTCCTAACAAACTGGTATTAGAGCGAAATGACATAGAAAAATGGAAGATTCGTTGTTCAAACTCACCGGCTCCAACTACTCAGTGTGGAAGTCGAAGATGAGGGACATGCTCATGGTTAAAGATCTTTGGTTGCCGGTCCAGTTCGGGGACAAGAGATTGGACAAGATCAACGCCACAGTGTGGGAGGTGATGCACAAGAAGACAATAGCATACATCCGGTGCTTCATCGACATGAGCCTGTACAACAATTTTAATGAGGAGAGTAAGGCTCATGAGCTCTGGGAGAAGATTGACATTATGTTTCAGAACAAAAATGCTGTTAATCGGGTTTCGGTATTCCGGAAGCTAGTGCGGCTCCGGTACCAAGAAGGCTCCGCATGGCGGAGTACATGAATGCCTTCTAGGGGCTGATTCACCAGGCAACATCATTGGAAGTACCTCTTGCCGATGAGGTACTAGCATTACTCCTACTCGGTTCCCTCCCAGATAGCTGGGAGACGTTAGTTGTCACTTTGGGCAACGTCGGGCCGGAAGGAAAACAATTATCCCTAGCAAGAGTCAAGTCGAGCTTGCTAGATGAGGAGGCACGTCGTAAAGACAAGGATATGAGCTCCGAATCCAAAGCTCTCCTTACCGAATCGGAACGCGGAAGACAAAGGAACCGTAATCCCCAGAACCGGGAAAAGTTGGGGACACGGTCAAAGTCAAGGGGAAGACCCACTTGCTTCTATTGTGGGAAGACGAGGCACTTCCAGAAAAACTGTCGGCATTTCTGGAAAGAGAAGGAAACCGACAGTACCGATTCGAAGCGGTCACCGGACCGGAACGATAAAGACTGAAGGGGACCGGATCGGAAGGGAACGATGGCAATCGCGGCAAGTGAAGAGGTGTTGATGCTCATCACCGAGGAGAGTGAGTTGAACCTTGCCGGCAACGAGACAACGGGGGTTGTTGATTCCGGAGCGTCGTTCCACCTTACCCCGGACCAGAAATGCTTCTCATCCTACATAGCCGGTGAGCATGGCTGTGTCTGGATGGGGAATGAAGGTACATGCTGAATTGTCGGCATAGGAGACGTGTGGTTGACACCCGGTTGACAACACCAACCGGATGCAAGCTGTTGCTGAACGATGAGGTTCGACTGAACCTTATATCAGTCGGTCGGCTAGATGATGAAGGCTACACGGGTAGCATCCGGAACAGTGTCATGAAGTTCAGCAAGGGGAGCCTGATAGTGGCTCATACCCAGAAAGTCAACACGTTGTATCTGATGAATGCCCAGTTATACCCGGAAGACGTGAACGTGGCATTCGACACTACCGGTAAGCTGTGGCACAAGAGATTGTGTCACATGAGCGAGAAGGGGATGAGGAGGCTTGTCGATGACAACCTCATTTCGGTGAAGGACGTGCATCTTGAGAAGTGCACCGACTGCCTAGCCGGTAAGCAAAACCGGACCTCCTTCCGATCAAGGCCACCGATGAGACATAATGCACCACTGGAGCTGGTGCATACCGATGTGTGTCAAGTAAACACAAAGTCACATGCCGGAGCGCAATACTTTGTGATGTTCATAGAGGACCACAACTAGAAGCTGTGGGCCACACTGCTGAAGACGAAGGATCAGGTGTTATTCGTCTTCAAGGAGCTCCACGCAAGAGTGGAAAGAGAAACCGGTCGGAAGCTGAAGGCGGTTCGAGCAGATAACGGAGGAGAATACCGGGGGCAGTTCGAGGAGTACTGCCGCTTGAAGGGAATCCGGCTCGAATTTACCGTGCTGAAGACGTTGGAACTCAATGGGCTGGCCGAGAGGATGAACCGGGCCATAATGGAGAGGGTCCGGAGTATGATAGCACATGCAAAGTTACCCAAGATGTTTTGGGCTGAGGTGTTGGCGACAACAACGTACGTGATAAATAAATCACCCTCAGTGGCCTTGGACGGAGACACGCCGCAGAGAGTGTGGATTGGTAAGGAAGTGTCTTACCGGCATATGAAGGTTTTCGGGTGTCTCACTTACGTGCATGTGGCAAAAGACCGGAGAGCAAAGTTGGACCCAAAGTCCCGGCCTTGCATATTTTCCTCGGATACGGCGATGATGAGTTCGGCTACCGAGTGTGGGATCCGGTCGACAAGAAGGTTTTCCGGAGTCGAGATATTATTTTCATGGAGGACAAGACTCTTGTAGACTGGGAGTTGGAGAAGAAGATAATGAACTCCGAGTCGACCGGAAAGGACCGATTTGATGACATACGGACCTATTTGGCTAAGAGCTGGTTGACACTCGAAGAACCGGCCGGTTACGGAGAGGACACCGAACCGGCAGAAGAAGAAGAGGAAGCAGGAACCGGAACTGGCCAAGATCCCGAATCGGTTTTGGATGAA
This sequence comes from Azolla caroliniana, assembly GCF_043228905.1. Classification (NCBI taxonomy): domain Eukaryota; kingdom Viridiplantae; phylum Streptophyta; class Polypodiopsida; order Salviniales; family Salviniaceae; genus Azolla; species Azolla caroliniana. Next base: position 13,613,246 of record NW_028230442.1, read on the forward strand.
GAACAAATAGAGGAGCCAGTTGTCGGAAACCAAAGACGCAGATATCCTCTCAAAGAGAGAAGGCTCCCCCAGAGATTTTCGGATGCAGAGCGCGTGTTGCTGACCGATGAGGGGGAGCCGGAAAGCTTCGAAGAAGCAAAGGAGGACACCCACAACCACAAGTGGTTGAGTGCCATGCAGGACGAGATGGATTCCCTACATGAGAACCACACGTATGAATTGGTGGAGTTGCCGAATGGAAAACGGGCACTCCGAAATAAGTGGGTGTACAAGTTGAAACCGGGAGATGCCGACAACCCCCAAGGTACAAAGCCAGGATTGTGGTGAAGGGGTTCCAACAGAAGAAGGGAGTGGACTTCGACGAGATATTTGCCCCGGTAGTAAAGATGACTTCCATCCGGACGGTGTTGAGCATAACGGCGAGCATGGACCTCGAGGTAGAGTAGTTAGACGTGAAGACGGCGTTCCTCCATGGCGACCTCGAAGAGGAGATCTACATGCAGCAACCGTAGGGATTTGTGAAGAAAGGGAAGGAGCACTTGGTTTGCCGGTTGAAGAAGAGCCTCTACGGTTTGAAGCAAGCTCCCCGGCAATGGTACCGGAAGTTTGACTCCTTCATGACCGATCAAGGGTACCACAAGACGTAGGCCGATCACTGTGATTTGTGAAGAAGTTTGAAGGTGGAGACTTCCTGATACTCCTACTGTACGTGGACGACATGTTGATCGTCGGACGAGACCAAGTCAAGATACAGATGCTGAAGAAGGCCCTGAACCGGACCTTCTCAATGAAAGACTTGGGTCCGGTAAGACAGATACTGGGGACGCATATCATCCGGGACCGGTCAACGAAGCAATTGTGGTTTTCACAGGAGAAGTACGTGACAAAGGTGCTTCAACGGTTCAACATGTTAGATGCGAAACCGGTTGAATCGACACTCCCGGCAAACTGTAGGTTATCCGGTAAGCAAAGCTCGAAGACGAAGGCAGAGAAGGTGGATATGATGAAGATACCATATGCCTCTGCCATCGGAAGCTTAATGTACGCAATGGTGTGTACCCGACCAGATATCGAATACGCATTCAGAGTGGTGAGCCGGTTTATGAGCAATCCCGACAAGGAGCACTGGAACGCAGTAAAATGGATACTCCGATACTTGAAAGGCACCTCAAGTATGTGTCTCCGATTTGGCTCTGGTAAATCCCAACTCGACGGTTTCACCGATTCAGATATGTCAGCTAATGTGGATACCAACCGGTCCACATCCGGATATGTCATGACATACACAGGGGGAGTTGTTTCGTGGTAGTCGAGGCTGCAGAAGACGGTTGCGCTGTCAACCACGGAAGCGGAGTGCATGGCAGCTGTGGAATCCGGCAAGGAAATACTATGGATGAAGGACTTCATCGTAGAGCTAGGGATCCGGCAAGAGGAATATCGGCTCTATTGCGACAGTCAAAGTGCCATCCACCTTGAGAAGAACGCGGTGTATCAATCTAGGATGAAGCACATCCAGCGTAGGTACCACTAGATCCGAGAGCGAGTTGAAGATCAAGAGTTCGTGCTGACGAAGATCCACACGGAGGAGAATGAGTCAGATATGTTGACCAAAGTGTTGACACCCGACAAGCTGGACGCATGCCGGAAGCAGATTAGATTGACGAGGCATCCCATGCCGGAGTGAAGGGGGAGTTTGTTAGGATTTCAGTCCCTTCGGATGGGATGAAGAAGGCCCAGTGAGAACCGGATGATGAAGGCCCAATGAGAACCTCTCCCCGGATGAAGGGACATATATGTAAATATGTTCTAGAGAGCCCACATGGGCTATATTTGTAAATAGCCCGAAAGTCATATTAGTATAAATATGACCTAGGGCAAACAGTAACTGTGTGCATCAATGTGTTGTCATTATTTTGTATAGAGTTAATGAGTGTAACTGTTGTACAGAGCGTAATACAGAGAGAGAGAGAGAGAGAGAAACAGAGCGAGTCTCTGTTGTAACTGCCGCTAGGCAAAGATTATGAGCAAGAGGTTGTTGCCTCTGTGTTCACCTGTTGTATTCCTCTCGATATAGTGATAGTTGGGGTTTGTGGACTCCCATGGTTTTTCCCATTTAGGGTTTTCCACGTAAACATATTGTGTACTCTCTTTCAGTGGTTTCTTGTGTATATGTGCATCTATCTCCACACTCCCATTTCTGTGTTTGTAATTTTCAACAAAGTAATTGAAGACTCAGTTGTGGCTGAGCATTATTCCGCATATTTCCTAACAAACTGGAACACAAGTAAATAAACTTCACTCAACACAAGCATTGTTACTTCTTGGTATGCCTATGTGATGTCTTTTTAGTTCTTGGTTAATGGGGGAGCTTCCCCTTTGAGATGCGCTAAGATGACTTAGTGAAGACAACTGTGTACCTCACATAACCCAATATAATGATTGAAACGAGACTCCATTTTAGATGCAGATGTCTTGAAGAACAATGTTGCCACGGGAGGTGAATCAAGATATTCTCGTTATCCAACATTCCTCTACAATTTTTAGCTTGGCATGTAACCATCCAAAACATATTATCATCTCAAGTTTGGAGTGGTGTCATGCACATCGCCTTTCTATTGTTAATTTTAGTTTTGTGAAGGCGTATTGAGTTATGATATGATTTCATTCCAAATTGTAGGTAGGCATGCAGTTGGGACGGTGATTTAATGCGAGTTTAATACCTTACGTATGATTTTTCTATTATGGAATTTGATTAGTGGATTACAACATAGATGTAGCCTAGTTGGTAAGGTTGCCCAAAGGGGAGCAAAAGGTCACTCCCTATATTAGTGGCATCTAACTTCTTTGATGCCATGCTTCTTTGCTTGTCAATGAGCTTAACCACAAGTGCTCTATGTATTTTCATGATAAGAATCTTATGCATAAGTAAAGAGTACAATGCACACATACGTGGATAAGAAGTTGGGCTTGATATATCCAACTCGAAGACATTATACATGGTAGATAGAGTTATGTGTGTGTGGTAATCGATTGTGAGGAACGTTGTTCGAATGGCCATGTGTACTTCAAGCCATAGTGCTAGATGCTCATGATCCTCAATAGGATGAATAGGGGGATATTTGCACGTACAATTTTCTCTAACGAGCCATCCTCGAGTCCCATTCATGAATTCAAGACCATGACTACGAGCACAGAGAATGGTGATTCCACAAGATGGCAAGGGGGTATGGGTTGAGTGCACCATATCCTTGTAGAGAGATAGATAGATAGATAGATAGATTATATTATTGTCTTCGGAGGTCAAATGTGACCTATGAGACCAAAAATATTACATTTCACGTGATACGTGTGAAAGTGAGTAGTGACTCTTGATGTTCAAGAACTTTACCAATGAATGTTGCAATCGAGAGTGCACATTGTGGTTGTGAGAGGAATTCATTCAAAGATTGGGCTCGATCGAAGAGATGTGGAAAGCATGGTCGAATATGATCAAAGACAGAGCATTGTATCAAAGTGTGATACTCAGACTCACGAACTTGTTTAGGGCAAAGTGTGCATAGCCGACCACTCTCATCACTTGTACCCCAACGCCTTGTTTCACATTGCAATGCATGTGAGCTAAGTCGCATGGAAGCAATGGTTCGAATGGCAGATAACGGTATGGGCTCTAACATGTATGGATGTGTACGATTTCCCCGTTCCGCAAAGAATATGGTTTTGTAGTTAGGTGCAACATGTGTAGTATAATGTGTGAAGCGTGGGCCTCCACATTTGTCCCATGTCATGATACATTGGCGTTGCAAAAATGCCTCATTTACAGAGGAATTTAATGATGCATCATGAAGCAAGTGTCTCGCATCCCATCTACCAAACCATTTTTCTATATCTTGCATCCAACCGGAACACAAAATTTTGCTTTTATGTGTCTTTTGGATCTTTTTGCTTGTTTCCCACGCAATTCTAGGAAGTCGATGTGAGGGACTTTTTTGAACCTTAAGCATGTATTCAACAACCTTTTCCATGGCCATGATCTCAATGGGAAGCGAGCCTGTCTCAAGGTGGAGGTTGTAGGGCGTTTGTTTCTTAACTTGTAGAAACTTGGTAAGAAAATGCTTTTGGACATTTTCAAACTCTTTCCACATAGATTTAGGGATGCTACCGCCCCATACTTCCACCCCATAGAGAAGAACCAGTGTCATCAAAGAGAGAGATAGAGAGAGAAAGAAAGATATATTAACGTCTTCTAAGGCCAAAATTGGCCCATGAGACAAATGGTTTACAACAAAAAATGGGATATTTACCCATTCATCGAAAGTAATAAAAATAAAAATAAAAATAGAGTTTTAAGCTAAATAGTTCTAGTAAAATAAAAATAACAAACATGTTCTACAATGAAAATGATGTTATACTAGGCCTAATTTCATTTCCATCCAAGTCTCTCAAAGAGAAACGAGAGGTCAAAGGGTTTCGATGTGGATGTGGCCCGTGGCCCCAATGTAAAAGGTACCCCAACCATAGCTTCTAGTCAACGTAGCTCACGTTCCCTTATCTTCTTAATCCTTTCTACTCAGTGTCGACTTGTTTTGAAGCCCAACATCCGAGGGCGTTTGGTTGTTCTTTGCATTTCAGCTTCCTCAAGAGAGAGGCCGAGTGGCATAAGTGTATCCACATTCATCGTCTCCCCTTGTTCTTGAAAAATTACACTAGTTACAAGTTGATGAATAGTAAAAGGGTTATGGTTCACACTTTGTAATTTATTCTCCCTATGTTGTTTTAGCTCTAGGATATACCTACCTAGTCTCTCTACATCCAGGGTATCTAATAGTTTGGAGAGGGTGGGAGAGGGTCCTAATATGTCTTGGTATTCCACTCGTATCTCAGCATAAGTTGGGCACTGGAACTAGTACACACGAATGTGTGCTATGTAGATGCTCCATCGTATCGAGGTGGACAGTACTTCGTAATGTTTATTGACGACTATAGCCGGAAGCCATGGGCCTTTGTACTGAAGTAGAAGGATCAAGTATTCTTCAAACTGCCCTTTATATTCACCTTGCATCTTCAAAGGACAATGCAAGGCCCAAGGTATTCGAATTGAATACATTGTATCGAAGACACCTGAATTGAATGTTCTTGCAAATAGGATGAATCGAACGATCATGGAGAAAGGAAGGAGCATGTTGTTGCATGCTAAGTTGCCGAAATCTTATTGGGTTGAGGCGATGTACACATTTGTTTATATGATCATTGAAAGGTGATATCCCACAGAGGGTGTGGACAGGAAAGGATGTCTCCTACCAACACCTGAGGGTGTTCGGATGTCTGGTGTATATGCATGTGGCTAAGGATCAGAGGTCGAAGCTCGACAACAAGTCGAAACCATGCATATTCATGGGATACTCGAAGGACAAGTTCGGCTACCGGTTGTGGGACTTAGTCGACAAGAAAGTAGTGAGGATTCGGGACGTTGTCTTCTTGGAAGAAAATACTATTTAGGACTAGAATCAACAAAAGTCAGAATCGACTACCTAGTCAACTCCCACTACTACCAACTTAAGGCTAAGTGAACCAACACAATCTGTTCGGAGATAGCCGGTCGGCTAAGTTGAATCCGAGTCGGTTGACTCGGAGCAACCGACCAATATAGATGAGTGGGAGTTGGTGGACCTATTGAAGTCGATCGAGGAATATGAGTAAGGAGCGGACAACGAGTGGAAGAAGATACCCACTCAGAGAAAGAAGAGCACCGACTACATATGCCAGTCAATACATCCTCTTGACTGATGAAGGTGAACCCGAGTGCTATGATGAAGCCATTGTCGACGAGTACAATGAGAACTGGCAGGTTACGATGCAAGAGAGATGGACTCTTTGCACGAGAATTATACTTACGACTTGGTGGAGCTACCAAAAGGTAAGAGCACACTCAAAAATAAATGGGTCTACAAGGTGAAGATTGGAGAAGTCGACAACAAACCCATATATAAAGCCTGCATTGTGGTGAAGGGGTTCCAGTAGAGGTTGGAAAAGAGCTGATTTGGATGAGAAAATTTCTCTATGAGTTGGGAATGAAACAAATGGAGTTCCTATTTTATTGTGACAGCTAAAGCGCCATACATCTACTGAAGAATGTTCTGTACCACTCCCGAACCAAGCACATACAAAGAAGGTATCATTGGTTGCGGGAGAAAGTGGAGGAAGGAGAGCTCACCCTTGTGAAGATCCATATTGATGACAATGGATCCGACATGTTGAAAAAGAACCTACCGATGGATAGAATCTAAGTCTGTCGATAGAGGACAGGGCTGATCGACTCCACCCATAGGAGTGAAGGGGAGTTTGTTAGGAATATAGTGTATAAGTATAAATACAGTTAGGGCAAACACAGAATTACTATAAAACAAAGTGTGTAGAATAGTGTTATAGTTTCTATAGCAAAAGAGTTACAGAGAGACAAGACAGAGTGGAGAGAGAGAGAGAGAGAGAGAGAGAGAGAGAGAGAGAGAGAAAGAAAGTATATTAACGTCTTCTAAGGCCAAAATTGGCCCATGAGACAAATGGTTTACAACAAAAAATGGGATATTTACCCATTCATCGAAAGTAATAAAAATAAAAATAAAAATAGAGTTTTAAGCTAAATTGTTCTAGTAAAATAAAAATAACAAAAATTTTCTACAATGAAAATGATGTTATACTAGGCCTAATTTCATTTCCATCCAAGTCTCTCGAAGAGAAGCGGGAGGTCAAAGGGTTTCGATGTGGATGTGGCCTGTGGCCCCAATGTAAAAGGTGCCCCAACCATAGCTTCTTGTCAATGTAGGTCACGTTCCCTTATCTTCTTAATCCTTTCTACTCTGTGTCGACTTGTTTTGAAACCCAACATCCAAGGGCGTTTGGTTGTTCTTTGTGTTTCGGTTTCCTCAAGAGAGAAGCCGAGCGGCGTAAGTGTATCCACATTCATCGTCTCCCCTGAAAAATTACACTAGTCACAAGTTGATGAATAGTAAAAGGGTTATGGTTAACACTTTGTAATTTATTCTCCTTATGTTGTTTTAGCTCTAAGATATACCTACCTAGTCTCTTTACATCTGGGGTATCTAATAGTTTGGAGAGGGTGGGAGAGGGTCCTAATGTGTCTTGGTATTCCACTTGTATCTCGGCATAAGTTGGGCACTTGCATGTGAAGTGATACTCATACTCTATCTCTATGTGGCACAACCTACATAGTCTTTCCTCCCTAGGGACTCTATTAGCCCGACCATTCTCAATCTCAAGTTGGTGAGATGATATCCTAAGTTGTCCAATTGCAACCCTTAGTGCATTTGATAAGAATGTATCTAGATATCTTGGTCGTGTAATAAAACCTAATTAAGAGAAGTGCAAGAAGTGTTCCTTATAGTACAACATTTTAGATGGGAGTGGCTCTTGTGTATCGAGTGTAAATTTGCCATATTTCTTGGCATATCACTTTATTACGGTCTTCATGAGATATTAGAGTTTGATTAGTCCCATGGTTGTACTTAAGGGGGGGTAGGTTATTAATGTCTATGCCGTTTGCAAGTAACCAACTCACCACAGTGCTATACCAAGAGCAGGTTCTCCAGACGCATGTAGGGATCGAGATGCCTCAAAGGCTCGACGGGATATCCTATCTTGTGGTTGGTTATGTATCCGATGAATAAAAACTACCACTTGAAACAATGCTTCTATTAACATCGGGGGCAGACTAAACTCTGCTCTAATAATGTCATGTGGTATTGTCGATTTGCTTCAGAGTTGACGTGATAACATCGTCACCAAAGGTCTCTCTAATTGCGTCCACATGAAAGATGGTAGACCTGGAGCCCATACGACTAATGCATACATGAGGGAAGCGGCCACTAATGAGTCGAAGAGCCATCCCTTAGTCTGTGGCTCTTGAAAGTATGCTTGATGGCATTGTCTCTCTAAGAGTGAGAGGGATGCATACCCTCTCGTTAGCCTACCTTTGGCTACCTGGGTCATCGAGAATTTACCTGAGCGAGCACTAAAAGTGACTCCCAAGTATACATATGATCCAACTACCTCAACTAGTTTATGAGAGAGGATTAGGTGACATTTACTCCTAACTCGGGATGATGTATGAAAGATAAGGACTTTAGTTTTCTCTAGATTCACTACCAGTCCTCGTTGTGTAAAAAAGTCATCTAGGGCATTAAGATGCTTTTGTAGGTCGTGTTCTAACTTCGAGAGCAAGACAATGTCGTCCGCGTAGAGTAAGAGACTAACTTGCGTATCCCCAATAGCTACTCCCTTGCCTCCCTTACGAGCAATAAAATCAGTGATCTCATCAATGTAGATCCCAAAAAGAGTCGGTGATAGGGGGCAACCTATTTTACACCAATGGTGCTAGTGAAACAATCAGATAGGCCACCTGGGCATCTTATGCACCCAAAGACTTGCTCATATAGGGCATAAATGGCCCAAATCATGTCATTTGGTATCTCCAAGCTCTTAAGTCTATCAAACAACTTCTCCCTAGGAACTGTGTCAAAGGCTTTGCGGAAGTCCACAAAGCAACAATATAGTTTCCTCTTACGAGCCTTCGTCTGGTCAATTAAGCACCTAAGTGTGAAGATACGGTGAATAGTGGAGAAGGCTCGTCTAAAGCCAACCTGCTCAGGTGCTCGAAGACTTAATGTTTCCATATAATTGCTAAGCTCCGCTTCCATTACCGCACCATATAGTTTAGCGACCGTATGGCCTATCATAATGGTCCTATATGTATTTGGGTCCATTGGGTCCATTGGATCCATTGGATCCATTGGGTCCCCTCCTTTATGTATAGGGGCCACTGTGTTCATGGTCCATTGTGGTGGAAAACCCTCGGCGAGGGTGCGGTTGAAGATTAGAGTGAGAAAGGGGGCTAGGCACTCTCGAGCATATATGATGTGCTCAGCTCGCAATCATGTGTGGTCCATGGATTTCCTATGTTGTAATTTTTTTATTGCCCTATCTAATATATCTGTTTTTATTGTCTTGGTGGAGACCCCACTTGTGTAACCCTTGATTGACTTGTAGCATGAGGAGTGATGGAGCTAAAGAAAGTCGTAATGGTTCTTTGTTGATGAGCTATTATGGTTGTATAGTTGTCCTTGAACAAATTCCCTCTATGTTCTCTTGAGTTTTAGCAAGAACATTTTGAAGCACCATTGCTCTTCATATTTCATTACCAATGAGAGGGGAAAATGTCCTATGAGACCGAATAAGAGATTACATCTTAAACTTGTTGTCTCGTTTTTGAAAATAACAAAATCAAAATCAATATTACGAAATTGGTAGAACTGCTTAAGGTACCAGAGAATCTCATTATCTAAGCATCTAATTTCTCATTTAATTTTTATTCTTAATGTTTGGTGTTTTTTTGCAATCGTATGAATTTTGCTAATACAATCTTCCTTTGCTCCAAATGTAAGCTGGGGCTACATTAGATAAATTATCAATAGTTAACCTACCTTTTCAGGAAAGACATGAATTGACATTATTAAGGCAAGTATATTTTGAACAATTCTCTTTGATATTGATGACTTGTTTTGAAACTGCCTTAATGAGTGGCATTATTACTTTTTCAGGCAGACTTTAGATATATAGTCGCAAATGTATTTACAGCTCTGAATCTGCCTTTGGGCACCACAACCACTTTTGCAAAGGATCTCAAGTCAGAGGTTTTTTTTCTTTTTTCAAAACAAATTATCCTTCCATTAGTTATAAAGAAAGGTCATAACGGTTACATCATGCAAAGTATTTTTTCCCAAGCCCGTCTTGTGTAGACAACGGTTGCAGAAACAAATCTATGTACTCCAACATAGAGAAAACAGTCCCGCAATTACAATCTATTCCCTAGACACATTGCAAGGTATCCATATTCATAGGCAACAACGAAAGTAGCTCTATTCGGAAACAAACCCTCTCAGGTCATAGTTATGAGTCATTCAATATTTCTTCAACCTGTACATCGCTGCTGTTAACTCTTAGGGCCGGACAATGGCCTAACACAGAGTGTCTACGGAAGACACTTCACCAAAGGGTGTTACGGCAACCGGATTAGACTCAACGCTTAATCCGACTTAATTAAGTTACTTAGCATGATCATCTTTCATAATCACACGCGTAAGATATAACAATTAAGACAGAACGGCAATTAATACAGAGAGATAACAACGCTAAGCTTTTATTAATTAACCGCCATTCATTACATTGTATCTGGGCCTTTAAATAGGTTTTCGGTCTGTATTACAAAACGGTGCCATCCGCACCTGTTCGGGATCGGTCCGGATCCGGAACGGCATACCGATTCATACCGATTCCGGTCCGTCCGTCCACACTCATAGCTTAAATACAACCACATTCCTACTACTTAAATAACTCTCCGTTTCCCACTCTGGACTCCTTTGCCGGCCGGTAACACATGGCACGCCCGTGGGACAGTACCTTGTACGTCGAATCCACAACAGACCCTTGCATTCTTCGTCCAAAATATCCAGAATGCTTTGTTCGAGAGTCTCCAATGGTTCATCTGGAATTGGTTGTTGTTGTTGTTGTTGTTGTTGCTGCTATTGCTGCTCTGTTGATGTCTGCTGCGACGGGTCCGTTGATGGCTGCTGCGGCCGCTCCTCCGTTTGTTGCTCTGACACCGACATCTCCGTCGTTGCTCCCTTCGTCGTAGTGGTCTCCGGTTGATTGGTTCTGACGGGAACTCAACGCTCCTAATGCACAACGCTCGGCCACAACCGAGCTTAGAATGATACACAGAAAAACCACGACAAGAAGAAGAAGAGAATACACAGGAGGTTTATGTGGAAAACCCCAAACTAGGGGAAAAACCACGGCAGCCCACAGGCTGCAAACTGTCACTATGTAGGGATATACAACAGTGAGTTCACTGAGGCACCGACCTCGTGCTCACAAATCTTCGCCATAGGGGGCGGTTACAACAGAGGCAACGACCTCTTTCTCTCTCTCTCTCTCTGTACAATTACGCATACTAATCTCGTGCAAAACAGAAAATAACAACAACTACTAAAAGTTTGCCCTAAGTCATATTTATACTAATATGAATTTTCGGCTATTTACAAATATAGCCTCGATGGGCTCTCAGAAACATATTTACGAATATGTCTCTTCCTCCGGTTCTCACTGGGTCTGCACCATCCGGCTCTCCATAGCCGGGTACTCCTCATCCGGTTCACACCGGGTCTGTATCATCCGGCTCTCCGTAGCCGGTTACTCCTCATCCAGTTTCGGCCTCGGCCTATCAGCCTTGGCCGAGTTTGTTCATCGGCACTGTATCATCCGGCTCTCCGTAGCCAGGTACTCCTCATCCGGTTTCGGCCTCGGCCGAGTTTGTTCATCGGCACTGTTCTTCTCCCTTCCCATCCGGAGGGACCTGTCTCCCAACAGGTTCCGGGCTGGCCCTCAGCCGGCGACGGTTCCTCATCACTAAGGTTAACCGTTGCCGCTTCCCGTGCTTTTTCTTCCCAAACCCGGGACCGCTCGTAGCTTTCAAACTGGATTTGAGCGTCCAGCCTATCATCATCTAGCTGAGCTACGAGCTGCCTGACCTGCGCCAGCTGTTCATCCGCCAAGACTTGGAAGTCGTCGGCCAGCTCGTCCCGTATGGCGGTGAAGTCCTCAGAAGTCAACGTATAACAATCATCTCCTTCCTTCCGCCGGTTTGCCACATCTGCCCGTAGCAATTGGAGTTCCGCCGCGTTTTGTGCCCACTTTATCCACCATCTTACAGAGCTTTCATCAATCAAGTGTTTTTTCTGATTCAGCCATGCCCGGAGGATAGACTGAATCCGGCCCGTTCCCAATTGCGATTTGGTTTCCGCCGCTTGTCGTTCCTCCTTCAGTTGCTTGATGGTTTTGACGTTGTCTTCCGCATGCGCCTTGTAATGCATCAATTGCCTTTGATATGTGCTTTGTAATTTCTGCAATATGTTGGGAGACAGGTCCCTCCGAATGGGAAGGGAGAAGAACAGTGCCGATGAACAGTGCTGAAACCGTATGAGGTGAACCCGGCTATGGAGAGCCGGATGGTACAGACCCTGTATGAACAGGATGAGGAGTACCCGGCTACAGAGAGCCGGATGATGCAGACCCGGTGAAGACCGGATGAGGAGTACCCGGCTACGGAGAAACGGATGAAGAGACATATTCGTAAATATGTTTTCTGATAGTCCATCGAGGCTATATTTGTAAATAGCCGAAAAGTCATATTAGTATAAATATGACTTAGGGCAAACTAGTTTTTTTTTTTGTTGTCAATTTTTTGGGGGTGCAAGAAGTAGAGTGAGCACGTAACAATGTACAGAGAGAGAGAGAGAGAGGTCGCTGCCTCTGTTGTAACCGCCGCCTGTGGCGAAGATCGTGAGCACGAGGTCGTTGCCTCCGTGAACTCACTGTTTGTACATTCCAACGTAGTGATAGTTTGTAGCCTGTGTGGGCTGCCGTGGTTTTTCCCCTAGTTTGGGGTTTTCCACGTAAACCTCCTGTGTATTTTCCTCTTCTTTGTGTCATGCTTTATTTCCCGTTTTCTGTGTATCATTCTAAGCTCGGTTGTGGCCGAGCGTTGCGCAGAAGGAGCGCCGAGTTCTCGTCACAATACTGTTGACGCTCTCTCTTTTTCTTCCTGCTGCTGCCTCTAGAGCTCCATCCGGACCTTCTCCGCCTCGTCCAAGCGTCTTGTATTTTCCGCACGTTCGTCGGCGATCGCCGTCGCGGCCCGATCAACTTCCTGCTGGAGCTCGGCCATCCGTTCCTTATGCTCCGTTTCCAGCCGTTTGTAGTCCCGGTGCAGGTGCTCAAAATCATCTGTCTTTTGCTTGAGCCGTGCGTTGATCTGTCGACGGGCCCGGTCCTCGCGGTCCTTCTGCTAGCGGAGCTCTTCCTTTAGCCGTTCAATTTCCGTTTCCTCCGTCTTCCGCAACTTGTCCTTTTCCTGCAACACTTTGTCTTTTTCCTCCTTTAGCCGATCGTACGCTTGATGGCCTTTCCGGAGGCTCTCCTCTGCTCGACGGAGGTTCTCAGCAGTCTTCTTTAATTCAGCTTCGGCCGTTGTCTTCAATTCTCGTTCACGGCTCCTTAGTGCCTCTTGTGCAGCAAGTTCATCTTTCAATTCCGCAAGCTCCTGGGCTTGCGCTGCATCTCTCGCCGGAACGGTTTCCGTTGTCGGGGTCTTATTGGTATGTACAGGTCAATCCGTTTCTTTATTCTGTACACTTACTGGAGTCACCGGTGATTGGATCTGTGTTGCTGTTAAGGCCATTTTGGCCATCTCTGTCGTGACCTGATCCAAGTCATTTTCAAGGCACTGGATTCTGGACCGGGCCGTCTCTAGTTGTTCGGTTGTGACGAGCAACCGTTCGCTTTGCGCTCTTTCTTCTGCCTCAATATACCCCAATGCTTCGGCTATCTGTTCGCCTATCCACCGGAGCCACAGGCTACCGGTGCCTTGTTGTGCTTGCACGAAGGTTTGACAGATGGGCTCACTTGTAGATGGGTGGTCCCGCCTGGTTGCGCCGAGTTGCAGTTCCATTTCTGCCCGTGGACCACCCTGCTGTCCTGGTTCCCCTTGCGCTTCTTCTTGGCTGGCCGAGGGAGGCTGCATTGACCTTTCCGGCTCTGGCGGGATGGGACTTGCCGGTGTTGCCGGTGGCGCTGAGGCTTCTGATTCCGGTGCCATGCGCACCGGTTCCGGTTCCTTCCTTGGTGTGGGAGTCTCAGTATGGGGAGCCGGTGTTCCCTCCGTCTGAGGGTCCGAACGTTTCCCGGCTGCCTCAACAGTCCTTGCCGACGACCGTCGTTGGAGGTGCTCCGTAGGCTCCTCCTCTATTTCCTCTTCCTGAGTCCTGGCATTGAGTTTTGCCGCCAAGGGGTCCGCTTCTCTATTCATCGGTCGGCGGAGTGTAACCTTTACGGGCCGTGCCGGTGGTTCCTCCTGCGCATCCGTTGGCCGCTTCCGGCTGGCGCTCTCCTTTCCCGCCTTTCCCTTAGTGGCCTTAGAGGCCAACAACTGTTGTCGTTTGGAAGCCGTCTTTGGGGTGCCGTCCGCCACTCTTCCTCGCTTCTTGGGCTGGACGGGCTAGACGGGTGGCACAAGCAAGGTGAGCCACTACGTTACGGCGTGCCATATCTTCCGTCCGTCTCGGCCTTCTTTGCCGTCTTTGCCTCTGACGATCTCGATCGCCGCACACAACCCGTCTGTGATCAATACCGGCCAATCCACCTTGATCCCTTCATAGGTGGCGATGATCATCCTTGCCTGGTTCTGCGGCATGACAGGGGGTCTAGGGTACACGTGGCCGTATTCGTGGAGCACATGAGCAATCTCGCGGAACAACATATCTCCGCCGCCCTATGTCCGGTAGCCCTTGCTAGCTAGAGAGTACTCACCAAAATACTTGATGAGTTGCTCCGGAGTTGGGTTGTCAATCGTGAGTATGCCTCCCTCCGGAAGTCCTGTTAACGCTCGAATCGCCTCTGCTGTTATGACCTCTGTGTCGATTTCTTTGATCACTTTGTCGGCTTCTTTGTGTGGTGGTACTTCCATCATCATCAAGAAGCCCTCGAGCCCGTGTTGCTTTAGCCATGTCTTGGCGGCTTCCGACAGCGTTTGCGGGTCCATGTCTGTGTCGAGGTCGGATTGCGGTGGCGAGGTTGGATGGTGATGAGAGTGAGATTGAGAGAGAGAGAGTTCAGAAGGCGGGGGTTCTCTGTGCGTAGGTTCTCGTCCGATGATCTTGCAGCGTCTTGGTGCTTCTGTGCTCCTGGGTTCGCGAAAGTAAAGGGTCTCTACACGCAGTGGTTTTTGTCTGTGCATTCTGGCGCCTTTTTCGAGTGTGTGCATGTCGTGTACTAAAATAACATTATGTCCTATGGTGGCGCTTTAAATGCCCACTACGTACCTTTTCGCTCCTCACTCTTTCATCCATTCATTCCTCGCTTTTGCATGATTGTTTTTTATTTTATTTTATTTATTTATTTTTAATTTAGTGTGACGTTACTTTTCCGTTGGTCCTCTCGGACCCTTACCGGCCTCATTCTCCCCAGTTACCGGCTCGCCGTCTCTGCCGTCTTGGTGGTTGCCATTTCCCTCACTGGTGTCGGTCCTTTGCTCAAATGGGTTCTTAGGCATCGGTCCTCTATATGGCTTCAATCGGAATCCGTTGACCCATTTGCCTAGCACTTCGCCGGCAAGTGTCCCTAACTGGTAGGACCCATTATACTCCCGTGTTAGCCAATACGGTCCGGTCCATCTAAACCGTAGTTTACCCGGCATCTTGCCCATCCGGGTCTGAAATACTAACACCAGTTTGCCAATTGCGAACATTTTTTCGTTTCCTTTCCTGTGTCGGTCGACAAATGCTTTCCGTCGCCGTTGTTCCAATTCTAAGTGCAGGATGCTTGCCAGTCGTTGTTCCTCGAGTTCACACAGCGTTGTTAACCGTATTGCCTCTGACTCCTTCTCGTTCAGCCGTTCCCGTAGCTAGATCCGTAAGCTGGGTACTTGGAATTCCACCAACATTACTGCCTCTAGTCCGAACGCTAACCGGAACGGTGTTGTTCGGATGCTCGTCTTGTATGCCGTCCGGTATGCCCAAAGCGCGCTATGTAGCTTGGTATCCCAATCCGTTCGGTTTTCATTGACGATCTTCCGGAGGATATTCTGGAGCGTCTTGTTCGTTGATTCCGCTAAACCGTTCGCTTGCGGATAGTAAGGTGTGCTCCGTTTGTGGACAACGGCATAGAATGCCGTCAGGCTTTCCACTACTTGGCCAAGAAAGTGCCCCCCTTGGTCGCTTATTAATTCAATTGGGCATCCGTAACGGCACCAGATGTACTTGTATAGAAATTTCGTCGTTGACGCAGCGGTGTTGTCCCTTAAAGCTTTGGCCTCCACCCATTTCGTGCAGTAATCCGTCGCGACGATGACGTACCGATTACCCGTTCTCATTGCCGGTGGTTTGAACAGTCCAACAAAGTCCAGCCCCCACTTCTGGAATGGCTCCAGTGGTAGTACCGGCTGGTGTGGCATACGAGCCTGCTCCGTTGGCTGGCCCATTCGCTGGCATAGGTCACATTCTTTTGCGTACCATACCGCATCTCTTAATGTCGTTGGCCACCATAGGCCACTTTGCCATATTTTCCTGGCTATCGCATCTCCGGCATAGTGACCTCCGACAACTCCGCAGTGGGCTTCCCTCAGTATGAGGTCCTTTTCATCGCTGCACACAACCCGTCTCCATATGCCGTCCGCGCCCTTGTGGTAAAGTGTGTCTTGCAGTAAGCAGAAATGTCGGCTTTGCACCGCCAGGCGTTTCCGTTCGTCCCAGTTCATCTCTTCCGTAGGCAGTCCTGTGCTCAAAAACTGGTGCATATTTGTGAGCCACTTGTCTTCCTAGGCCACCTCTCATCTGCTGCCATCTTCGTAGTGACTCAAAACAGCTCCGCATTCGGAAACTCATCCGCTACTCCGTCACCCGTCTCTCCGGACTCTAATCGGCTTAAGTAATCCACCACGGCATGCTGTATACCGGGTCGGTGGAATATTTCAAACTCGAATTCCTGTAACAGTAAGGTCCACCGGGCCAATTTGCTAGTGAGTGACGCTTTTGACACCAGGTAAAGGAGTGCCGAATGATCTACATGGAAGGAAAACTTCCTTCCCAATAAATAATGCCGAAACTTTGTCACACTATAGATCATCCCTAGAGCTTCCCGTTCCGTGGTAGAGTAGTTCTGTTCTACTTGGGATAGCTTTCGGCTGGCATAGTACACTGGCCAGTACCACTTTGGTTCCGTAAGCTGCATCAGTACGCTTCCGATTGCGATGTCGGAGGCGTCCACGAACACGTGAAATTCTTTACTCCAATCCGGAGGCTGCACTACTGGTGCTTGCGACAATAGCACCTTGAGGGCCCTATACGCCCTATCCTCGGTGTCGGTCCACTGGAATGGTGTCCGATGTACGGCGGCATGCAACGGTGTAGCCAGGTCGGCCAAGTATCGGAGCATCCGATTGTGCCACCGGATCTGGCCTAAGAACCGGCTTAATGCCTTTGCCGTTGCCGGCGAAGGTGCTTCTAATATGGCTTTCACTTTGTCCGGGTCGACTGCAATACCTTCCTGGCTCACAATATGTCCTAATAGAGTTCCACTGGATATGCCAAATACACACTTTACCGGATTCAAGCTTAGCCGGTACGCTCTACACTTTTCAAGACAAAGGCGGAGGTGTTGAAAATGGTCCTCCTCCCGGCTATAGACGGCGAAATCGTCAAGGAAAACCTGCATAAAAGCCGGAATATATTCACCAAAGATTTTCATGATGATTCGTTGAAATGTTGTCGGTGCCGTTTTGAGTCCAAACATCATTACCACGGCCACAAACACCCCCCATTCGGTGACGAAAGTCGTTTTCTCTTGGTCGTCGGGGTGCATCCGGATCTGATTATCCGTCTAGGAAGCTATAGACCTCATGGCCGGCGACGACATCCAACACTCCATCTGTGAACGGAAGTGGAAACGCATCCGTTACCGTAGCTGCATTGAGTTTCCGGTAGTCCACACAAACTCGAATTTTTCCGTTCTTCTTCGGTACGACTATGATCGGGCTCAGCCATGTCGCTTTCTTTACCGGACGGATAAAGCCAACTCTTAGCAGTTTGTCGATTTCCTCCTTGACTTTGGCGGCATAATTGGGATTCATCTGGTACCGTCTTTGTGCCACTGGTTTTGCATCCTTGCTCAAGTGCACCTGATGCTGGTACAACTGAGGGTCGAGTCCTCGCATGTCTTCGTATGACCAGGCGAACACATCGCGAAATTTCATGGGAAGTGTGATCATCGCCGTTTTGTCTTCGGACTTCATCTCCTTGGCGATGTGCACCGGTTTTGCTTCGTCCGTGGTCCCTAGGTTCACCTCTTCTAGTTGCGACGCTTTTACGCACTGTGAAACGGCCATTTCCCATTCCAACGCTTCTTGCGCTTGCTGTAACTCCCGGATTGCGTCTTTATCCGGTTCTGCTTCAGCCTCTTCCGGTTGCGATAAGTATGGTGCTACTGCTTCGGCAATGTCAATTTCGAAGAGGGGTATGATCTTCGGGTTTTCCTACAAGTACTGAGCTTCTTCTTCGTCAGCTAACCCTTCTAGCATGTTGACGCATTCCGCATACAACGGTGTACATTCCTTGCCAGTGCTCGTCCTTGGCTGTGTTGGTACCCGTACCTTGGCTTTTCCTCGCCAGAAGGTAATTATATTTTTCCTCCAATTCTGTTTGATATGTGCCGTTTTCAACCATGGCCAACCCAGCAACAGCGGGTATGCGCCTTGTGCCTGTAATTGTAGCACTACTGCCAAGATGTGAAATGTATGACCGTCGACGGTGACTTCTAATTTCTGTATTAATCATGTCGGCCGCACTGAGCTTGTATCGGCCATCCGCAACCAAAACGGACACGGCTCCCACTCGTGGATTCCTAGGGCATCACACGTCCGGAGGCTTATTACATTCACCCCAGAGCCTCCGTCTATAACTGTGCCGGGGAGTTCTTTCCCTTTTACAATGGCAGTGATTACCGGACTGCTAGTGTCCACCACCGTTGGTCCCTCCTCCGGATTCGAGAAGAGTACCGGTGCCAGTGATGGTTCTCCTGCCGTCATGGCCGTCTTCAGTCCTTCCGTGAATCTTGGCACGAGTTGTAGGAGTCTTCCTAGTGGCAACGTAATCTGGCATTCTTGCAACGCCTGCCATGTCTCGTTCTCGGAGTGACTACCGCCGGCCAGCCCTACGGTGTTCTCCTTTTGCCGCTGTAAGTCTGTGACATTCTGCTCATTTGCTTTCTTTACCCATTCCATTGCTTGTTTCCGGATGGTCTCCTGCATCTCCCATTCCTTGGCCATGCCTTTCGACCTTGTGGTCACCTGCTGCAGATCTGCCACCTCAGGGACTACCATATTTACCGTCGGTCGTTTTTCATAGCTCTTCACCGGGCATTGGTTACTATAATGGCCTTCCTGTCGGCAGTAGTAGCAGTAGGCTTTCCGGGTATTGCTAGATTCGGCATTGTCTATTGTACCTAGGGCAGGTCCTGCGGTACGCGCAGGGTTTTGGACCGGTAGGCTGCTTGGAGCTCCTTGTTCCGGATCCCGTGGGTAGCCGCCTTTTTTAAAATGCCGTTTTTTGTTATAGCTCTTCTTATTGCGGTACTCTTGACGGGGTTGCTCGTTATATCTGCCGTATTCCTCCCGTTGCTGACGATACCCGAGGGAGTGCTCCCGGTCGTAATGTTCATATCGTCTATTGTAATCCCGATACCGATCATGCCGGTCATAGTTATCCCGTCGATCACCGTACCGGACATCATTCTCCCGTTGATCGCCATACCGGACATCCTGTGCCGGTCGGTCGCGGTCCATTCGCCGCCAGCGTTCCTCTTCTTCATCCTGGCTGCTGCGTGGCTCAATTTGTCGGACGGGCGGTGCTTACCGGTTCAACAGATTATACTCGCACCTATCCGTCGTATGGCTCTTGGATTGACAGATTACACATTGCGTCCTCATAGTGCATTCTAGAGCCGAGTGTCCGGAATTCAAGCAGGTTGTGCACTGTATTGCTTGCCGAAACCGGAGGTCTTCATCGAACGGTAACGCCCGTTGGAGTGCTCCCAGTGTGAGCCAGGAGCTTGTCTTTTCCATCTCTCTCACCCGGTCAATGACCTGGTCGATGGTACTTGTGCGGAAGTCAATTACCGTGCAAACCGTGCGTAGGGGTTCCCGGAGCGCGTTTAGGAATATAGTCCGTAATTCCTCCTCCGGGGGTGCGCAGGCAAGCTGACTATGCATCCGTTGAAATCGAATGACAAATTGGGGAATGCTCTCCCCTGCCTCCTGTCGGATGGTATAAAATAAGCCTACCACTATGGTCTGGTCCACCTCCTTTTGGAAAAAATGCAAGAATTTAGCTTTTAAATCTGCAAAGGTGTTGATGGTAGAAGAGTCCTGCGTCCGGCGCCATCTTGCTGCCGGTCCCTCCAATGTGACGCCAAATTCCGCTATCTTAGAGCGTTCTTCTTCATCCGGGGTCAATCGCTGGGACACATGGTTGGCTTCCCATGTCTGTTCGAAGGCGTGCACATGAGCTTCCGCGTCCGGATCATCTCTATACTTGGAGTATTGGAACAGCATGTCGTCGTCCGGTATCGGTGCGCGGGCTGGTAGCGTTGGTGCTCCTTCCGGAATTTTCTCCGACGTCGGTGGTCTTTCCCGATTTGTTTCCGACGTCGGTGGTTTTTCCTCTTCTTTTGGTGACAGAGGCCTCTCCTCTTCGACTTCCGGTGTCGGAGGTCGCTCTTCCTCTGCTGGTTCCAAGGGTTCCAGCATTAGCACTTCCGGTTCCGGTGTTGGTAAGGTATCCGATCCTTTGTCCTCCGGTCTGCCCAAGGTTTCGTTGCTGCTACGGTAGTTCGTGTGCATGTTGTATTCCCCTTCGGAGTCCGATTCATATGCTGAAAAGGCTTCTGCTTCGCCTTCTCCGTTTGCCAACGCGTGGAGAAGGGATTCGGTTTCCCGGAGGCTGCTTAGGCTGCTACCATCGTCCGGGTGCGATGTTTGCTGTAACCAGAGGGAGTCCTCCGCTACTCTCCGGATTACGTTGGAAAACGAGCGATCTGCTCTAATTTCCTGCGTCGCTTGCTGGAAAGCCTCACGTCTCCTTTGCCTTTCGGCAAGGCGTCGAGTTCGATCTGTAACCAGGTCGTGCATTGATCTAGACATCCATCCGTGCCGTCGTTCGCTGCAAAAACAGGAATCGTGGTTGCCAAAAACTATGTTAACTCTTAGGGCCGAACAATGGCCTAACACAGAGTGTCTATGGAAGACACTTCACCAAAGGGTGTTACGGCAACCGGATTAGACTCAACCCTTAATCCGACTTAATTAAGTTACTTCGCATGATCGTCTTTCATAATCACACACGTAAGATATAACAATTAAGACAGAACGGCAATTAACACAGAGAGATAACAACGCTAAGCTTTTATTAATTAACCGCCATTCATTACATTGTATCCAGGCCTTTAAATAGGTTTCCGGTCTGTATTACAAAACGGTGCCATCCGCACCTGTTCGGGATCGGTCCGGATCCGGAACAGCATACCGATTCCGGTCCGTCCATCCACACTCATAGCTTAATTACAACCACATTCCTACTACTTAAATAACTCTCCGTTTCCCACTCTGGACTCCTTTGTCGGCCGGTAACAGCTGCTTTGAATACGATCAACTATGTTCTTTGGTTTTTCAAGAGAACCACTTTCCACATTCATGGTTGTAAAGTCAACAACTATGCTTCCTGTTTCCCCATCAACCATCTTGCCGGATTACCACCAAATTCCTATACATACAACAACAAATTAAGTCAAGTTTCCTCCTCTCCCCATGAGCTTATTCTTCGGCCCCCACACCATCATCACTCATTCTTATCAAAAAACATAAAAACTGCTTCGTTAAGTCATCATCAACCATCTCGCCAAATACACCAAATTCATGCACATAAACAATAAGATGTATCTAAATTCCTCATCTCCTCATAAGAATGTGCTTCGACTTCCACACCATCATCACTCATCCTTATCCAAAACCTCAAGTCAGAGGAGTTACCTGTCACATCAGCATGATGTCCTATCCATGGGCCCATTGTTCGATCTGCCATCACCAAGCTTGTCAGAGGGGTTGCTTGTCACATCGACATGAGGTCCTATCCATGGGCCCATTGTCGATCCGCCATCACCGAGCTTGTTCGAGAATATCAATTGGTAATATAAATGTCATTTCTCTTTGTTCTCTTACAAAGAATGCAAAGAAACATTGATTCATAAGCCATATTTTATTTATCCATCCTTTCTCTAAAGGGATGGTTTCTTAGCTAGGAGAATTATGAAAAGCTTTTACAAAATAATGGTTGTACCTAAAACAGTGAAAGTTGCCAGAATTCGTGAACTGGTGTAAATGAGCAAAAGAATGTGATTTACAAGTGAATAGCAACCACAGTTCAAAATAAATTCCCATCAAATACAAGAAACGTATTTCTGGTAGACATGAATACCATAAGAGGTATGAAGAGAGACATATTTCATGAAAAATCAAGCTAATATAAACCATATTTTTTCTTCAAAATAAAACAAAAGAGAAACCAAAACGAGTCAAACCGCATCCATTGACTGGAAACTGAAGAGATGGTAGAGATTTCCATGATAACTATCACCATAACTGTCAGGATCAATACAGCTTTTCCTAATTTCTCACGCTTTCCCCTGTTTGTCTTTATCTGCCCATTATATTTGCAGCTTAAAATTCAGATTCACACGTTAATCTAACTAATATCCAGATACAAGCAAATAATCTAACTGCTTTCCCATACAACTGTCACATTACATTCTATGTGTCCCATTTTTTGTAACATAGGATCACCATTTTGAACTACTTGAAAGATCTTGAGCTCTACAATTTTTCTATTGTTGGTTCTGTATGTAGACCAAGAGATAAATCTCATAAACGTTTATCATTTATACATCAGTTCAATGTCATATCTAGGCTGTAGATACAGTGGAAAGGGTGGAAATATCAGTTTTAACAGCATTTGCTGAAGTTTACTAACATCATTTTCTTGTTCACATTTGAGACAAGTTGATCTTATTGTGTTAATGACACCATTGTGTTCTTGCAGCGGACAAAACAGAGACTAAAACAGGCTGAAGAGTCTACAATTGCAGTCATATACACTTCAGCGTATGGGAACAACACAGCTGCTCTTGCTCAGGCAATCAGGTATGGAATCAACTTTATGCTTTAATCATGATAAAATATAACCATCAAGAGAGAAAAGTAACTTCTTTGGATACTTATCACAGCCAAGGCATATCAAAAGCAGGTGTAGTGGTAGAGAGTTTGAATGCAGAACAAAGCCCCAGTGCCGAGGTTTCTACTGTTGTGGATTTGTGATAGGGAGTCCTCTGTCCTACCTTAGGTGGTCATATGTCCACACCTATGCAGGTATATATATCTACAATACTGAATACAAGAAAATGTTTACTAGGAAAAAACTCTGAAACACCCCACTGAGAGAAAAAGGAGATAACTTGACCATATAATTGCTCAAATAGCACAGACAATTGGTTGAGTTGAACATACAAATTCTCAAATATAGCATTTAATTTCTCATTAGAGGGTTGAACGGAGGAGGGGAGGGCATGTTGGGAAGTAATGAAAACTCGGGAGTACTTGATGGAATAAAGAAAAACTAAGGGATACTTCAGAGTGTACCTTATTTATTAGATCAACATCCTGGTAGAGGTTGCACATTGTAGATCAGATTATATTTATTTTTACCTTTTTAATTAATCGTTGCTACAGGATACTTTAGGTATCATTCTTAGGGATGACAATGGTAGGAGTAAACCATGTGGGGTGTTTGGTTCATTTGGCTGGAGTGGAGAAGCAGTCGATGAGATAGAGCAGCGCTTTAAGGATGCTGGGTTTTCCTTTGCATTTCCAACAATTCACTGCTAATTTAAGGCAAGTTCAGACATCATTCTAGAGAAATTAGTGCAAATTGTGTCATGGATGATGGTTATTTCCTATTAAGAGCCTTAACTGCATGACGGAAATTAAAATGTTGTTGGCTGGGTTTCATCTTTTGCAAATTATTAGCCCACAGAATCCATCTACAAGTTTGTGAGGAAAATGGCACAGCTCTAGCACAATATGTGAAGAAATCTAAGTCGAAAGAGAGAAACATGACATCTCCTCAATTCACTGCGGCATCAGATGTTGAACATGTAAGAAATGACCCAATAACTTTTGTTTATATTCTGTTAATATTTGCACTGTCTATTTTCACTTTGTCAGTATCTCCGTCTGACTATAATAATAGAGAATCACTGCAATTAAGAAGAATAAACTAGACATAGTTTGAAATGTAGAATGGTGATTATTATAGTTGTCATTTTATAAAGTAGCTATCTCTACAAGAGTTAGCACATTGTGGGGTAATTTAATAGTTGTGTGAGTTCATTTTGCTTGCATATATAGGTGAAGTCTTGATTTTGTATTTCTTGTGACATTAATCTCAGGCAGTGGGTAGAGTGGTTGGTTTTCTTTGTGTTGTCTCTGCCAAGGAAAGTGCAATGTTGGCCTCATGGGTTAGCCAAGCAAGCTTTGATCCTCCAGGTCTGACAATCGCAGTATGCACATCTTTACATCAATATTGTAGGCATTGTCACACACATTTGACCATTTTTACATTTTACATACACATTTGAGCTTTGTTACTTGGACGTTTTTCCGCAACATTACATTCACATTCAAGCATTGTTAGATCACGTTGAGCATTTGCTACAGACACATTTCACCAATGTTTGCCATTGACTGGGGAGCAAGAACTACCCACTTTCTCGTATTTTTCTCAGAGGCGAGAATGCTGTCAAATAGCTTATATGATACTTTCAGCTAAAGTTCCTTTTCCTAACATAGTGAGAATTATACAACAATGTATTAGTGAGACTTTTCCTTTACACAGATATTTCTAGGCACTATTACATTCATAACCGAGCATTGTTACATGGACATTTTCTGGCATTATTTCATTCACTTTTGAGCTTTTGTCCACACGCATTTGAGAAATTTTACATACACTGCGTATTGCTATATGCAATCACACTTGAGCAGTGTTACATGTTATATGCATACACATTTGTGCATTGTTACTTGCTACATTTACATTTGAGCATTGTTACAAGCTATGTAGGGTTTTGAACCGTTGTTATATGTAACGTAAGCTTTTGAGAATTGTTACATACACAGCTGACCGTTGTAAGACATTTGAGCAATGTTTTACATGTATATTTGGGCATTGTTATATACACAGTTTGAGCATTTCTACGAGAAATTTTCACCTTTCGACTCATAAACAGCTCTGATGTTTTGTTCAGGTTGCAAAAGAAAGAGCTGTAGAGAGTCTGTTGCTACCTGGTGGAAAGTTTGTCCTTAAATGTCCTTGGCCAAGGAAAAGTTGCTCCCATTACCAAACAACTGTTGAAGCCATTTAAGCCTGGAGAACCTCGCTACGGGGAATTAAATACCAAGGAATCAAAAAATGGTGGACGAATCCTGTTAGATGCTGTAAAATCTCAATTTATATCTTGATTTTATTTGTCAAGTTGAAAGTATTATATGAATATTTTCTTAGAACCGATGTACTTGTCTGTATTTGTTTAGATATCATGGATGGAATTCACGGTTGAAAGCAGAATGGAAACAGGAGACCATTGGGTATTATATGCAATTGTTGATGATGGTGCCTTGCAGGTATGTGGAGGTTAAGGGGGAAAACCCGAGTTTAGTGCTATTTTGTACTTGCCTTACTTGGAAAACAATCTATAAAATTTTCAAATTTAAGGTCCACGTCTAAATTATGAGATGTGCATTGTGCCAGCAAACTTAGATAAAGGTTTATTGAAATTTGAATAGTTTTCTCATGCTCTAATACAGATTGTTAATTTTGTTCATTGGTGTTTTTACACAGGATGATAAAATACTTAGTGCCATCCACTATAGAAAGACTGGCGGAAGTTATTGACGCTAAAACACCGTTCTCTCTATTGTCTTTTGTACATCTGTGGTTGAATGCTTCTCCAAATAAGCTTCTTCCATTATTCACAACTTCAGTAAAGACAAAGTAAGTAGAAGAGGGGCATTATAGGTGCCCCACTAGAACTACACATGAGAAATGACAACGACAAACCTAAGTGATGAAGAACTAATGTATTGGCTTTCTACTGGAGTCCAAAATCAGCCCTATTATGTTTACAAGTGTGAGCAGGTGATATGATACATCTCTGTATTTAATAATAATAACTAATTGTTCTTAAAAGGAGCTCATATGCCAACAAGGTAATGATGTCATCTTCTACATCACAAGAACCACACATAAGAATTTCAATGCGAAACCTAAGTGAGGAAGAACGAATGATGTATTAGATTTCTACTGGAATTCAAAAACAGCCTACTAGACAAATTGTGTTAAAACATATAAGCAGCTTTGTGTGAGAAGGTGAAGCCAGCACTTCTCTTTATTTCACATCAATAACTAATTCTTCTTTGAGCTCATATAACAACAAGACAGTGATATCATCTTCTACATAAAGAGCAAAGAGCTATATATTATAGATGTTATTTTTAAAAATTAAAGAGAGTTTGTTTACTTCAAAGGGTAATTGGACACATGATTAAACAATTCAACAATAATCAAATCCAGAGTAATGCTTTGCTGATTTGGAATCATGATAGAAGTGACTAGATATTGACGAGAAAAGCATGTCTAATGTTCATCATTGTGAGTACATCAAATTTGTTAAATTTGGAACCTTTAATTAGTGTGGCACATAACCTAGTGTCTGAAGTCTACTTAAAGATAAAGTTTTAAGACCTTTGACTACGGTGACATCTAACCTAGTGTATCAATTCTACTTCAAGATAAGTGTGACGTCTAACATGTTGCATCTGAGAGTGAACAAGACCTATAATCTTGAATTTGTTTGGTTCTTGAGTGTCCCATTTGCTCCATGTGTTTTAAATAGGACTACTAATGGAACTTGCTTTTGAGACCGGTTTTGCAAAAGCTTTATTCATGGTGGGTTATGTATATTCATCGAAAACAAGAAGCAATGTGTTGTGTGTTATTTATGTATAAAATATATAGGGTGCGTGGAGGTTATATGTCAAATTGTGGTGCAAAATCTAACAATTGACGATGATCGATGTTGACCCTTCTGTGCCATTTATTTCACTCATCCTTTGCTAGTCGAGTTGATTATTGACAATAATCATCATCAATACAATATCATGATTACTGTCCTTAATGAACACCTCAACCCTATGAGACCGCCATCAATTAACTAATGTAGTGTTTATGAGCTCGCGATATAAAAGGTAAGGGAGTTTCAACCATCAATTAACTTAACTGATAGAGTGTTTATGAACTCACCATCGATTATAAGGCCACAGATTAACCACACACACACACACACACACGTGTTACAACAAGTGTTGGGCAAAGTCGTAGGAACAATGTTAGTGTTCTGGTTATATATAGGTTGGGACTTTGGCCGGCCAATCATGTGGGGGACACCCGGACCAGAGTCTTCCCATTCCTAGCCGGCTCATATTTTTTTGAACCGGCTATTTATACATATACATACATACATACATACATACATACATACATAGTTTATATGTATGTAAAAAAGAAGAAGTTGTTATGTTTTTGTGTTTTGAGTCATTTTCCCAGTTTCCCTCTTTCTGTTTTTTCTAAAAACAATCTTTGCGTCTGATTTCCTGCTCGCTATGCTCACTGCTCCTTCCTCCTTCGTCGCTGATCGCTGCTTGTTACTCACTGTTCGCTACGCGCTGATCCTTGCTCATTGATCGCTGCTCGCTGCTCCTGAGTCCTTCCTCGCTGCTCATTACTCGCTGATCGCTGCTCACTGATCGCCGCTCGACAGTACGTTACTCGATGCTCACCGCTCGCTGCTCCCTATTGTGGGGGTGAGTGCACATTTTTCAGTGTTAGGATCTTGTGATGGTATTCATGATCAAAAAATGATGCATTGATATAATTTGATTCAAAATGAGGTTATTATGATTACTCTATCATATTATTTGATTACCCTATGCATTAGGGTCTTGTATTCATAATTTGATTACTCTATGATATAATTTGTTTCATCCCAAAAGAATGCGTATAAGTACATCCTCCTAAAGGTTGGAATGTTTAAACGGTAGGAATGGTTTCTCATGTATCATGCATCTCATGGGGTTTAAATCTTGTTTTATAAATCTTTATAATATATCAGTGGTGCAAACAAAACATTGGGATGATTGATCACTATACTGGACACCCTTACAATAAAAAAGAGATGTTTTCCTTGTACACACTTTTAATAAAATAAATATTTTCCAAGTTTCTCTGATGCCTTTTCACATACGCACATACAACATATTTTCCTAAGTAGTGAGAGGCTTTTATAGTTTTTAGGTTGCAAAGCTCCATGCTCCTCATTATGGATTGTTTAGTCAATTATGAGAATTGAGAAAAGTTACGGATTTAGACGTATTTTCAGTACATAATCTTTTCCAACACACTTTTGCGACCAATAATGTGGGTAAAGTTAAGGATTTAGAGCTATTTTCAATATGTAATGTGTAACATTTTTTTCTCTCTGTTTTGGATTTGGTATGCGCTAAAAAATAATTTGAACATGTTCCGGTTGACATTGTCGCTTGTAGGAACGTGGCCAGCTGAAAATTTAAAATTCTGGTTAGGCTCATAAGAAGTAGGAAAATTTCCGGTAGGGGCTAGATCCACATAAATTTTCAATTACATTATAGGTTATAATGGTGCATGCGATAGAAAGTTTCTAAAGGATGGTGAAGAATCAAAGAAAATATGTGGATTACAAATATCTTGGAATGAAAAATAAATATTACACCCTTTGAAGTGGAAAAAAGACATGACTTGGTTAGTGTTGGTATAGAACCAAGGAAAAATATGTGGATTACAATAAACTTGGAATGAAAAATAAGTCCCATAACCTTTGACGAGCAGTATATTAATTCATCGAGGAACACAAACCTGACAAAAAAAGAGTTTTCTAGAGGTTTTGCAGTTTCCCTTAAATGATTTCAAATCAAAGCAGATCACAAGCCATACAAACAAAGACCATCCGATTAGAAAGGATAAAAGAATTTGCTCAGTCCACTTTTATGGATAGTCTATAATGAATAAAGAAATAGTTTAGCTAGTTTTCCTTGTTCAAATTTAGTAATAAAGCTGTAATGGATGGATACTCGATGTAATTATATACTCTGAACAGCTACATAGTTAATGTGGGCGCATACAGGCCCAAATTTGAGTGACATATAATCAAGAGTCGAATGCATCAAAGTGTTGAAATGGATCCAATCACTTATAAGCAACTCAAAGAACAGTAAGTTCAACCATATTTAAGTCTAAGATTTGCATGAATTGTCGAAATTGTTTGTAATTTCTGCTTGTCATATCCAGATTTGTAAGCGACTTATCAGGAACGACCATGTCAGAAATTGCTGCTCTTTCAGCTATTTTTCCTGTGAGTATGCACCCCTGATTTTGTGATAGATTGCATGTGTTGTTTAATTCTTCTGAAGGATAGATGGAATGTTAGAATTAATGTGTTTTATTTCAGAAACATATGGCAGTTGAGGAGTATACCATCATGATTAAAATTAGTTACTAATGTCTGCTGTTGTAATATGTGCTATATTTAATAGAGCATCTTATTTATATTTTTTTACAGGCATTCTTGCTTTTACGTAAATGGAGTCTGATTCTTTTCAGAGATGGTGAGTTGATGCATCCACAATACTTGGTATTCTTGATTTCATCGAAGTAGAAAATGTTATTGAATACCTCAATATGCTTTATAGGATAGAGTTTAGTATTTGCGATTGTTCTATGAGGAAATCTATATTTGTTTGGTGATACTTGTTTTTACTACTCTTTGGGTGATCTAAATTTTGACACACTATTTCCAATGAGTCATAGGAGAAGCCATGCAACAAATTTCGATACACTAAGGGTGTTACAAGTACAGATAGATAATGAGATATTTCAATATAGGCTGTATTAGAAGCTAATCTCATAAAATGGGCGTTTGCTGTTATGTTGTATTAAAAACCGAATTAAATATGAAGTAGTTTTTATTTATTTATTGTCAAGGGGAGAATATTGCAATGATTGCAAACATGAACTTCTTTTAGTGATAACCTTTCAAAATACACTCTTCTTTAATTTTATTTTTAAACGCGTGATCTGGTTATCACCCATCAACAGACTTGATGGAATCAATGTAGCCATGCGTTTATTTTGAGGATCTGTAACATAAGCTACGGTTCAACTTGAAATGGTAAGGAGATTACCCCATAAGCTCATAGTAATCTCCCAGACAGAACTTTGCTTTGCAAAGTACTCAGCAGCCACCGGGTGATTGTTGAATTTGAGTTCAGCATATTTTTGGTATGATAAGAAATAAATTGCATTGATCTAACTGCTGTTCTCTTTGTTATCATTTAAAAATCAAGGATTATTTTGTTGTAGCTTCACCTGAAGATTTAACTTATTTGGATGTTGAACTAATAGGTGTATATCTTTTGGATCAAACCTGGAACCAATATCCCATGTTTTGGATAAATATATTTGAGTATTTAGAGTAGGTGTATTATATAACTTGGTAGGCACGAGACTTTCAAAATAAATTTCCATGCTTTGCTTCATCTTGATAGACTTGTATTTGCTCTGTAAAATCTTGTAGGATCTGAATGCTCCTCCCAGCCCTGGATCGGTTGCCTTCGGGATTTATCCCTTGATTTTATAATTGTTGTTATTCCTATTTTAACTGTTATAACTGTAAGTGCTTACTTTCGTTGTTTTCATTTTTTATTGTTTATTTGATCTCCTCTTCAATGCATATAATGATTTCTATTAATTTGATTGCTTCTTTTCAGATTCTTGCTGACAGAGTCTATCTAATTATGGGAGTCATTTTCTGCACAATTTCAATTATCTTTTGGATATTGAGGTAAAGAGTCAAATTCTATTCTAATAATTTTTATTGTACACAACATCTGATACTGATTATCACACATTTTCATATTGTCTTTACATGGCTTCTACTTTGCTTTTGGGTTTTGATCTTTAGATTACTCTTAACAACTCTATTTTGCATATGCACAAGCTACTAAAACTCAGAGCATTTATCACATAGGATAGAAGAAGTAAGACTAGCATGTAAATTAAGTTACAAAAAATGGACAAATGTAGAATTGTTTAGCTCTAGAAGGAGAACTGATATGTGCAATAAATGGGAATTTGATTCTAAATACATACTCAGTTTATTTTCTTATTTTTGTTCTTAGATGAAATCCATGCACATGTTTCCATTTCTTTTTAAACTTTGCCATCCATAAGATTGAATTCCTATTTTGTCTATCCTCTGGTGAAGCAATGATCTACATCATTATGATATGTAATTATTGTGAATGGGAGTTGTCTTCCTTTTGATCGAAGTGTAAATATTTTTCACAGGAGCCGGTCACAAACATTTAATATCCCATTTTATAAGAAGAAAGAATTCAAGTCATCTCGATTACAGTTTGTTTCATCTTATCGATTTGTAGTAGTACGTATGAAGAAGCATCAATGCATAATGTATCTTTCCGAAATCTGGTTCTTGAACCTTATGTTTCATATTAACTCTTATTCTGCCAGATGCTGCTGACATGCTTATCTATCCTTGCCGTGGATTTCAATATTTTTCCAAGGAGATATGCCAAGGCAGAGACATATGGAAGTGGTTTGGTAAATGTTTTTTAATTCACAGTACCATTACTTTTGTGAATTGAAATTCGGATTCTGATGCATGTCTAAACATTTAGTTTTTCCTCATTAAATCTGTTCCATTTACCATTTCTGCAGATGGATATTGGTGTTGGATCATTTGTAGTTGTCAATGCATTGGTCTCAAGACAAGCACGCGGTGTCTTACAGGGGTACTAAAACAGTTCATTTTCTGGTTGTTGTAGCCAATATTCTTTCAAATGATACGGAGAAGACAATGAAATATCAAACGACTATTAAATCTATAATATGGGCAATGGTGGTGTATGTACCACAGGAAGGAGCGTGCTAGTATTTTTCGAAGTATATGCCCATTATTGTTTATGGGCTTTGCAAGGTTATGCCTTACTCGAGGGGTTGACTACCAGGCATGTAGAACAAACTCAAGGTTGTAATAAATATTGTGGCATTTCATTGGGTCAAAGATTAAGATATTAGAACCCATGGCTACTTTGAGTCAAAAAATGCCACCAATATCATTTAAATCAAGGAAAGCTAATTGCCATGATTTGATAAGAACTCTTTGCATGGTCATAAAACCATTGTTTACTTTAGTTTGGCATGATATCCTTGATTATATCCTGAGATTATGTTCCATAAACACACGATCTTTACACCCGTATTTAAGGTGCTTTTTGTTCAATATAAGTGAATGAAATTGATGTTATTGTAGGTTCATGTGGGAGAGTATGGAGTGCATTGGAACTTCTTTTTCACACTATCAGCTGTGGCTCTTTTGACAAATTTGGTTCAAATTCCACCTTATCTTTGTGGGACGCTTGGAGCATTTGTATTGTTTGGTATAATAAATATCCCCTTTTGACTTACTTGAAGCTGAAATTATTGTTTAATAGCTCGTAAATGTTTCCACAAAGTAATAATCTGTTGTCCCAATGGACAGTATATCAAGTTCTATTGCTCTATGGTCTGAGTGAGTACATCAATTCTACAAAAAGAGGAGTTAATCTCTTCAGTCAAAATAAAGAAGGCATATTCAGCTTGTTTGGTAGGTTTGAGGCATAATTGAACAATAATTCAGTTTCAGATTCCTTGTAGTAAATAAAGAATGGTATTTTTTATATGATGATGGAATCTGTATTAAGATTCAATATATATTATTATACTCTTGACTGCAGGATACTGGGGCCTATATCTTGTTGGTGTACAACTGGGGCATTACATTTTCAAACCAAAAGAAAATCCTGTGAAAGAGAATGGAAGATTGTCTTTCAGTTATGTGTCAAAGATCTGGAATCTTACTGCTCTGTTCTGGTAAAATAATAACTTTGACTCAGTGTAATCTCTTTGTTTATTGGTATTTTGAATCAGCTTTTCAAGCAATACATATATTGTTTGTGGATTTTCACAGGATATTGGCATTACTCTCCAACTCTTTTGTCGAAAGAATCTCTCGCCGAATGGTAACGCAGAACAAAGAAACTGGAAAATAACTGCTATTTGATCATTTATCTCAAATATTTCAAAATATTTTAAATTTGAGGTTTTCCCGAACCTACCCTAAACTCTTTGATTCAGTGATCTTTCCTTACAATACTTTATTTTTTTTATGCAGTGCAACCTAACTTATGTCATGTTTACACTAGCTATAAACCTTGAGGTAATTGTCAGTAGATCACCATTTATATTCACCTGAAGTAGTATTAAGCTCAATTGAAAGTGAAAGAATTTTCCAATACGAGATTGTAATTGAGACAGTACGTGTAATCAAATGTGTAGATAAAGGAATTTATATCCAAAAAAGAAAAAAGTCAGAAGGTGAACAATATAAGTTAAAGACCTCATTTTATTGCTTTTGCAGGGTCTTGGTGTGTTAGCTTTATCTGAATTAATTCCTGGGGGAGTTGGACAACTTATTCTTGAAGATATTTTTACTGAGAACATGTTGGCAACTTTCCTTTTGGTAAGTCAAGGGATGCATATATTCGCCTATATATAAATATTAGAAAAATACAAATTAAAAAAATAACCCAAAAAATCTAGGCTCACATGCTATATGCTAAAGATCTAAAAGTCATAAAAATATTAAGATCTGATATATGTATATATTGCTTATTGTTTGAGTGAAAGGCGAACGTGCTAACGGGATTGGTCAATTTGAATGTGGACACTTTATTTGCGTCAACGAGCATGGCTTATGGTATATTGGTTGCATACCTTCTGGTCCTAGTTGCGGGGATGGGTTTATTGAGAACTATGGGCATAAAGATCAAATTTTAATTGAACCTTACTGATTTTTGCAATACTTTTATATATACAGTTCTTGGCAAATTTTTTAACTTGCGCCTCTAATCTACGTGTAACCCTGAAGGCAAAACGGCAAATCCAATGCACTGTTAGTGTATTATGGCTAAACATATGTTGACTTTTGTTGTCCTATGTTTTCTTAAGAAGAAATTGAGGGCATTCAAAATATGTGTACGTAATACTTGAGGATAATTTATATGTATATTCAATGAGAAAATTATGCCTTTTGTTTATACCAAACTTCATGGAAACTTGAAAGTGAGGACGAGGGTTGTAGCTCATTGATTCTACTGGGAAAAAAAGTAAAAATATTGTAAACCCTAGTTCCGTCAAATTAAGTTGTTCTGACTTTTTCTTTGAAATGGCTTGAAGAGGCAAGTTGTATGAAACATGTGCTCCCAACTATTGTTATTTTTTGGAGAGCTAAAGTTGATTAGTGCTTTACATGATGATTGTAAATTGTGTAACATTCTTGCTAAATAATATGTTGAAGGAATAGTAATAAATAAGTCACTTGTTTTGTTAGTGTTGGAGCTGACTAGTGGATATAAAGGATGGTGGGTACCTCATGGAAACTAAAATCGAATCATAATGTTACATGGTTATAAGTTATAACATTGGAAGGTACATTTCTTTTTCAGAAGGCAGCCGCTTCTTTATACCCAATAGTTAGTTATCGCATAATTGAGAGAACCCAAGTTCAATCCTCACCATGGGCTAGGCTAACCTTATAGATTGTTTGAGGCCCTCTTGTGGATCTTAAAAAGACTCTTTCTCTCACACACACAAGCACACTTTGAGTGCCAAGCTTGTGTTGGTATTACCCCATCTCCCTTGTTCTTTGTCTGGCCATGATTAATGATTAATGATTAGACTTATCCCTTCCCTCCAAAATTATAGGTTTCAAATACTTTTCTTTGGCCCACTGAAATTATATAACCTTGGATTCGGGTGTTGAGCCAATGGTTAGGCCCACCCTTATTACCTTTTATATGTCTTTCTTCTCTATTTGCTCCTCATTCTTAGTACTCCTTGATGTTGTCCTTACTCTCCCTCATGCCTAGGGCCTAGATCCATTGAGAATCAACACAACTTGTTGAGACTTAGAGCCTTTGTGAAAATATCTACCACATGCTCATTGGTGACAATGCATTGGAGGCCATTGTCTCCGGCCAATATCGTCTCACCGATATAATGACAGTGCACCTTGATGTACTTAGTATGGGCTTAGAACACGAGATTCTTTGACAACTAGGTGTTGCTAAGATTGTTGCACTAGATCAATATTAGCCCGTTGGCTAATTTGTTGAAGTCTTTCACTAGTATTTTAAGCCATACCACTTTGCATGCAATTATGGTTGTGGTGTTGTGAGATACTGAGCACACATTAAAAATAGATAAAAGATTATAGGATAGGGCAAAAGTATGAGAAGATGAAAGGTTAGGGGTTCACGTCTTGTTTGAACTATGAGAGGCTAATTGAATGTTAACGGGATGAACCCGAAGATCAACATTTGCTCACACCAGGCGTTGGAAAAATCGAAATGGAGTATGCAAGGTGAAATATTGAAATGCATGCTAAAAAGATAGTTACTATTTTTATTTCAAAGTCGTCTGGCTAGTTGGTCCTCTCAGTCGAAAGTCACAGATATCCCTAAAGCTCTACCCGTATGTCTGAAATCTCTATTTTCTTTATCTACCTTTCAAGCCACTCCGTGAAATAAAGTTGAGAATTATCTCGCTTGTATCTTAATCAATCTTCCAATCCTTGATAAATTTTTCCCTTTTGATATTTACACAAAATTAATTTCAGAAAATGTAACAAGGATTGTTATAACAAATTTTGGTTTGTGATTTCGAGTTTGAGGTGCAAAGCTACACACGATTTTGGATCACTGCCTAGGGAGACTTGGCACGGCGAAGCAAATATTCTGCCTCTATGGTTGCCATGGAATTTCCAGATCTCACTTCCAACCTCTGAGCAAAAACTTACGCGGTAACATGTAAATTTTAGATGGCAAGAGTCGAACCCACTATGTGTTACCCATAGGGTTTATAGTCGAAGGCCAAAAGGGTCGAAAGCCAAAATAAGAGGCATGCTTCATTGAGAGATATTTTTGGATATACAGTGTCGTTGTTTATATTTGCGTCTTTGGTGTATTTTGATTTCATATAATAAGTGTTGTGTTGTTAGTAGCCGATTCGGCTATAGTCGATTTGACGATTGACTTACTATTACGGTTCGGTTCATTACTATTTTTCGACCACTACCTTTGGTGAAGGATATCTTGTGAGAAGATATCCGACCGTGTTATTGAGGGAGTAACACATTTTGGTGACCACGATTTGTTTTGTGAGACGCACTGAACAATGGAGAATGGATGTCATCCGGTCAGAGTGACAACAAACGAACTGCACGTGGCAGGAGGTCGCGTTCCTAACGTATTCGGCATGTAGCCGAATGAGCATTTTAGGGCAGACAACAATAGTGAAAACGAAGGCAACAATAATACGACTCACCTTGTGGCAACGGAAATGACCTTTCGAACACTAGAGGAGGATTCAACCACTTTCTCAAGCTTGGAGACCCTTAGCTAGCAATCACGGTTCTGACGAAGACATGTCCAACCACCAAACTATTCGTCCAATCAACCGTCATACGAGTGACACTTTTGACCCATGGGCAGCAGAGGCCCATGCACAATCACCACTAGACAGCCCGTGAGGCGAGGAAGAGGACATATAGTCGTACCCCTACCTAAAATACAACGATAACCAAACGGCCGAAGCACACATTCGGGAGTTCCTCATGAAATGGCAAGCCAACCATGTCTCACAGAGACTATTTGCGGTTGACACTGATCCATCAAAGATTGTCGAAAGGCCGATGGAGATGATGAGGAGGGTAGGGGTGAAGGGCGTGCCGCACGAGCATTGAGGAGTGCACATGCCATGTTGATGGTGGATCCAGGTGAATGTAGTAGGATGATGTTGTCACTTGATTTGGGTGTTCTGGTCTCTAAGTGGTATGTGATGAAGAGGGGTGGGATTAGGATTGGCCATCCAATGGTTTGGAGGGTAGTGTAAAGCCGCCTTTGTTGGCCTTCTTGACCAAAATAGAACCTCGTTGCCACCCATGCTCCCATCAAGCCAAGTGCGTCCATGACACAAAATGTGGCCAATAGGATCCAATGGTTCAGCCGCTTTCCCGATATATAACCGCATAGCCCTGCCCACCATCGTTGGATTCTCGTCCATGGATATGATTTCCATGTTGGATTTGTGCAATTCTCAGTTTGGTGCTCACATGATGATAAAGATGCAACTATTAAGTGCTTGTTGCCTGCAATGCACAAACTTGGCTTCACCAATCACATAATAAAAGCTCAACATAGCCACAAATCAAGCAAGCAAAGAAATATCCTTGTGTGGGACTGATGTTACCGAATCTATAGACTTTGGCTCTATACTTTGGGTCCAACAAACTAGAATATCCTTGTGTGGGACTATAAATAATAAATCTATAGCCTTTACCCCTACCCATGTACTTTGGCTCATTGCAAAGTATTGACCTTATTTATGTAAAGAGGTCATCCTTAAATCCAATGAAGGTCTAGTGTAGAGAGGGAGGGAGAGATCATGCTCCTACGAACAAAAGGTGTACGAAAGAAAGAGCTTATTTCCAAATCCATCTTGGAACCTAGCAACGATCCTTGAGAAGACATGTATTTGTATATCTATAATACATCATACATTTATATGGAGAGAGACTGCATGTGAACACATGGGACCAAGGTCTAATATCTTGGTTGCAAATGAAGGTGTGATGAACCTGTTGCATTATCACCACGATGAAAACTTCTTGACCTCCCCAAGGGTGTTGTCAAATGAGACCGCCTCATGGCGCCACTGATATCTTCGTCGGGGCCCAAGGCTCCGCACGCCTTCAAGTGTTGTTCGACCCTTTTTCTTTCCTGGTCACCGATGTCTGCTATGGTACAACCTTCGATGTCAAAGAACCAAAATTTCCTACCTATGGTAAAGGTGTGGGGTTTCTTTTGGCTGTTTGGACTATCGTAGCCCCACGACTTGATAGCCCTCTTTAAAAATCCTCTCGGCCTTTGCCGTTGAGAGAATCCCGATTCTGCTCGTGGTTCGGCCGGACCGTCAAGAACTGGATGAAGTGCCGACCGTCTTGACTCTTCACCCTTGCGTAGGTTGAACCGTTGTCCAACATCTTTGTCTCCATCCGAGATGTCGTGATGTATGGTTCCGAGGATGACAGATGGGAAGATGTCTCCTGCACGAAGAAGTGTTGGTCAAATCTCTACATCCCCGACCTTTACCCAGACATTTGTACACGCTCCGTGTAGCTCTTCCGTGGCCCTGGTCGCCGCGCGTATCTTCCACCCGTGCTTGGTGTTGATGGGCCACTTTCCCTTCTTGTAGAAGTCCATTGACATCATATTTATTTCCGACCTGTGATCGATCAGAGCTACTACCGGCTCCTTCACATCCCCGATCCGGACTGGCGTCTCCGTGGTAGCTCTTGCCTAGTGTGGTCTCATGTAGTGGCTTTCAGATGATATTATTAATGATCATCGTCCACAATTCATCTCAAAGTTTTGGAAGCACATGTTCAAACTTCTCCGAATTTTTGCTAAGCTTTCTTCGGGCTATCATCCTAAGACTAATGGCCAAATTGAGTGTACCAACCAGACTTTGGAGCAATATCTTCGTTGTTTCATCAACTACCAACAAGATGATTGGGTTGATTTTTTGCACTTGGTTGAATTCGCTTATAACAACTCAGTTCATTCTTCTACAGGATATTCCCCATTTTTCGCAAATATGGGTTGTCATCCTCGATGGACGATGAATGTGCATCCAGACGTTCCTACCAACCTTGTTGCTGAGGATCGTCTTAGTCGCCTCCAACAAATTCATGGTACCATTCTCCACAATTTGCATGATGCTCAAGTTACACAAAAGAGGCTTGCGGATCGTCATCGCCTAGACTCCTCCAAAACATTATGTGTTGGGGATCGTGTATGGCTTCTCCACCACAACATCAAGACCACTCGGCCTTGCGATGATCACTGGTAAGATAAGTGATGTTGCATTTCATCTTGGCCTCCCTCCGCATATGCGTCTTCATTCGGTGTTTCATGTCTCCCTTTTGGAAGCTTACACCACAAGTTCAATTCCGGGCTGTCTTACAACTTCCCCACCACCTCTTGAGTTCTTGGAAGGACCTGAATTTGAGGTTGTTGTCATTCTCGATTCTAAAATCGTGCACAACAAGTTGTATTACTTGGTTGATTGGTTAAGCTATACCCCCAATGATCGAACTTGGGAACCTGCAGCAAATCTTTCCAATGCCGCAGACATGGTCACCACATTTCATCACCAATATCCTCATAAACTAGGCCCTAGTCCAAACCCTACGACTCATGAGACGTGTTGTCGAAGAAGGGGGATAGTGTCATGATGGCACTCATATTATGCCTCGAAAGGATTTGAGGAAAACCCACGACCTTGTTATACACATATCCAATCCTTAACCATTGTAATAATATGCTTATATGTGTAGTTGTTAGAATCTATAATCTAATATCATAACAATATTCTATCACTCTACATTTTAGAATGACCTAGAATATTCTAGAGTGTTCTATATACTAGAACCTTCTAGATTACTCTATACTCTAGAATGTCCTAGATGATTCTAGAGTGTTCTATATTACTCTACAAGAACTTATAAATAGGGATTTATCAATCATCCCAAAACCAAATTGGTTCAATGCCATTCTATAGCTCTCTTTTGCCTAGTCTTTGTAATCCTTCTTACAGTGCAATATAGTATTTTCCTTTCAATTCTCTCTCTCTCCCTCCCTCCTTCTCTCTCTTTGTCTTGACACCATTGTTACCCGCATAGGTGTATGGGAGGGTTAGGTATAATGTGGAAGGTGCAATGTGTAATGTGAAATGTGAATATGTGAGTGTTAGGTAGGGTAAGTAGGTGTAACTACCCCCACTCGGCTTTTTGTAATGGTGAGATCTTGTACTATTTAAACCCCACCCGTCTCTCTCTCATTCTTATTCTCATTCTTTGTGTGCATCTCTTTCTCCTTCTCTCCCTCACATTTAAACCCCCTTGGGGGGGAACGCCCTACCGCCTACCCCCCTTGAGAGGAAGTTTCTCTCTCTTTCTCCCTCTACTTCTTTGAGTTTCTGTGTCTGTATCTAAGTGTTGGTGCAGCCGACGAAATGGTGCGTGTTCCATGAGAGGAGCTTCTTCAGTTTTCTCCACCCCACCTTCCCAGTGAGAGGATCTCTCTCTCTCTCTCTCTCTCTCTCTCTCTCTCTCTCTATCCCAGTTGTTGGGATGCCAACAATCCTTTGTGGGTTCTCTTTACTTCTACGCTGATATTCCTACATTCTCTCTTTCCCTCTATCTCTTCTAGATCCAAGAGTTTCGTGTGTTTCTAGGGTCACCCATTACCAGAAAATCATTCTGATTGCTTTTCTACACCTACATCCCCACACCCTCATCTGTCTCGATTTCCTAAAACCCCTATAGACAAAGGAAGGAAAGAGACAAATGCTAAAAGAAGAAGTGCTCAGAAAAGGACATGCAAATGTATCTCCCATCAAAGTATTGTTCAGATCTTTAGAAGATATTTGTGGGCACAAAGATTAATGGGGTTTTCGTCTGAGAAGGAGAGGACATCACTAAAAAGTATCTACTAAGGAGAGTCAGCCGAGATGTGGCCAAGAAATGGCCGAGTGCTGGCCGAGCGGCGGCCAAGATGCGGCCGAGATGCGATGGCCAAGAGACACAGATAGTGACGACCGCAAATGGCCAAGAGACAGTCGACAAAGCCAAGATTTGGCCGAGACATGGCCGAGTGGCAGTCGTGAGATGGTCGGGGGACGGGATGGCCAAGAGAGTCGGCCAAGCAACGGTCGAGGAACAGTTGGCTGAGAAGCCAAAAGCATGGCTGAGAACCTGATAAGCATAGACGAGCGTTGAGAAACGATGGCCGAGGAACTTCGACAGAGTGCAGAGAGACACGGCCAAATAGACGGCCATGGCTAGACAACTGAGACCGCCGAACAATAGTGGCAGACAATGGCGGACGAGAGTACGACACAGCCAAGAAACTACCGAGATGTGGTCAAGACACGATTGTGAGAGGATCGAGAAACGACCAAGAGACAGTCGACCAAGCATTAGTCGGAGGACAATTGCGAAACAACTAAGAGATGGTCGAGCCACGGTCGCGAGACGGTTGAGAGATAGTCGGTCGAGAGCCATCTGTGTACCGTCCGAGAGACGGCTGAGAAGCCGAGGATAAGCTGAGATTCGGCCCAATCATGGCCGAGTGCGGGCCGAGATGTAACCGAAAAGCAACAACCGAGAGTCGAACGTCAACCGAGACATGGCCAAGCGTTGGCCGAGAAACAGCCGAGGGACAACCGGCCAAGCGTTAGCTGAGGGATGCCTGCGAGACGATCGCGTTGTCGTGATGTGGCATGCCGAGTGTGGGAAAAATGTGGTGAAAGGGGGTCAAAATGTGTATGTGCAATGTGTGTGCACACAAAGTCAATTAATTGTGCACATGGAAAAGAAAAGGAAAAAGGAAGGGTGCAAAGGAGGTATAGAAACTCTTGTAAAAGAGAGAGGAGATATGAAAAGTAAGAGAGAGGAGAGGTGAAAAGTAAGAGAGAGGGGAGATGAAAAGTAGAGAGGACATAGACTATGGATTTGTAAATTAATAAGATTATTTTATAAATAATAAAGAGTTAATGGGCTAGTGGATGGACATATTGACTCCTAGCTAAAGGTGCATGGTTCAAATCCGGTCTGACAATGTAGCAAGATTTAAGGAATTTTGTTCCCTTTTGTTCAGCGGCAAGCTCAACCGGATCCGGATCGGCTGAATAAGCTTGACCTAGATCGTAGCCAAATCGGCATCCGGACGACATCCGGAAGGATGAGCCAGATCGATATCCGGATGGTATCAGGATACAACCGGCCGGATCAGGGAGACGGATCAAAGAGCTAGATTCAAGTGCGAACCGGAAGCCTAGTAGTAGCCTTGACTACTAGGTAATCATTGTCTCGTAGTTACTGTCAATCGCACATAGGAATATTGATGTATGTTGTACTTTTGTCAGTCCTTTTAAGGACTTGTATAAATAGTGTTGTTGTAGCACATTGTGTGTACAGAGTGTCCTTATTATTTTGAATCTAGTTTTCTACGTTCTGCTCTCTCTCTGTCTCTCCTGTGTATATTCTGTGTTAAGCTTTTCCATTAAACCTTCACTTATCCTCTGTTGCTATCTGGTTGAGTCGGTTTGTAATACGCTTATGCATGCTGACTTTTACATGGTATCAGAGTGCGAGGGTTGAGAACCTTTGTAGCCGACAGATGCTTTCGAAGACAAACCCTAATAACCGGTAACAACAGAAAGAGAAAGGTATGGACAGAGGTATGGCGAGTTCACTTCCAACAGAGAAGCTCGACCGGAGCAACTATGCGTCCTAGTCATATAAAATGCACCAGTACTTGCTGGGGCATTGTTATTGGAGCTACATGGAAGGAACCAACCAGGTAGCACCAGAGCCAACACACAAAGACTTCTCGGCATGGGAGCAAGGAGCGGGCCGAGTATTGTACTGTCTCGCGTCCGGTGTGCACGATCAGATGCTCAGCTACATCAAATATGCAAAAACGCCAAGTATTGTACTGTCTCGCGTCCGGTGTGCACGATCAGATGCTCAGCTACATCAAATATGCAAAAACGCCAAAGGAGGCCTGGGAAAATCTCTGGAAGATCTTCGCCACTAGTACCACGACATGGAAGTTGCAGCTCCGACAAGAGCTCAACAATATCCGATAGAGGGATATGTCTGTGACCGACTACACCAAGATAAAGGAGATTTGCGACGCGCTCGGATCCATCAATGTGATGGTGGACGAAGACGAGATGGTTCAAATCTATCTCGGTGGTCTAGCACAATGGTACGGGCCAATCCGAACAACAATATGCATGCAGGAGAAGCCACCATCCTTCTTCGACTTACAATCCATGTTGATGGTTGAAGAAAACCACGCGAGTGGTTCGTGGACCACTCAATCGGACAACCAAATGTTGTACACGGGGGCGGATTGACCCCGTGGGCGTGGAGGACGAGGTGGGTCGACACACAATGGAGGCGGCCGACAAGACCAGAACCGAAGGCACAGAGACAGTGCCGACAACAGTTCCAGACCCTCCACAAGCAGGGGGAGTCAAGTCGGAGCCGGAAACCGGTAGTCGAAAACCGACATGGAATGCTGGTACTGTGGCAAGAAAGGCCACACAGAGAGCGAGTGCTGGAAGAAGCATGCCGATTCGGATAAATCCGGATCCGACAAGGCCGGACAAGGGAACCGACAAAGCTCGCACTACGTAGAAGGATCAGAAGGATCCGGAACCGGGAAGACCGGTAAAGGGCCAACCTTTGTGATGAAGCACAAGGCTAACTCGATGAAGAAGACTACTTCCAAATCGGAGGAAGTATGGTACGTTGATTCCGGAGCGTCCAACCACATGACAAGCCATGAAGAGTGGTTCTCTTTTTTGGAGAAACCGGAGACGACACCCCTCACCCAATTGTGCATGTTGGAGAAGTCCCTTTAAGCCATGTCGGACAAAAGGGGAAGCTGATGAACGTACTACACGTTTCAACTATCACAAAGAACCTGGTGTCGGTTGGACAAATCATTGACCAGGGGATGCAAGTGCGGTTTACGCACTTCGGGTGCTTCATCGAGGAAGAAGGTCGGATAATTGCGCAAGGGCGCAGAAAAGGGAGGATGTTCATCCTCAACACTAATGAGGTCGGCACCGCCATGTTTGCCAAAGGACTGAAGATTGAATCGGATATCGATCTCTGGCATAAGCGAATCGGCCACGTCAACTACCGGAGGCTTCAAGATTTGCAATCGTAACAAGTTGTGTTCGGATTGCCAAAGTTTAGTGGACGGAAGGCCCAAATATGTGAAGCCTGCCAACTCGGGAAGCAACACCGGCTTCCATTCCCCACCGAACGAAACTAGAGCCGTAACAAGCTTGATCTAATCCATTCGGATGTATGGGGACCGACACAGAACATTAGTCTTGGCGGGAGTCGGTATTTTGTCT
Source organism: Azolla caroliniana (assembly GCF_043228905.1). Lineage (NCBI taxonomy): Eukaryota > Viridiplantae > Streptophyta > Polypodiopsida > Salviniales > Salviniaceae > Azolla > Azolla caroliniana. Next base: position 13,657,243 of record NW_028230442.1, read on the forward strand.
CCTTCATCAACGAATACGGCCGACACACGTGGGTCTATCTCATCAAGAAGAAAAGCGAAGTCTTCAACTATTTATGGAACCTTCAAAGCTTAGTCGAAAGGGAAACATAGAGGAAGATCAAGTGCCTGCAGTCGGATGGCGGAAAAGAATACTTTTCCGACCAATTCAACAATTATCTGCAGTAGAACGGAATTCCGAGAGAATTTAGTTGCAGATACACATCGGAGCAAAACAGTGTGGCTGAAAGGAAGAACCGGTCAATTGTCGATGCGGCAAGGGCAATGCTGGAGGAGAAGAGCATGCCCCAATTCTACTGGGCTGAGGCGGTCCGGACGGTCGTCTACATCCAAAACCGGATCGGAGACAAGGTGTCGGCACATGAGTTGTATTTCGTGCGGAAACCGAATTTGAGACACCTTTAGATATTTGGTAGCATAGCATATGTGCATGTACCGGATGAGAAGCGGAAGAAGCTAGATTCGAAGTTTCGGCCGTCGTTCTTCTTCGTTGTTCGACCACCCGTTGTCTTGCCATCCGGCCGTGTCAGTCAGTCATTCGCTTTGTCTGGCAGCCCTGTTCGGCCGCTTGTCTGGTTGCTAATTGTTGGCCACTCTTTTTTTCATCACTCTCGACCTTCTTGTCTTTCCGGCCGCCTCTCAATTGGTATATGTCACTTCATCCGTCATTTTGACTGTCGACCTCGACCGCCTCCGTGTCTTCTTGACCGTTTCCGTCATTTCCCCTCCGTCCCTTGCCATTTATGTCCCCATCTTTGTCGTTGTCGCTTTTTGGCATTTTCTTCCGGCCATTGATTGTTTAGGCGGCCCATCCGACGTTTCTGGTTATGTCTTTCCGTCTTTTCGGCTGCCGCTGTGACCATTCGACCGTTCTTTCGTCTCTCTTCTTCGTTGATCGCTGCCATTCTCACGCTTTCCCACACACGCACATTGTCGCTATTTCCTGTGCACTCGCACATACGTAGTCGCCATTTCTCTCACGCTCTCTTACACATCGTCATCACATAGCATTCATCGATTTCCATTTCATGTTTTCTCGCATATCGTCATTGCGTAGCATTCATCGATGTCTTCCAAACATCGTCACCATTTCCCGCACATTGTCCGTCGCCCCTGATTCCTCAACTTCGTCTCGCACATTGTCAATTCGATTCCTTGTTCCCACACATATCACATATTGTCGTTTTCCAAACATTATCGTCGTCATTACTCGTACATTTACGCCATTTCTCACACATCGTGCAACCACATATCCTTCTTGGTCTTCTTCTACAAAGGGATTCACCGTTGTGGTTGCCAAAAGAAGTGTTGAGGGGTTTATGGTGTTGATTGATGATGAATGTTGATGGTGATGAAGATGATGAATGTTGCGGGGTGGTGGTGAGATTGATAAGCATTGTGGGGTGGGGGGTGGTGCCTAGAATGGCTCCACCCCCCTCCCAAGGGGGTTCAACGTAAGGCAAGGAGAGAGAGAGAGAGGGAGGGAGGGAGAACATCAAAGAGAGAGAGAAATGAGAGAGAACTTCTTCATTATTCATTCATTCCCCATGAGGGGGTTAAATAGTTACAATGAGGTTAGATACATAGGGGTGCATGCCCCTCAAGACATCCACACACATCACTCACTCACACCCTTTCCTATTTGTCCACTCACACTCACACTTACCTTCACACTCGTACTCGTATACATTTCACATACACAACAACAACATTATAGTCTTTCACCCTCACTCATAACACTAAAATCTCCGTACATCTCATACGGTAATAACTGATCCATAAGTTGAAAGAAACAAATTGGTGCGAAAAGAGGAGCAACAATCGACATCTTGCAAGAACTTATTGGTAGCTCCCCAAACGTGTCCAAAACCCACACTGGAAAACCATAGAGAGGTGCAAGTTAGGCTAGGAGATGGTTGCCAATATGTGAGTGGGAGAAGGTTCAATGCTTGCATTGCAATGGCTTGACCTTGACAACAAGGGACTCGAATGCTAATTGCTGCAAGAATTGTGGCTGCATCTTGCCATCATCCTGACGTGAACCATAATCTTTTCATCATCTTGGTTTAGGAAATTTGGTTTTGTACAATTTTTTATGTATGAAATATTTTGTGGTGGGGAAATTGTTAAGTCGTAAGTTGATTTGTTATTTGAAGGTTTAAGTTTTAAGTTTGTCTAATTTTTAAAGTTTAAAGTTTTGAGTTGGTTTGTTATTTTAACTTTTAAGTTTTAAGTCCTGTGTAATTGCAAGATCTTGGAAGTTTTAAGTTTTCATTTTGTGTTAAGTTGATTTGTTATTTTAAATTTTGAGTTTTGAGTTTTGAGTTCAATGTAATTGGAAGATTTTGGTGGAAGTGATGCATATTGGTCTATGGTCTCGATGTCAAAAAGAAAATTCAAGTCTTACATTTTGGGTAGTTTTTGATGTCTTGCATTCGAGTTGGGCTTTGCCTCTGACTTGGTCGGGCGACTGATTTGAGTTGGGCGCCTGCTTTGTGAGAGTCGGGTGAGTTACGAATAGTCGGACGACAGAAGGTGTCATAGGCCTCTTTATCATTTAGGAGCAAATAGACACGAGCATACATACATACATACATACATACATACATACATACATACATGCATACATACATGCATACATACATGCATACATACATACATACATACATACATACATACATACATACATACATACATACATGCAATCTATGTCTGTCTCTTCTCTTCTGTCTTTCTTAGGCCTTCCTGCTTTTGAATTGCTTCTTTCTTCTTCTTCCTTCCATTCCTCTGGTTTGATTGCTTGCTAGCTCGTTCATTCATTATCATGCTGCTGCTCTCAGCTCCTGCTCGCGTCATACAACAGATTCTCATCCATCGCATCCGATAGTAAGTAATCCTCGTGTATCCCCCCCCTTCATTTCTGGCGTCTATGTTTTTTTTTTCCCTTTCTCCTGTTTGTTGGTAATGCAAACATTCCTTTCCCTTTTCTTTAGAAAATGGATCTATCTATCCTATATGCATATCTATTCTTTTTCTAGAAGATCAATGAGTATATATGATTGTGAAATATACCACTGCCATTGTTTTCCTGCTGAATTCGATGTTTCTGTCCATTTCCTAACTAATCAAATTACTTGCCCGTTGAGATGTTCTCATGTATTTTCGTATATAAACAGTTATATATACACACGCGCACACATTTGTGGGAATCTAGTATTGTGCAGAAAAATATACACATTCTTTAAACTCAATAAAAACTTCCTCAAAATCACTTTTCTTTTGTCTTTTGTAAAATTTGCATAGATTTTACCAGTTTTGGAAATCACAAATTCCTCTGAAAGCAAGTTTATGTTCCCCATTTTCAGCCTGTAAAATACATTATACCTCACCACACATCATGCATATTCAAAATCAAAGGAACTTTCCGAGTCCTAGAGGGCCGGTGCTATATAATGTTACCATATTGACCTTGTTTCTAACATAATTTAATGTAAAAACTCTCAAAATATTGTTCAATCTTTTGTTATGTGTAACAATTTTTTTACTTGTGGTAAGTTTATTTTTATTTCGGCCCAATGTTTGTGATGTTGTTTTTACATCTAGTTTGGACCGGGCAATTGAGCTCGACTATCATCTTGTGGAGTTTGATGATGTACGATACCATATTCAGGTGCGTGTAAGGGCTTATTTCTATGCTGTTCAAACCAAATGTTGATAACAAATAGTTTGGAGCCCAATATAGCTGGGATTGCACAAAATGATGATTCATGAAGTCCCAAGAGACTGTGTATGCATTCTGAAGCATCAAAATGGTGATGCTGATTCTTTGTTATTATGGCTAGTACTGCAATTACGAATGACTTTAAATTCTTTGCAGGCCTCATCAAATGATGCTAAAGTAATGCTTTTGTCAATAGCTCTTCCTTCTCCACCTCCTGAAGTTGTTCTTTCAGGAGGCCTTCCCTTTGGTGCAATAGATGCAGTTAAAGCTTCATGTGGCTCCATAGCACAAATTATCGACCCTCCAGAGTCTGGTTTTCACCTTACTCTAAAACTTGACCTCTCCAAACTTCCAGCCGATGAAGGTACACAATGGTTATTTATTTTCACATCAATATAGATATGGAAAATCTCTCAAAATACCGCAAAATTTTCTCTGATTCCCCCAACTTACTTTATGTTTTTTTATTTCCTCAAATGTTCCTTGTCATCTCCAGAAAGACAGAAAAATGGAATAAATTGAGCATGTAAATTCTCACATAGCACACATCATTAATTGAGATGGGGCCGACAAGGAGCATTATGGGAAATAATGAAAATATAAGGGTATTTCCAGAGATTGAGAAAAATGCAATGTTATTCTGAAGTTTTCATATATATATGATTGCAAAATCAAATCTCACCAGTTGGTTTTTATTGTAGACGATTGCATCCAGTTGATGATTAGAGTGGCTTGTTTGCGAGCAATAGTAATGGGTGCACCTTTAAGGGATGTCTTAAAGCACCTCTTAGCCAAAGTTGTTTCTCCTGAAGCAGATCGCTTGATGGCAGTATTGCATCGACCAACAGAATCTTTCTTTGTTATCCCACAGGTGATATACTAAAATATATATAATTACTTCCAAACATGGAAATAATTTGTTATGTTTAATAAAAGTACATGTAGCATAAAGGAAAAACATTTATGGTTACATTGCTTTACAAATTTAGCATGCTCAGTTATTATTAAGCCCTCAGTAATAGATGAGGAACGAGATAGTCACAATAGCTCAACCACTGCCAGAAACCATTAGCACATGAGATAGGGAATACTTGTGATTTACATTGCTTCACGGGCCATTCAAATTCGTTATCACATGCTTTATATTGAGATTTTCATTATGCCCTATTGTTTGTATCCTTTGAGCTGGAATCAAGGAAGCTTTGTTCTATATTTTCATTCAGATATTGATTTCAGCTCATAAGCTTTTCTTCACGTACATGCAAACCTGAACCGGAATCTGTCATAACTTTTATTGTTAGGCAATCTATACTTCTTCACAGACATGATTGATACCACCTTTCCCATGCAGCTTGTTATGGTTTCATGTGTCAGCTTCTTCGATTTAGGAGAGTTGTTGGCAATTTATGTCTCCCTAGAGATATTGGTCACTCGCTCTCTCTTAAGAATTGCTGTTTTCTACCTCTCGTAAAAAGCCACAAAACCTTCCTTTTTCCCACTTGAGAAGATAGATTTGTTGCAATATATTGCATATCTAACACTAGCTCAGAAAGTAGTTTTGATGGGTATGCACATAGTATCTACTCCTGGTACTCCAAAAGTGATGATTGTGGCTATAGTCTAGATACAATAAAGTTCAAATCTGGTAGGGAATTATTGTTTGAATATCTTCTATCATGGAATCCTAATTTGGGCATGATACAAAGTTTTTATGTGGCAGCCAGACAAGGTGACCATTGTGTTCCCTATGCGGTTTAAGGATAATAATGATAGTATACTCGCAACATCCTTTTTGCAAGTAAGTTTATTATGTGTCTATTTTCTAGTTTCTGTGTTCTGTATGCGTATACCTTTGGCACCTTTTTGTTCAATAAATAAGTAGTATTTCATGTCAAAATTCATAGGAATTTATGGAAGCAAGGCGCACCGGGGGATTACACAATGCTCCTTCTTGTCAATGGTCTCCTCAACCCCCGGCAGAGTTGAAGGGTGCACCTACTTATGCACTTGATGCAAATGCGGGATTTGTTTCTTTTGGTAATGCACTCCACTCTTTACGTTGCTATCATTCCTTACAAGTATAATGCACTTTGTCTTATTTTCTTTCTAATTACATGTAATGTAAGTACTTTCCCATTGATTCCAAATCTTGGTAGTATTCGACCCTACTTTAAAGCTGATGATTCTGAGGAAATGAAGTTTATCTGTTAATATAAAAGTTTTCGTTGTTATAAAGCTGTATCACTGAAACGTATGCATGTGCATGTGAACCCACATTCATAGAAAAATTGGAATGAATGTATTCATGAAATGCATTATACATTTGTAATATTATGGATCATGCAGAAATACTTTTATAATGACATAAGGCCATCTACCATAACGATGTTGTTCAAAATAGGTAAATTTTATCATTAAAAAAGCGTGCCTTTAACTTCAGACTGCACTTATACCATGCATATGTTTCCAGAAAGCCTTTGTCACTATGTATTGAAGATTTTGGGTTGTTGATGGGTATAGCAGACATCAATGATTCATTGAATTGACTGGTGGTTCATACTGTCAATCAACTGTAGCTGGTGCCCTTTTTCTATTTTGGGCTCAATAGCCAAGATTCTGCAATTTCCCCTGCATGTATAGCTGCCAATGCAATGGAAGGACCATTCAGGAATCATAAGAGGCCTGATTCAGATTGATGTTTCTTTCAATACATGAAGTTTTCCACAATCAATGTATTGTTATCACAAGAAATGTGCACATAAACTTCCACCATTTCAAAATGTCACCTACTTGGAACATGGGATTAGCACACCTACCGCAAGAATCACTAAAGTAATTTTCTTGATTTAGATTTAGGGAATTGGCTTCAGAAACGGGTTGCAAAAGGGAAGTGAAAGAAATTTGGACAGTCACATTGAGAAAGGAGAATCCAAGTTGACTCTTTGTGCCACTAATTCAATGCCACCTCATAAAATGGAAGATAACCACATGAAGTTAAAAGTTTATAGTACATAGTATCAATATTATGATGATGCAGTGCAGTAGTATGCACATAAGATCTCACATACTCAAAATAGAGATAACAGGTTACCAATACATTGAAGATAAAAGTATGTGTGTACTCTTATGTAATTTGGATAAACTAAACATAGAGGAGCTGAACTTTATAAAGTGTGTAGAAGATAATAGCCTATCCGTAAAAAAGTTTTGGGGAACTTCGTTGCTTTTCAACATTGCAACCTCTCTCTAGGTCCATTGCAAAATCTCTTGTATCCGTACAAGAGCCCCATTGCACTTATTATACCCTCAATCAGGGTTTCATAGTATATGGTCTTTTGTTTCCATCTGTGGTAGATATAGAGGTCTTTACTAAAAGAAACATCTTACGCCCTGGTTGATTAACACCCAGAATAAGTTCTTTGTGAACATATAAAATTCTCTTGTCAATTTGCATATAAAGAATTATTTTCTGTTTCTTGATTTATATGTCCTTACATTTGTTTTCTAATGGAGCACTTTCTGTTTCATTTTATATAGTGATACTTCCAAGGCACGTTGAGGGTGATAAGCTGGACAAGACTGTGTGGAACCTGTGTACATTTCATGCGTATGTGAGTTATCATATAAAGGTATCTAAACATTTGGAAGTTTATTACCATGCTATTTGATTTCATACTACATTACTAGGTCATAATCATTCGGATCTTCTTAAGTTCTCTCTTACAATCATGATATCATATGATATTGATTACATAGTAAGAAATAATCTAGTGAGCAAACAACGATAACATTGAACAGGACTAACAGTGTTATGTGATAGTCATCGTGCTAGAAAAACCCAGAGTAGTCCAATGAGCATCATCTGAAAATGCCATTCATCAGTAAATGCCTCCTCATCAAAGGATTGTGGAGGAAGATTTTGAAAGCAAGTGATGATGGTCTGGATCTATCTGTATATCTCAATCTGCGCATAGAGTAAGGGCAGCACTCTTGTCTCTCTTAGAATGTGCATGGTAGACCCCTGATGCTCTCTTTAGAGTCACACCTTAACCTTCTTACAACTCTTATGTTGTCAGAATAACCAACGAGATCCAAAAAAGGTGAAATCTGAAAATCATCTCAGACATGGAGATGAAATCCATTAAAAAAGCTTCAGATTTTATGGGTTTTAGGTATTTTCTGCAGGCATGAGCTTTTTGGGGTTTTGTTTGCTGTTGTCAAGCTGTTTTAGGGTTTTGGTCTGTACATCCAAAGTTGTTGGCCCTACTTGGTTTGACACTTCTTGGGGTTCAGGGTAGTAAGTTAAATAACTAGAATGTAAGCTGCATTTTCCTGGTGCTAAGCAATTTCTGGGAAATATTGTACAATACATAATGTAGTTACTATATTTGCATTGTTTTATATTTTCTTTTTAATTGAACATAGTCTCATGAAATAATGTAGAATTAGTCAGGGAGTGCCTTAGGATCTCTTTAGCTCAGTATGTTGGATTTCGTGATTTGGATTTAGTGGTCCTTTTTTCCAGTGTTCTAAAGCTTTCATGCATACAAGGATGAGAAGACGTATGGACACACTCATTCAGGTAAGGAAATGTGGTCCTTTGCTCCTTTATTGTGTATTTTTCCTAGGTTAAGAAGATGTATTCGTAATTTGAATTGATACATCGATGCAGACTCTGAATAAAGCCAAACCAGATGTTGAGGAGAAAACAATAACCCAAGGGCGGTCATTCAAAAGACTTTAATAGATTGCCTTATCAATATAATTAGTAACCATCACTTCCTCCGTTTCTTCATTCTTTTGTGTTGATAATGCATCTAGTTGAGGACTTAAATGCAGAAAGGAAGATTTGGAAAAGTTACATTTGATATGTAAATTAGACTAGACTGTCTTGAAATATTTTCATAATGTCAAATTTAGTCCTGTTTGTATCTTAAAAATTAGTAATTGAAACTTAGGTCACCATGCATCAAAGATTTTCTACAATTTGAAGATCTTCAAAACCTAATTGCATGATAAAGCAAAATGTGATAACATTGTGTTTATGCATCCTACATGACTTTTTATTTTGCTAAAGCAAAATGATTGTTTGCTTCAAGGTTGCCTCATGATAATAATACATAAACTGTTATGTAAGGTACATTTAGTTGCAGTAGATTGAAAAATCAACCTTGAATCTCATTTTCGTCAATATCAAAGTTGAAAGAATAGAAACATGTAGAGAGAATAGATTCATTGAAGAACAACAGTTCATGTCATGTTGTCATGTCTAACATTGCTCCATGAGCACTCATTTATGGTGGATGTTCTTTTGGAACAATTATGAGGTTATTCAAATTTAATTTATAAATAAAAGTGGTTTGACCTCCACAATGTTGGTATTTGTAGTGGTGAACTTTCTAATATTTCACTTCATTATCATAAAGATGATTTTTTATACAATGATATCCTATTACATTCAATTTCAACACAATGTATTTGTTAGCAAAGTGACAGAATTTGGTTTGTCTAGTGTACTTATGACTATCTATGCACCCATTCACATGATTTTCTAAGAGATATAATGGTAATCCCATGATAAACAAAAGCCAACATAATAGTTGCTTAAGCCTTGGAGAAATGTTGCACATACAAAATATGCCTAACCTTAGAAGAGATGAAATTTCATGGTTTCATTCAAGATTGTTTTTGGTAACAATGTACTTTCTAGGCACATTAGAGAACGTAAATGAAGTTTGCACTCTCTAAGAATGTAGATTGCATTCTTTTACTTAGAGAAACAATGTCCTTTGTTTTTGTAACATTACACGTTAGAAGGGAGAATGAATATACATCATTTGATAAAAATATGAAAACAAACCAAAAATCTCTCTTTTGAAGTAGTTACATTGTTGAGGTTGAGCGCCAATCTTCTTCTTGCATGATTGCATGGTGAGGTTAAGCTAGCCATATGCATGTTTAGGGAGATTTAGAACCTTGTACAAAGTTACATGGCCTATTGAGGATCCAATTGTTTCCAAGGAAACATTGTTAGGAAGGTACTTGAGAGGGTTGAATGAAAGAGACTTGTATAATGTTTTTTTTTTCTTTTCCAAAAAGAGACTTGTATAATGTGTAGACGAGAACAATTTAAGGAAAAGAGAAGAGTTATGTGTAGGCCTATTCCCATGTAAGAGTACTTAAGACTATGATACACATTGGAACACGCTACCACCCTGCACTATAAATATTTGGTTTGAGCTAGTGGCTTGGTTGCATGTGTTGGAACCAGCTGTCACGTGTGGAACAAGAATCAACACTCTTCCTATGAAGATCTCAATTAGGTAGCAAACAATAACCGATTTTGTGAGTAAAGGCAACCTAATCAAAGACAAGATCAAAGAGAATACAAGGAGAAGAGAGACACCAAGTAGGCATAAGACAATGTAACTATATTATTATGTTAAATGTTACAATGGCACAGTACAACATGAACAACCACCCAACTAGGTTACAAGAGTCAGTTTAAATACCAACTGAATTAGGGAAACTGCTTTTTCCACTATTTACATAAATAGCCTAAAACCTAGTATGTCCAAATAGGATAGTGTGAATACGTCCATTATTTCCCATATTCGACACTCCTCTATAATGGGCGTATACAACAAAAATCTATAATAAAAAGAATAAACAAAAAATACAAATTTATACAAAGGGTTGTCCAACAAGTCGGCTTTTGTCCAAATCGGCAACATCCGGGAACAAAATGCCGGGTCGGCCAAGGCCGGAAGAGCTAAAGCCGAATCAACTAGTTCGAAAGGGAATCCCAATCGGAGAGTTTTAAGTCGAGTTAGCTATGCCAATTGCTGATTGTCTGAAACCATCTTGAATGTTCAACTTAATGAGACAGATTCTTCGTTATGCCCATTTAGTGCTGAAGGGATCATAATCGATCCACCAAAAGACACTTGGTCATTCCATTTGCGGCATTATCAGTTGTAGATATCTTCTCGAGGCCAATTTTTCTTGAAATGATGCAGTCCTGAATGAAGTGATATCTCACGTCTATATGCTTCGAGGCGTTGTGCTTAACTGGATTTCTTGACAAAACAATAGTGCCTTGACTATCGTTATAGACAATTGGAGCCAAATTAGAGTCTGCTTGTTGAAACATGTGCGCTAGCCGACCAAGTCACAAGGCCTCTTTCGCCGCGTCGGACACGACTACATATTTGGCCTTGGTCGTTGATGTAGCAGTGCACTTTTGAAGTTTCAACTTCCATGAGGTTGCCCGATTGCCGAATTTAAAACAATATTCGATTGTCGATTTTCGACTGTCCACACAACTGACAATGTCTAAGTTGGTATAACCGATTATGCCTGAAGTATCGTTCGGGCCGAAAAGGATGCCATTTAGGCCGAATAGGATGCCATAGTCTTTTGTGGCCACGAGATATCTGAACGCATGCTTTATTGCATTCCAATGCGATCAGCCGGGATTGTGCATAAATATGTTGACGACTCCTATGACATGGGCTAAGTCCGGTCGTGTTGCAACCATTGCATAAATTAAGGACTCGACTGCCGGTGCGTATGGCACCGACTTCATAATTTTCCCCTTCAGGCCGGATGTTGGACAGTCCTTCTGAGATAGCCAAAGGCTAATTGGGAGTGGGGTCAAAGCAAACTTTGTGGATTGCATGTTGATGCATTCAAAGGCACGTCCAATATAGTCGGCTTGAGACAAGAACCACTGTCATTAAATTCTGAAGCCGACTTATCTTCATTCCTAAAATGTGTCTTGCCGGACCGAGGTCCTACATGGTGAACTTCAACCGCAGTTGTCAAACTCGTTCGGCGAGCTCTTCGGCATGCTGACCGAAGAGCATGTCATCCACGTTAATGATGAGGAAGATGGGCGATCCATCTCGAGTTGTTTTGGTGAAGAGACAATGGTCCTCATTGCTCTTTGAGAAGTTGACCGATAGGATGAAGTCGTCGAACTTCTTGTACCACTGTTTGTGTGCTTGCTTCAGGCTATATATATTCTTCCCAAGTCGGAAGACTAGATGTTCCTGGCCGGGTACCATGAAACCTTTCGACTTCTCCATATAAATTTCCTCCTCTAGGTCGCCATGGAGGAATGCCATTTTTACATCTAGCTAAATCAACTCCAAATTCTCGGTTGCCACGATGCTGAGCATAAAGCGTAAGGTCATCATTTTCACCACTAATGAAAAGATTTCGTCGAAGTCAATGCTGTATTCTTGTTGAAACCCATTCGCTACTAGTCTGGCCTTAAATTTGTCTGTAGAGGGACTTTGTCAGTCGGCAAAATGCCGATGTGTTCAACTTGGATAGAAATCCGGGGGGTTGTACCATGTACACTTGTTCCTCAAGCTTGCCTTGAACAAATGCATTCTTTACATCCATTTGATGTAGATGCCACCCATTTGTCGCGGGTACCGCTAGTAAGACACGAATGATCGTTATCTTTGTGACTGGCGCAAAATTCTCATCATAATCGATGTCGTGTTGCTGCGTGTAGCCCTAGGCCACCGGTCGGATATTGTATCGGTTGACAAAGCCATCGGTGTTGTAATTTACCTTGTACACCCACCTGCATCTGATCAACTTCACACCCTTGGGGGCGTCAATCAGGTCCCATGTCTCATTCTCTGCCAATGTGTGCATCTCTTCCTTCCATAGTGGCACGCCAATTCGTGTCCTTCACCGCTTTTGCGTAGCTCTCCGGCTCACGCATTTCTGCCACCTTCACCATATACGAATAATGATGCGCCATATAGACATTGTATCCATATCAGATTACAGGGTTCTTCTAGCACGTGGATTGGTGCAACTTCTGGTTGGCCGATTTCAGGGCCCTCTTTGCCGATTTTAACCTCATTTCGGGAGGTCCATCTTCACTCCTAGCTGTTACCCGGTGGGACAAGTGTGAGAGGTGTGAAACGTATGAAAAGGAGCCGACCACTAACAACAGAACAAAGGAAGCCGAATATCAAGGAAGGAACGTGTGGAAAGCGCCGAGCACAAGGGAGCTATATATATCGGGATTAGCGAACACAGAAGAAGGGGATCTAGAGAACTACGATAGGAATAGATTAATAGAAAGTGAGTGAGTGTTTATTGAATATACTTGGTACTTGTATCTATACCTGTATGCTACATTTAATCAGATATATATATATATATATATATATATATTGTGGGTGACTTCCATGTTCTGTTTTCATCTCTGTTCTCGTTATACATATAGATCTATATAGCGTTCAATTTGAGTTAAGGACGTGTATACAAATCATTTGTAGTTGTTTCTGTAACGTATCCTTCTTGTTTCCCAATCGTGATCCTACCCCAAGTGGGACAGTCTGAATAACAAACACGGGCCCCAGGAAGTCATACTCCTCGTACGACCTGGTTAACGATCTCGGTAGGATGTCTTGGCCTCGACTCTCCTTTGCACTACAATACCTTGACCCGATTACTCAAGAGGAGTAAGTGAAGGTGTTCTCCATGAGGGAGAAACACTGGCCACTTTGGATTCACTCCGATCCGATGCACTAGACTCGGTGCCGTACTCTAGCATCTTCATCTTCCCCTTCTCTTTGTGCGTAAACCGCGTCCTCGGTTTTTGACGGAGGTGACTACACGGCCGAGTCTCCACTACTCACCGGTCTTCATCCAACTAGTCATTCCGACTCAACCTCGGCCCACTTAGCCGAAATGAAATCAAACTCTCCTCAAGAGTACCGATATCTTCCTCAACCAGACGATTGACCTCATTGACCTCATGCTCAAAATTCGGAGCAGAGTTAATAGGGGTTGGAGGTGGAGGCAAGTATGACGAAGCCGACTTGTTGAATATGACATCTCGACTGATTGATACTTGTTTCGTTTCGGGGTTATAACACTTATAACCCTTCTGATCGTCCAAGTAACCAACCAAGATACACTTCTTGTTAAGGATTAGGTAATTAATTAAGGAATAATTATTACCTAATTATGTGATTACGTAGCGGAAGATTAAGTGGTATGTGCGTGTATGTGTGCGTGAGAGGAAGAGAGAGAGAAGTACACTTATGAACACAAAAACAAGATGGGGGATGATAAAGTATATTAAAAGGTAAATATCATCAACTATCATCAAATACAAAAATACCTTCAATGAGGTATATATAGGTTTCATGTGCAAGTTGAGCTTGATCTCTCAACACACCCCCTCAAGCTCAAGTGTGAGGCGTCCGACATCTGGCGTTGTTTGACTTTCAATGTCGGCTTCTGTGCGGCTTCCGTCCGGCCTTCGGCTTTGTTCGCCGTGGCAATCTCGAGTCCTCCCCCTCAAGCCGGCGACGAAGGCTTGTAGCGTGTGGGTGAAGGTCGACTACTTCCACCCATCGTGGGTTACGAGCTGCTTCGGTGGAGCTCTTGGACTCTTGTTCGGCCGCTACCTTCATTGTGAAGGCATAATGATGGGCCATATACTCGTTGTAGCCGAGCCGCATGATGGGGTTCTTAGCTCTAGATGAGCGTCGAAGTTTTTCGCTCGCCGATGTGAGCGCCTTCTTTACTCCAGGTGTACGCATGATGGGTACACCGAACTCACTGTCTAGTGAGGGAGCTGATCCATCCGAATCATTGTCGTCAGGGTGGTTGACTTCATATTCGGGCATCTTACCTTTGCCTTTGTCCAAGTTCGTACTTGGCCGCGACGTGCTTGTACACCTTCTTCTCGGACGAGTATCCTATGAGGATACATTTCTTCAACTTCGCGTCGGGCTTCTGTCGTTGTTTGTTTAGGATGCGTACATTCACAATGCTTTTGAACACTTTGAGATGCGACAGGATTGGCTTCCTTCCAATGAGGAGCTCGTATGGAGTTAGCTCATGAACTCCATTGGTGGTGCATCGATTCATGAGATAGACGGCCGTGGATGCCGCTTTGGCCCAATAGAAATTCGGCATGTGCTTCTCATGCATCATGGCGCATGCTACCTCGAGTATTTGCTGATTTTTCCTTTTGGTGACTCCATTTTGTTGGGGTGTGTGTCGGCATGAGAATTCTCTCCGAATGCCTTCACTTTGGAGGTAGGAGGTGAACTCGTCGGAGAAGTACTCCTTTCCTCCATCCGATCGTAGGCATCGAATGTGCCGACCGGTTTCTTTTTCGACTTGCCCCTTGAGCTTTTGGAAGTGGGAGAACACTTCGCTCTTCTTCTTCATTGGGTAGATCCACGCGTAGCGCGAGTAGTCGTCGACGAAGGTTACGTAGTATCGGCATCCGCCGATTGTCGGCGTTTGAGCAGGTCCCCATACATCCGAGTGTATGATGTCGAGGAGGCCTTTGCTTGCGGAGCTCTCCTTCGGGAATGGGAGTCGATGTTGTTTGCCGAGTTGACATGCTTCGCATATTCGGTCGACTCGAATGTCGGAAGTTCGATGACGACTCCCTTTGTTTGCATAGCTTGGAGCCGTTGGAGGTTGATGTGGCCGATTCTTTTGTGCCAGAACTCGATGTTCATCTCGTTTTTGAGACCTTTAGCGTACATTGCCGATTTCCCCTCATTCGAATCGAGGATAAACATTCAGCCTTCTCTCCACCCCTTAGCTACGACTCAACCATCTTTCTCGATGAAGCATCCTTCTTTGGTGAAGCGGACTTGCATGCCTTGCTCCACGATTTGGCCGACCGAGACCAAATTCTTTGTTATTGTGGGCACGTGCAAGACATTCTTGATGCAAGTTTGCTCGCCTTCTTTCCCGAATGGGACATTGCCGATGTGCCAAATGGGATGCGTGGTGTTGTCTCCCGTCTCTATAAAGCCGGGTCGATCCAGCGCTCGTAAATCGCGAAACCACTCTTTGAGGGATGTCATGTGATGTGATGCGCTGGAATCTATGAACCACACGTCTTTCGGATTGGAGATGCTTGCGGAGTCGGAGGCCGTCATAGAGTTCGCTCTATGCCGCATTACGAATAGTCCGCCGTAATCCTCGTATTCGGAGTTGTTGGCGTAGTTTGTGAGTTGTCGGCTTGTCGATGCCGACTCGCTTCTTTTCTTTCAACACTCCGCCTCATAGTGGCCGATTTTGCCGCAATAATTGCAAGTTGCGGGCCTCGTTTGCCAACCTTGTTCGGCTTGGAAGCTCCCCCTTCTTTCGAAGATTCCTCGATGGCTTCCTCTTCTACCGCCACGACCTCTTCCATGACCACCATCCGAATTCGAGAAGAACATTTGTCCTTCCGGTGCCTTGCTTTTGGTTCAGACGTGGTTTTCTTCGACCAATAACATCGATTGGAGGTCGAAGAACGAAGGAGGGTTTTCTCCCGCCAAGATTGCCGTCCGTAGTGGATCAAATCGTTGTGCGAGGCCACCCAAGCATACTTGAACCATCTCGTCTTTGTCGACGTTTATGTTGATGGAGCCAAGAGAGTCACAAATGCTATTGATTTTGGCGGTGTAGTCTGACACAAACATGTCTTTTTGCCGAATGTTATTTAACTCTTGCCGGAGTTGAAGTTTGCAGGCGGTCGTGTTGGCGGCAGACATTTTCTTTAAGTTCTCCCACGCCTCTTTAGGCGTCTTGGTGTCTCGAATGTGGCTAAGCATATGGTCGTGGACACATGTTGCCAAGCAATACATTACCCGAATTGCTCCTTGCTCCCACGTTGGGTAGTTGGCATTTGTGTTGTTGGGCTTGTTCTCGAGTGCGCCATTGATGTAGCTCCAATACCCTTGGCCGACGAGGTATTGGGTCATCTTGTACTCCCAAGATGAATAATTGCTCCAGTCTAGCTTTTCGCTAGGGAGCGAGCTACCCATTTGTGTATTCATGTTGTTTTGTGTCTTCCTTTTTGGCTCTTCTTTCTTCGATCATGTACTTGTGCTACGTAGCAGCACTATGGTAGCTGATAACTGGATTTTGTCGTCGGCGTCTCGAACACACAATCACGGAGTCGGGTGGGCTGAGTGGATTTTCTAAACCACACGCTCTGATACCATGTTAAGGATTAGGTAATTAATTAAGGAATAATTATTACCTAATTATGTGATTACGTAGCGGAAGATTAGGTGATATGTGCGTGTATGTGTGCATGAGAGGAAGAGAGAGAGAAGTACACTTATGAACACAAAAACAAGATGGGGGATGATAAAGTATATTAAAAGGCAAATATCATCAACTATCATCAAATACAAAAATACCTTCAATGAGGTATATATAGGTTTCATGTGCAAGGGTGCACATGTGCTAGGAGAATATAGGTACAACGTGTAAGTCCTATATTAAATGAGCACGGAGTGGTGGATCTACAATGCATCCCAGTCGAGTACAAAATCCTATTTAAGGCTTTACGGTCAACACACTAACTAGATTCTATCTAGGTAACTACTAAGTTACATGTGTTGACTAACTAACTCAACTAAGTTGAGCTTGATCTCTCAACACTTCTCGACTTTGGCATCTAGCTTCCTCCACTTCTCCTTCGGCACATGCACATATGAGATGCAACCGAACACCCTCAAGTGTGCCAAGTTAGGCTTCTTTCCGAAGTACAACCCTTGTGGCAAGACTTTTCCTCCATCTATAGATGTTTGATTCTGTAGGTAAATGGCAGTTCGAATCTCTTTGGCCTAGTAGAACTTCGACATATGCTTCTCCTCAAGCACTGCCCGTGCCACTTCCACTATCGTCTGATTCTTCCGCTCGGCCATGTCGTTCTATTGCGGCATGTATTTGCAAGAGAATTCTCGTTGAATTCCCTCCTTCTGCAGATAACTAGAGAACTGGTTGGAAAAGTACTCCTTCCCGCCATCGGACCTGAGGCACTTGATCTTTCTTCCTGTCTCCCGCTCAACAAGGCTCTTGACCTTCAAAAAACAGGAGAAGACTTCACTCTTCTTCTTGATCAAGCACGCCCAAGTGTGCCGAGTGAAGTCATCGATGAAGGTTACGAAGTAACGACTTCCACCGATGCTCATGTTCTGTGCCGATTCCTAAAGATCCGAATGGATTAAATCGAGCTTATTTTGTCTCCAATTTTGCTCATTCGGGAATGGAAGCCAAAGTTGCTTCCCTAATTGGCAGGCTTCACAGACTTGGCCGTTCCGGTCACTGAATTTCGGCAATCCGAAAACAATGTTCTTCGTCTATATTTCTTGAAGCCACGGGAAGTTGACGTGGCCGAATTGTGTATGCCAAAGGTGGATGTTGGACTCGACCTTTTGCCCTTCGGCGAACATTGCGATGCCTACATCGTTCATGTCGAGGATAAACATCCTTCCTTCTCAACATCCTTGCGCAATAATCTTTCCTTCTTCCTCTATGATGCACGGAGATGGGTAAATCAAACTTGCATGCCATGATCGACAATTTGTCTGAACGACACCAAGTTATTGGTGATTGTCGGCACATGCAAGAAATTTCTCATGATTCCTCTTTGACCGACATGGCTCAAAGGGACATCTCCGATATGTTCGATGGGGTGAGGGGTGTCATTGCCAGTTTCGATGACCCGCGGCTATTGTGGCTATTTCGTCACGTGGTTGGAAGCTCCAAAATCCACATACCACACGTTGTTTGATTTCGAGTTGCTCATCGCCATCAAGGTGGCTTTCTGCTTCATTATGAAGGCTAGGCCCGTTTTGGCTCGCCCTGAGCCTTCAGCGTAGTGTGATCTTTGACGCCTATCTACGTCACCTCAGCTCAATCCGTCTTGGTCCGAATCAACGTGCTTCTTCCAACACTCACTCTCTTTGTGGCCCTTCTAGCCACAGTACCAACAGTCCGCCCTTCCAGCATCGCCTTGACTCCCCATGCTCGTGGAGGGTCCGGAACTGTTGTCCACATTTTGATTATGCCTCGAATTCTGCTCCTATCGGCCCGCCTCTATTGCGTGCTTACCCACCTCGTCCACCACGACCACGGGACCAATCTGCCTCCGTGTACAACATCTTGTTGTCGGCATGCATACTCGTCGACGCACCCGTGTGATTCTCCTCTACAAGGAGCATCAATTGTAAGTCGAAAAATGACAGATGTTTTTCTCTCGCGTAGATAGCCGTCTGAATCGGCCCGAATTTCTAAGCTAATCCACCGAGGCAGATTTGCACCATCTCGTCTTCGTCCACAGTAACACTGATGGACCCAAGTGCATCACAAATCTCCATGATCTTTGTGGTGTAGTCAGTTACAGACATACCTCCTTCGGTTGGCGGCAAATTAAGGGTTGTGGTGTTGGCGGCAAATACTCTCTTCAGCTAGCATCCTTCGGCAACTTCGCGTCTCTTATGTACCTGAGCATCTGGTCATGGACAAACTAGGCAAGGCAGTACAGGACTCGACTTGTTGCTTGCTCCCAAGATGGGAAGTCTATACATGTGTTGGCTCTGGTGGTACTTTGTTTGCTCCTTTGACGTAACTACAGTATCCGTGCCCAAGCAGGTACTGGTGCATCTTGTAGGACCAAGATGTGTAGTTGCTCCTATCGAGCTTTTTTGTAAGAAGTGAGCTTCTCATTCCTCTTGTAAAAGAATACCTGTGGAAGCTAAACAAATACAACTGGGTAACAACAGACGAAGACAAAGAAGATGAGGAAGGTTTAATGGAAAGCTTAATCATCACAACGTACGTGGGAGAGATAAAGAGAGTAGAACATAGAAAACTCAATTCCAAAACAATACTCTAAATCTCTGTACATAGGATGTGCTTAGAGAGCACTTTTATACAAGTCCATACAGACTGACAGAAGTACTGACATGTACTACAATGCTCATCAATGAGCCTCTACACTAACTCCCAAAATATATTCCTCTGTGGAATATCTGTCAAACGGCCTCCTGGTTTACGCACCGCTACGACCTCTCGTTGCCCACCCGATTTACGCACCTAGTCTAGGCATTGGTTTACATACCCAATGTTGAGCTCGTATCTCAACACTCCCCCTCAAGCTCAACTTGAGGTTCTGCCTGCTCTTCCGAATCTTTGCTCCAGCTTCTCCTGGCTTCATGCCTTGCTCACGCTCCTCGGCCCGTTAGATTCCGTGCGCCTCAACCCTTTCAGTCAGCTTGTCTGCTCATGCGGCCTTTCTCAGCTCCTTTGCTATCATGGTGTTGGTGCCTCTTCTGTTTCTCTTTCCTCCGCTTGGCCTTCAATTGATTTGGCATCTCCGAATCGAACATTCGAACCGAATCGGCTGTCTCCGATTCGTTTCCACTCTGGCCTGAAATGGTTGTCTCCAATTCGTCTTCTGTCTTCAGGCCCTTAACCACATCAGACCAAGTCTTGGTCTTGGCCTTCTTGGCTTCAACTCCCCCTTGTTCGGCTGACTCCAACTCTTCCCTTTGGTTGATGCCCTTGTTTCCACCTTCGGCTTCTTTAGCCGACCCGAAATTGAATTCTTCATCCGACTCAGCTTCGTTGTCACTTCCGCTCCTTTCCCACTCCCTTTCATGGTCTTTTCTCCCCCCCAAGTTCGGCACGTCGAGGTGCCACAAACCAAGCACACCCAAGAATACTAGTTGGTCCACGTCCACCTTGCCGGATGAACAATGAAGAGTCCGATTTGGATGTCGCAAACCCCATCCAACGCAGGCGTTGCTTGATCTTCGTGTTCCACGTGCGCGGGGCTTGTTTTAGTCTGTAGAGGGACTTCTTTAGTCCGCATACCGCGGAGGTGTTCTTTCCGGACTGAAATTCGGGGGGTTGTACCATGTACACCTATTCCTCAAGTTCTCCTTGCAGGAATGCATTCTTTACATCCATCTTCAAATGTAAATGCCACCCCTTTACCACGGCTATTGGAAGCAGGACGCAAACGGTTGTAATCTTCGCGACAGGTGCAAAGGTCTCATCATAGTCGATGCCATGTTGTTGTGCGTAACACTACGCCACTAAACGGGCCTTGTAGTGGTTGATAGAGTCGTCAGTGTTGTACTTGACCTTGTACACCCACCTGCATCCAATTGGCTTTACACCCTTTGGAGCGTCAACTAGGTTCCATGTTTCATTTTCCACTAATGCGTGCATCTCTTCCTCCATTGCAACACGCCAAGTTGTGTCCTTCACCGCTTCTACATATATCTCCGGCTCACGCACTTTCTCCACTCGCGTCATGTACGCAGAATGATGCGCCATGTACTCGTTGTATCCGAACCGCACTACGGGGTTCTTTTGGTAGGTAGATCGACATAATTGCTCATTAGCAAATTTTGAGGCCCTCTTGGCCGATGCGGACTTCATTTCTGAAGGTTTGTCTTCATTATTCTCTGAGTCAGATTCACTTAGATCTGACTCGTCTTTATCAGTGCCGTACTCCGACATCTTTGTCTTTCCCTTCTCCTTGCGCATAAGCCGTCTCCTCGACTTCTGGCGTGGGGATTGCACGACTGAGTCTCCACTACTTGCTGGCTCTACGTATGACTGGTCATGCCGACTCAGTCGCTCATTCAACCCACTTAGCCTGAATGAGATCAGACTCTCTTAAGGAGCTTTGATTTCTCCTTCGTCTCGAGGCATTTTAGCATCGTTGACCTCTTCATCAGAGTGTTGTCCGCCGGAATAGTAACCGATGGACAAGAGCGCAGTAATATGGAATAGAGTAATATTGTAAAGCATGTAAACGGTTTACGCGGGAAGCGTGAACGGCTAAAAGACCCTGCGTATATAAAGGGCAGAAAACCTCTGATAGAGGTAGCGTGTAATTTTGAATGTAAAAGGCGTATCTTAATAGAGTTCTATCTTCTCTGATATCTGTCCGTATCTGTGGTTAATCTACGGTGTGTCTGTAATCCTTGATGGCATAGCATAGTCGTAAGAGCGTAGGCGTGATTAACAGTGTGTGTGTTAGCCCACTGTCTAAGGAGCTCGGTTGTAGCCGTCTCCCTTATACGCTGCTAGGTTACGGGAGGTATCCTACTAAGTATTACGCACAGATGTTACCATTCGTTGTCACACTATCACTTTAAGGTCCAGGTCGAAGGATTGACCATAGACCGTGTTCCTAATCGGTAACATAGAGATTGAAATGGAGTAGTTTGGGGCGTCCAACTTCTTCCGTTTCTCCTTCGGCACATGCAAATACGCGATGCTATCGAAAACCCTCAAGTGTGCCAAGTTCGGCTTCTTCTTGAAGTACAACTCATGTGGCGACACTCCTCCATTGGTAGATGCCCGATTTTGGAGGTAGATGGCTGTTCTGATCGCTTCGGCCCAATAGAACTTCGGCAAATGCTTCTCTTCAAGCATTGCCCTTGCCGCCTCCTCTATCATCCGATTCTTCCTCTCGGCCACGCTGTTCTGCTGCGGCGTGTATCTACACGAGAATTCGTGTCAAATTCCCTCCTTCTGTAGATAACTCAAGAACTGGTCAGAGAAGTACTTCTTCCCGCCATCAGACCTTAGGCAGTTGATCTTTCACCCAATTTCCCTTTCCGCCTGGCTCTTCACTTTCAGGAAACACGCGAAGACTTCGCTCTTTTTCGCGTTCAAGTACGCCCAAGTGTGCCGAGTGAAGTCATCGATGAAGGTTATGAAGTAACGACTTCCTTCGATGCTCACGTTCTGTGCTGGTCCGCATACATCCAAATGGATCACATGGAGTGTATTTCGACTCCAATTACGCTCGTTGGGGAATGGAAGTTGGTGTTGCTTCCCAAGCTGGCAGGCTTCGCAGACTTGACCGTTCCGGCCACTAAATTTCGGCAATCTGAAAACAATGTTCTTCATCTACATTTCATGAAGCTGCGGGAAGTTAACATGGCCAAACCGCTTGTGCCAGAGGTCGATGCCCGCCTCAACCTTTTGCCCTTTCACGACTAGCGCAGTTCCAACCTCATTGGTGGTGAGGATGAACATCCTCCCTTCTCGACTCCCTTGCGCAATGACTTTGCTCTCTTCTTCGATGTAGCAACCAAGATGTGTGAATCGAACTTGCATCCCTTGGTCGAAGATCTGTCCGACCGACACCAGGTTCTTGGTTATTGTCGAGACGTGTAGAACGTTCATGAGTTTCCCTTTCTGGCCGACGTGGCTGAGGGGAACTTCTCCGACATGTTCGATGATATGCAGAGTGTCCTCTCTAGTTTCGACCACTCCTTGTTTTTCCGGTTTCTCCAAGTATGAGAACCATTCCTCGTGACTCGTCATATGATTTGACGGTCCAGAGTCTACATACCACAACTTGTTTGGTTTCGAGGCGTTCACCGCCATCGAGTTGGTTGTGCTTCATTACGAAGGCTTGGCCCGATCCATTTTTCGGCTCGTTCGAAGTCCTCGGCGTAGTGCAATTGCTGTCGATTTCCTTGTTCGGTTCGCTCGGATCCGGATGCAGTTTTCTCCGAATCGGCATGTTTCTTCCAACACTCGCTCTCCCTGTGACCTTTCTCGCCACAGTACCAACATTCCGCGGTGGGTTTTCCTTGCCGGTTTCCGGCGCCACCTCGACTCCCCCTACTTCTAGAGGGTCTGAAACTACTGTTGGCATTACGACCATGCCTTCCATCTTGCTCTTGTTGGTTGTCTCCATTGCGTGACGACTTGCCTCGTCCACCACGACCATGGGGCCTATCGTCCTCCGTGTACAACATCCTGTTGTCGGCATGCGTACTTGTTGACACACCCACGTGGTTTTCCTTTACTATGAGCATCAACTGTAAGTCGAAAAATGATGGCGTATTCTCCCTCGTACAGACCGCAATTCGGAAAGCTCTGAATTTCGATGCTAACTCTGTTGTTCGGTCGACAATAACTATTGTCGACATAGTATAGGATGAACGTTGCTCACCAAATGTTCTATCAATGAATTGTGGTTTAGACGAATAGATACTAAAATGGTTGTAAACTTATCGATGTTCAGTAGGCATCGAGATTGCTATTTACGTAATAAGTTATAACAGAAAGGAAATAGATTGACAATGTGTTTCATACACAGAGATTTCCTAAACTAACTTTATAT
This sequence comes from Azolla caroliniana, assembly GCF_043228905.1. NCBI lineage: Eukaryota > Viridiplantae > Streptophyta > Polypodiopsida > Salviniales > Salviniaceae > Azolla > Azolla caroliniana. Next base: position 13,680,932 of record NW_028230442.1, read on the forward strand.
TACTAAATAAAATGATGTCTCTTTACACTGCCTTCGGTTCCTTTTATAGGCAACCAGAAGGACTTCCTCATCAAGAAAACATATTGCCAAACATGGCAAGAACTACAAAATCTTTAACTAACCTATAATTTCAATTTTACTTCGGCCATATGCTAACTCATCAATCCTCTATACCGATCCGAATCTGACTCCGACTCCGAACCTTCTTCATTTCCGATTCCAACACTTCCCCACTTGTCCAGGTAACACTTGGCACGTCCGTGGGCCAGGGCTTTGTCCGACGAACTCCATGGTATCCTTCTATTCCTGTTGTTCCCAAGGAAGGTCCTCATCTAATTCATCCTCTACGTCATCTTGCAGAATATCGAACAATGAAGGTCCGGGTTGCTGCATGTCTTCTTTGTCTTTGTCTTCGGATTCTTTAAACGTGTTTGTATTTGTGGTCGACGGTCTTGGTTTCTCTGTTGCTGGCGCTTCAAGTGTTGGGGTCTGATCTCACCTTTCGGATTGAAGGTTATCTAGCTGGACAGCTATGTTGACATCATGTTTGTCGAATTCTTGCATAATTTGACTAACTTCCTCTCGGTGACACGCTGCTATTGTTGGGAAACAGGTCCCTCCGGATGGGAAGGGAGAAGAACAGTGCCGACGAACAAACTTGGCCGAGGCCGACAGGCCTCGGTATGAACCGGATGAGGAGTACCCGGCTACGGAGAGCCGGATGGTGCAAGCCCGGTATGAACCGGATGAGGAGTACTCGGCTACGGAGAGCCGGATGGTGCAGGCCTGGTATGAACCAGATGGGGAGTACCCGGCTACGGAGATCCGGATGGTGCAGGCTCGGTATGAACCGGATGAGGAGTACCCGGCTACGGAGAGCCGGATGGTGCAGGCCCGGTATGAACCGGATGAGGAATACCCGGCTACGGAGAGCCGGATGGTGCAGGCCCGGTATGAACCGGAGGAAGAGACATATTTGTAAATATGTTTCTGAGAGCCCATCGAGGCTATATTTGTAAATAGCCGAAAAGTCATATTAGTATAAATATGACTTAGGGCAAACTTTTAAGTATGATTATTCTTCCTTGTTGGTGCAAGAAGAAGAGTGAGAGCACATAATAGTGTACAGAGAGAGTGAGAGAGAGAAAGAGGTCATTGCCTCTGTTGTAACCGCCGCCTGTGGCGAAGATCGTGAGACCGAGGTTGTTGCCTCCGTGTACTCACTGTTTTGTACATTCATACATAGTGACAGTTTGCAGCCTGTGGGCTGCCGTGGTTTTTCCCCTAGTTTGGGGTTTTCCACGTTAACCTCTTGTGTACCATTTCTCCTCTGTGTCGTGTTCTATTTCCTGTTTTTTTTGTGTATGAAAAGAATCTCGGTTGTGGCCGAGTCTTGCGCATAAGGAACGACAAGTTCCCGTCAGCTATCTCATCTATTTCATCCTCTACGTCATCCTGCAGAATATCGAACAATGAAGGTCCAGGTTGCTGCATGTCTTCTTCGTCTTCGTCTTCGGATTTTGTAAACGAGTTTGTATCTGCGGTTGACGATCTTGGTTTCTCTGTTGCTAGCGCTTCAAGTTTTGGGGTCTGATCTCGCCTTTCGGATTCAAGGTTATCTAGCTGGTCAACTGTGTCGACATCATGTTTGTCGAATTCTTGCATAATTTGACTAAATTCCTCTTGGTGACACGCTGCTATCTCATACAAGTCTTTAGCAATATCCTCCTGAACGGTTGATATTGCTTCTTCTGTCATTTTGAAGAAACCTTGGCCGTGAGACTTCCTATTGTATCTGTCAGCCTGTCACAACTGAAGTTCGACTACTTGTGCTGACCAGGTTTTCCAGGCCTTATCAATGGACTCATTCACCATTTTCAAGGTGTTAAGTTTATGGCGTCTTAGGATATCTTGAATTCTTTCCTCGGTTATACTTGCCTGAAACTGTGTTGCGGCCAATGTTCTTTGTAAATCATCAATTTGAGCATTATTTTCTACTTCTGTCTGCAACAACTTGTTTTGCGCGAGTAATAGGTCAAGTCGCCTTTTTTCCGACACAGCTTCCACTTCTGAACACCGTCTTTCCAGAGTTGCCCTAGCTGATTCCCATTCTTCCTGCTGTTTATTATATTTTTCGTTGATTTTGTTCAGCAAGGTGTCCTTTCCGACCATCTCTTCTGCAAAATATTCTATTTGTACATTTACATACTCTTCAAGCTCCTCCACTTGTTCAGTCAGTGTTTTGGCGCGTGGCTTCTTGTTGCTGTGCTAACTTTCGGCGCAGTTGTTGAATTAATTCGTCCTTTGCATCAAGCAATTTTCCGATTTTCGTCTTTGCCAATTGTATCCTATCCTCCAGTTTCTTGGATCGGATTTCGGCTTTTTCGGCTCTGGCTTCCGCCGCCTTGAATGCTGCTTCTACCTATTGTAGCTTTTGTTGCCATTCTTGATCAGCCTCTAATGGTCTGTTGGATTCCTTCTGCAACAGTTCTTCCCTTGTTTCTGTAGTTGTTCTTCAGCTTGTTGGAGTTGTTCCGTCAACTGCAGGTTTTCGGCTTTCATGTTTGTACATTGTGTGTTTAGTACTTCCGATGCCGCTGATGATTTTTTGTATAAATCAGCCATATCTTTGGTTGCTCAGCTGGCCTTTTCATATTTTCGATGTACTTCCACCAGGGCCTCATGTAATGGTAGCATCTGGATAGCTTCGCCTTTATTTCTCGCACAATGCTGTCTGCCGATTCGATCCAATTCTTGTTGTTCTTCCAGGTTGACAACTCCACTCAATGACTTTTGGATCATTATCTGATCCTGGTGTTACTGTGCCATTCTCTCCGATACCTCCTATAATCTTTGTGCTAACCATTCTACTAGCTCGTATGATGTGCCAAATTGTAGAATAGCTGCTAGTTCATGTGCTGCTAGAGGAATGTCGGCAAAGCCTACTAATGCTTCTCGCACTGTTGTTATTGACGATTGCCCTTTTTGAACTTTGATCGTGTCATTAGGATTGACACGAGGTATTTGTGCACTCTGTGCAGCTTGATCATCGCGTCTTTGTTTCTTCTATGCAGGTTCCTCCTGCTGAGGCTGAAAAAATCGTTGGGATTTTTGTTTCATCCTTCTTGGTTGTTGTGTCGACTGCTCAGCTCCAACCACTGTTGATTTTTGTTGTGCTTTTGACTGCAGTGGTGTAGTATTCCTAGGGTCTGATTGTTGTCCACATTCTAACTGCGTGGTCGGTTGTTTTTGAGGTTGTGGTGAGGCCGGTTGCTGTTCAGGTTCTGATTGAGTGGTGTCGATATGCGTTGAGTCTTCTTCCTGCCACTCTTCTCGTTGCACTTGTCTTCGGGGTCGGGGTGCTTGTGGCCGTGGCGGCCTTTGTTCTGGCGGTTGGCTTTCCGATCTTTGAGACGGAAACAATACTGACAACCATCGAGCAAATATCGGTTTTATGGGTATCCCTTGCTGCACCCCATACAGTTGCTCTCGTAGAGCGTCTGCTGACAACAACACCCAATCAAAAATTCACCCTCATATGTGGCGATTATGAATCCAGCCCGCTTCTTGGGCATACAATAAAACCTGGGATTGACCAACCCTACTTCCAACAAAAATTTTGCAACTTCATGAAAAAATTCATCTACGCCGCCTTGCGTTTGAAAAGCCTTCACAGAGGGAGAATATTCCCCAAAATGAGACCTGAGCACATCCTTGTCCATTTTCTAGACAACATCCAAACCTTCTCTTTTTATTCCAAAACAGAACGTACCTTTTTATTGGTGATTTTGGATACGTCGATTTGCTGCAGAATTTCTGTAGCATGAGGGTGTGGTTCTGCCTCTACAACTTTGATGAACCCTTGCAAATTTTTGTTGGCGAGCCACTGTCGCATGTTGTCAGAAACATAAATCGCCATATTCTCTTCGTCGACTGATGATTCGAAGTTCTGTGTTGGAGATAAATCAGAGCAGAGTTTTAGGTTAGAGCGAGAGAGAGCAGAAGCAGAAAATCTTTCAACACGTATACGCTTCTCTTTCTGTGGTGAAACAGACTTTGCAGAACTAGGTTTTAAGGAAATAGCGCATTGCATGATGCCTAGGGAATAGAAAAAATACTATTAATGAAAAAGTTAAGAATAGCAATAATGAGTGTGAGTTGCATGTCTCCACTAGTCCTTTACTTATAGTCTGTCAAACTAAGTCTTTTCCAAGATTTTCCTTTTGACAGTTAGTTGTTTTGGCCAAGATTTTCTATAGTTAGTTAGTTGTTTTTGTGTGTGTGTGTAACGTATGCCACCTTACTTTGCATTAATTTCGAGTTGAAATGGGTTTCCCGGCATTGGCCCGTGATACGGTTTAAGCTGGAAACCATTTACCCATTTTGGTAAAATGTCGCTTGATAATGTACCCACTTGATACGTCCCATTCTTGCTATTGACAATCCACACTAGTCCTGTCCACCGAAATCGTAATTTTCCCGACATTGCCCCATCTTAGTTTGGAATACTAGTACCGGTTTGCCAATTTCGAGATGTATTTCATTCTGACGTCTGTAACGATTTACAAATGCCTTTGTTTGTCTTTGCTTGTGTTCCAAAGCTGACATGGCCTGTATTGTTTCTTCCTCGAATAGTAATAAGGCTTCTTTCCGAATTTGTTCCGACTGCACTTTATTTAATTTTTCAGTTGCTTGTATTCGGAGTGTCGGAATTTGAAATTCTATTGGCATTACGACTTCTAATCCGAAAGCCATTTGGAAAGGAGTTGATTTAATAGATGTCTTATAAGACGTCTGATATGCCCATAAAGCACTGTGAAGCTTTTGATCCCAATCTCTACGATTTTCATTGACTATCTTTTTTAGTGTTGTCTACAACGTTTTATTTGTCGATTCTGCTAATCCATTTGCTTGTGGATAGTGAGGAGTGCTCTTTTTATGAACCACCACGTAATATGTGGATAACTCATGTACAATTTTATTAATAAAATGTATACCTTGATCGCTTACTAATTCTATCGGACACCCAAATCGACACCATATATTTTCATACAAATTTTTTGATGTTGATGCTGCCGTATTGTCCTTGAGAGGTTTAGCTTCTACCCACTTTGTATAGTAATCTGTGACCGACAAAATACAATCCCCATTTTGAAATGGTTCCAATGCAAAACAAGTTGGAAAGGCATTCTGTCCTTTTCTGTGGGTTGCCCCAGTCTTTGACATAAATCACATTTTCGACAATAGTCCACTGCATCTTTCATTACTATCGGCCACCATAGGCCACTGTTCCATATTTTTCGGGCTGTAGTTTCTTCGGCATAATGACCACTTGCAATACCACAATGAGATTCTCGCAGAATTATCGATTTCTCAAATTTTCATTCTGTCCTTCTCCAAATTCCGTCTGCACCTTTATGATAGAGAGTATCATTCAAAAAACAGAAATTCTGACTACGAACAACTAACCTTTTCCTTTCATCCGCCGATAGACGCTCGGGTGGTAACCCTGTCGTAAGAAAGATTGTCATCTCAGAGATCCAAGCATCCTTGCCTTCCTCATTTATTTCTTGTACCCATACTACTTCCACTCGTAAGAGTTGGCCATCTGGAAAATCATCTGGCACACCTATACCTTCTTCTCCCGACCCTAGTCGGCTAAGATAATCAGCAATCGCATGCTGTGCTCCTGGCCGATGTAAAATGTCAAACTCGAATTCTTGCAGTAATAATGTCCATCGTGCTAGCTTACCGGTTAATTCTTGTTTAGAGACCAAATAGAGAAGACCAGAATGATGGACATGGAATGTAAATTTCTTGCCCAAAAGGTAGTGGCGAAATTTATTGATACTATAAATCATTCCTAACGCTTCCCTCTCGGTTGTTTTCTTGCTGTCGAGAGTTTCCGACTAGCGTAATACACTAGTCTATACCAGTTTGGTTCGGATAACTGCATGAGTGCACTGCTGATTGCTATATTAGATACATCAACGAACACATGGAAGGATTTATTCCAGTCAGGTGGTTGAACCACGGGAACTTTAGATAGCATTTTCTTGAGACACTCATACGCGTCCTGTTCTACACTTGTCCATTGAAAAAGAACTATATGCATCGCTGTGTGTAGAGGAATGGCCACATCCGCAAGATATCTAATCATCCTGCTATGCCATCTAATCTGCCCCAAGAACCGACTAAGGCCCTTAGCGTTTGTAGGTGGTGGTGCTTCTAATATGGTCCTGACCTGATCTGGGTCAACTGCAATTCCTTCTTGGCCGACAATATGGCCTAATAGTGTCCCACTAGTAACTCTGAACGCGCATTTTGCGGGATTCAAACTGAGCCGACCTTTTTGACATTGCTCCAAACATATTTGTAAATGTTCGAAATGTTCCACTTTTCGACTATACACGGCAAAATAATCTAGGAAAACTTGCATAAATGCGGGAATGTATTCCGCAAAGATTTCCTATATAACCCTTTGAAATGTGGCCGGAGCTGTTTTTAATCCGAACATCATTACTACTGCTACAAATACTCCCCATTCAATAACGAAGGTTGTCTTCTCTTGATCCTCCGGATGCATCCTTACTTGATTATATCCACTAAATCCATCCAGGAAACTATACATTTCATGACCAGCGACTACATCTAAAATCCCATCCGTAAACGATAATGGAAATGCGTCCGTTACTGTTGCTACATTTAGTTTCTGATAGTCGACACATACTCGAATTTTTCCATTCTTTTTCGGAACAACTACAATCGGACTTAGCCATGTAGCTTTTTTTACCAGTCGAATAAACGCTACTTTCAGGAGTTTATCTATTTCCTCTTTAACTTTAATTGCATGATTAGGATTTAAACGATACCTACATTGTTGAACCGGTTTCGCATCTTTCTATAAGTTAATTTGGTGTTGACAGAAAGCCAAATCTAGCCCTTTCATGTCTTCAAAAGACCACGCAAAAACATTTTTATATTGCTTTAGTAAGCCAAGTAACCTTTGTTTATCCGCGACGCTCATATCTTTAGCCACCAACACTGTTTTTGGTTCACACTCATCATCTTCTGCCAAATTTACTTCCTCCAATGCCGAAGCTTGAACCCGTTGAGATACCTTCATTTCTCTTTCGGTAGCTTCTTGCGGCATTCGGATTTCCTTCATTGTTTGCTCATCTAATGGTAATTCCTCTTGTGCATCCATGTACGATGTCAGGGTTTGTAATATGTCTACTTCGAACAAAGGGATAGTTTTTGGGTTATCATTAAAATAATGATTTTCTTCGACCTCATCTAGTCCTTCCATCATATTTACGGCCTCCACATGAATTGGCAAACATTGTTTGCTCGTCGTAATCTTATTCTGAGTAGACACCCTGATTTTCGTCTTGCCTTTTTGGAATGTTAATAAATTCTGATTCCAGTTTTGCTTAATATTAGCAGTTTTTAACCATGGTCTACCTAATAGCAAAGGATATGCTCCAGGGGCTTCCAAATGAAGCACCACTGCTGATATTTGAAAAGTGTGACCTCTTAATACGACATTCAGCTGCCGCAGCAACCTGATTGGTTGTACCGTACTAGTATTAGCCATCCTTAGCCAAAATGGGCATGCTTCCCATTTGGTAATGCCAAGCTTATCACAAGTAGTTCTATTAATTACATTCACGCTTGAGCCACCATCGACAATAGCACCTTCTATTTCGTGCACATGGATTATTACTTTAATAGAAGGATTTTGCTCATCCATAATTGAACGATTATTACTCGACTGATTATAGTGAATGTCTACTTGTTCCGTCCCTTTTTGGGCAATTAACGTCACCACTTTCTCTGTGAACCTAGGAACTAATTTGAGTAACCTTGTCAAAGGTAATGATACTTGGCAATCCGCCAAGATTTTCCAAGTTTCTTCTTGTTTTGGTACGGCCATAACTCCAGGCAATTCATTAGCTTGATTAATCTCATTTTCTTGAAGCACTCAAGACACATTGTTTTTATTTGCTTCTTCTACCCATTCCTTGGCTGCTTTCCGAACAACTTCCTGAATTTCCCACTCTGATTGTTTACTTTTACTTTTGGTGGTCACTTGCTGAATTTCCGGCATGACCATATGCACAGCCGGTGTTTTTCCTTTTCCTTTAGATGGACATTGATTTGCATAATGGCCCTCCTGCATAATGTTCCACTCTCTTCGCCTCGCGCAAACTGATGATTTCCATCTTCATTAGAGTCTGAGGTTTGTTGAAATTGTCGTGACGCTTTTTGCTTATAGAATTTTTTATTCTTATAGAGATTTTGTTTAAACTGTCCTCCATTGTTTTGTTGATAGTCGTTATCTTGTGCCGCCGAAAAATCTTGATTCTGTTGATAATTATTTTGTCGAGCGGTTTCTTGGTACCCATTATTGAATATTTGTCGGTTATTCTCGTACCCATTTTCCGGAAAAAATTACCATACCGGTGTCGTTGTTTTGTTAAGAAGATTATATTCACATTGCTCGACCGAATGAAGTTTAGAATGATATATTGTGCAATGTGTTCGCAAACTACATTCTATTGCCGAATGCCCAGTATTCAAACAAGTCGTACATTGAATTGCTTGCCGAAACTGCAACTCCTCCCGAGTTGGCGACGTATGATGTAATGCCGACATATCCATACTCTTTATATTTTTCGGATTCCGGCCCATAGTGATTGCTTTATCAATCACTTGCTTGATCGTCTGATTCCGGAAATCGAACACTACCAATGTTCGCAATGGTTCACGAATTGCATCAAGGAATACATCCTTCAATTCATTGTTCGGAATAGGCCTGGAAATTTGGAGTTGTCAATTCTGAAAACGGATGACAAATTGAGACACCGTTTCATGTGGCTCTTGATACAACGCATAAAATTGCGCTATCAGATCCTTTTGAGGAATCTGACGATGAAATAATTGGAGAAATTTGGTATTTAACTGTTCAAATGTTTTGAACGCACAGAAACCATTTTGCGCAAACCAATTAGCGGACTGACCATCTAATGACAAAACAAACTTAACAATTTTAGATTTATCTTCGGCTATTGCACTGTTGTTGTCAAGAAATCCCTAACATGCGCTTTTGCATCAACACCTTCCCGAAATTTAGAATACGGGTAAGGCATATTGTCTTCACTCTAGATATCGTAAAATGCTATCTCCTCCTCCTGATTCTCGTCTGACTAACAATCAGTTAAATCAGGGAGCGCAGACCACCTTCTACTTGTTTCTGGGTGTAACTCTACAACTGAATCTTTTTCTAGTATCTTCGTAATCGGACGTGTACGAGGACGTTTACAGTTGATTGGTGTATCTGGACCAGAAGACATCAATTCAACTTGTTCTCTGCTAGCTACAGATGTAACTGGGTGTGCCAAAATTATACTGTGTTGTTTGGTCCACAATAACTATTGTCGACACAGTATAGGACGAACGTTGCTCACCAAATGTTCTATCAATGAATTGTGGTTTAGACGAATAGATACTACACTGGTTGTAAACTTATCAATGTTCAGTAGGCATCGAGATCGCTATTTACGTAATAAGTTATAATAGAAAGGAAATAGATTGACAGAGCGTTTTGTACATAGAGATTTCCTAAACTAACTTTATATTACTAAATAAAACGATGTCTATTTACACTGCCTTCGGTTCCTTTTATAGGCAACCAGAAGGACTTCCTCATCAAGAAAACATATTGCCAAACATGGCAAGAACTACAAAATCTTTCACTAACTTATAATTTCAATTTTACTTCGGCCATATACTGACTCATCAAAACATGATCTGCTCGATTGAAACTTGAAGGCCCCTGCGGGTGAATTTCGGAAGAGGGGGAATGAAGAAATCTATGGAAGATGTTGACGGACTCATGTGGATGCGATGCACAATGCTGCAACGACCAGAATAAGAGTCAGGAAAGACAAAAATGAAGCTGCGAAAGGGGGAGCAAAATTTTGGTCTTCCGTTCTCGAGTATGAGAAGATGGGGAAGGTCACATCGAATGAGGTAGAGCTTGCGGACCGAAGCGTGCGAAGCATAACCGGGTCGTCGGATCTGGTGGATGACAACACCATACTCGCGGAAGTGATGTGCGACAACCACGAGGTGTTCGTCAAAGAAAAGAGAAAAAGAATAGAAGAACAAGACCCATCAAAAAGACATGAAACAAGGAACGCAAAAAAGAAAGAAGATGCCGAAACAAGTCGAAGAAACGGTTCGGCCCGTGAAGATTGGTGTTGAAGACCCCACTCGAAAGACAAGGACTATGCCTACTTATAAGCTAAGGTCGGACATAGAGCAGATGACAGACCTGAAGAAGATTCTCGAGGAATGCGTTCTTGATAGCCAGGTGACTTTGTCCTTAAGGGTACTACTCAGCATTACGAAGGAGTTCCACGACACGATCGTGGACCTTGTAAAGAGAAAAAGGCAACAATCAGATGAAGAAGAAGAGAAGCCACTAAAAGCGAAAGCAAATGCCATAACGATGGTAAGAGACGAAGTTGATGAAGAAATGGTGGACAACTACTATACTCGATCTCATTTGGCACGAGCAACAACAGAAACGCCTGTGAAGATCGGGGATAAGAAAGAGACCGTGGTAGCCTTGACCGACCACGGCTCGAAGATCAACCTCATGTCAACTGACTTCTACAAAAAAGGAAGATGGCCAATAAATACAAATCACGGATGGAAGATTCGCGCAGCATCCAGCGACGGCGGAGGACTTGTACGGAGCTTGTCCCAATGTTAAAGTTGCAATCGAGGATGTGGAGATGGATCAACACTTCTTCGTGCAAGAATTGGTGTCGCATCCTATCATCCTAGGACAACCGTATATCACATCATCTCGGATGGAAACCAAAGTGTTCGACAATGGTGCGGCATTTGCTCAAATAAAGAGTCTTTACAACAAAAGATCTGTTCAATTCCTAATGGTGCAAGCTAATCATGAAAGAAATCGAGATAGTCTTGGAGGCGAATCCTCGGATTTTTAGAACGGACTATTGGAGCATGGGGCACAAATAGTCTGAGCAATCACAAGTCTCCACAAGTAAATAGAGCACGTGGATTGTGAGGAGAAGCAACATGTGTCACACCTAGTGGCGCATGTAAACTAGTACTACCCCACAAGAAGGACAAGCGTCGGATACAAGATTTCGAGAAGATGCTGAAAGAAGAAAACATAATAGAAGAAGAAGAGTTCGTGACTCATATTATGGAAGAAGCCTCATTTAACGACACCATCGGCAAAATCAAGGCCATTGTGGACTTGAGCTATCTTCACGACCCACGAATGATTTTGGTTAACTCCGTCAACATGTACGCTATCATCGATGAATACTATCGTGGCATCTTGATGGAGGAAGTTGAAGTCAACACAAAATATAAAACGGTGGATAAGAAGATCAAGCCAGTTGCGGTTCCGCTACTGGAAGATAGCTGGCAAAAGATGAAGGAAGTCGCTAATGATCCAAGCTTAAGGAATCCAAAGACAATAGGTCATGTCTTCACCGAAGAGATGAAAAGAAAGCTACAAGTTGGAAAGGAGGATTTCCTCCTCCCTGAAGAGGAGCGAAAGTTTCGTGAAATGCTTGAAAGGCATGGGAAAGCTTCGCGTTCTCTCCCTAAGAAATCGGATGTGCCGACCCAAAGATTATAGAGCCGATGGTGATCTTCACGGTGTCGCATGTGCCTTGGAATTTGAAACTGATACCAGTTCCAAAAGCGCACCTTCCGAAGCTGATCGAGCTCTTAAAGAAGAAAGTGAATATGGGTATTCTAGAACCGTCGAATGCTCCTTACTCTAATAGGTGGTTCACGGTACCAAAGAAGAATGGATCATTGCGATTCATCCAAGATCTTCAACTCGTCAACAAGGTGACAATTCGAAATGTTGGAATCGATCCGAGCGTGGACGAATTTGCCGAGGCGTTTGCGGGCCAGTCCATCTACTCCATTGGTGATCTCTACTCCGGATATGACCAATTCCAATTGGCGATTGACAGTCGTGACAAAACAACCATGAGGACTCCGATCGGGCTCGTGCGGATGTGTACCTTACCTCAAGGTGCAACGAACTCGATGGCTCATATGGTGAATGCCATGAACAAGGTCTTGAAGGATTGCATCCCGGACATCACGATGCCATGCTTGGATGATATTCCGATAAAAGGATGTTCGGATGAGGAGAAAGATGAATCGAAAGATAAGGAAGGGTGTAAAAGTTTGTTGCGGATAATATGAAAGATTGCAAGAAGGTGTTTCAAAGGCTCGAAGATGCGAATTTGACATTTTCGGGAGAGAAATCTGCATTCGAGCAACCAGAGATCTTGGTGGTAGGTCACTTATGTGGAGCATACGGCCGGATGCCTTCGCCATCAAAGGTGAACGCGATCCAGGACATGAAAAAAGAATGCGTAAACCAAATGGAGGTTCAAAGGTTCCTTGGAGCATGCGCATTTTACCATATTTGGATTCCGCACTACGCCCATGTCGCCGAGCCTTTATATGGATTGCTAAAGAAAAGAATGAAGTTCGAATGGCGAGACGAGCGCATGAACTCGATGTGAAGATTGAAGAAACTACTTCTTGAAGCTCCAACACTAAGAAAAGCCGACTATACCGAAGGAAAGCGAATTTATGTGACTATAGATACAAGCCCAACCGGAATCGGGTGGGTCATCAACCAAGAAGGAGAAGATAATGCGCGGTATGCCATCCGGTTCGGAGCAAAAGTTCTCAGCGAACGGCAACAAAGATACACCCAAGTCAAGCGGGAACTTTGGGGTATTGTGTCGGTAGTGAAGCCGGACAAAGATTACCTGATGGGGTCGGAAGTGATAATAGAGACAGATTGTCTCCCAATCCTCAGAATGATATGGGGATGTGCGACCCCAGATCTAGCTATGCTAAGGTGGATCGCCTATATCAAATCTTTAAGCCCAGAGACCCGCCACATTGCAGGCAAGAAGGATGACATGGCTGATATGATGTCAAGAGCAAGATTTGAAAGTGAAAGTGACATGGTTTCAGAAGATGAAGATGTCACCCTCAACTTCTTCAAGATGGCTCGATTATCGGCGTAGGACAAGGACACACTAACCCTCCACACCTTCAATGAGGATGAGTACGAAGGAGAGTGGTTACTGATCGACAGATTCTTAAGAACAATGACGACAGATGCTTCGTTGACAAAGGAGGCTCTACGAATCCGGAAGAAAGCTTATCGATACTTCCTGAAGGGAGGCTTCCTTTGGCAACACCCAAAAAGAAGGACGGGAATACCACGCCGAGTGGTGGTGAAGAAAGAAGAGCAAGTGACATTGATGACCGAATTCCACGAGAGTGATTGGGCAGGTCATAGAGGAACATGGACGACGTTCGAAAAGTTGAAGGAAAAGTACTAGTGGCCAAGCATGTACAAAGATGTACTCCATTTCGTGTCCACATGCGAAACTTGCCAAGTACATTCCAACATACGTCATCGTGATGAGCTACGACCAACATACCCACTCACCATACACTTCAAATGGATGGTTGATCTGGTCTCGATGCCAATGGGAGTGGGACAAATGAAGTACTTAGTGTTGGCAAGAGAAGACTTGACAAATCAAGTGGAAGGGCGGGCCTTGACAAATAAGACGACGTTAGTTGTTTGCAAATTTCTACTTGAAGAGGTTGTCTGCCGATACGGATGTATGGGGAAGATAGTCACCGACCGAGGGGAGTTGGACGCAAACGAAGCAACAGAGCATTTCGAACGACTAGGCGTGAAGCTCTCCCTCATGACTGCCTACAATCCAGAAGCGAATGGGAAGATCGAGCAAGGGCATGGACCCATCGTCAAAGCCATCATACGAGCATGCAACGGTCGAGTAAGGAATTGGCCATGACTATTGCCCTATGCCTTGTGGGCCGACTGAACGACACACAGCTCGGTGACAGGGTATATGCCAACGAAGCTTATGTATGGACAAAAGTCGGTGATACCCATCAAAAGGACGATCGCCTCATGGGTAGCGATACCATGGGAGAACGAGATGAGCCGAGAAGGATTATGAGCGGCATGGATAAGGCAACTTGAAAGGAGACCTGAAGATCTAGAACATGCGCGAAAAATGATGGAGGCAGTCCGAGTGAAGAACAAAATTCGGTTCGACAAGACGCATCGACTGCATCCCGAGAAGATCGAAGAAGGAGATTGGGTATTGGTCTACGACAACAGCCTTGATATTCAACACAGTACAACAAGACAGTTCGCAAGAAGATGGTTCGGACCGTATGTGGTGATAAGTGCCAATGACAATGCCACATACCACCTTGCGGAGCTAGATGGATCAAGGTTGGCCATACCCATTGTGGGAAAAAGAGTAAAGTTTTTTCAAGAAAAGACAAGACGAGGATCCTAACCTCGATCACCTCGACGATGAAGATACTACGACGGATGTGAATGAGGACGTCGTGGAATCTGATTGATCACCGTAGCCGAAATCTCACACTCTCTCTTCTTGGCACGTACTAGAGGACGTGCGGTTTGGTGGGGGTGGATGTCATGAAGATTTTCGGCAATGGTCTAAAAATCACATAAAACGAACGAAATTGAGTGTGATTCATATAAAACAATAATAGTGAAGATACTAATTTTAAGTAAGTTTAATATCTTAGTAGAAAAAGATAGAGGTCTTGAAGAGCTTTCAGATACACTTTACTACATAAGAAACGGACATCTAAGTGTCAACTTATGTGGGTAGGAAATTTGCAAAGACAAAGAGAAAATTAAAATTGTGAGATATCCCACATAGACAGGAAATAAGGATCTCACCATATATAAGGTAGAGCAAAAGCTATTATCTTTTTGTCTATGTGTGGAGCATGGAGAGTTCAAGGTGACTTGAACTAAGCTATTGGATGAATGGGTGTGGCCTGACTACTTGCAAAGGTTTTGGCCAACCAAAACCGGACCGGCGACAGAGCCAGTGGCAACCGGCATCTGGCGACGGAACCGGGATTCGACGACTGAACGGTAACTAGCATCCGGTGATGGAACCGAGATTCGGCGACCGAACAGTAACCGGTATCCGGCAACCGGTAACCGGCGGCTAGATGGATAAATAAATAAATATTTATACATATACACAAGGAGGGAAAGTAAGGATTTGAACCTTGCACCTCCAAGTTGAGAGTCAACAGATTTACCACTAAGCCAACACATTTTCTCAGAATTATATTTTTATCATTGTAACTTTAGATGTATATTCTCATACATGAGAGCTAAAGTGAGTGACATGGTTATCATGCACCACATGTAATACATGAGTGCCAAATGGCAAACATGCATTTTATGCATGTCTTGTACCCTCAAATGCATGAGGCCATCTATAAAAGAGGGGAGGAAAAAGATGAAAGGACTAATGTAAAATATTTGGATGATCAAATAAGAGACTTGTAACCCTATTGTTGATGTATCTTCTCTCTCAAATCTAAAATCAAGAGTTAAATCTTTATTTCAGTATCTCTCTCTTACCATATCAATCTCTCTCAATCTATCTTAAATACTTTCTCGCTAAAACTAGCATAAACTTCGAATCCTTCCGGTCCAGAACCCCGGCGATTCCGCCTCACGATCGGCGCCTAGTGACGGATCTTCACGATACCGGTTAAGAACATGGCCTACCCTTAGTCCTTTAGGGTAGGTATCAAGGTGATCATGGTGCAAGGGGGTAGGGATACACATAACCCGCTGGACGTAGTGACTTATATTGTTAGAACGTATTATCTAAGGGACTGAACGGGAGACGGCTTCAACCGAGCTCCTCATGTGCGTAACTATGCACCACGTACTTACCTTATATGCTTACGCTTATGCAGTCACATAGAGATAACAAGGAATAGACAAGAGATACAATATCAGGGAGACAGAACTCTATTAATGACTATGCTCAAAAAGGCGCTAGCTATTACACTATTCTTTTGCCCTTTATATACACAGGGCTTAGTCAGTTATGCTTCCTATGTGAACCATTGCACGTGTTACTTACCGCTCCTAGTATAATAATACATTTCTTTCCCATGCATTATTTACATTTTTCCACCTCTAACACACAACACTTGGCAGGCCTATGGGACAGTGTCGTGGCATGTCAGACCCACCCTCTTCTTAGTCATCATCCATAATGTCAAGAGTGTTCGACTTCGATCGCGCGTTATTGTCCGTTGGCATGACTTGAGTGAGGTTGATGATATTCTCCTCTGTCGGTGCATTGTTTTCCGCATGGTCCTCTTCTCGCGGCGTCTCCGTGGTGGGCTCAGCTGGTACTCCGTCTGTGGGCGGGGAAAAGTCGTTTCATGGCGGCTCTATCGTTGGGCGTGGACAGATATTTGGGTGTGACTCTTCCGGGCCTGTTTCCTACGTGGGGGCCTCCGGCGTTGCGTTTACGAATTCTCGTTATGCAGTGGCTCTGTCGTTGGGCATGACTCTTTCGGGCATGTTTCCTGCGTGGGGGCCTCCGGCATGGCTGTTACCTACGGAGCATCATTAGGATCAGTTGGAGGCTCATTTTTCTCCGTAGAGTCATTGTCCTGTACGGTAATAGCCTCCACCCTTTTCAATTCCTCCGCCTTTTGATGCTCGCTTTTGATCGCGCACAGCTAGTGGAAGATATCTTCCTGACTTTCGTTGAAATCTTCCAGCAATTGTGTTATCTCCTTTGCGTGTCGGTCGGCTAACGTGTGATAGTCCTGCGTTAGGTCTTCTCGTACCACGACGATGCTCTCTTCATTTAGCTTATAGAACCCTTTACCTTCTTTGCGTTGATTTTCCTAGTCCGCTCGGTAGGTGTGGAGTTTGGCCACTTGTTTTGCCCATCCGGCCCAGCCTTTGTCCAAGGCTGCTTGTAGCTGCGCCGTAAACCGTTCCTACTTTGTTTGGAGGTGTATGCGGATCCGGTCCGTCCGTATTTGGGAGCGGGCTTGTGACTCCTCCAAAGCCTTCTTTGAAGAGAATACCACGCGTAATATCAGTCGGCCACAACCGAGTCTTAGATCACTTCTTTGAGAATCAAACATAGAAATGGGGTTGGAGATTAGTACACGTACACACACAAACAATGGAGAGTACATAGGTTATTGTTGATGACGAGGTCGTAGACGAGGAGTGCGGAAATGGTGGATCATCGACGGGCGGAGGAGATATCGGAGAAGAGGAACACCAAGGTCAATTGAGCGCACCCGGATCGATATAGTGCTTGGTGTATATGAAGAGATAGGAGTAGGTATTAAGAAGAGGGCCAAGGGTAGGGGATTAACATACTAATTGAAAAATGAAAGAGAGGGAGAAAGGGGAAGGGGGGTGGCGGCTAAACATAAAAACTAATAAATTAAACCGTAAATAAATAAATAAATTAAAACATAACCCCAAGTGTAGCACAAGGTAAAGGGCGGGGTAGGAGGGATTAACCTATTAATTAAAAATAAAGTGAAAGAGAGAGAGAGAGAGAGATAGATTAAAACATAATAAACCTAAGATTAAAGATTAAAAACGAGATTAAAACATAATAAACCTAAGATTAAAGATAAAAAACAAGATTAAAAACCTAATTAAAGTTTAAAAAGTGGGTTAAGGCGGAGGGAGGGGATTAACATAAAAACTAATAAAATGATTAAACCGTAAATAATAATAAAATATAACCCTAAGTGTAACACAAGGTAATGGGAGGGGTAGAAGAGATTAACCTATTAGTTAAAAATAAATTGAAAGAGAGCGAGAGGGAGAGAAATTAAAACATAATAACCCTAAGATTAAAGATTAAAAACGAGATTAAAACATAATAAACCTAAGATTAAAGATAAAAAACGAGATTAAAAACCTACTTAAAGTTTAAAAAGTGGGGTAAAGGGGGGGGAGGGAATTAACATACTACTTAAAATGAAAGAGAGAGGTACCATTTATAACTAAAAAACGAGATTAAAACATAATTAAAAGGGGGAGGGAGAGATAAAACAAAAGTAAAAACATAATTAGAAAAGGAGGAGAGAGAGAGAGAGATAAAACATGTAATTATCATTAGGGAAAATTACATTGGGTTTTTGGTGGGTGGGGGGGTGCATGGTCTTACGTAACCGGCAAACTAGTTTCGCCCCGAAGGGCTCATCAATGCCATAAGACCATGAGGGTGAGGGAGGGGATTTATATAGGATTTTAGGAGAGGGGTAGAGCGAGGGTGTGGGTTCCAAATAGGGAGTGGGGGGTAGGGGTGTGCTATGTGTATATGTGCACATTAAGGGATGGTAGTGGGGTGTAAGGTTTTTAAAGATAGGGAAAAGGGAATGGTGAGAGGGTGTAAGGGAGAAAAAAAAGGTAAGAGAGAGGGTAAAGGATGTGCACATGTGCACATGTGTATGTTGAGGAAGGAGAGGGTAATGGTAAGGGTGCTAAAATATAGGGAAAAAGGGAAGGTAACGTGGGCAAAAGTGTAGGGTCAAAAAGTAAGAGAGAGAGAGAGAGAGAGAGAGAGAGAGAGAGGGATAAATATTTGGTTTAGAATAAGGGGTATAGGGTGGCTAAAGAAAAATGGAGGGGTAGAGCATTAAATAGGGGAAAAGTTGGAGGGGGGGTAGAGGCGTAAATAGGGAAAAGTTGGAGGAGGGGTAGATGATAAAAAACTTAAAAGTGGGAATGGAGGGGGTAGAGATAAAAGTGAGGGAGGGGTAGAGGTGTGATAATGAAAAGTGAAGGTTTAAAGGGGTAGGAGGGTAGGGGGTATGTGAAACCCTAATAGGGAAAAACCATGAGAGCCCACAGACTCCAAAATATCACTATATAAGAAAGGTACAATCAGAGACTCGGAGGCAATGACCTCGAGCTTTGTATCTTCGCCAAACAGTAGTATCGCTCTCTATCTCTCTCTATATATACAACAGTTATGCACATACAACAATATGACAACACACACACTTCTATGATTGCCCTAGGTCATATTTATACTCATATGAACTTAGTGCTATTTACAAATATAGCCTCAATAGGCTTACTCAAAACATATTTACAAATATGTCTTCTCTTCCGATTCTCACCGGGTCCATCCCATCCAGTTTCTGGATCTCTTCCAATTCTCACCGGGTCCTCTTCATTCATAATCGGATCCCATCAGGAGGGACCAACTTCCCAACAATCTCCCCCTTCACTCCGACATGGGATGCCTCGTCAACCCAATCCGCTTTCGGCACGCATCCAGCTTGTCGGTTGTCACCACCTTGGTCAACATATCCGACTCATTTTCCTCCATGTGGATCTTCATCAACATGTACTCTTGATCTTCTACTCTCTCCCAGATCCAGTGGTACCTCCGTTGGATATGTTTCGTCCGGGAATGGTAGGTTGTGTTCCTCGCAAGGTGGATGACACTTTGACTATCGCAGTAGAGCCGGTATTCCTCCTGTTGGATCCCTAGCTCTCCAATGAAGTCCTTCATCCAAATTATCTCCTTGTCGGCTTCCACAACTACCATGTATTCCGCCTCCGTGGTTGAAAACGCAACCGTCTTCTGCAGCCTCGACTGCGATGAAATAACTCCCCCTGCATAAGTCATGACATATCTAGATGTAGATTGGCTGGTATCCGCATTAGCCGACATATCCGAATCGGTGAAGCCTTCCAAGAGGGTTTACCTGAGCCGAATCGGAGGCACATACTCGAGGTACCTTTCAAATACCGGAGTACCCACTTTACCGCGTTCTAATGCTCTCTTTCGGGATTGCTCATGAACCGGCTCACCACTCCGACTGCATATCCGATATCCGGTCGGGTACATACCATCGCATACATCAAAGCTCCCGAAGGCAGAAACATATGGTATCTTCATCATATCCGTCTTCTCTGCCTTTGTCCTCATACTTTGTTTTCCGAATAGTTTGCAGTTTGTTGGAAGTGTCGATCCGACCGGTTTCACCTCTAACATGTTGAACCGTTGAAGCACCTTTTTCATGTACTTCTCCTGTGACAACCACAACAGCTTCTTCGACCGGTCCCAGATGATGTGCATTCCCAATATCTGTCTTGTCAGACCCAAGTCTTTCATTGAGAAGGTTCGGTTCAGAGCCTTCTTCAGCATCTGAATCTTGCCTTGGTCTCATCCGACGATTAGCATATCATCCACATATAGGAGAAGTATTAGTAAATCTCCTCCGTCAAATTTCTTCACAAACAGGTAGTGATCGGCCTGCGTCTTGTTGTACCCTTGGTCGGTCATGAAGGAGTCGAACTTCCGGTAATATTGCCGGGGAGCTTGCTTCAGTCCGTATAAGTTCTTCTTCAGCCGGCACACCAAGTGCTCCTTCCCTTTCTTCTCAAATCCTTTTGGTTGATGCATTAAGATCTCTTCTTCGAGGTCGCCATGTAGGAATGCCATCTTGACGTCCAGTAGCTCTAGCTCGAGGTCCATGCTTACCGTTATGCTCAATGTTAGGAAACAGGTCCCTCCAGATGGGAAGTGAGAAGACCCAGTGAGAACCGGATGTGGAGTACCCGGCAATGGAAGACCCAATGAGAACCGGATGTGGAGTACCCGGCAACGGAAGACCCGGTGAGAACCAGATATGGAGTACCCGACAACGGAAGACCCGGTGAGAACCGGATGTGGAGTACCCGGCAACGGAAGACCCGGTGAGAACCGGATGTGGAGTACCCGGAAAGGAAGACCCGGTGAGAATCGGATGACGAGTGCCCGGCAAGAGCCGGATGGTGATGCAGGCCCGGTGAGGAGTGCTCACCGGCTGAAGGGACATATTCGTAAATATGTTTTTGAGAGTCCATTGGGGCTATATTTGTAAATAGCCGAAAAGTCAGATTAGTATAAATATGACTTAGGGCAAACTTAGTCAGTAGTAGTTGTCATTCTTGTTGGTGCAAGATTTGAGTGCAATCGTGTACAGAGAGAGAGAGTGAGAGACGAAGAGAACGTTGTCTCTGTTGTAATCGCCGCCTATGGCGAAGATAGTGAACAAGAGGTCGTTGCCTCTGTGTTCATCTATTGTATATTGTAACATAGTGATGTTTGCAGTCTGTGGACTGCCGTGGTTTTTCCCGTGTTTGGGTTTTCCACGTAAACATCTTGTGTACTCTTCTCTTTACTGTGTCATGCGTACATTACCCATTTTTCTGTGTTTGATCCTAGACTCGGTTGTGGCCGAGCGTTGTTTTTCGGGAGCGTGTAGTCCTATCAAAGTGGTATCAGAGCGAAATGACACAAAAAATGGACGAATCGTTGGGAGGCATGTTCAAGCTCATCGGCTCCAATTACTCAGTGTGGAAGTCGAAGATGAGGGACATGCTCGTGGTTAAAGATCTTTTGTTGTCGGTTCAGTTCGGAGACAGTAGACCGGACAAAATCGATGCCACGATATGGGAGGTGATGCACATGAAGACAACGGCATACATACAGTGCTTCATTCTCCTCTCTCTTAGAGGGTATCTCCGTCCTTGGTTTTCGGCAACCGGTTCCTCTGTCTATTCCGAATCTGAATCTGATTCAGGATCTTGTCTAGTTCTAGTGTCTTCTTCTTTGTCGTCGTCGGTCGGTTTAGTTTCTTGTCCAAATCCGGCCGGTTCGTCGAGTGCCATCAAGTTATCGGCTAACATCCGGTTTTCAACCGGGTAAGTCCTTGTATCCTCAAGCTAGTTTTCATTGGATGATCCGGAGTTCATTGCCTTCATCTCCGACTCCCAATCGGCAATGGTCTTGTCTTCCATGAAGACTATGTCCCGACTCCGGAACACCTTCTTGTCGACCAGATCCCACACCTGGTAACCGAACTCATCATCGTCGTATCCAAGGAATATGCATGGCTTGAACTTCAGATTCAACCTGCTCTCTTGTCCTTTGCAACATGCACATATGCGAGACACCCGAACACCTTCAGATGTCGGTAAGACACGTCTGTACCGGTCCATACTCTCTGTGGTGTGTCTCCGTCTAAGGGTGCTGAGGGTGATCTGTTTATCACATATGTCATTGTCATTAGCGACTCAACCCAAAACGTCTTGGGTAGCTTTGTATTTGTCAGCATGCTCCGGACTCTCTCCATCACGGTTCGGTTCATCCTTTCGGCCAACCCGTTTAATTCTGGCGTCTTTGTCATCTGCCACTGCCCGGTGCAAGGCCCTCATCATCAATCCCACCATGCATGTCTTGCAGAGGTTTCTCAACAACAGAAAAACGACCAAGTCTAGTTGCAATAGGAGCCATGCCATTGGACACTTTTCGTTACCCTACTTCTCCGTACTCCTACAATTCAGCCATGCCAGCAAGAGGTTTTACTTTGCAAGTAAGTCTTTGTTTTGGGTCAACTTCAATACAATCCCATGCCTTGCTGGATTCTGGTGCATCTACTTGTTTCATCGATATCGTGTTCATCCGAGCACATAAAACCCTCACCGCCCGCACAACACAACCCATATCCGTTGAAGCTATCGACGGAGGGGTTCTCTCTTCGGGGGAGGTTACCGAACCCACTATCCCATTGATACTTTTAGTTGGGTTCCATCATGAGGTATTAACATTCTACCTCATTGCAACCCCTCAACTTCCAATTTTTTTAGGGCTCTTATGGTTGGGAACACACAATCCAACAGTAGATTGGTGCAGCCGCTCCTTCACTTTTCCACAAACACCAGCGCGGGTCACGACTCCCCACCCTGTTACTTGTGTGGGGGCTGCTTTCAGCTTGGGTGCACATTCTTCTGAATTCAACTTAGTCTCCGACACTGCTGATTCCTTTGTGGCCAATTCAAACTTGGTCACTTCTATGTTGGTTGTGTCACAGGACGTCTCTTTTCCTGTCACCAATTTTCACGCAAGATATAGCGACTTTTTGGATGTGTACAAAAAGAGAAATGCAGATCGGTTACTGGCACATTGCCCCTATGATTGTGTTGGGAAACAAGTCCCTCTAGATGGGAAGTGAAGAGCCGAGTTGATGAGTAACTCGGCCTCGGCCGAAACCTAAATCATGAATACATCCAACTCAGATGACTATACTTGTAAATAGTCAAAATGTGCCCTTGTGGGCTATACTTGTAAATAGCCAAAAAGTTGCTTTCGTTTATAAGCAACTAGGGCAAACTTTATGAGGATATATCATTATTGTGAAAGTGGTTTCCTGGGTAACTAAGAGAAAGCAAGAGGAAGAGTGTGAGAGTGTAACTCTATAGCCGTCTGTTGACTAGGAAGAACCTCGAGGTCGTTGCCTCCGAGCTTCTTGTTTTACTCCTCTCATCATCATAGTGATTCTGTTTTGGAGTTTGTGGACTCCACGTGGTTTCCATGGTAAATCTTGTGTCTCTCTGTACTTGTTTTTCTTGCATTCACGTTTTTCTGTCTGTGTACTAGTTCTTGATTTCTGCACACGAATACGAACATGTAACCGGTTGTGGCCGGTCAATTCCTAACAAATTTCCCAATCAAACTCCAAGATGGTGCACATCAACCATTTGGGCCCATCTATGGGCTATCCGAACCCGAACTTGAGGCTCTTCACACATATATGGATCAAAACCTCCGCAAGGGCCTCATTCAACCCTCCAAATCACCGGCTGACCTTATTTGTCAAGAAGAAGGACAACTCATTACGCCTATGTGTGGATTATCGAGGTCTCAACAAAATTACAGTACGTAATAGTTATCCCTTGCCTTTAATTCCAACACTCTTCGACCGGGCATATCTTCTCCAAAATTGACCTTCCAGGAGCCTACAATCCGGTGTGTATCAAGCCTGGAGACGAGTGGAAAACGGCCTTCCGGACATGCTATGGACATTTCGAGTAAAAGGTGATGCCTTTTGGTATCACCACCACCCCCGCAGTCTTCCAGCACATGATGAACAATATATTTTGGGAGTATCTCGATCACTTCATGCTTATCTACCTTGACGACATTCTAGTTTTTTCTTCCAACATAGAGGAGCACACACAACACGTCCGACTGGTTCTATCCAAACGTCGGGTACATGGGCTTTACACCAAAAGTGAGAAATGTGAATTCGATCAGACCTTTGTCGAATTCCTAGACTATGTGATATCCCCCTCTGGGATCACAATGGATGCACACAAGGTAGTGGCAATCACCGATTGGCATGTCCTTACTCGGTTCAAAGAGGTACAATCATTTCTTGGTTTTGCAAATTTCTATCGACAATTTATCAATGGTTTTTCCTCTTTAGTGCAACCTCTAATCATCCTTACTAGAAAAGATACTCCATTTCTTTGGACCTCCTTGGTGTAAAGTGCTTTTGATGCCCTCAAGGCAGCTTTTCTCATAGCCCTAGTATTGGTCCACCCCAACCCCACAAGGCCCTTCCAAGTTGAAACCGACGCCTCCGACTTGCCATTGGAGTTGTCTTGTCCCAACTAGACGACACGGGCACACTACATCCTAATTCCTTCTACTCTCAGAAGTTTACAGCCTCGTAAATCAATTAACCGGTCTACGATAAGGAGTTTGCAGCAATCATTTTTGCCTTTGCCGAATGGCGACCCTATCTGGCCAGGGCCCAACATCGTATCCAGCTGCTGACCGACCACAAAAATCTAATTTACTTCAGCACCAGTCGTACATTGAATCGTAGGCAAGCCCGATGGTCATCTTTTCTCACCGACTACGACTTCGAGATCTTGTTTTGACCCGATGTTCAACATGGGAAAGCTGATGCCCTCTCTGGGCAACCTGATTTTGCATTGCGCCCAAGGGATGACGCATATTTGCAACAATCCCAATGTTTGTTGAGGCCCGATCAACTTCAGATGTTCGCCACCTACATGTTGTTATCATGGACACACCAAACGCGGACTAGGATGGAGCACAAATGTTGGGGCTACGAGCAACAGATGAACTTGGAGCTAGATGTGACAAGGCTAGGAACTCTAGATGTTGTGAGTGACATGAGGACATGAAGATAGAAATAAAGATCAAGGAGACAAAGATGAGGCGAAATGAGAATACTAGATTGATGTGTCAATGACTAGTGTTGAATCTCGTGAAAGGGACCAAGGACGTTACAAGTATTTATACAATGAGTTAAAGTACATGCATTAGAATATTCTTGAGAATATTTTGGACAATATTCTAGAACCCTCTAGAACCTTCTAGTTCTAGAACTTTCTAAAATCTCCTAGAACGTGAATAGATCATCTATGAAGATATACATAACACGATTATGTACTTGGATGTGTTGGTTAAAATATGTAAAGAGTCGATGGTGATTCTTGTGCAGCGGAATAGATATGTGTGTTATGTGTGTGTTTGAGAGAGAGAGAAAAAAAAAAATATAGAGGAGAGAAGATAACATAAGATAGATAAGCAAGAGAAATAAAATACTCAAGAAGAAGAAGATGTATATTTCACAAGTAGAATGGAGATACAAAATTGTAGCATTACAAGGAGTCACAACCAACATTATATAAAGTATGCGGAGGGTGCTTTATATAGAGTCACCCTCTCTCTTCATTAACTTACAACAACCACTCTCTCTCTTGGGGAATGTGAAAACTCATATTCATGGGGCATATGTAACTCATTAGTTATGTGTCATAGAATATGATTCTATGACACATAGTTAATGTGCAGAGAGTAGTGGTGTGACTCTTGACCTTTGAGTAATC
This sequence comes from Azolla caroliniana, assembly GCF_043228905.1. NCBI lineage: Eukaryota > Viridiplantae > Streptophyta > Polypodiopsida > Salviniales > Salviniaceae > Azolla > Azolla caroliniana. Next base: position 13,706,616 of record NW_028230442.1, read on the forward strand.
ATGGATTCTCAAAAGGTGTGTTCACACATTGCACTATGTTGAGCTTGATTCTCAATACACCCCCTCAAGCTCAACTCGGGTCGGTTCCTTTTGATTGATGTCCGCTTCGGCTAGTATCCGGTTTGGACGATCTCCGGTGTCCGCTTTGGCTCGTACCCGGTTCGGATGGTATCCGGTTCTCGCTTGTACTCCCCCTCAAGCTTGTTGGCTCGTAAGGCTTTGGTGAAGATGTCGGCCCTCTGAAGATTCGTGTTGATGTGTTGAAGGTCGACATCTCTGGGTTGTACGCGCTCTCAAATGAAGTGATAGTGCACTTTGATATGCTTTGTGCGTGCGTGGAACACCGGGTTTCGAGCCAGATATATACTGGTCATGTTGGATCCTTGATGGGGACGCCCAGATCCTTCAAAATCCTCTTCACCCATACGGCTTCACATGCAGCTACGACTACACCCCTGTATTCGGCCTCCGTACTCGAAACTCTGACGGTAGGCTGCTTCTTACTACTCCAAGATATTGCTCCGCTACCGAGCAAGAAGATAAATCCGGAGGTCGATCGTCGATCGGCTTTGTAGCCTGCCCAGTCCGCGTCTGTGTACCCTTCGAGTCATATTGGTGTGGCCGATGCGTAGTGAACGCCATAATCCGTTGTGCCGCTCACATATCATAATACTCGCTTAGCGCAATCGAAATGGGTATCTCGCGAAGTTTGTAGGAATTGGCTAAGGAGTCCAACTGGATAGCTAACATTGGGTCGAGTGATCGTGAGATAGATGAGGCTCACACTTTTGTGCCGGAGTCGGCATCCAATTTAAGGTTTCAATCAACAGGGCTTGCAAGATCATCCACGTATAGGATGATGTCAATTAAGCTTCTAGAGTCGTGACGTACGTAGAGGGAGTTGTCGGATTTCGACATTTGAAAGCCGATTTGATGAAGATAGTGCGTAATCTTCAAATGCAAAGCACGTGGTGCTTGCTTAAGGCCATAGAGTGGCTTCTTGAGTCGACACATGGCTTTCAAATGAATGCGTGATTAGAAGCCGGGAGGTTGTACCATGTACACGTCCTCTTCTAATTCGCCTTGCAGAAAGGCATTCTTGACGTCCATTTGGTGGAGGTGTCACCCTTTTGCCGCTGCAAGTGCGATCACGGTCTGCACCATCCTCATCTTTGCCACCGGGGCAAAGGTCTCTTCATAGTCGACTCCATGTGTTTGTGTGTATCCTTTCGCTACGAGTCGAGCTTTGTATCGGTTGACGGAGCCGTCGGCATTATACTTCACCTTGTAGATCCATCTATAGCCAATTGCCTTCTTCTGCGGTGAGTGGGGAATGAGATCCCATGTCTCGTTCTTGCGTAGTGCATGCATCTCCTCGTTCATTGCTTCGATCCATCACGGGTCCTTCGCGGCTTCAGAAAAGATTTCCGGCTCCCGCTATCGTGGAGAAAACCGACCTTAGGCGGAATTAATGCAAAAGGTGCGTGAACCGGCCCTTACGAGCGGTATCGTGTTGTTACGCTTTCGCGTATGAAATAAGGCGGGACCACGGGGGTCCTAAACCGAGGAGCGTGAGAGATTAGAGGGAGAGAGATTCGTACAAAACACAGAGAGACAGAAACGCGAAAATCAATTCCAATAACAGTATAGATTACTGAGCTTGCAATGTTACAACCGACAAGCCGGCAACAAACTCAACACATACGAACGCACGCACTAAAATTCGTATTGGAGCCTCTATCGGAAGCACACGGGCTTTCATGCAGTAGAGGCAGCCAGCTTAACCCAAAGTCCCTGCGGAAACAACAATGATGGTGGAGGAGAGAGCTCGATTCCCAATCCGACAGCACTTCATCCGCTCAAAATGCGTGATCCCTGTATCAGTCTTTTCCCCTCCCTTTTATAGGCCGCCCAGGAAGATCGTTACACTCTCGGTTACATGCATTCATCCTCTGTCCCGTCGGACAGAGATTCGCTTAGATTCCCTACACAATTAATGCGTACTACCTAGTATAATTACATCGGCTGAATCAGACCTAGTTATGTACAACTTAGTAAATAGTGCGGCCACGCGTAAGGGTCGGTTCCTGCGTCTTTTCCCCCTGTTTCCTCCTATGTCTCCACGACATCCACCCCCACCAAACCGCGCATCCACCGGCATGCACCAGAGAGGAACAGTTACTAGAGAAACTGGCTCGCCTCTACTCGTCGCTCCCCGATCCTTCGTCTACTCCGATCCAATCATCCTCGCTCCCCGAGTCCGGCTTGTCCTCGTGCCGCTTCTTGAACACCTTGATTTGCTTCCCGGCTACCGGCACTATTAACCGCGTCCTGTCGAGCTCCGCAAGATGATACGTCCCGTTGTCATTCGTGCTCGTTACGGCGTAAGGCCCGAACCACCTCGTCATGAATTTGCGCGTTGCCTTGTGTTGGTTGTCGAGGCTGTTGTCGTACACCAACACCCAGTCGCCTTCCTCGATCTTCTTTGGCCGTAATCGGTGTGTCCGGTCGAACCGGCCTTCGTTCCTCTCTCTCGCCATTTGCAACTTTGTCTTTGCCGGCTCCACGTCCTCCAGTCTTCGCTCAAGCTGTCGAATCCGCACCGCCAACAGCTCTTCTTGGCTCGTCTCGTTCCTCCAACCTATCACCACCCACGAGGAAATTGTCCACTCCACCGGCATGACCGGTTTTTGCTCGTACATCAACTCCGCCGGCATGTACCCGGTCACTGAACTATGCGTCGTCCAGTCCGCCCATAGTACGTAGGGTAGGAGTTGTGGCCAATTCCTGACATGGCCTCTGCAGGCCCGTACCAATGCCTTTACGATTGGCTCGTGTCCGCGCTCCACCTTCTCGTTTGCCTTCGGATTATACGCCGTAGTGAGCAAGAGTTTAACCCCTAACCGTCCAAACAGCTCTTCGGCCTCCTGTGCATCCAATTCCCCATGGTCCGCTATGATCTTTCCTATGCACCCATATCGGCATACTACCTCTTCGATTAGAAACCGGCACACCGCTGCAGTCGTCTTGTTCTGCAGTGCGCGGCCCTCCACCTGGTTCCTCAAATCCTCCCGCGCAAGCACCAAGTACCACATCTACCCCACCCCCATCAGCATCATCACTAAGTCTACCATCTACTTGAAATGGACGGTTGGCAGGTAGGTCGGGTGTAGCTCATCTCGATGTCGGACTGTGGAGTGCAGCTGACAGTTTTCACACGTCGTCACGAACTGGTACACATCCCGGTACAACCCCGACCACCAATACTTCTCTTTCAGTTTCTCAAACGTGGCCCATGTCCCGCGGTGTCTGGCCCACGGACACTCATGGTACGCCGTTAGCAACTCGTCCTGCTCTACCTTTCTCGCCACTACGCGGAGTGGAACGCCGCCTCGCTTCTTTGGGACCATATACTTCCATCCCGTAGGAAGAATCGGTACGCTTTCTTTCGGATCCGGTTAGCCTCCTCTCTGGTCCATGCCGCGTCTGGCGTCATTATCCTCAGGAACCTTCCAATCTAGAGCCACTCCCCGTCGTACTCGCTCTCGTTGAACTCGTTAAGCGCCGGAGTGCTCCCTGCCCTCGCCACTACGCGAGCCGACTTGAAGAAGTCTATGCCGACTTCTTTGTCCTCCGAAACCATGTTGTTCTCGTCGTCGAACCGCGCTCTCGAGCACCTCTGCATGGATGCCTGGTGTCGCTACCCGAGGGAACCCAGACAAACGCCTCTCCCGGTAGGCCACCAAATAACTAGTGGCGTCCTTCCCATCGAACCAGCCTATTGTGCCTACAATTGCTTCAATGGCCCTGTCGAGGGCGCCCGTGCCCTCGCGAGCATTTACTATCCGATCAACTGTTGCAGCGATGGCTTCGGTGAGCTCTGATCCCCTCATTTTCGATTCCTCTACCGCCTTGTTTCACGTCGGGTTCACCAAATAGATGTCGTGTTGTTACGCTTTCGCGTATGAAATAAGGCGGGACCACGGGGGCCCTAAACCGAGGAGTGTGAGAGATGAGAAAGAGAGAGATTCGCAGAGAACACAGAGAGATAGAAACGCGAAAATCAATTCCAATAACAGTATAGATTACTGAGCTTGCAATGTTACAACCGACAAGTCGGCAACAAACTCAACACATACGAACGCACGCACTGAAATTCGCAGTGGAGCCTCTATCGGAAGCACACGGGCTTTCATGCAGTAGAGGCAGCCAGCTTAACCCAAAGTCCCTGCGGAAACAACAATGATGGTGGAGGAGAGAGCTCGATTCCCAGTCCGACAACACTTCGTCCGCTCAAAATGTGTGATCCCTGTATCAGTCTTTTCCCCTCCCTTTTATAGGTCGCCTAGGAAGATCGTTACACTCTCGGTTACATGCATTCATCCTTTGTCCCGTCGGACAGAGATTCGCTTAGATTCCCTACACAATTAATGCGTACTACCTAGTATAATTGCATCGGCTGAATCAGACCTAGTTATGTACAACTTAGTAAATAGTGCAGCCATGCGTAAGGGTCGGATCTTGCGCCTTTTCCCCATTTCCTCCTATGGCCGGTTTCCTCCACGATCATGGGCACAAGTATTGATAAGTTGTACATAATTAGGAATAGGTCGGCTGATGTAAATATACTAGGTAGTACACATTTATTAAGCTAGGAAATCGATTCGTATCTACGTCTGAAGGGACAGGGAATAATGGTGAGGTATTCAGGATGTGACGGCCCTCCCCGGCGGCCTATAAAGAGAGGGGAGAAGGCTGAAACAAATATCGGTTTTTAGGCGAGGACGGAGTGTTGTCAGACTGGGGACCGAGCTTTCTCCTCCTCTATCCTTGTTCTCTACAGGTTTCTGGAATAGTTGCCACTGCTTCGAGGAAAGCCCGAGTGCTTCCGGCAGAGCCACTGTGCGCGTGCATGTGTGTGTGTGTGTGTCTTGTGTCTATTACCGGCATGCCGGTTGTAACCTCACAAGCGTTGTAACCCTTTCTAGTCAGAATTAACTCTCCAATTTATTGTCTCTTTGTGTTTTTGCGTGTTTTCCCCTTTCACTGTCTTGTGGGTGTGCATCTCTGTTCGTTCTGTACACGCGGTCGTGATTCATTTGGCCGGTAAGCGCTACTTGCCGAAAGCCGGCGTCCGCCGGTTCAACTCTTGCGCTCTCCTCTCTCCCCTTGTTTCTTGCACTCCTCGGTCCAAGTCCTCTTTGGTTCCGCCTTAGTTTCCTACACAAAAGATGGTGGCCGAAGGGGTGAAGGAGTTCGGACGAGTGATAATGAGATGGGAAGCGGCGCAGAAAGCTATTGAGCGAGTGGTCGAAAGAGTCGTTCGTTTCAACGGGGACAAAGTCCCATTCTACTTGGAAGCCTACAACGTAGAAATGGAGGTGCGAAGCGTAGACGAGGCGTAGACGAGGCGTTGAGGCTAGAATTCTTCCGTCGGGTCGTCGTCGTCCGTATGCATGCGGAAGTAAAGGAGCTCTGAGAAGCTCATAGTTCGTGGGAGGCCTTCGAAGAGGCGCTCCCGCAGGAATACGGAGGACGGCGAAAGAGCCGGGGACGACGCGACTTTGACCAGTGGGTTGCATTGGCGAAGACCCACCGGGGCACAACGAAGGTGTTCCGAGAGTTTGAGCGGCAACTTGCTCGGCTCCCGGAGCGGGATCAAAGACTGGTGGGGGTAGAAAAAGATTTGTTGTTCGTTAGGTAGATCAACCGAGGGGAACGGAAGGCCATCAGAATTGAGCTCAAAGACGACGACAAAGCGAATGGCCTTACCGAGGACTGGTCGGAAGTCGAATGAGTATGCCAACAGTTGGATGGCAAGCGGTCCGCGAAAGGCAAAAGGAAGATAACGCGTGACGGTGTGTCATCACGGCATGAAGCCGGCACGCAACAAGAAGGATCGGTGAAGCTCGATGTCGAAGCCTTGATCTGGGAAGCGTATGAGGCTCTGAAGGCGATGGTCGACGAAGAAGAGAGATTCGGCACGTGACCGAATTTTGAAGACTCGGAGCTAGTCGGCCTTCTGAACAAGGCGGACATGGCCCAACCAGAGGCCGAAGAATGATACCACAGTACCACGGGAGAAGGTGTGGAGCAAGAAGCCCTCTCGACTTGCGGACAAAGACCGGCCGAGGAGGAGGTCGGGAGCAGAGAAGAGCCCTCCACGCGGATTCCGGAGACTCCGGCAATCGAGCCCGTGTGCCGGCATATGACCGGAGAGATGGAAGGTGCAAGCGAAGATGGATGGGAAACGGCCTGCGAGGAGGTCGAGGACAGAGCCGCGATAGAGAAGAAGGACGGAATGAGAGGCGGCGCCGAGGGGAGCACAACCAGGATGTGGGTCATTCAACCGAAAGTGGCCCGAGACACCGAACACAAGGGAGAGGTAGTAGAGCCAATCGACAAGGGCCATGTTCGGTATGAAGGTGCCGATACGAGAGAGGGTGTGGGATGAGCCGCCCTCTTTTATATGGGGAGAAAGACCAATCAGGTGAAGGTCAGGAATCGGGAAGAAGATGATCGAGGGTATGGAACGAGTCCGGCGGGATCGGCATCGGAGCCGAAACTCCGGACATCGGAGAATCAAGCCCAAGTGGGGCTTGATCGATCATAGAGCAGATGCTATCAACCGACACCACTAAAAGGGTTGGTGGCCTTGGACGAGTTGTCGGGAGCCGTTTCGGAATCGGTACCCCCACATCTCATCCGGAGACTCCGGTAGCCGGCCCGATAGCTGGTATGAGACCTAGAGAGATGGAAGATGGAGGCGGGAGGTGGGAGGTGGGAGCACAACAAGAAGGTCGACAACGAGTTTGAGAGAAGATCTGGAAGCGCAGGAACGAAGACCAGTCCTATGGGTCACCTCACACCGGGCTAGAGACTTTGGTGGTTGGCATTGGATCCGACGTAAGACCAAGATACTGACGGTGGCGGCAGGAGAACAGGACCCGGCAATGCAAAGTGACGGGCAAACCCAGACGAGAACCAGGCAGAGCGGACTTCCGGATAATTGATCCGGAAGCGGAGTAACGAAGACCGGTCCTATGGGTCACCTCACACCAAGCTAGAGACTTGGCAGTTGGCATCGGATCCGACGTAAGACCAAGATACTTACGGTGGTGGCAGGAGAACGGGATCCAGTGATGCAGAGAGATATCGGACAAGCCGGATGAGAACTGGCAGAGCGGACTTCTAGATAACCAATCCAGAAGGGAGGAGGAAAAAGGCCTACGAAGAGGCCGGAACATGGTACATCGGTACCACAGGAGAGGGTACGGAGCAAGCCACCCTCTCGACGTGCAGAGAAGGACGACCCGGGATAGGGTCGGGAAAGACGAGAGGCCCAATGAGGATCCTTCACACCAGGCTAGTGACTTCGGCAGTCGACAGTGGAGCCAACGTAAGACCAAGAGACTGACGGTCGCGGCAAGGGACGAGGCCAAAGGCAAGGATGGGGCGATCCTATGGTGATCCTCACACCGATCCGGAGACTCTGGCAGTCGGCCCATGAGCCGGCGTGATACTTAAAGAGAAGGACGGTGTCGGTAGGTGAACGGGATCCGACAAAGCAAGGGCCGAAAGATCAGAAAAAGGTATAAGGACGGGGACGCGGCCATGAACCGGAACCGGACCCAATCGGCAGGGTCAGCAGGACGAAGATCAGACGCGCCAGGTGGGCCAAAACGGGCAAGGGTGATCCTTCGTGGATAGAGGCATGGCAAGCTACCAAGGACACCCAAGCAGGGAGAGGTGTGTCGAGCTGAAAAGGGCACACCTGGAAGCGGATCGAAAGAGGTGTGTGTGGCCATTGAGGGCCGAAGTAAAGCACAAGTACGGGACGGTGCTCGACACAGGCAGTGCCGAGCAAGGAAGGTGGAAGACAACACACGGTGGTGTCGGGTCGGAAACCGGGTGCAAAGACGGATTGCACGGTTCGGTGGTCTCACAAAGAAGGCCGGGGAGGAATCCTACACACCAGTTCCGGAGACTTCGGCAGTTCGGCCGCCGTGGCAACGTAAAACTGAGGAGAAGGAAGGTGGCGGCGAGGGGACGAAGGCGATGAACAACGGCACAGAGCGGCAATCAGGATGACGCGAAGATCAAAAGAGGCCAAGCGGGCCACTACGGGTGTCCCGCGGACGGAGGACACTGAGCATACGGCGGGACGCGGAGCGTGCATACAGTCGATCAAGGGACCACGGTGACGAAAGAAAACAAGGATAGCCACTGAGGCGCACTCCCGAAAGTCGACGGATCGGGGTCAGTAGGAGTCGGCAAGGTGGTCGGGTGCCGGGTTGGCGGGGAACCCGGTTGATCACCATAGCCGAAATCTCTCACCTTTTCCTTTCATGGCACATACCGGTGGATGTGCAGTTTGGTGGGGGTGGATGTCATGAAGATTTCCAGCTTTGGTGTGAAACTGGGATGGAATGGGCAAGTTGGCAATGTGCAACATGTGCACATGTATAGTAGGAAAATGGTGTATAGAATAAGGGGGGGAGAAATTTATCCCACATTGTAAGGGCCCTCCCTCCTTGGGCTATAAAAGGAAGGGAGGGGTCAATTGTAAAGGGTTGCCCATTTTGAGTTAGGACGGTATACCATTAGGTCCAAGGTATGATAATCTTTCTTCTTCTTACTTTCTTGTTTTCTGTTAGGGTTCTTCGAGTTCTTCTTCTCCTCCTTCGTCGCGTGGGTTGAGTCTTCGTGTCTATTTAGGGTTTAGTTCGGTTAGGAGCTCGTAAGTCTAAAAGGGGTTTAGGCTTCTACCTTGTCTCCTGTGCAGGACCCCGCTCGGCGCGACGAGCCCGAGAGCTCCCCGATCGGCAACTTGGCAGCAGACTGTTGTTGTAACCTAACCTACCTAGGTCCGGCTCGAAGCGGGAGTTGTATCTTACTCTTGTACATATATAATGAAGTTTTATGCATCTGTGTCTGTGTCTGCGTCTTCGGAGTTTCTTCTTTCCTTTTCTGTACATAAGTAGCGTGCGTTGAGTCAGTGTTGCATGTATTCTCTCTCTCTCCCTCTCTCGTGTTCGATAGCCTCCAGTACGTGTCCGGAATCGTTCCGGTTTGTGCCACAGCCGATGCAGCCGGGACCGGAGAGGGTCGGTCTCCCATCATCCATCTCTTCCTCGTCTGAGACCCCCTTGGTCCCGCCCCTTTCGACACATACTCGTGGATAACCGCGACACCATATTGTTGCCACCTTCATCATAAATGCATAATGGTACGCCATGTACTCATCGTAGCCGAATCGGCTTACGGGGTTCTTGTCATGAGTCGATCGGCGGAGCTTCTCATTTGTGGATACTAAGGCTTTCTTCACTCCATTTGTCCGGATGTCAAGGCCGTCAAACTCACTATCGAGGGAGTAAGTTGATTCGTTGCCGTTGAAGTGATCGTCTTCATACTTCAGCATTTTCGCCTTCCCTTTGTCCAACTTCGGACTTGGCCGAGATGTGCTTTGATCGCTCGGGGGCTCTTGTGGCCCACTAAGCCTTGTTGTAATTGGGCTTTCTTTGAACATGCGCGTGAGCTAATCTTCGGCTTCTATCTCTATTTCGGCGGAATTCAAGTCGAGCGGAATCGAAGTCCAAGTTGTCTCTCATGCCTACCAAGATGCGGACTCGTCGAAAACAACCTCTCGACTTACTCGAGATTTTCGAGTTGAGGGGTTATAACACTTATACCCCTTTTGCTTCAGTGAGTATCCTTTAAGGATACATTTCTCTGACTTCGGGTCGAGCTTTTGTCGCTTTTCGTCAGGGATGTGCACATACGCAATGGAGCCGAATTCCAAACATATGAAAGATCTGGCTTCTTTCCAAAAAACTTCTCGTGCAGCGTGAGTTCATGCACGCTGGATGTCGTACACCGATTCATTAGATAGACGGTCGTGTTAGCTGCTTCCCTCCAATACGATTTCGGCATGTGCTTTTCGTTAAGCATAGCCCATGCTACTTCGAAGATGGGTCGATTCTTGCATTCCGCTACTCCGTTCTGTTGTTGCATATATCGACATGAAAATTCTCGTCGCCGTAAACTCATCCGAGAAATATTCTTTGCCTCCATCCGATCGAAGGCACCATACGTGTTGACTCGTAGCTTTTTCGACTTCACTCTTGAATTTTTGGAAGTGTTCGAACACTTCGTTCTTTTGCCGCATCGGGTAGATCCAAGTGTGCCTAGAGAAGTTGTCAATAAAGGTCTCGTAGTATCGGCATCCGCCGAATGTCGTCGTTTGAGCCGGTCCCCATACATCGGAATGAATTATGTCTAGTATGCCTTTGCTTACATTCCTCTCCCTCGGAAATGGATGCCGATGTTGCTTGCCGAATTGGCAAGCCGCACATACGCCTTCAATCTCTCTCTCTTTAAAGGTCGGTAGTCCGATGACGACTCCTTTCGCTTTTGAAGGTTGATATGGCCAATCCGCTTGTACCATAACTCTATGTCAAACTCGGCTTTCGTGCCCTTTGTGAACGTGGCCGATTTCATCTCGTGCGAGTCAAGAATGAACATTCGGCCCTCTCTTTGTCCGCGCGCGATGAGTTGGGCCTTCTTTTCGATGAAGCAACCACCTTGATTAAATCGAACTTTCATTCCTTGCTCTACAATTTGGCCGACGGAGACCAAATTCTTCGTGATAGTTGGTACATGCAAGACATTTTTAATGTAAGTTTGCTTACCTTCTTTTCCGATCGGAACATTGCCGATGTGCCGAATCGGGTGCGTAGTGTCATCTCCGGTTTCAACATAGGGTCGGTCTGGCTCTCGAAGTTCTCGGAGCCATTCTTGATGCGACATCATATGGTTCGAGGCACCGGAATCGACGAGCCATATGTCTTCTGGACCGGAGGCACTAGTAGAAGTAGAGGCTGACATAGAATTCGCTCTATGTCTCATTACGAATAATCCACCGTAATCGTCGTACTCGGAGAAGGCGGCGCAAGTGGTGAGTTGTCGAATAGTGGAAGCCAACTCACGCATCTTCTTTCGGCACTCTTCTTCGCGGTGGCCGATTTTTCCGCAACATCCACATTCGACCGAGTTTTGTCGACTCAAACTGGAATGGAAGCTCCCCCTTCTTCCAAAGGTTCCTCGATGGCTTCCGTCTTGATGCCGAAATTGTGAGTTGTTTTCGTAAGTCGGGCCTCGTCCACCTCGTCCTTGGCTGAATCGGCCTCTTCTTGCACGATCGCGTCCTCTTCCTCCGTCCAAATGCGTGTAGAGCATGTGGCCATCCTAGGCGTTGCTCCTTGTTCGAACATGATTCTCTTCGACCAACAACATGGATTGAAGATCGAAGTGTTGAGGACAGTGCTCGGCCACAACCGAGGAATAGGATCAACTCACAGTAAATAGGGAATACAAAGTACACGAAGACAATAGAGAGAAGAGTACACAGGGTGTTTTACGTGGAAAACCCTAAATGGGAAAAAACCACGGGAGTCCTCAAACTCCAACTATCAGTATACACAGAGATGTACAATGGTGAAGCTACAAGGCAACAACCTTTAGCTCACTATCTTCGCCACAGGCGGCGGTAATACACAGAGGCGTCGACCTCTTTCTTCCTCTCTCTCTCTCTCTCTCGGCTGCTCTCACTTCGCTCTCTCAGCTGAAAACACAAAATGAGCAACAACACAAATTGTTTGCCCTAAGTCATATTTATACACATATGACTTTCGGGCTATTTACAAATATAGCCTCAAGGGCTCTTGGCAAACATATTCACAAATATGTCCCCGCATCCGGATCTCCCTCCGGGTACATTCGTCATCCGGCTCCGTAACCGGGGTCTTCAGCATCCGGCTCCGTAGCCGGGGTATTCATCATCCGGCTCCGTAGCCGGGGTCTTCATCATCCGGCACCGTAGCCAGGGTCTTCGTCATCCGGCTCCGTAGCCGGGGTCTTCAGCATCCGGCTCCGTAGCCGGGGTATTCATCATCCGGCACCGTAGCCAGGGTCTTCGTCATCCGGCACCGTAGCCAGGGTCTTCGTCATCCGGCTCTGTAGCCGGGGTGTTCGTCATCCGGCTCCGTAACCGCAACCGGGCTTGCCGTCATTCATCTCCGGACATCCCATCCGGAGGGACCGAAATCCCAACAAACTCCCCCTTCACTTCGGCATGGGATGTCTCTCCAATCCGATCCTCTTCCGGCATGCTTCCAGCTTGTCGGGTGTGAGCACTTTGGTCAGCATATCTGAGCCATTCTCGTCCGTGTGGATCTTCGTCAGCACGAACTCCTGGTCTTCTATCCTTTCCCGGATCCAGTGATATCTTCGCTGGATGTGCTTCGTCCGGGAGTGATAGGCCGCGTTCTTCGCAAGGTGGATGGCACTCTGACTGTCGCAGTAGAGTCGGTACTCCTCCTGCCGGATACCGAGCTCTCTAATGAAGTCCTTCATCCATATCATTTCCTTGTCGGCTTCAACAGCCGCCATGTACTCCGCCTCCGTGGTTGACAACGCAACCGTCTTCTGCAGCCTCGACTGCCACGAAACAGCTCCCCCTGCATACGTCATCACATACCCTGATGTGGACCGGCTGGTATCTACATCAGCCGACATATCCGAATCGGTAAAGCCGTCGAGTTCGGGCTTACCGGAGCCGAATCGGAGGCACACGTTTGCCGTGCCCTTCAGGTATCGTAGTATCCACTTGACCGCGTTCCAGTGCTCCTTGCCGGGATTGCTCATGTACCGGCTCACCACTCCGACTGCGTATCCTATGTCCGGTCTTGTACACACCATTGCGTACATCAAGCTTCCGATGGCAGAGGCATATGGTACTTTCATCATGTCCTCTTTCTCAGCCTTTGTCTTGGGACTTTGCTTGCTGGACAACTTGCAGTTTGCCGGGAGAGTTGATCCGACCGGTCTTGCTTCCGACATGTTGAACCGGTGAAGCACCTTTGTTACGTACTTCTCCTGTGACAGCCACAACTGCTTCTTCTTCCGGTCTCGGATGATGTGCATCCCTAGTATTTGCCTCGCCGGACCCAGGTCCTTCATTGAGAAGGTTCGGTGAAGTGCTTTCTTCAGCATCCGTATCTTGCCCTGGTCCCGTCCGACGATCAACATGTCGTCCACGTACAGGAGGAGTATTAGAGAGTCTCCTCCTTCGAACTTCTTCACAAACACGCAGTGATCGGACTGCGTTTTGTGGTACCCTTCGTCGGTCATGAAGGAGTCGAACTTCCGGTACCATTGCCGGGGAGCCTGCTTCAGTCCGTAAAGACTCTTCTTCAACCGGCATACCAGGTGCTCCTTCCCTTTCTTCTCGAATCCTTCCGGTTGCTGCATGTAGATCTCTTCTTCGAGGTCACCGTGAAGGAATGCCGTCTTCACGTCCATCTGTTCTACCTCGAGGTCCATGCTTGCCGCTATGCTCAGCACCGTCCGGATGGAGGTCATCTTCACTACCGGGGCAAATATCTCATCGAAATCGACGCCCTTCTTTTGCTGGAACCCCTTCACCACGATCCTGGCTTTGTATCTCGGGGGGTTTCCGGCATCTCCCGGTTTCAGCTTGAACACCCACTTGTTTCGTAGTGCCCGCTTTCCTTTTGGCAACTCCACAAGTTCATATGTGTGGTTCTCATGCAGGGAATCCATCTCGTCCTGCATGGCACTCAACCACCTGCGGCTCTGGGTGTCATGCTTTGCTTCTTCAAAGCTCTCCGGCTCCCCCTCGTCGGTTAGCAGCACGTGCTCTGGTTCCGGAAATCTCCGGGGGGCCCTTCTCTCTCTTAGAGGATATCTCCATTCCGGAGCTTCGGTAACCGGCTGCTCCGTTTCCTCTTCATCCGAATCCATTTCGGGATCGGGGCCGGTTCCGGTATCAGTTTCATCTTCCTCGGCCGGTTCTGTTTCTTCACCGTCTTCGGCCGGATCCTCGAGTGCTAACCGGTCCCTTGCCGGTCGGGACTGCTCCTCGTAGAGTTTATCCTCACCGGTCGACTTGGAGCTCTTCATCTTCTTCTCCGACTCCCAGTCGGCGAGTGTCTTGTCCTCCATGAAGATGATATCTCGACTCCTGAATATCTTCTTGTCGACCGGGTCCCATACTCGGTAGCCGAACTCGTCGTCGCCGTAACCGAGGAATATGCATGGCCGGGTCTTTGGATCTAACTTTCCTCTCCGGTCCTTTGCCACATGCACGTATGCGAGACACCCGAACACCTTTAGATGCCGGTAGGACACTTCCTTACCGGTCCACACTTTCTGCGGCGTGTCTCCGTCCAAAGGTACTGAGGGTGATCTATTTATCACATACGTCGCCGTCGACATTGCCTCAGCCCAAAATCCCTTGGGTAATTTCGCATGCGCCAGCATACTCCGGACCCGCTCCATTATGGTCCGGTTCATCCTCTCGGCCAGCCCGTTCAGTTCCGGCGTCTTCGGCACAGTAAACTCGAGCCGGATTCCCTTCGAGCGACAGTACTCCTGGAACTGCCCCCGGTATTCCCCTCCGTTATCCGCTCGTATCGCTTTCAGCTTCTTGCCGGATTCCCTTTCCACTCTCGCGTGGAGTTCTTTGAAGACGGACAATACTTGGTCCTTTGTCTTCAACGGTGCCGTCCACAACTTCCGGCTATGGTCATCTATGAATGTTACGAAGTATTGGGCTCCGCCATGTGACTTCGTTTCTACCTGACACACATCAGTGTGCACCAACTCCAATGGTACACTACGTCTCGTCGGTGGCCTTGAGTGGAAGGAGGTCCGGTTTTTCTTACCGGCCAGGCAGTCGGTGCACTTCTCCAGGTGCACATGCTTCACCGGAATAAGGTTGTCTTCTGCAAGCCTCTTCATCCCCTTCTCACTCATGTGGCACAGTCTCTTGTGCCACAGCTCACCGGCAGTGTCGGCTGCCACATTCAGCTCCTCCGAACATAGCCGGGAATCCATCAGGTACAGTGTGTTGACCTTCCGGGCCCGAGCCACTATCAGGCTCCCTTTGCTGAACTTCATGACACCGTTCCGGATGCTGGCCGTGTAGCCTTCATCGTCTAGCCTCCCGGCCGAAATCAGGTTCAATCGGACCTCCGGAACATGTCGCACATCCTTCAGCAGCATCTTGCATCCGGTTGATGTCATCAGCCACACGTCTCCTATGCCGGCAATCCGGCATGTGCCTTCATTTCCCATCCGGACACAGCCGTGCTCACCGGCTGTGTAGGATGAGAAGTATTTCTTCTCCAGGGTCAGGTGGAACGACGCTCCGGAATCGACCACCCAGGTCATCTCTTCACCGGCAAGGTTCAGCTCCCTCTCTTCGGTAATGAGCATTATCTCTTCTTCACTTGCCGCGAGTGCCGTCGTTCCTTTCCGGTCCTGCCCTCGCCGATCCGGACCTCTCCGGTCCGTGGCTCCCCGGTATGCACCGTTTCTCTCCGGTGACTTCTTCGAATCGGTGTCGTCGGCTCCGTTGTCCTTTCGGTAATGCCGACAATTCTTCCGGAAGTGCCCCGGCTTCCCACAGTGGAAGCACGTGGGCCTTCCTCTTGACTGCGACCCGGTCCCCGACTTCTCCCGTCTTTGCGGACTCCGGTTCCATTGTCTTCCCCGTTCCGATTTGGTAAGCAGCGCCTTCGAGTCGGAGGCCGGTTCTTTATCTCTCCGACGCGCTTCTTCGTTCAAAATACTTGTCTTTACCGTTTGTAGAGACAAGTTATCTTCGGTGCAGGAGGTGCTGAGAGTCACCACCAAGTTCTCCCAGCTTTCCGGCAATGTACACATCAAAATGATGGCTTGCATTGCATCCTCCAACGGGAACTTGATCGCCGCAAGTTGGTTCACGAATCCCATGAACGTGCTCACGTGTTCCACCATATTCTCGCCGTCCCGATACTTGAGGTTCACTATCTTCCTCATCAGGGAGGTCCGGTTCAACGCATTCTTCCTCTCATAGAGGCCCGACAGCTTCTTCCACATCTCATAGGCGTTCGTATCGTTCGCCACATGTTGCAGGACACTTACATCGACATATTGCCGGATCGTCGCTACGGCTTTCCGGTTCAGGAGCTTCCACTCCGACTCTATTACCCCCTTGGGTATCTCGGCATTGTCGATCGGTTCGTACAGGTCTCGGACGATGAGAAGGTCTTCCATCTTTATCTTCCAGTCGGCGTAGTTCTGTGAGTTCAACACCATCATGCCCGGAGGCCCACTACCGCCGCCTTCCATTTTCTGTGTTACCGTCGCTCTGATACCAATTTGTTGAGGACAGTGCTCGGCCACAACCGAGGAATAGGATCAACTCACAGTAAATAGGGAATACAAAGTACACGAAGACAATAGAGAGAAGAGTACACAGGGTGTTTTACGTGGAAAACCCTAAATGGGAAAAAACCACGGGAGTCCTCAAACTCCAACTATCAGTATACACAGAGATGTACAATGGTGAAGCTACAAGGCAACAACCTTTAGCTCACTATCTTCGCCACAGGCGGCGGTAATACACAGAGGCGTCGACCTCTTTCTTCCTCTCTCTCTCTCTCTCTCGGCTGCTCTCACTTCGCTCTCTCAGCTGAAAACACAAAATGAGCAACAACACAAACTGTTTGCCCTAAGTCATATTTATACACATATGACTTTCGGGCTATTTACAAATATAGCCTCAAGGGCTCTTGGCAAACATATTCACAAATATGTCCCCGCATCCGGATCTCCCTCCGGGTACATTCGTCATCCGGCTCCGTAACCGGGGTCTTCAGCATCCGGCTCCGTAGCCGGGGTATTCATCATCCGGCTCCGTAGCCGGGGTCTTCATCATCCGGCACCGTAGCCAGGGTCTTCGTCATCCGGCTCCGTAGCCGGGGTCTTCAGCATCCGGCTCCGTAGCCGGGGTATTCATCATCCGGCTCCGTAGCCGGGGTCTTCATCATCCGGCACCGTAGCCAGGGTCTTTGTCATCCGGCTCCGTAGCCGGGGTATTCGTCATCCGGCTCCGTAACCGCAACCGGGCTTGCCGTCATTCATCTCCGGACATCCCATCCGGAGGGACCGAAATCCCAACACGAAGAAGGATGGCGGATTCTCCCGTGCTAGTATGGCGGTCCGCACTGCGCCGAACCGTGGTGCAAGGCAACCAAGGCATATTTGCACCATTTCATCATCCTCCACATTGACGCTTATCGAGGCGAGTGCATCACAAAGCTCCTTGATCTTCAAGGTGTAGCTTGTAATGGACATATCCCATTGTTGGATGTTGTTCAACTCTTGGCGGAGTTGAAGCTTTCTCGCGGTTGTCAAGAGTTAGAATCTTGTCACAGACACACCAAGCGTGGACTAAGACAAAGCACGGATGATGAGGCTATGATGGAGCGATGACACGACGAACTTAAGACGGGGAATGACACAAGAGCATAAAGATAGAGATGAAGATCAAGGAGAGAGGATGGGCGAAATGGGAATACTAGATTGATATGTCCATGACTGACGTTGTTCACCTTGAATTCCTTCAAGGTGAACTCAACTATTTATACTAAGTGGGATGCATACATGTTGCACACATGTGATACAATAGAGCATGTAGGCAGTAGGTACGCATGCATGTGCCAAGTGTAAATAATACAAGGGAGAAATTATGCACATGATGCTAGCTAAAACCTACAATGAGGAAGTATATACATGATTATATGCTAGATGTGTGGTTAACACATAACACTCGATTATAACATGGTCATGTCAAGAGTTCGAATCTTGACAGCGGTCGTGTTGGCGGCGAAAATCTTTCGTAGATTCTCCCACGCTTCCTTCGGCATCTCGGCTTCTCGAATGTAGTCGAGCATGTGGTCGTGAACACATGTCGCCAAGCAATACATCACTCGGCTTGCCGCTTGCTCCCAAGTTGCATAGTCGGCGTCTTTCGGGTCGGGTTGGTTTTCTTGTGCTCCCTTGATGTAACCCACATAGCCTTGGCCGACAAGGTATTAGTGCGTCTTTCGGGTCGGGTTGGTTTTCTTGTGCTCCCTTGATGTAACCCACATAGCCTTGGCCGACAAGGTATTGGTGCATCTTGTACTCCCAAGATGCGAAGTTGTTTCGGTCCAACTTCTCGCTAGGGAGAGCGCTCCCCATTTGAGTATTCATTGTCGATTAAGCTTCCTTTCTTATTTTCCTTCTCTCTCGAACACGAGCTATGTAGTGGTACTACAATAGCGATGAGCCGGTTCTTCTTGAACGTCGGCGTAGAGCACAACACACGATCACGATGAGGCGAGTGGGCTAGATCGAGCTACCAAATCGCTCTGATACCATGTAAAGAATCAATGGTGATTCTTGTGCAACGGAATAGATATGTGTGTTATGTGTGTTGTGTGTGTCGAATACAAGTGTATAATGGACATATTCACACTATCCCTTTGTATAGCTCAAGTTTGGGCCATTTGTGTAATTAGCATAAATGGCAGTTGCCCTAAGTCTGTCACTATATAAAGTGACCTAGTAACCTTTTTGTAAGGTTGGTTGTATTATTGTTTTCTATTGAATAGAAAAAGAGTCTTTTGTGCCTCCTCCTTCTCTCTCTCTCTCTCCATCTCTGTGCACGATCGTGGAAACTGTCATACGCAGGTACTCAACCCCAATCGAATGCTACTTGATCTTCCGCATTGACGGCCTTGTCTTCAACATCTGGTATCAGAGCAAGGTTCCTCAACCCGCTGTCGGCCGTCGTCTCAGCCTGCACAGCATTCGGTTCTTCGCGTCATCACAGCCTGCACAGTATTCGGCCTTTCGCTTCATCCTAGTCTGCAAAGCATTCGGTTTCCTGCGTCATTCGAAGAAACAGAGAAGAAAGTAGGCAAACACAAGCTTGAATCTCGCCGCGTTAGATCATCACTCGGAGTAAGCCAGTCGGCTGTACTCTACTTCCTTGATCGTAACTGCTTGAGGTGGGCTTCCTGCACAACGACGACTTCAAGGACAACCCCCAGTTCGCGTTTCACTCGATTGGACAATAATCGGAAGGACCAGTCGGTTCCATTGCTCTCACCGTTGCAGTCAACCGAAACTGAATCGGCTTGAAGTACTGTCGGATCATTAAATCTAGGTTCAACTCGACTAAGACAGTTGTCGGTAGTCAATCCCAACCAGATTCCCGATTCTCCGTAATCATCATCACTTGTGTCCAACTTCGGCTAGAACGACACTGAGTGGGCCAAACCGCTGCACTTCACCAAAGTTCGTAGCCGACTTAGGGCAGAGTCATGACATCAACATCCAGCTCGTCAGAAATGAGTCTACGAAAGTTCGATGGATCGAACTTCAACTTCTGGAAGGAGCAAATGCAGGACTATCTCATAGTCAAGGGGCAAATCGATCCCATCGAAAATGAAGAACCTCCAGAAGGATACAAACCAATTGAGTGGCAGAAGCTGGACAGAATCGTCCGCGCCACGATTCGGATGCACCTATCGGAATCGGTATACTTTACGGTGCAATCGTGTACGACAGCATTCGAACTGTGGAAAACACTGTCGGACACCTACGAAAAGAAGGTCGCTGCAACGAAGATGTTTCTGATCCGGCGCCTCTACAACCTGCGGATGAAGGAATCAGATTCGGTTCAAGCACATCTCAATGAGTACGAAAGCATAAGCTCCCAAATCTCATCTCAGGGGACGGCAATCGAGGATGAACTCAGAGCAATGATACTCATGAGCAGCCTTCCCTCATCATGGGAAACTTTCATCACAACCGTGTGCAACGCGTCAACCACGGCTGTTAGATACTCCGAAGTCACGAGCGCAATCCTGACCGAAGCAGCTCGGAGAAAGTCTTTCGCCAAAGACTCAACAGACGACGCTTATGTAGTACAAGGTTCGACAGACCGATCGAACATACGAGGAAGAGATTCCTCACGGCAGCCGAACAATCAGCGAAGACGGAGCCAGTCACGGGATAATCGAATCTGCAACTATTGCAAGAAACCCGGACACATCAAAGCCGACTGCCGCGCACTCAAGAACAAGAACGACAAGTCTCAGAAATCAGACAAGAAGAGTGGCCGGCATGAGGAGATCAATTACGTCAGCTTCTCAGCTGATGTGCTACCAAACGACCCGAATATACTATCAATCGAAAATCCAGTCGGATCAGAAGTTCTGCTCACGACTGAAGAATCGAGCACATGGCTCTTAGATTCGGGCGCGTCATTTCACGTGACTCCTCATCGATCCCAATTTCGGCAATATACGATCCGTCACTCCGACTCAGTTCGAGTCGGCAACTCGCAACACTGTGACATCATTGGAATCGGCACAGTAGAGCTCAACCTTGCAGGTGGCTCTACACTTGTACTTCACAATGTTCGACATGTACCCGAGCTCTCAAGGCCATTGATCTCAGTCGGACAACTAGATGAAGACGGCATTCGTGCCGGTTTTTCTTCGGGAGGGTGGACACTCCACAGGGGGAACCTCCTGCTTGCTAGAGGACCCAAGATACACTCACTGTATCCGTTACATGTTACGCTCAGAGAGGGTAACCTGTTTTTGGTGGATATTCCTGTGTCATCACTATGGCACAGAAGATTAGGACACCTCAGCAAGGCCGGCATTACGCACCTATCTAGAGCCGGATACATCCCTAAACTCTCCTTCTCGGACCATCAATTCTGCGAACACTGCCAGTATGGCAAACAAGCAGCCGCATCACAGCCGACATCAGCACCAAGAGAAACGAGACCTCTCGATTTAGTCCACTCGGACGTCTGTGGCCCAATGCCGCATCAGTCTCTCGGCGGTGCCTCTTACTTCGTCAGTTTTATTGACGATTCGACTCGAAAGGTGTGGGCTTATCCAATTCGCACCAAAGATCGTGTCTTCTCGATCTTCTCCGATTGGCTCGCTATGGTAGAAAATCAAACTGACCGAAAACTGAAATGCTTTTGGACCGACAATGGGGGAGAGTTCAAATCAGAAGAATTCGTCAAATTCTGCCGACAACGCGGCATCCGACGTGAATTTACGGCACCACACAGTCCGGAGCAAAACGGGATTGCAGAACGCATGAATCGGACAATCCAAGAACGGATAGTTTCCATGCTCCAACACTCCAGACTGTCGGATGGCTTCTGGGCAGAGGCTCTACTCACGGCAGTACACATAATCAATATGTCGCCAAGCAGACCTCTAGGACTTCAAATTCCTCAGGAACTATGGATCGACAGTAAGCCGAATTACGACAAGCTGAGGATCTTCGGATGCGAGGCGTATGCCCTTATTCCGAAAGATGATCGCCGAAAACTTGCACCTCGGTCCAGGAAATGCATTTTCCTTGGATATGGATCAGACGGCGAAATGGGATACCGACTCTGGGACCCCGAACGCAGACAAATCGTTCGAAGTTCGGACGTTGTGTTCAATGAGTCGGCTATGAATCCATCAGTCGAAACACCGATCGAAGTCCGAAGGGTAACATTTTCCGATGTGCCGACCCTTCAAGAAGGCCCCGCTCTTAACACACGGTCAGCTTCACGGGTAGCTGAACCTTACACTACCGACTCGGACAACTCTGACTCGGCACAGCAGAATAATTCGCTTTCGGACCATCCGACCTCGATACCCGATACGACCAGTCCAATCATACCTCGACGATCCAAGAGACTGTCGCAACCTCCGGAGAGGTATTCTCCTGGAATTTTCTTCACCGACGCCGGCGAACCGACGTCTTACGAAGAAGCATCGACATCTGTCGATTCAGCCACCTGGCATCTGGCGATGGAGTCGGAAATGCACTCCATTCGGGCAAACAAGACTTGGGATCTGGTCGAATTACCTAAGAATCGACGTGCTCTTCCTTGCAAGTGGGTTTATCGACTAAAAGAGACGTCTGATTCGACCACCCCAAAGTACAAGGCCAGATTAGTTGCGAAGGGCTTCCGACAAGAATATGGCGTCGACTTCGACGAGATTTTTTCACCAGTGGTGAAAATGACAACCCTTCGTTTTCTACGCGGCGTAGTGGCAGCCGACAACTTGGAGCTGATTCAGCTAGATGTCAAAACAGCCTTCCTCCATGGTGATCTTGAAGAGGAAATTTATATGGAGCAGCCAAAAGGCTTCGTGGCAACTGGCCAAGAACATCTAGTCTGCCGACTCAGGAAGAGTCTATACGGCCTCAAACAGGCACCGCGACAATGGTACAAGAAGTTCGACGACTTCATCCAATCGATCGGCTTCTCAAAAAGCGATGAGGACCATTGTCTTTTTACCAACACAGCTCAAGATGGATCAGCCATCTTCCTCATCATTTACGTGGACGACATGCTAATTTCTGGACGCCACGCAGGCGAACTTGCCGATCTCATTCGGCAATTACGGTTGAAGTTTGCCATGAAGGACCTCGGTCCGGCACGACACATACTTGGCATGAAGATTAGTCGGCATCGCGATAAACGACATCTTTTTTTGTCTCAGACCGACTATATTGGACGTGTCTTGGAACGCTTCAACATGCAATCAGGCAAATCTGCTTCAACCCCGCTCCCCATGAATCTTCGGCTCTCTCAGCGAGACTGCCTGACATCCGGTCCGGAGGGGGAAGATATGAAGTCGGTACCGTATGCACCGGCAGTCGGCTCCCTTATGTACCTGATGGTCGCGACACGGCTTGATATTTCTCACGCCGTAGGAGTCGTTAGCAGATTTATGCACAATCCTGGCCGATCGCATTGGAACGCAGTCAAGCATGTGTTCAAATATCTGGCTGGCACAAAAGACCACGGCATTCTTTTCGGTCCGAACTCAACCTCAGGCGTAGTCGGTTACACCGACTCGGACTTCGCCGGCTGTATAGACAGTCGGAAATCAACAACTGGATACTGCTTCAAATTCGGCAATGGAGCAATTTCGTGGAAGTCGAAACTTCAGGAGTGCACAGCGACCTCAACGACCGAAGCAGAATATGTAGCTGCGTTCGACGCTGCAAAAGAAGCTTTGTGGCTCGGCCGGCTGGCGCACACGTTTCGACAAGTCGACCATGACTCGGCCCCAGTTGTCTATAGCGACAGTCAAGGTGTTGTTGCCTTGTCGAAAAATCCGGTTCACCACAACGCCTCCAAACATATCGACGTTCGATATCACTTCGTTCGGGACTGCGTCATTTCAGGGAAAATCGGTCTAGAGAAAATATCCACAACCGACAATGTCGCAGATGGAATGACCAAGTGTCTTTCGGCAGACCGCTTTCGGTCCCTTCGGCATCAGATGGGCGTAACAACAAACCAGTCCGGTTAGAGCCGGACACAGGGCAGGATGGTTTCAGACAACCGACATCAGTTCCTTAATGATCGGCTTCCACTCTTCCGACCCGACCAGTCCGGCCTTCTGCCTTCGGACCCTGCCGACTCGAACAAAACTGATATGTCCGAGAACCTAGGTTTATACCTGTAATCTTAGATAACCCATGTATACGCCCATTACGGGGGAGTGTCGAATACAAGTGTATAATGGACGTATTCACACTATCCCTTTGTATAGCTCAAGTTTGGGCCATTTGTGTAATTAGCATAAATGGTAGTTGCCCTAAGTCTGTCACTATATAAAGTGACCTAGTAACCTTTTTGTAAGGTTGGTTGTATTATTGTTTTCTATTGAATAGAAAAAGAGTCTTTTGTGCATCCTCCTTCTCTCTCTCTCTCTCCATCTCTGTGCACGATCGTGGAAACTGTCATACGCAGGTACTCAACCCCAATCGAATGCTACTTGATCTTCCGCATTGACGGCCTTGTCTTCAACAGTGTGTGTGTGTGTGTGTGTGTGTGTGTGTGTGTGTGTGTGTGTGTGTGTGTGTGTGTGAGAGAGAGAGAGAAATAGAGGAGAGAAGAGAACATAAGATAGATAAGCAAGAGAAATAAAATACTCAAGAAAAAGAAGATGTATATTTCACAAGTAGAATGGAGATACAAAATTGTAGCATTACAAGGAGTCACAACCGACATTATATGAAGTATGAGGAGGGTGCTTTATATAGAGTCACCCTCTCTCTTCATTAACTTACAACAACCACTCTCTCTCTTGGGGAATGTGAAAACTCATAGTCATGGGGAATATGTAACTCATTAGTTATGTGTCATAGAATCATTCTATGACTCTATGACACATAGTTAATGTGTAGAGAGTAGTGGTGTGACTCTTGACCTTTGAGTAATCATGGATTCTCAAAATGTGTGTTTACACATTGCACTATGTTGAACTTGATTCTCAACAAAATATAACACTTGACTATAATACAAGAGGTCAAGAGTTCAAATCTTGACATAACTTTTGTCATGTTTGTGACATTATCCTCCCCTTTACGACCACCTTTTCGAAAGCACAATGTAGGGGTGAACGGGAAGTGGTGGGTGTGAGAAACCATGTGTTGTCCTCCTCATTGGAAACACAAACACCAACGGATGTGAGTGACCATGTGTGGTCCTCACCGGGAACAAGAACTGGAACACAAATGGGCGTGAGAGACCACGGGAACTGGATGTGGAACACAAACGGGCGTGAGTGATCATGTGTGGTCGTCACTGGGAACTAGAACTAGAACACGAATACCAACGGGCATGACCAACCATGTGCGGCCCTCACCGGGAACTAGAACACCCACGGGTGCGAGAAACCATCTACGGCCCTCACCGAGAACTAGAACTGGAACACGAATAGGTGTGACCAATCATGTGCGGTCCTCGTTGGGAACTGGAACACAAATACCATTAGTCGTGAGTGATCATGTGCGGTCCTCATAGGGAACACGAACACCAACGGGCATGAGAGACCATGTCGGTCCTCACCAAGAGTTGGAACACGAACAACAATGGGCGTGAGCGATCATGTGTGGTCCTCACCGGGAACTGGAACATGAACAACAGCAGGCATGAGTGACCATGTCGGTCCTCGTCAGGATCTGGAACACGAACAATAGCTAGAGTGAGCGACCATGTGCGGTCCTCACCAGAGACTGGAACACGAATACCAACGGGCGTGAGTGACCATGTGCAGTCCTCACAGGGAACACGAACACCAACGGGCATGAGAGACCATGTCGGTCCTCGTCGAGAGTTGGAGCACAAACACCAACGGGCGTGAGCGACCATGTGTGGTCCACACCAGGAACTGGAACATGAACAGTAGCGGGCATGAGCGACCATGTTGGTCCTCGCCGGGATTTGGAACACGAACAATAGCTGGAGTGAGCAACCATGTGTGGTCCTCACCGGAGACAAGAACACAAACGGGAGTGAGCGACCATGTGTGGCCCTCATCGGGAACTGGAACGTGAGCGACCATGTGCGGTCCTCATCGAAAACATGAACGGACGTGAGCGACCATGTTGTCCTCACCGAGAACTGGAACACGAACGGACGTGAGAAACCATGCGGCCCTCACTGAGAACTAAACACAAATGAATGGGAGCGACCATGCGGCCCTCACCGAGAACTGGAACACGAACAGACGTGAGCGACCATGTGACCCTCACCGAGAACTGAACACGAACGGACGTGAGCGACCATGTGGCCCTCACCGAGAACTGGAACACAAACGGACATGAGCGACCATGTGACCCTCACCGAGAACTAAACACGAACGGGCATGAGCGACCATGCGGCCCTCACCAAGAACTGGAACACAAATGGACATGAGCGACCATGTGACCCTCACCGAGAACTGAACACGAACGGACATGAGCGACCATGCGGCCCTCACCGAGAACTGGAACAACAACGGGCGAAGCAGTGGAAGTGAAGTGGTCGACTCACTTCTTCTATTATGAGAGGGTATAGGGTGACCCAAGACACGGCACAAACAGTAGCACTACCTAGAAACCCACGCGATCCCCACCAAGAAAGTGCGCGCTTGTGACCCCCACTAAAACTAGAAGGTGACTGATCGAAATTGGTCCTTGCCAATAGAAAGTGGCACAAGACTTGAACTATAACGAAAATGCAGTGCAAGCGAGCAATGAACCCCACCAGGAAAGTGAGTGGTTGTGACCCCCACCAGAACTGGGAAGGCGAGCGATTGAAAGCACTCCTCACCAAAACCGTGATGCAAAATGATACTTAAAAATGAAGTAGTGTTGATGAAGACAATGGTTCGGCGAAGAGGTGTTGAAAACGATGACGTCGAAGACAAGGATGTTGATGATGGTAACTCTAGAAGCAAAGGCGATAACAAAGAGGGGTGATACTTCCAGTTGGAAGGGATTCAACTTGAAAGGGACAGTTTGAATCCCTTGAAAGAGACCAAAGATGTTACAAGTATTTATACAATGAGTTGAAGTACATGCATTAGAATATTTTTGAGAATATTTTTGAGAATATTCTAGAACCTTCTAGTTCTAGAACTTTCTAAAAACTCCTAGAACATGAAAAGATAATCTATGAAGATATACATAACATGATTATGTACTTGGATGTGTTGGTTACAATATAGCACTTGACTATAATACAAGAGGTCAAGAGTTCAAATCGTGACATAATTGTTGTCATGTTTGTGACAGTTGCATGATGATTCTTTGCTCAACGAGATCGCCACGGCAACCATGTCATACCCATTCGCCAAAGACATCATGGGTTGCATCAATGACCCATCCCCAGACATGAAACACTCATATCTCAACCAATTTACAACTCGGGATGGGTTACTATATCATAATCATCTCTTGTACGTTCCCGAAGGATCATGTCATACACGAGTACTACAAAACTGTCATGATGATCCTCTTGCCGGTCACTTTGGGGTCAAGAAAACCCTAGAGTTTCTATCTCGGGGGTTTTGGTGGCCCCAACCTTGGAAATTTGTCAAGGAATTTACCAAGACATGTGATGTATGTGCTCGGTCCAAAATAGCTCACCATCGGCCATACGGTCTTCTCCACCGGCTCCCAATTCCAACTTGATCATGGGCCTCTGTAGCCATGGACTTTATAACCGACCTCCCTCTGGTCGGTGGCCATGACACGGTGCTAGTAATTGTTGATCAGTTTTCGAAGATGGCTCACTTTGTCCCATGTTCCAGAACCATTTCCAAAGAAGAGACAGTTGGCCTTTTTCTTAAAAATGTTGCCTGATTACACAGCTTACCCGAGGATATCACCTCTGATCGAGGTTCTCAATTCATTTCCCACTTATGGCGATGACTTCTATAGACATTCAGGATTGTTGTAAACTTGTCATCAGCATACCATCCTCAAACTGATGGAAAAACCGAACGAGTCAACCAAATCCTCGAACAATACCTCCGGTGTGCCATGAGCTACCAACAAGAGGATTGGGTAGACTTCCTTGCAATGGCGGAATTTGCCTACAATAATAGTATCCATGCTTCGACTATGGTTTCCCCCTTCTTTGCAAACTATGGATTTCACCCTCATTTCAGCATTTCCACACCTGCAACTTCGATCAATCCTTCGGCAGAGACGCATGCCCGCATTTTTCACGATGTCCACCGTGAGCTCTCCCTACAGCTCCGTGTCGTTGGCAACCAGTATAAAGATCAGGACGATTGTTACAGGCATGACCGTATAATAACCCGTGGTGAGAATTTACCATAGTATTCTATACATGTGGATAAGTGTGAGGATTAAATGAGAGTGTAAAGAAGGGGAGGATTACTTTTAATCCTCGGGATTGAGATAACCCATTAGACCAAGTGTGAACTTGCCTGGGGGCCTTGGGTCTTGCTATAAGGCCTAGCTACCCTCATTTGATCATCTCTTGAGTACGTCGAAACTCTGTTTCGTGGTGGGTCAACTCTTGTAGCGGGCGCGCCAGCACCAGGTACGACTCGACGCCACGGCAGTGGTATGGAACGCCAATCGAGGCTCAAGTCTGTCTCGATCCCTTCGCTCAAGGGTGATCAGGTGGATCGGCACCCTTCTTTCTCTCTCTCCTTTCTTATTTCTTATATCTTTTATCCTTATCATATGCTTACGTTAGATCATAACTCTAACACGAACGCACATTGCTTGGCTACACTGACATTTGCAGTCAAGGACATGGGTTGGTTGTTACATCGCCACCACACATCCTTGTGCAAAATTGGACTACAAAAGGCTATGTCGCTTCCGTATCATTGAGCGGATCAACCCAGTCACCTTCCGGTTAACACTTCCTCCAACATTCAAGATTCACAATGTTTTTCATGTTTCCCTCCTCAAACTATACCATCCTTCTCGAATTCTGGGACGACAACCTCCTCCACCGCCACCTGTGAAATTGTGGATGGGGGAACAATATGAGGTTGACCAAATCCTCGACTCCCACTATCGTCGTCGACAACTCCAATATTTGGTCTTATGGAAAGGTTACCCCATTTCGGACGCCACATGGGAACCGGTTACACATTTACAAAATGCTCCAAAGGCCATTTGCAATTTTCATCTACAACACCCATATAAGCCAGCCACGGGTCCTAGGAAGCGGCCTTAGAGGGTGGATAATGTCATGGACATGATGGAATGTAGGGGGTTGAAACCATGACTTCTTGGTCTTATTGGGCAACCTTACCAATTGAGCT
The DNA here is from genome assembly GCF_043228905.1 of Azolla caroliniana. NCBI lineage: Eukaryota > Viridiplantae > Streptophyta > Polypodiopsida > Salviniales > Salviniaceae > Azolla > Azolla caroliniana. The sequence goes on from NW_028230442.1 coordinate 13,735,139, forward strand.
ACATCCATCTATGAATTATTGTATTGTATAAGCTTCAACTTATTACATTGTAGGTTAATCGCGATAACTTTCAAGAAACTTCTAGAGAATGCATCTTCATGCACTCTCTAGATGTTTCCTAGCTTACATGCATATCTCCACATTCTTGTATAAATACTCAGGTGCACCTTGATTACAATCTAGGTGAACAACACTAGTTACAGAAGCATAATTTAGTTCTTGCCCTCTTGTCTATTTTCTCTCTTTCTCTCTTTCTCTCTCTCTCTCTCTCTGAGTATTTAGCCTCGTTTACTTGTCCCTGGCCTCGTCTACTCGTCCTTGACACAGAGCCAACTAGTCTTCCTGAATATCACCTAGCCGAATTGAGCACAATTAACTTTCAGTCCTATTCTGATTGCCGACTTCAAGGTTCTGATCATAGATTGTGTGTTGTTTTTTCAATTATCCAAGCCGATCCTACTTCAGGTGACTACAATGATGAGAAGGACGGAGCCAATTGGTCCTCCTACATGTCATCTAGCTAAATGAAGCACGGATGGGGTTGTTCTTGGAGCCAAATCTCCTTCCACCAATTATGACGAGTGAGTTGGCAGCACCAGATGACTTGACCAATTGCCGCCTAACTTGATGACGTGCAATTTTAGGCCGTCTGATTTGGAGTCCCGCTTCGAGTGGTTACAATCACATAGACAAAGAGCATTCAGCTAGCCTACTGTAGAGGTGATTTAACACAATGAAGTGCAAACCCGTAGTTGTTCCTTCTCAGGCAAAAAGATGATCTTGTGGAAGTTTCTGAAAAGAAGATCTCAACTAACTAAAATCTCAGAACCTGTTATACCATAATGTAGTTGATAGAAAGATCTTCAGATGGTTTCCATAGGAGTGCAGATGAGGACAAGAAGACAACCGGTTGCAGAATCAAAACACCAAGCTCTGATACCAGATGTTGGAACCAACCGTCATGTGCGGAACAAGAATTAGCACTTTTCCTATGCAAATCTCAAGTAGGTAGCAAACAGTAACAGATTTGGTGAGTAAAGACAACGTAATCAGTGACAAGATCAAAGAGAAGACAAGGAGAAGAGAGACACAAGGTACAAGACAATGTAATTGTATTATTATGCTCAACGTTGCAATGGCACAGTAAAACATGAACAACTAGCCAACTTGGTTACAAGATTCTATTTAAATACCAACTAACTTAGGGCAACTACCCTTTCCACTATTTACATAAATAGCCTAAAACCTAGTATGTCCAAATAGGACAGTGTGAATACGTCCTTATTTCCCGTATTCGACAGCACGGACGGTATGACTCGTTTCAGGAGGAATCATATAAAGTAGAAAGGGCAAGATCAAAGTTCTTGCTTAAATGAGGTGGTTCTCCCATGATGCTCAAATCTTCGACGAGATCTAAGTGGAACTACCAGGCGCCTAGGTGGTTGTTTCTGTCGACGGCTCCCAATATTGTACATGGGATGTAAATATGTATGTATAGCTAGAGCACAAGTGGGTTAGCATAGTCATGTTACCCAGATATCTTTGTTATAAAAGAGTTCATTGGGATAAGTAGAGACGGGGTAAAATGGGGCTCATTTCAGTTTTGTTGGAGATAGGGGCCGCATGAGTTTTTGTTGTTTTTTACTAGTTCTAGAGTTGTTTCTCCGGGTTGTAGATTATGATCCCATTGTGGATTCGGGTTGAACTCTATTGTATTCTGTTTGCAAACTAACGCGAAGTAGTGTTTTTTGGAAAAAGAAGAAGAAGTGCTATAATACTCCTTAAAATTAGAAGGGCGTGTGATTTTTCTTCACAATAAGGTAATGGTTGTGTACACTCAAAATAAGCCCACAACTTTAGTTCTAGTTGGGACCTAGTGCACTCTCAACAAGAAATGTTTGAGATTGGTTGTCAATTGGCAGTCATTAAAGTGCACTCCATGTTGTAATTTTCCACCAACCATGATATTGAAAAGTCTTTAATCTTAATTCAATTGTAAATTGAAACTAGGCTTGGTAAATGCATAAAATCTTAGTTTTTTGCCATGCAAGAACATGGCATTCAAAACTATGCGAATTAACTTTCTCATACCTCCTATGCATGATCATATTCATAATCCCCTTTGCTTATTAGTGCCATGCCTCTTCGAATTGGTGGCCAAAGTGGGTCTTATGTTTGTTCACTAAAGGTAGAGCTTGGCTCATATATATGATGGTACATTGTTGAAAGTTCCATGCAACATAACAATCCTATCTTCCATTCCGTGTGAAATTTCTCCTTTAGTGGAATGGTGGGGAAGGGGGCTATCTTTAGTGGTCCCTTCTGAAATACTAACACTTTTCAAATGACAAGTCTTTCTTTCTTTCTCTTTTTCAAAGGACTAATTACTTCTTGTTAGCACACAATTTTCAGTATCATTAATAGGGATACTAATGTTCGCTTTTTGCTAGATTTTCAATCAAGGTGCCAAAACTTTACTCTTCCAAAGCATAAAGTGGTATGTAGCTAGCTACCTTAGTTAGACATTGGGGTGGGTCTATCGTGCCACCCAAAGAAGAATGAGAGAGAAATGGGTCCTTGTTTGATGGACTCCATGGACATGCAGACAAGAGTGAATAGGATCTATGGAGTACCACAAACAAGAGTGAATAGGCTCTATGGAGTACCACAAACAAGTGTGAATAAGGTCCATGGAGTACCACAAACAAGGGTGAATAGGCTGAAAGAAAAGTAAAGTAAATTTGGTTCCGCGATCCTCACACTTTAAAGAGATACCTTTATGATTATGTGAGGTAGTCTTAGAGCACCTTCAGAGGTCCGATGTTGTGACAAGATGGAACCCCCCCAAAAATAATAATAATAATAATAATAAGAGAGAGAGAGAGAGAGAGAGAGAGAGAGAGAGAGAGAGAGAGATCTATATACATATACATATGCTACTCTTGCCATTGCGGGTAGGTGGTGAATTTCATTTAGACATGTTTTTGTTGTTGTCACTTGCTAATAGTATGTAATCAAATGCAGAGGAAAAAAAGGTTGCAGACAAAAAACAAACACTCTTTCCATTGCAAGGCATGTGCGGGCTCGAGAGAGCATGCAAAATTTTGGATACAAGATCAATGGCTTGCTCACATTATGCTTCCTTTCGGACACGACAAGAGATGGGTGAAAGAAGACAAAAAAAAAAAAAAAAGGCCATCTTGGAGGTGTGTCATATCGTAGTATGAAGTCGAAGGCCATGTTTTGTTGGTACTGCCCCGCCACCTCATTCATTATGTTTGTTTCTTCAAAGAAAGAAAAGAGAGATCCCTCCCAGGCACTGAGGCAGGGGTTAATAATAATGGTGGGGTGCATCGTGGACCTATTCCAACCCTTCTTCATCAATGAGCAAAAAGCAAGTATCAACTTTACACTTGTGTTTTTTTTTTTTTTATTGATTTTTATCCCTGTTTTTTTTTTTTTTGTTGCAAATTCTTTCAGCTTTATGAATGAATGGATAAGCATGCGATGCATCTGCATATGTAATGCTCATACATTTTTATATAACTCTGTGCACGCACACTTTGCTTTTTGACTTTATCTTAAGAAGCCCTTTTTATTTTTACCTTAAATGTATTAATGTAGCCACCAGGTCTCTCAGATCTATATACCTTTGTTCATACTACATTCATGTATCTCTGCTCGTTTTTCTTCAACACAAAAGCTTTTGCATCTCTTTTCCCTTCCCTTATACAAAACTTTGCTTTCATTTCTTTTCCTCATACAAACCATTTTCTTTAGCGTCTCAATTTTTTTTCTGATACATACCATACCTGTTTTTGTGGGACTATCTTATTGCTCCTAAACCTCTCTCCAATTTTTCTGTCTTTCATTTTTTGCATTGATTTTCCCTGTTTCTCCCAAGTTTTTCCCCCACTTCTCCCAGCTTTTCCCACATTTTTGTCCACAATTGTTTAGATTCTTCAATTTTGGATAGTCTGCATCCTCATTAAATTTTTAGTCTTTGATTACAAACTGTTAACAACATGACATTGTCAAGTACAAATCACAATGAGGCAGGGGCAGAGTGCATGGCGATGATGATCGGCCGCCACATTCCAAGCGTGGAAGAGAAGATAAGAGCATCTGAATCTTTCCAAAAAGACGTCTTAGTGGCAGCCCACATGGAAGCGCTTCATGATGCTTACATACTAGAGATGGGCTCACATGAACACTCCATGCACAAGATTAAAGTTGAGATTTCAAGCCCCACATCCATACATTCAATCTCATCCTTAAAGCCATCTACATTGAAACAACTTAAGGTTGGCAAGGTTCATCGACAACGAGTTGTCCGAGGTACCCTATGCGTGAACACGCTTTGCACCAAGGTTGGCCCCTCAGGGGCAGGTCAGACCCCGATCGCTGTGAATGTGTTGGAAGATGAAGAAGGTAACGCCACACCTATCTACATCGTTTGCAATACAATGATGAAAAATGATATTTGTAATGTGGACTCTGCTCAAGCTCAAGTTATGTTCCCTACGGGTTCAAAGGTTGCCATTAAGGAGCCTTATCTGACTCGCTTGCCTTATGGAGAGGTGGTCTTGTCAGTGGAGAATAGCACCGATGTGGTGTTCTTATGGGTGCCCGATCAATCACGTTCTGATGATGATATAAACATGGGGTCTAAAACTGACGAAGAAGAATTTAATGCTCATGGCACACTAAATGTCATCAATAATGTGATTTTGGATGTTGTAGATCATGAAGAGACATCAAAAGATTTTGGTTCACTGGATGTGATCAATAACATAGGAGTATGTGATATAAAGAATGTAGATATTGCAGAAAATCAGGAGAAGACACTGGAAGTAGAAGAATTAGTTCATGATTCACTAGCTGTGATGGATAACATTGGAATATGTGGCACAAAGAATGCGGATATTGAAGATCACGAGGAGACATTGGAAGACAAATATTTCGGTCATGGTTCACTTGATGTGTCTGATGACATAAGAAAATGTGACATGAAGGATGTGGATATTGAAGTTTCTGAGGGGAAATCAAAAGTTGAACATGGTCCACTAGGTGTGGTCAAGAATGTTGGATGCAGAACATTAAAGGAGGTGGGTGTAGATGAGCAGGAGACACAGGAAACCGATATCCAAGAAAAATTAGGCCATATTGATGAGGCGAATGTGGTCGACAATGCTCCAAAGTATGAAGCCAATGCTTGTCCTGAGGCTGAGGACACCAATGATGGATCTAAGTGCAAGGAGGATGAAAATAATGTAGTCGTCAACAATGTGGATAAAATCGAAAAGGTCGATGAGCTGACTTCTAACAAAAGTGGCAGTGATCATGTCGGATTGGCTGATGGATTGAATGAGTCCGAAGATGTCATGAAGCCTAGTATTGGAATTGAAGAGAAAGATGAAGATGAAAATGAAAATGAAAATGATAGAATTGGCTCTGGAAATAGATCTGTTGAACATCACGGTGTAGAGATGGAAGATGTGATTGGAAATGGAGATGGAGATTCCAGAGTGTATGATCCGATTGTCCTAAATGGTGTGCGAAGCAGAGATAAAGATGTAATGCAGTATACGACAGCATCGGAGGAGAGGATCTTAGTACAAAAAGAGGAGGAAACTGATGCCGATGCAAGCATTTTACGAACAAAAGGGAATGAACTTTTCACAAGAGGAGAATTTATAAAAGCTGGGGAAATGTACACAAGGGCATTGAAAGCGGCAGCGGCAGTAACAACCCATATATTGTTATCGAATGGAAGTGATGTGCTTGATACTGACAATGAGAGATTGAAAATGGAGGAGGTGCTATGTTTTTCGAATCGTGCCGAGGTATGGCTACGGCTCGGTGATGACAAGAAAGCCTTTGCGGATGCCGATGCAGCAATGGCTGCGATTCATCTCCTTCAAAAGTTCAATCGATCAGGTCAACAACATACCAATGTAGCAATGGCCAAAGCGCTCTTTCGCAAAGGCCGAGCCCTAATGGGTCTCCGGCGCTACCATGAGGCATTAGTGCTTTTCTATCACTTGCAACATCTCTCCAAAGACCCTCACCTATTCAAAGCCATCACCACTTGTAAATCTCGCCTAGCCCACCGAGGCATGAAGAATGGTCGTGCCAAACCCTCACAATGACCACCACCACCATCGTCATGGAAACAAAAAATGAGCATTCCTTCTCATTATCAGATGTAGCTATGTTCAAAAATACACAGGAAAAATCATGTGCCAACCTCTCTGGAAACTACCATCATTGCCCTCAAAAAGCAAAACAAAAAAAAAGAATAATCATCACTTATCACAAGATGTAGATCCTCCAAGAGAAGACGTTATATTTGAACCCAAAAAAGTTAGCGACAATGGTAATTTTTCCCAGTGCTTTAACAATTTGGGAATCCGAAAACCACCTCCTGTTACTTCAATAAATGGTCCATTTTCTCAGCAATCTTTGGATGTAAAGTCATTGTAACGAGTGAACCCAAGTTAATCAGCACCAGTAGTGCTGATTCAGTGAAACTATTGTTGGCAGTTGTGGAACAATTTCAGAATCCGAAAACCACATCTTGTTCCTGCACTTTATCGCATGGTTTTCATGTTTTTCTATGTAAAGAGTTCTCTTTCATTTAATCTCCATCCACCTCTGGCAATGTTTCCGCTTTTAAAGTTATATCAGTACCCAGGTTCATTGCATATGTTCGTATTTGGCAAGGAAGTTTTAAATGACAATGCAATTCAAGACCAACTATTGCTGGTTTTGGCGGTGCCAGGGTCAGGGGGCATATGTCGGCTTTCCAAACTTAATGGATATTATGTGATACACACTCCCAAACTCCAAAATAAAATGCCCTTGCTTATCAAAACATTAATAGAGAGGATCGGCATTGGCACATCAAAGACGAGCTCCTGCACAATCATGAAGAGGATGGGTATTGATACCTCAAAGTGGAGCTCCAGCGTGAAAAACAAAGTAGATCAGTTTAGAGTCTTTATCATCCGAACCAAGAGTGTAATATGTCAGTTGTTTACAACAAATTCATTTAAAGGATTCAATGTCATAACAGTTTCTAAAGTAAAAGATTTTCTATGATGTTTATTCACTTGTTACATCAATGGCAATGTACATCCCAAATTGCTAAGTTTCTTTTAAAAAACATGGTGCTCCGGACCTAGAATTAGGATGTATTATGCTAAGGTAGAATTTACCAATGATCATATGCTGACTAAGGAGAAGTTTACATTAAGGGAGGATGTTGGAAGCTATTATAATATGTGAATCCAAATATAGATCAAATGAGCTATTAGACCCAACAATGATGATCACATCTTACAATGAGTTTCTCACATTGAATATAAACATCATAAATCTATTAACTACTTTCCATTACTTCTATTTGATTTCCCAATCTTTGAAGCATTTGCTTATATTTTGTAGTTCTATTACGCAACACACAATACATCAACATCAAATAATTTCATGTCTTTACTGTGTCTGCATGATTAAAATATTCTATTTTTTGTCTTCATTGAGTAGTAACACTCTTAAACCCCACCCAACACATGGATAACTTGAAGCTAGGGATGATGTTTTGCATTTGGATCTCAACTCAATCAAAGATATCATTAATCAGACGCAAATTATTCCATACCATTATGATAAGTTGCTAAAAATTCCAAGAAATCCTAAAGAGTATTAGTGATAAGTTGATTATCTTTATGAATAATCTTAGAACTAAATTACTTCAGGTTCTCCGGTTTAGGATTCAACCCATGTAGAGTGGACATAGTAGTTTTATGTAATACTAGGAGGTTGCATTAAATATGTCATGAACCTTTACTCTTGTCAATCTGCACGCTTGGACCATGACCATCGTCTCTCTCTCAACGGACTATCACCGTTTTGTTCCTGATGAATTGACCATGATGGCACATAATGTATAGTTTTGGAAGTTAGTTTTACAATAAGCACCAAGATTCAAGAAATGTATTGTTGTGCCATGGCAATGATATCCATTAATTGTTCAATGATTGTCCTAGATCCAAATGCTAATTATATACTTCAATATGCAACAATCATGTAAATTCTGATCTCTACAAATGCTTGATGCTCATACTATAGCTATACACAAAGAGTTTACTTACTATGCCTTCTTGTCGGGGTGCCCGAGATGCTTGAGCCATAGTATTTTGTATCAATTCCATGACCCGAGTTTGGACAAATTCCGAACCTTTTGCCCAATATTCATATGCGACATCTCCGGCCCTCATTGAGAGCTCGTTCAAGTTGCGATCAATTTCAACTTCATGTGTGGCTACCATAGGCCTCAGAAAGGATGAATAAACATACGTAGTTCCCTAAGGAATTAAAACACCAACAGATTAATTAGGTCGAGAAACCAGTATAAGACAAGTTTTGGACATAATCTCCCATGTACAAGGGACGAGATCCATCCCACTTTTCCATCATGTTTACACCTTGCCTCTACATTATGTTCGTAATGTACTTTGGTCAGGAATCGCAATGTGCTAATCATTCGACCATAGTTGGAAATTTTCAAAGGCTTCGAATTGTATGAAAAGAGAAATTTTTCATTTGGTGGATAAGTAGATCAACATACCAATGTCTTTGGAGCCCACAAATAAATGATGAAAGCTAGTTTTGCCTCATTGTAAAAAGGCAACCTGGCTTAGTGGACTGAATTAGTAGTGAATTGAAAACATCCGACTTGTCTTTTCGAAAATGCTTAATACAAAAGGAAATATAATGTATGTGCATAGACATGCGTGTATGGATGTATGTATGTATGTATGTATGTATCAAGAGCATATAATTGGTATGCAGTATGTATGTATGTATGTATGTATGCATCAAGAACATATATAATTAGAATTTAGTAATGTGGTACCATGAAATAAAGATATCCCCAAGCCTCTCTAGAATGGTTACAATGGCAATGACGATCCTGCAAAAAGCATGTGGAAAGGAGTAAAGAAATTAGAATCCAAAATCAATAGAGATTGGAGGTCAAATATGACCCATGAGACCCAAAGTGAAACATTTGTGCAAAGTGTGTATGGAGCTTATTATATTAGTGATTCTCATGAATTTTACAGTTGTAGTAGTCTAGGCGAACATTGGAACTACAAGAGAAATGTCCAAGTAGTAATTCCTAAGGGTGTGTGAAGAAGGCTGCCGACGAAAAAACTAGAAGGTCCATGGTTACAATCCATATCCGTGAATGGTCGCGAGAGGGTTCAAGCACTACAACTAACTAAAATTATGCCTGCATATACTGAATGAGAGAGAGGGTTCACGCCCAAAATTTTGGCTTTTACCCACTAGAGATGGGTAGGCTACTGCTGTATTCCTACTAATACAAGAAAAAAAGCAGGTACCTTATTGATAAAATCTTGAAATCATATTTACTAAAGAAAATCTAAATAGTAATGCAAATTTGAGAGAGAGAGAGTTATAAAGGCATAATAATAGATGGCAATGAAGAAGCGAATAAAATAGAAAAGAGTGAGAGGGAGAGGGAGAGGGAGAGGGAGAGACCAATATTGGCACCAGAATTCGAGTTGTTTGGTGTCGGGTTTTGGGATCTCCACGGATTTGTAGCATTTATAGGCGGGATAAGCATAGCCCAGAGCCATTCTGCACATTCACAACCCCACATTAATAACACAAAAACATGATCCAAATTGCTGTTGTTTGTTGTTGGGTCACAATCGCTGCATTCCATTCGTATGGAACGTGAGTGTGGGTGTAAGATGAGTATTTTTTATAACTCACATCAGGGCTCTGGTTAGAAGAGAACCCATCATTGTAATATGAGGCAATCTGCTTTTTTGCTTTTGCTTCTGCTTTTGCTTCTGGAGAGGAAGGGGAGAGACTCGGGAGAGAAAGCAAAAAGGGGGGAGAGACGGAAAAGCAAGGGACTATGAAAAGACACAAAAGCCAACACCAACAGACACACACCCTTAAATGCCGAACTTTAATCATAAATATACATATATATAAAATGGGTATTTTTTGACCCTACCTTTACCAACGTGACCATTTCATTTATTTTGTCAAGGGTCTCTCGCCTCTCCATAATTTTTCATGCATTTGTATTTTGCGCCCCATTTTCCATGCCCCGACATAGAGCCCTTGAGAGGTTGTCAGCCCGGCCGTTAGATGTCGGAGCCATTTAGTATTTGTTTCATTTTTCTTATTTGGCTTCAAGAAAACCCTCCCAACAAGCCTGGTAGTTGAACACAATAATGCCGGTGCCATTATAAGAGCACCAATTAATCAAGTTAAACATGTCACTAACATTACACGTCATCACTTCTCATCAAAGTTTCACGGGTAAGTTTCGAAAGCTCCCTCATATTCTTGTCATCATTTTCCTTCCATAATCTCCCAATTTGTTTATGGTTTTTCGGCAATTACCTTCAAACGTTTAAGATTAGAATCTCAATTGACGTTGCAGAAGGGTGGTTAAATGGATGAAACAACAGTATGTGTAATTTAGAATTCTACTTCTTACTGATGTAGCAAAGGGGCAGTTAAATGGATAAAACAAGCGTATATGTAATTTAGAATTCTACTTCTTATGACACCCCTCAATTGATTATAAATAAGCCATGGATTGTGATTATTATTTAAAAATTAAAACAAGTAGAAATCTAATGTAATTCAAAGTGCCTTAGCTACAAGGCCACCCTACAAATAGCTATAACACTTGCATGCTATGGATAAGTGTAAAATGCACATCTACCGAATAAATACATGACCATGATTACATGGCAAAAATCTATGACTGCCCTCAAATCTAACACTATAAGAGAAGAGAAATAAACATTATCGACTAATACAAAAAAACCCCAACAAAGTTTTGCCATTCAACACAACTAAAATAAGAGCTAATGGCAAACAACAGCAATACCACCCACAATGTGCAAATACCCAATTCGATCCACAAAAAAGAGACCAATATATAAAACAGTTCAATATGCAAGAAACATCAATAACTCATTCAATGCAAATTACCAAGCCATTTGCATTGCTCTGCATGTAAAACTTAGTAAAACACACTTCCAGAGAATGGGCAAAACTATATATACATACCCCTTTAGTGCATCTCACAAAACTAATGAATTGGTCAAAACGCAGAATTGAAACTAAATGGCTTTTTTAACTTTGCTTGCCCTTGGCAAAAGAGTCTATTGTTTCAAGCTGAATGAAAATTAGGCAGCTACATATACTCCTCCCTCCTTCCATTCCACAAAACTAATGAATTGTTTAAATCAAACAACAAAAAATGACTTCTTCAACTTTCGTTTGCCCTCTTTCAGGAAACACGTTAATACTGTAAATAATGTGCATGTCAAGTTACTATGATACACTCATGCCAGCAAGCAATCCCCAAAATTTCTTGAAGCGTAGATTCGCTTCAGTCAAGACTACCTTCCAAAAAGCATCCTTGGTGCAAGAAAGGCAGCCATTCACTCATTCATTATCACTTGCCAAATACACAGCAATCTGAAATAGCATAATTTTACTGCAACCACTCATTCAAGATAGAAGTCTGAACAGGTAATTGGTGATGCAGCTCCAGTCTTAGAACTTATTAATCTGTGTCTGAACCTGAGATCCATGAGCCTATGGTTCTCCTTTGCACGCGTGATATCAATTTCACCTTCAATAACATCCCCCAGTTCATAAGGCACAGGTGGATGTATTAGAAAGACCTGGAAAACGATTTCCAATTTTAGAACCTGATATATGGTCATTCACTTCAAACCAGGTTAATTATTTCATTCATAGCATAGTGTTCATCAATATCATGATTCATGTTCTTCATTTTGACGAATAGGTTTAGTTGTTCCATTTATGGAGTAGTGCTCATCAAAATCATTATACCTGCTGACCCCAATGTGTCGAATCATGCACACTCGGGGCTGTTGTCAATTCCACCTCCTGGGATGCCGGATCATTTGCATTCCCCTGATAATTCTCAAGTAAAGAACTCAATACAACTATTGAAACAAATGGAGCAAAGAAAGACACAAGAGTATAAAACCTACTCGAAAATGGACATCGAACCAGCCAGCAAAGCCACATATGTTTGAATCACTCTCCCTTAAAACTGACCGGAAAGGGGCATAGACACCAGAAACATCAGCAAGTGTAGCAGTGAGACAATCTAGCTCCTTCACAACCACTGGTGTTCCAATAATTTGGTTCGGATGGAGGTTATTCCATAGAGCAGTCTGCAATAATTAGAAAACGATGACCATAAGATATTTGAAAATTACCACAATCAAAAGACCCAAACTTCATAAAATACTATGAAGCATTTAACAAGCAGTTTCATCTACAGACAGCTATACACTAATGGCACAGATCCCCAAATATATGGCCACAGTTGCTGTATGCAGTAATAATATACTTCATAAAAGAAACATGGGTTATGATACCATTAATTAGGAATCATGCAGTGTGCAATGAAACCATTAATTTGGTTTGACGCATGTTGCAGAAAACATATTGACTGCGCTGTGAGACAATCGTATATATTTATTTAGAACAAAAAGAAAACATTTTCATTATGTCTGAAAATCCAAATAGCATTATATTACAGCCTCTAACCATTCTTTCTTATCTTTAAAAGGAAATGAATTTATTTCACTAATATATTCTTTGTACTCGTTTCCAATACTTCATTATTTTTCATGACAGCATCAGTTCTATTTACACATCTCACTTAAGTTTTGCTAGTACTGCAATTGATCTCAAATAAAATCATACTAAAACGTCTAGCCATGCTTTGGTTTTTTAAGGGTATCCCAGTGAGAATATTCTTTGTACAATTTTTCCCACCAGTATCAATTCTATTCGCAAATCTTGCCAACCACCTCAGCCCACTACAGCAATTTCTTGATCTTGCTCAGTTAAGGTAAGACACGCATTATGCTTTATTATACATTGGTTTACCATCATAATCACAAGTACTTCAGAATATATTTCTATATGATCTTACTCTCCAACTCAGCAGAAACTCAAAACATATTTCATGCTTTTAGTGCTTACACAGTATAAATCAGAATAGTATATGTATCAGTACGGAAACTTTACTCTATTCCTGAGAAAAAACTTTACCTTGAGATAATATTTCTCCTGTTCTTCACGAAATGGATCCGTAAGAATTTTCATATTTACGCCATAATATTCCTGAGTATCTTCAGTAAAATTATCCCAATCATCCATTGTATTTTCATAATCTTGCATTTTTTGTTTTCCAAGGCCTGATCTCATAGGAGCTATCCACATTCTTGCATGGCTAGGATACCTGGCAACATAAACTTGTATCAAACCACAAAAATACCCTTCTTAGATTCACAATGTTAAAATTCTAGGCATGAAAATTTGTTATGTTATCTGCTTCCTCTACAAGCTGATCAGATGACTGTATTGCAAACAATACCAATCAGAGATAAATGAAGAAAGAGTAGCTATATTTTAATATAAGCTGTATTCATAACCCACAACTGTTTCTGAATAGCTCACTAAATATGTAATTTTCTATTAGAATGACTCAGACCTTGATAGGTTGACATGGATAGAAAGAGACAGCTTTAGCACATATAGAACGCTAAAATAAACTATATAACTTCAATAAAAAAATCAGCTGTGCTCTAAAACGTAGCTTGTATGCACGAAAATTCTATTCAATTAACCTTCCATCTATCTGCCTCCTTGTGTGTCCAAAGACCTAACTTCCAGGAGGAGCATAATAATGGATTGCCCGCCAAGAAGCTCTTTCTTATCAAATCATTTGTAGCTCTTAGTAAGGAATCCGGAATCCGGAATCCTCCACACAATTTTTTGTTATTGGAAGTTAAATAAAAACTCTTTCAGAGGAAAGTGAGGTTACTCACATCATCCCGGTTGGTTTCAACCACCTATCACGAGCATAAATCACAGAATCAAACATAGATTCACGTATGAGAAAGTAGCCCATCCATTCCGATATGATGACATCAACTGCAAAGAATCATGAAATACAATATTAGAAAAATCAAAGGGGGAATTTATGATTTCAAGAAAATTAAACCTAACTTCTATACCTTTCTCTGGTATATCAATGTCCTCAATAGATCCCTCAATCACTTCAACAATGTTCTCTACTCCATTTCCAGCTACTAGGCGTCGAGCATGTTCGGCCATTTTTGTAGCTTCTACAGCATAAACCTTCTTGGCACCTGCCTGTGCTGCCCAAATAGCTAGAATACCACTTCCTGTTCCCACATCCAAAACAATCTTTCCGAATAAAAGGTAGTACATATTACTCTCTTGCTCCCTTTCATCTCTCTCCTCTCTCTCAATTGGGACGTTCACTAGGGCAGAATACACATCAAAAGTGACTTACTAGCTCCACACACTTTTCATCACCAAAACAAAAATCAGGCAGGCTGAAACATGTTATATGTTGCAATATTCATCAGGAAATAATTCAAATATCAAAAGCCACAACCAAACTTCACATACTCAGCATCACCATAAAAAATGTTTCAGGCAGGCTGAAAATTGAATCACCTGAAATGACTTGAATGTTTCAGAGGCATGTGAAACACCCCTCGTAAACTGGATATGGCCTGTTGAAATATTTCTAATATATAAACTTCATATGTTTATGTTACAACTTGCATAATACAACTCATATAATTTTCCTTTTTTTTCCAGATTTCGAAATATTATATTATTAAATTTTATTTTCATTTGCTTTTGTCTGACATGTATATAGATATAGGTATAGACAACTGAAGTGTCTGATATATTTATATACATAGCCATATCACTTTAGCTCCTTCCATTATATGATATATATATCATATAATGACAACTGAATTGTCTGATAAATTATATACATAGCCATATCACTTTAGCCCCTTCCAGGATTGAAATAAGCATTTCAAACATGAAATTGTTCACATTGACTCCATACACATTGCAAAATTGTTTGGCTTTGGTCCAGTAAACCATATTTTACCTCTGACAATGAAAGATGATAATAAATCTTTCTATTTTTTCTTTCTAATCAATATAACACCAGTGCACTATCCATACTTGAGTATACATGTCACTGCAATCGATTGTAAAGATATAGTTAAGCAATATTTGGAGTCACGCATAGAAAACTTCTGAAAGGTGCAAACTTGCTAAAATGTGTTCAATGTTCATTCGGACAAGGTAAGCAATATACTTGTCAATTCCATAATATGCAGGGAAGGGGCAACGTAATGATCTTCTTGTGAAAGCCTTTCAACAAAGTCATCATTACATGTCACAACTTGCTAAAATGCCTTAGATGCTCATACAGACATGGTAAATTACTCTTCACCTCTGATTCTGCATAAGCACCCTGTACATGATATAATTCCATAGTACACACTCATAGCTGGTATAAGCTAGTATTTCTGTATCTGGTTGTCTCATAGTTCATTTACCTTTTTGCAATGTATACACTACATTTTACTTCCTTCCGTTTTTTAATCTCATAGGTCATTTGACCTATTGCAAACATCATTTGTCACGTTTCATGTCTCTTTCTCTGTTCTTATAGGTTATTTTGGTCTGTCTAGATGTTCATGTCACATTTCATTCAATTTCTCCCTCTCGCAAGATATGTGATTTAGGCCTTTCAGAACATTAACATTATCTTCGATTTCATTTTGGCTTTCTCAGGTCTCTTTGATCTACAGGCTTCAATATATGTGTAACACTGAAAGAAAAACATGCAAAATGTATGCAACAAACATGGCCTAATTCATTCATGTCAATATTAAGACCATGTACTGGAAACCACTCTGGGATACATTCTATCTCCAAATAATGATGTCAAACTGGGTACAAAATATAATGTCCTTGTGAGAAATGGTGTTCCTGTGATGATGAACAAACTCATCACATGGGAGCTAATCTCCAGTGTGCCAATACAGAAATCCATAAACATACACTGGTCGTTATAAAATAAATGCAGGCTACTTATGCTGTAACCAAATCAATTCCCCATAATTAATAGTATCTGGCGTGTGTAACCTGCATGGGGGAGAGCACAGGGCTCAGTTCCACATCATGCAAACAAGGGCAAAAATTACCAAACAATGACTCTGAGACGAGTGGTATGTTATCGAAGGATCTCTCTCTATCAGACTGTTGATTTGGTCGTTTATATTGTAATGCATTGAAGTGTAAAATTGAGATTACCCAAATTCAATTCACTCCAAAGAACTCAACCCCATCCCATAGATTGTATTGGTTTCCGTATAAATTAATAATCTCTCTCATTGGTTATTTTAATGTTTAGCAGACGGGAATATCACATTTTACTTGCGATTCACCTCTCCCTCTCCTTCTCAGCTGCATTTTTTCTTTGCTCCAGAACAAACTGAGGAGAGAAAAAACAAAGGCAAAGAAAAGAAGGACATGCAAAGAACTGAATGGAAAAAAGTACAGGTTATTCATCTCGTTCATCTATGGGATGAGAATAGAAAAAAATCATGCGAAAATTTAAATGAAAGCAAATATTCGAAAAACAAACAAGCAAACAAAAAGTCCGGCACTTCTTTCTTGCCCAACAACACATTAGGTTTTTGCGATGAATCCAACAAATGAAGGGAGAAACAGCTGCAGAAATTAGCGTTGCGAGAGTGAAAAAATTAAAAATCTATTTTTATCACTTCCTTGCCTTGTCTTTGAAGTGCTTGGGATTCTTGAAAATGGAGTTATAGTAAGCATCCATACGAACTCGATCAGAGAGCATCTCCTTCTGATGGTACAGGAAAGCATAGGTACAGAAATAGTTAGCGAAATCTGCTGCTTTGTCCACAGGTGGTGGAGGAAGGAGACCGGGGGGAGGAGCTCCGCCATCGCGTCCGTTCATGACTTCTCCTGTTTCTTTTCTTTTCTTTTCTTCCTTCGATCGACCTTCTTCTGTTTGCTTCGATGAGTCTGAGTAATGTAGGCTGTAGCTAGGGTTTACTGGTGGTGTCAACAGAAACGACAATGAGTGGCGTATTAGGGTTTTCTTTCCCTCTCATATGCAAACTCAAACTCAAAAGCTCGAGGGGTATGCGGCGCAATTTCCAAAACCTTTCATAGAAGGGGTATGTATAGTTGGCAATTTTCAAAGCCTTTCATAAAAAGGGTATGGTCGGCAATTTTCAAAGCCTTTCATAAAAAGGGTTATGGTCGGGCAACTTCCAAAACCTTTCATAAAAAGGGGTATATGGTGGGCGATTTTCAAAGCCTTTCATAAGGGGGGAGAGCAGACGGGGGGGTATTGTGGGCAATGTCAAAAATCTTTCCCAAAGGAAGGGGGGGCCAAGGAGAACCATTTCATTTGTGCCTCAAACCAAAAGCACTCACAAACTTGGTTGGCTCCATCATCGTCGCCTCTCCACAATACTCCTCCCTCCTTCACAACTAGTGTCGACACTTCATAGCTCTCATACCACGTTATATATTGTATGGAACCCGAGAGGATGCACACGCACATATATTAACAAAAATGGAGAAAACTAAGATTTATACTATTGTGCCAAAGCACGATAACACCATGGATATAACAAAGAGGTCTAGCTCATGGGTGCTCCCAAGTGAGCTCATGCACTTAATACGAATCCACAAGATGAACTGAGTAAGAATCCTAGATTACATTCTAAGGTTCACTTCAACCACTAACCCATCTACCATATTCAATGCACCACTCATTCCGTTGTTCTCATATGGTAGGGTGGTTGCCCTCTTATTCACACCAAGATCACATACACAAAGTACAAGCATATTCTTCACCCTTCAACATCCATCAATCAAATAAAACTTTAAAATCACTAGTTGTAATATGTTAAAGAATGGCCATGCACTTAAGCCCCATTACATTTTCAATCATCCATTGACATGGATTCCGTTTACTTGAAGGGGATTTGAGGTTTCGGGTGTACCAATTCATGCTTCATAGAGCCAATCCATAAAAGTGCAACTTGATAATGGCGTCAAGAGCCCATATAGCCAAACTAGTCAACTTGTTGAAAGAAAAAGAATGAATGGGGATTTGGGAACCTTTGAGCCCTCCTTTTTCAAATCAATGACTCATGGTGCCAAAGAAAAATGGAAATCTCCATTTTATCCAAGACTTTCAACTTGTGACAACGTAATGGTCCAAAATGCATGGAAAGGACCCTGTATTGATGACTTTGCTAATGGGCTTTCACAAGAAGATCAATCTATACTTGATTGATGTTTGACCATATATTCATGACTTTTTGATAGGCATTCACAAGAAGAAGATCAATCTATATGTGATATCTGATGGTTGGCCATGTATTGATGATTTTGTCCTAGGTGTTCACAAGAAGACCAATGTATACTTGATATGTGATATTCACCCAATGATGATCAAATTCAATCGTTTGTGGATAGCAAGAACATCATTATGATGAGGATTTTGGTTCGAATAGCGAGAATGTGTATTCTACCACGAGGCGTTATTAACTAGGTGGCCACATGACAAATGCAATAAACAAGGTGTTTGGACCACATATTGGATATCATCATACTATTTCTAGATGACATTAAGAACAACATGGAGGATGAGTATTGGAACTCTAAATACAAAAAAAGTTTAGAAGTTTTGTGTCAATGAGAAGGTGCTCCAAAAACTAGAAGAATCACACTTGACATTCTCTAACAAGAAGTCCACATTTAGGAAACCAAAGTCTCTAGTAATTAGGGATTTGCGTGGGGCTTATGTTTGCAAGCCATCTTCTGTCGAAGGTGAATGTAATCCACAAAATAAAAGAGGCGTGCAAATCACAAACAGAGTTAAGGATTCCTAAGAAAAGGGAAGAAGTTCAAATGGGTAAACGAGCATACCAAAGACTTACAATAATGTTCAAGAGGTTCTTTCTTGAAGCTTGATAGTGTGAAAGGCCAACTACGTTTTTTTTTCCAAAACAAATTATCCTTCCATTAGTTATAAATAAAGGTCATAACAGTTACATCATACAAAGTATTTTTTCCGAAGCCCTTCTTGTGTAGACAATGGTTGAGGAAACAAATTTATATACTCCCTCTCAGGTCATAGTTATGAGCCATTCAATACTTCTTCAACCTGTACATCTTGGATTTGAAGGCGATTAACTACATTCTTTGGTTTTTCAAAAGAACCGCTTTCCACATTCGTGGTTGTAAAGTCAACATTATGCTTCCTCTTTCCCCATCAACCATCTTGCCGGATTACCACCAAATTCCTGTACATATAACAACAATTTAAGTAAAGTTCCCTCCTCGCCTCATGAGCTTATTCTTCGGCCCCCACACCATCATCACTTGTCCTTATCAAAAAAACATAAAAACTGCTTCGTTAAGTCCTCATCAACCATCTTGCCGAATACCACCGAATTCCTGCACATAAACAGTAAAATGTGTCTAAATTCCTCATCTCCTCATGAGAATTTGCTTCGACCTCCACACCATCATCACTCATCCTTATCCAAAATATAAATTCTACGTCAGTAAGTCCACATCATCCATCTCGCTGAATACCACCAAAAACGAAAGGCCAACTATGTTGAAGGAACAATGAGCTTTTGTAACTATGTATACAACCCCAACCAGACTTGAGTGGTCAAAACCAATAAAAAGATGGTGGAAATCAATATGTTATCCAATTTAAGACAAATGAGCTAATTGAGATACTATCATGAAGGATCCTATTAGTAGTCAAAGGAAATATGGGCATGCTTATCAACATAGTGGTAATTATGGAGACAAACTACCACCTTACTCGAGGAATGTGTGCCACCCTAGATATCACAACATGGTAGCACACATATATCATTCTAGAAATAGTGATATATGTGGTTGAGCAAAGACTTGAAGAATGATATTTGGATGATTCCATGAAGTCTTTGAACGTAGAAATCTAATACATAGTAGGGTGGGACAATAGTGCGATAAATATGTTATCCATGGGAAGTTATGAAGGTGAAGAGGAGATACATTTGAACAACGAAGATGTAGGAAGGTTCTTGAACGCAATGGCAAGTGATGCCTCGTGGTCAAGGGAAGAGTTTCATTGAACTTAGAAGAGGTATTGCAAGTTTTCCTTTTGTGAGGGACAATTGTGAGAGCACCATAAGAAAACGACCTTGAACAATCTGAACATTTGTCCCTCACAAAAGGATTTAGGTCAATTCTCCATCAACGCGATCATAAATGGAGGTTTTCACAACCTGAACAATCAAGCTCTATGATATCGTGTAAATACGCGCATGAATGTGCTACCGAAGCGGAACCACAGAGGTCATGAACCAAGGAGAGATGGTTTCGCTGATGAAGACACATGGGATTGATAGTTGTGAAGTGGAGTTCTTCCTTCTTGTTTGGCGTGGGTCCACTTGCACACACTCCATGCACAAAGGGGATATGTGATCTAGGTTGACATTATGTATATGTATGTATAGTTTGTGAATATGTGAGCATTTATGTTGTATGTGTGTTGGAGAGTGAGAGGGGTATTTGTGGAAAGTTGGTTGGAAGAAGGGTATTTTGGGAAAGTGTGATGGAGAGGAGTATTTTGAGAAAGTGTATTGGGAGAAGGATATTGTAGGAATGTGTGATGGGAGAGTGGTAGTTGGGGAAAGTGTGTTGGGAGAAAGTATGATGGGTTAAGGGTAATTCAAGAAAGTGTAAAGCATAGCTCGCCTACTTGAGCTTAAGGGCCAACATTAAACAATAAGTTGATTGGCGATGATATCCGTCATCGACATCAAGTAGTGACTACAACTAGTATTTTTTGTTTGGTGCTCATAGGTTCAAGCCAAAAAGTATGCCACTTCCTTGTTTCCAACCAAATTGATCTACACTATGGTTTACAATTTTCCTTGGAAATACATAATGATTTACATTACCAAATTGGTTATATTTCATGTAGTTACATCAAATTCAAGGAAGGAGATAAAAAAATTGCCTCGTTTTAAAAATAGAAATAAAGAATGCCACGTTGCCTCGTATCATCGTTGGCCTCCTACACACACCCATGATTTGCTGCCTCACACATCGTCCAATGCAGCCTCACTACCTCTCCTCCTTGAATCCCAAAATGTCCATCCTTGACAATGAGCTCTCCTCCTCCTTTTATAGGTTTTAGGAGGGCCTTTGCCAAAATAAAAGCTTGCAACATAAGTCATCACTTGTCCTAGCTCAATTTTCACAAAATTACATTCTTTATCCTTGTATCATTTATATTAAAAACCATAATTTCTACTTTCTGTAGCCCAAGTAGGTTTCAAACCTTGCATTTTATCATTCCAAGTGTTTGTTCTGGCCACTTCATCTTTCCATTGGTTTGAATTTAGACTTCGATACTTCTTGACCATAGACTTAGACTCTTATAAACTTAGGTTTTAGGCATTCCCCCCTTTTGCACACACCACATCGTGACACCATTGCCACTCTTCATTGCTTTCCCCATCCTTTATAACCCCCCTCACTCTTCTTTTGTATGTGTTGATAGATCTCGCTTCTTAATCAACGTGTTTTAGTAGTAACACATGTTAGAGTTTTGACAACTCTACATGCACAACAAAACATGTAGTAGGCTTCCAAAATCAATAAATAACATACATGTATATCACAGGATCATGATCGGCCACAACTGGTTCCACTTTTGAATCTTCGGATGCAAAGATCAAGAAAGATAGTACATAGACATAAAATGAGAGGGTAGAAAACACAAGTACAAAGACACAAGATTTAACGTGGAAAACCCAAAAGGGAAAAACCATGTGGAGTCCTCGAACTTCAAACAGATCACTGTACGGTAGGAGGAATATACAATAAGACACTCGAAGGCAACAACCTTGAGTTCTTCTTCGTCAACGGATGGTTACAAAGTTACAACTCTGTTCTCACTCACCTACTGTCACTCACACTTAGTTACTAAGGCCATGACCCACTATGTAACTTGTTACAACTATAATGATTCCCCTCTCATTTTTCATAAGTTTGCCCTAGTTGTATTTAACATATATAACTTTTTGACTATTTACATACATAGCCCACAAGAGGCACATTTAGACTATTTACATATATGGTCTCTCGATTTCGGTTTCGGTTTTCGATTTCGGCGTCAGCCGAAATACCCATTGACTCCATCCAATTCCGTTCATTCTCTTCCCATTTGGAGGGACTTGTTTCCGAACAGTATAGAGATAGAAACATAAACATTAACAAATGATGTATATATAGAGGAAAGATTCAATCTATCATAGTATAAGAATGAAAAGATATGCATACAATATAGGGAGGAAGAGCTCTTACATATATAATTATTCTACATTCAAAACTCTATAGCCTTCTTTTATACTAGTGATGAACTTTTGCATGAACACCACTTGTTAGACATGTTTTTTGCATGCATATATTAGGACATGCAATTACCTTTATCATTAACTAATATTGACTATTGAATAATATAATATAATAAAAATCAATAATGGTATTATGGCTAAACCAAAGACGTATGTGTTCAACTTCCAACACTCCCCCTCAAGCTCGAGATGATATATCTCCTATGTTCATTTGAGACATGAACTTTAACTTTTTTGAATCCAAAAACTTTGTAAATATATCTGCAACTTGATCACCTATCTTAACATGTAGCAAAAGAATTTTTTTGGTTATCACTTTTTCTCTTATGAAATGATAGTGAACTTCAATGTGTTTGCTCCTTGCATGAAATATTGGATTCTTCGCTAAATAGATTGTTGACATACTATCTGAACCATGGTTGTTTATGTACTCGTATTTAACGTTAAAATATGTATAGTACGTACTATACCTCAATGTTGTTCAGTCAAATATCATGTACATTTGTCCAATACGGTATTTAACGTATTTATAAAAAAATTGGTATAATACGTATTTATAAAGAAAATGTAAGTAAAACCCCAACAAAAAGCAAAAGAAAAAAAAGATTTTAGTGAAAAAGAAGCCAAAGGAAGGAAGGAAAGAAGAATAGAAGACACGACGATGAAGAAGATGAAGAAGAAGAAGAAGATGAGAGAAAAGAAGACATAAACCTGTCTTGATTCTTAGTGTGATAATCGCAGAAGATAGAAGAAGAAGACGAAGAAAAGAGAAACTTATCATGAGTGTGATAATCGTAGACGATTCCTCAATCTATGAAAACATAATTGGAAATAGTTACAATTTGAAGTAGAACATCGTGATACACACTTACACTGATTTATAGAATAAGGGAATATCGACATTCATATTACTGCAAGTATTTTAGGACGTGAAATGTTTAAATGTCTTATTGCATTTTAGGATGTAGAACTATATTGTACATCCCAAAATTGTGTAAACATAGATGTTTTTTACAATATTATAGATATTTTTTAGAAAGGTAAATCATTTTTAAATTCTAGAAGTATTTAACGTACTATATGTAAAATATGTATCTTACGTATTTTATAAGTATTTAACATATTAAGAAAACGTATTTAACGTATTTTTAAATTGGGAGGTACTATACGCGTATTAATACGTTATATACGTATGGTATCTGTACCGTACCTAACGTACCTAACAACCTTGATCTGAACATAAAATAAAATCACAATAATTTATTTGTAAATTGTTGAGAATCAAGCTCAACTTGGTCTAGTGTGTGAACTCACCTTGAGAGTGAATAGACACTCCAACGGTCAAGAGTCACCATTAAGTCACCTCTTTGTATTCTAGCATTTAGTATGAGTCATAGAATCATATTCTATGACACATAACTTATGAGCTTTCACATTCCCCATGCTCCATGAGCCTTGTAGTTAATGAAGAGAGAGGGTGACTATATAAAGCACCCTCCTCCCACCTTGTATTTAGTTGAGTCTTTCTCCTTTATTAAATATACCTTTACCTTGCGTATTCTCTGTGTATTATTCCTTGTCTCTCTCACTCACACACACACACACACACACACACACACACACACACACACTCTCTCTCTCTCTCTCTCTCTCTCTCTCTCTCTCTCTCATACACACATAACTCACATCTCTTCCGCTTCACAAGAATCATACCCGATTCTTTACATAAATTACCCAATAGCTTCTTCAACCACATCACTTCAGAAGTAGCATTTGCTAGAGATTGTACTCTGTTTCTATTGATGACAATGGTATTGTTGGTTGTTTCTTCTAACTCCATGATATGGTTTTTGTACCTATCATAAACACATATCCAAATATACTTCTCCTATGATTTGGAGATCTAGCTCAGTCAGCATCACAATACACTTTTGGGTCTAGATTAACATCATTATCATAAATTAAACCATAATTGATTGTTCCTTTTATGTATCTCAAAATGATTCTAGCAGCTTTTTAATTATTCACAATGATTATCTCAAAATTATCCTGCATAAACAAAACGCCAACAACATGAACAATGTCTGGCCTTGTGATTGTAGCATAAATCAATGACCCAATTATACTTCTATATAGTTGAGAATCTTCAATCTTTTCACCATCATCATATGTAAACTTAGAATTAACATCCAAAGGTATTTGCAACGGTTTACATGCTGACATTCCAAACTTCTTAAGCACATCAAGCAAGTATTTTCTCTGTGATAAGCATAATTCATTTTCTTTTTTTACTATCTCAATACCTAAGAAATATTTCAACCCCCAAGATCTGAATTTTTGAATTCAAATTTTAGCTTCCATTTAACATCTTTGATATTCTCTTCATCATCGCATGTAACAATCAAGTCATCAACATAAATGCATATAGCAATGAGTTTTCCTTTTGTCACATTCACAAACAAAGAAGGATCGGCATCAGATTCTCTAAAACCATTTTGCATCAAATATACCACCAATTTGTGGTACCATGCCCTTGGAGCTTGCTTTAACCCATATAAAGCTTTCTTAAGCTTACAAATATAACTCAGAAATTTAGGGTGAACATACCCTTCTAGATGTTCTATGTATATTTCTTCCAATAAATCACCATTTAGAAAAACATTTTTTACATCTAATTGATACAATTTCCAATTTTTTGTCGCTACAATTGCTACAATTGCTAACAATGTCCTTATTGTGGTCATTTTTGCTACAAGACTAAATGTCTCCTCATAATCTATTCCATATGGCTATGCAAAACCTTTTGCTACCAATTTAGCTTTATATCTAGCAATTGAACCATCAAAATTGTGTTTTACCTTAAATATCTACTTACGTCCAATTGGTTTTTGTGTTGCACCTTTTGGTACAAGGACCCATGTCTTGTTATCTACCAATGCTTGCAGCTCCTTGTCCATTGCATCTTGCCATTTCTCACTTTTGCTTGCTTCCTCAAAACATGATGGTTCTTCTACTTTTTTAACTTGAGACATATAAGCATAATGATTAACCATGAATGAATCATACGTAAGTCTTTGAACAAGATAACTTACTCTCGATGAGCGTCGCATCATATTTTGGTTGTGTTGTTCTTCACCTTCATTCCCACTTGGCCTTTCTATCCACAATTGATCTTCTTCTTCAATTTTACCTTTCAATTTGTTTGTACTTTCTTTTGTATCTACTTCATTTTTCTTCAATTTCCTAGACCAAGGACTTACTTCCTTCGTCGATGTTGAGGGACTAGAAATTGATGGTCCACTCAACTCTATACTTCCTTCATTGATGTTAAGGGACTAGAAATTGATGGTCCACTCAACTCTATACTTCCTTTGTTGACGTTGAGGGACTAGAAATTGATGGTCCACTAGAAATTGATGTTGGGGGAAAATGGAGGTAAGGGTAAGATGTAAGAGTTGTAGGATCAACCCTAGGCTTGGCATTGAGTTAGGATAGGGGGGAAGGGCGGTGTTGTCTTCCATTGCACGCAACAACATGGTCTACAATAGCAACAGATGCCATTTCTCCCTCTACTCCTCGAGATGTGCCCTCTTCATTGAGTTCTACCATGGCGAGTTCACATGATAGAGGTCTTTGAGTTCTAT
The DNA here is from genome assembly GCF_043228905.1 of Azolla caroliniana. Classification (NCBI taxonomy): domain Eukaryota; kingdom Viridiplantae; phylum Streptophyta; class Polypodiopsida; order Salviniales; family Salviniaceae; genus Azolla; species Azolla caroliniana. The sequence goes on from NW_028230442.1 coordinate 13,761,222, forward strand.
AGTGTGTGCTCCACAGGACAAAAGACTATCAATTCCGTCATGTTGGGTCCACAAGATAGAACTTCTAAGTTTATTGAGTGATCATGGGTTTACACACAATGGGCTATACATAAGAGAATCTTTTGAGTTCTCTCATGTTGAGCTCAACAACCAAGCTTTACACAAATCCCTTAGCGTTGCCCAACATAAGGGAACCAAATCTTGGGGATCTAGAGGTGGTGGTTCAACTCTTGCCAATTGGTAAATTTGAGGTAGAACCAACTACTTTGGCACTTTGAAAGTCAAAGAAACTAGAATAGGGGAGGTTGCAAAATAACCAATTTTCGTTGTTTTAGTTGGTAATCTATTTTAACTAAGGAAGTGAGTGGTAGGGTGGAATAGCAAATCCCTTAGGGTTGCATGAGAAGAGTGACACAACAACAAGTTCCACGAAGGACACAAAAGTGTTCTCCTCAAGGAGAGAGAGTTAATGTGAAATTTTCATGCATTGCGCTTAGGATGCACAACCGAAAGGACGCGTATAAGGTAATGTATACACAAGGTGGGGCAAGGAGTGCAAGTCACAACATAAATAAATGTGTATGTTTGTACGCACGTGTGTATGTGTATATATGTATGATGAGGCTTAAATAATGAAAGAAACAGAGACATTTATTTATCCCACATATTGCTGCATTAAGGAATGTGGCCATATATATGAATAAGCAAAAGGCTTAGACTTTCATCTTGGGTATGTCTGTACCTGTAACCCTAGCGGGGGGATATTGGGGGTTGTGTGGAGGCATGGCTCCGTTGTGATTAAGGACCAGCAGGCGGCGCTCATTGTGGGCACGCTCGCTCCAAGATGAGAGTGGCGGCCGACGCCTATTCGGAGGGAGAGAAGAGAAGCGTTGTCTGTTGCCTTGAAGTGGTGGGGCACAACGTGTTAGGCCGACGATGGAGCAACGAACACCCCCCTCTCTCGGCGGTGGAGGGACCACGTCTAGCCCTACTCCTCTTGTTGACCATCCTCTCAGTGCCGCTCATTGTCCACCGTGGCCTCCCCAAATCTTTTCCATCCTTATTTTACAAAGAAGTTACATATAATACATACATACCAACCATATAGATCTCTCTCTTAGCCGGATGGATGTGCTTATTGTAGAATTCGGCAACTATACAAATAGTCTAGAGAATGATTGCTAGAGACAGAGATCACACACATACACAAAATTGTTCTATATTGATTGTAATGAATGTGTTACATTTAGCCGAATGGCTTGTTTGTAGAGACAATCCTCTAAGACTTATAACTCTTCAATGAAGAGTCACTTTTACAAAAAGACTTTCCTAATAAAAATAACTCTTCGTAAATGAATAGTTGTTTTTAATATAATAAATTAATCTAATATTTAGGTTAAATATTTCCACACCCCCCTTAAGCTAAATATTATTTTATTCAAAAGTATTGTCGTTTGAAGAATAATTTGGCATTGTTAGACCAATCTTTTGGCAACAAGCGATATGCTTTGGTTGAGGTATTGGCTTTGTTAGAAAATCGGCCCACATTAGTGTTGTGGATGCATACTTCAAATCTAGCTTATTCTCTTCGATTAAGTCTCGTAGAAAATGATGCTTGAAAGAGACATGTCGAATATTATCACTCATTTTCGGATTACAAGCTAACTTTATACATGATTGATGAAGGATTAACTTTGAAGTCTTAAACAAGCTAAGTTCTTCAAGTATGGAATGAATCCATATTCCTTCTTTAGCAGCAAGTGCGACAACTACATATTCGGCTTCCGTTGAACATTTGGTCTAGTTGAATCTTCAAAATGTGGTGGTTGTTACATATAGCTCTCTTCTTCGAGTTCTCCATGAAGGAAAGTGGTTTGAACATCTAAGTGATGGAATTCCAAATCAAGTACGACAACGAGAGAGACGAATATGTGAAATATGATACTTCGCAATGTAGGGCTAAATGTGTCTTTGAAGTCGATTCCAGGTATTTGCGAAAAACCACGAGCTACGAGATGAGCTTTGAAATGTATAATATTTCCAGTAGCATCAGTCTTCTTCCAAAGAACCCACTTACAACTAACAAATTGTCGATCAGGTGGTGGATCGACAAGGCTCCAAGTGTTGTTCTTCAATTAGGCTATCATCTCTTCTTCCATGGTTGATCTCTATTTAGGGCCATCGGTACCAGACAATGCTTCTCGAACGGTAATAATTAATTCATTTGCGGTATCCGGTTCTTCTTCAACTATGAGGGCGTCCATATCGATGTCCACAAAGTGTGGCTCGAATTGGCCGAGTTCCTTATAGATATTGGACAAGGAGCGCGTACGGTGAGGTGGTGAGTCGTTACCATATGAGTTTGGATAGTCTTGCGAGGATTGTGATTTTGAGTTGGTTGAAAAATCACTAGTGACGTCGGGTGAGTGAAGATGAAATGGAGGAAGGATTTGATGGGTTTGAGAGCTTTCAATAGCATATTGATTAGAGTTCGAGAAATTTGATAAAGAGAGTGGTAAAGTGTTGAATGTATTTAAGTGTGGCGAAGACGAGGTTGATGTAGAGGATGTGTTTGTGAGGTCATCATAATGTGTAGAGGTGGATGGTGTGAAACCAATATACAGATTTGGGTGAATGTAGTTAGTTAGTTTAGGTTGGGTAGTTCTTTTATGTTGGTTGGTTAGTTTTAAAGGTGTATTTTTTATTTTACTTTTATTTTTATTAACTTTAAATTTAAATGTTGGTTTTGCAGACGGAGTCGAACGGGAGGAGTTATTGGAGCAGAGGAGATGGGAGGAGATGCAAGGGGTCGAGGTACAAGGGAGTGTTGAATGCGGGTCTAATGAATGTATTCACATTGTCTCCCCTTGTACACACTAGGTTTAGGTTATTTATGTAAATAGTGAGAAGGGAAGTTGCCCTAAGTCATTGAGTATATAATCTGACTTTGTAACCTAACTTTCGGTTGTTGCAAATATAGTTCATCTTCTGCCGAACATCTCTCTCTCTCTCTTGCGTTCTTGTTGATCTTCCTTCTTGATTCTGTTTCTAGTCGCCATCAATCTTCTTCATTGCATCTATTAATGATCTCATCACAAATGAGTGCTAAGATTGTTCCACACCTAGATGACCGTGTTCTCAACATCTGGTATCAGAGCTTGGTGTTTTTCGATTCTCCTGCTACTGTCTACTTTGTCTCCATCAACAACTCTTCCTTGCTACACCTTGAAGATTTCAATTGACAACTCTCTACAAGATCGTTTTCGCAAAGAGAAACACCGGCAAAATTTACACTCCATTGTTCTAAATCAACATTGAAGTGAGTCAATTGGCTGCACTTCACTCTTGTGATTGTAGCCGCTTAGAGTGAGATTTCGCTTCACAAGCTCTGCCTCAATCGTGCTACATTAGATTAGAAGACAATCGAATAGGTCAATCGACGCTATTTACTCGCTCGTCATAATCACTCATAGTAGTCTGGGTTCCAGGAACAACCCCCTTCCATGCTTCATTCGGTTAGACAATATTCGGAAAGGTTAGTTGAAGCAGGATCAACCTGGATAATCGGCACATACTCTGTGTTCAGAAATCTCGAAAATCAACATTCAAAATAGAATCAACAAACTTGGGTCCAATTCAACTAAGTCGATTGACTGTAGTCACTCCGGACAGAATTCGCCAAATAGTCAAAACCGATTTGACTTGTGTACAATTTCGGCTAGAACGACATTGAGTGAGCCAGTCAGCCGCACCCCACCATTGTTCGTGGTCGACTCCAGACAAAGTCTATGAAGTCGACACAGATGGCATCAATATCCGGCTCGTTAGAGATGAGTCTGAGGAAGTTCGACGGATCGAACTTCAACTTCTAGAAGGAGCAGATGCAAGACTACCTGATAGTCAAGGGGCAAATCGACCCCATCGAAAATGAAAATGCTCTAGAAGGATACAAGCCGCTTGAATGGGAGAAGCTCGACAGAATCGTCTGAGCCACCATTCGGATGCACCTATGGGAGTCTATGTACTTCACGGTACAATCGTGTTCAACTGCCTTCCAACTATTGAAGACACTCTCAGACACCTACGAAAAGAAGGTAGCCGGTACGAAGATATATTTGATTCAACACGTTTATAAGCTTTGGATGGAAGAATCTGATTTGGTCTAGGCACACCTCAACGAGTACGAAAGCTTAAGTTCCCAAATTGTGGCTCAAGGGACGACTATCAAAGGATGAACTAAGAGCAATGCTGCTTATGAGTAGTCGCCCCCCTTCATGGGAAACATTCATTACAATTGTCTACAATGCGTCGACTGCTGCTGTTAAGTACTCCTTAGTCACGAGTGCAATTCTGACTGAAGTAGCTCGAAGAAAATCGTTTAAGAATGATTTGGCCAACGACGTTTACGTAGTACAAGGTTCGACCGACCAACCTGAACAACCGAGGAAGAGGTTCTTCACGACAACCGAACAACCAGCGAACTCGGAGCAAGTCACGGGATAATTAAGTCTACAATTATTGCAAGAAACTCGGACACATCAAAGACGATTGCCGCACACTCAAAGCCAAAAATGATAAGGAGATGAACAAGATTACGTCGGCATGAAGAGGTCAATTACGTCGGCTCTTCGACCAAAATACTGTCGAATGTCTCGAACATCTTGCTCATCGAAAAATCAGTTGAATAAGAAGTTCTGTTTACAACTGAAGAGTCAAGCACTTGGCTCTTGGACTCGGGTGCTTCATATCACATGACCCCTCATCGATCCCAATTTCAGCAATACTTGGACCGATATTTCGACTTAGTCCAATCGAAAATTCGCAGCACTGTGCGATAATCGGAATCGGCACCGTAGAGCTCAACCTTCAGGTGGCTCTACATTAGTACTACACAATGTCCGCCACGTACTTGAGCTCTCAAGATCTTTGATCTCAGTCAGACAACTGCACGAAGATGGCATCCGTGCCAGCTTCTCATCAGGAGGGTGGACACTCGACAGGGGGAACCTCCTACTTGCTCGAGGAACGAAAGTACATTCGTTGTACCCATTATACATCACACTCAAAGAGAGTAGCCTATTCTTGGTTGACATTCCCGTGTCATCACTATGGCACGGACGACTCAGACACCTCAGCAAGGCCGACATCACGCATTTATCCAAAGCCGGATACATCCCTAAACTTTCCTTCTCAGATCATCAGTTCTGTGAGCATTGCCAGTACTTACGGCAAACAGATAGCCGCATCACACTCAACATCACCACCGAGAGAATCGAGTCCGCTCGATTTGGTCCACTCGGAGATCTGTGGCCCTATGCCACATCAGTCTCTCGGTAGTGCCTTGTAGTTCGTCAGCTTTATTGATGACTCGACTCAGAAGGTGTGGGCGTATCTGATAAAGACCAAAGACTAAGTGTTCTTGATTTTCTCCAATTGGCTCACTATGGTCGAAAATCAGTCCGGCTGAAAACTGAAATGTCGTTAGTCCAATAATGGAGGAGAGTTCAAAACTGAAGAATTCGTCAAATTTTGCCGACATTGCGGCATTCGACGGGAATATACGACACCCTACAGTTCAGAGCAGAACGGAATTGTCGAGAGGATGAATCAGAGAATTCAAGAAATGATAATTTCCATGGTCCAACACTCCGAAATGTCGTATGGCTTCTGGGTGGAGTCCCTACTTATGACAATACACATTATCAATATGTTGCCGAGTAGGCCTCTGGGACTTAAGATACCTCAGGAATTACAACAAGCTAAGGATCTTCGGGTGTGAGGCATACGTCCTCATACCGAAAGATGATCGCCACAAACTTGCACCAAGGTCTAGGAAATTATTTTCTTAGGTTATGGACCAGATGGCGAAATCAGATACCGACTTTGGGACCCCGAGCACAGACCAATCGTTTGAAGTTCGGAGGTAGTGTTCAATGAGTCGGTTATGCATAAGATGATCGAAAGGCCTATTGAAGTCTGAAGGGTAACTTTTTCCGAAGTGCCGACCATTCATGAAGGCCCAACCCATTGTTAGGAATATGTCCCTCCAGTGGGAGGAGCCGACTATTTGGGCCAAGAAGTGCCGACAATCGAAGACTAGGAAGAGCAAACTGTTTCGGGCCAAGTATTGATGGTTGAAGAGTCGACTGCGAGAAAGTCGACTGGGTGAGTCTACAGAAAGGAGATCCAGGTCGAAGACACGACCGACTAGAGGGCATAAGTATAAATACACTTAGGGAAAACAGTTTGACAATAGAGTGTGAGATAGTGAGGTGGAAGTGTGTGATCCTCTGACGTAGCTAGCGAAAGAGAAGAATGAGAATGAGACGAGAGAGCGAGCGGCACCATAGCTGTGTTCTGTAACAGCATACGCCAAGAGCCCTGCACGGCTAATACACTCGGTGCAGAGAGTGTTGTAATCTAATCTCGTTGTTGTATATCCATTTTATAGTGAAGCTCCGTTCTTCGTGGTTTTCTCCCGCTTTAGGGTTTCCACGTTAAATCTGTGTACACTGTTTTTTGTGTATAAGAGTTGTGTATTTCAGGATATTTCTTTTCTAGTGGATTGATGATTCATTTCTCTACAAATTGGTATCAAAGCTTGAGGTGCAAGCATGGAATGAGTGTGAGTGGCTTCCTAGGAATGATAGTTCTAAACTCTCAGAACTATGCAGACTGGAAGATAAAGATGGAGGACCTTCTCATAGTCAAAGACTTGTACGAGCCGATCGACATAGCAGAAATACCCACGGGGGTATTAGAGTCGGAATGGAAACTTATTAACAAAAAGGCGATGGCCACCATCCGATAGTGTGTCGATGTAAGTGTCCTTCAGCATGTGGTGAACGACACAAATGCCCACGAAATGTGGTAGAAGTTGTCAGGTCTATATGAGAGGAAGAACGCCCTCAATAAAACCTCACTGATGAGAAAGATCATACAGCTGAAATACAGAGACGGTGAGAGCATCGTCAAACACATCAATGCATTCCTGGGGTATGTAAATCAACTTGCTGCAACCAAGTTTCCCCTTGATGATGCTATATAGGCCATCCTATTGATGTGCACACTGCCGTATAGCTGGGAGAACCTGGTGGTTACTCTCAGCACCTCTTGTCAACAAAAGAACTTGTCTTTACAAGCGATGAAGACAAGCATCCTAAATGAGGACGCGAGAAGGAAGGACAAGGGTGTCCTAGTCCAGTTGGAGTTAAATTTGACTCAACATACCGACAGAGGAAGAAACTGACAAAGGAGTCCACCAAGGCGAGAAAAGCCACAATCCAGGTCAAAGTCTAGAGGAAAGCTCGTGTGTTTCTATTGTGGAAAACCTGGACACTTCCAGAAGGACTGCCGACACATGAGAAAGAACAGAGGTATTGGTAATGCTATTGAACCCAGGAAGATTCATGAGGAAAAGGGCACTTCAGCCATTGCTACAAGCAATGAAGAACTATTCATCTGTACACAAGCAAGTGCATACCTAGCGAGTGAGGAATGCACTTGGGTGATCGACTTCGGTGCATGTTTCCATATAACTCCATCGAGAGAGTATTTCTAAACTTACATAGCTGGGGATCATGGTTATGTAAAGATGGGTGACAATGGGGAGTGCAAGATAGCCAGAGTCGGAAGTGTTTGTTTGATGACGTCGACAGGGTGTTGGCTGACTCTGAAGGATGTTCGACATGTCCCCGACATCATATTGAATTTGATATCGATTGGAAGATTGGATGACGAAGGCTACAATGGTAGCTTCCGAAATGGGAAATGGAAGTTCTGCTAAGGAAATCTTATAGTGGCCCGAGCACAGAAAGAAGGCACATTGTATATGATGCAAGCTTGATTGTGCAAGTCGGAAGTGAATGTGGTAGCCGAATCAGCAGGACAGATATGGCATAAGAGGCTAGGACACATGAGTGAGAAGGGACTGCATCTGTTGGCCGACCAGAAGCTTCTACTAGAGGTAAAGGGAGTGCACTTGGAGAGGTGCATCGTATGCTTAGTTGGAAAGCAGAACAGAGCAACATTCCACTCTAAACCACCAAGGAGAAGAGAAGTGCCACTGGAACTAGTACACATGGATGTGTGCTATGTAGATGTTCCATCACACCGAGGCGGACAATACTTTGTGACCTTCATTGATGACTATAGTCGGAAGTTGTGGGCTTTTGTACTAAAGTTAAAAGATCGAGTACTGTCATTTTTCAAGGAGTTCCAGGCAAGAGCTGAATGGGAATCAGGTTAGAAGTTGAAGGCTGTCCGAACCGACAATGGTGGCGAATATAAAGGATAGTTTGAGGAATACTGCAAAGCCCAAGGTATTAGAATCGAATACATAGTACCGAAGACCCCTGAGTTGATCAGGCTTGCAGAGAGGATGAATAGAACAATCATGGAGAGAGTAAGAAGTATGCTCTCTCATGCTAAACTGCTGAAATCGTATTGGGTTGAGGCGATGTATAAATTTGTTTATCTAATCAACAGGTCTCCCTCAGTACCATTGAAGGGTGATGTTCCACAAAGGGTGTGGACAGGAAATGATGTCTCCTACTGACACCCGAGGGTGTTTGGATGCCTAGTGTATATGTATGTGCCTAAGGATCAGAGGTCAAAGCTTGACAGTAAGTCGAAGCCATGCATATTCATGGGATACTCGGAAGATGAGTTCGGCTATAGGCTATGGGACCTAGTCGACAAGAAAGTAGTGAGGAGTCGGGATGTAGTCTTCTTGGAAGACAAGACAATAGAAGACTGGAAGAAACAAAAGTTGGAATTGACTACCTAGTCAACCTCTACTATTGTCGATTTGAGGCCAAGTGAACCGACATAGTTGGTTGTTCGGAGAAAGCCAATTGGCACAACCGATTCCAAGTTAGTTGACTCAGAGAGACCGACTGACTATGAGTGTGAGTCGGCTAAGCTGTTAAGGTCGATCGAGGAATACGAGTTGGAGTTGTCCAACCTTGAGAAGTCAATCGACATATATGAACCTGAGCAAAGAGGAGAGTCGGGAGAGACACCCGAATGAGAGCCGACAATGAGTGGAAGAAGATACCCACTTAGAGAAAGGAGAGCATTGACAACATATGCCAGTCAATACATCCTCTTGACTGATGAAGGTGAGCTAGAGTGCTATGATGAAGCCATTGCCGACAAACATAGAGAGAAATGGCTGAGCGCGATGCAAGATGAGACGGACTCCTTGCACGAAAACTACACCTACGACCTGGTAGAATTACCAAAAGGTAAGAGAGCACTCAGGAACAAATGGGTCTACAAGGTAAAGTCTGGAGAAGTTGACAATGCGCCTAGTTATAAAGCCCACATTGTGGTGAAGGACTTCCAACAGAAAAAGGGCGTCAACTTTGACGAAATATTCGCTCCAATAGTGAAGATGACATCCATTAGAACTGTTCTGAGCATACCTGCCAGCATGGATCTGGAGATCGAACAGTTGGATGTCAAGATGACATTCTTGCACGGGGAGTTGGATGAAGAGATCTACATGCAGCAACCTGAAGGTTTTGTGGAGAAAGGGAAAGAGAATCTAGTGTGTTGACTGAAGAAAAGCTTGTATGGCCTAAAACAAGCTCCACGCCAATGGGACAAGAAGTTCGAGTCCTTCATGGTGGAACATGGGTTCCAGAAAACATAGGTTGATCATTATGTGTTTGTCAAAAGGTATGATGAAGGTGATTTCTTGATTCGCTTATTGACATGTTGATAGTTGGTCAAGATACAAGAAAGATCGGAAGCTTGAAGAAAGCTCTAGGCAAATTGTTTGCCATGAAAGATCTTGGTCCAGCTAAACAGATCTTAGGGATGCACATAGTTCGGGACAGAACTAACAAAGTGTTGTGGTTGTCACAAGAGAAATACGTGACGAAGATCCTAGAAAGACTCAATATGATAGAAGCAAAGTCGATCGGCTAAGTGTTACCGACTAACTGCAAGTTAAATGCAAAGCAATGCCTGCGAGGGGAGAAAGAAAAGGCTGAGATGAGGAAAGTACATATGCCTCAGCCGTCGACAGTCTAATGTATGCTATGGTCTACACGAGACTAGACATAACATTTGTTGTGGGAACAATAAGCCGATACATGAGTAATCCAGGAAGAGAACACTGGGCAACGGTGAAGTGGATACTCAGGTACTTAAAAGGCACCTCGAGGGTATGCCTAAGGTATGGTATCGGAAAACCCATGCTCGAAGGGGACATGTAGATTCAACCTGATCCACGTCAGGGTACGTGATGACCTACGTAGGGGGAGCAGTGTCATGGTAGTCATGACTACAGAAGTCTGTGGTCTTGTCGACCATAGAGGCAAAGTATATGGTAGGGGTAGAGGCCGACAAGGAGCTAATTTGGATGAGAAACTTTCTCATCGAGTTGGGGATGAAGCAAAGGATTTCTTGCTTCATTGTGATAGCCATAGTGCCATACATCTAGCCAAAATGTTGCATACCTCTTCCGGACCAAGCACATACAGAGAAAGTATCACTGGTTGCGGGAGAAAGTCGAAGAAGGAGAGTTTACCCTCGTGAAGATCCATACTGACGACAATGGATCCGACATGTTGACAAAGAACCTACCGATGGATAGACTCAGAGTCTGTCGACAGAGGACATGAATAATGGACTCCTCCCCACAGGAGTGAAGGGGGAGTTTGTTAGGAATATGTCCCTCCAGTGGGAGGAGCTGACTGTTCGGGCCAAGAAGTGCCGACAATCGAAGACTAGGAGGAGCAAACTGTTCGGGCCTAGTACCGATGGTTGAAGAGTCGACTGCGAGAAAGTTGACTGGGTGAGTCTACAGAAAGGAGATCTAGGTCGAAGACGCGACCGACTAGTCGGACCGGCTGGACAGTCAACACTAGGGTCGATTGATGGCTACTTATTATTATAGATAAGAAGAGTAGTGATGTGTAGTAGGGGTTACATTTGTAAATAGCCCATACAAGGCATAAGTATAAATACACTTAGGGTAAACAATTTGACAATAGAGTGTGAGATAGAGAGGTCAAAGAGTGTGTGTGATCCTCTATCGTAGTTAGCGAAAGAGAAGAGTGAGAACGAGAGGAGAGAGAGCGAGCGGTGCCATAGCTGTGTTCTGTAACTGCATACGCCCTTGGTTGTTAGGTACATTAGGTACGGTACTGATACCATACGTATTTAACGTATTAATACGGGTATAGTACCTCCCAATTTTAAAATACGTTAAATACGTTTTTTAGTATGTTAAATACCTATAAAATACATAAAATACGTATAGTACGTTAAATACGTTAAATACTTCTAGAATTTGAAATTTATTTACTTTCTTAAAAAATATTTGTAATATTGTAATATTGTAACCGTGTATATGCAATATAACGAAGCATTCCATGGCTGTAGTTGCATCTTAAAAGTACTGAAGGGCAAATCGAGCAAATATGAGAATCAAAAGGATACAAATCAACAAATCAAATAGATATTTGTTAGGTAAAAAAAAACCCAAACTTGTTGGGCATTTACAACAACATCCAAGGCCACGAAGCAAAAACTGTATATCCCTCACATGATTGAGGGAATTCACATGATGAGTCATGACAAGCTAAAATTCTACAAAAAAAATCGTACTTTTGACAAAAACAACACTTTGACAAGAAGTGCAACATACCTATTGAAGAAAAGACCACATCTTTTGATTTGGAAAAAACCTTCAGAACACATAACATCAAATATTTGAGATGCACTTACATTGCATTTTGTCAAAGAAATAGAATGCATTGTAGGAACAAAATTTAGAAAAAAACCTTAACAACACATAACATCAGATATTTGACTTCTAAGAACACATAACTTGAACTATGTCCAAGACTCCAATGTATCAAAATGGGCTTAGATCAAAGAAAAGTAACATATGGCTATTGAGCTTAGTAATAATGTATAGAAATCAGAAATATTAGTCATTAGATCTCATCCTCATCACAATCACCATCTTCATCATCAGATTCAGTGTTAGTTGATGACATCAACATAGGTTCTTCGTCAGTAAGATCATCATAATTTGTATGAATTGCTTCTTCTATTCCATTGACATTATCTTGATCATTTGGTGGTAAAGAAGCAAATGTACTTGATCTTGTTATTCTCCTATTACAAGAAGACCGCTCATCATCTCTTCTTGGCCTCTGCCTCCGTATTCGATCAATAGGGACTCCATCGCTTGATGTTGTCGTATGTGATCTTGTCATGCTCCTTGTCCTTCTTCTCATGCTCATTGTTTCTTGAAAATAAGTTTCATAGAATTCTCTATCCATATCATTCTCGTGGCTAATAGATGGAATATCAGGAGTCTTAGAGACATCTATCTCATTTGGATTCACCTGCAAACAAGTTTATAAAAGCTTAACGAAATTTGAGGAATGTAAATTATAAGAAGTGAATAAAACAATACCTGCATTGGAGATGCATTCACAATCTCAAACTTGTGAACTAGCCTTAAGTTCTCTCGCACATATACCAATCGTTCAAGTTGTGCTACCTTTAGTCTGTTTCTATTTTTTGTATGTGCGAGAGCATGTGCATTCCAATTCCTTTCTGCTGCCCCAGAAGAGCAATCCTAATAGAAAACAAGATATGAAATAAAAGGTAGTACACAAAAGTGCAGTATTTTAGAACTTAACTATAAAATTGATCATTTTTTCAAAACTTGACACTTGGGATAATATGCGGACAGCTAATGCTTGGAGCTTTGGAGTTCTTCCACCAAAATTTTCCCACCATGTGACTGGCGTCATCATAGATATCTCTTCACGTGCTAATGCATAGCTAAATGTCCCTGTACCATTTCGATATTCATGCAATTCACGAAATAAGATATCACATTCAAGTGTCGAGTACCATTTTTCTGTATAGCTCATCCATGCATCCATTAACTCGGGGTTAATAAATGTAGCCTCCTCTCTCCACATCGGATGTAGCAAATGAGCTACAAGGTGGATCGGCCTCTTGAACCATTTCCATCGTATGTCAAATAACTTCAAAACATCTTCGTACCTAAAAGGGTATTAGTAATTACAAAATGATCTGATCTTAAAACATGAGAAAACATTTGGAGGTTTAATGCTAGGAAACCATAAAAAATTAAAATAAATATGAAATTTACTTGGATTTGTGGGGGATGTTTTCTTCCACTCCTTTTGCTAAAACATCTTTGCTTCTTCGCATAAACTCATATAACAAACCAATAGTGGATCCCTCCCTATCAGTAAGTCGTAAAACACTATACAATGGTGCCATTAGGGTCAAAACAACTTGAAACGAGGACTCAGTTGTAGGATCAAGGATGTAGTTCTTTACATTCATGGCATCTGGCTTATTGCAATCTGACCAAGACCTCCACATGTCACTCACCACTGTTTGCTCAAGAGGATACCAAACTTTGAGCAAACGTTGTATGACAAGGTACATCACACCAAACCTTGTCTTAGAAGGTCTCAAGATGGCGAGGTTACTGTGAGCAGAAATTTTTTTCCTAGCATTCCTCTTCTTGCAAAAAAAACGTACAATATTATTTGCATTCAACATAATACTTTTCATCCAAGGCAGCTGACCAATGTCCTCCAAAAGTAGATCCAAAGAATGGGTTGCACATGGAGTCCAAACAATATTAGGGAACTCTGATTCTAGCAAAGACCCCATGCGGACACAACTAGATGCATTGTCTGAAATGACTTGGACCACATTTTCCTTACCAACTTCTCTAATTGCCTCTGAAATTCTTTGAGCTAACCAAGAGCTATCAACTGTTGGTGTTGTATTAGCATGACTACAATCAATGGACTTGAGGAACATTGTCCCATAACAAGATGATACGAGGACATTTACAAGTTGCCTATGAGAAACATCAACCCATCCATTTGTTAATATAGAACAACCATATTTGGGCCATAATCCTTTTACCCTTTCTAACTTTGCTTGCAAGGATATAACCTCATTTTTCAAGCCTTTCGTCCTCATGTAATTATCTGTGACTCCATTATGTTTCTCTCCAATTGTAGAGAAAGCTTCTAACATGTTCCGCCAACATGGTGTTTTTAATAGATTAAATGACAAATTTGCTTCAATGATACATCTCACCTCCATAACGTTTGCATGTTGTTTCCTTTGCATTTGTAACACATGTCCTTTACGCAACGGTTGTTGTTTCACTATAATTGCTAGTGGATATGGTTGGCGACTACCACCACCCATACATGACATGCTTTGACTTTCATCAACAAAGGTAGACGAGCATGAGGTAGAAACACCTAAAAGAAAAAAAAATTCAAGATAAATAATTTACAATTGTTTAAACATTAGTAATCAAGACACCTATTGTAGGCTTGTGTCTATACCTTGTTCAGGCATGTTGAATGAGTCGATCTCTGCTACTATATCTTCTTCTTCGCCAATTGCTTGGCTTCCACAATTACCATACAAAGTTGTAAGGTCAATCAACATTTCCTTGGGGACATTGGTACATTTCGTTACTCCATGGCTAGGTTTTCCAATTAAATGAGCAATCATTCGTGTTGCTGACCCATGCATATGTTTGTTGCAAAATTTACAGTTCCAACTCCTATTTCCTGTTTGACTTCTTACGACATTGAGGCAACATGTATCCCGATATTTGTTCTTAATGGGCAACATTTTCCTTCTTTATTTTCTACAAATCAATAAAATTGAGATATTGAAAATGGAAAATAATGCACAAAAAGAGGAGCAAGATTATATGAATGCATTAAAGCAAATCGAAGAACTGAAAGCTTTGAATAGATCAATCTTCAGGGAGGATGAGGATTATACTACTTTAAATAAGCAACTACAGGATACTCAAGAGTATCTTTTATTCATAGAAAGCAAATACAAGAAAATGTTACAATTAAGGAAATGTATAAAAACAGAAAATTCAACTCTTTTGGAAGCTAAAAAGGAAGCAAAAATTACCATAACTTAACTAAAGAGCCTTAATGCTTAACGTAATAACGACATGCATAAAAGCAAAAAATTCAACAAGTTTGGAAGCCAAAAGGGAAGTAGAATTTGGTCAAGAAATCCATCTTGAAGATGTACAGAAAGGGTTCGATGAAGATCTATTTATTCATAGTGCTTTGCTAGATATGTATGTCAAATGTGGATCTATAGTGGAAGTGCAAAATGTTTTCAACTGAATGTCCAACCGAGATGTGGTATTATGGACAACATTGATTGCATGATATGCTGAGCATGGACCCGTTGAGGATGCACTGAAAAGCTTTGAAAAGATACAAGATGAGGGGATACTTATTACTACCAAACACTTTCACCTTTTCTTGTGTCTTAAAGGAATGCTCTCATTAGAGGGTTTGTTGAGTATAGAACTACTGAGAAAGCATTAGATTCTTTCGATAAAATGCAAGTTGATGGAATCTTTCCGGATGCATATACATTGCCCATGTCCTAAAAGTGTGCGGTTTATTAGGGCCTACAGATAAAGGACAATCCATGTATATGGAGGCTGTATTGAGAGGGTTCTAGCAAGTGCACATTTATTCATACCCATCACATTCAAAAGCAGACAACCAAAACCATGATATTCCAAAAAATGAGTAGTTGTTAACAAAAATAAATATGCATTGCAAATGATAAAAAATGGGACATCATTAAAAAAGGACCAAGCACTTTTCCCATGACACGAAATTGAGATCTTCAATGTTTCTGGAAATCAATGTCATTTATAGTAACATGGAAAGTAAATTAGAATGATCAATTTCTGAAATGAATTCAAATGGGATACAACCACTAAAATCAATAAGCAAAGGATTAGCTAATGCTACAAATTGTGAAAGATTTTGAACACATTGTCTACATGTATACATACATGTTTGAGTTTCAACACATGGTTCCTATAATATTTGATCTCAACACTTGCAAAGAGGAGAGTTTTATTGCATGTCAATTACAATTGTCTACCAATTTGTTACTTGTATAGATGCATTATTGTGGAATAGATAGATTGCTGGACACAAGCATACGTAAACTAGATCAACTAAAAATTAAATCTCCCTTGTCATTTGGTATTATCATACAACTTGACATTGGAATACAACAAAATGGGAGGTATACTTAATCATAAAAAATAAAAGAAAGAAACATATTCACTAACCTGATTTTATTTTCTTGTTGTTGTTGTTGTTGTTCTTCTTCTTCTTCTTCTTCTTCTTCTTGTTGTTGTTGTTGTGCTTCTTCTTCTTCTTCTTCTAGTGCTTCTTCTTCTTCTTCTTCTTCTTCTTCTTCTTCTTCTTTTTCTGCTTCTTCTTCTTCTTCTTCTAGTGCTTCTTCTTCTTCTTCTTCTTCTTGTTCTTCTTCTAAGTCTATTCTGTCTGTCTTTCTTTCTTCCTTCTATTTTACTAAAGTTGTTCTTTTCTTTTGCTTTCTTTAGGGTTTTACTCACATTTTCTATAAATACGTACTATACGTATTTTTTTAAAGGTACGTTAAATACCGTATTAGACGAATGTATATGACATTTGAATGAACAACTTTGACGTATGGTACGTACTATACAAATAAGAAGGTATTATACGTATTGATACGTTAAATACGCGTACGTAAACAACGCTGCATACGCCAAGAGCCCCGCATGGTTAATACACTCAGTGCAGAGAGTGTTGTACTTTGATCTTGATGTTGTATATCCATTGTATAGTGAAACTCCGTTCTCCATGGTTTTCTCCCACTTTAGGGTTTCCGCGTTAAATCTGTGTCCAGTGTTTTCTGTGTATAAGACTTGTGTATTTAAACATATTCCTTTTCTAGTGGATTGATGATTCATTTCTCTACACCCATAACACGAGATCGGTGTCGTGAAGATTTTCGGCAATGGTGTGAAAATTGTGTGCAATGAACGAAATCGAGAAGGTGCACGTTGTCGTGAAGAAAACCGGCCATAGGCGGAATCGGAGAGAAAGCGCGTAAACCGGCCCTTACACGGATGGACGCGTGACTTGACATTTTGTACACGAACCGGTGGGTGTAAATATGAAGCCGCACGCATTTATTAGGGGGGGATTGTGCGTATCCCGGTCAGGGGGACAAGGAATAAAGGGAAGAGGACAAGGGAAAACGAATATCGCGCGCGAGGAGGAGGAAGGAGGTTGCTGCAGAACGGAAGGCGGAGCTCTCTCTCTTTGACTCGAATCGTCGCTCTCTGCGGGTGTTAGGAGGTCGCTGCTTCTGCTTCATGGATAGCCCGTGCTTCCAGTAGAGTCGCTCCCCTTCCCCTTTTGTTTCCTTGAGTCGGTGACTGTTGTCGGTGTGCGTGAGTAGGGTCCCCGTGTCGGGCCCGTTGCTGCTTTATCGGTTGTAACTATCAGAGTTTGTAATCTCTGTCATTATAATTAAGTGTTACGTTATGTTTCTCTCTTTCTCGCTTCTACGTATTGGTGAATCTTTCTCTCTCTCTGTCTCTCTCTCTCTCTCGCTCCTCAGTCCAAGACCCCTGTGGTCCCGCCCCTTTCTACACGTACGCGCGTAACAACGCGACATCTTTGGTGAACCCGACGTGAAAGGGCGGCAAAGGAGTCGAAAGATGAGGAGATCGGAGCTAGCAGAGGCAATGGCAGTGGCCGTCGACCGGCTAGTGAGCGCTCGTGAGGGAACGGGTACCCTCGACAGAGCCATTGAATCGATCGTCGGCTCTATAGGCCGTTTCGGAGGGAAAGACGCCACAAGTTATTTCGAGGCTTACCGGGCCGAAATGATCATGAGGGATATCCCGGTGGACAGGCGGCTGTCCGGATTCCCTCGGGTGGTGACGCTGGGCATCCATGCGGAGGTGCTCGAGGTGTTGGCCGGATGCCAGACTTGGGAGGAGTTCGAGCTGCAGCTCCTCGAGAAGTACAGGTTTGACGACTCGCTCCGGCTGTCGAGGCGGGACTTCATGGCGTGGGTGGAAAGCCCCGGAAAAGGGAGGAACACGTCGGTGCTCCTCCAGGAGTTCGAAAAACGGTTCGCGCTGATGTTGACGCTGGACCAGACGGTGCTCGAAACAAGTCGAGTACTACTGTTTGTTAACTCGATGGATGCGCTTGACAGGGAAAAGGTGGGGCCCCTATTGGAAACAGACGAAGGGCTCACGACGGACTGGGCCGTGGTAAAACGGGTTTGCAATCGTTTCGACAAACGGCGCGATTGGAGCGACGGAAGCACGGCGGGGTCGGGGCTGGTCCCGGGGAGGAGGCTCGAGGAGCCGGTTTCGGTGCCGGCTGGGAGGAAGGAAGAGACCCGAATTTGGCCGGAGTCGGGGTCGGCATCGAACGATGTGGTCAGAGGCCCATCCGGAGGAGCTAACATAGATGGTGCGCGACCTACAGATCGCACAGGCCCGGAGAGACAACGGTGAACAACCTCGCGACCGGAGGCCGCCGGCTGGGCAGTGGTGCATGTGGTGTGACGCGATCGGTCACATTCGGAAGGACTGCGCGGATTTCGCCGACGCGCTCAGGACCAACGTGGTGTACCTCTGGAACGGGCGGGTGCACGCGAGCGAGAACCGGAGAGCCCTGGAACTGAATACGGGGCGCGGTGGAATGAAGAGGTTGATGGAAGAGGCCGCGACACGGCAAGTCGAAGCCGTTAACTACTCAGTGTCGGCGGGAATTTGGGTCGGGGGTGATGAGACCCGGAAGGCGAAGGACTCCGGATTCTGGCCGCTAGTGCTAGAAGGCCTCTCCGGAGTTCGGTTGAGGAAGGAAGAGGCGGACCGCGTGGAATAGCGGGTTCAGGAGGTCACCAGTTGGGACGATCCGGTGGAAGAGAAAACGGGCTTCGTAGAAGCCACTTGCCAGAACTACGAGGTTCTGGTGGAGGACAAATGGGAAGGAAAGGCCGGAGGGGTTGGGCCCTCGAGGTATGAGACCCGGTTCAGGCCGAAACCGACCGGTGTCAGCAACCCAGGTGTGCCAGATGGGAAGAAGCAGGTGTTGGCCGGTCAGAAGAGCAAGGACAAGTGGGAAGGCGGAATCGGATCGGATAATAGGAAGTAATAGTAGAATTATTATTCGGAGGGACGGATTCGGTACAGTTGTACCGATCCAGATCTGAACCGATTCGGATGTCGGTTGCCTAAGCGCACCGATTGTAACCTTGCCGGATGCCTATAAAAGGATCCGATGATTTGTAAAGTGTTTTGACGGAAGTAATACAATAGTAATTGTCGTGTATTTATCTGTATCTTGTATTGTTTGCCGTCCGTGTATTTGTTGCGTGTTTATCTTTATCTTTGTATTGTTTTACCGTCTGTGCTTAGTGTAATCATCTTACGCGTGTAACCTAGCATCCAATCCTTACCACCCCTTTGGAGAAGTGTCGGGTAGACACCTGTGTTGAGGCTAGTCCGGCCAGACAGACAACATTATTTTGGCGACCACGATTCCTGCAAAGTGCAAAGGACAACCGGGGGATGGATGTCTAGACCAAACGACGACCACATCACCGAACGAGGGAGATGATACACCGAACGCGAGCAACGACGGGAAGCCCTGCAGCAAGCCGTCGACGAGATCCGGCGGGATCGGTCATTCTCCAAAACTCTTCAGAGAGTCGCAGAAGAAGCACTACAGTTCTGGGTTCTGCAAATCCCCGACGAAGGCAGTAGCATAACAAGCCTGCAAGAGGCGGAAACGATACTGCAGACGCTCGCCGCGGGCGACGGGGACTCGGAAGCATTCGCAACAGTTGAGGCGGAGTCGGAAAGCGACGGAAGCGTTGCATCCCGGTATAAAAGCAGCCACGACACACCAAACGACCGGGAGGACGAGGGGTCGGAGGACTCAGTAACACCGGCGCCAGAGGAAGAAATAACCCTGGAATTCGGTGACCGGCAACCGCCGAGGAAGGCTGACCGGATATCGACAACACCCGCGGAGGAACCAACGGACCGGACACCGGCAACACCCGCGGAGGAACCAAAGGTTCTCACACCAACGCCAACAACGGATAGGGAACAGGAGAGTCAGTTGGACGACACGATGCCGTACCCATACCCAAAGTACCGGGATGAGGCCGACGCGGAGGCACACGTGTACGCATTCCTCCAAACATGGGAAGCCAACCATATCTCCCAAAGACTGACGGAGCCCGAAGCCGAACGATCCAAAATCGCCGAATTCGGCATAACCTTAGAAGGACCGGCTGCCCAATGGCACGCAAAGCACTTACCAGGCACCTTTGCCACATTCGATGCCTTGAAGGCCAGATTCCTCAGGTTTTTTCACAGACAATTTGAGCGAAGGGAATTGGTCGGGCATTTCTACACCACCCGGCAGGAAGAAAACGAGACTATGCCCCAATTCATCATTCGGTTCCAGACCCTGCACAGCCAACTGACAAGAGCACCACCCGAAGACGAAGCCAAAGCAGTCTTTCTGGCCGCACTGAAAGAGCCACTTCGAACAATGTGCGGAGTCCTTGATTTCCAAACCAGCACAATGGACCAAGTTATTGATCGGGTTTTAGAAATGGACAAGACTAGCCCCTTCTTGTCGATGGGGATGTTACACCGGGCACTCCCAAAAGAGGAAGACCTGAGGTTCCGACAGGCCTTACAATGTACAACATGCCTAAATTCGGGGCACTCAACAGTAGACTGCACCCTGCGGACACAATGTGTGATCTGCAACTCTCGATCCCATACAACGGACCGATGCGAATACAACCTGTTAAATCGGCAGGCAGCACCGGTTCGACACATAGAACCGCGCAATCAGAACCCGGACGAGGATCGATTCCGGAGAGACGACCGCTACCAACGCGAACGCGGTAACAGATATGCTGATAGAAGACGCGACAACTATGACCGAGAGGAGAGACGCAGAGATAGCTACCCCCGGGACCGGTATGACAGAGACGAATCCCCGGAAGACGACAGACGCGGAGAGGAGAGGCGACAAGGATACGCTGATAGAAGACGCGACAACTATGACCGAGAGGAGAGACGTAAAGAAAGCTACCCCCGGGACCGGTACGACCGAAACGGAGCCCCGGAATACGACCGACGCGGAGAAGAGAGGCGACAAGGGAACCGAAATTTCCGACGGAATCAGAAGCGTGGATTTTTCCGAAGAGAGGAACGTCGGGAGGCAGCAAGGAATGACAACCCGGTATCGGTACCGGATAACCGAAAAACCGAAGACGACCGCCGGAGCATACCCACCCTCCAAACCGGGGACAAAGGAGAAACGAGCAATAGTCACAAGGTGTACTGTTATTACTGCCGCAAGGAAGGCCACTATAGTAACCAATGCCCAAGCAAAAGCTATGACAAGCAGCCGGAAGTCAACATGGTTACAGCCGAAATAACAGAAGTACAGCAGGTCACAACCCGGTCAAAGAGAAAGACCGCCGAGTGGGAGGCCCAGGAGGCAATCAGAAAACAGGCGACACAATGGATCAAGGAGGCCAATGAACAGAATGCGGCAGAAGTAAGAGACCAAAATATGCCAAAAGACGAAGAAATCATACAGCCAGGCGAGAACCCGACGTGGCAAGCGCTACAGGACTATCAAATCGTGCTGCCGTTAGCACGACTACTACAGTTAGTGCCACGATTTACGACAGACCTATAGGCATCTGTCAGAAAACCGAAGCCGACGCCAGCACCGGCATTCTTCTCCAACCCGGAGGAAGGACCAGCGGTGGTCGATACAAGTAGCCCGGCAATCACGACAATCGTGAAAGGAAAGGAAATTGCTGGAACGATTATTGACGGAGGCTCCGGGGTAAATGTCATCAGCCAACAGACATGCAATGACCTGGGCATCCGGGAATGGGAACCATGCCCCTTCTGGTTACGCATGGCGGATACTAGCTCAGTCCGACCGACCGGGCTTATCCGGGATTTGGAAATCACGATCGGAGGCCACGTATTCCGGATATCGGCCGTGGTGCTGCAGCTGAATGTACAAGGCGCGTACCCCCTACTGCTAGGACGACCATGGCTGCGAACGGCGCATATCAAGCAGAACTGACAAAAGAACATGATCACATTCCGGCGAGGGAAAACAAAGGTACGAGTAACGACGCAACCATGGGTGATCACCAGTAAGGAAGCAACTCCATTGTATGCGGAAAGCATTAACATGTTGGAGGGATTACCGGACGAGGAAGTCGAGTGGTACCTAGAGGAACACCCACGAATCGTCCCACTATTTGAGGTGGATATTACGGTGGCAGTAGAACCGTACATTACGACGCCGGAAGAACCGGACCAAGCGGCGATCCGGGAACTACGACAAGCGCAGGAATCCCTAGAGAGGGAAATGACGATATCCCAGAGGGTAAAAGCATCCCAACTCGAGGAGGTGGACCTCGGCACAGCAGACAAGCCCCGACCAGTAAATGTTGCAAAGGAATTGCCGAAGGAAGAAAAGAAGGCAATGGTAGCATTGTTAACAGACTTCAAGGATGTGTTCGCGTGGTCGTACGAAGACATGCGAGGGCTGGACCCCCAACTCTATCAGCACCAAATTCACCTAAGTACGGACGCGAAACCGATTGCTCAACGCAGGTACCGGATGAATCCGAATTATGCGGCAAAGGTGAAGGAGGAAATTGATAAGCTCCTCCGGGTCGGATTTATCCGACCGGTCAAGCAGGCAACCTAGCTGAGTCCGATAGTGGTGGTCCCGAAAAAGAACGGAAAAATCCGGGTATGCGTGGACTACCGAAAACTAAATGCCGCAATAGTGACCGATGCGTTTCCACTACCATTTACGGACGGGGTGTTAGATGCAGTAGCCGGGCACGAAGTTTACAGCTTCTTGGATGGATTTAGCGGCTACAACCAAATACGAATGAACCCGGCCGACCAAGAGAAGACAGCGTTCGTGACGGAATGGGGAGTGTTCGTCGCGGTCGTGATGATGTTCGGACTAAAGACGGCTCCAGCGACCTTTCAAAGGATAATAATGGAAATTTTCGGGGAATATATCCCCGGTTTTATGCAGGTCTTCCTTGACGATTTCGCGGTCTACAGCCGGCACGGAGAGCATCTCGATCACCTCCGGCTGTGCTTGGAGAAGTGCCGCGAGTACCGATTGAGCCTGAATCCGGCCAAGTGCGTCTTTGGAGTGGCAAGCGGCAACTTGCTAGGGCACGTGGTGAGTAAGGAAGGAATCGCGGTAGATCCGGATAAAGTCAAGGCGATTCTCGATGCACCAGCACCAAGTAACGCAAAGGCTTTAAGCCGGTTCCTGGGCCAAATAAGGTGGCATAGCCGGATGATACGGCACCTCGCGGACTTCGCTACACCGTTACATACCGCCGTACATAGGGTACCCTTCCTATGGGCAGAGACGGAGGAGGAAGCCTACAAAGCGTTGAAGGTCATGCTGTCGCAAGCTCCGGTGGTGCAACCGCCGGATTGGAGTAAAAGTTTTCACGTCTTCGTCGATGCGTCGGACGTAGCAATCGGCAGCGTTCTGATGCAACTCACAGAGCCGAAATGGTACCGACCGGTGTACTACGCAAGCCGGAAACTCTCAAAAGCCGAACGGAATTACTCTACGACGGAACGCGAGGCATTGGGAATGGTGTATAGTGTCACAAAGTACAGGCACTATCTGCTCGGAAGGAAGTTTTCCTTCCATGTCGACCATTCGGCACTACTCTACCTGGTCTCGAAGGCATCCCTGATGGGAAAAATTGCACGGTGGACACTGCTACTACAGGAATTTGAATTCGACATTTTCCACCGACCCGGGGCGCAGCATGCGGTAGCGGACTATCTAAGCAGACTTGAATCCGGAGAAGCAGGGGACGGCGTCCAGGATGAGTTTCCCGACGCCGAATTGTTCCGGATCACGACGAAACCGGCAACGGATACAACGGTAGCCGACGAAGACACATGGCTAACTGAGATGCACCAGTTCCTGAGCACCGGAGTTCCCCCGGACAACATGGACCGCGATGAAAGGAAAAGGGTAGCAGTAAGAAGTAGACATTTCTGCTTGGTTGGAGACACCCTCTATCACAAGGGGGCAGATGGCATATGGAGGCGAGCAGTGCGGAGCGATGAGAAGGATCTAATCCTCAGGGAAGCCCACTGTGGAATTGCCGGCGGGCATTATGCCGGCGACGCAACCGCTCGGAAAATATGGCAGAGCGGACTGTGGTGGCCGACCACCCTAAAAGATGCCGTGAAGTATAGCAGAGAATGCGATTTGTGTCAACGACTGGGCCAAACCACAGAGCAGGCCCGGATGCCACACCACCCGGTCTTGCCCTTAGAACCGTTTCAAAAGTGGGGGTTGGACTTTGTCGGTCCCTTCAAACCACCGGCAATGCGAACCGGAAATCGGTATGTCATAGTGGCGACCGACTATTGCACCAAATGGGTAGAAGCAAAGGCCTTACGGGACAACACGGCCGCTTCCACGGCAAAGTTTCTGTACGAATGCATATGGTGCCGGTATGGATGCCCGATCGAGCTTATAAGTGACCAAGGAGGACATTTTCTCGGGCAGGTAGTAGAAAGCCTGACGTCATTTTACGCGGTGGTACATAAAAAGAGTACACCCTACTACCCTCAAGCCAATGGACTAGCGGAATCAACGAACAAAACTCTGCAGAACATCCTACGAAAAATCGTCAACGAGAACCGGACCGACTGGGATACGAAATTGCAAAGCGCGCTATGGGCGTACCGAACAACGTACAAAAACAGCATCCGGACAACCCCGTTCCGACTAGCATTCGGGTTAGAAGCGGTCATGCCGGTAGAGTTCCAGATCCCCAGCTTACGGATTCAGGTAAAGGAGCGCTTAAGTGAGAACGAGTCTGAACGAATCGGACTAGCAACGTTGTTGGAATTAGAGGAAAACCGAATAGCCAACTTACTACAACTCGAACTGGAGCAAAGGAGGAGAAAAGCCTTCGTGGACCGACACCAGCGTGGCAATGAAAAGGAGTTCGAAGTCGGGAAACCGGTGCTACTATTCCAGACAAGGATGGGGAACATGCCGGGAAAGTTGCGGTTTCGATGGACCGGACCGTTCTGGATCACCAAGGAGTACAATGGGTCGTATCAGCTCCGCACGTTGTCTGGAGAGGTCATCGGCAAGTGGGCAAATGGATTTCGGCTAAAGACGTATAAAGGAAATATGCCAGCCAACCCGTTCAAGTGAAACCCGGAAATCCGGCAAGAGGAAGAACCGACACCGACAGACGCTGCTGAAGACATTCGGAGCGAGGAAGAACCGACACCGATATTGACGAGGACCATCCCGGAAAACCGACAGAAGGATCCGGTATCCACACGAACCGACCCGAACAAAGTGGGGGGGACCAGCAAATGACGTGGTCCAGGCAAAAAGAAAAGAAAAGAAAAGAAAAGAAAAAGACGTGGGCAGAATCGACGCGAATCATCGCAATGACGGGGAGATCAGAAGAGGTGGGAGCGCCACCATGCAACGAAGAGGCGCCATGCATTAAAGAAGGACGTGTGCGGACTTGCTATTTAAAGCAGGGAACGTGGGCACTCACACGCGGCAAACAAGAAAGGACATACTAATTATGGCGGGAGAGGAACATGCGCGGGAAACGAAAAAGGACGGCTCGAGGCACAACCCACTATATAAGACACAGGCCTGCGAAGGGCTCACGTTTTACGAATTTTCCTACATACAGGCGCAGAAGCACAGAAGAGCGACCCGACGCACAGAGCACACACAGCGCGATCCCGAACACTAGGCAGCAGACGAAGAATTCGAAGCAATGGTACTGTCGGAAGAGGCACGCCAATGGATGAGGGAGAACGGCTTGAAAGGCTTGCTGCGGATCGCCGACGCTCCACCACACGCAGAACCAGAGCAGGCGGCAGCATCGATCGATATATCAGAAGTCACGGAAGGAGCGGTGCAGGCACTCACGGGAATCAAAGCAGGAGGACTGCAAACAATCGAAAACCCTTCCAGTGAAATCCTGTTCGAATATTTCGGGGAATACTCTATCAGCAGCAAGGCGTACCGAACGCAGGGCGGAGAGAACCTGCTGTTCGGAGAAGTGGCCCGCGCTATGATGGAATACGGATTCGTGAATCCCCGTCCCCCAGCCATAGCCAAGTATCGGGCAGCATTCTTGATAGCAGCGTACGAGGGCTTACAAATAGACTGGCTCCATTTCATAACCGAAGGATTGAAGGAGGCCATCAAAAATCTGGTGGAAGGAAAAAAGCCATGGGCCGGGATAGCACAATGGCTAACGGTGTTAGTCCCACCGGTACTCCCCATCACACAAAAGAAAAGAGGTCGGCAGGAGACGACGCCGAAAAAGGTCACAAAGCGCCGACAGATCTTGGAGAAACACACCCCCGGATGGACCCCGCAAGAAGCAGAACAGCAGGGGGAAGGACCATCCCGACAGCAACAGGAACCGGCCACAAAGGCAAAACCGGCAGGTAAAGGCAAAGGGAAAGCGGCTGAGGAGGAACCGGTAGCGCGCAAACCAATCCATATAACGCTGCGACGGCCGGAACCGGAACCAGAGGTCTCTAGACAAAAGGTCCGTCTGGTACCCGAACCGGAGGAGGAAACTGAAACAGAAGACTCATCCGAACCACTGGTAAGACTCCCAACAAGACAAGGTCGGGAGAAACGGGCGAAAGGACCGGCTCCACCAGTGGACAGAACTCAGCAGAGGGCGCAAGGACCATCTCCAGTAGCCGAGGCGGAAATAGCACCGGAACCGGTACCCAGGGAAGCAGCACCGACACCGGTTGGGCCGGACTTCAGAAAACCGGTCATCCCAGAGAAGAAGAAGGAACGAGCGCCGGAGCCGGAGCCAGAGAAGAGGCCGGAAAATCAGCCTGGCTTAAGTGAGCAAGGCCACCCCGAAATCGGAAGAACAAAGCCACAATGGCTGAGATGGCTTTCGGAGCAGTTATCGGGAGTAGCGGACCAGTTAGAGAAAGAAGAAACGTGTCGGCAACAGCTGACGCATACAACAACGCAAGAGTTGGTCGCGCTCCGAACACAGATCGAGGAAATGCAAGGGGAGCTGTTGCAGGCAAGGGAAGGAATTCAACAAGCAAAAGCTGTCACTGAGCCGGTCGGGACAACAAGGAAGCAACCAGAACCGGAACCGGAACCGGTAGCCTTGCAAACCGGCCCTGAGACCGAAAAAATAATAGAAACCTTACGAGAGGAGTTACAAGCTCAGGAGGCATTAAGGGAAAGAGAAAGGGAGCAGCGGAAAGCGGTGGAGGATGACAGACGAAAAATGGAAGAAGGCCTCCGGAAAGGTCGAGCCGCTAATGACCGACTGCAAGAAGAAAAAGAGAAGCTGCAGAAGGAGAAGGACCGACTACGTCGACATGCCGAACAAGAGATAGAACGACTGCAGGAAGAACTCCGACAACAGAAGGACCGGGACGATCGGTTAAGAGCTCAGGCAACCCGACGCCTGAAGCAGAAGACGGAGGACTTCGACCGTCTCTACAGAGATCACAAGCAGGCCGAGTCGGACAACAAAAAACGAGCAGCAGACTACGACCGGCAAATAGAGAAGCTGAAAGAGCAGCTCAAAGAGACCCGATTAGACCTGGCTAAGGCGATGGATGAGGTCAGTGCCAACAAGGAAGCATTGTCGGTGGAAATAGCCCAAGCAACGGAGAGAAGGAAGGAATTAGAGGCGCTAAGGCGGGAAAAGCTGGACCTGACCAAGATCAGGAATGAAGAAAAGGAAAAATCGACCTTCACGATCAGCAAACTGCAGAGTACCTATGAAAAGCAGAAAGCAGATTACGAGGCCCAGGCTCAGATAATGGCCGACATTATAAAACGGGCAAGGAAGGAAAAGCAGGAAGCTTATGCGCATGCTAAGGTAGGAGTTGACCGGATCAAGCTCATCATCTCAGGATGGAGTACCCGAGCTCAGGCAAGTATCAACGAAAGTACGGAAAAGCTATGGAAGGAGTGGTCACAACAGGCAGCCGAGCTGCAGACACTCCGAGCGGATGCCGAGAATCGGAAGAAGACCGGTGACAGGTTCTACAAGATGGATGAAGAAAGTATCGTCGCCATTCGGGAGGAATTGTCGGAGGATTTCTACACTTTAGCAGAAGAACACCTCAAAGAAATCCGAGGGTTGGTAGAGAGGTTGGATGACGGGCAGCTCGCAACTCAGTTGGAGTTGGAGAGATACGAGCAGGACCGGTTACGACAGGAAGCTAAGGGAAGAACGACGCCAACCACTATTGGTGAGGGAACGCGACCGGCTGAAGATGAACCAACTGACACCGAACAACCCCGACGAGGAATATCTGAAGACGAACTTGAAGAAGAGCAGGAGCGGACCGATGCCGGAGAAGAAGAAGAGCTGAGACCGGAAGACACCAGAGCCGAGGAAGGAGGCATATCAAGTCGACCAGTCGAGACCGGAGAAAGCGACACCGATAACAGAACAGAGCCAGGAACGGAGGGAGAACAGGAAGAACCCGGACGAGGCGGTGAGGAAGCACAGGCACCACGGAATCAAGCAGAGTCGGAGCAGAAAATTTTTACGGAACAGCCTACCCAACAGGAGGTCGGAGACCAGGCAGGCAAGGAACAGGAACAGGAGGAAGAAGCACCACTTGACACTATCGAGCAAAGTGTGCTCGATATTTTGGAGGAAGACTGAGGCCGGGAGTGGATTCGAAGTGCAAGGCACTTTCCCACGGGCGTGCCATGTGTTGGCCGGTCAGAAGAGCAAGGACAAGTGGGAAGGCGGAATCGGATCGGATAATAGGAAGTAATAGTAGAATTATTATTCGGAGGGACGGATTCGGTACAGTTGTACCGATCCGGATCCGAACCGATTCGGATGTCGGTTGCCTAAGCGCACCGATTGTAACCTTGCCGGATGCCTATAAAAGGATCCGATGATTTGTAAAGTGTTTTGACGGAAGTAATACAATAGTAATTGTCGTGTATTTATCTGTATCTCGTATTGTTTGCCGTCCGTGCTTAATTGTAATCATCTTATGCGTGTAACCTAGCATCCAATCCTTACCACCCCTTTGGAGAAGTGTCGGGTAGACACCTGTGTTGAGGCTAGTCCGGCCAGACAGACAACAGCAGGCGGGGTTTCGGTTGAGCACCGAAATCGAGAGAGCAACGGACCTACGGAAGGTCCTTGAAGAGCGAATCCTCGATAGTAAAGTGGAGCTGTCGTTGCGGGAGGTGCTGGGAATCGCCAAGAGGGAGTTCCACGACTCTATCATAGACTTGGTGAAGCGGAAGAGGCTCTCGACGGAGCCGGAACCGGAGAAGCCGGTGGAAGTGCGGACCAAACCATGAGCGTAACCGTGAGGCCCTTGGCAGCTAAACCCGAGGGGATTTTTAGAGGGGGCTATCAAGGCGTGGGGCCGCGATAGTCCGGACTCTCGGGAACAACCCCACAAATGTACAGTATGGAAGAAGACTTGTACCATGGGTAGGAAGTTTTGGTTCTCCGACAACGGAGGTTGTACTATAACCGGCGTCAGCGGCCGGGAGAGGACGCGAGCGGAGGAGCGGCTCAAGGGATGTAGAGTCCTCTTCCCCGACGAAGACATCAGCGGCGCCGTGGAGGCGGTCTCTTTTGACGACACCTTGGGCGAACTACGAAAGGTGATCGATGAAGACCTTAGAGAAGACCGGACCGTTTCGGTAGGATCGATAGGAATGTACGAAGTCATCGCGGACTTCGGGGAAAGGATCGGGTCGGATTGGACGGCCCGCGTGGATACGAAATACAAGACTGTGGACTGGAAGATGAGGCCAGTCACGGCACCCTTGCCGGAGGGCAGCGAGGAGCAGATAAAAGGGGTCGCATCGGACCCAAGTTTACGGAATCTGGTTGGCATAGGGCACCGGTTCACCGACATAACGCTACGGGAGCTCAAGGTTGGTGGGGGCGGCTTCCTACTGCCGGCGGAGGAGGACCGGTTTCGGAGAGTGCTCGGAAGGCACGGGAAGGCTTTCGCATTCTCACCGGAGGAGATCGGGTGCGTAGACCTGACAGTTGTCGAACTGATGGTGATCTTCACGGTATCGCATGTACCGTGGAATCTCAAGCCGATTCCGGTGCCAAGATCTCACATCCCGAAGTTGATGGAGCTCCTAAAGCAAAAGGTGGAGATGGGCATCCTCGAACCGTCGAGTGCCCCGTATTCGAATCGGTGGTTTACGGTGCTGAAGAAGAACGGCATGCTACGCTTCATCCAGGACCTACAACCGGTCAACAAGGCGACCATCCGTAATGCAGGGATCGGACCGACCATAAACGAGTTCGCAGAGGCCTTCGCTGGAAGGTCGATCTATTCTGTCGGTGATCTGTACTCGGGGTACGATCAGTTCCAACTAGCCGTGGAGAGCAGAGACATTACGACGATGCGGACTCCTCTCGGCCTAGTGCGGATGTGTACCCTGCCACAAGGAGGGACGAACTCAGTGGCTCACATGGTGAACGCGATGAACAAAGTGCTCAGGGATTGTATCCCGAACATTACCATGCCGTTCTTAGACGACATCCCGATCAAGGGATGCCCGGTGGAGAAAAGGGACGAGGCAATCGGGCCGAACGGATGTCGAATTTTTGTGGTGTCCCACATCGATGACTGCGAGAAGGTGCTGTAGAGACTAGAGCACGCGAGGCTCACCTTCTCCGGGGAAAAGTCGGCCTTCGGACAATCGGAAATCTTGGTGGTCGGACACTTGTGCGGGCCTTACGGTAGAAAACCGTCTCCGACAAAGGTAGAGGCCATCTCCGCGATGAGGAACGTTTGCGGGTCGGTCACGGAGGTCCGCAGATTCTTGGGGGCATGCGCGTTCTACCACATCTGGATCCCGCACTACACACATGTCGTGGAACCCCTCTACGGACTATTGAAAAAGGGGCGTAGCTTTGAGTGGAGGATGGAGTACACGGAGTCGGTTCGGAGACTAAAGGAGGCGCTTACGGCAGCGCCGGCTCTCCGTAAAGCGGTTTACGGCAAGGATGTTCCCATCTGCGTAACGGTGGACACTAGCCCGACCGGGATCAGGTGGGTAATCAGTCAGGAGGACAAGGTCGGCGTACGATTCCTGATCCAGTTCGGGGCGAAGGTATTGAACGAGCAGCAGCGAGGGTACGCCCAAGTTAAGCACGAACTTTGGGGTGTCGTTTCGGCGGTCAAGGCCGACAAGGATTATCTGATCGGGACGGAGGTGATTATCGAGACGGACTGCCTGCCGATACTCGGCATGGTTTCCGGATGCGCGACGCCGGACCTAGCAATGCTCCGGTGGATAGCGTACATTAAGTCCCTGAATCCGGAGATACGGCACATCTCCGGAAAGGACAACGCCATGGACGACATGCTTTCGAGGGCAAGGTTCAACGACGAAGACGACATGGTTTCGGAAGACGAAGAGGTCGGCGAGGACTTCTTCGGGTTGGCTAACGTAATGACAAGGAAAGGGAACACTCCGGCGCTTAACGAATTTGACGAAAGCAGGTACGACAGGGAGTGGCTCCAAATCGGGAGGTTCCTACGGACGATGACGCTGGACGCAGCATGGGCGAGAGAGGAGGCGAGCCGGATACGGAGGAAGGTGTACCGATTCTTCCTGCGGGACGGGTGCATATGGAAACACCCAAAGAAGAGAAGCGGCATCCCACTCCGAGTAGTGGCAAAGAAAGAAGAACAGGGGAAACTACTGGCGGCATTCCACGAGAGCCCATGGGCCGGACACCGCGGAACGTGGGCCACGTTCGAGAAGCTGACGGAGAAGTATTGGTGGCCGGGGCTATACCAGGACGTGCATTGGTTCGTAACGACTTGCGAAAGCTGTCAGGTGCACTCCGTAGTCCGACACCGGGATGAGCTACACCCGACCTACCCGTCTACGGTCCATTTCAAGTGGATGGTGGACTTGGTGACGATGCCGATGGGGGTAGGACAGATGCGATACCTGGTGCTTGCACGAGAAGACTTAACGAACCAGGTGGAAGGCCGTGCACTGCAAAGCAAGACAACCGCGACGGTAGGCCGGTTCCTGATCGAAGAAGTCGTGTGTCGGTACAGGTGCGTCGGGAGGATCGTGGCAGACCGGGGAGAGCTGGATGTGCGGGAGGCCGAGGAGCTATTCGACTGGCTAGGCGTCAAACTCTCCCTCACCACGGCGTACAATCCGGAGGCGAACGGGAAGGTGGAACGTGGGCACGAACCGATTGTGAAGGCGTTGGTGCCTGCATGCGGTGGGCAGGTCGGGAATTGGCCGCGACTCCTTCCTTACGCGCTATGGGCGAACCGGACTATGCACAGTTCGGTGACAGGGTTTATGCCGGTGGAACTAATGTATGGACAAAAGCCGATCAGGCCGGTGGAACGGACGGTTTCTTCGTGGGCGGCGGTAGATTGGAAGGACGAAATGAGCCGGGAGGAGTTGCTGGCGGTGCGGATTCGGCAACTCGAGCGAAGGCCGGAGGACATGATACAGGTGAAGGAAAAGCTGCGAGCGGCGAGGGAGCGGAACAAAACCCGGTTCAATCGGACACACCGGTTGCGACCAAAGAAGATCGAGGAAGGCGACTGGGTCTTGGTATACGACAACAACCTCGACAATCAGCACAAGGCGGTGCGAAAGTTTGCTAGGAGATGGTTCGGGCCCTACATGGTGACGAGTGCGAATGGCAACGGCACGTACCACCTCGCGGAACTCGACGGGGCACGGTTAGTGGTGCCGGTGGCCGGAAAGCGGATAAAAGCTTTCAAAAAGCGGTTCGAAGACGAGCCGGAGCCTGCGAGCGGGAGCGACAACGATGATCAGTTCGGGTCCGGCGGAGAATCGGAGAGCAACGAGTGAGGCTGGGTTTCTTCGATATCTACCCATCTCTGGTGCATACCGGTGGATGCGCGGTTTGGTGGGGGTGGATGTCGTGAAGAAAACCGGCCATAGGCGGAATCAGAGAGAAAGCGTGTAAACCGGCCCTTACACGGATGGACGCGTGACTTGACATTTTGTACACGAACCGGTGGGTGTAAATAAGAAGCCGCACGCATTTATTAGGGGGGGATTGTGCGTATCCCAGTCAGGGGGACAGGGAATAAAGGGAAGAGGACAAGGGAAAACGGATATCGCGCGCGAGGAGGAGGAAAGAGGTTGCTGCAGAACGGAAGGCGGAGCTCTCTCTCTTCGACTCGAATCGTCGCTCTTTGCGGGTGTCGGGAGGTCGCTGCCTCTGCTTCGTGGACAGCCCGTGTGCTTCCAGTAGAGTCGCTCCCCTTCCCCTTTTGTTTCTTTGAGTCGGTGACTGTCGTCGGTGTGCGTGAGTAGGGTCCCCGTGTCGGGCCCGTCGCCGCTTTGTCGGTTGTAACTGTCAGAGTTTGTAATCTCTGTCATTATAATTAAGTGTTACGTTATGTTTCTCTCTTTCTCGCTTCTACGTGTTGGTGAATCTTTCTCTCTCTTTCTCTCTCTCTGTCTCGCTCCTCGGTCCAAGACCCCCGTGGTCCCGCCCCTTTCTACACGTACGTGCGTAACAACGCGACAACGTGAAAGGGGTGAAGGCCACATGCATATGCTAGCGTTTCGTAAATAGGACTGAAATGAGAATAGACATCCTATGCACTCGAGCTTTCATGTATGAAAATATACATGGCATAAGTACGAACATTAAAATATAACTTTAAAAGAATGAATGTCCTAGCCTAATGGTATATGCATTGTGTTTGGTATGTGAGGTTGTGGGTTCAAGTCTCACGAATGTTATTCAATACAATAATTTAGTTTATTTTTCTATCGTGAAGCAAATCCTTCACGACACCTAAGCCCCCACACACTCCTATTCATCGAGGCCTCACACTTTATATAACCTTTTACAAACATTTGAATAAGCTCATATAAATTGGTAGAGGTTATTTTCTCATCGTGGCATGGAAATATCACGACATCCTCCCCCTCTAGACCTGCGCATCCTCTGGCATGCGCCAACGAATGTCTCCTTCTTCAGCTTCATGGATGTCATCTTCGTTGAGGAAGTTAGTGCTTTGATCTTCCCTTCTCTTGAATAGCTTAATTCACTTTCCTGCAAAAGCAACTCCATCCATTTCAGTTAGGAAATACGTTGCATTTTTATTCACTTGTCTAATGATATATGGCCCGAACCATCTTTTGGCAAATTTGTGAGAAGTACTATGTTGGTTATCCAAGCTACTATCATAAACTATGACCCAATCACCTTCTTGGAGCTTTCTTGGTCAAAGGCGATGGGTTTTCTCAAATCTTTCTTTGTTCCGTAGTCGACATTGTTTCATCCTTTTTGTAGCTATTTGAACATCTTCATCCCTTCTTTCTAGGTGTCTTATTCTAAGAGCAAGCAAATCTTCTCGACTCATTTCATCTGCCCATGGCAAGGCAACCCAGGAAAATACCGATCGCTCTACTGGCATAATTGGTGTTTGACCAAGTATCAATTCTGATGGCATAAAGCCAATTACGGAACTATGAATAGTGTGGTCAGCCCATAGTGCATACGGTAACAGATGAGGCCAGTTAGCTATCTTGCCATCACAAGCTTTCACCAAAGCTTTTACTATAGGGCTATGTCCCGCTCAACTTTCCCATTAGCTTCAGGGTTATATGCCGTAGTTAAGGACAATCAAATTCCCATTCTTGAAAAAAATTGTTTAGCTTCGTTAGAATCTAGTTCTCCTCTGTCTGCAACAATCTTCCCAATGCACCCATACCTACATATCACATCTTCAAGAAGGAACTTACAAACAACTGAAGTGGTTTTTTGGCGTAGGGTTCGCCCTTCCACTTGATTTGTCAAATCTTCTCTTGCCAATACAAGATATCTCATTTGCCAAACCCCCACATGCATCATTACAATATCCACAACCTTTTTATAATGTAGAGATAAAGAATAAGTAGGTTGCAACCCATCACGATGCCGAATATTCGAATACATTTGGCAGTTCTCACATGATTGTACGTAATCTGCAACATCATTGTACATTCCAACCCACAAAAACTTCTCTTTTAATTTCGAGTAGGTGGTCCAAACTCCACGATGACCTGCCCATAAAGTATCATGAAATTCAAATATTAGTTTTTGTTACTCTTCCCTTCTTCCAACCACTCTTTGCGGAATCCCTTTCACAACTTTTGGATGTCTCCAAAGATATCCCTCATGAAGAAAAAATTTATAAGCTTTCTTTCTTATTTTATGAAATAGCTCCCTTGACCATGTTCCATCTTTCTCATGAGTACTAAAGTATTTTCTAATTTGTAACATCTCCCCCTTGTACTCAGATTCACGAAGAATAACATGAACACCCAAATCACGACCCCTTCAAGTTACAATTTATGGAAAAGAAATCAAAACTCTCATCTTCTTCATTAGTCATTACC
Source organism: Azolla caroliniana (assembly GCF_043228905.1). Lineage (NCBI taxonomy): Eukaryota > Viridiplantae > Streptophyta > Polypodiopsida > Salviniales > Salviniaceae > Azolla > Azolla caroliniana. The sequence continues at coordinate 13,796,648 of NW_028230442.1, forward strand.
ATTGTATTTTTACCTTTAAACCTCGCTCTTGAGAGCATATCGGCAACTGGGTTATCCATCTATTATTGCATCATGAAATTCTTTTTTCGCTATGCCCAAAAGTTCCCTCAAGGAAAGTTCTACTTTGCTATCTAAAATTCTTTCTTCCAATACTTTTTCTAAATAAGTTGAAGCTTCAATATCAGATAATAATTTGAACGAGGGACTCTTCTTATCCTTACCTTTTTCAATGTCAAGGTTTACCATTTTTGGACTTTCTGTCTCCCTCTTTTTAGCGCTTCTTAGCTCCCTCTTCTTGTTATCTTCATTTTCCGCCCATTTCCGTTTCTCTTCGATGATCTCTTCATGGGCTTGGGTTGTTGCAACCTTCATGACAGTTGAGAGGCCATCCACTGGGTCTTCCCAACTAGTTTTGCTTCGGACAACATCACCTCCAGACTTCAACTTTTCAAACTCGATTTTACCCTTTCTTGCAGCTTTCAGAATACACAGCCAAAATTCAGATTCAGATCCTCCACTAACATGGATGACTGTAGTTGTAGGTTGATAGACAACTTGTCTCCTAGTTATTTCTGCATCTTCGATGATCCTTCTCATACCACCTCTTCTAAAGTTAGTTCGGAGAGGTAATCGAGTTTCAGAAGAATGAATCTTACCATCTTTGAAGAATATCACCCCTCTTTCTATCGCTTCTTGATAGTTATCACACCCTCCTCTTGAATGGTCGACACTATCACACCATATGCATCTTCTTTCCTAATCTTTTTGGGGTTGTGAGGATTTTTCTTCTTGTAGCTTTGCAACATGTAATGAAAGATCTTTTATACCTTTGATAAGATCGTCCATCACTATTTCGGGTACCTTGGAAATAGTTGACGGACTCCCAGTATCCTCCCTGATGGTTGTCTTCACTTCATCTTTCATACCTCCGGAAATCGAAAGATCCTCACACCATTGGGCTCTTTTGCTGATTCTGTTGCAAGCTTCATGTACTCGATTCCAATCTTACACAAGTCCAGTGGGTGTAGTCTAGTCTTCAAGGAATACAACTAATTTTTCTCAATAGGATCGGTCTGATGCCTTCGAGAATAATATGACCTTCTCTTGTTCCAAAAGAGTCCTTTCGGTCGTTGTTAATTGATTATAATGATCGTCAAACTCTTTCAACAACTCCATCACCGAAATCTTCTTGTCCTCTTTGTCCACCCAATCCAAGAAACTCCTCCTTGATGCTCGGATTGTATCACCAAGCATGTATTCATTTAATAAAGCTTGCTCAAATGCAACCCAATCATTAGAACTTGTTGCGAGTTCAGAGACTCTATTTCTCAAAGGGAGTTCAACCATCCTCACAAAATTCATTTGAACATCGTGTTGATTTAATCCTTTACTACCCATCTCAGTAACATATACTTGTAATAATTTAGTTATATTTTTACCTTCAAAGAGACCTATTTTCTCTACAAGCTTGTCAATAGCATGATCGATTCGTTGAAGAGCAGTGCATGTTCTTGGCTTTGCATCATTCTTTCAATCATTTGAAGCACCACGTTGATTTGTGGCTCTACAACGACTTCTTGGTTGATTCGTGGCTCCGAGACTCCTTGTTGGTTCTCCATCTCTCTTAACTTCCCATTTCACCAAGTAAGATGTCGAGGAAATCCTCGCGTGTTCGCGAAATGAAGCGGGACCACCGGGGTCCTGGACCAGAAGGATTCAATGTTTTTAGCAACGTAAGAGAGAAAGTATTGAAGATAGATAGATGGATGAAGAGAGAGAGAGAGAGATTGAGATAGAGATTGAACCCTTGACTTTGATCTTTGATTAAAAGTTTCTTTTTTACTTACATCACTTGCCTCCTTACACAAGCCCAACTATAGGCTTTTATAGGTCTCTCCATGCAAAAACCATGGGCTGAAACCACGAGCTAAAACCATGGTTTTTTGCCCACGGTTTCTATATGTTTGCTTCCTACAAAATACTGAATATGAAAAGAAAATATACAAATTCTAAAGCATTCAGTAGTGGCTTTAGTGGTAAGTTAATTTGTCTTCTATCTTGGAGGTGCAAGGTTCAATCCTTCTTTCCACCCCTATGTATGCACTTAAATGCTTTAGTCTTGTTTTTATATTTACAATTGAGCACACATCGCACATGCACATGTTTAACTTGACATCTAGCTTTTCTTTTACGATTCTCATTTCAGTCCTATTTACAACACGCTAGCATATGTGTGTGGCCTTCACCCCTTTCACATGTGCACATTGCACCTTCTCGATTTCGTCCGTTGCACACAATTTTCACACCGTTGCCGAAAATCTTCACAACATCGGCTTCACGAGTAGCCAAATCCTCCAGCCCCGACTCGTCAACGCTCGACTCGGAACAACTGAATGGTTTGCCCCTGGATCATCTGACTTCGACACCCGATGTGACTAGTTAAGTCATACCTCGAAGATCCGAGAGACTGTTGCAGCCCCCGGAGAGATACTCTCCTGGAATCTTCTTTACGGACGCCGGAGAACCGATGTCATACGAAGAAGCATCAACATCTACCGATTCGGCCACCTGCCATATGGCAATGGAGTCCGAGATGAACTCCATTCGAGCAACCCAAACTTGGGACTTGGTCGAGCTCCCGAAAAATCGACGTGCTCTTTCGTGCAAGTGGGTCTATCGAGTCAAAGAGACGTATGATTCGGCCACCCCAAAATTCAAGGCCAGAGTAGTAGCTAAGGTTTTGGACAGGAATATGGCGTCGATTTCGACGAAATCTTTTCCCCAGTGGTTAAAATGACAACCCTTAGATTCATGCTCGACGTCATGGCAGCCGAGGACTTGGAGCTGATTCAGCTAGATGTCAAATGGCATTCCTCCATGGTGATCTAGAGGAGGAAATTTATATGGAGCAGCCGAAAGGCTTTGTGGCACCTGACCAAGAACATCTAGGCTGCCGACTCTGGAAGAGTCTATACGGCCTGAAACAAGCATTGGGAAGAAGTTCGATGACTTCATTCAGTCGGCCGGCTTCTCTAAGAGCGATGAGGACCAGTGCCTCTTCACGAAAACAACTCGATTTGGGTCACACATCCTCCTCATCATCTACGTGGACAACATGTTAATCTCCGGTTGGTAGGCCGGAGAGCTTGCCGAACTCATTCGGCAATTGCGGTTGAAGTTTGCCATGAAGGACCTCGGTCCAGCAAGACACATTCTTGGCATGAAGATTAGTCGGAATCAAAATTGAAGACAATTGTTTCTGTCCCAATATGACTATATTAGATGTGTCCTCGACTGCTTGAACATGCATTCGGCAAAATCTGCTTCGACTCCGCTCCCCATTAGCCTTCGACTATCTCAGCGAGACTGCCTGACATCCGGTTCGGAGTGGGAAACCATGAAGTCGGTACCGTATGCATCGACAGTCGGCTCCCTGATGTACACGATGGTCGTGACACAGCCTGACATTGCCCACGCTGTAGGAGTCATCAACAAATTCACGCACAACCCTGGACGATCGCATTGGAACATAGTAAAGCATGTGTTTAGATATCTGGTGGGCACAAAAGACCTTGGCATTCTATTCAGCCCAAATGACACCTTAGGCGTAGTCGGCTATACCGACTCGAATTTTGCTGGATGTGTGGACAGTAAAAAATCGACAATTGGATACTGCTTTATGTTCGGCAATGGAGCAATCTCGTGGAAATTGAACCTTCAGGACTGCACTACCACATCAATGATGGAGGCCGAATACGTAGCTGCGTCCGATGCGGTGAAAGAAGCCTTATGGCTTGGTCGGTTGGCTTGCATGTTTCGACAAGTCGAATCTGACTCGACTCTAATTGTCTATAGTGACAGTCAAGGTGTTGTCACTTTGTCGAAAAATCCGGTTCATCATAACGCCTCCAAGCATATCGAATTTCGATATCACTTTGTTCGGGATTGCGTCATTGTTGCTCTCGCGACCGGCCATAGTCGATTACTGTTTGTATATTCGTGTGCAAGAAGTAATGGTCAGACAGGAAACTGAAAAACGGAATAGCTAAAAAACAGAGAACACACAGATTTTACTATGGAAACCCAAACTGGGAAAAACCACGTGGACTCCACTTGCTCAGAAACAAATCACTCTGATGATGAGAGGGGTACAACAAGAAACTTAGAGGAAACGACCTCGATTTCTTTGTCAGCAGATGGCTATGGAGTTACACTCACTCACACTCTCCCTCTCTCACACGTTCTCACAGTTACAAAGACCACAACCCCGTTCTCACTGTCTCACAATAATGATTATTGATCTACATATAATGATTTCCCTAGATGCTTATATACTAGTATAACTTTTGGACTATTTACAGGTATAGCCCATAGAGGCTTATTTTGACTATTTATAGATATAGTCTCCCGAGTTGGTTGTCTACACGATTTCGGTTTCGGCCTCGGCCTAGTTCCTCATCAACTCGGCTCTTCTCTCTTCCCATCTAGAGGAACCTGTTTCCCAACAAACTCCCCCTTCACTCCAGCATGGGGTACTTCACCAGTCTAATCCTCTGTCGGCACGCGTTTAGCTTTTCGGCTGACAACACCTTCGTCATCATGTCCGATCCATTCTCGGTCGTGTGAACCTTCGTCAGAGCAAAGTCCTTCTCTTCTACTTGCTATCAGAGCCAATGGTATCTCCTCTAGATGTGTTTGGTTCTCGAGTGGTAGGTGGCATTTTTCGCAAGGTGGATGGCACTCTGATTATTGTAGTAGAGTCAGAATTCTTCTTGGTGAATTCCTAGTTCACTGATAAACTCCTTCATCCATATGATTTCCTTGCCGGCTTCTGTTGTGGCAATATACTCAGCTTCCATGGTCGATAGAGCCACGACCTTCTGCATTTCTAGGTTGGATAGTCATTGTATTGCGGTTAGAGAATTAACTTGTTTTTCCTTCCATTGTGTGCAGGGAAATTGGAGGTATTGTTTAAACAAAGCATATATTCAGAATTGGGAGTATCATACATTGAACGATAAGGAAGCAGTTGATGGAGAAATAGAAAAGAATGTTGACTTCACATATCAAGGACGTGGAGATACTCTAAGTGATGTCTTAAATGTTGGGGATAATTTCTCTGTAAATGCAAAAGAAGGAAATTCAGAGGGTGTTGATTTCTATATATTGAAGTGCATGGTTAATAAATAGTGTGCAACGTAGAATATATTAGATGCTTGGGGAAATGTTGTATCTATTGGGACATTCTTCATCGAAAGTATTTTTTATGCAAGACTAGATGATTACGATTATGTGTACAGGCTATTAGAAGACAAACCAGTGGCGTACATGTACTCTCATTTGGTCAGGTGCATCAACGTCCCAATGTCTCAATACAAAAGCTACTCAGGTTTATACACAATTAGTGCTAATGTATATGAATGTATTTACAACAGTATGTCATGGAATTTGTAGCTACAAGTAGCAATTACTAGTTTTCTTGTAAAACAAACAAAGCACGTGTATTGCAAATAAACAGTTTAATAAATTCGTTTGGGATTTTTTTTTTTGATATACAATCTACTTTTTGTGCTTCTTTCTTAATAAAATCGTGTGTCTTTTTTATATACAGTCTTCTTTTTGTTCTTCTTTCGTAAAAACCAGTTTAATAATATCGTTTAGGGTTCTTCTTTTTGATATATAGATTTACTCAAGTGAACCATCTACAAGTTAAAATAGTTTGCATAATTTTAAGAAAAAGCACTATCATGAAATCTGCAATCCTGAACATACTCTTAAAATTACAAAGTAGATAAGTTACTCAAAACAAGCAATTTAATTCTTCATTGATTAATCTGTCATCAAATTACATATTTATAACATCCCATTGGCAATGTCTTCAAATCGCCTATAAACAGCTAAGTTCTTGCTGGTTAGTGGAACTTCTCTACATATATGATCTGCATACCGAGCTCGATATGGAGTCCACAACCATGCAATTAGTTGGCAGCTCAATGTTTTCACCAAGTAGTGTTTAGGGATTTCCTCGGGTAGAATGAGACAACATTTGCGAATGTTGAAGTAATGTCGGAAATGTTCTATATCCAGAATCAATGTATTGTCAGCATTATAATCTGGCCAAGTAGCCCAAAAATCAGAAAGTCTTTTGAATCTTGCAACATCCTTCTGCTCACATTTCTCTCGTGTCCACTGACCCTTGAAATGTTGTCGCCACTTCGGGAAGAATCTTTCTACACACTTCCACACATCTGTATGTGGTTTTTCACTCCAAATAAACAAATCAAAGTATTGCACATCCCACTGTAGAAATTGATTTGCGTCCCTCCTTGGTGTCATATATCGCACACTCATCAGGACTTTCTCAAAGCTCCAAGATCAAGGCTCTTCTTTCACCTTCTAATGGTTTAGGTTTCCATTCCTATAACTGAGCCTCTATTACACCAATTACTGGTAGCACACGATCAATTTCAATCGACTCAGGTTCTGTCGACACAATTGGTGTCCTTTTCCTCTTCAAACCCCTGGTCGACTGTGTTGGGCCTGGCTTCACATTCTAGTGCTCTTGTATTGTCGACTTAGTGATTAGCTCGGTGCATGTAGATACTGATCTGGTCGATATCAGCCCACTAGTATCACATGTTGCATCTACCTGCAAAATCCGATCAACTGTGCAACATGCTTGATCAACTTGCGTGACCAGATCATTTGTGTCAATTGCTACATCTACTTTCAAGATGTGGCCCTCTAAACACGCCGCAACATCAACAGTTTCCACACTGCCATCGGCCTTAGGAGCAATAGATTCAAACCCTTTAGACTCTACAACTTCAGAAAACACCAACATGTTCACACTCACAAAGTAACTAATAGTCTCACAAAACAACATAATGAACATGAAATATTTTCCATCATAGAACTATCATGGATGAACAAGAACAACATGAACATAATTTGTTGAGAATCGACGCTCCGATTCACCTTCACCACTCGGCCACAACCGAGGAAACACAAGAATCGTTGTTGCAGAGAATGGGAAGTACACAGAAAGACACGATAACACAGGGATTAACGTGGAAAACCCTATACGGGAAAAAACCACGGGAGTGCAAGACTCCAAACCAAAACTATGCACAGAGAAATATACAATGGCGAGCTGCAAGGCGACGACCCTGAGCTCGCTATCCTCGCCACAGGCGGCGGTATTACACAGAGGCGTCGACCTCTTCCTCTCTCACGCTCTATCTCTCTCTCGGCTGCTCTCTCTTCACTCCTCTTGAGTGGAAAAAATAGAAAAATGAGTAGCAACAACACAAACTGTTTGCCCTAAGTCATATTTATACACATATGACTTTTCGGGCTATTTACAAATAGAGCCTCAAGGGCTCTCAGCAAACATATTCACAAATGTGTCCCCGCATCCGGATCTCTCTCTGGGTATCTTCATCATCCGGCTCCGTAACCGGGGTCTTCATCATCCGGCTCCGTAACCGGGGTTTTCATCATCCGGCTCCGTAGCCGGGGTCTTCATCATCCGGCTCCGTAACCGGGGTTTTCATCATCCGGCTCCGTAGCCGGGGTCTTCATCATCCGGCTCCGTAACCGGGGTTGCCGTCATTTATCTCCGGACATCCCATCCGGAGGGACCGAAATCCCAACAAACTCCCCCTTCACTTCGGCATGGGATGTCTCTCCAATCCAATCCTCTTCCGGCATGCTTCCAGCTTGTCGGGTGTGAGTACTTTGGTCAGCATATCTGACCCGTTCTCGTCCGTGTGGATCTTCGTCAGCACAAACTCCTTGTCTTCTATCCTTTCCCGGATCCAGTGGTATCTACGCTGGATGTGTTTCGTCCGGGAATGGTAGGCAGCGTTCTTTGCAAGGTGGATGGCACTCTGACTGTCGCAGTAGAGTCGGTACTCCTCCTGCCGGATACCGAGCTCTCTAATGAGGTCCTTCATCCATATTATTTCCTTGCCGGCTTCAACAGCCGCCATGTACTCCGCCTCCGTGGTTGACAACGCAACCGTCTTCTGCAGCCTCGACTGCCAGGAAACAGCTCCCCCTGCATACGTCATCACATACCCTGATGTGGACCGGCTGGTATCTGCATCAGCCGACATATCCGAATCGGTGAAGCCGTCGAGTTCGGGTTTACCGGAGCCGAATCGGATGCACACGTTTGCTGTGCCCTTCAGGTATCGGAGTATCCACTTGGCCGCGTTCCAATGCTCTTTGCCGGGATTGCTCATGTACCGGCTCACCACTCCGACTGCATATCCTATGTCCGGTCTCGTACACACCATGGCGTACATCAAGCTCCCGACGGCTGAGGCATACGACACTTTCATCATATCCTCCTTTTCAGCCTTTGTCTTGGGACTTTGCTTGTTGGACAGCTTGCAGTTTGCCGGGAGAGTCGACCCGACTGGTCTTGCTTCCGACATGTTGAACCGTTGAAGCACCTTTGTCACGTACTTCTCCTGTGACAGCCACAACTGCTTCTTCTTCCGGTCTCGGATGATGTGCATCCCTAGTATTTGCCTCGCCGGACCCAGGTCTTTCATTGAGAAGGTTCGGTGAAGAGCCTTCTTCAGCATCCGTATCTTGACCTGGTCCCGTCCGACGATCAACATGTCGTCCACGTACAGGAGGAGTATTAGAAAGTCTCCTCCTTCGAACTTCTTCACAAACACGCAGTGATCGGACTGCATTTTGTGGTACCCTTCGTCGGTCATGAAGGAGTCGAACTTCCGGTACCACTGCCGGGGAGCCTGCTTCAGACCGTAAAGGCTCTTCTTCAACCGGCATACCAGGTGCTCCTTCCCTTTCTTCTCGAATCCTTCCGGTTGCTGCATGTAGATCTCTTCGTCGAGGTCCCCGTGAAGGAATGCCGTCTTCACGTCCATCTGTTCTACCTTGAGGTCCATGCTTGCCGCTATGCTCAGCACCGTCCGGATGGAGGTCATCTTCACTACCGGGGCAAATATCTCGTCGAAGTCGACGCCCTTCTTCTGCTGGAACCCCTTCACCACGATCCTGGCTTTGTATCTCGGGGGGTTTCCGGCATCTCCCGGTTTCAGCTTGAACACCCACTTGTTTCGAAGTGCCCGCTTTCCTTTCGGCAACTCCACAAGTTCATATGTGTGGTTCTCATGCAGGGAATCCATCTCCTCCTGCATGGCACTTAACCACCTGCGGCTATGGGTGTCATGCTTCGCTTCTTCAAAGCTCTCCGGCTCCCCCTCGTCGGTTAGCAGCACGTGCTCTGGTTCCGGAAATCTCCGGGGGGCCCTTCTCTCTCTTAGAGGATATCTCCGTTCCGGAGCTTCGGTAACCGGTTCTTCCGATTCTTCTTCATCCGAATCCATTTCGGGATCGGGGCCGGTTCCGGTATCATTTTCATCTTCTTCGGCCGGTTCTGTTTCTACACCGTCTTCGGCCGGATCTTCGAGTGTTAACCGGTCCCTTGCCGGTCGGGACTGCTCCTCGTAGAGTTTATCCTCACCGGTCGACTTGGAGCTCTTCATCTTCTTCTCCGACTCCCAGTCGGCGAGTGTCTTGTCCTCCATGAAGATGATATCTCGACTCCTGAATATCTTCTTGTCGACCGGGTCCCATACTCGGTAGCCGAACTCGTCGTTGCCGTAACCGAGGAATATGCATGGCCGGGTCTTTGGATCTAGCTTTCCTCTCCGGTCCTTTGCCACATGCACATATACTAGACACCCGAACACCTTCAGATGCCGGTAGGATACTTCCTTACCGGTCCACACTCTCTGTGGCGTGTCTCCGTCCAAAGGTACTGAGGGTGATCTGTTTATCACGTATGTCGCCGTCGACATTGCCTCAGCCCAAAATCCCTTGGGTAATTTCGCATGTGCCAGCATACTCCGGACCCTCTCCATTATGGTCCGGTTCATCCTCTCGGCCAGCCCGTTCAGTTCCGGCGTCTTCGGCACAGTAAACTCGAGCCGGATTCCCTTCGAGCGACAGTACTCTGCGAACTGCCCCCGGTATTCCCCTCCGTTATCCGCTCGTATCGCTTTCAGCTTCTTGCCGGATTCTCTTTCCACTCTTGCGTGGAGTTCTTTGAAGACGGACAATACTTGATCCTTTGTCTTCAACGGTGCCGTCCACAGCTTCCGGCTGTGGTCATCTATGAATGTTACGAAGTACTGGGCTCCGCCATGTGACTTCGTTTCTACCTGACACACATCAGTGTGCACCAACTCCAATGGTGCACTACGTCTCGTCGGTGGCCTTGAGTGGAAGGAGGTTCGGCTCTGTTTACCGGCCAGGCAATCGGTGCACTTCTCCAGGTGCACATGCTTCACTGGAATGAGGTTGTCTTCTGCAAGCCTCTTCATCCCCTTCTCACTCATGTGGCACAGTCTTTTGTGCCACAGCTCACCGGCAGTGTCGGCTGCCACGTTCAGCTCTTCCGGACATAGCCGGGAATTCATCAGGTACAACGTGTTGATCTTCCGGGCCCGAGCCACTATCAGGCTCCCTTTGCTGAACTTCATGACACCGTTCCAGATGCTACCCGTGTAGCCTTCATCGTCTAGCCTCCCGGCCGAAATCAGGTTCAATCGAACCTCCAGAACGTGTCGAACATCCTTCAGCAGCATCTTGCATCCGGTTGATGTCATCAGCCACACGTCTCCTATGCCGGCAATCCGGCATGTGCCTTCATTTCCCATCCGGACACAGCCGTGCTCACCGGCTGTGTAGGATGAGAAGTATTTCTTCTCCGGGGTCAGGTGGAACGACGCTCCGGAATCGACCACCCAGGTCATCTCTACACCGGCAAGGTTCAACTCCCTCTCTTCGGTAATGAGCATTATCTCTTCTTCACTTGCCGCGAGTGCCGTCGTTCCTTTCCAGTCCTGCCCTCGCCGATCCGGACCTCTCCGGTCCGTGGCTCCCCGGTATGCACCGTTTCTCTCCGGTGACTTCTTCGAATCGGTGTCGTCGGCTCCGTTGTCCTTTCGGTAATGCCGACAATTCTTCCGGAAGTGCCCCGGCTTCCCACAGTGGAAGCATGTGGGTCTTCCTCTTGACTGCGACCGGGTCCCCGACTTCTCCCGTCTTTGCGGACTCCGGTTCCATTGTCTTCCCCGTTCCGATTCGGTAAGCAGCGCCTTCGAGTCGGTGGCCGGTTCTTTATCTCTCCGACGCGCTTCTTCATTTAGAATACTTGTCTTTACCGTTTGTAGAGACAAGTTATCTTCGGTGCAGGAGGTGCTGAGAGTCACCACCAAGTTCTCCCAGCTTTCCGGCAATGTACACATCAGAATGATGGCTTGCATTGCATCCTCCAACGGGAACTTGATCGCCGCAAGTTGGTTCACGAATCCCATGAACGTGCTTACGTGTTCCACCATACTCTCGCCGTCCCGGTACTTGAGGTTCACTATCTTCCTCATCAGTGAGGTCCGGTTCAACGCATTCTTCCTCTCGTAGAGGCCCGACAGCTTCCGCCACATCTCATATGCGTTGGTGTCGTCCGCCACATGTTGTAGAACGCTCACGTCGACGTATTGCCGAATGGTTGCAACGGCTTTCCGGTTCAGAAGCCTCCATTCCGACTCAAGTACCCCCTTCGGTATTTCCGACCTGTCAATCGGTTCGTACAGGTCCCGAACAATCAGAAGATCCTCCATCTTGATCTTCCAGTCGGCGTAATTCTGCGCATTCAGCACCATCATCCCCGGCTGCCCGCTGCCGCCGCCTTCCATTTTCTGCAGCAACTCGCTCTGATACGTTGAGAATCAACGCTCCGATTCGCCTTCGCCGCTCGGCCACAACCGAGAAATCTCGAATCAATGCAGCAGAAAATAGGAAACACAGAGAAAGACACGATAACACAGGGATTAACGTGGAAAACCCTATACGGGAAAAAACCACGGGAGTGCAAGACTCCAAACCAAAACTATGCACAGAGAAATATACAATGGCGAGCTGCAAGGCGACGACCCTGAGCTCGCTATCCTCGCCACAGGCGGCGGTATTACACAGAGGCGTCGACCTCTTCCTCTCTCACGCTCTATCTCTCTCTCGGCTGCTCTCTCTTCACTCCTCTTGAGTGGAAAAAACAGAAAAATGAGTAGCAACAACACAAACTATTTGCCCTAAGTCATATTTATACACATATGACTTTTCGGGCTATTTACAAATAGAGCCTCAAGGGCTCTCAGCAAACATATTCACAAATGTGTCCCCGCATCCGGATCTCTCTCTGGGTATCTTCATCATCCGGCTCCGTAACCGGGGTCTTCATCATCCGGCTCCGTAACCGGGGTTTTCATCATCCGGCTCCGTAGCCGGGGTCTTCATCATCCGGCTCCGTAACCGGGGTTTTCATCATCCGGCTCCGTAGCCGGGGTCTTCATCATCCGGCTCCGTAACCGGGGTTGCCGTCATTTATCTCCGGACATCCCATCCGGAGGGACCGAAATCCCAACATAATTATCTTGGAGAAACATCATAGAGTTCCATTACATAATGTGGATCAAGCAACAACCAATCTAAGGTTTTACTTGTCCAAATAGATAATAGTAAAACTTCATAAAACCCTAGGAAAATTGCTAACAATCATATCCTACTAATAAGTATTTTGCTCCAATTCGAGAGCCCCTTGACCGAGTAACTAGTCTTGTCCCCGATTGTGGCCCCTTCTTCAGTCTTTTTCTAGCCGGTTGCCCATTTAACCTTGCTTCTTTCACCCATTGCGCAAGTGTGTCCTCCTCCGACAACCTTTCCATCACCTCAGCTATGGCTTGCACGTCCACCGTGTCTTGCGCTAGCTTTTCCAGTATAGTGGAATCTATTTGGACATTATTAGTAGTTGGGCTCGGTGGGGTGGAATCAAGGTTATGGGATTTGAAGAAATGTTGCATCAAGTGTTCAAAAACATTGTTGTTGTGAACCTCATATTTACATGTTGTTTCCAATATTTTATGGCTTTTCACATCATTGCCTAATTCAGTACAATCTTCTAAAAGAATAGGGTGGACCTGATCTGAAGGAGATGTGATAGCAGAACTCTTACTTTCAGCCACGTTGGAAGCTATCTCCTCATCGGTTGTAGCGTCATCAGCACCGAACACCTCATGCGCCCTCCTTAATCCGCAAGATTCTACAACAACATGGTAGCTAATTAGCTACTCATCTACATCTTAGCTAACTATCTATTCTTCTAGACTATGATAGTAGCTAATTAGCTACCAATGATCTAATTAGCTACTTCCGTTAGGTATGGTACTAACTAATTAGCGGTAGCTAATTAGCTACTATACTAAACTATGGTAGTAGCTAATTAGCTACCACTTAGCTAATTAGCTACTTAGCTAAAGTATGGGAGTAGCTAATTAGCTACAGTGGTAGCTAATTAGCTACTGTACTAAACTATGGTAGTAGCTAATTGGCTACCACTTAGCTAATTAGCTATTCAGCTAAAGTATGGTAGTAGCTAATTAACTACCACTTAGCTAATTAGTTACTCAACTAAACTATGGTAATAGCTAATTAGTGACTCAGCTAAAGTATGGTAGTAGCTAATTAGCTACCACTTAGCTAATTAGTTACTCAACTAAACTATGGTAGTAGCTAATTAGCTACCACTTAGCTAATTAGGTAATGTACTAAACTATGGTAGTAGCTAATTGGCTACCACTTAGCTAATTACCTACTCAACTAAAGTATGGTAGTAGCTAATTAGCTACCACTTAGCTAATTAACTACATGTTAGCTAATTAGCTACTACACTACAACCATACCAGCTAAATAGTTTCCACACTTTATACGGCTTACCTAATTAGCAAAGATGTAACTAATTAGCTACACTATGGTCACAAGCAACAATTTTACCTGTTAGTTTTCTCCACTCATCTAGGAGAGATGTACTGCAATCCCCCAAACAGAATGCAGCAATGCGACAAGCATATTGCAAGCAAACAATATGGTATGTGTGCTTGCATGGTTGTAGGTGTACCAACAGAGTAGTAGATTTGTCCTCTACACGTAATCCGCAAGCGATGCAACGTGCTTGAACAATCAATATATCGTTTCCTGGTTCTCCTTCATTTGGTAAGGGAGCAAGAATGTTCAGGTCCAATTCTTGTTTGCTCCTTACAATCCCCTCTACAAAATGTAGCTACTTCTTAAGGTAGCTAACTACTTGTTCTTGACGGGAGTATTGTTCCTTCAACGCAGCCGTGAAATTTACCGATTAATTATTCCTTAATGAGGAAGATACAACAACAAGAAACAAGAATCATTAACTTACTTGTAGCTTGTCCAAATTGTAATCAACAACAATATTTACACCTAGAAGGTCAAGGTTCATTGAAAGAACCTGGATCTCTATCTGCAGTTGAAATTTTCACTGGGGATCTAGCGACCCCTCAATCTCAAGCTCATGTTGAGCAACCTATTCCAGATAATGCCTCACTAGCACATTTTCATGTACAAGTTATTTATAACATATTGCATACTAGCAAAACAATAGGTACCTGAATCTTATTTCTTATTGTTGTAACTGACAAAGTGACTTTGCTCTCCATCGCAGCAACCAATGTTGCTTTCTCTAAATCAGTCTTAAAAACTCCAATGTCTCACAGGCTTCATGGACATTTTTTAGCATATAGCTAATCAATGTCTCACCTGTATCATCAACATTGGCTTTCACTGTGCGTCGGTGTGGTGTATACTTGCGGCTTTGTTGGGAGTTGGCAGTGTATCATCAATTGCCATGCTCCAAAATCTTGCCAGTTTTTGTTGCAAGCTCCCCATCTTCCAGCATCTTTCTACTGATGCCTCACCATAAATTGCCCAAGCTACCCTATACATTTTAGGGTCACGGGATTCCTTCTTTGTTTTGCAATACTAGTATGCAAAAGCTCTGGCAAATGAAACGGACCAAAATCTTGCCAGTTTTTGTTGCAAGCTCCCCATCTTCCAGCATCTTTCTACTGATGCCTCACCATAAATTGCCCAAGCTACCCTATACATTTTAGGGTCACGGGATTCCTTCTTTGTTTTGCAATACTAGTATGCAAAAGCTCTGGCAAATGAAACGGACAACTCGTTGTTGACCGGGATCTCTTGATGTAGTTTCTGGTGCAGTTTCATGGAGTCGTCGTACAGGTCGTACTTGCTTGAGCTTGAGCTTGCATTTCACTCTAGGCACTTTATATACTGATCACTAATCAATCTATCCAGTCTACATCACCAATCAATCTATCTATGAGAATAGCAAGGTCAATACCCTCGAGCGACAGACCATATATGTTGTGAAAGTCCTCCTTTGTCTTGCAAAATTTTGTGAAGTTTAGCACTCTAGGATAGGGAGGAACGAGCCACCTGAAATAGAAAATCAGTAATCAGAATTGGTGCAAAAACAGAATTTTTAATGTGAATTTGGTGCAAATTTACAACACTTTGAGACAGTAATCTGAAATTTGTAATCTGTCCTTTTTAACATGTATCAGAAATCAACCACTTAAAAATTCAGAAATCGTAATCAGAATTTGTCATGAGAATTGGTGCAAAATTACAACACATTGCGACAGTAATTAGAAATTTGTAATTAGAAATTTGTAATCAGAAATTTGTAATCAGAAATTTGTAATCAGAAATTTGTAACCATAAACTTATAATCTGAAACCCTAAACCACTTAAGGAAAAACACAAACCTTAATCATCACTAAAGGCAGAAATGAACCGTAATACGAAATTCTGTTAATCAGAAACACACCTGCTGCTACATCCCGATCTTCGAGACATCCTTGTTTGGGATTCCAATGACTTCGTCCTATTCGATTTTTGGGAAAGATGAATAGGCACCAAAGTTACAGTCAGTTATCAGAAAGGAAAAAAAAAGTTCTTTTAATATGTAACTGATACATACCTGGATGAGAATCGAACTGGTCATGTGTTGTAGCTCTGACGATGCAATGTCAATCTCAGAGTTTTTGTGCTACTACAAGAGTTTCGTCTACATTTGTGCTCAGAGTACTCCATCTGTTTGGAGTTCAAACTCGAACTCAAGATTATCAAGAATTTGATGGCATTCAAGTCGACCTTAGGTGATGGCACTAATCCCCAAAGTTCAAATATTTGAGTATTCTCATAAATTAAATGGCATGTATTTAACTAATAAAACATAAAATTTCGTAAACCATCCTTATGATTTGCCCACAAAAAGCTAGCTAAACAAATAGCTAATTAGTTGTGGTCATTTTAGTAGCTAATTAGCTGTGGCCATTTTAGTAGCTAATTAGCTATAATAGTGTTTCTACTCGCATGGATTTCGACACTTTGAAGCTGATTTGATATAGATATTGCATTATTTGTGAGTGGAATGCCCTTGGAGCTTGTTTCAAGCCATAGAGAGACTTTTTCAATCGACATATTGACACGGGGTGTGCTTTAGACTTTAATTGGAGTGATTGTACCATGTACACTTCTTCAAGATCCCCCTGGAGGAAAGTGTTCTTCACATCCATTTGGTGAAGACGCCATCCTTTCGCTACCGTGATCTCTAGTATGATGAATATTGTCGGACGTCATCTTTGCCATCAGGGCAAAGGTCTCTTTGTAGTTGATCATGTGCGTCTAAGCATAACCTTTTGCTACAACACGAGCTTTGTATCGGTTGACGATGCTATCCGCATTATACTTGATTTTGTACACCCATTGGCATTTGATAGCCTTCTTTTGCTCGGAGGATGGGACAAGGTTCGAGGTGTTGTTGTTGACCAATGCTTAGAGTTTGCTCCTCCATGGCTTCCATCCATCATCCATCAAGGATGTTGGGTTGCTTCGGTGAACCTATCTGGCTCTCGAATAGTTGCCAGTTTCATCATAAACGCATAATGATGCACCATGTACTCACGATTGGTTTCTTCTACCAAGTTGATTGGTGAAGTTTCTCGCTTGCTGATTCAAGGTCCTTCTTAACTCTTGGTGTCCGCATGATGTGTACACCAAACTCGTTGTTGATTGATCTGGGCGAGGTGTCACGAACAGGTATAATTGAGCTGAACCAAGGCGAAACTAAGTATTAAGAGAGCGAATAGACAAGAAAAAGAGAACAAGAACTCAACTTATGCTTCTATAACTAGTGTTTTTCACCTTGATTAGATTGGGGCATTGGTGCTGGAATTGGAAGACTACCGGGGTGTTGGTGAGACCAAATGGCATCACCTTGTACACGAAATGCCCGGGGGCTCCACTACATATAAAGAGGTTGTATCACGTGCGTTCATTACATATTTTTTAAACCCATGATACATATGTTTTTTACTATTTTAGATACCCTTATATGAAAAAACAGTTAGTAAAAATACCCCTTATCGCCAATATATATTTTGACAACAACTCATTTTAAATGCCCTTACATAGAAGACACATATATGTTTTATACATGTGTGTATGTATGTATTGTATTGTATTGTATTGTATTGCATATGTTGTATATATTTTATGCATGGGTTGTGTGTATGTATGTATGTGTTATGTGTATGTGTGTCCTCATATGTATGTATTGTATTGCATGTATTGTATTGTATTGTATTCCATGTTTATTTATGTATGTATTGTATTGTATGTGTTGTATATCTTAGATGTATGGCATGTGTATATGTATCTATGTGTTATGTGTTTGTGTGTGTGTAGTGGCTTGTGTCTATTTGCACCTAAATCATAAAGAGGCCTGGCGAGGGAGTCGCGCCATAGACGGTACAAGGCACTCAATTGAGGGTGTGTGCGATCTATATAAAAAAAACGTGCCATCAACAAATCTTATTTTTGTTAGCCCGACTCAAAGACAATTTCCCAACAGAGTTACCCGACTCAAAGGCAATCACCTAACCAATCGCTCGACTCAAATAAAGTGCATGACCATCTAAGAGGCAAGCAAGTTACAAGGAAGTGATAAATTGAAAGAATACTAAATGTGAATGTCCTCGTAATTAGAGTCATTCCTTAGATTCAATAAGTGTAAAGTTTGAGTCTTTATTCCCTCTTAGGGAGAAGAGGGTTCACTTTGCTTATTGGTCAATTTTGGGGTCTTTTAGGTTTACTTCTTCTTCAACTTCTTTCTTTTTTAGGGTTTCAACTTTTCGTTTTAGGGTATGGAGTCACTTTACACGTCATTTACATTTATGGGACATTAATAGCTCTATTGAATTCAACAACACCTTAATTATTAAATGTGTTCATTTTTTTACATCACAAGTTTGTAGTTGTAGGAACACAAATGTAGAAAAGATAAATTGAAATTTGAAGGACTTAAGGGAAAAACTCGACTTGACATAAGGGAAGGGAATGACATGATAGGAGAGATTTGGGGATACCATGGGATTCTAGCAACTAGCAATTGATTCTTGCATGTCTACATTTTAGGAAGGGATAAAGACAAACAATATGGGAAGCTACAAACATGAACCAAATTTTGCATTGAATCTAAGGTTTTGGGTTTACTAAAGTGGTAAGGATTCTTTTACTAATAAAGACTCAAGGGTGGGTTCATTATTTGGTTTGATAGCTATTCTCTATTTAAACTTTATGAAATTTCATCAACAATTATCATAAATACTCCCTTCAAATGCTCAATAATTTCTCACATCACAACATATTTTAATGAGGAAGAGATTAATATATGCTTATTCATGATGTGAAGCTTATCAAACAATATATGTGTTACATGGGTCAAGCCACATTTGACATACATATCAATCACACTATTGGCAATACAACATCTCTTTCTAGTACACCTTTTCCTCAAATTACATAGTTTGCAACAAACAAACACATGCAAAACCAACTTGCACTAATAATGAAACATGTTTCAAATCAAACCACCATTACACCTAAGGTTCAAATGATGTTTCAAACCAACAATAATTCATTAGACTAAAGGAAAGTAATGGAAATAGTTCTATAGCAAAACACATACAATTATTCATTTATCAATCGACTAGTCTATCTCCCCCCTTTACAACAACCACTCAAAAGCTTAAAGAACCATATTGCATAAGAACCATATACTTGGAAGTTTCAAAGTTCATGCAAGTCATAGGAATGAAGACCAACCATAGCGAAGGAATAAATGCATGCTTCGCAGTCTTTTGGTAACATTTGTTTCTGCCTTTGCAGAGGTTGACGTGGATAGCCATCATCCCAAGTAGGAAATCATTGGAATTAGGATTCCCTAAAGAAAATATATTTCTGATCATTTCCTTTTAATTTCAGCAATAAAAAGGAAACAGAATGAATACACAAAGCTATTTTATTAAACTATTATACATTCCTTGACCAATATGCTCAACCAAACATGGGTTCTACTAAGCTACTAAGAAGAACAATGTTCATTCTTTTCTCATGACTTTATTTGCATGAAAAATGAGAAAATATGCCACAATGAGAACAAGGCACAATTCCAAGGTCACAAGACGAATACATCCCTGGACAATGCAACAACGGGAAAGTCCTGCTACTACAACAATACTCTTCGCAGCTTGCCTTGCAATGTAAGATCCACTTCATTGTTTCTGATTCTAATTATTATGTTGCTGCCGATGCTTCTTCTTCTTTTGATTATTTGAAATTCTGTCTCTTTCTTTATTGTAATTAGTTTACCCTAGTGGTACGTTATTTACACTATTAGCTTTACATCTTGGGTTCGAAACCCACTTTTCTCACTTCTCTATTACTCTATAGATATCTCTTATTTCACTAGATGCCACTCTGAAATGTAGGGGTTGAGCCTCTCTCTCTTTCTCTCTCTCCTTGCCCAAGTACAGATTAATTATAAATAATGAAAAGAGTATCCTTGTACAATTGGGTAGCTAGCCCTACAATTATTTCCGGCTTTATTGACTCCTAATATTCATGTGGTTACAATGTGTGCATATAACACTTACAATGATATTGAAATTTCACCGGCCAATGTGGAGAATAATAAGCCCCCTTGGGTTCTCGAAATGCACATTCTCCCCTTTATAAATAAGGTTCCCATCATCAATATCTTCCTCATATATCACATTGAGACTTTCTGAGAGTATGATATTGTGAAATGCACATAAGAGATCAAAACCAGTCTAGTTAGCTTCTTACTTCTTACTCAATTTATAGTTTATACAAAGGTACCCATTTGGGTTGGCTTAGCTTAAAAGGGTATGCTAAAAGGGTGGGTCGGCTTAGGTACATGCATCCTAAAAAGGGTGTGCTAAAAGATTGGCACAAACGCATACATGCACACCACATTTCCCCCTTGAGAGAAACAAGGAGGTTTACAACACGTGGAAAGGATGGGGGTCAGAAGATGGGCCTAGGGTGGCATGTTGGCAGGTTCGGAATGGACGTCAATGGACGATTCTGGTGGGAGGTGAGGATCACACCCATAGAGTGCTCTAAAAGGGCTGATTCGTGCGGCAACCTCCTGCTTGAGGGTTTTGTTGAGACATTCGGTGAAGATGGCGTGGGGATGTAAACATCTACGGACACGTAGTTGAGTTGCAATGACGTTGAGGACATCCCCCGTGGATTTGTTGGCCTTGATAGTTGGACAGGGCTAGTGACAGAAAACGAGCTATCAATCAGCGAATAGAGATCAATCACTCTTGTGGACTAAGGGCCACCTGGACTTAGCTGAGGTGGGGGACAGGAGGGCTATCGTGTCGGAGGGGGATCGAGGAAAGATCATATGGCGGCGAAGATCAATCGCTCCTATGGACTGAGGGCCACCTGGAGTTGGCTGAGGTGGGGGACAAGAGGGCTATCGTGTCAGAGGGGGATCGAGGAAAGATCATATGGCGGCGAAGATCAATCGTTCCTGTGGACTGAGGGCCACCTGGACTTGGCTGAGGTGGGGGACAGGAGGGCTATCGTGTCGGAGGGGGATTGAGGAAAGATCATATGGCGGCGAAGATCAATTGTTCTTGTGGACTGAGGGCCACCTGGACGTGGCTGAGGTGGGGGACAGGAGGGCTATCGTGTCAAAGGGGGATCGGGGATCGTGTAGGAAGGGGATCGGAGAAACTCGTGGGACAAGAAATTAGTGGGCAACCTAAGGTGAGGGGGAAGAGTTGGTGGGGCAAGACATAAAAGTGGTGTGAGAAGGTGAGAGTGCCTAAGGTGAAGGTGTAGTGGGTTTGCATGCTAGAGAGGTATAGATAATGATCGCAAAAAAGGACTTGGATGGATGTCAGGAGGCCTAACTAGTGAACTAAGGCGGTGCTAATGGAAGAGATACTACTACAAGAGACTAACAAGATAGTGTGGGTGATGGTGGCGAGAGCGATGCATACCTACGAAGCGATTTACGGAACCATCAACATTGTGCTTCACCTTGTAAATCCACCTGCAACCAATTGGTTTCTTGTTCGGGGGGAGAGGAACGAGATCCCATGTCTCATTTTTGCATAACGCTTCCATCTCCTCATTCATCGCGTTGAACCATTGTGGATCCTTTGCGGCTTCGGAAAGCATTTCCGGTTCCCGTACTAACACTACCTTCATCATGAATGCGTAATGATACGCCATGTGTTCGTCGTAGCCGTAGCGGTTTACGAGGTTCTTCTCGCGCGTGGATCAGCGTGGCTTGTCATTTGTGGGTTCTAGGGATTTCTTCACGCCGTCCGTGTGGATGTCAAGGCCTTTGACCTCATTGTCGAAATCGAAATGATCTTCATACTCCTGCATTTTCACCTTGCCTTTGTCTAGCAGTGGACTCGGCCGAGATGTGCTTTGATCACTTGGGGGCTCTTGTGGTCCACTTAGCCATGTCAAGATTGGACTTTCTTCGTGCATATGCGTGAGAAGATCTTCAACTTCTATTCTTATTTTGGTGTCATCCGCATTGAGTGAGGTTTGAGTGGAAGTATTCTCCAGTGCGTACCAGGATGCGTATTCGTCGTAGACTATGTCTCGACTTGTTCGAACCTTATGGGTAGATGGGTTGTAGCATTTGTACCCCTTCTGTTCGAGTGAGTATCCTACGAGGATACATTTCTCCGACTTTGGGTCAAAGCTTTTGCCACGTATCGTTGGGAATATGTACGTAGGTGATAGAGCCGAAAATGCAGACATGCAATAAGTCCGGCTTCTTTCCAAAGAACTTCTCATGAGGAGTTATGTCGTGTACTCCTGAGGTTGTGCACCTATTCATGAGGTATACGGCCATGTTTGCGGCTTCTGCCCAGTACGATTTCGGCAGGTTCTTCTCATTCATCATGGCTCGTGCGACTTCTACTATGTGGCGGTTTTTACGCTCAGCTACGCCGTTTTGCTGAGGTGTATGTCAACACGAGAACTCTCGTCGGACTCCTTCCTTGCGGAGATACACCAAGAAGTCATCCGAAAAATATTCTTTGCCTCCATCTGATCGAAGGCAGCGTAGCGTATATGCCGGCCCGTGGTTTTTTCCACTTCTGCTTTGAACTTCTGGAAGTGGCCGAACACTTCACTCTTTTGCTTCATCGGATAAATCCAGGTATTTCTGGAGAAGTCGTCGATGAACGTGACATAGTAATGGCATCCGCCGAAAGTAGCTGTTTGGGTTGGTTCCCACACGTCTGAATGTATGACATCTAGGATCCCTTTGCTTACATTCCGCTCTTTTGGGAATGGATGACGGCGTTGCTTTCTGAATTGACACACTTCGCACACACCCGTGATCTCCTTTGCTGTGAAGTTCGGGAGTCCGATTACGACTCCTTTTGTCTGCATGTTCTAAAGCTTTTGGAGATTGATGTGGCCGATTCTCTTGTGCCACAACTTTAAGTCGGTTTCGACTTTCTGGCCTTTTGCGTACATGGCCGACTTTACTTCGCTCGACTCGAGGATGAACATATGGCCTTCTCGTCTGCCGTGAGCTACGATTTGATCGCCTTTTTCAATGAAGCACCCATCGTTGTTAAAGCGTACCTGCATTCCTTGTTCTACAATCTGGCCGACCGAGACCAGATTTTTCGTGATGGTGGGAACATGCAGTACGTTCTTGAGGTAGGTTTGTTAGTCGTCGTTTCTGAATGGGACATTCCCGATATGTTGTATTGGGTGAGTCGTATCATCACCTGTTTCGACATATCCGGGACGTTCGGGCTTCCATAATTACCAAAACCAATCTTCATGGGAAGTCATGTGATTGGAAGCTCCCGAATCGACAAACCATACACTATTAGGAGTGGAGGTGCTAGTTGTTGCAAATGCAGACATCGAGTGTACTTCGTGCTTCATTATGAACATTCCGCCATGGTCGTCGTAGTCGTAGTTTGTGGTATAGTTCGTAAGTTGTTGGCCTGCCTCACGTTTCTTCTTTTGGCACTCTTCTTCGTACTGGCCGGGTTTTCCGCAGTACCCACACTCGACTGGGTTTCGGCGATTGCTCGGTCCGGCGTTATGACTCCCCCTTCCGCCAAGCTCTCTGGGCCCATTCCTGCTAGCTTGCCACTGGTGGGAGTTACGCCCTTGATTCCGCCGATCATTATGGCCTTGTCCGAAATGACCTCTGTTTCCACGACCGAAATCTCTTCTATTATCCGACTGGGAGTAGAGCAAATGACCATCTGATGCGTTGTTCCTCTGTTGGGCGTGATTCTCTTCGACCAGCAATATCGATTGAAGGTCGAAGAAGGAGGGAGGGTTCTCCCTTGCGAGAATGGCCGATCTAATTGTGCCGAAACCCGGTGCTAAGCCTCTGAGGCATATCTGCACCGGTTCGTCATCGTCAATGATGACGTTGATCGATCCGAGGGCGTCACATAGCTCCTTGATCTTCAAGGTATAGTTGCCGATTGGCATGTCCTTTTGTTGAAGATTGTTCAGCGCCTATCGAAGTTGGAGCTTTTGTGCGGCCGTATTGGCTACGAAGATCTTCTTGAGGTTTTCCCACGCTTGCTTTGGCATTTTAGCCTCTCGAATGTAGCCAAGCATATGATCATGAACGCATGATGCAAGGCAATACAACACACGGCTTGCGGCCTGCTCCCAAGCGGGATAGTCAACGTGTGTTGGGTTGGGGTGTGATTTGTGAGCTCCTTCGATGTAGCTCCAGTAGCCTTGTCCGACAAGATATTGATGCATCTTGTATTCTCAAGATGCAAAGTTTGTTCTGTCGAGCTTCTCGGTAGGAAGAGTGCTTCCCATTTGATTATTCATGGTGATTTCTTCTTTGTCGATGGGCCGGCTCTGTTGATTGTCGGCGTGCAGCACAACACAGTCGAAAAATGCTTGATCAGGCAACCACTCACTCTGATACCAAGTTAGGAAATGGAATGGCAATTGTGGTTGTAGTGCAGCGGAAGGTGAGCATATGTGTGTGTGTGTGTGTGTATAACAATAGAGAGAGAGAGAGAGAGAGCTAAAGTGACAGAGATAGACAAAGGTATATATGATATGAACACAACGAGATACATCCAACAATAACTAAATTACAATGAGTTGGTTTATATACCAACTAAGCTAGGGCAAGCGCCCTTTCTACTATTTACACAACTAGCTTGGAGTGTCCATGAGCTAGTGTGAAACCTATCTATGGGAAGTTGAGTTCAATTCTCAACAGAGCTTAATGGAAAGATGCTCTATGCATCGGCCGTAGGAAGTATCATGTACGCAATGATGGCGACCTGACCTGACCTAGCCCATGTCGTAGAGGTGGTCAACCGATACATCTCAAACCAAGGACGGAAGCATTGGGAGGCTGTCAAGCACATCCTTAGATATCTGAAAGGAACCATGGATGCACAATTGACTTTCGAACTGACAACCTTAGCCAAAGTCGAAGGCTACAATGATTCCGACTATGCCGGGAACACAGACAATTGGAAATCGACATCAGGTTACATCTTCACCTACGGTGGTGGTGCAATATCATGGAGGTCGAAACTTCAAGAGTGCACGACTTTGTCAACCACTGAAGCCGAGTACATAGCAACATCGGAGGTAGCGAAGGAAGCAATTTGGCTACATCGATTGTTTGTCGACTTCTCAGCTATAAGCCAAACCGACCGACCTGTGCCAACCATCTATCGGGACTCACAGAGCGCAATACACCTCATCAACAATCCTGTCTATCATGCAAAGTGAAAGCACATTGAGGTGCGGTATCATCAAATCTAGGAGCTCACAATTGAGAAGAAGCTTGAGATACGGAAGATTGACATCGAGGTGAACATCGCAGATTGCCTGACAAAGCCACTCCCAGATCAACACTTCGGAGCACTAAGGACAAAGATGGGACTACAACAAGCGACCAAGTAGAAGAAAGCTGAACGAGGAGCAGACGGTAAGAGTCGACTGAATCAATCCTGATAATGAACATGCTAGGCTCGACATGGACCTCACCTATGCGGACTCTACTATATGCCGACCGACTAACATAAATTTAGATTAGTGTTGTAATCTAGGTTTACGGGGGAGACAACCCCAAAATTTTGTATATGTAAGAAAGAGTAGTCCTTTTACGGGGAGTTTGTTGGCATAAAAGGCTGACTCCTTCTGCTTTGTATCCTAGTGTGAACTCGTCCACATAGTTAGGGCTTACTATATAAGCTATAACCTAACGTTGTAAAGAATAATCTTCTTAATCATCTATCATATATCGAGTCTCTTAGAGAGAGACATAGAACGTAATAGAGCTTCCATTAAAGCTTCAATATGTGTATATCCTTTCTTCTCTTTCTGTGTTGTTTTCTAAGTACGAACTGAGATAGATCCTCGTATGTTTCCGCATACACTTACACTTCAACAATGAAGTAGAACGTTAGTACCTCCTGGTGGGGCCCGACTTGAAGTACCAATGGGATGGTGGAATGGGATTTTATATTCCACCCCCGAAGCTCGATGATTTGCGCATTGATAATAAAATAGGGATGACAGGATTTGAATCTCCAACATTTTGTACCCAAAACAAAAAGCAAATGCGCTACCGAACTGCACAACATCCCTATATTCATCGTGATTGACATCACTAATATGAAATTAGTTGATGACTCAAAGTTATTTGGACGTAGCAGGCAATAGCGAAGCCTGTAAATTATTGTGTATTCAAGTTCTAAGTACCAGTAACTGCAAATATGCAAACGTGCTTTTGTAACCACCCCCTAAGAGAGAACCCACCTGTCTATAGCTTCAACGGATATGGGTTGGGATGTGCAAACGGTGGGGTATTATGTGTTCGGACAAACTAGATATCAATAAAATAAGTAGATGCTCTGGAGTCAAGCAAGGCATGAGATTGTATTGAAGTAGACGTGAAACAAAGACTTACTTTCAAATCAAAACCTCCTAATGACATAACTGAATTGTGCAAGCATGGAGAAGTTAGGTAATGGAAAGCGTCCAGTGGCATGGCTCCTACTGCAGCTGGACTTGCTTGTTTTCTTGTTGTTGAGAAACCTCTGCAAGATGTGCTCAGTGGAATTGGTGCCGAGCGCCCTGCACCGGGCAATGGTGGATGACATGGCCGGGGGTACCAGAATAGATATAGAGGCCATTGTAATGTCGATGTTGGCGTTGGGCGTCAATTAATGCTTGGAACCGAGCATGGTTGATCTCCATTGGGGTATGGGTATCGACCTCCATTGGGTTATGTGTATTAGTTGAGGATGTTAATGTTGGTGTGGTTGGCAAAATTCATATGTATGGCCTGACTATTGATGCGTTTCGGGAGGACTAAAACCCTCGATTCCCACATTCTTCTTGACAAAGTTCAAAAAGATGATTATCACACTGAACGACTTGGGAGATTACTTGAGACAATTGTAGGTTTCTATCATTGAGTTTTGAGAAAGAGAAAGACCAACTATGGAATACACAACAATGCGGAAGATAGAAAAAAAAACAACAAATGCACAATACACAATGTTTTACATGGAAACCCTAAACGGGGAAAACCACTGGAGAACAAATCTTTACTATACAGTATAGTGGATATACAAGATGACGAGATTACAACACTCTCTCCTCATAGAGTGTAACAGCCTCATAGAGCCCTTGACGTTTGAGTTCACTCAGTTATGGTGTCGTTGCCTCTCGCTCTCACTCATGCTCTTTTGTCTCGCACACTTCAACAATTACTCACAACTATTTGTTCTACACACTCTCTATGTTTGCCTTAAGTGTATTTATACTTATACACTATATGGGCTATTTACAAATGTAGCCACTGCTACTATCATTCCTACTATAACAATAATAGTTAATCGGCCGACTAATCGATTAGTTGACTCCAGTGTCGACTATCCAGTTGGCCCAACTAGTCGGCCTTATCTTCGACCATTTGGTCGGCCCGATTAGTTGGTCGTATCTTCGACTTGGACTCTCCATGTCTTCGATTGTCTGGACTCAACCCGATCAGTCGGCTGCTCCCATAGAAGGGACATATTCTTAACAAACTCCCCCTTCACTGGCATGTACTCTACCGCTGTGGTCGACAAGGCCACAGACTTCTGCAATCATGACTGCAACGACACTGCTCCCCCTGCATAAGTCATCACGCACCCTGAAGTGGATCGACTTGAGTTTGCATCCCTCGACATATCTGAGTCGGTAAACCCTTCGAGCATGGGTTTTTCGACACCATACGTATGGAACACACCCGAGGTGCCTTTTAAGTACCTGAGTATCCATTTTACAGCTGCCCAGTGTTCTCTGTCTAGATTACTCATGTATCGTTTTACCGCTCCCACGACAAATTCTATGTCTGGTTTCGTGCAGACCATAACATACATTAAACTTCCAACGACTGAGGCATATGGTACTTTCTTCATCTCGGCCTTTTCTTTCTCCCCTCTCGGGCATTGCTTGGCATTAAGCTTGCAGTTGATCGGCAACACAAAGCCGATTGGCTTTGCTTCCGACATGTCGAATCTTTCTAGGATCTTCGTCACATATTTCTCTTGTGACAACCACAACACTTTCTTAGTTCTATCTCGAACTATGTGCATCCCTAAGATCTTCTTTGCCGATCCAAGATCTTTCATGGCAAATGACTTGCCTAGTGCTTTCTTCAAGCTCACGATCATCTTCATGTCTTGTCTGACTATGAACATGTCATCTGCATATAATAGGAAAATCAAGAAGTCACCTTCTTCGTACCTTTTGACGAACACACAATGATCAACCTGTGTTTTCTAGAACCTATGTTCCACCATGAAGGACTTGAACTTCTTGTACCATTGGTGCGGGGTTTGTTTCAGCCCATACAAGATTTTCTTCAATCGACACACTAGGTTCTCTTTCCCTTTCTCCGCAAAGCCTTCGGGCTGCTACATGTAGATCTCTTCATCAAACTCCCCATGCAAGAATGTTGTATTGACATCCAACAGTTCGATCTCTAGGTCCATAATGGCAGCTATGCTTAGGACAGTTTGAATTGATGTCATCTTCACTACTAGTGCGAATATTTCATTGAAGTCAACACCCTTTTTCTGTTGGAACCCCATCACCACAATGCGGGCTTTAAATCTGGGTGTGTTGTTGACTTCTCCAATCTTCACCTTGTAGGCCCATTTATTTCTGAGTGCTCTTTTACCTTTTGGTAGTTCTACCAGGTCATAGGTGTAGTTCTCATGCAAGAGTCCATTTCATCTTGCATTGCGCTCAACCATTTCTCCTTGCACTCAACTATTTATCCTTGTGCATTGGCTTCTTCATAGCACTCCGACTCACCTTCATCAGTTAAGAGGATGTATTGACTAGCATATGTCATCGGTGATCTCCTTTCTCTGAGTGGGTATCTCCTTCCACTCGTTGTCGACTCCAGTTCGGATGCCTCTGCTGACTCTACTCTTGGCTCAAATTCATATGTGTCGATTGGTCGTTGGGGTTTAGCCGATTCCGTCTCATAGTCCTCAATTGGCTTCAATAGGTTTGATGACTCCGACTCTTATGTATTTGTTGGTTGCTTTGAGTCTACCGACTTAGATTCAGCCGTGCTGACTGGCTATCTCCGAACAACAGATTGTGTCGGTTCACTTGTCCTTAAGTCGATAGTAGTGGGGATAGACTGGGAAGACGATTCAGACTTCTGTGGCTTCTGGTCCTCTATTGTCTTGTCTTCCAAGAAGACTACATCCTGACTCCTCACTACCTTCTTGTCGACTAGGTTCCACCGCCCATAACTGAACTCATCCTCCAAGTATCCCATGAATATGCATAGTTTCGACTTATTGTTGAGCTTCGACCTCTGATCCTTAGCCACATGCATATATACTAAACATCCAAACACCCTCAGGTGTCGGTAGGAGACATCCTTTCCTGTCCACACCCTTTGGGGGACATCACCCTTAAGTGGTACTGAGGTGGACATATTGATCAGGTAGACAAATGTGTACATTGCTTTAGCCCAATACGATTTTCGCAATTTAGCGTGAGAGAGCATGCTCCTTAGTCTCTCCATGATTTCCCAATTCATCCTCTCTGCAAGCCCATTCAACTCAGGGGTCTTTGGTTCAGTGTATTCGATTCAAATACCATGGGCCTTGCAGTATTCCTCAAACTACCCTTTATATTTGCCACCATTGTCAGTTTGGACATCCATCAGTTTCTGACCCGACTCTCGTTCAGTTCTTGCCTGGAACTCCTTGAACATTGATAGTACTTGATCCTTTGACTTCAGTACGAAGGCTCATGTCTTCTGACTATGGTCGTCAATAAATGTCACGAAGTACTGTCCACCTCGATGTGATGGAGCATCTACATAGCACACATCCGTGTGTACTAGTTCCAGTGCAACTTCTCTTGTTCTCGGTGGTCTTGTGTGGAATGTTGCCTTGTTCTGCTTTCTCACTAAGTAATCGACACACTTCTCAAAGAGTACTCCTTTCACATGTGGGAGAAGTTCCTGGTCAGCCAAGATGTGCATTCCTTTTTCACTCATGTGGCCAAGCCTCTTATTCCATAACTCTCCACTTGACTCGGCTTTCACATTCACCTCCGACTTGCACAGTCAAGCATGCATCATATACAGTGTGCCCTCTTTCTGTGCTCATGCCACTATGAGGTTGCCACGACATAACTTCCACTTGTCATTTCGGAAATTACCATTGTAGCCTTCGTCATCCAATCTTCCAGTCAATATCAAATTCAATCTAATATCGGGGACATGTCGAACTTCTCTCAATGTCAGTTGACAACTAGACGACGTCGTCAAGCACATGCTTCCAATGCCTACTATCTTGCACTCTCCATGATCTCCCATCTTTACATAGTCATGATCCCCGACTATATAAGTCGAAAAATAGTCTCTCAACAGAGTTATGTGGAATGATGCACTCGAGTCGATTACCAAGATGCACTCTTCGCTTGCAAGATCTGTGCTTGCCTGCTCACAAATGAACAAAATCTCCTCTACACTCATAGCTACTGCTGATGTGCCCTTTTCATCAGGAATCTTCTTGGGTTCGACATTATTGCCGACACTCGTCCTTCTTGATGTGCTGGCAATCCTTCTAAAATTGTCCAGGATTTCCACAATAGAAACATGTTAACTTACCTCTGGACTTGGATCTGGCATGGGACTTTTCTCTCCTTGGTGGACTCATTTGCCGGTTCCTTCCTCTACCGAAATGTTGAGTCAAGTTTGACTCCGATTGGGCCAGGACACCCTTGTGCTTCCTTCTAGTCTCCTTGTTCAAGATGCTTGTCTTTACCGCTTGTAGAGACAAGTTCTCTTCCTGACACGAGGTGCTGAGAGTCACCACTAGATTCTCCCAGCTGTCCGGCAGGGTGCACAATAGGAGGATGGCCTGCATTGCATCTTCGAGGGGAAACTTTGCTGCCACAAGTTGGTTCACATACCTCATGAATGTGCTGACATATTCAACTATGTTTCCCCCCTCCCTGTATTTCAATCTCACGATCTTCCTCATCAGAGATGTTTTGTTTAGGGCGTTCTTCCTCTCATATAAGCTTGACAACTTCTGCCACATCTCGTAGGCATTTGTTTCGTTCACCACATGTTTGAGGACACTTACATCGACGCACTATCGGATGGTGGCCACTGCCTTTTTGGTAAGAAGTTTCCATTCCAACTCTAATACCCTCGTGGGTGTTTCTGCTCTATTGATTGGCTCATATAGGTCTTTGACTATGAGAAGGTTCTCCATCTTTATCTTCTAGTTTGCTTAGTTCTGAGAGTTTAGAACTATCATGCATGGGAAGCCGCTCGCACCTCCTTCCATCTTCAACCTTGCTCTAATACCAATTTGTAGGTTTCTATCACCGAGATTCGATAAAGAGAAAGACCTGCTAGAAACATATTTACAAATCCGTCTCTCTTCACGGTTCATACAAGATTCGATCGGGTCCATATGATCCGGTTTCCAAATATCCTTCTGGGTCCATCTGATCCAAAGGGACTAGTTTCGCAACAAATTCTCCCTTCACTCCGGCATGAAATGTCTTGTCAATCCGATCTGTTTCGGGCATACGTCTGTCATGAAGACATACATTTTGGCTTATCAGGATTTGAACCCACAACTTCTTGGTCTATGTGTTGAACCTTTCACCATTGTAATAACATATATGATGTGTAGTTATAATAATTATATTTTTAGTGATTAAAAGATATTTGGAATATTCTAGAACATTCTTGAATATTTCATGATTATATATATTATCATAAATATCTAAAATATTAGTCGATATTGTGTTGCTGTGCGTAGTCCTTTGCCACTAGTCGGGCCTTGTACCGATTGACGGAGCCATCCGTGTTGTATTTGATTTTGTATACCCACCGGAAGCCGGGCTTCACTTATTTCGATACGTCCACCAAGTCCCACGTCTCATTCTCTGTGAGCGCGTGCATCTCTTCCTCCATGGCCTGTAGGTTGTTCGCATCCTTAACTGCTTCGGCATAGATCTCTGGTTCACGCACGACTACCAACTTCACCATGTATGCATAATGATGCACCATATACTCGTTATATTCGTACCGAACTACGGGGTGCTTCTCGTGGGTAGATTAACGCAATTTATGCTCTGCCGATTTGATGGCCCTTCTAGTCGACTCCGACCTTTTCTCTGGAGGTTCATCGTCTTGCTTTCCGGAGTCGGATTCGCTCTGATCTGATGCTTTCCGGAGTCAGATTCTAGCCTCTTCGTCTTCCCTTTCTCTTTGCACGTAAACCGTCTTCTTGGTTCCTTCCGCGGGGAGAGCACAACCGAGTCTTCACTACTCGTCGGCTCGTCATCTGGTTAACTGTTCCGGCTCAACCAATCCAGATTCGGGCCAGTGATATGGAGGGAAGTCGGACTATCCGGATGTTCAAAGTCCGCAACACTTCCCTTTGTGTCGGAATATGTCGCCTCATCCACAACAATCGGCTCGGGTTCGGGTGATGTGAGGTACAAACATGTTGATTCGTCGAAGACGACATCACGACTAACTCGGACTTGCTTCGAACAGGAGTTGTAGCACTTATACCCCTTCTGCTCGTTAGAGCAACCAACCAACATGCACTTCTCGAATTTTGCATCCAGTTTCTTCCGATTTTCATCCGGCACATGGACATACGCAATGTTGGCGAAAACCTGATGGTACGCCAAATTCAGCTTCTGCTCGAAATACAGTTCCTACGGTGACACCTTTGTCCTTGAGGCAAATATCCGATTTTGTATGTAGATGCCTGTCCGAATTGCTTCGGCCCAATAAATCCGGGGCATGCATTTCTTTTCTCGCATCGCCCTTGCCCCTTCTACCAACGTTCAATTCCGAGGTTCGGCCATGCCATTCTGTCTCGGTGTGTATTTGTAGGAGAATTCTCGACGAATTCCCTTAGTCTACAAATAACTAGTGAACTGGCCAGAAAAGTACTCTTTTCGGCCATTTGATCTCAGACAGTTAATCTTCCTTCTGGTTTCTCAGTCTACATGATTCTTTAGGTCCTAGAAGCACGAGAAGACTTCGTTCTTCTTCTCAACCAAATAGATCCAAGTGTGTCAACAAAAATCGTCGATGAAGGAGACGATATACCGACTCCCGCCAATGCTTATGTTTTGTGCCAGTCCCCACACATCCGAATGGATGAGATCGAGCCGATTCCGGCTCCGATTCTTTTCACTGGGGAACGGAAGCCTGTGTTGCTTCCCGAGTTGGCAAGCTTCACATATTTGGCCTTTCTGGCCACTGAACTTTGGCAGTCCGAAAACTACGTGTTCCGACTGCAACTCCTAAAGCTTCCGGAAGTTGATGTGGCCGATGCGCTTGTACCACAGGTCGATGTCTGAATCGACCTTTTATCCTTTTGCGAACATAGTAGTGCCAACATCATTAGTTTCGAGGATGAACATTCTTCAATCCCAACACCCTTTGCGCGATGCTCCTGCCTTCCTCCTTGATGAAGCATCCTTGGTTAGTGAACTGGACCTGCATACCTTGATCTACGATCTAACCGACCGACACTAAGTTCTTGGTGATTATCGGTACATGTAGGAGGTTTCTCATGATTCCCTTCTGACCATCATGGGTTAGAGGGACATCTCTGACGTGCACGATGGGATGTGGGGTGTCGTCCCCGGTTTTGACTATCCCCGGCTTCTCCCGCTTCTTGAGAAAGGATAACCACTCTTTGTGGTTCTTCATGTGGTTTGAAGTGCCGGAGTGCACATACCAAACTTCGTCCTACTTCGAGTTGAATACTCCCATCCAGTTGGCCTTATGCTTCATTACGAGGGCCAGTCTTGATTTGGCTCTCTCTGACCTCCATCGAAGTGCGATCGGTGGCGCCTGTCCGCATCTTTCCAACTCGATCCGGCTTTGTCCGAATCAGCTCTCTTCTTCCAACACTCGATTTCTTTGTGGCCCTTCCAGGCACAGTACTAGCATTCCGTTTCGGCCGTTCCTTGCCGGTTTCCGGCTTGGCGTCTTGACTCCCCCTTCTTCTGGAGGTCCGGAATTGCTGTTGGCACCATCTTTGTGCCTCCGATTCTGGTCATGTCGTCCACTTGCATTGCGCGCCGATCTGCCTCGCCCGCCATGAGCACGAGACCTCTCTTCCTCCATGTACCTCTCTGTGCCTATTGCACTTACTTCGAGTTGAATACTCCCATCCAGTTGGCCTTATGCTTCATTACGAGGGCCGGTCCTGATTTCGCTCTCTCCGACCTCCATCGAAGTGCGATCGGTGGCGCCTGTCCGCATCTTTCCAACTCGATCCGGCTTTCTACGAATCAGCTCTCTTCTTCCAACACTTGATTTCTTTGTGGCCCTTCCAGGCACAGTACTAGCATTCCGTTTCAGCCGTTCCTTGCCAGTTTCCGGCTTGCCGTCTTGACTCCCCCTTCTTCTGGAGATCCGGAATTGCTGTTGGCACCATCTTTGTGCCTCCGATTCTGGTCATGTCGTCCACCTGCATTGCGTGCCGATCTGCCTCGCCCGCCACGAGCACGGGACCTCTCTTTCTCCATGTACAACATCTTGATGTCAGTGTGCATGCTCGTCGACACACCCACGTGGTTCTCCTCTACAAGGAGAATCAACTGTAAGTCGAAGAAGGAGGGTGTATTCTCACTTGTACATACCGCAAGGCAGAATGCTCCAAACTTCGACGCCAGGCCCTCGAGATGGTCACGTTGATGGAGGCAAGTGAATCACAGATGTCTTTGATCTAGGCCGTGTAGTTAGCCACCGACATGTCCTTCTGTCAGACATTGCTCAACTCCTGTCGGAGTTGCAGCTTTCAGGCCGTGGTGCTTGCGGCGAAGACTTTTTTCAAGTCTCCCCAAGCTTCCTTTGGTGTCTTGGCGTCCCGGATATAGCTGAGCAACTTATCACCGACACTAGATGCGAAGCAGTAGATTACCCTGCTTGTCGCTTGTTCCCAAGCCGGGAAGTCCCTGTGTGCCGCATTAGGTGTTGTATCGTTAGCTCCGTCGACATAACTCCAGTAGCCATGCCCAAGCAGGTACTGGTGCATCTTGTATGACCAGGATGCATAGTTGGATCTGTCGAGCTTCTCCGTCGGGAGCGAGCTAGCCATTCTTCGGTCCATTCTCTCCTTCTTGTTCTTTACTGGGTGTTAGGGTTTGTTTGTGAGCATCACTCATCGGCCACAGAGGATTCTCAACCCTCGCGCTCTGATACCATGTAAAAGATAATGTGCGGAAGCTAAGACAAAACCGGCTAGTCCGGATAATAGCAAAACACAGAACGGAGGTTTAATGGAGAGCTTGAATACACAAGAGAGACAGAGAGTAGAATAGTAAAAATTCAATTCAAAATAATAACACTTTGTACATACAAATGTCCTACAGAACACCTTTTATAAAAGTCCTTAAAAAGGAATGATAGAAGTACTGACAAGTACTTCAATGCTCATACGAGCGAGTGACACTAACTCCAAGGAATCTGCCTACATACTAGGCTAAGATTATAGACTTCTAATAGCCTACCGGTTACAATCCGATCCGGTTCTTGGTTCCGGTTCTCCGATCCGGATACCAATCCAACTTTGGCTTATTTAGCCAATCCGGATCCGGTTGAGCTTGTCCGCTCAACAAAAAACATTGCCTTGGCCAAGAATGATATCTGATATAATGTTTGATCATTTGCAAACCAAGTCATTTGGCTCATGGGATACTAACCATTGGAATTTAGTGTTTGGAAAGCTTGACAGGCACATCAAAGGTTGTCCGTTTAGCTCAAAGCTTCTAAAGCACTGGAAAGAAGTATTGCACCACATAAAATGGAGAGGTAGGAATTCAGAATTAGGGAACTCTTTACGCCTCCAAAGCTTACATTGGAGTGTTATATTCCCACAATCATTAGCTGAACAAGAGCCTAGGAAAGCTTATTTTTTAGCAAAGAAGGGGCTGAAATCAATTGCAGATGTGGTAAGTAACATGACATGTCGTTATAGTCTTGGGCCACATCATCGTGTTATCTAGATCAAGTTGTTACCGACTAGGAACACAATCTACGGTCAGTCCTTCGACCTAGACTTCCAAGGGACTGTGTGACAACGAATGGTAGCGGAGCACGCCTAATACATAGTGGGATATTCCCTGTAACCTAGCAGCGTATAAGGGAGACAACTACAACTGAGCTCCTTTGACAGTGGGCTAGCGCACACACCGTTACTTACTCCTACGCTCTCAGATGTTACAAACACACAGTAGATTAGCCGTAGCTACACTCAGATATCAGAGAAGATAGAACTCTATTACAATACGCCTCTTACATTCAAAATTACACACTACCTCTATCAGAGGTTTTCTGCCCTTTATATACGCAAGGTCTTTTAGCC
The DNA here is from genome assembly GCF_043228905.1 of Azolla caroliniana. Classification (NCBI taxonomy): domain Eukaryota; kingdom Viridiplantae; phylum Streptophyta; class Polypodiopsida; order Salviniales; family Salviniaceae; genus Azolla; species Azolla caroliniana. The sequence goes on from NW_028230442.1 coordinate 13,832,905, forward strand.
ATTCACGCTTCCCACATGAACCGTTACATGTGTTACAATATTATACTATTCCGTATTCCTACGCTCTTGTCCATCAGTTACTATTCCGGCGGACAACACCTGGCACGTCTATGGGACAGTGCCATGGCACGTCGGACCCATCCCTTTAATATTCTTCTAGAATGGCCCTGATGTTTGGCTCTGCTACAGTGTCCGTGTCCGGGGATGGCGTAGCGCCCGTATGTGCATCGCGGTGTGGTTACCCTGCTTGGTTGGGAGGGCTTCTCAAGGTGTCGCGATTGTCCTATGTGGGCGGTTCGGGTTCTATGGGCTCTTTTGGGCTAGGGGTAGGGGGTTGGGCTCAGCCATCGGTGGGCTTGCGGTCAGTCGCGGCTCCGTTTCGTTCGTCACTTCCCCCGTGATGTCGGCCATCGTTGTACGCTCTGGGGAGTGGGGTTGCGGTTCCTCTTGGTCCGCAACGTTCTCCATATGGTCGGCCGATGGCGTACGCTCCGGTAGATGGGGTTCCTCTTGGGCAGTGGTTTCGCTGTCTGGTATTATGGGGGACTCTGTTCGTCGTTCCGCGCTGTTCACTGTAGTTGTAATTTCTGGTGACCTGGCCTAAGGTTCCTCTTCTTTGGCAGTATCCAGAATTGGTGTCGCAATGGATTCCTCGTTTGTTCGTGTGCTGCTGGCTTGCGTGATCTGGTGAAACAGATCATCCTGCCAATCACCAAAATCATCTAATAGTTGCGTGAGTTCTTCGGAATGTTGGTCCGCTAGCGTGTGGTAGTCCTGCGCTAGCTCCTCGCATACTGCGGCAATGCTTTCCTCCGTCTTTTCTCCGGTTCTCCCAGTTTGCTCGATACGCGTGCAATTTCGTTGCTTGGGCCACCCACGCCATTCATCCTTTGTCTAGCGTCGTTTTCAATTGCGCTGTAAACCTCTCCCGATTCATTTGTAGAAGGATACACACGTTAGATCTCTTCCTTCAAGGCTTCCATGGCATGGTTTGGAGGTGGAGCTCCCTGTTGCGCCGTAGTCGCGTTATTTTCCAACTCCGCGATGCGTTCGTTGGCTTTTTGCAGCTCGGCTTGAGTCAGCTTAACCTTCTTCCAGACATTCTTATTTTTAATGGCCATCTCCTTGGCGCCCGTGCTGACCTTTGCCAGTTCCCTATGAACTTCAACTAGAGCCGCATTTAATGGGGGTAGTTCCATCCCCATTTGGCGTATACCAGCGTTCCTCCGTCTGCCGACTCTGGCTAACTGGTCTTCATCGTCGCTCTCCACCGTTTGTGTTAAGGCGCGCTCAATCATCTAGCGCTTCGCGTGCTCCTCGGCCATTTGTTGTGATACCTTTATGTGTTGCGTTGCCAAGAATTCCATGAGCTCAAAAGAGGTTCCGAACTGCAAAAGCGTGTTGAACTCATGGGCCGTGTCCGGGATATCCGGATATGCCAAAACCTCGCTTTTCGTTGTCAAAACGGCTTTCCCTCGTTGTGACTCGGCCGTAATGATCAGCCGTGGCTCCCAGATTATTTTGAAAGTGGTGTTGGGCTCTGTAGCCGCGGGGCGTCACCTACGGTCGTAGTTTCCACCGCCGCGGGTACGTCTTTAACTAATCCGCGCTCATCTTTCCTGTCCAGTCTCCACCATTTCGGCCTAGGGCTTTGCTACCATGGTTCGGCGTCTGGCTCTGGTGCCGCTTCCTCGGAGCGTGCCGCCTACTCTTCCAGCGTTGTCCGTGTGTCCAGCTGGGTGGGTTGGGGTTCATCCTCCCACTCTGTGGTGGCTAACTCCGCTAACCTACGCTTCGTGGATTGAGGCGGCGGTGTGGGCCTGCTAGGTTGTGGTGCCGGCAGGCCTCGGTGTGGGAATAGTACCATCAAGTACTGTTGTATGATAGGCCTAAGATTCTTGCCTCCTTGATACACGTGCAGGCCTTCCCTTAACGTCGGCCCCATGATGACCCCCCAATCGACCGTACGCCCTTCAAAGGTATCAATAATGATACTTGCCTTCTGCTTGGGCATCCCATATGCGTTTACGTGTACGCATCCAACTTCTAATAAGAACTTGACGACTTCGCGGAAAAAAGGATACGGGATCTCCTTCGTTCTATATACCTTGGCGGAGGACAAATACGGCCCGAAATATCTCTGTAGCGACTCTGTAGGCGGGATTTGGAAATGTCTTTCGTCTAGGGATGACAGGTCCAACTTTTTCTGGATGGATGAGTTGGTGACTATGTCGATATTGAGCTTTCTAGCGATGTCCAATGCATCCGGGTGTGGAGGTGCCTCTGTGACCCTGATGTACCCATCCAAGCATTTCTCCACGAGCCATCGACGTAAGGCGACAGAGATAAATATCGGCATAGTCAACGTAGGCTCGTGAGGGAAAGATTGGTGGTTGCGGTGGGCTTGAGCTCTGTGATAGAATTGAGGAGAAGGTGAGGGAGGGGAGCGATGAGAGCGCTTAGAGTTAGGAGGTGAATTCTTGTTTTGTGCAGAAGAACTTCTACTTCCTTCTTTTTGTGACCTAGGGTTCATTGGGCGGTGAGCCATCGTGGTGCCGCGTGTTCCTGGTCTAGAAGTCTGTGCATGCATTCAGTCCTTTTAATAGCGTCGCTATCTTCTCTTTTTTGTTTTCTTTTTTTCGTAATGGTTACATACACCTATTTGTACACTATGATATAAGTAGGCCCGTCCACTTACGTCGTGGTTTCTCCGGCTGTGTCTTGTCTGGCGGTGAATGGGTTAGGTGGCATAGGGCCCAGATACGGTTTAAGGCGAAACCCATTCACCTTTTGTCGTAAGATTTCCCCGGCCAGCGTGCCCAGTTGGAAGGTGCCTTGTTCCGCTCCTATTATCCAGTACGGGCCTGTCCAGCGGAATCCTAGCTTCCCTAGCATATGGCCCATGTGGGTTTGAAAAACCAGTACTGCTCTACCGACCGTGAAATCCTTTTCCCGTGTGTTCCGATGTCGATCCACAAATGCTTTACGCCACTGTTGTTCCTGCTCCAACATGGCCATGCTGTGTATGCGTCTTTCGCCGAGTTCGAGTAGTTGGTGGAGCCGTACTTCCTCCGACTTGGCTTCCAATAGTCGGTCCCGTACCTGAATCCGTAAACTAGGTATTTGAAACTCTACCGGCATAACAGCCTTCAGCCCAAACGCTAATCGAAACGGTGTTGACTGTATGCTTGTTTTGTAGCTGGTTCTATACGCCCATAACGCACTATGTAATTTGGTATCCCAGTCCGTTCAGTTTTCATTGACGATTTTCTTTAATATGGTCTGGAACGTCTTGTTGGTGGATTCCGCCAACCCATTCGCCTGTGGATAATATGGCGTACTTTTCTTGTGGACTACGGCGTAATGATGTGTTAGTTCACGAATGATCGTATTGAGAAAGTGGCTCCCCTGATCACTGATAAGCTCAATCGGACAACCGAACCGACACCAGATGTGTTCGTAAAGGAATCTCGCTGTGACGGCTGCCGTATTCTCTCGTAGTGCCTTTGCTTCTACCCACTTGGTGCAATAATCCATGGCTACCAATATGTATTTATTTCCCATACGGGCCGCCGCCGGTGTGAAGGGGCCCACAAAATCCAATCCCCACTTTTGGAAGGGATCTAACGGTAATACGGGCTGGTGTGGCATTCTTGCGCCCTCCGTGGGCTGGCCCATTCGTTGACACAAATCACACTTTTTGCAATACTCGTATGCGTCCTTCTGTGTAGTCGGCCACCATAGGCCTGCTTGCCATATTTTCCGGGCCGTAACATCGCTCGCGTAGTGGACGCCTGCCGTGCCGCAGTGAGCCTCCCGTAGGACGGCTTCTTTCTCATCCTGACATTCACCGCTATCGCGAAGATGCGCGTGTGAGCGTGCTTCGCTTGAGCGGGACCACCGGGGTCTTGGACCAAGGAGGATGTCCGTCAAGGTATTGAGAAGAGGACGATGTGAATGTAAGATTGGAGGAAGACCTATTACACTTGAGAAGATTGAAGATTGTACACTTTCAGAAGTAGATAAATAATTACAAGATAGATGCGAAGAAGAAGAAATAGAAGCTTATATTATTGATGGTGATGATGATGGTCATATCATATTGAGCCCCCCTTCCACAAGCCGTACTAGGGGTTTTATAGGTTTGTCCATGCACAAAACCATGGGCTTGGAGCCATGGTTTCTGTGCACACAGTTTTGCTTTGTGACATGCAGGAAACCATGGGCTTAAAACCGTGGTTTTGTGTACACGGTTTTGTTCGTTTGTTTCCTACGGAATACTGAATATGAGAAAGAAATATAGAACATCTAAAGCACTTAGTAGTAGCTTTAGTGGTAAGGTAATTGCCTCTTACCTTAGAGGTGCAAGGTTCAAATCCTACTTGCAACCCTCTACATGCACTCAATGCCATTGTGACCTAGGCTTATTTATTTTCATTTTTACAAGTATTCGTGAAATGTGTGTGGATCCTCAATTTTTGAGTTTTTCTCGCACTAGACATGCCACATCACGACACCGCGTTGCCAAATACCATCACTACCTTTGTGATATAAGATTCCTTCTACCAGGCAGAAGTTACGGCTCCGGACGACTAATCGTTTCTTCTTGTCCGTGCGTAATTGTGGTGGAGGCAGTCCCGTAGTAAAGGTCGTTTCTGTTCCATAAGCCACCGGTTCGGAAAGGTCGTTTCTGTTCTTTCTGCTAGTGCTGCTACTCGCAGAATATCTGCATCCGGAAAGTCGTCGTCGTCCTTCTGCACCGTTTCTCCATTATTGAGTCTGCTCAAAAAATCTGCCACTGCGTGTTGCGTACCCGGACGATGTTGAATTACAAAATCGAATTCTTGAAGCAGCAACATCCATCACGCCGAATGATCCACATGAAACGTGAATTTCCTTCGTAACAAATAATGCCAGAATTTATTGATGCTATAGATCATCCCTAATGCCTCACGCTCCGTTGTGGAATAGTTACGCTCTGTTGTTGATAGTTGACGACTAGCGTAGTACATTGGTCAGTACCAATTCGGTTCAGTGAGCTGCATGAGCGCATTTTCTATTGCTATGTCTGAGACGTCTACGAACACGTGGAATGGCTTCGCACAAACTGGTGGCTGTACAACGAGTGCCTGTCTTAGCATTATCTTGAGCGGCTCATAGGCCTTGTCCTCCGTTGCAGTCCATTGGAAGGGAGTCCAATGCACTGCGGCATGTAACGGCGTGGCGAAGTCCGCCAAGTATCGTATCATCCAACTATGCCATCGTATTTGTCCTAAAAACCGGTTGAGTGATTTCGCGTTTGTCGGAGTTTTGGCTTGAGTGATCGTGGAGATCTTGTTCGGATCGACCGCTATTCCCTCCTTGCTAACTATATGGCCTAGGAGAGTCCCACTAGTCACGCCGAAGGCCCATTTCGCGGTATTCAAGCTTAAGCGTGCGGTGCGGCATCATTCCAGGCACAGTTGCAGACGCGTGAAATGGTCGGTTTCTTTCCCATATACCGCAAAATCGTCTAAAAACACTTGCATGAATACCGGAATATATTCCCCAAAGATCTCTGTGATTGTCCGTTGAAATGTCGTTGACGCCGTCTTTAGCCCGAACAACATGACGACTGCCATAAAGACTCCCAGTCCATGACAAATGCCGTCTTCTCTTGGTCATCGGGATGCATGCGTACTTGGTTGTAACCATTGAAGCCATCTAAAAAACTGTACATGTCATGCCCTGCGACGACGTCCAATATGCTATTGGTGAATGGCAAAGGGAATGCGTCCGTAATGGTTACGGCGTTTAATTTTCGGTAATCCACGCATACTCGTATTTTGCCATTTTTCTTTGAAGCGACTACTATCGGACTTAACCATGTGGCTTGTTTAACTGGCCATATGAATCCCGCCTTTAGGAGTTTGTCAATTTCTTCTTTTACGCGGGTCGCGTAGTTTGGGTTCATGCGGTAGCGACGTTGCTAGACCGGTTTTGCGTTGATTGCTAAATTAATCTTATGTTGATAGAACTTTGGATCAAACCCCTTCATGTCCTCGTGAGCCCAGGCGAACACATCTTTATATTTCTTGAGTAGTTTGATCATCACGTCTCTCTAGTCCGGCCTTAATTCTTCTGCGATGGAGAGGAAACGGGGTTCTCACGTCGTACCCACGTTTACTTCTTCTAGGGCTGAGGCAGTGACTCGTTGTGAAATTTCCATTTCCCTCTCGAATGTTGCCCGTGCTCTGCTTAGTTCTAATATTGACTCTGGGTTTGGTTCGTAAGCCTCGTCGTGGAGAGTAGTGGCCGTGGCATATTCTACCGTTGTTGCGATGACGTCAATTTCGAACAGCGGAATAATCCGAGGGTGCTCGTCGAGGTATGCCTCTAATTCTGCATCATCCACCCCAGCCAGCATATTTATATCTTCCGCATATAATGGTGTTATACCCTTGGATTGTGTCGCCCTTTCCTCCATTGGTACGCGAACCTTGGTGCACTCGTGTCGAAAACTGATACACTTGTGTTGCCAGCTCTGCTTGATATTCGCTACACGAAGCCACGGTCTGCCCAACAGCACAGGTTACGCCCCTAGGGCGTCAAGGGTGAGGACTACCGCCGAGATGTCGAAGCGATGTCCTCCCACGATAATGCCTATCTTGCGTATCAACCCCAATGGTCATACTGAGCAGGTATCTGCCATACGGAGCTAGAATGGGCAAGCCTCCCATTCTGAAATGCCTAACTGCTCGCATGTTTTCGCGCTAATTACATTAACGCCCGAGTTGCCATCGATTACACATCCTGGGATTTCCTGACTGTGTAATATCAATGTAATAGTCGGGTTGTGGTGATCCACTACAGACGGTCCGTCGCTAATGTCCGTGAAAGTCGTAGTGACGCTCACCTCGGGTATGCCTGTCACCCATTCTTCCATGGTCTGGCGGAAGCGCGGAACTAGTTGCAACAGCTTCTCCATGGTTAACGTTATCTCGCAGCCTGATAGTTCTTCCCAAATGGGGTCTGGGGCAATTCCTTCGTCCTCCACTAGCTCCATCGTTTTTGCGGACTCCTTCCGCATGCGTTTCGTATTTGTCGCGTTTGCTTTTTCAACCCATGCCTGGGTTGTTCGTCGTATCTCATCTTGCGTGGCCCAATGCGCCATTTTTGTTTGCTAATGTGTCATGACTTGTTGCACTTCCGCCATAATCGCATTGACGGCAGGCCCCTTGCCCTTGCGTACTGGGCATTGTGTGGCATAATGTCTGGGCTGCTGACAGACAAAACAATGGATGCTAGATTCGCCCTTCTCGGCCCCTGGTGGTGTGTGCCGATCCCTCGGTGCGACTTGCTCCTCACGGTCCGGCTTCGTTTGCCAAAGCGTATGTGGTGGTTGTGGTTGGTCCCGGCGTGGTTCTTGGTGACGGTCATCGTCCGAGCTTTCGTCATATCGTCAGTGGTCTCGATATTGCCGCTGCTTTCCACGAGGTCCATTGAAGCCACCACATTTGTTTGTCGGCTGGGGATTCTCATAGCGTCGGTCCCCCTCTCGCATATCTGGGGGGCCCACGGTAGTCCTCCTCCTCTGGATCGTCTTCCTCGGAATCGTTGTGATTCCGGCGATTCCGGTAGTGCCGATCGTCAGGTGGGTTGCGATCCATATACCGTGGTCGGTCGTCTTGCCTTCTTTGTTCAGTACGGTGTGGGGGACGCTGTGTGTCCATGCTGTGTACTGTGGGAGCGGCTCTGTTCAGAATATTGTATTCGCACTGCTCGAGTGTGTGAGCCTTCGAGTGACAGATTGGGCAGTGGATTCGCATGTTGCACTCCACTGAGGAATGCCCTGAATTCAAGCAAATCGTGCACTGGATTGCTTGACGAAAATGTCGTTCCTCGTCCTGAGGTAACGCTTGTCATAAAGAGGACATAGAAAACCTTTCCTCTTCGTCATCCAGCTCGAGTTGTAACGCTTGTTCGATGACCATATCCGTTGTTTCCCCTTTCACGCTACTGTTGTTGAGCGTTGTCCGTATGGTTCGGCGTAATGCCGCCAGAAATGTCTTCCGAGCCTCATCCTCCACGGGGCCCCGTTCCAGTTTCTGCCATAAGTTTTGGAAACGTAAGCTAAAATCTGCGATCGTCTTGGTCAGCAGCTGCTTAATTGTGTAGAACTGTCCGAGGATTTCGCGTTGTGGAACCCTCCGATGGAAGAACCGCAAAAAGGCGGACTGCAGTTGGTCGAAGGTCCTGATTGTGGGCAGATCCATTTGTGAATGCCAAAACGCTGCTCGCCCATCCAATGTTAACCCGAACTCCATCATTTGGGACTGGTGCGCTACTGCCTCAGAAAGGCTCTACACCATGTGGTTTGCATTCCAGACATTGAGGAACAGGCGAATGTTGGTTGCGGCGTCGGTTTTGCCGTTAAAGCGGGGATAGGCAAAGGCCATGTTGGGGGCTACTGTGGGTAGGGAAAGACCATAGTGCGGTTGTGGTGAGCGTGCTTCCCGCGTATCGTCAAGGTATTTGGAGATCGGAAAATCACCTTTGTGGTCCCGACAGGTATTGCTGAGGTCGCTGAGGCGAGGCTTCTGTCGTGCATGTTCCTCTGCCTGTCGTGTGATGGACCTTGTGGTTGGCTGGTCTGGTCGTGTTGGTTCTCTAGGGCGTCGGCGGCTGAACATCCATTCGTCATTGTTCGTCTGTGAAAAGACACAGATCACCAAGCGTGCCAAAAGTGTTATCGACTAGGAACACGGTCTACGGTCAGTCCTTCGACCTAGACTTCCAAGCGACTGTGTGACAACGAATGGTAGCGGAGCACGCGTAATACTTAGTGGGATATTCCCTGTAACCTAGCAGAGTATAAGGGAGATGGCTACAATTGAGCTCCTTTGACAGTGGGCTAGCGCACACACCGTTACTTACTCCTACACTCTCAGATGTTACAAACACACAGTAGATTAGCCGTAGCTACACTCAAATATTAGAGAAGATAGAACTCTATTACAATACGCCTCTTACATTCAAAATTACACGTTACCTCTATCAGAGGTTTTCTGCCCTTTATATACGCAGGGTCTTTTAGCCGTTCACGCTTCCCGCATGAACCGTTACATGTGTTACAATATTATACTATTTTGTATTCCTGCGCTCTTGTCTGTTGGTTACTATTCCGGCGGACAACACAAGTCACAAAGTTGGTACTTTCCTTAATACTTGTGCCACCTCTAGATGGAGATTGCAGGATTCAGGATTGGATGTTACAAAAAGGGAACATTGTTATTCCAATGCATAACATTACAACACATTCAGTGTATATGTTGTTGCAACCTGTCCCATGGTTTCACAAACATGCAAATGCATTATGGAACCTACACAAAATGCAATCCTGGTGGAAAAACAGGCTTACAATCTTATGGAGCTTTGGTCTTCGACTTAAGCAACGGGTATTCCTATGGAGATGCCTATTGGGTGTGCTCCCGACTAATCGAATCTTCAAAAGAGATCGATAGCCTCACCGCATTATGCAAGATGTGGTGGACGATTGGAAACGGTTCCACACTTATTATGGACTTGCTCATTCACTACAACATTTGTACAAAGCCTAAGTGCATCTCTTTATCACTGATTTCCTGGCCGAAGGTTTGGTAAACACTTTTGGATATTTGGACAAATTCCGTGCGCCCATTTGGACAACCCACAATAATAAGGTCTTTGATCGAAACCAATTGCATGAGGTTAGCTTCTTTAAGCAATCCCTCAAGCAATCTCTATTTACAATCTTTACTTTGAATGCTTTTAAGTTCTTTAGTGTCTAATCGACACTTGTATATTTTTCTTTATTTTTTGTGAGTTTTTCACCTCACTTTGAGGTATCCCACTAGTAATAAAGGTGTTACTAAAAAAAAGAACCATTTCTAGCCATTTTATTCAACTAAGCTTGTACAATTCTTTAGTAAATCAATGTTGTGCAGGTGTCGGGTGAGCTTGATGGTATCTCACTTGAGCACATTGGAATAAAATGAAGACCTTTTGCGAATCTAACTATACCTGGTGTGATACCTTAGTTTGGCCTTATACTTTTGTAACCGCTCAATGGGGTAACTAACATACATATAGCAATAGACATATAGAGAAACAAACAAACATAGCTACATACATACAAACAAATTTGTTTTTAAACAATTTTAAATCTTAAATTTTACAAATGTAATTTTATATTTCTTTTTAAAACACATCGCATAGTGATGGCACGTACGTGATGCCAATACTGACACACTTAGCCACATGTTTTGGCATTGCTGACAACCTATTTTGTCATAGTCACTCTTCTCAACTCATGCCACACATGAACAACTTTTGAACATGAATTTTCTTTTATTTGTATTGATTCATTGCTTGTTGGCTCCAATTTGTATTTGATAGGTTCAATTTTTAGTTATGGAATATATTTTTTGTAGAAGAAAATATGGTGGTACAAATAGTAATCAAGTTTTGGTTCTCAAGCTCAAATCATTTTTACATTTTGAAACCTAAATGAAACCAAATTGAACAGTGACCTTTAAAGCTAAATTGTTTAAAGTGAAATTATTCAAACCAAACCGGATAATCAATTTTCAAGCTCAAACTAAATGGGTAAAGAGATCTACAAATTGTCAAGATATTAGACCATGGTTTCACAGTTTAGCTTTTACTGAAACTAAACTGTTGGTGATTGTACACTTAATTTTCAACTTTTCAAGGAAGAAAATTAGACACTTAAAAGAGGTTTTTTTTTTCCCAAAAGGAAGCTACTGTCCCATTAGTTATGAAGGATTATTACAAAGAGATTGTACAAGATGGCTTATACATAGATCGGGGATCTCCCTCCAATCAAGTTCGAGAAAATCAAACTAGTTACATTGCCTTTCAAACTGACTCACTTACTACCCGCCTTTCAGCGATAGCTAGTACGAGACAACTCCTAGGGTCGACAACGAAGGGAGGGTGGTAACTGAGACGGAAACAACTAGTGTGGGGGCTGGTAGTTCCACCTCGGGTCAGTTCCTCCTTGTGTCACCACAAAGATTGAAGAGTGCAAACGTGAAAGCAGGGTTGTAGAGCATATAGCGGGAGACCATTGTAAGTGAATCGGCCAGTGACAATTTGCAGAAGAAACTGGCCCTTTCCTCCTCCTTTTTACAATAGGAAACCAAGTTGGCCCTCCAGCAGGCTAGAGCCATTGAAACAAAATTACGGAAGTTCGTTGCGGTCGCGTAGCGGTTGCTACAAGCTGACCCTAGTTGCAATTGGTCTAGAGCTAAGCTGGAGGAAGCAAAGTTGAAGCTACGGGAAAGGACGTTGGAGAAGAACTGAATGCTATTTCGAAGGACCGCAACATGGTGGGCTAGAGCAGACGACAAGGTCAACCATTTCTTTCACTCCACGGCACCCAAGGGTGGTGGTGGACATATACAAGGGTTGCACAAACCGGGCGGTGTCGCGAAGTTTCGCGCGTGTGTGTTACATGGGCGGGACCACAGGGGTCTTAGACTAGGGAGTACTCAAGGGATAGAGAAGACCCGAGGTTTGCTTTACGACAATACTACTTCCCGAGTCCTTCCCGAGCAAGGGCTCATTGCCCTCTTTTTGTGAGGCCGGTGGCTTTCGTTGATCACGACTCGTCGACTTTTCGAGATCACCGCACAAACCAAGTGATCAAACGGGTACAAGCAAAGATGAGCACACAAGATGAACGCACAAGGGGACGATAACACAAACACGAATGCCCGTACGTCTTTATGAGGAGGAGAGGTGCATGGGCACGCCCAAATGCTCCCTCGTCACAAGACGTCAAACGTACGAGGAAGACACAAAACACACACAGAAATGGTCATAAGCCTTTATGAGGAGGAGAGGTGCATGGGCAAGCCCGAACGCTCCCTCATCACAAGACAGCTGAACATACAAGGAAGTCACAAACACACAAACAAATGCTTGTACGTCTTTATGAGGAGGAGAGGTGCATGGGCACGCCCGAAACGCTCCCTGATCACAAGACGGCCGAACGTACAAGGAAGACACAAACACAGACACCAAATGCTCGTACACCTTTATGAGGAGGAGAGGTGCATGGGCAAGCCCGAACGCTCCCTCATCACAAGATGATCGAACGTACAAGGAAGACACAAACACACACACAAAATGCTCGTACGCCTTTATGAGGAGGAGAGGTGCATGGGCACGCCCGAAACGCTCCCTCGTCACAAGACGGACGAGCGTACAAGTGGACAAGAACAAAGAAAGAAAGAAACACAAATGATATTGGCCAAAGAAATAAATACGTGTTCGATTCCAACGCAAGAGGACCCTTTATAAAATAGGGTTTGATTACAATGGCAACTTCTAGTTATCCACAAGATCAATCAAAACATAAATACTAAAGGCCCTTAAAGACAAGAGCAAATCCGAACACGGTGAAGACGAACACACAAGCACCACCAAAATGCCAACCCGAATGAACCACGACCACCCGAACGGCGAGCACACATGCTCGCAACGACGAACGAGGCAAAGCAAAGTTGAACCAACGAAGCTTGGGCTCACGAGCACTTCGAGTGCCAACATAAAGAAGACGAGCACGTGGCGATGAGGGGATGAAGGGGTATGAGATGAAGAGAAGTGGTGAAGAAGAAGATGAAGAGCTCCGAAGGAAAAATGGTGATAGTCTCCTCCTCCCAAAACGTTGTCATGACATTCCCATGCCACGATGAGAAAATAACCTCTACCAATTTATATGAGCTTACTTCCCGGATTCACGATTTTCTTTTCATTTTCTCTCGTACGCCGAGATCGACGCGACAATGGTGAAACCAACGTGAAACGGGAAGTTAAGAGAGATGGAGAACCAAAAAGTAGTCTCGGAGCCACGAATCAACCAAGAAGTTGTTGTGGAGCCACAAATCAACGTGGTGCTTCAAATGATCTAAAGAATGATGCAAAGCCAAGAACGTGCAACTGCTCTTCAACGAATCGATCATGCTATTGACAAGCTCGTAGAGAAAATAGGTCTCTTTGAAGGTAAAAATATAACTAAATTCTTACAAGTATATGTTACTGAGATGGGTAGTAAAGGATTAAATCAACAGGATGTTCAAATGAATTTTGTGAGGATGGTTGAACTCCCTTTGAGAAGTAGAGTCTTTGAACTCACAACAAGTTCTAATGATTGGGTTGCATTTGAGCAAGATTTATTAAATGAATACATGCTTGGTGATACAATCCGAGCATCAAGGAGGAGTTTCTTGGATTGGGTGGACAAAGAAGACAAGAAGATTTCGGTGATGGAGTTGTTGAAAGAGTTTGAAGCTCGGTATAATCAATTAACGACGACCGAAAGGAATCTTTTGGAACAAGAGAAGGTCATATTATTCTTGAAGGCATTAGACCGATCCTATCAAGAAAAATTAGTTGCATTCCTTGAAGACTGGACTACACCCACTGGACTAGTGTCTGATTGGAATCGAGTACATGAAGCTTGCAACAGAATCAGCAAAAGAGCCCAATAGTGTGAGGATCTTTCGATTGCCGGAGGTATGAAAGATGAAGTGAAGACAACCATAAGGGAGGATACTGGGAGTCCGTCAACTATTTCCAAGGTACCCGAAAGAGTGATGGACGATCTTATCAAAGGTATAAAAGATCTTTCATTACATGTTGCAAAACTACAAGCAGAAAAATCCTCACAACCCCAAAAAGATTATGAAAGATGTATATGGTGTGATAACATTGACCATTCAAGAGGATGACGGGAACCCAACGTTCCTTATGAGCGATGCTCGGCCACAACCGAGCGTAGAATGACACACAGAAAAACGGGAAACAAAACACGATACAAAAGAGAGGAAGATACACACACACTACACAAGAGGTTTACGTGGAAAACCCCAAACTAGGGGAAAAACCACGGCAGCCCACAGGTTGCAAACTGTCACTATGTATGAATGTACAAAACAGTGAGTTCTCGGAGGCAACGACCTCGGACTCACGCTCTTCGCCACAAGCGGCGGTTACAACAGAGGCAACGACCTCTTTCTCACTCTCTCTATACACTATTACGTGCTCTCTCTTCTTCTTGCGCCAACAAGGAAAAGTAACCACAACTACTTTCTATTAGTTTGCCCTAAGTCATATTTATACTAATATGACTTTTCTTCTATTTACAAATATAGCCTCGATGGGCTCTCAGAAACATATTTATGAATATGTCTCTTTCTCCGGTTCATACCGGGCCTGCACCATCCGGCTCTTCGTAGCCGGGTACTCCTCATCCGGTTCATACCGGGCCTGCACCATCCGGCTCTCCGTAGCCGGGTACTCCTCATCCGGTTCTTACCGGGCCTGCAACATCCGGCTCTCCGTAGCCGGGTACTCCTCATCCGGTTAAATACCGGGCCTGCACCATCCGGCTCTCCGTAGTCGGGTACTCCTCATCCGGTTCATACTGGGCCTGCACCATCCGGCTCTCCGTAACCGGGTACTCCTCAAACCGTTTCGACACTGTTCTTCTCCCTTCCCATCCGGAGGGACCTGTCTCCCAACAGAGGAGGGTGTGATAACTATCAAGAAGCGATAGAAAGAGGGGTAATATTCTTCAAAGATGGTAAGATTCATTCTTCTGAATCTCGATTACCTCTCCGAACTAACTTTAGAAGAGGTGGTATGAGAAGGATCATCGAAGACGCGGAAGTAACTAGGACACAAGTTGTTTATCAACCAACAACTACAGTCATCCATGTTGGTGAAGGAGGATCTTAATCTGAATTTTGGCCGTGTATTTTGAAAGCTGCAAGAAAGGGTAAAATCGATTTTGAAAAGTTGAAGTCTGAAGGTGATGTTGTCCGAAGCAAAACTGGTTGGGAAGACCCAGTGGATGGCCTCTCAGCTTTTGCGAAGGTTCCAACAACCCAAGCCCATGAAGTGATCATCGAGGGAAACGGAAATGGGCGGAAAATGAAGATAACAAGAAGAGGGAGCTAAGAAGCGCTAAAAAGAGGGAGACAGAAAGTCCAAAAATGGTAAACCCTGACATTGAAAAAGGTAAGGATAAGAAGAGTCCCTAGTTCAAATTATTATCTGATATTGAAGCTTCAACTGGTTTAAAAAAAGTATTGGAAGAAAGAATTTTAGATAACAAAGTGGAACTTTCCTTGAGGGAACTTTTGGGCATAGCGAAAAAAGAATTTCATGATGCAATAATAGATGGGATTAAAAGAAAACGACAAAGTATTGAAGCTATCGAAAACCCAGGAAATGAAGTAAAGAAAGCAACAGTTGGAGTCCTCAAAGGTGAACCAAGCTCTTCCATTATTGGTACACAAGCTATTGCGACGACAACTTTTGAAGAGAAGCAAAAAGAGCTAAAAAGCTACTATGCTAAGAAACATTGGGCAAGAGCAACAACTGAGACACCCGTGAAGATTGAAAACCTTGAAGATCCGGTCATGGCCTTAATTGACCACGGCTCAAAAATTAATCTAATTTCTTATGATATTTATAGGAGGGTCGAAGCACGCTACGGTGTACCAGAAAAGTACTGTTTTTGGCCACAAAAATTGTCAGTACTTTCAATACTGTTAGTACTGAATAATTCAGAAAAAAAATTAGAGAAAAAGAAAATCGATTTTGGAGAGTGGGGTGACTGTAGTACAAGTGTCATTTACTGTAGAAGGAGTGGGGGGAACACGTGAGGAGATGTTCTTCCATTTTGGGGGCTATTTTCCCCTCACGTCGATTTTGGCGCTTCCCCTCACGTCGTTTTGGCGATTCCCCTCATACTGTTCTTCCTCTATCTCTCTGAGCTTTTCATCACAGACATCCATGTCACGTTTCTGATTTTCCTTCAATCTAAATCTCAGACATCCATGTCTGGTTGGAGAGTTTGAGTTGAGGATTTCTAATTTTTTTAGGGTTTCTGTTTTTGTTAGGTTTCGGTTGAGGTACAGAGACTGTTCTGAGGGTTTAGATAGCAGCCAATAGTCACTTCTTTGACAACGACTTTCGTACTTCCACCGATTGCAGTTGATGTCGTGGTGATTTGGGGCTTTTTCCACCAAATCGAGGCGGCATTGGAGGTTCCTTCCACCAAATCGAGGCGGCATATCCAACGCTCCCTCCACCATTGGAGGTTCCTTCCACCAAATCGAGGCTGCATATCCACGCTCCCTCCACCATTGGAGGTTCCTTCCACCAAATCGAGGCGGCATATCCAACGCTCCCTCCACCATTGGAGGTTCCTTCCATCCATTTTTTTATTTTCAGTACTAAAATGTTTCATTTCTTCATATTTCAGTACTAAATTTTTAGAATTGACATTTGCCATATTTGATATGTAATTCTAATGTTTGAAACAAAATATTTCTCACTTTGCAGGCCACATTTAAAAACATTTGATTGTGTTTTCTTGGTTGAGTCTATATATCCACGCTCCCTCCACCATTGGAGGTTCCTTCCATCCATTTTTTTCATTTTCAGTACTAAAATGTTTCATTTCTTCATATTTCAGTACTAAATTTTTAGAATTGACATTTGCCATATTTGATATGTAATTCTAATGTTTGAAACAAAATATTTCTCACTTTGCAGGCCACATTTAAAAACATTTGATTGTGTTTTCTTGGTTGAGTCTATATAACATTAACTACTTTCGCAAGACACTTAATTTTTGTGGATAAATCTAGTGACCGAATGGGGGTTCCTAACGAGAGTGAGTTGTCAAGTAACTCATGCATATCTGAAAGAACTAAGAGACGAGTGGTTCTTCACATAGTTCGTTATTTGGTAGAAATAACGAAGAGATTTAGTGAAGAGGATCGTAGGGATATTATTTGTAGAGTGTTACACCATCAAAGTTTGAATGAAGACATGGAGAGAATAAAATTTAGGGACCAATGTGTTTCAGAAGAGATTGTGGAGTCTATGAAGTCATCCCTAGACTTAGTGAAAGGTGTAGAGAGCTTAGACAAACTTGCTGCAAAGAGGGCAGCCCTACACATGGTTGTGAATGGTGCGAGAGAAAAAAAATATAGTGATACTAAAGTTGCCTTAGCCCTGGGTATTCAAAGAAGGAACTTGAGGAAACATCGCCGAAATATACACTCAAGCAAATTCAAGTGGCTGGGGTCGGGACGTAGACGGCGATGTGATGCCTTATCTCAAGAGATTATTGAGAAAGTGGATTCATTTTGGGCCAAAAATACGCGTGTCTCACCAAATAAGAAGGACGTGTGTAGACAACGAATAAGTCAGGGTAAGTACCAGATTCACCCTAGACACTTCTTGGAGATGACAGAGGTATTCCATTTTTTTATATCAATTCACATTCCATAACTTTGTGTTTTGACCAAGTGTATATTAATGTTTGCTATATATATTGGTTGATGTAGGCTGAATTGTACATGAACTTTAAAGACCAACATCCAAGCTTGACTGTCGGATTCCGCAAGTTCCAAGGTTTGAAACCATTTTATGTTAGAAAATTAAATGAGAGGAATACATGTTGTTGTGTGTACCATGTGAAGATGGACATGTTAAGGGTTTCTGTGAATGCAATGCGTACTGATTCTAAGGGTATACATGGGGAATTATGTGTCTGCACTTGTGAGATTTGTAGACCAAATGGGGAGGATAATAGGTGTAATGCACGAAACATGACTTATGCATCCGTTTCTGAGCTATGGAGGTCTTGTGTTTGTGAAAAAGAACCATCATGTGAGTGGCATCGTCGTACATGTCTATTAAGAACATGTAAGGTTTGTCTGCTACCATTATTTTGTAGGCAGGAGCTTGATATGGGAAATAGTCATATCGTGAAATGGAAATATTTGGAGTATGTGACTGAAAATATTGGCAAGGGAGTTGTAACTAAGCGTATCAAGGAAGTATATAAGGAGACATGTGCTGCTACCCTTGTCTCAGAATTTAAGAAACAACTTGGGGAGTTTATTCCACATAACTTCCGGAGTTATTGGCAAAATTCACAGTTCAAGGAATGTATTAATAACTTACCAACGGGTGTCATTGTATCCGTTATTGATTTTGCAGAAAACTATACATTTAAAGTTCAAAATGAGGTTCAATCAATGCATTGGTACAATGATCAATGTACAATACTTGTACATATTTGCTATTGGAGGCAAGACGGTGAGTTACATAAGAAATCAATATTTTACATTTCAGATGATAAAAAGCATGATACACTATTTGTTCAACATTGTTTTAAGCTTCACCATGCAGATTTATTTTCTCTAGGGTTAACCTTTAACCGTCATTGGGTTTGGTCTGATGGTGCTGCCTCGCAGTTTAAGGCGGCACGATCGTTCTACTTTATCGCCAGGTAATTTTTAATCCATATGTTTAATACTTATCATGCAATGTGTAAGGAAGTAAATCTTGTGTTAGTGGATGCATACTAATTATGTTTGTAACTATTAACAAACAGTACTAGTCACATCGATGCATACTAATTATGTTTCTAACTATTCGAATCTTGCACTTGTGAATGGATGCATGCATACTAATTTTGTTTGTATTATGTTGTACTAAGTAACTTTTAATCCATGTGAAGGGTTCTCCATAGACACATTGTACTATGTTGTGTGTTGTATCTGTACTATGTTGTGTTTACAGGAGGATATAAAGTACTCATCTTGTACTCATAGTATTGTCCGTCCTTAAGAGAATTGTACTAAATCAGAATTTACTCATGTTGTACTCATCGTATTGTACTCATCTTGTACTCACCAAAGCAGGTATTTCTCCTTATTCATTATTCGTATGCAATGGAATTACTTCGGGTCTGGACATGGAAAAGGAGAGCATGATGGCGCGGGGGCTGTGATCAAACGTGCCCTTACAAGTGAGCAGTTGGATAATAATGGCGCTAAGTTACAAAATGCACATGATGTTGTGCAGTGGCTAACATGGAAGATGTCAAATGATGGTAAGAACAGATTGTTTGTTGAAGTTCGCGCTGATGAGGTCGATAGAACTAAATCATATGGTTGTAAAACCGTGAAAGGCACACGCAGCACCCATTGTGTGTTAGGGTTTAGCCGCAAGGACACAACCCAATTGTTACTCCGTAGTTTATCATGCTTTTGTTCCATGTGTCTAGATGAAGCTTGGGATAAATGCATCAACCTATCAATCGTGGAGCCCTGGAAGCTGCAGAAGCTTGAGCCTGAACTACAAGATGATATTGAAGAGGATGTGCATTCAAACGATATTGTATACTACAACCAAAATCAAGACTTGGCAGTTTTATTGGAAGTTGGAGATCATTTTGTAGTGCTCAAATATTCTCAGAATGAAGATTTAGAAGACTACTACATTGTGGTGTGCAAGCAAGGAAAGACATTATTGAAAGAAGTGGTGAGGGATGGTTGGGGCAACAATTTCAACGTTGGTGAGTCTGTCGTGTATGGAAACTATTATGCAAAGTTGCCGTAGTGCAAGAACACATATGCATTACTAAAAGAAGCACCCATCGCAATAATCTACGCTGATGCCATTCTTGCGATCAAATTCAATATGACTCAAGCAAAGCACAAGGTTAAGGGATACAACACTGTCTACAAGGTCCCCCAAGAGGTTCATGAGCACATATTAGGGGAGGTCTCTCTATTTAATGCTTGAAAGTCACCCTATCAATACATTGTACTAGAAAACTGAAAAACATCCACTTGGAGTTCACTATTAATTTTGATGATTGACAAATGAATTGATATATTTCGTCTTTCTTCCAAAGGGTTTATGCCTCTCAACCACTTGTACTTATCTTTCATAATATATTAGTTGTTATCAACAGGACTTGGATTTCTTCATTGCCGATATTGCTCATGTTTCCTGATGTTATTTGAGCATAGGAGTTTTGCAGAGTTGGTGTGTCCTCTGTTGGCACATAAATCTGCTCTTCTTTTGCTACCAAGAGAAGATTGTTAGTTGAATTCATTAAAGACTTTAATATTGTAAGATTTTCTACTATAAGTTCATTTTTCAAAGGGGGCGATGAATTCTGTGAAGACAACAATGAAAATTATTCTCTCAGAATCCTTTTTTGTTTCATGATATGTCCTGTGAAGCCATCTGAGTTTTTACTTCTTGTATATAAGTCCTGAATATCCAGGCTATGGATTTTAAAGTACAAACCTTCCTTTCCTTAACAAAATAATCCAACTTCTGAAACAATAATTTGTGATAGCTCAAAAAGGTAAGTGTTTCCTTACTACTGTTAGTGGATGATTCATCCTTTGGGATGATATCATCAAAATATGGCCCACATTGCTTCAACAATTTGCACACATTCTGGTTACCATCCAAATGGGATTGATGAAACAGTCTATACTTCAGGATATCTTCAATAACACCCGATACCCGATATTTTCTGTTTCTCATCATCAACACCTAAAAACCTAAATTTTCCTAGCAAGCTAAGAAGACTTTCAAGCATTTTATCTACAATAGACTGAAAGACTTTGCGAGGATTAGGAGATGATCTCAAAAAAGAAACAAAACGTTGTAAAATAAGAATACTTAGATCAAAAAGTATATTCCCATTGTTTTTGATATATGTTGATGAGCAAAATATAGAAGCAATCCTTAAACATGAACTTGATTTCACACTGGTATAACTATTTCAGATTCATGAACTGGATTTTTTACATTGGCAATTGAAACAGTATTTTGGTATCCAAATAGTTCAATTTCAGACATCACTAACAACTAAAGTTCAAGTACAATCGAAAGACAATCAGGCACTAGAGGGTAACTTGGCCGATCTTGTAATGCGCTTGTTGTTGGTGCCAGATTTTTCTGATTTTACATTCTTCTTTATCTTAAAGCCTTTAGGTATGAGCTGACTAACTGACACTTCATCATCAGAGGCATCAGAGACAGGCGTGGATGCGCGGGCACCTTGTACTGGTGACAAGCTTGAGAGAGCAACTATGTTTTCTGCAACTGCAATGCTTGTACACAAATCCACAAAGGCGCTGTCGATAGACAAATTATCACTCATCTCCTGAATGCTTGTACTCCTAGCGATCTTTATTGCCCTATCATCATCACCGATGCCTATACACTCGTTCTTATTAGACTCCTGTTTGTGGACCGTGGCAGTAGTCATGGTCAACTCCTCTTGTACGATGGATGTCACCTCATTCTTAAGACAACGTTGTTCGCTCTGAGTACAATCAGGCCCACCTTCATTAGTAACGTTGTTCGCTCTACACTCCTCATGGGATTCTGTACAATCAGGCTTATCTTCAGGGAAAGCGATGTTCTTTCCACGATCCTCATGGGCTTCACAAGACACTACTAGCACATTCTCAGTACAATCAAGCTCCTCTTCATTACTAGCAATGTTCTTTCCATGATCCTCATGGGAATCTTTAGATAGTACTAGCACATTATCAGTACAATCAGTCTTCTCTTCAGCACTTGCCACATTATCAGTACAATCAATCTTCTCTTCAGTACTTGCCATATTCTTTCCACACTCTTCATGGGCTTCAATCTTCTCTTCAGTACTTGCCATATTCTTTCCACACTCATAGGCTTCTTTAGACATAGTGTTGTTTGTACATGCCAGCTGCTCTTCACATATGAATGCTTCGTTTTTCTCACAATCCTCATGTGTGGAAGATTTGCTTCTAGAGTCTGCCTCCTTGCAAAGGTTAATTTGATTCTGACTCTGATGGGAATCTGATTCTGCACTTGTGCTCCATGAAGTTCCCGATTCATTTGATTGCAGTTGGGAATCAGACTGCTCTTGTAAACCTAATTAATGGGATTCCAAAGAATATTGGTATGAACTCACATACTCAAAAGTTTGCAAACAATGAACATAGGGTTTAGGGCCACATTTTTACCTAATGTTACATCGTCATACTGTACAGCCGTAGATACCCCATTGCAAGTGGTGGGCTCGGTCATCTTCTCCACAACATCTAGGTGCTCAACAGTGTTGTTATGATCTATAATAACAACAAGAATAGGGTTGTTATGAGCTAAATCATTGTTTTCAAAGTCTGGCTTTTGACGTGTACCTGGGAGTGTGATAAATTCGTCTTCATGATCAGGTTTTGGACTCGTATCTCCGTCACCAAATATCATTTCATCATCAGCTAGTAACACAAGTACATGGTATTAGACAATGGATTAGGTTGACAATGCTCCAGACAGGTGAGAACTTATATGACTCACCATTGCATTCAACTTTGCCTTTCTTGCCGTTTCCATACAACATTCTTGCAGCATTTCTCTTCTTACTGGGCTCTATTTGTAAAGAAACTGCATTTCTCTTCTTAGTGGGCTCTATTTCTTGATGTTGACCGGAGCTTGGGGAATTTGTTTGTAGAAGCATATGTTCCACTGCTCCAATGGCCCTTCTCATACATTCATCCTCATCATAAAAATCATAGGTTATTGGTAATGATGGTCCCTGAACCTTGGAATGTGCAGCAGATATTGAGGGTTTAGGCACAGGGGCTGGTTGTTCCATTACCTTCCCTGGAGTGGAGTTGCTTGACACTACAACATTCATTGCAAGAAACAAAAAAACCTTGAATGTTAGTACCATCATCTAAAATATATAATGTAGGTCACAAGAGCTGCTTCCCATTTTACACAATGTACCAGTCATGAACAATGTACTACTCACATAGTTCCTAAATTATTGAACTAGTACTAATAAGGAACACTGTACTGCTCACTTAATTCCCAATTTACACGATTAGTACTAATCATGCACAATATACACAAGTAGTACTAATCATGCACAATATACTACTCACTTAGTTAGCAAATTACACAAGGAGTACTAATCCCGAACAACGTAATGCTCACTTAGTTCCCAATTTACACAAGTAGTACTAATCATGCACAATATACTACTCACTTAGTTAGCAAATTACACAAGGAGTACTAATCCCGAACAACGTAATGCTCACTTAGTTCCCAATTTACACAAGTAGTACTAATCATGCACAATATACTACTCACTTAGTTACCAAATTACACAAGGAGTACTAATCCCGAACAACGTAATGCTCACTTAGTTCCCAATTTACACAAGTAGTACTAATCATGCACAATATACTACTCAGTTAGCAAATTACACAAGGAGTACTAATCCCGAACAATGTACTGCTCACTTAGTTCCCAATTTACACAAGTAATACTAATCATGCACAATATACTACTCACTTAGTTACCAAATTACACAAGGAGTACTAATCCCGAACAATGTAATGCTCACTTAGTTCCCAATTTACACAAGTAGTACTAATCATGCACAATATACTACTCACTTAGTTAGCAAATTACACAAGGAGTACTAATCCCGAACAATGTACCACTGACTTAGTCAAATTACACAATTAGTACTAATCCTGAACAATGTACTACTCAACAATGTACCACTGACTTAGTCAAATTACACAATTAGTACTAATCCTACAAAATGTACTACTCACTTATTTTCTAGATTACTGATCTAGTACTAATAAGGTACAAAACTAGTACTAATAAGGAACAAAGTACTACTCAGTTCCCAAATTACAAAACTAGTATTAATCATGAGCAATGTACTAGTAACTTAGTTCACAAAGTACAGAACTAGTACTAATCATGAACCATGTAGTACTTACTAAGTACTAATCCAACAAATGTAGATTGGTATTTTGCACACAAGTAATACTAAACATGATATGTCTTCTACACACCTAGTTACATAACTTGTACTAATTACACCAACAGTATTAATCTTGAACAGTATTAGTACTAAACGTGATATGTGTTTGACACACCTCATTTCCAAATTACAATAATTGTACTATTATTCAACAATTTACTATACACCTTGTTCCCAAATTACATTACTAGTACTAATTCCCAAGTTACACAAACAATCTTAACAGTCAACAGTGTACTATAAGTATAGTGTTTACTAAACTAATACTAGGCAAGTTGCAATATAGATTGGACGATGTTTTACCTGGTTCCCTTTTAGTACTACTAATTGTGGAAAATATCCCTTCAACTACACATACCAATTATATATTAAAAGTACTGCCAATACTAACCCACATAATTAGGGTTCCACATAATAGTTGTTAGAGATTACACTAAATTTGAAGTATGAATTGTGGCATACACTAGTTCTAGTCCAAATGTTAATTGACATCATATAATACAAACAATAGAATAGTAGAGCCACATACCGTACGGGTGTACTTTTAAACCCCAAGCATAGTACCACTCAGCCGCAATTGTAGTTTTACAGTCCATACATGTATTCTCTTTCTCAAAATGATACTTAGCACATAGCACATGATATGTGTGCAAGCATGGTGTAATCACAACATCCATAGCCTCCAGCTTGAATCCGAGGCCACAAAATATACACCTGGAAGATTGCAAACACAAGTTATAATATATTAGTTGCTCACTTATTTATACCAAAGAAGTAGAAATAAATAACTTTTAAAGCCAATACCGTGATATAGCTATACTAATAATGGTACTTTCTATACCACTTGGGTGCTCAATTACAGATGGACACAAAGTATCAAAACCATTTTGTTTTAAATCCTGCATCAAGCATGCAAGGTTCTCAGAATGCAACTTTAAGGCTGACAACTTATTATCTATTTCTTCATGTGCATTCCTGCAAGTATCAAGGTCTCTCATCTGTGAACCTAATTGAGTGCCCATATTGTTTAGCTCTTTCTTCAACTCCTCTTTCAACACCTCACTTTCTGAATTTTGGATTGTCGATGCAATCCATTCATATGTAGTTTTTATTGAAGAGAATTTCTTTTCTGCCTGTATCTCAGCTGATTTAACTGCTTCCAAATCAGCAAGTAGTGTTTGTATTCTTGAGCTCATAGAAGCTATGCAACCGGCCATCATCTGTTCATGCTTTTCAGTCATTGTGGCCCGTACCTTTGCCTCTAGAACTTGGTGGATAGGTGTTATAGCTAGAATATCCACATGAGAGGTTCCAGATGACTTCAAGCCAGTGTTGGTACTGGAGGACCCTTTGTAATGTTCTGACCGGTGCCGATTAAAATCTTCCCAATTTACGTCAATGCCACCTTGAACTTCGCATGCAAAAGCACGTGCAAAAACAGTACCCACCTCATTGTTAGTGATTTGATTTGTATCATAAACATGTTCGTATCTCGTCTTCAATAAATTCATGTATTCCCTCTTCAAACCACTTATGTGGAATCCTCGCCTTGTGTCGGGATGTGCTGACCCCCAGGTTTTTAACAACCACTCTCTCAGCTCTGGATACACGTCAGGTCGTGCTCGAAGGAAATAATTCCATCCAAGAGGTGTGTCTCGACTGATGGAGTGGTACATCTTCTTTCTCTGTGTTGATGAATTCATCACCCTTTCTCTTGTGGGTGTCTTCTTGCTTTCTTTCATGGGTGTCCTTCTTCCTTCCTTCACTGGTGTCTTCACTTTCTCTTTCATCAATGTCTTCTTTATGGGTGTCCTTCTCGTCATTGTCCTAGTCAACACAATTCTCAGGGAATGAATATGCATGTACTAGAAGAAAACTCAAGCAATTACCATCAACACATAGCAAATCATCTCATTGCATGTACAAACCATGTCAAACACACAATAACCCTAAATAGTCGGAAAAAAACTCATCCATGTCAAACACACAGACAATAAAAACAGACGGATAGGAAAGTCAAAGAAAACGAAAACATTGTAAATCATCATAGCCAACTCCATCACATCGCATGTACAAGCCATGTCAAACACACAAAAACCCAAAATAGTTGGAAAAACACTCATCCATGTCAAACTCACACAAAATAAAACAGATGGACAAGAAACAAGAACAAAACGAAAACATAGCAACTCATCATAGCCAACTCCATTTACGTTGCATGTACAAACATTTCTAACACACAACCACCTCGATCAAAATATTTTCATACATTTTTAAAAGAAACACAGAGAAACACAGAGAAAACAAAAACATACCAGTTGGGCATGCAACACATAGACTATGAATAATCAAACCCTAAAAATGACCATACACATGCAAATAAAAAACAGATAGACAGGAAACATTCAGAAAAAGAAAACATACCAGTTGGGCATGCAACACAGAGAATACCTGGAGGTTGTACAACTTGCAAAGGTACCAGACCGTGTTGATTTCGACAAACGAGGCTGCTGCAGAGGAGACAAACGAGCATAGACAGAGGAAACAAACGAGCATACACAAGGAAGGAAAATCAACAACACATACAACGAGCAGGGGAAACAAAAATCTTTGCGTTCAGAGATCGAACCTGGCACAGAGGGGAACACAAGAACAGCTACGCGGGGAAACAGAGAATCGAAGGTGGAGTGAGAGAGAGAAACAGAAAGAAAGAAAGAAACAGAGCTTTGAAAGAAAAAAACAGAAAGAATCGAAGGTGGAGTGAAAGAAAGAAACAGAGAGATAGACCTGTAATAGATATGTCGTCTTTCTTTAACTTTCTGCCACTGTCTGTCTGACAACTTTGAGACAGAAGAGAGAGAGAGAGAGAGAGAGAGAGAGAGAGAGAGAGAGAGAGAGAGAGAGAGAGAGAGTGACTGAGAGAGAGAGACATACCAATTGACACGTTCGACAACCCATACCAGACAGAGAGAGAGAGAGAGAGAGATATTGAGACTGACCAACTGTCACAATGGATACCTTCTCCAGGTGTGCTTTCGTACAACTCTACCTAGGAGACAGGGGCAACAATTAATGTATTAAATATGGCCTAGGGACATTTCGAGTGTGACGTACAATATCTTTGTGCATTCGAGTGTGACGTAATGAATTTGTTTTTTGTTTTTTGAAACTTATTTACAATTTTTAATGTTTATTTTCTTCTTCGATTTAGTACTAAATTTTTGGCCAAAAGTTGGTACACCGTAGCATGCTTCGACCTAGGAAAGTTGGCTAATTAAACGACCGAGCAACTTCATGGAGCTTGCCCAAACATCAAAGTCACCATTGGAGATGTGCTAATGGAGCAACATTTATTTATCCAAAAGACCTCGTCATACCCAGTGATTCTTGGTCAACCATACATCACATCTTCTAGGATGGAGACGAAGGTGCTTGAAGATGGTTCGGCATATGCTAGGATTCGAAGAACCAATGGTCAAAGAAGTGTTCAATTTCTTACTGTTAGGCAGGAGCATGATAGAAATAAAGAGGAATTACGAATTAACTCATGTGAGCATCATATGTCATCTTATGAGTCGCATTTTTAAATAGGATCATTGATTGGCAGGGACACAATGGTCCCAAAGCTTTTCTTTCCTTGCAAAAATGTTTTCCAATTAATAAAACAATCAATACTTTGTCTAATACAATGGATGGATTTACCTACTACTTTGGTGTGGAAAGTCATGCACAAAATAAAGGGAGCAGGAAGATGTTGGATGCATTGTGCACTTCAGGGATGATTGAAAGGGATGACATAATTTCTGGTATGTTTCTTGAATATTCAGATGTGGATACAGTCAAAATATTAGAAAATTGCTTAAATGAGAAAAAATGCGACAAGAGATTTGTTCATGTAAATTCTGTTGATATGTACCTTCATATTGCTGATTTTATTGAAAAAAATGGTTGTATAGCTAATAGTGAAATAGTTGGCAATAGCTATCATTAAATGGCTAAAAAAGCAAGTAAAAATAACCATGCAATAAAAGTTAACACTAAATATAAAACAATAGACAAAAAGGTCAAGGCCGTGGCCATGCATCTACCTATGGATAGTACTGAAATGAAAAAGAATGTCGCGTTTGAGCCAACATTGCAGGATTCTAAGGATATTGGTCATAAGTTTTCAAATGCTACTCTAGATTAATTAAAAATTGGTGAGAATGATTTTCTTTTGCCTGTTGAGATACAATGTTTTCGAAATTTGATTGCTAGTCATGGGAAAGCATTTGCATTTGAGTCGAGTGAAATTGGTTGTGTAGACCCAACAGTTGTGGAAGCAATGATTATATTTACAGTTCCGCATATTCCTTGGAATTTAAGGCCTATCCTTGTTCCTCGGGCCCAAATACTGCAAGTAATAGTTTTGCTTAAGAAAAAAATAGAAATGGGTATCTTGGAGCCATCAGATGCCCCCTACTCGAATAGATGGTTGATTGTACCTAAAAAGAACGGTTCATTAAGGTTCATTCAGGATTTGCAGCCTGTCAATAGAGTTACTATTCGAAACGTCAGTGTTGGACCGATTGTAGATGCCTTTGCAGAAGCTTTCGCAGGAAGAGCTATATATTCCATGTGTGATTTGTATTCAGGATATGATCAATTTCCGCTTGCTATTGATAGTCGTGATATAACTACTATAAGAACATGTAGAAAGCAGCGTGCGGAAGCAGGTATGAAGACCGAACAGAAGGAAGGAAACTCAGGTTCAATGGAGAGCTTGTGCTTACACGGTATACGCAGGAGAGTCTGTACATAAGACGTGCTCAGTGAACACTTTTATACAAGTCCTAGAAGGACTGACCGAAGTACTAACAGTACTTCAATGCTCATCAAGAGCTCCTACACTAACTCCCAAATATATTCCTCACGGAATATCTTTCCTAACGACCTCCCGGTTTACGCACTCGGCCTAACCGATCGGTCCCAACCGATCCGGTCCTCGGCTTCTTCAGCCGATCCGGCCGATGTTGAGCTTGTCTCTCAACACTCCCCCTCAAGCTCAACTTGAGGCTCTTCGGGATCCTCGGGCTCACAACTCCGGTTCCTCCTGGCTTCACGCCTCGCTCACGCTCCTCGACCTGTTCGACTCTGCGCACTCCTCGACCTGTCTGCTCATGCGGCCCTTACTAGCTCTTCTGCTGTTGCGGTGTTGACGCTTCTCCTGTTGCCTTTTCTTCCGCTTGGGCCTTGGTTGATTCAGCGTGTCTGAATCAAACATCCAAACCGACTTGGCTACCTCCGATCGGTTTTCGCTCTCGTCCGAGTTGGCTGTCTCCAACTCGTCTTCGATCTTCTCGCCTTCGATGGCATCATCTTCCCCATGCGTGGTTGGCTTCGGCTCTCTCCTGCGGTTGCTCCCCTTCTGTCTGCTTCCGAACTTTTCCGCAGGTCCGCCCTCGGCTTCTTCTGCCGATCCGATGTCGAACTTGTCAACCGACTCGGTGTCGCGGTGTCCGCTCCGTTCCTGCTACCTTGCTTGGTTGTTCGGGACTGTTCTCCCCCTCAAGTTCGGCACGTCAAGGTGACGCAACCCGAGCGCACCTGAGAATTGCCGCAACTTGTCTAGACCAAGAGGCTTGGTGAAGATGTCAGCAGCCTGCCGATCCGTCGAAACGTACTGAAGTTCGACTTCACCGGAAAGGACACGCTCACGGACGAAATGGTAATGCACCTCAATGTGCTTGGTCCGTTCGTGGAAAACGGGGTTCTTCGCGAGTTGGATGTTGTTGAGGTTGTCGCAGTAGATCGTCGTCGGATCTTACAACTCCACTTGCAGGTCCTTAAGTAGCCGCTTCAACCATATGGCTTCGCATGTCGCGACAGCCGCTCCTCGGTACTCAACTTCGGTGCTCGACAGGGCAACTATCAGCTGCTTCTTACTGCTCCACGCGATCGCGGCACTCCCGAGGGAGAACGCGTATCCGGACGTGGATCGGCGATCGGCGGTGTTGCCAGCCCAATCAGCATCGGTGTAACCGACTAACTGCTCGGCTGCACCGGTCCGATATAGCAGTCTGCGGTCCTTAGTGCCGCTTACGTACCGCAGTACGCGTTGCGCACACTGAAGGTGCTCCTCTGTAGGTCGCGCCATGAACTGACTGATCACTCCGACCGGATAACTGGGGTCGGGTCGGGTGATGGTCAAGTATATGAGACTTCCGACAATTTGTCGGAACCTCGTCGGGTCGCATACCTTTCCCGTATCGAGACGAAGCTTGACGGTTCTATCCAGAGGAGTCAAGACGGTCTTGCAGTCGGCCATCCCGAATTTGAAGAGCATACTCAGCACGTAGTGACGTTGGCTAATCAATATGCCTTTGGGGGTACGGATCACTTCGATCCCGAGGAAGTAATGAAGGTCCCCCAGATCCTTCATGTCGAACGATGCCGCAAGCTGGAGCTTCACGCGGTCGATGTCACCTAGGTCGGCGCCAGTGATGACCAAGTCATCAACATATAGTAAAATACTAACCGGTCTGAGTCGACCTTTCCGGATGAACAGGGAGGAGTCCGATTTTGACGTGGTGAAGCCCATCCAACGCAGTTGTCGCGAGATCTTCGCGTTCCAGGCATGCGGGGCTTGCTTCAGTCCGTAAAGGGACTTCTTCAGTCGGCATACTATCGAGGAGTTCGTTCTGGAGTGAAATCCGGGGGGCTGTACCATGTACACCTGTTCCTCAAGGTCACCTTGCAGGAACGCATTCTTTACATCCATCTGATGTAAGTGCCACCCCTTGGCCGCGGCTACTGCGAGCAAAACACGGACGGTCGTCATTTTCGCGACCGGCGCAAACGTCTAATCGTAGTCGATGCCATGTTTCTGCGCGTAGACCTTTGCCACCAGCCGAGCCTTGTACTGGTTGACCGAGCCATCGGTGTTGTACTTGACCTTGTACACCCACCTACACCCGATCGGTTTTACCTCTTTTGGTGCGTCAACCAGGTCCCAGGTCTCGTTCTCCGCCAATGCGTGCATCTCTTCCTCCATCGCGGCACGCCAATTCGCGTCTTTAGCCGCTTCTGCATAGCTCTCCGGCTCACGCACTTCCGCTACACGGGTCATGTACGCATAATGATGCGCCATGTACTCGTTGTATCCGAACCGCAAAACAGGATTCTTCTGGTGGGTAGATCGGCGTAATCTCACATTAGCCGATGTCGAGGCCTTCTCAGTCGACGCGGTCTTCATCTTTAAAGACCCGTCACCGGTTCCCTCGGAGTCGGACTCACGTCGGTCTGACTCGTTCCTATCCATGCCGGAATCCGACACCTGCTTCTTCCCTTTCTCTATGCGCCTAAGCCGTCTCCTCGGCTTCCTGCACGGGGAATAAACGGTTGAGTCTCCACTACTCGCCGGCTCTTCATCGGACTAGTCGTACCGACTCAGTCGTCCAATCGGTCCACTTAACCGGAGTGAAATCGGACTCTCATCGCGGGTCTCGATTTCGGGCTCATCCGGAGGCAACTCGGCCTCACTGACCTCATCGTCAGAACTCGTATTGGCGTCGGGGTTCCAAGTCGGGGCCAGGTACCAGGACGCGGACTCATCAAACACAACGTCACGGCTGACACGCGCTTGTTTGGTGCGAGGGTTATAGCACTTATAACCCTTCTGCTCGTCCGAGTAACCGACCAAGTTGCACTTCTTGGCCTTTGCGTCCAGCTTCCTCCTTTCCTCCTTCGGTACATGCACATACGCAATGCTACCGAACACCCCCAAGTGTCGCAAGTTCGGCTTCGTTTCGAAATATAGCTCGTGCGCCGACACTTTGTCTCCGATCCGGTTCTGGATGTATACCGCGGTCCTTACCGCCTCGGCCCAGTAGAACTTGGGCAAGCTCTTCTCCTCCAGAATTGCCCGTGCCGCTTCCACAACTGACCGATTCTTTCTCTCGGCCACGCCGTTCTCCTCTGGCGTGTATCTACAACTGAATTCGCGGCGAATTCCCATTTGTTGTAGGTAACCGTTGAATTGACCGGAAAAGTACTCTTTCCCGCCATCCAACCGCAGGCACTTGATCTTTCGTCCCGTTTCGGCTTCCACGAACCCTTTGAGGTCCCAGAAACAGTCGAAGACTTCGCTCTTCCTCTCAATGAGGTAGATCCATGTGTGCCGCGTGTGGTCGTCGATGAAGGAGACAAAATATCGGCTCCCGCCAAGACTAACGTTTTGTGCCGGCCCCCATACATCGGAGTGTATAAGGTCGAGCTTGTTCCGGCTCCGGTTTCGCTCATTGGGGAAGGGAAGTCGGTGTTGCTTCCCCAGCTGGCAGGCTTCACAAATTTGTGCCTTTCGGCCACTAAATTTGGGCAATCCGAACACTACCTGTTTCGTTTGCAGATCTTGAAGCCGCTGGTAGTTGACGTGGCCTATCCGCTTGTGCCACAAGTCGATGTCCGACTCGGTCTTTTGTCCCTTCGCGAACATTGTGGTGCCGCCGTCAGTGGAGTCGAGGATGAACATCCTCCCGTCTCTGCGCCCTTGCGCAATCACACGGCCTTCTTCCTCAATGAAGCACCCGAGGTGTGTAAACCGAACCTCCATCCCTTGGTCGACGATCTATCCAACCAAGACCAAGTTCTTCGTGATTGTCGGAACGTGCAGCACGTTCATGAGTTTCCCTTTCTGCTCGACATGGCTAAGGGGAACTTCTCCGACATTCGCGATCGGATGCGGAGTGTCGTCTCCTGTTGTGACTACTCCCGGTTGTATCAGTTTTTCAAGGTACGAGAACCACTCCTTATGGCTCGTCATGTGGTTTGACGCGCCGGGGTCTACGTACTACACCTCGTCCGATTTCGGGGTGCTCTGTTTCATTGAGTTTGCTTCGTGTCTCGACACGAAGGCAGATCCTTCTCCGGGTCTCCCGGAGTCTTCGGCGTAGTGCGATTGCTGCCGATTTCCCTTGTCGGTATTTTTGGAACCATTTCTCTCCGAATCGGCGCGCTTCTTCCAACACTCACTTTCCTTGTGACCTTTCTTGCCACAGTACCAGCACTCCGCGATGGCCTTCCCTTGCCGGTTCTCATCGCTTCGACTCCCCCTGTTTCGGGAGGGTCCGGAGTTGCTGTCGGCATCACTTCAGTGCCTTCTTCCTTGATCTCGTTGGCCGCTTCCATTGCATACCGACTCGCCTCGTCCGCCACGACCACGGGGCTTTTCTCCCTCCGTGTACAACATCTTGATGTCGGTGTGCATGCTTGTCGACGCACCTGCGTGGTTCTCCTCTACCAGGAGCATCGACTGTAAGTCGAAAAAGGACGGCGTATTCTCCCGGGTACACACAGCCGTTCGGAACGCTCCGAACTTCGATGCTAAACCTCCGAGACCGATCTGGACCATCTCGCTCTCCTCGATGTTCACCTCTATGGAGGCGAGGGAGTCGCAGATATCCTTGATCTTCAAGGTATAGTCTGCCACCGACAAGTCGCGTTGTCGTAGGTTGCTCAACTCCTGTCGGAGCTGATGCTTCCTGGCTGTGGTGCTCGCGGCAAAAATCTTCTTCAGATTTTCCCACGCACCCTTCGGCGTCTTTGCATCCCGAACATAGCTCAATAGTTGTTCGCCCACACACGACGCGAAGCAGTACAATACCCTGCTCACTGATTGCTCCCATGACGGGAAGTCTCTGTGTGTCGATTCGGGTGTCGCGTCATTAGCTCCTTCGACATAACTCCAGTAGCCGTGCCCGAGCAGGTACTGGTGCATCTTGTAGGACCAAGACGCGTAGTTGGTTCTGTCGAGCTTCTCTGTTGGAAGCGAGCTCGCCATGCCTCTATCCATCTTTCTTCTCGTTCTTCTTCGTCAAGTTGTGTCGGCTGCAGAGAGGTTCTCAACCCTCGCGCTCTGATACCATGTAGAAAGCAGCGTGCGGAAGTAGGTATGAAGACCGAACAGAAGGAAGGAAACTCAGGTTCAATGGAGAGCTTGTGCTTACACGGTATACGCAGGAGAGATAGAGAGAGTGAGAGAGAAGACACAAAAAAATATATTCAACAATAATACTCAGTCTGTACATAAGACGTGCTCAGTGAACACTTTTATACAAGTCCTAGAAGGACTGACCGAAGTACTGACAGTACTTCAATGCTCATCAAGAGCTCCTACACTAACTCCCAAATATATTCCTCACGGAATATCTTTCCTAACGACCTCCCGGTTTACGCACTCGGCCTAACCGATCGGTCCCAACCGATCCGGTCCTTGGCTTCTTCAGCCGATCCGGCCGATGTTGAGCTTGTCTCTCAACAGAACACCAATTGGATTGATGCGAATGTGTACATTGCCTCAAGGTGCCACAAATTCAGTAGCACATATGGTGAATGCTATGAATAAAATTTTAAGAGATTGTGCCAAAAATAACTATGCCTTTTCTAGATGATGTTCCAATTAAAGGATGCTCGATGAATAAGAAGGATGAAAAACTCATGGCGAACGGATGTAGAAAGTTTGCTGCAGACCACATTGATGCTTGTGAAAGAATCCTTTCAAGTTTAGAAGAGGTTCATCTTACATTTTAAGGTAAAAAATCTATGTTTGGGGTTCCCGAAGTTCTAATTGTATGGCACATGTGTGGACCCTACGGAAGAAAGTCATCCCCAATTAAGGTAAATGCAATTCTAAATCCAAAGGATGATTGTAAATCTCTAACATAAGTGTGTAGGTTTTTGGGTGCTTGTGTGTTTTACCGAATTTGGATTCCACATTTTCGCACATGTGGCTGATCCACTTTATGGGTTGCTTAAGAAGAATTCAAGTTTCGTTTGGATTAATGTACATACAGATGCAATTTGCCAACTAAAGGAAATGTTGTTGAATGCCCCTCTTTTACGGAAGGCTAGGTATGATAGTGAACACCCCATCATTGTTATTGTGGATACAAGTCCAATTGAGATCGGTTGGGCTATTAGCCAAGAAGGATCGGTTGAGATACGCAATTCAATTTGGTGCAAAAATCTTAACAAAACGCCAAAGAGCTTACCCACAGATTAAAAGAGAGTTATGGGGTATGTTAACAGCTATTAAAACTAATCGTGAATACTTAATTGGTGCTGAAGTTGTAGTTGAAACAGATTGTCGTCCATTGTTAGGAATGATTTCAAGTTGTGAAACATCTGATATAGCTATGCTTAGATGGATACCTTACATAAAATCAATATGTCCTGAAATCAAGCACATTGCAGGAACGGATAACCCAGTTGCCGATATGCTCTCAAGAGCGAGGTTTAAAGGTAAAAATACATTGGTAATGATTGATGAAGAAGATGAGAGTTTTGATTTCTTTTCCATAAATTGTAACTTGAAGGGGTCATGTGATTTGCGTGTTCATGTTATTCTTCGTGAATCTGAGTACGAGGGGGAGATGTTACAAATTGGAAAATACTTGAGTACTCATGAGAAAGATGGAACATGGTCAAGGGAGCTATTTCATAAACTAAGAAAGAAAGCTTATAATTTTTTTCTTCATGAGGGATATCTTTGGAGACATCCAAAAGTTGTGAAAGGGATTCCGCAAAGAGTGGTTGGAAGAAGGGCAGGTCATCGTGGAGTTTGGGACCACCTATTGGGAATTAAAAGAGAAGTTTTGGTGGGTTGGAATGTACAACGATTTTGTAGATTATGTACAATCATGTGAGAACTGCCAAATGTATTTGAATATTCGGCATCGTGATGGCTTGCAACCTACTTATTCTTTATCTCTACATTATAAATGGGTTGTGGATATTGTAATGATGCCTGTAGGGGTTTGGCAAATGAGATATCTTGTATTGGCAAGAGAAGATTTGACAAATCAAGTGGAAGGCCGAGCCCTAAGCCAAAAAACCACTTCAGTTGTTTGTAAGTTCCTTCTTGAAGATGTGATATGTAGGTACGGGTGCATTGGGAAGATTGTTGTAGACAGAGGAGAACTAGATTCTAATGAAGCTGAACAATTTTTTACAAGAATGGGAATTAGATTGTCCTTAACTACGGCATATAACCCTGAAGCTAATGGGAAGGCTGAGCGTGGACATAGCCCTATAGTAAAAGCTTTGGTGAAAGCTTGTGATGGCAAGATAGCTAACTGGCCTCATCTGTTACTGTTTGCACTATGGGCTGACCGCGCAACTCATAGTTCCGTAATTGGCTTTATGCCATCAAAATTGATACTTGGTCAAAAGACAATTATGCCAGTAGAGCAATCGGTATTTTCCTGGGTTTCCTTGCCATGGGCAAATGAAATGAGTCAAGAAGATTTTCTTGCTCTTAGAATAAGACAACTAGAAACAAGGGATGAAGATGTTCAAATAGCTACGGAAAGGATGAAACAATTTCGACAACGGAACAAAGAAAGATTTGATAAAACTCATCGCCTTCAACCAAGAAAGCTTCAAGAAGGTGATTGGGTCATAGTTTGTGATAGCAGCTTGGAAATCCAACATAGTACTTCTCGCAAATTTGCCAAAAGATGGTTCGGGCCATATGTCATTAGACAAGTGAATAAAAATGCAACGTATTTCCTAACTGAAATGGATGGAGTTGCTTTAAAGTTACCAATTGCAAGAGAGCGAATTAAGCTATTCAAGAGAAGGGAAGATCAAAGCACTAACTTCCTCAATGAAGATGACATCCATGAAGCTGAAGAAGGAGACATTCATTGGCGCATGCCAGAGGATGTGCAGGTCTAGAGGGGGATGGATCACTTCGTCTCGTTGTAGATTACATGGCTTGAATAAGGTTACAATCAGAAATAGGTATACACTTCCCCTTATCTCAAGTCTTTTAGAACGGATCAATGGTGCAAGGTTCTTCACGAAGATCAACTTACGGGGAGGCTATAACCTCGTACGGATCCAACCAAGAGATGAATGGAAGACCGCGTTTCGCACCAGATATGGGCACTTCGAGTATACGGTCATGCCGTTCGGCCTCAGTAATGCGCCAACAGTCTTCCAACACATGGCAAATGATATATTCTAAGATCTCTTGGATGTTTGTTTGATCATCTATTTGGATGATCTACGGGTTTATTCGAAAACCCAAGAAGAGCATGATTCTCATGTACTGTTAGTACTAAAACGACTTCGAGAACATGGTCTTTATGCAAAGCTGGAAAAATGTAGTTTTGGGTGCAACCAGGTGGAATTTCTAGGCTATATCATTTCCTCGGAAGGCATCTCCATGAACCCAGCTAAAGTCAAAACCGTAGTAGAGTGGCAGACTCTGCGTTCGGTGCGAGATGTGCAATGCTTTTTAGGCTTTGCCAATTTTTACCAGAAGTCCATACAGGATTACTCAAAGCTCGTTTTGCCTCTCACACAGCTTACCAGGAAGGGACAATCGTTCGTTTGGTCTAAAGAAGCGGACATGGCTTTCGAGAGTCTTAAAAAGGCATTTACATTGGCTACAATTCTAGCTCATGTCGATCCGGAAAAACCATTCATTGTCGAAGCAGACGCATCGGATTTCGCATTGGGGAGCATTTTGTCACAACGGGGTAATGATGAGAAGCTACATCCTATGGCTTTTCATTCACACAATTTGACGCCACCGAAATCAATTACGAAATTCATGATAAGGAGCTATTGGCAATAGTGAACTTTTTTATGCAATGGAGGCATTTTCTAGAGGGATCCTCTCATCAAGTCACTGTATTCAGTGACCACAAAAACCTTGCCTACTTTCAGGACGCTTGTGTCTTAAATCGACGTCAAGCTCAGTGGGCCCACTTCCTCACGCGTTTCCACTTCAAAATTACATATCGTCCGGGGAAGCACCAAGGGAAGGCAGATGCATTATCACAGCGTTTGTACCTAGCACCGCATCCCAACGAGCCAGCTTTTGATAACCAAAAGCAAGTATTCTTGGGACTGACACAACTGCAAGCAACACAGGTCTTTGGCATGCCCATGGATTCCCACGTTATTGATACTATACGTGAGGACTTGAAGACCAATGCTTTCGCCCAAGCCATTGTAGCACAAATTGATCCCTCTCGAACGTCTTGTTCACAGTCGCAACCACCAGGTATGGACTATCGGCAATTCAAATTGTTACTCGGACAAGTATGGATGCGTTGGAGTCGGAAAGATGTTCGGAGTCGGATTGACAGTTCGGATCGATGACTCAGTATATAGTAGAATAGGACATAGTTAGTTACGAATTTTGTAATTCTTGATAATTATAGGCAGTAGGATTTCTTAATGAGAAAAGACCTTCGGGTTACCTATAAAAGGAACCAAAGGCATTGTAAAAATCTATCGTTGTATTTAGTAATATAAAGTTTCGTTAGGAAATCTCTGTGTACGGATTGCTTCTTGCCATCTATTTCTTTCTGTCTAAACTATATTACATAAGTCACAATGTCGGTGTCTGTTATCACCGATAAGTTTACAGATAATTCGCATCTATTCATTTAACCACAACTTCTTGATAGAACGTTCGGTACGAACGTTCGTCTTATACTGTGTCGGCAAAATAGCAATTGTCGACCGAACAACATAGGATAATTTTGGCACGCCCGGTTACAGCTGCACATAGCAGAGAACAAGACGAATGGATGTCGTCTGGTCCGAATACACCAGTCGGTTGTAAACGTCCTCGTATGCATTTTGTTACAAAGACACTACAGACAGAATCGGCTGAGCGATTACAGCCGCAAACAAGTAGAAGGTGGTCGGTACTTCTTGATTAAACTGATAGTCAGTCTTCCGACGAAAATCGGCCGGAAGAGGTATCATTTTACAATATCTGGAGTGAGGACAATATGCCTTATCCGTACTCAAAGTTCCGTGAGGGAGCTAATGCAGAAGCGCATGTGAGGGATTTTCTGACAACATGGGAGATTAACCATGGAGCTCAAAGACTATCGGCGGTAGCCGAAGATAAGTCGAAAAATTTTGAGTTCGTTTTGTCATTGGAGGGTTATTCCGCTAATTGGTTTGCACAAAATGGTCTCCATGGGTTCGAAACATTCGAACAATTGAACAACAAATTTCTGCAATTATTTCATCATCAAATACCTCAAAAAGATTTGATAGCGCAATTTTATGCATTATATTAGGAGCAGTAGGAAACGGTGTCTCAATTCGTGATTCGTTTTCAGAATTTGCAACTTCAAATTTCTAGGCCTATTCCGGACGATGAATTGAAGGATGTATTCCTTGAAGCAATTCGGGAACCATTACGAACAACACTGAAGGTGTTCGATTTTCTGAATCAGAATATCGAGCAAGTGATTGATAAGGCAATCGCTATGGGGCGACAGCCGATAAATGTACGGAGTATGGATATGTCAGCACTAAATCGTACCTTGCCAACGATGGAGTTACAATTTCGACAAGCAGTTTAGTGTACTACTTGTTTAAATACCAGTCATTCAATGATTGAGTGTAGTTTGTGAACACATTGCACAATATGTCATTCTAAACTTCATTCGGTCGAGCAATGTGAGTATAACTTGCTTAATAAGACGACGGCTCCGGTAAGACAAATTTTTCCAGAAAATGGGTACCACAATAACTAGAATTCGTTCAATAATGGATACCAACAAAATAGTTTTCCACAAGCTCAACAAAATAATTTTCAAAAAAATCAAACCTTTCAGCAAAATAAATTCCAGCAGAATCCAGCTTTTCAAAAAAATAATCAATCTTTCCAACAAAGTAATTTTCAGCACAATCAAGATTTTCAACAAAATCAAGAATTCTCGATACCACCGAATATGCATCAAAAACAGAAAAATGGAGGACGGTTTAAGCAGAACCGGTATAAAAATAAAAAATTCTACAAGCCGAAAGCCTCACGACAGTTTCAGCAATCGCCGAATGATGGTCAACAGTTTATGCAAAATGATGGGACTAGTCAGTTTGAGCAAGGTGAGGGAAGAGGAACGTTTGTTCCTACTTGCTATATTTGTCATCAAACTGGTCATTATGCTAATCAGTGCCCTGCTAAATGGAAAGGACCGGCAGTTAATATAGTTATACCGGAAATACTGCAAGTAACCACTAGAAGCAAAAGTAAACAATCCGAGTGGGAGATTCAGGAAGTAGTCCGGAAAGCAGCCAAGGAATCGGTAGAGAAAGCAAACCGAAATAATGTAAACCGGATGCTCCAAGACAATGAAATTAACCAAGCTACTGAATTACCAGGAGTGATTGTTGTACTAGAACAAGAGGAAGCTTGGAAGCTCTTGGCAGATTGCCAAGTGTCATTACAATTGACCGGATTACTTAAGTTGGTCCCTAGATTTACCGAAAAAGTGGCGACATTGATTGCCCAAAAGGGGTCAGAACAAATATCGGTAAACTATAGTCAACCGAGCACCAGCCCTTCAATCATGGATGAGCAAAATCCATCAATTAAGGTAATAATTCAGGGCTAGGAAATCGAAAATACGATTATCGATGGGGGCTCAGGAGTGAATTTCATTAATACAACCACCTCTAATAGGTTGGGAATTGCTAAATGGGAAGCTTGCCCATTTTGGCTCAGAATGGCGGATACCACTACGATACGATCAATTGGTTTACTCCGCCAATTAAGATAGTTTTGGGTGGTCATAGTTTTCTGATATCAGCAATAATTCTTCCTTTGGAATCTCCAGGTACATATCCTTTGTTATTAGGGAGATCGTGGTTAACACGTTCGCGTTCACAAGTGGAAGGATCGCGCATAAATGGAAGGAGAAGGGAAATTTTAGGGGTTTTTCAATGATTTTACAAAACACATTGATACCAGTATCATACAAGTTCAAACATACTATGAAAAAGGTTAAAAATCCACTATTTTCGTGATTTAGAAGTAACTAAAAAAAGACGAATTTCAAAAACATACATTCTCAATTTATATCACAAACTTTACAACCAATGTTATTTTATAAGAAACGATTTTTGGGAAATCATAAGAATTCAAAACACATGATTTTATATTACTCGATTTGTTACAAGCGGAATGTAGTTACACTTAATAGCCAAATATACATTCATGATCACTCCTTTACGGAGAATCACTACTATAACTAATATACAATGACGATTCCTCCTCATCATCCTCGGATGTACCAATCAGTGCATTATCTTCGTCATAAACCAAATGGTTTGACTCTAGATTATATGTAGCAGATCTCGTTTGCCTTTGACTCGAGCCACCTTGTAGACCTGGTAATTTTTCTTTTATTATATCTATTGTTGACTTCCTTAATCGTCCGGCTTTTGTAAGTGTGAAGTCGTACACGATGATATCCACATCAGAGATATCAAGGGTCGAGGTGTTACGAATGTTTCGCTTCCTCTTCCTACCTCCCCTTCTTGTTTGGCATTCAATCATCTCCAATGTATACTTACCTGTAAAAGCATTTGCACTTCTAGTGTTGTACCAATGAACATTTATAGACTTGATCGTGTTATCTATTTCATGCATTAGCACTTCTAGAATTTTACCAACCCAAAATTGGTGGCCATGTGAGTTCTCATCAGCCGGCGTTGCAATCAACATCCCCGCAGTGAGCTCTTGCAAATTTCCTTGCCATCTAGCTTCGGCTGCTTTGGTCATCCTTGGTCCCACATAAATGTCTCTTTGTTGTGGATGGACCAAGCTGTCATTAATCGCATTTACTAGTCGCTCCGGACTTCTATTTACGCGATCATGTTGCAGCGACCATGTGAATGGCGTTTCCAAATTCCAATTATCAACAGATACACAATTGTCTATAATTTCTTTCTGATCACTATAAAATACATCCCACCATGACGTGTCTTGTTGTGCGGCATATTTCTTGGCGGCCTCAATATGTTTTCTTTTTTCTTCTAAGGCTTGGAGCCATGACCGTTTTTGTTCTAATACCAAGTCGCTCTGCAACTGTCCTTTCTTCTCAATTGGCATTTGCTTAGCTCCATGGACAATTGTACTCGGCATACAAAGTAATAACTGGCAACCACCTTCAGGTTCCCATGTTGTAGAAGATGAATATTGTTTAGCATACAAAAGTGTAAAACCACTTATTCCATTTTTCTTTATCAAAAAAATGTGATTGAAACTTATATTGTTTAACTGAGCAAGCACTTTAACATTCCCACCACCCCCATCTAATATATATCTCTTAAAGTCATATACCTCCTTCAAGTGTAACACTTTTGGGCGTGGTGTATATGCATCACAAATGACATCAAATAGTTTAGGTAAAGTGAAAGCATCATGCCGAGACAACTGTCTGGAGAATGTGCTAAACATCTGATCTATATGGTCATGTGTGTGGCCAACCAAAAGGAATTTGACTTTCACTTTCCTAAACAATTCTAGGTTGACCAACATACTTAGATAGCCAAATACAGTTGAATTTTTGTTCTCTCTAGCAGTATTGTCCAATTGAATGTATAGAACAGGGGGGAAAGGTTGTCCCCAAGACATCAAAACTCGGTGAATCACTGTAACTGTTAGGTTAGGGTCATTGTGAACATTGGGGTAAGTAATGAAGACGTGAGGTCGAACAGACCTATTATAAGCCAAGCATCCCACCAAGTGCATTTGAACAAGGCACTCATCATTGACATCTTTGGGGAGCCTCCGCATATGCGGCAAGCATGTCTTCTTCTGGTCCATGCCATCTATCATTAAGCACATGTATTGTTCAGGCCTCTTCAAACACTTCTCTCTATGATGCATCGCCTTCCTTCGTTCTAAGGATTGTGCCTCACGATGCTCTTGTAGTAACTTCTTACTCGTATCCTTTTCCATTGATGTCTTTGCACCTTTAGCCAAACTTTTAAGATTTGCACAAATGGAGCAATAACCCATACGTACTTTACGAGGAATAATAACATTTGAAAACCGAGCTCTCCATAATCTTGTGAATTGGCTATAGGTGATAGACTTATTACGTGAGCCCAGCATTTCAGATCGATAGACATCATAAACTTCCTGACGGGTATAATTATCAGAAAGATGCATCCTACCTGTAGTGGGCATTACTTCACAATTTAACTGAAAGTAAGTTTTCATCCAGCCAATAGCTAGTCTTCCAATTGCACCTTTCATACTTGGAACCTCTTTACAATTGAGCATCTGATCCCCGCTAAGTAGACGTTGTTGTACTCTATGTAGCCGCATGTTACTAACACATAACACAATTTTGAATGCAACTCTACATATCTGTTGCGCATGGAAGATATAATACTCGAATGATACTTTGATCCCCGTACATTTGTCAGATACTAGTTGCATATGTGATCCGAGGTAAGTGTCTTGCTCATCACCGGTCATCGAAAAATAGTATCGCCTTAATTCTCGCAACTTTGATTTTCCAATCATAGACATACAACCACGGGCACAACATATTTTGTTGACATCAAATCCAATCTGTTTATCTGATGTCACCAAGCTAAATCTAGCCAGACGAATTCTTCGTGGGATTCTTCTAATATGCATAGGGCTCCCAGATTTCTCTTCCTGCATAGAGGTTGGTGTAACCTTGTTACAGTCTAATTCTCTGGTCTGACCATCGCCAATGTTATTCAATGTTTCCTGGGCACTTCCTTCATTCCCGGTATCTTTATTAATATCGTATTCTTCAATAGAGAACTCTTCACATGTGTCATTATTTGCATTCCCTATAGATGAGCTCAGACAATATTCTTCGATAGAATATGGTGAGTCGGTCGAAAGACAATATTCTTCAATCGAATATGGTGACTCTGTTGATAAACAATACTCTTCAGTAGAAAACGATGGGTCTGATGACAAACAATATTCTTCAATCGAGAACGGTGAATCTTCACTCATGGCTTAAGGTCTAGATAGGGCTCTCTAAGTTATACTCCTCTCTAACCATATACTCCTCCCTAAACATAAACTTCTCTCTAAACAAAAGCCAAATCAATAGAATGTCTATATTATGTAATATTCTATTAAAATACAATACATCTAAAAATTATTTTTAATAAAGTAATTTAACTTAAATTATCAATCATTATATAAACTAGATCTAAATGATGTTAAATCAAGTAAAATATAAAACTAATCATTAACAAGCCTTGAATATGTTGGATTAATGTTAAAATCATTGGCTAATTAATGACACCCATTTTGATATAGAACGTCTCACTCATTGATTCTTTAATGCTCACCATTTTAAATATTAGACTTATCAATCATTGGTTAATTCATGCCCACATCTTTAATACATAACTATTGAGAGTCATAAATTTTTTTGCTTTTAGTAATCAATCATTGGTACATTCATGAACCTCTATCATTGTCTCCTTCATAACCTTTGAAGTGATTGTAGGTTGTTATGAGTATAAAAGATTGATCAATATGTTAGTTTGACTTTGTAATCATTAATACAATCATAAGTTACTATAGTTAATGTGACTATGGTTACAAACTAACTATCCTCAAAGTTACCAACATTGGTTAAGATGACTATGGTTACTTTAACCATGGGTTCAATCCCTATAAATAGGAAGACCTCATCATATTTCACTCACCAGAGCGTACAGAGCACTCAGAGCACTCAGAGCACACAGAGCACACAGAGCACTCAAGGCACAAAGCACGAAAGCGCGATCTCCGCCTCCACACAACACGATCAACCATGTCTTCCAAGAGAGTCGAGCACGAGGAGTCCAGGTAGGCCTCTGACACTGTGGACATTTTTGTAAATATGTTTCGTTTCCCAAGAACTCGATACGGCGTATCGAGTTCATGTATACAATACAAATATTTATACACGAACTCGATACGGCGTATCGAGTTCGTGTGTAAATATTTGTATTGTATACATGAA
Source organism: Azolla caroliniana (assembly GCF_043228905.1). NCBI lineage: Eukaryota > Viridiplantae > Streptophyta > Polypodiopsida > Salviniales > Salviniaceae > Azolla > Azolla caroliniana. Next base: position 13,877,440 of record NW_028230442.1, read on the forward strand.
CTCGATACGCCGTATCGAGTTCGTGTTTAAAAGGTAAGTTTTAAACACGAACTCGATACGCCGTATCGAGTTCGTGTTTAAAGTATAGGTTTTAAACACGAACTCGATACGCCGTGGACTCTCATGGAACTCAGACACCAATGTTGTCTAGTCCTCTTTCTTGATGACCACTCGTGGTGGCGTCCCCGTCCTTCTCTTTGGGTGCCTCCAAAGGAATCCTCCTCGTAGGAAGTACTTGTACGCTTTCTTTCAGACTCTTTGTGCTTCCTCCTTCGACCATGAAGTATCTGTCGTCATTGAGTTTAAGAAATTGCCAATGAAGTATTCACTTTTGTTGAAGGCGTGGAGTACTCGCACATCTTGATCATCTACAGACACTTGGGTTGTTTTAAAGAAGTCAAGAGGGACATCCTCATCTTCAAACACCATGTTGCTTTCACCCTTGAATCTTGCCCTTGATAGCATATCTGCCATGACATTGTTCTTCCCTGAAATGTGGTGAATCTTTGGGTTCATTGATTTGATGTAAGCAATCCATCTTAGCATAGCTAAGTGAGGTGTTGCACATCCCGAAACCATCCCTAGGATTGGAATGCAATCTATCTCTATTACCACCTCTAACCCGATTAGGTAATCTTTATATGCCTTCACTACGGACACAATACCCCAAAGCTCACATTTTACTTGGGTGTATCCTCGTTGTCGCTCGCTTAAGACCTTGGCTCCGAACCGGATAGCGTAGCTTGTACCATCCTCTCCTTCTTGGTTAATCCCCTTTCTTTAATCCCTGTTGGACTCATATCTACCGTCACGTAGATGGGCACCCCTTCCTTGTATATGGCTTTTCGTAAAGTTGGTGCTGCTACCAACATTCCTTTGAGCCTCTTCATTGCCTCTGTGTGCTCTTCCTCCCATTTGAACTTCCGCCCCTTCTTGAGTAGCCCATACAAGGGCTCAGTTAAGTGAGCGTAGTGTGGGATCCAGATGTGGTAGAATGCACATGCACCAAGAAATCGCCTCACCTCTGTTTGTGATTTACATTCTTCCCTCATGTCCGTGATGGTGTCCACCTTTGCCGGGGATGGCTTCCGTCCATATGCCCCACACAAGTGTCCCACCACAAGAATCTCCGGTTGGCCGAATGCCGATTTCTCACCCGAGAAGGTCAAGCGTGCATCTTTGAGTCTTTGTAGAACCTTCTCGCAATTGGAGATGTGATATGCCACAAAACGTCTGCACCCATGCTCGTCCAAGGTTTCATCTTTCTCCACTTCAGAGCACGCTTTTATGGGGATATCATCGAGGAATGGCATGGTGATGTCGGGGATGCAATCTCTCAATACCTTGTTCATTGCATTTACCATGTGGGCTACAGAGTTAGTGCCTCCTTGTGGCAAGGTACACATTCACACTAGGCCAATAGGGGTCCGCATCATCGTGATGTCCCTACTCTCCACAACTAGTTGGAATTGATCATACCCCGAGTATAGATCACCGATGGAATAAATAGACCTTCCAGCGAACATCCTTGACTTTCGAACATCCTTCTAAATCTTTCCTCCTCCCTAGGCAATAGGAAGTCACCCCCACCAATCCGGAGCTTCTGTCGTTTCTCGTCGGTGAACCGGTGCCCTATGCCTCGTGGGTCCCGCAAGCTAGGATCAGCCGCTACCCCCTTTATCCGATCCCAACTATCGTTAGGCAATGGGGCAGCCACAGGCTTCACCTTCTTGTCCACGGTCTTGTACTTTGTTTGCACATTGACCGTCCTAGCTTCCTCGATCAACTGCCCAAGCTCTTCGATGGCAGTGTACATGTCAACTGAGTTGACTGGAATTACCTTGTCTTCATTGAGGCCCGAAACGACTATCCTCTCCATCTCTCTGAGAGTGTCGTCAAACGAGACCGCCTCCATGGCACCGCTTACGGTGTCATCTTCCCCCAATAAATTACATTGTTTGAGATACCTTTCGTATCTCTTGACCCGAGGCTTATCTCTATCACTTAAACTAGTAATTTTACAAGCTCCATTTTCGGAGAACCAAAATTGTTTCCTATTACATTTAATAGTCTTGCAAGGGTTTAGGGTCTTAGTTTGCCTCAGGCTATTGCGGCCCCACTCTTTAATAGCCCGCATCACAAATCCTCTCAGCTCTCCCCTTTGAGGGAGGCTCGATTGCGCTCATGGTTGGGCCTTGCTAATCCTAGGGCCGGACAACAGCCTAACACAGCGTGTCCACTTAAGACACTTCACCAAAGGGTGTTACGGCAAGATGACTTACAACACAACACTTAATTAGACCTTAATTGGTTACTTAGCAATACGTCATTAACACGTGTAAGATAATAATGAGTACAGAACGGTAATCAATACTGAAAGGTTAAGGCAATAAGTTCTATTAATTATCCGCTGTCAATTACATTGTAAGCAGGCCTTTATATAGGTCTCCGGTGCGAAGTACAAAACGGTGCCAACTGGCACCTATTCGGAATCGGTCCGGATCCGGATCGGCATACTGATTCCGGTCCGTCCATCCATATTAATAAAATAATTACAACAGTTCCCGAATAAACTATTCCTTTCACACTCTAGTCTGGACATCCTTAAGCCTTCTTGCCGGCCGGGTAACACATGGCACGCCCGTGGGACAGTACCTTGTACGTCGAACCCATTATCCGGCCCTGCTACTCTTCGTCCAAAATGTCCAGAATGCTTTGCTCCAGAATTTCCAATGGCTCGTCGGGAATCTGTTGTTGCTGTTGTGGCTGCTGCAGTGGCTGTTCCGTTTGTGCCTTCTCCGTTTGGGGCTGCTGCTCTGTTTGTTGCTCTGGCACCGGCATTTCCTTCGTTGTTTTCTCCGTCGGAGTTGTCGCTGGCTGACCGACCCCGGCCTGGTCCCTGTCTGGTCCTTGTACTGGCGACGGTTCCTCATCACTAAGGTTGACCGTTGCTACTTTCCTTGCTTTTTCTTCCCGAAGCCGGGACCGCTCATAGCTCTCAAACTGGATTTGAGCCTCCAGCCGATCGTCGTCCAGTTGAGCTATGAGATGTCGGACTTGCACCAATTGTTCATCCGCCAGGGCTGTGAAATCTTCAGCCAGCTCATCTCTTATGGCGGTGAAGTCCTCTGATGTCAGCGTATAACAATCGTCACCCTCCTTCCGCCGGTTTTCCACGTCCGCCCTGAGCAATTGGAATTCCGCCGTATTCTGGGCCCATTTCGTCCACCATCGCACAGAGCTCTCGTCAATCAAGTGTTTGGTCTTGGTGAGCCATGCCCGGAGGATGCACTGGATCCGTTCGGTTCCTATCCGTGATTTGTTCTCCGCGGCTTGTCTCTCCTCTTTCAATTGCTTGATGATTCTGACCGTGTCCGCCTCCTGCTCCCTATAATGCGACAATTGACTTTGATAGGTTGTTTGCAACCTCTGTAACACCATTTTCACCCTTTCCTTTTCTTCATGGTTTTGCTTGTGGAGCTCCATCCGGTCCATCTCCGCTTCCTCCAATAGCTTTGAATTCTCAACTCGTTCGTCGGCGAGTGCCGTTGTGGCATTCATTCTTGCTGTCAGGGTGTCCGTTTCTTGCTGCACCGGTCGATGGAGTGGGCTCTTCAGGGGCCGTGTCGGTGTCTCCTCGTGCGTGTCCATCGGCCGCTTCCGGCTGGCACGCTCCTTTGCCGCCTTCTCTGTGTCAGCCGTCTTCCCCTTAGTGGCCTTGGAGGCCAACAGCTGTTGTTGTTTTGAAGGAGGTTTCGGGGTGTTGTCCGTTGCTCTTCCCCGTTTCTTGGTCTGGACGGGCTCGACAGGTGGCGCCAATAGGGTGAGCCATTGTGTCACTGCATGCCATATTTTCCAGCCTTCTGTGCCTTCCTTACCTCTTACGGTATCAATAGCCGCGCACAATCCGTCGGCGATCAGCACCGGCCAATCCACCTTGACCCCTTTGTACGTTGCGATAATCACGCCTACTCAGTTCTTAGGCATAACGGGGGGTCGAGGGTTTACGTGGCCGAACTCATGGAGTACACAGGCAATTTTGCAGAATAACATATCTTCGCCGCCCTGTGTCCGCTACTCAGAGGTAGGATTGTCGATCATGTAAATGCCCCCCTCCGGAAGGCCTGTTAACGCACGGATCACTTCCTCCGTGATCAGCTCGGTGTCAATGTCTTTGATAATCTTTTCGGCCTCCTTGTGTGGCGCCGCCTCCATGATCGTCAAGAAACCCTCCAATCTGTGTTGCCGTAGCCATTTCTTGGTGGCTTCAGACAGTGTTTGGCAGTCCATCTCTGCGTCGTGGTCGGAGAGCGTTGGCGAGGTTTGACGGTGGAGAGAGTGTGAGAGAGAAAGTTCTGAGTGAGGGGTTTCTCTGTGCGCGAGCTCTCTTCGATTGATCTTCACGCATTTGTCTACGTCTGTTCTCCTTGGTTTGCGAAAGGAGAAGGTCTTGATGCGTGGGGGTTTTTTTCTCTGCATCTTGGCGCCTTTTTTGAGCCTACGCGTGTGCAGGTCGTGTACTATAATAGCATTACGTGCCGTGTGGCGGTGTTTTAATGCCCTATTCATAGCCTCCTCGTACCTTTTCGAAGTGCCTCTTTACTCCTCGTTTGCATGGTCATTTCCACCACTCCTTGGCATGATTTCTTTGATTCGATTTTATTTTTTTTTGAAATTAATTGTGTGGTTAATTTTTCTCTGGTCCTGTCGGACCCTTACCCGAAACACGCACCTTGCCGGCCTCTTGACAGTTTGCCATCGTTTTGCTCTCCCCTGTTGTCGGCTCGTGCTCCTCCTTACCGGCTTGGTGGTAGCCATGTTCCTCACAGGTTTCCGTCTTGGTTGGCTTGCCGGCGTCCGATTCAGTGTCGGCCCTTCGTTCAAATGGGTTCTTGGGCATAGGTCCTTTGTATGGCTTTAGTCTAAATCCGTTGACCCATTTACCCAGCAGCTCGCCGGCAAGTGTCCCTAACTGGTAAGACCCATTGAACCCGCGTGTGATCTAGTACGGTCCAGTTCATCTAAACCGTAGTTTGCTTGGCATTTTACCCAGCTGGGTCTGCAACACTAGTACCGGCTTGCCGATTTCGAACATCTTTTCGTTTCCTTTTCGGTGTCGATCTACAAACGCTTTCCGTCGTCGTTGTTCCAATTCCAGGTGCATGATGCTCGCCAGTCGATGTTCTTCTAGTTCACACAGAGCCTTTAACCGAATTGCCTCCGATTCCTTTTCATTAAGTCATTCCCGAATACGGATTCGTAAGCTCGGTACCTGGAACTCGACCGGCATGACTGCCTCTAATCCGAATGCTAACCGGAACAGCGTTGTTCGGATGCTTGTTTTGTATGTTGTCCGGTAAACCCCATGCGCACTGTGCAGCTTCGTGTCCCAATCTGTCTCATTCTCATTAACGATCTTGCGTAGGATATTCTGTAGCGTTTTGTTTGTTGACTTAGCTAACCTGTTGGCTTGTGGGTAGTACCGGGTGCTCCATTTATGTACTACCGCATAGAATGACGTCAAGCTCTCCACTACTTGTCCAAGAAAGTGCCCTCCTTGGTCCCTTATCAACTCTATGGGGCATCCGTACCGGCACCAAATGTATTCATATAAGAATTTTGACGTCGATGTCGCGGTGTTGTCTCGTAGGGCTTTGGCTTTCACCCATTTAGTGCAGTAGTCTGTCACGAAGATCACATACCGATTGCCAGTTCTCATTGCCGGTGGTTTAAATGGTTCGACAAAATCCAGTCCCCATTTCTAAAATGGTTCTAGCGGTAGTACTGGCTGGTGCGGCATCCTAGCTTGTTTCGTTGGCTGGCCCATTCGCTGGCATAGATCACACTCTTTCGTGTACCGGACTGCGTCTTTCAATGTAGTCGGCCACCATAGGCCACTTTGCCATATCTTCCTTGCCGTAACATCCCCGGAATAATGGCCTCCGGCGACTCCGTAGTGTGCTTCCCGTAGTATTACCTCTTTCTCGTCACTGCGCACCGCTCGTCGCCATATACTGTCCGCACCTTTGTGGTATAGTGTGTCCCGTAATAAATAGAAATGTCGGCTTTGTACCACCAGGCGTTTCCTCTGGTCCCGGTTCATCTCCTCCGGAGGCAATCCGGTGCTCAGAAATTGCTGCATATTTGTTAGCCACTTATCTTCTGGTGCCACCGTTTCATCTGTTGCCGTTTCCGCGGTGACTCAAAATAGCTCAACATCCGGAAACTCGTCCGGTACTCCGTCTCCAGTTTCACCGGAATCTAACCGGCTTAAATAATCTGCTACCGCATGTTGTATGCCGGGTCGGTGGAATATCTCGAATTCGAATTCCTATAATAGCAAAGTCCACCGGGCCAACTTACCGGTAAGTGACGCTTTGGACACTAGGTAGAGGAGTGCCGAATGATCTACATGGAAGGAAAACTTCCTTCCCAATAAATAATGCCTGAATTTTGTTACGTTGTAGATCATGCCTAAAGCTTCCCTTTCCGTGGTAGAATAATTTCGTTCGGCTTGGGATAACTTCCGGCTTGCGTAATATACGGGCCGGTACCATCTTGGCTCCGTAAGTTGCATTAGCGCACTCCCGATTGCAATGTCGGACGCATCCACGAACACATGAAATTCCTTCACCCAATCCAGAGGTTGCACTACCGGCGCTTGCGACAATAGAACTTTCAGCGCCTGGTACACCTTGTCTTCGGTGTCGGTCCACTGGAACAGTGTTCGGTGTACCGCAGCATGCAGTGGTGTAGCTAGATCCGCCAAATACCGGAGCATTCGGCTATGCCAACGGATTTGACCTAAGAAACGGCTCAATGCCTTTGCCATTGTTGGCGCCGGTGCCTCCAGGATTGCTTTTACTTTGTCCGAATCCACGGCGATGCCCTCCTTGCTCACAATGTGCCCTAGTAGCGTTCCGCTGGACACGCCGCCAAATACACACTTTGCCGGATTTAGGCTTAGCTAGTAAGCCCTACACTTTTCTAGACACAGTCGGAGGTGCTGAAGGTGGTCTCCTTCCTGGTTGTAAACGGTGAAGTCGTCCAGGAACACCTGCATGAATGCCGGTATGAATTCTCCGAATATTTCCATGATGATCCTCTAGAACGTTGTCGGCGCCATTTTTAGTCCGAACATCATCACTACGGCAACAAACACTCCCCATTCAGTGACGAAAGCCGTTTTCTCCTAGTCATCCGGGTGCATCCGGATCTGGTTGTATCCGCTGAATCCGTCTAAAAAACTGTATACCTCATGGCCGACGACTGCGTCCAAAACTCCATCCGTAAATAGAAGTGGAAATGCATCAGTTACCGTCGTCGCATTAAGCTTCCAGTAGTCGACACATACTCTAATTTTTCCGTTTTTCTTTGGTACGACTACTATCAGGCTCAGCCATGTAGATTTCTTTACGGGACGGATAAAGCCAACTCTCAGCAACTTGTCGATTTCCTCCTTGACTTTGGCGGCATAGTTTGGATTCATCTGGTACCGTCGTTATGCTACCGGTTTGGCGTCTTTGCTCAAATGTATCTAATGTTGATATAGCTGAGGATCGAGCCTTCTCATATCCTCGTAGGACCAGGCAAACACGTCCCGAAACTCTTTGAGAACTGTAATCATCGCCGTTCTGTTCTCCATAGTCATTTCCTTGGCTATTTGCAACGGTCTTGCCTCTTCCGTAGTTCCTAGATTTACCTCCTCTAGTTGGGATGCTTTAACCCGTTGTGATACGGCCATTTCTCTTTCCAGCGCTTCTTGTGCTTGTCGTAGCTCCCGGATCACTTCTTTATTTGGTTCTTCGTCCGCTCCGTCCGGTGGCAGTATGTATGGTGATACGGTTTCAGCTACGTCAATTTCGAATAGGGGTACTATCTTCGGATTATCTTGCAAGTATTGATCCACCTCTTCGTCTACTAATCCGTCCAGCATATTGACACATTCGGCATATAGGGGTGTTAATTACTTCCCGGTACCCGTCTGTGGTTGTGTCGGCACCCGTACTTTTGCTTTTCCCTGCCGGAAGGTGATTATATTCTTTCTCCAGTTTTGTTTAATGTGCGTCGATTTTAGCCACGGCCACCCCAACAATAGCGGGTAAGCTCCTTGTGCCTGTAATTGTAGCACTACTGCCGAGATGCGAAATGTGTGGCCGCCGATTGTTACTTCCAAATCTCGTATCAAGCCGGTCGGTCGCACTGAGCTTGTATCTGCCATCCATAGCCAGAACGGGCATGGTTCCCACTCTTGGATTCCCAAGGTTGTGCATGTTCGGAGGCTAATCCCATTGACACTGGATCCTCCATCTATTACTGTTCCGGGTAACTCCTTTCCCTTCACGATGGTTGTGATCGCCGGACTGTTTGTGTCTACCACCGCCGGTCCCTCCTTCGGATTTGAGAAGAATGTTGGTGTTGGTGGTGTTTCTCCTCCCGTCATGCCTGTCTTGAGTCCTTCTATGAATCTGGGCACTAGTTGTAGGAGTCGTCCTAATGGCAGCGTGATTTGGCACTCCTGTAATGCCTACCATGTCGCATTTTCGGTCTGACTACTATCGGCGAGCTCTTCGGTGTTCTCCTTTTGCTGCGCAAGTTTTGCTACGTTTCGCTCATTTGCCTTTTTCACCCATTCCGTTGCCTGCTTCCGGATGGCCTCTTGTGTCTCCCATTCCGTCATCTTGCCCTTCGACCTTGTGGTAACCTGCTGCAGGTCTGCGACTTCGGCGACTACCATGTTTATTGTCGGTCGCTTGTCATAGCTCTTTGCCGGACATTGATTACTATAATGTCCTTCTTGTCGGCAATAATAGCAATATGATTTCCGGGTATTGCTGGATTCGGCATTGTTTCCTATACCCAGTGGAGGACCTGTGGTAACCGCGGGGCTTTGGTCCAGTTGGCTGCTTGAGGCGCCTTTTCCAGTTCACGTGGGTGGCTCCCTTTTTTGAAATGCCGTTTTTTATTAAAGTTCTTTTTGTTGCGGTACTGTTGAGCGGCAAGCTCAACCGGAGCCGGATCGGCTAAATAAGCCGGAGCTGGTAAGCGAGACGGATCGGTATTACGGTGAGCAACCGAACCGGCAAGCAGTGGACGCCGGGTGCAATCTGTAACCGGAAGTCCAATCGGAAGCCTAGTATAGGATAGACTACTAGGTAGCTATAGTCTCGTAGTAAGTGTCAGATGCTCGTGTGAGCATTGAAGTACATGGTACTTCTGTCAGTCCCAAGAGGACTTGTATAAATAGTGCTGCTTAGCACAGTGTGTACAAAGTCTTGATATAATTTTGGAAATTGTGTTCTGCTCTCTCTGTCTCTCTCGTTCTCTCTCTCTCTCTCTCTCTCTCTCTCTCTCTCTCTCTCTCTCTCTCTCTCTCTCTCTCTCTCTCTCTCTCTCTCTCTCTCTCTCTCTCTCTCTCTCTCTGTGTTGTTCTCTGTTTCACGCTTCCGCAAACACTTACGTTTACATGGTATCAGAGCACGAGGGTTGAGAACCTCTGCTGCAGACATTTACTCTTGAGAAGAAAACCCTAACAGGTCGAGAACAGACACAGTAGAAGACATGGATAGAGGCATGGCTACGTCGCTCCCAGTGGAGAAGCTCGACAGGAGCAACTACACATCCTGGTCTTACAAGATGCACCAGTACCTGCTTGGACACGGGTATTGGAGATATGTTGAAGGAGCGAATGATGCGGCGCCAGACTCGGCACACAAGGACTTCCCGGTATGGGAACAGGCGGCAAGCAGGGTGATGTACTGTTTCGCGTCCAGTGTCGGCGATCAGCTGCTCAGCCACATCTGTGACGCCAAGACACCGAAGGATGCTTGGGGGAACCTGAAAAAGGTTTTCGCCGCAAGCACTACTGCCCGGAAGCTGCAACTCAGACAGGAGTTCAGCAATGTTCGACAGAAGAACATGTCCGTGGCAGACTACACAGGCCGGATAAAGGAGATCTGCGACTCGCTCGCCTCTATCAATGTTACCGTAGAGGAAGACGAGATGGTGCAGGTATGTCTCGGAGGCCTGGCGTCCAAGTTCGGAGCGTTCTGGACTGCGGTGTGTAAAAGGGAGAATACCCCCTCATTCTTCGACTTACAGTCGATGCTCCTTGTAGAGGAGAACCACGCCGGTGCATCTAACAGTGCATCCCCGGATAGCCGAATGTTGTACACGGGAACGGATCAGCTCCGTGGGCATGGTGGAAGAGGTGAGTCGGCACACAATGGAGGCGGCCGGCAAGAGCAGGAACGGAGGCACTATGAGCGTGCCGACAGCAGTTCCGGGACTTCCACAAGCAGGGGGAGTCAAGGCGGTGCCGGAGGCCGACAAGACAAATCCGCTACGGAATGCTGGTACTGTGGCAAAAAAGGCCATAGGGAAAGCGAGTGCTGGAGAAAGCGTGCCGATTCGGACAAATCCGGATCCGCCAAGACCGGTAAGGATGGCCGGCAAAACTCGCACTACGCAAACGGATCAGGAGGATCCGGAACCGTAAAGGCCGGTAAGGGGCCAGCCTTGGTGATGAATCACAAGGCAAACTCAATGAAGAAGACCACTTCCAAAACGGAGGAAGTGTGGTATGTTGATTCCGGCACGTCGAACCACATGACGAGCCACAAAGAGTGGTTCTCCTTTCTAGAGAAACCGGATCGACCAGGAGTAGTCGAAACCGGAGACGACACTCCTCACCGAATCGTGCACGTCGGAGAAGTCCCTCTAAGCCACGTCGGACAGAAAGGGAAGCTGATGAACGTATTACACGTTCCGACAATCACGAAGAACCTGGTGTCCGTCGGTCAGATTGTCGACCAGGGGATGCAGGTGCGGTTTACGCACCTCGGGTGCTTCATTGCGGATGAGGGCGAAGTTATTGCGCAAGGGCGCAGAGACGGGAGGATGTTTATCCTCAACACCAATGACTTTGGCACCGCTCTGTTCGCGAAACGACAGAAGGTCGAGTCGGACATCGACCTGTGGCACAAGCGGATAGGCCACGTCAACTACCGGAGGCTTCAACACCTGCAAACGAAACAAGTCGTTTTCAGTTTGCCGAAGTTCAGCGGCCGGAGAGCCGTAATTTGTGAAGCCTGCCAACTTTGGAAGCAACACCGGCTTCCATTCCCCACCGAACGGAACCGGAGCCGTAACAAGCTCGATCTCATCCATTCGGATGTGTGGGGACTGGCACAAAGTGTAAGCCTTGGCAGGAGCCGATACTTCGTCTCCTTCACTGACGACTATACTCGACATACTTGGATCTACCTCATTGAGCGGAAGAGCGAAGTCTTCGACTAATTCCGGAGCCTCCAGAAGATGGTGGAACGGGAATCGGAGAGGAAGATCAAATGCCTTGGTCGGATGGCGGAAAGGAATATTTTTCCGGCCAATTCACTAGTTATCTGCAGCAGAAGGGAATTCGGCGAGAGTTCAGCTGCAGATACACACCGGAGCAAAACGGTGTGGCCGAAAGGAAGAACTGGACACTCGTCGAAACAGCAAGGGCAATGCTGGAGGAGAAGGGCATGCCCCGGTTCTACTGGGCGGAGGCGGTCCAGATGGCCGTCTACATACAAAACCGCATTAGTGACAAGGTGTCAGCTCATGAGCTGTATTTCGGGTGCAAGCCAAACTTAAGACACCTTTGGATATTTGGCAGCATAGCGTATGTGCATGTGCCAGATCAGAAGCGGAGAAAGCTGGATGCAAAATCGGAAAAATGCATCCTAGTCGGCTATGCTCAAGAGAAAAAGGGGTATAAGTGTTATAACCCCCGGACGAAGGAAGTCCGAGTTAGTCGGGATGTCGATTTCGACGAATCGGCATCCTGGTACTCCGTACCGACTCCGACTTCCGATCCCGACCCAATGCCGGAAGATCAGGCCAGTGAGCCTGAATCAGCCCTGGCAGAGGATGATGAAGCCGGGACTCAAGATGAGAGTCCGGAATCATTTTGGTTGAGTGGACCGAACGAGCAACTGAGTCGGTTGGACCAGTCGGATGAAGAGACGGCAAGTAGTGGAGACTCTGTCGTGCTCTCCCCACGCAAGGAACCGAGGAAACGGTTCACGCGCAAAGAGAAGGGGAAGAGGAAGATGCCGGAATTCGAAACCGGCAACGATGAGTCGGATCGGTGCGTATCCGACTCCGAAAAGGAGAAAGGCAGATTTTCGGCAACGAAGACCGACCTGGCCAAGAAGGGCCTCAAATCAGGTGACGGTGCGTTGCGTCGATCAACCCGTCAGAAGGATGCCGTCGTGCGGTACGGGTACAATGAATACATGGCGCATCATTATGCGTACATGACTAAGGTGACAGAAGTGCGTGAGCCGGAGAGCTATGCAGAAGCGGCAAAGGACGCAAATTGGCGTGCCGCTATGGACGAAGAAATGCGGGCACTCGATGCCAACGAAACTTGGGACCTACTTGATCCTCCCCGTCACTGTAAACTAATCGGATGCAAGTGGGTGTACAAGGTCAAGTACAACGCTGACGGTTCTGTTAACCGGTACAAAACCCAGTTGGTGGCGAAGGGATACGCGCAGACCCACGGAATCGACTATGACGAGACCTTCGCTCCTGTGGCGAAGATGACGACGGTTCGTGTGGTACTGGCGGTTGCTGCGGCAAGGGGGTGGTGTCTTCACCAGATGGATGTGAAGAACGCCTTCCTTCAAGGAGAGCTTGAAGAAGAAGTCTTTATGACTCAGCCCCCCGGATTTCAATCGGAGATGAACAAATCGGCGGTATGCCGACTGAAGAAGTCGCTTTACGGCTTGAAGCCAGCCCCCCGAGCTTGGAACGCAAAGATCACGCACCGGTTGCGTCAGCTGGGGTTCGTTGTCTCTAAGTCGGACTCTTCGTTGTTCATCCGGCAAGGCTCTGATGGTCCGGTATGTATAGTCTTGTATGTGGATGATTTAGTCATCACCGGACCGGGTCTTCCCGAAATCAAACGCGTCAAGTCCCAGTTGTCGGACGCATTCGAAATGAAGGACCTGGGGGACCTTCATTATTTTCTTGGGATCGAAGTGATCCAGACCCCCGACGGCATATTGCTCTCACAACGACATTACGTGTTGAATATGCTGAATAAGTTCGGCATGACGGATTGCTGACCTGTCTCCACACCCCTGGACCGGAACTAGAAGCTCCGTCCCAACTCCGGACCGGCCTGCAATGAGAAACGGTTTTGACAGGTTGTCGGAAGCCTGATCTACTTAACCATCACCCGACCCGACATCAGCTATCCGGTTGGCATGGTAAACCAGTTCATGCAAAAGCCGACCGTGGAGCACCTTCAGTGCGTGCAACGAATATTACGGTATGTCAGTGGCACTAAGGACCGGGGACTGCTATACCGGCGAGGTATACCCGAAGAGCTTATCGGTTACACAGATGCTGACTGGGCTGGCGATACGTCTGATCGCCGCTCCACTTCCGGATACATGTTCTCCATAGGTAGCGCGGCCGTTGCGTGGAGCAGCAAGAAGCAGCCCACAGTGGCTTTGTCAAGCACTGAGGCTGAGTACCGGGCCGCTACCGTTGCCACTTGTGAAGCCATCTGGCTTCGGCGACTGCTGCGAGACTTGCGGATCGAGGTACCGACCCCGATCCTGATTTACTGCGATAACATGAGCAGCCTGCAGCTCGCCAAGAACCCTGTGTTCCATGCTCGCACAAAGCACATCGAGGTGCGCTACCACTTCGTGCGTGAGCGGGTCCTGAGCGGTGAAGTTGACCTACGGTATGTTCATACGGATCAGACAAGTTGCAGCACTTTACCGACATGCTTAGTATTCAGCGTCTCGACGTGCCGCACTTGAGGGGGAGAAGCAAGGGCCAAGTCTCTATCGAAACGGGCAACCAAAAAATTGTTGAACACGTCGGTAAGAGGAGAGCCGGAAGAAGAGGAGACAAGAAGATGAAGGAAGCCGAGTCGACGAAGGAAGTCGACACATCCGAACAGGTCGGAGCAAGTGACTGTGAAGAAGAATTGTGCACTCAGGAAGAGAAGCGCATGCTGTGCGAAGGTCATCACGACGGTACTGACCATGATACAGAGTCGAATGAAGAATTCGATTTCGGTTCACCGGCTGAAGAAGCCGAGGGAAGCATGGAGAAGGCCAAGACTTGGAAGTGGTCCGATGCGGTGAGAGGCCTGAAGCCGGAAGTCGATTCGGAGTGTACCGATTCGGACAAAAGCTGGAACGAGTCGGAGACAGCTGACTCAGACCAACAGATGGATCCGGATGAGTCGGATCGACTGAAGGCCAAGGGGACACGGACACAGCGGAAGTCGATGCCATCGTGGGAGAACCGACGGATCGGCAAGCGCCGGAGTCACAGCAACATGAGTGCTAAGATGGGCCTATTGAGCAGACATGCCGACCGAGAGGGTCGAGGCACGCAGAACCTAAGGGGTCGCGGCAAACGGGACCGGACCGGACAAGGAGCGCGAGCAAGGTGGAGTGATGCCAGGAGAAGTCGGTTGGAAGAACCGACTGCCACAGAGGTCGACACTACGACCCCACCTCAGGTTGAGCTTGAGAGGGAGTGTTGAGCGGCAAGCTCAACCGGAGCCGGATCGGCTGAATAAGCCGGAGCCGGTAAGCGAGACGGATCGGGCGAAACGGATCGGTATTACGGTGAGCAACCGAACCGGCAAGCAGTGGAGGCCGGGTGCAATCCGTAACCGGAAGTCCAATCGGAAGCCTAGTATAGGATAGACTACTAGGTAGCTATAGTCTCGTAGTAAGTGTCAGATGCTCGTGTGAGCATTGAAGTACATGGTACTTCTGTCAGTCCCAAGAGGACTTGTATAAATAGTGCTGCTTAGCACAGTGTGTGTACAGAGTCTTGATATAATTTTGGAAATTGTGTTCTGCTCTCTCTCTCTCTCGCTCGCTCTCTCTCTCTCTCTCTCTCTGTGTTGTTCTCTGTTTTATGCTTCCGCAAACATTTATGTTTACAGGTACCCTTGACGGGGTTGGTCATCATATCTCCCGTAATCTTCCTGTCGTTGGTGATACCCAGGGGAGTGATCCCAGTTGTAATGCTCGTACCGTCCATTGTAATCTCGATACCTGTCATATCTCTCGTACTAGTCATAGTTGTCTCGCCGATCGCCATACCGGACATCCTATGCCCGTCAATATCGCTCCTCTTGCCGCCATCGTTCGTCTTCTTCGTCACGACTGCTACGTGGCTCGATTTGCCGGACTGGTGATGCTTGCCGATTCAATAAGTTATATTCGCACCAGTCCATCGTGTGGCTCGTAGATTGGCAGAGTAAGCAGTGCGTCCGCATGGTGCATTCCAGTGCCGAGTGTCCGGAATTCAAGCAGGTCGTGCATTGGATTGCTTGCCGGAACCAGAGATCCTCATCGGTTGGTGCTTGCCAATTCAATAAGTTATATTCGCACCAGTCCATCGTGTGGCTCATAGATTGGCAGAGTAAGCAGTGCGTCCGCATGGTGCATTCCAGTGCCGAGTGTCCGGAATTCAAGCAGGTCGTGCATTGGATTGCTTGTCGGAACCAGAGATCCTCATCAGTTGGTAACGCTTGTTGGAGGGCTCCCATTGTTAGCCAAGAGCTCGTTTTCTCCATTTCTCTAACCCGGTCGATGACCTGGTCGACGGTGCTTGTGCGAAAGTAGATGACCGTGCATACCATTCGTAGAGGTTCCCGGATCGCGGCTAAGAATATAGCCTGTGTTTCTTCCTCCGGAGGTGTTCAGGTAAGCTGACTGTGCATCCGTTGAAACCGGATGACAAACTGCGGAATGCTCTCCCTAGGGTCCTACCGGATGGTATAAAATAGGCCCACCATTTCACTCTGGTCCACCTCCTTCTTAAAGAAGTGCAAGAATTTATCTTTCAAGTCCGCAAAGGTGGTGATGGTGTTGGGGTCCTGCGTCTGGTGCCATCTGGTGGCCGGTCCTTCCAATGTCACGCCAAATTCGGCTATCTTAGATCGTTCCTCTTCGGCCGCGGTTAACCGTTGTGACACATGGTTCGCCTCCCATGTTTGTTGAAACGCGTGAACATGAGCCTCCACATCCGGGTCATCCCTATACTTCGAGTACTGGAACGGCATGTCGTCGTCCGGTGTCGGTACGCGGGCTGGCGGTGTCTGTGGTCTTTCCTGCTATTCCGTCGGCGTCGGAGGTCTTTGCTAGTCTTCCTTTGGTGTTGCCGGCTCGACTTCCGGTGTCAGAGGTCTTTCTTTGTCTTATTCCGTCTCCGGAGGTTGCTCCACGTCTAGTGCCGGGGGTTCCCAGTCTAACAACTCTGGTTCCAATGTCGGTAATGTATCCAACTCCTCTTCCTCTGGTCCTCCTAGGGTGTCGTTACTGCTGCGATAGTTTGTGTGCGCGTTGTAACCCCCTTCCGAATCCGATTCCAGCGCTGAAAATGCTTGGGATTCGCCATCTCTTCCGGCCAAGGCCTGGAGAAGGGATTCCGCTTCCCGGAGACTGCTTAAGGTGCTTCCTTTGTCCGGGTAGGCGTTTTGTTGCAGACGGAGCGACTCCTCCGCCACTTTCCGTATCACTTTGGAAAATGATTGATCCAATCAGATTTCTTCCGTTGCTTGCTGGAAAGCCTCTCACCGCCTTCGTCGTTCAGCAAGTCTTCGTGCTCTCTCCGTAACCGGGTCGTCTATTGGCCTAGTCATCCATTCCTGCCGCTGTTCACTGCGATTGTGCAGGAATCGTGGTCGCCAAAAACTGTCTTAATCCTAGGGCCGGACAACAGCCTAACATAGGGTGTCCACTTAAGACACTTCACCAATGGGTGTTATGGCAACATGACTTACGACACAACACTTAATTGGACCTTAATTGGTTACTTAGCAATACTTCATTAGCACGTGTAAGATATAACAATGAGTACAGAACGGTAATCAATACTGAAAGGTTAAGGCAATAAGTTCTATTAATTATCCACTATCAATTACATTGTAACCGGGCCTTTATATAGGTCTCCGGTGCGAAGTACAAAATGGTGCCAACCGGCACCTATTCGGAATCGGTCCAGATCCGGATCGGCATACCAATTCCGGTCCGTCCGTCCATATTAATAAAATAATTACAACAGTTCCTGAATAAACTATTCCTTTCACACTCTGGTCTGGACATCCTTAAGCCTTCTTGCCGGCCGGGTAACAGGCCTCACCGTAAGGAATTGGACCGAATGTTTCCCATCTTGGCTCTTGACCCTCGCATATGCCGACCCGTTGTCTAGCACCTTCGTCTCCATGCGAGCCGTCGTGATGTATGTTTCACCCAAGATGACCGGGTGTGAGGAGTCTGTCTCTTGAACAAAGAAATGTTGATCTATTTCTACGTCCCCCACCTTCACCCGTACATTCAGGCAAGTCCCGTATAGCTCCTTGGTTGCTCAGGTCGCCGCTCTAATCTTCCACCTGTGCTTCGTGTTGATCGGCCACTCTCCCTTTTCATAAAATTCCATGGACATAAGGTTGATCTCAGAGCCCTAGTCAATCAATGCTACAACCGGCTCTTTTACATCTTCGACCCGTACCGTTGTCTCCATTGTCGCTCTCACCCAATGTGGCCTCGTGTATGAATGTCCGCATCGTCTTTGTCTTCCTCGGGCACCCTAGTTCACAATCCATTTACAATCGCAGGCTTTGCCACATCTTGCTCCATCGAGAGCCACTTCCTCTTCATTAGGTTGATGATGACCTCATGGAATTCTTTCTTGGAAATTCCAAGGATCTCTCGTAGAGTAAACTCTACGCGACTATCGAGGATCCTTTCCTCCACTACCTTCTTCAAGTCTGTTGCTTGTTCGATCTCCGAGCAAAGCTTGAAGTTGGGGGGGTTCCCCTTCTCTTTCCATCTTTTGTCGTGTGCTTGAGACTGGTTCGGCTCTTCCCTTCTTCGTGCACCTCGAGCGTCGTATTTCCTTGATTGACCGGCTCCCTCGTCATTTCCTACCTTCTTCTCTTCTACCATTACTTCGTAGTTTTGGCAAGCGGCTTCCACTAAGCCTAGATTTTCTTCCATTGGATCCTTCCACCCGGTTGCTTCTTGGACCCCTCTTTCCGCTTCTCTTTTGAACTTTCCCCTAGAGAAGCTTCCAAGGATTCACGGCCAAAAGTCAAACTCTTTCTCCTCTTGCCTCCTCACCTCTTTCCCACTCGGATCCCAGCCGATGGTGAGTAGTGGATGGCTTCAACATGTCGTGCTTCGGCCTCCTCGATTACCCTTCTCATTCCCCCTCGGCCTTGATTCAATCCCAAGGGGCACCTTGTCTCCGTCGAATAGACCCTATTGTTTCAAACATAGACAATATCCCTTCTTAGGGCCTCTTGAAAGTCTCCACATTCCCTTCGTAGGTGGTCGGGATTGTCGCACCACATACATCTTTGCGCCAACGGGGGACGTCGATCTTGAGGGCCGCCACTCTCTCTCCTAGCTTGTGGTATTTGGAGATCTCCCACCATCTTTGTGGGCTTGTCTATTGTTGACCCTCTAGACAGTGCTTCAACCACGTTTCTCTCGGGGAAGAACCTTGCATTTGCTTGCTCTCTTTCTTGAGGTGCTCTACCACCCCTGGGTTTGTGGGTCTCACTAATGGAGCCTGTGGATGTATGGCCACTCAACGGAGACCCGTTGTTCCATTCCCTTCTCTTATCGAAGCGACTACAAACCCGTTTTACCATAGCCCAATCCGTCGTGAGCCCATCATCAATTTCAAGGAGGAGCCCCACCTTCTCTCGGTCTCGTGCATCAACAACTTTTATAACTAGTAGGACCTTGCTTGTGTCAAGCACCATCCTATCGAGAGCCGAGAGTCGTGCGAAGCGCTTCTCAAAGTCTTGTAGAAGTGCCATAGTATTTCTCCCCTTGCCGGGAAGCTCAACCCACTCCATTAGATCCCTTTTCGAAATTCTGAGTGAGTCATCAAGGTCGTACTTCTCGAGGAGTCTTTCTTCGAACCCCTCCCAATTGCAAGAGTCTGCTTGGATCTCGAGTACCTCTACGTGGATACTCGGCGTTACCACTCTAGCGAATCCGGTTAGCCGCCTATCTTCGGGGACGTTTCGCATAAGCATTTCGGCCTTATGGGCATCCAAGTAGTTTGTGGTATCTCTTTCATTGAACCGACCCATTGTGGTGACCACCATCTCTATGGCCCGTTCTAGGCCGGTCATGCCTTCTTGGGCATTTACCAAGCGGTCCACCGCCGCCACCATCGCTTCAGCGAGTTCTCCTCCTCACATGTTGGATCTCCCTTGCCACCCTTTCACGTTGGGTTCACCAATTTATGTCGCAAAGTTTCGCACGTTGTCGAGGTATTCCTCGCGGATGCGTGGAATGAGGCGGGACCTCGGGGGTCTTGTACCAAAGAGCAAGAGAGAAAGGAGAAGGGAAGAGACCCACTAGGTGCGAGCGTAGATCCATAGGGACACGGCCCTTCGACACGAAGACGCGAGCGGGAAACCAACACAGAGAGACACGAAGGAATGTATGTATATATTAACAGAGACAAACAACAAAACACGGAAGCAACAAAAACACGATGTCGGTTACAACCGAACAGGCCGGCGAACAGATGCCGATGCCTGTTCGTAAACGCACAGAAAGACAGGAGCAGGTTGGAGGTGCTGCCGGAAGCACTCGGGCATTCCTCAGAGCAGCGCGAGCCTCCCGAAACCTGCACAGAAGGAAGCTATGGAGTTTGCGAACCAGAGAGAGAGAGAGAATCCTTCGCACACAAACCGACAGCACTTCATCCTCGACTCTTTGCGATCCCCTCCCCTTCTCGTCTCCCTCCTTTTATAGGCAAGGAAGGAGCCGTTTCCCCTCTACTTCCTACCCACTAAATCTACCTGCCTAGGATCTTCTATGGACAACATTCGAGAAGAGCCAGTTCCTACGCTCCTGTGCACCGATTCCGCTTGTGGACGGTTTTCTTCACGACAGCGTGTGTGTTACTTGGGCAGGACCACGGGGGTCTTGGACTAGAGAGTACTCAAGGGATAGAGAAGACCCGAGGTTTGCTTTACGACAATACTACTTCCCAACCCCTTCCCGAGCAAGGGCTCGTTGCCCTTTTTTTTTGTGAGGCCGGTGGCTTTCGTTGATCACGACTCGTTGACTTTTCGAGATCACCGCACGAGCCAAGTGATCAAATGGGTACAAGCAAGATGAATGCACAAGGGGACGATAACACAAACACGAATGCTCGTACGTCTTTATGAGGAGGAGAGGTGCATGGGCACGCCCGAATGCTCCCTTGTCATAAGACGTCGAACGTACGAGGAAGACACAAAACACACACACAAATGCTCGTACGCCTTTATGAGGAGGAGAGGTGCATGGGCAAGCCCGAACGCTCCCTCGTCACAAGACGGCCGAACATACAAGGAAGTCACAAACACACAAACAAATGCTCGTACATCTTTATGAGGAGGAGAGGTGCATGGGCACGCCCGAAACGCTCCCTCGTCACAAGACGGTCGAACATACAAGGAAGACACAAACACAGACACAAAATGCTTGTACGCCTTTATGAGGAGGAGAGGTGCATGGGCAAGCCCGAACGCTCCCTCGTCACAAGACGGCCGAACGTACAAGGAAGACACAAACACACGCACAAAATGCTCGTACACCTTTATGAGGAGGAGAGGTGCATGGGCACGCCTGAAACTCTCCCTCGTCACAAGATGGCCGAACGTACAAGTGGACGAGAACAAAGAAAGAAAGAAACACAAATGATATTGGCCAAAGAAATAAATACGTGTTCGAGTCCAACGCAAGAGGACCCTTTATAAAATAGGGTTTGATTACAATGGCAACTTCTAGTTAACCACAAGCTCAATCAAAACATAAATACTAAATGCCCTTAGAGACAAGAGCAAATCCGAACACGGCGAAGACGAACACACGAGCACCACCAAAATGCCAACCCGAACGAACCATGACCACCCAAACGGCGAGCACACGGGCTCGCAACGAAGAACGGGGCGAAGCAAAGTCGAACCAACGAAGCTTGGACTCACGAGCACTTCGAGTGCCAACGCGAAGAAGACGAGCATGTGGCGATGAGGGGATGAAGGGGTATGAGATGAAGAGAAGTGGAAGAAGAAGATGAAGAGCTCCGAAGGAAAAATGGCGATAGTCTCTTCCTCCCAAAACGTCCCCCCAAATGAGCCCCCCTCGATCTCCTTTTATAAGAAAAAAAAGAAGGGGGTCGCCAATTTTGTCTTCACTGCAAAAAGAATAAAATTCCTTAAATCTTGTTGCATTGTAAGACCGGATTTGAACCATGCACGTCTAAATAGAAATCAATGTGATTATTCACTAGCCCATTAACTCTCTCTTATATAATATATAATTCTATCTCTACAAATTCATAGTTTGTCTCCCCTCTACTTTTTATCTCTCCTCTCTCTTACTTTTTATACGAGCTTCTATACATCCTTTCCACCCTTTCTTTTCCCTTTTCTTTTGCATGTGCACAATTAATCGCCTTTGTGTGCACACACATTGCACATGCACATTTTGACCCCCCCTTTCGTCGGTTTTTCCCACTCTTGAGCACGCCACATCACGACAACAGCTCAATAATGGAGGAGAAGGATGAGATTCTGCATATGGCAACACAATACTATCGCGACCTGCTCGCACTTATGCATATGCGGCAAAACACAGAGCTAGTTGAGAGGGTGTTGGCTTGCATTCACCCCAAGGTAACCCATGAGATGGAAGTTGTGCTCGATAGCCCCATTTCTCGATTAGAACTCTCGAAGGCACTTAGGGATTTGCGAAGAGGAGCCTGCCCCGGCCCCGATGGTCTCTCACGAGACTTTTTTGAGATTCATTAGGAAACTGTTATCCCGTCATTGGAAGCCAAGATTCAGGAGATTTGGACCTCAGGAGCGATGCCAACTAGCTTGGTTGAGGGGATGATCTATCTCATCCCTAAAGTAGTAGGGCGAAGCCTCAACCTGCACCAATGGCGTCCAATCACAATCCTTAACACGATATACAAGATACTCGCAAAAGTCCTAGCTAGGCGGATAGCAAGCTTCCTACCGACATCATACATGAGAATCAAACTTAAAAGAGTTTTTAAAATTCAAAGTAAAAACTTCATAATGATGTTACATATTACGTAATTATATATTGGAAAGAATTAATTCAAAAATATATCTCGTTAAAGAGTGGAACGTCGATGTTACGATTGCAAGGCAGCAATATACAATGGTGCTATCTCCCGCTGAAATGGCTCTTCCCACCGAGGACTCCCCCCATGCGACATCCCCCCACTGTCCTTTGAGTATAGAAGGATCCCACTAGTCTAGAGTTAATCGAGGCCTAACCGTTGTACATATGATACCTCCTATATTTCATCCTAACGAATGGATAGCATTTTTTTTTGAAATATATATATATATATATATCGTTAAACCATTAAATTGTCAAGTTGTTAAAAGTTGATAAAGACTCAAATGAACCAAATCATTTACAAATTTCTAAAGAAACCAAACCAAATAGGTCGATACGCCATTAAACCTGGTTTCATGGTTTGATTTAGTTCAAACAAATAATTGTGGATAAACTACTCAGAAAGTAGTTCAACGAGGGATGTTGAATTGCAATAGGACAAATGATTAAGATTAACCTCCCAAGAGGCTTATTCAATAGGGATAAAGCCTCTCTAGCATGACTTCAAAAGAGAGCTACTTTGGTAGATGCACATACAATTTCTGATGGGAATAGATATTCTTCACTAACTTTGGGTTATCTAAAATCCATTGTATTAAAATAGATCGATGCCCCACATCTACCAAAAAATACTTCCTCAAGCTCTAGCAACCTAACAACTACACAATACTCCCGTATGGAAATCTTTCGAATGTTTGTATGCATTCAAATCCGCAACAGTATATTGATGAGTCTATGTTTTGGCAACATCCTGTAAGTTTGTAAGAAGGGCATTTACTTTATGCAAGCAAATCCATGATAATATATTGATAAAGTCCATCTTTTTGAGAACATCTACAAGTTTTTAGGAAGAGCATTTCACATTGATTTAATGAGTGCATTGACAAAGAGATAGCCCTAGATGTGTGTGAGGCCTAATCCAAGTTACCATCCACAGAATTTGTTACGGGCATGACCATATAATATCCCGTGGTAAGAATTTACCGTAGTATTCTATACACGGGGATAAGTGTGAGGGTTAAACGAGAGTGTGAAGAAGGGGAGGATTACTTTTAATCCTCGGGATTGAGACAACCCATTAGGTCAAGTGTGAACTTGCCTGGGGGCCTTGGGTATCGCGATAAATAAGAGGCCTAGCTACCCTCATTGGATCATCTTTTGACTACATCGAGACTCTGCTCGTGTGGTGGGTCAACTCTTGTAGCGAGCGCGCCAGCACCAGGTACGACTCGACGCCACGGCGGTGGTATGGGACGCCGATCGAGGCTCGAGTCCGTCTCGATCCCTTCGCTCGGGGGTGGTCGGGTGGATCGGCACCCTTCTTTCTCTTTCTCCTTTCTATCTTTCAATTCTTTATCCTTATCTTAAGCTTACATTAGTGCTATGATCTATAATATTTGGTATCAGATTTTTGTACTAATGTTTCTTTGTTTTTCATTTGTCTTTTGATTGATGCTGATCGATCGTTGTGCGGTTGGCCTTGATCCAGACAACGATCAACAAAGAACTTCGGTAACTCTTTTCAGAATTTTTCTTTCTATTCTCTCTTCTCCCATCTAATCATGTGTTTAGTTTATATGTAATTTTCTTTCATTAAGTCAATGATGTTGTAGTGGTCTTTAATTGATTATCTAAAACGTTTACATATGTGCACGAGGTCAATACCTCGTTTGACATATTAATAATATGTGATGAGTGTCGTATGCGTACGAGGTTAATACCTCAATTACGTATTACGTTCACGAACATATGTTACGTTTGCGTATGAGTTTAATACCTTGATTTGTTGTAAACGATATGCGTTTGGTCTCGTATGCGTAAGAGGTCAATACCTCCATTGCGTATTACGATGATCTCTTATTTGTGGATGTTTCGTGTGCGTAGAGGTATATACCTCGATTACGTATCTCGATCACATCATTTGTGGCTATTTACTATAACGATATGTTGAATATAGGCATATGTGGTCACATATATACGTATTTGATCGTATATATGTGATAAGTAAACATATGTGTATATTCGTTATTACGTGATTATATCGAAAGTTGTCATGATCGGGAAAAGGATGTTGGTGGCCGTCCTCACATTTTTGTGAGAATGGCGTTGTCACCATCCCTTTTTCAACATTTTTTTATTGTTGATAACCCCGTTGACGACCTCGATTTCGTTACGTAAAGAAATGCAATAGCCATAATGATGTTGAGTACGTAGGGCTTGACCCACTTCAAGTGAGGTCGCTCCAATGACGCACGTATCCAACATCCCTCCCTCGTTACATGGATACGATGCCACCATGAGCTCATTCTTACGAGAGGCATTCGTAATGACGTGACCATGTGATGGCCCACATGAGCCTACTACGAAACGAGGGCTCATTTGGCTTGACCATTAGGTTGCACTTTGGCGTATGCCATCGTAATTACGAGACTTGAGGTTAGGTAACGTACCAACATAGTTTTGGTAAATGAGGGCGAAATAAGGACCTTGACATATATGTTCTTTTAAAAAAACATATATGATCAATTGCCTCGCATATCTCTTATACGCATCAAACATTAAGCATTCGAGAAGAGCAACTTACTTGGTTGGCTCAAGTGTTTAATGTATTTGTTCTCGAGGTCTCGAGTTCAAATATGACCAAGACCATACAACATCCTTGATACATATGACTATAACACATGTTTAGACTTAAGGTCTAAGTGCACCTCGGGGTCCTCGTAATAGGACTTAAAGAGCCGAAACCACTTATGTGGGCACCGAAACATAGTTTATTGTTAACATTTTTTTCGTGTATAAACTATTCATGACGCGAACATACATGGTTGAGCCTCGGGGAGCCACCATGAAAAAATCGATATAGAGATCAGGGAAAGACATTTATTTGTCACCCCCATGGTTTTTAAAACACCTTTGTGTTACCATAGTAACCTGATCTTGAACCTCATCTCATACGTCTAGAGGGGTATTGATGTGAGATAATGATATCGATTAATGCTCGCCCATGATATGTTTACATCACGACATGATGTTATGACTATATCTCTGACCTTATCCTATTTCTTTTCCAGAAATAATCTTTAATGGCTCAAATTAACGACCCGATGTCATCCGCTCAAGCGGAAGGAACTCAAGGGAATCCTCCTGGACAAATGTCCACTGAGATGTATTTGGCACAAATAACCCAATTCCTTAGTTTCACCGCTCAACAGATGACCGAACTTCGGCAATCTCAGAGTGCTCTTGAGGCACGTGTCATTAGTCTACAACGTGAGACTAATAGACCTGATGAGCGACAAGGTGAACCATCATTTGTCGTTAAGCCATTTACGGGAGACAAAAAGGAAAGAACCGAAGAAGCAATCTGCACATGGCTGGGACGATGGGAGTCTCATTTTGAGCTCTATCCCACGCCAGATAGTACGAAGATTGCATATGTCGGCCGAGAACTCGGGGGTAAGGCCGCCGCCTGGTGGCGTGGCCTCCGTACTATGGGGAAATTGCCCGATACCTGGACAGATTTTGTCACGGTTTTTAAGGGCCAATTTCTGCAACCTCCCTCTCGAACCGAGGCAGCACAAGCTTTAATGAACCTCTCTAGCAGGAAATTTTCCTCGCTAGAAGACTATGTTCACCATGCTAGAACCCAAATCCAAAAATCGGGTCTAGAAGGGGACAATTGGTTGATAGCTTGTTTTGTCAATGGCATCCCCAATTCGGACTATCACTGGATAGTGCACGATAAGGATCCAAAATCCTTCGAAGAGGCCGTTGAAATAGTTCTTCGCTATCAACGCACTTCGAAGAAGGACCATAACAAACCCAACGAAGCGCCCGGGACTAAGCAGTCGCAATTTGTTGGGAAACGCAAGACACCCAACGAATTCCTGGATCGCGATTGTAAGCGACAACATCCTTTTTGTGTATTCTGCAAAAAGAAGGGTCATACAAAAGATCAATGTCGAAAGCTCCAACGGAAAGAGCACGACAACAAAGCTAAAGCTGCAGACCATAAAGGTCAGATTCCTAATGTCCTTCAGGTCTATACACATCATTTAAGTAATTGTCAATGTTCTTTCCCTCACTATGTATTGGGTCCCAATGATTTACTACGTGCAAACGGGTATATCAATGGATCTCCCGTACAATTTTTATTTGATTCGGGAAGCTCACACAATTTTGTGAATGATCGTTTGGTTCAGATATGGGGAATCCAACCCACCGTAAGTGATCACACCTACACGGTGCACTTGGCTGATGGAAGAGTACAATACATCAACGGGGCGATTCATTCATTAGGAATTTCTATTGATACTTATATAGAGGAAGTAGACTTCCATGTAATGAATCTTTGTACCACCGATGTAATACTGGGTTATCCCTGGTTTTATAATAAAAACTCTTCTTTATTTATTGATTGGGTTCGTCATTCCATTTCTTTTGTACTGAACGATTGTACGCATTTTATTCAATGTGTAAAAAAACAATCCCTCTCGATTGTTTCCTCGTGTCCATCAATATCTGAGTTGTCTTGTTCTACGTTATTTTATTGTGTACTTGATCCAGACATTCACGTTTACAATATCGATAATGTCCCGATTCAATTAACATATTTTGAACAACAACAACTTGATGAAATCATAAATGATTTTCATGATGTTTTTCCAAGTGAACTACCTGATGGGTTACCTCCTAAACGTAATATAGACCATCGTATAGATATTGTACCTGGTGTTGCACCAATAAGTATACCTCCGTATCGCTTAAGTCGATCCGAAGAAGATGAGGTATCTAAGCAACTCAAGGACTATTTACGAATGGGTTATATACGTTATAGTAAATCTCCATGGGGTGCACCAGTTCTCTTGGTTAAAAAGAAAGAGGGCACATGGCGTATGTGTATTAATTACCGACGCTTGAATAAAGTGACGATCAAGAATTCGTATCCATTGCCCCGGGCTGACGATCTAATTGACCGTCTCCAGGGAGCTCGGTATTTTACGAAACTTGATCTCCGTACTGGCTACCATCAAATACGAATAAGTGAGGACGATGTTCCTAAAACGGCATTTCGTACGCGCTATGGCCATTACGAGTTTTTGGTTATGCCTTTTGGTTTGACCAATGCTCCGGCTACTTTTCAACAAGAAATGAATGACATTTTCCGAGAACAACTTGGAAAATTTGTCGTTATTTTCTTGGATGATATTTTAGTTTATAGCCGTACATTACAAGAACATGCTAGACATGTCCGCTTTGTTTTACAAACATTGCGTGACAAACAGTTTTATGCGAAGATCTCAAAATGTGAGTTCTTCAAGAAATCAATTACTTATCTAGGACATCTCATAACCGAACGAGGAGTTGAAATTGATCCTTCTCGCATTGAGAAAATCAAGCTTTGGCCCACTCTTCGGAATATTCGAGAAGTTCGATCATTCCTTGGTTTTGTGGGGTTTTTGCGAAAGTCTCTTCGTAATTACTCCCAATTGACGACGCCGTTTACTGATCTTTTAAAAGGTCAAACGCGTAAGTCTACAAAACCTATTGTGTGGAATGCTACACTAGACCTTGCCTTTAAGGAACTCAAGGACCTGGTTTGCAAGGCTCCTTCACTTCTTTTACCCGATCCTTCAAAACCTTTTGAGGTTGAAACCGATGCAAGCGATTATGCTATAGGTGCTGTCTTGTATCAAGATGGTAAACCAATAGCATTCGAGAGTAAGAAACTTGATTCTGCTCAATGTCGGTATACCGTTCAAGAAAAGGAATTATTTGCAGTTATACATGCGCTCAAAACATGGCGCCATTATCTTTATGGAAATCACTTTGTGGTAACTACGGACCACGAGTCCTTGAAATATTTTTGTGACCAACAAGACCTGAAAGGTCGTAAGGCACGATGGGCTGATCTCATCCAGGACTTTGATTTTTCCATACGATATCGTAAAGGTTCCATGAACATTGTCACTGATGCACTAAGTCGCATCCGTGAAGTTAACACGCTTAGCTTCACTGAAATATCATCAGATCTTTATGATCACCTTCGAGGAAAGTATCCTGATGACAGTTATTTTGCAAAATACTGGGCAAGAGTTGAGTCTGGAACAGACACCACCACATCCTCGAAGGAATACTTCCACATTGCTAACGGTTTGCTCTACCGTAATGGGAAGGTTTGTGTTCCAGATTTACCCGAGGTCAAAAAGAGGATTCTTTTTGAATGCCATGATGCACCCTCAGCAGGGCACCCTGGAATACATCGTACACTCGTTCTCATCTCCACTCAATTTTATTGGCCTAAGATGCGTCCTGACATACATAGCTATGTGACTAAATGTCACCAGTGTCAGGTTAACAAAGCCGAGCGACTTAAAGCCGCAGGACTTTTACATCCCTTGGACATTCCCAATAATAAGTGGGAAAGTATATCCATGGATTTTATTGTTAGCCTTCCTCGCACCCAAAAAGGTCATGATGCCATCTGGGTTGTCGTTGATCGACTAACTAAAATGGCCAGATTTATTGCTACTAAAACCACGGTAACAGCTCCTGAATTGGCTTACCAATTCGTTGACGAATTGTTTCGTTTTTATGGGTTACCGATGGATATCGTGAGTGATCGAGATCCAAAGTTTACTAGTGACTTCTGGACACAAGTCTTTAAGAAGTTAGAAACTACGTTGAGCATGAGCTCCACGGATCATCCTCAATCCGATGGACAGACAGAACGAGTAAATCAAATTATTGAGGACATGCTTCGAGCATACGTTGGTGCAAAACCAACAAAATGGGAACGTTATCTCCCAATTTTGGAGTTTGCTTATAACAGCTCCAAGCATACGTCGACGGGATATAGTCCTTTTATGTTGATGTATGGTTTTCAGCCACGAGCCCCGATTGATGTTACTATACATCATGATGAGTTGCGAAGTACGCAAAACTTCCTTCGGGATATGCAAGATATGTTGCATATTGCACGAGATAATATAAAAACAGCTCAAGATAGAGCGCGTTTTTATGCCGATCATCATAGGCAACCTCGTGTATTCAACCCTGGACAGAAGGTATTTTTACGTGTACCTCACAATTCCAAGACATTGTCTACGGGTAAGTGCGCTAAGTTAGCCCCACGGTTTTGTGGACCTTTTACAGTCCTCAAACGCATTGGGTCATCAGCCTATCGTCTCGCTCTTCCCGATGGTGTCGGAATTCATCCAGTCTTTCATGTGAGTCGTCTAAAAGAACTTCTAGGTTCTGGCGACAATACAGTTACGACTGAAACTCTGGTTACTTCTGAAGAATTATCTTCTAAACCACATGTACCAGAAAGAATTCTCGATGTTAAAACAAAAAAATTACGTACTAAAGAAATCCGAGAATTTAAAATAAAATGGCTGGATAAATCAATAAAAGATGCCACATGGGAACGCGAAACTACTCTTAGAACTAACTTCCCTAACTTTCCATTGCAAGAGTGCAATGTTTTAAAGAGGGGGAGTATGTTACGGGCATGACCATATAATATCCCGTGGTAAGAATTTACCGTAGTATTCTATACACGGGGATAAGTGTGAGGGTTAAACGAGAGTGTGAAGAAGGGGAGGATTACTTTTAATCCTCGGGATTGAGACAACCCATTAGGTCAAGTGTGAACTTGCCTGGGGGCCTTGGGTATCGCGATAAATAAGAGGCCTAGCTACCCTCATTGGATCATCTTTTGACTACATCGAGACTCTGCTCGTGTGGTGGGTCAACTCTTGTAGCGAGCGCGCCAGCACCAGGTACGACTCGACGCCACGGCGGTGGTATGGGACGCCGATCGAGGCTCGAGTCCGTCTCGATCCCTTCGCTCGGGGGTGGTCGGGTGGATCGGCACCCTTCTTTCTCTTTCTCCTTTCTATCTTTCAATTCTTTATCCTTATCTTAAGCTTACATTAGTGCTATGATCTATAATAGAATTAAGTGTCCATTTCATTACACTCTCACAAAATATATATTTTAGGATACAAATCCTTTCTAGGTCTAACTAAACATTGTTAAGTCCTTATTCAAAGCATGCACTGAACATGGTCATATCCTTTAGTCTCTAGATTCACACTACTATAATATCCTAATATATATCTTAGCATAGAAAATGGAACGTGAAGTCTTACTTATAAGTTATAACTAATATTGAGAGGGTATGAACTCTAATATAAAAACATGGATGAGTGGGTGTTTTTAGAAAATACATTCAATTCATGACATACTACTCTCGGGAAGCCAAACAATTTATGATGGCTTAATGCTATGGAAGTTAGTTAGTCATGATGTATTTGACATACAACCATAAAAAGGAAATTCCATCAACATTGGTAGTGAGAGAGATTACATTCAAAACTTTGCTCACAATTAGTGATGAATGATTTGTAGGAAGCTTCCAACATAATAGGGAAGTATACACTAGCCTCTTCATTTCGATTTAGGCAATGTTACAATATTGGATAACAACTTGATACAATTAGACGTTAATGTTGACATTTTGTTCAATGCCCTTTTACTCTTTTCCGCTAAAATTTTGGTGGTAGTTGTAGATATTTATAGAGGGAAAAAAAAATCCATAAAAAAAATATAAATTGTTTACATCTTTACTCATAATTTCTTATTATTTACTAGATGAAACAATCAACCAACTATTAAAGAAACAAACTATTGAAAAGTTGTCCAAGTTCATATATTATTCCCTTCCGTTTATCAAAATGTGAATCAACTTTCTTTTTTCTACGTTCAACCACTCTAGTGAAACTAAAATTAAAAATCCAAAAATTTCAAGCATGACTAACAACCTACCTTCTCTATATGAGTCTAAAAGACCATGCCAGCTACACATGCATTTAAGTTTCCAGATGAAGAACAAATATTACACATGGTAATGATATATTACCAGCCGGCCTTGCCTTGTGGTGTGTTTACTCACGTTAGACATAGTTTCTATAAGTTGAAGTTGTCAATGTATAGTGATGTCAATCTATGTATGAAAGAGCACACATATGTGCAACTTTGGAAATGCCCATAGAAGCATCCCACTTGGTCCTAAGATTGTGCATCAATTCATTACATATAAGAGCTAAGACCTCTTATGTAGAGTTTGTCTAGATACCAAGCATATGAGGGTATTGACTCCTTTGAAGTTTCCACAAATAAAAAAACGAGATGGTTAGAAGACTCTCGAGATGGCAACGTATCTATAGTGTCTCTAGAATACCATGTGGCTATGAGCATAACTATGGGATGTCTCATGCATAGTCATAAAAAGTTTAATGTATAATACATATCCTAAGTATTTTAAAAGTATTCTAAAGGTAGAATACAAAGAATACAACTTATATTTGTATTGCATCTAAATTGTTTTGTAACTTTGGTTGATTTAGTCTCTCTAAATGATACCTATATCACATGGAAAAAAATCATGTAATGAACGAATCATGCCAAAAACTTTGCCCAATGAAGAAATCATTTCATATAACAAGAAAAGTTTATGGTTGTTTATTATAATTATTATGATTATTTTATTTCTTCTTCTTCTTTAAAAACATAAGATACTCGTAAAATATGTAGAACATTTTGTAATGCCAATTCTAGAATGTAGAACACACTATAAATACTTCAAGTTCAAAGTATTCAAAAATGTATTCTAGACATAAAATATGTATTTTTAGCAACTATTGCCTCACGTTAAATGAATACATGTTGTCTATGTCAACCAAAGAATTTCTACCCAAGAAAGAACTTGAAGGCATACCTATTGCCCTGTTAGTGTGGAATCTATTAGCATTGTTCATCATTAAAATTCATGAATGGCAAGCTACCCTTTCCATTGTTGTGGTTTCAATGTGAAGTGTTCTCTTCTTCTAGTCTCAATAAGTAGGACCATGTTGTATGGTATTTATAGCAATTTAGAGATAGAGGGCTATTGGTATTGTTTGCCATCAAAGTTGAAATGACTTGCGACCAAAATAAAACATTATTAAGAAAGCTGTGTAGAGTTAGTAACACGCAAATGGCACAAAAAAGCAACACTCGGGTTCCCAATGGATGCGAGATATGAAAAAACAAGGTTTGGAAATGGCATATATCATATTTTCTCATGATGTATTGATAGATTCCTCCATGAATGGGGCCTTTTACAATGTTCATGTATCTTGGCTTGGGAAAGATGTGGAGTCTCATGTTTCATAAATCATGCATGTTACACATGTTGCATCTAGAGACAAATGGATGGGCTCTAACAAGAAGCGTCCTTCTATATACACATTTTTCCTTAACCAAGTTTCAGAGTTAGAGTATCACAGTTTGATACAATGTAGTACATTTGACTACATTCACGTTTGCTTTCTACACATTGTCAATCTTATTCACTCCCAACACACATTCCACTCACAATTAGAATGTGCTCTCTTGATTGCAAGATTAATTGTTGAAATTCTTGAACATCAAGAAGAGTCACATTTAATTAAATTCAAGTTTGCTTTCTACACATCATCAATCTTATTCACTCCAACACACATTTCACTCACAATTACAATGTGCTCTCTAGATTGCATTGTTTACTATTAAAATTCGTCAACATCAAGTCATTATTTAATTCTACACATAATGTAAAAATGTTTCCATCTTTGTTCCATAGATCATACTTGATCTTCAAAGATGATTATAAAATCTACCAATCTTCTCTCTCTCTCTCTCTCTCTCTCTCTCTCTCTCTCTTTGAGTATCACACTTTGATATCATATTCGACCATGCTTGCCACTCTTTGACCAAGCCCAATCCTTGCACGAATTTCTCTCACAACCACAATGTGCACTCTCCATTGTAACATGCATTGGTAAAGTTCTTGAACATCGAGAGTCACTACTCACTTTCACACATATCACGTGAAATGTAATATTTTTGGTCTCATAGGTCATATTTGACCTCCGACAAGGATAATATAATCTCTCTCTCTCTCTTTGGTGAAAACACACAATTATATTAATAAATGTGTGTGAAAAACACTACTTACAATGGTTGTGACAATGGAGTATGGTCACCCACTAACTACACTACATGGGTTCTCTCTCTCTCTCTCTCTCTTACACACACACACACAAATCAAGAGAACCCAAGTTCGATTATGATCATGAGCTCAACCCCAGGCCCCGTGGACCCATCCAATTGATTGAAATGCATCTCCCATGAACGTTTATGTAGCGGTTTGTGACTGGTATCATTTTAGCTATTCATGTTTGGTTGTAATGAGTAGACACTCATGTTTTTCGGTGAATGAAAACTACTAGCTCGTTTTATTTCCATAAATGTCATGTGTTACGTTATTTAGAGTTATGATGCTTGCTTCTCACTCTTCATCATTTTCGCTCCATATAGCAATCATGTGCTCATTTGTATTTATTTAGAAATGTCTCTATGATGTTTTTTAACAAATGTCTTTGATTGCTTTCATTATTCATATAATACTATGAGTAAGGAATGAATCAGAAACACATATGGACACACATTTAATTTATTCTCTAATTTGTTCTACATGAGATTTAGGACACTTTTTTAGTGACAATGTACATATATATAATTTTAAGAAAGGTCCAAGATTTTTTGGAAAAAAGAAAAGAAAAAGAAAAAAGGTCCAAGATACCTTTTTAATAATTGAGAATCTTGACCATTGTTTTAGCACATCCTAGTACTAAAAACTATTGTGATGGAAAAAGTTTGCAAGGCTATCGATGGATTTCAATTGGTTCAATATTGGAGAATATTTTCTTCAATATATGTATATGCAAGTCGTGACAACTTATAATGTTGGTGCTCCTTTAGTTCGGTTTATCTTTTTGTATATATTACATATTTTATTCATGTAGTTAATTGCATTGCCATCACCACATTTGATTTTGTATATATTTACATAACCATATAATGATATTTTTATTTTCTTCCTATTCCATGATGTAAACTCTACTAATCTTGACCCTTTTTGGTAGATAAGACTATAATATTTGAACACTCGTCGAATTAGTGATTACTTACATTTAGAGCCTAAAAATTGAATAGGGTTTGAACTTTGGATATATGCAAGCATTCAAAATCACTAAAGTTAAGGCCTCAATAAAGCCAATCATAGAATGACCACAAACTAGAAACTTGACCACCTACCTTGGGATTAAGAATGTAAAATTTCTGATTGGCCCACTATGATAATTATATATATATATATATATAGGAATGTGCTATTTGCCCCCCCCCTAAATAAATAAAAAACTTTTTGGCTATTTTGGCTAAACCACCACCACACCCGTTGTTTGTTGTTGCTTTCTAGATCTCCAAAGGGAACACTCTCTTCAACACTTCTTCTGAACTGTAGGTTTCCGTGGACGCTCTGAGAGTGGCCAATGGAATCAATGGTGATACCATCTATGCAGGAGAGACACTCGTTATACCTAACTGAGGATCCATGTCACTCTCGGATGATTTCTAGTGAACTTTTATCCTATAAAATCCTCTTATTTTCTTGTTACGGAATCTGAAATGAAAACCATTCTTGGGTAAAGAAAAGAAAACAAACTTTTCTCGTAGTTAATTGTTTCATATGCATCAAAATCAAAGAAATGATAACGTTCCCTTGCTCGACAAAAACTGAATCATCTGCGTTTTTTTTTGGTTTGTTTGTTTCTGTATCAATTTCCATATCCACGTTTGCTACTGGGATCTACAAGGATGGTGATACTAACGTGCACTTTAGAAGTGAGTTCTCAAGATCAAAGGAGAGTCTTAAAGATGTCTTAGAGAAGATAATAGATAGATCTTTAACCAGTGGTTAAGTTTTGATGTGAAGCATGTTTTTAGAAATCAGGGAAAAGAGGGCCTCTCAACCCCATAGAACCTCAATTGGTTACATGATGTTTTGATCGATCTTGAATATCTCATTTTGTGGCCATCTTAAGGTCTCCATTGGTTAAATGATTTTCCAGGGATCTGTAATATCTCAAACATGATGGCTTGTGTTTCGCATCTCTTACTATAAACCATATTCTAATTCTCCCCTTACAATAATGTGGTGTTAATAGTATGCCAATGCCAATTCATTGTCTTCTGTGTCATCTGATAACATGTTCATCATTCACCATCTTTTGTCACGTATATTTCTATTTTGTTTAGCAATATTCATTGTCTGTTAGTTGAAAACAAGCAACTTAAATAGGTCTAGCTATGTCCATTGATTGAATTATATGTGGAAGAATTACCAGAAAATAGCCAAAATGTTGAGAACTACTAGAAAATTAGGGGGCAAAATGGAGGGGACAACTATGTGCTGAGCTACGAAATGAGAGCTATTAGAGAGCTATCAAAATGATTTCTTTTGGGTGAGGGGGGAGGGGGAGCCAAGCTATATCAGAGAATGTTTTTCTATTTGGGGGGGGGTGGGGGGGGGGGGGGGGGGAACGAAAATGGGTTTGGGGGGGCCAAAATGGCGGGAGAACTATCAAAGATTTTTTTTCTTGGGGAGGCGGGGGCGGTGTGGTGGTGGTTTAGCCAAAATAGCCAAAATAGGGGGGCCAAATAGCGCATTCCTATATATATATATATATATATATATATGCATATAAAGTTGAATATTTAACATCTTCCGTTGGAAGACTTATTCTTTTCCTACATTGTACATGGGTCATTCCTAATATTACGTAGTCATACATTAAAGTTTTATTGGAGCAATTAATATTGTTGATGCTCAAAAACTAAATTATGAACATCCAAGCTAACTACATAAAAAATGCAAAAATGTTGAATTAGAGGCAAAAGCATGTGATTTTTTTTTAAATGTTTCAAAAACTATGGCGTGATTATTTACAATATTGTTCTCCAATTCATAAATCAACTCAAAACATTTCTACAATGTTTAGTATACTTCCAGAGCCATGACTTTTGACAACTCAATCACCATGACCTTGAGGGAAGCATAGGTAAACATGGGACATCATTAACCTCTTTATTATAAAAGGGTAACTATATGAATTAAATATTTGCTTTAGCTAGGTTAGGTTCAAACTCCTACATGGATGTGAAGTAAGGTTTATACATTAACGAACATGATATTTCTATGGAGTTCATATTATATGTGGCTAGTTTGAGTTAATTTTATTTGCATAACCTTAGGAGCAATTCTAAAGTTATTTTATAGGGTTAATTGGTTCGATGTTTAATAAATGATTAATGATATTCAATTCAATATTTAATTCATAATTATATTTTTTTCAGTTGTAATCAATCGTTAGCCATTTGATCGATGTTTTATTTACCAACATCAATCATTTAATCGATTGTTTATTGATATTATATTAGACATTAATCAATGGTACCTAAGGTTCAAGGTACTAATGACAAGTGGTCATGTCATCCTGTGCTCAAATACGTGTTATCTTGGGCATCATTAACCATGAGAGGATAGTTTGTGTCGAATACAGTCATCTAATGGACGTATTCACATTCACCTCTTGTACAAACTAGTATAGACTATTTTTGTAAATAGCATAACGGGCAGTTGCCTTAGCGTGGTTAGTATATAACCAACTTTGTAACTAATGTCATTTGTTGGTTCTTTTGTTAATACAACGTTTGTATTTTGTGCCTCTCTATCTCTGTCTCTATCTTTCTCCTTCTTGTTGCAAGTTGTCTCGGTCTTCTCTTCATTGTTCATTGTCCATATCTTTATACTATTGTCTATTAGCATACATTGTTGTGTTGCATGAAGACCCCATTTCCAACAGTTGGTATCAGAGCTAGAGGTTCATCCACTATTGCTTGTCATTCGTTTTTGAACTATCAACACTTTCAGTTCGACTGCTAAAGACTACAAATCTATTGGATTTTTTCTGAACGGATTCTTGAAGTTTCAATCTTATTGAAACATCTTATTCGGAAATTGCAAAATTTAATTTTGTGAAAGAGGGAAGCACACTTCTTTGTCAAGTTTGTGCTGACTTCGGCTAGATCATATTTCAGGTAGACCAGATGGTTGTATCTTCACCTTGGTTGTAGCCCCTTTGAGCAGAACCTTGAACCAATCAACTCTTGTTGAAATGGTTTCCACATCTTGCTCATCAGAGATAAGTCTTTGGAAGTTCGACGACACGAACTTCAACTTCTGGAAAGAGAAAATGTAGGATTACCTTATCATGAGGGGGAAGATCGATCGAATGGAAAAGGAGAATGCTCTAGAAGAATACAAGTTGAACGAATGGATGAAGTTGGATCAGGTAGCTCGTGATAGCATTCAGATGCATTTGTCTGAACCCATCTATTACAACGTCCAATCATGTTTGATAGCTTATGAGCTATGGAAAATGTTGTCGGACACGTATGAGAAAAAGGTAGCCGCCACAAAGATCTATTTGATTCAGAGCCTTTATAATCTTCGGATGAAAGAGTCTGATTTGGTCACAACTCACCTAAATGCGTATGAAAGTATAATTTCCCAACTTTCGGCCCAAAAAATGACAATACGCGTAGGCTACGACTATGAAATGCTATGAGATTATGAGCTTTATCCTATCTGAAGACGCTCGAAGAAAAACCTTTGTACATGATTTGGCCAATGATGCTTTCGTAATACAAAGTTTGGTTGACCGACCAAACAATCGGGGAAGGAGTTCTTCCTGAGTGCCGAACAACACAAAGAGCTGAAGCAAGTCTAGGGATACACAGACATGCAATTACTGCAAGAAACCTGGACACATTAAGGCCTAATATTGTGCCCTTTGATAGAAATGGATCTTAGATCTATGAGAAAAACAGAAAAACAACAAATCAACAAGGTATGCACAGTAGACAGGTTTTACATGGAAACCTAAACAGGGGAAAACCACAGGCAACCGAGGATCACTATAATAGAGATATACAAGGAAGAACAGATTACAAACACTCTCTGTATAGAGTGTATCGGCTACACATTGCTCTTGGCGTCTAGTATCACTCAACTATAGCACCGCTCACGCTCTTGCGTCTCTCTTCCTACTCTCTGCTACACTTAGTACAACAATGCTATACAACAGTTCGTTACATGTTCTCTTTTCTAGTTTGCCCTAGCTCTTTCTATTTATAGACAGGGATATGTTATTGTGATTATTATATGATAATGATAATAATAGTCATTAATCAGCCGACTGATCCACTTGACTATCCAACCCACATACAAATCGGCACTCCAATCGGCCTGACTAGTCGACTCTCATGCCGACTATTCAGTCGGCTTGACTTGTTGGATCTGTCTTCACTTCATTGTCCTAAGCTATACAATCGGCGCATTGATTGATCGGGCCGAACACCTGATCTCCTCTGTTGACTTCTCCCATTAGGAGGGACAAAATCCTAACACCCTCAAGGCTAAAAAATGAGAAGGCTTAGAAAGCTAAGCAAAAGGGCCGCCGATTGGAGGAAGTTAACTTCGTTGGTGCAGCTTCCGTTGTCAGCCCTACAGCCGAAATCGTAACGAAGGATCTGAACATCCTTGTAGTCGAAAACATGGTCGAGTTAGAAGGTCTATACATGTCTGAAGAAGTTACAAGTTGGCTTCTCGATTTGGGTGCCTCCTACCATGTGGCTCCACATCGGTCACAGTTTCGGCAGTATACGACTCGGAAAATGTTTTTATTCGCGGTATCGGTGAAACCTTCCAATATCATTAAGGAGGAGTCAACAATTCAACTTCCAAAGAAGTATCACCATTCTGTCGATGTTTTTGATATGGTAAAAGCTAATACTCTTCCTCAACATCGATCATAGGATTGCCCCATTGATTTACAACCAGGAAAAGGGCCATCGCGGGGACCGATCTACAACTTGTCACTCACCGAGCTTGAGGTTCTTCAAGCCTACATAGAGGAA
This sequence comes from Azolla caroliniana, assembly GCF_043228905.1. Classification (NCBI taxonomy): domain Eukaryota; kingdom Viridiplantae; phylum Streptophyta; class Polypodiopsida; order Salviniales; family Salviniaceae; genus Azolla; species Azolla caroliniana. The sequence continues at coordinate 13,916,556 of NW_028230442.1, forward strand.
AACATGGCGAATAGGTTCATTCGACATTTGAAATCTCCAGCTGGTGCACCTATTTTCTTTGTAAAGAAAAAGGATGGATCACTTCATCTAGTTGTGGATTACTGTGGCTTAAGTAAGGTCACCATAAAAAATAGGTGTGCACTTCCCCTGATCTCAAGTCTCTTAGAAAGGATGAAATGTGCAAAGTTTTTCACAAAAATCGACTGACAAGGAGCATATAACCTCGTACGGATCCAACCATGAGACAAGTGGAAGACAACTTTCCGCACCCGATATGCGCATTCTGAGTATACGGTTATGCCATTCAGGTTCACCAATGCACCAACAGTCTTCCAACACATGGCAAATGACATTTTTTTAGATCTTTTGGACACCTATCTGATCATCTACCTAGATGATCTACTAATTTATTCAAAAAAAGAAGAAGAGCATGATTCTCATGTATTATTAGTACTAAAATGACTACGAGAACATGGTCTTTATGCAAAACTCGAAAAGTGTAGTTTTGATTATAAATAGGTGGGATTTCTAGGTTGTCATCTCCTCTGAAGGAATCTCTATGGATCCAGGTAAGGTCCAAACGATGTTAAAGTGGCAGACTCCACGATCGGTGTGAGACGTGCAACGTTTTCTAGGATTCGCAAATTTCTATCGCAAGTTTATACAAGACTACTCAAAACTTATTTTTCCTCTCACACAACTCACAAAGAAGGGGAAACTATTTGTTTGGACTAATGAAGCAGATATTGCTTTTGTGGATCTCGGCTCCTATTCTAGCTCATGTTAATCCGGAAAAACCATTTATTATTGAGGCAGACATGTCATATTTCGTACTTGGTAGTATTTTGTCACGGCAAGGCGACGATGAGAAGCTACATCCCGTGGCTTTCCACTCACACAAATTTGACACTGCCGAAATAAACTATGAGGTACATGACAATGAATTATTAGTGACAGTGGATTCCTTTGCACAATGGAGGCATTTTCTAGAAGGATCTCCTCATAAAATCACTGTATTCAGTTATCACAAGAACCTCGCCTATTTCCAGAATGCGCATATATTAAACATACGACGAACTCGGTGGGTCCAATTTCTCACTCATTTCGACTTCAAGATTACATTTCATCCGGGCAAGTAACAAGGGAAGGTAGATGCATTATCACAACGTTCATATCTAGCACCTCGTCCGGGTGATCTGGTCTTTGATAATCAAATGCAGGTAATCCTGGGTCCTGCACTGCTTCAAACAACTTCGGTTGTTGATACTCCATTGGATTCCAACATTATAGATACAATATGTCAAGATCTAAAGATAGATGTCTTTGCTAAAAATATCTTAGATTAGATTAATCCCACTCAAACATCTTGTTCGTGGACACAACAATCAGGTACGGATTATCGACAATTCAAATGGCATGATGGATTACTCTTCTTTAAAAATCTTGTGTATGTTCCCAATGGTTCATCTCGCCTCCGAGTCGTACAGAATTGTCATGATACATATATAGCTGGACATTTTGGTAGTACTAAAACCTTGGATTTAGTAACCCCATCATTCTGGTGGACCCATATGCGAAGATATGTCAAATACTATATTCGGATATGTGATACATGTTGTAGAGCAAAGATGCCCCGACATCATCCATATTGGAGCCATTATCGATTCCAAGCAAGCCGTGGCAATCTATTTCTTTGGATTTTATCACAAATCTTCCGAATTCTAAGGGCTTCAACACTATCTTAACAATGGTTGATTGATATACTAAGATGACACATTTCTTGCCCTACACTAAAGAGATCACTAGTGAAGACACCGCAAGTATTGTTATGTGTGAAGTTTTTCGACACCATCGTCTTCTCGACACCATCATTAGTGATCGCCGACCGCAATTCATATCTAAATTTTGGAAGCATCTCTTCACAAGGCTCAAGGTCACCTGCAACCTCTCTTCCAGTTACCATCCCCAAACGGATGGACAAGTAGAACATACAAATCAAACGCTAGAGCAGTATCTTCAATGTTTCATAAGCTATCAACAAGAAGATTGGGTAGATATATTACACTTTGCCAAATTTGCATATAATAATTCTATCCACTCCTCTACTAGGGTGACATCATTCTATGCGTATACTATTACCGGCTTTGGTAAACACGATGTCTAACCCTCAGTCCTTCGGGGTTCGGCTCAAGAAGATTATGGTTTAGAGAATGGACAATACGTCCCGGACGTCTTACGGATGACTATGGGTGTGGTGCGTACTATGGGCGTAAGCGTGGGGACTGTCGAGGTTGGGGAGATGATGACAACCGACTCGTTACGCTATTCTATACGATGTGTATACAGAAATAACTCAACATATATTAATTACGCATAACACGTGATGCAGAGAACACTAGGAGTTGGGCGAAATAGAAACTATATTCAGAGTTGTATATAATAATTCTACACTCATTTTTACAAGTTTCCCATGCCCTTTATATATCGGGTCATGGTTGGTTAGGCCTTGCGCGTGAGCTATTACATGTGTTCATAATGCTTTATTCTTTCCTACGGCTGCCACTTTTCCCTCATGCATATGCTATGGCCCTTAACTGTCCTTGCGTTTATCCTTTCCTTCGCTTTTTCCTGCTTGGTCGACCAAGGCGGCCAACACATGGCACGCTTATGGGACAGTGCTAGCACAGTCGAACCCACCCCAACCCTTTACTGGTCGTAAAAAATTTCCAAGACGTTCGGCTTTGGATGATCGGTCTCGGTACGCGCGACGGGGGTTTTCAGAGGTTGTGTTGTAGGTGCGGCATCGATAGGCCTGGTTGCTTCTGTGGGTACGGGATCCTGGAGTCTGCCTGGTTTGGTTGGTGCATGATCGGGGAGGTCGTTGAGTCCCATCTACTCCAGTGCCGCCTCTTGCGATTGCGCCGGTTGCGGTCCTTCGTCCTTGGGGACGCTTGTCAACGCCTGTTTTGTGTGCACGTCTTCGGCCGGGCCCATAGTCTCTTGTATCGGCTCCTCATGTGGGACATCTAGCATTGCCCCTTCAGCCATGACTTCCTTGGCGTGGATGGGATCCCTTGGCGCAGACCCTAGTGAGTGCGGCGTCGTCGTGACCTCCGGGACTTCGTCTTCTGGTTGCAGAGGTTTGTCGATTTGTGCTCTCTGGAACCGCTATCCGGAAGTACGATGGCATCTGCCCATTTTTCTTCTTCCGCTTTTTTCTACTTTGCGCCGATTGATTGGAGTTGGAGAGATGTCTATCTGGCTATCTCCAAACTCCTCGAGTAGTTGCGCGATCTCCTTGGAGTGGCAGTCGGCCAAGTTTTGATAATCTTGCATAAGTTCCTCGCATACCATAGCAATGCTTTCCTCGTTTAGCTTGTAGAAGCCCTTTCTACATTTTTACCAATTCTCCCGATCGGCCCGGTACGTGTGGAGTTCTGTGGACTGCTTCGTCCGTTTGGCCCATTCTCTGTTTAGCGCCACTTGAAGTTGTCCCCCGCTTTGTTTGGAGGATGACCTTAATGCGCTCAATACTCATTTGCTTGCTTGCAAGTAAGTTCTCAAGAGCCGTCTTGAGGTTCGAAATTTTTTGTGCATTGACAATTATGGTTTTCTTCGTAACATTTGTGCTTTTACGACTTTCCAGTTGGCTTTGTTCTTCTCCACCATATCCTTTGTGCTGATAGAGACCGAGGCGAGTTCCCTGTGTACTTCAACCAATGCTATGTTCAAGGGGGGCAGCTCGATGCCAACTCTTTGGACGCCAATGTTCCTTTTCTGGCTGACTTTGGCCAAAGGGCCTTCATCATCGCTTTCGGTTGTCTACGTTAGCATGTGCTCTATCATATGGCGTTCGGCGTGTTCCTCCGCCATGCGCTATGACACCTTTATCTGTTTTGTGGCCAGGAACTCCATATGTTCGAAGGTGGTGCCAAATTGTAACAAGGCCGCGAACTCGTGGGACGTGTCCGGAATGTCTGGGTAGGACAACACTTCTTTCTTGGATCTGAACACACCCTTGCCCCGCTCCGAGTTTCCGGTCAAGATCGGCCGCGACTGAGGAATCAACTCTAATGTTGTTACAGCCTTAGTTGTGGCTGGGGGCTTGGGTAGTGGAGCCGTGTCTTTGACTAATCTGTGACCATCTTTCTGATCCAACCTTCGACACTTGGCCTTAGGACTGCTTGAAGCTTGCGCGATTGTTTCTTGTGGGGAACCGGAAGCAGACCGTTGTTCATATTGCGAAGCAATGATTTTCGTTGTCTGAGTGTTTTCTTCTTCCTCCCGTTCGATCGTGGCGAGGTCTTCGAGTCGGCACTTCTGCGGACGTGGTGATGGTGCAGGGAGGGTCGGGTCTGACGCGGGAACAACCTGTGGAGGAAACAATATCGTAAATTACTTTTGGATGACGGGGCAAAGCTTCTTACCTGCCTGGAACGCATGGAGTCCTTTGCGCACGAACGACCTTGTAATCACACCCCAATCCACGACGTGCCCTTCGAAAGTTTGGATGATGATGCCGGTCTTATGCTTCGACATCCCATATGCGTTAGGGTGAACTCACCCTACCTCTAACAAGAATCTCGTGGAAAAAGGGATCAGGAGTGTCCCTTATCTTGTAAGCCTTGGCGGAGACGGAATACTCACCGAAATAATGCTCGTGAACCTCTAAGGGAGGGATCTCGAAATGGCCTTCGCCAGTCGTTGTCAAGCCTAGCTTCTTCCTGATACTGGCGTTGGTGATTGTATCCACGTTGATTTTTGTGACCATGTCCCGTGAGTTGGGGTGGGGCAGCAAATGAAACAGTGGCCTGGTTGTTGGCAAATGAAATAGTGCATGCTATACTCACGTTTTTCGATAGGAGGTGGAGGCACATGCTCGGCTGGTGTCACCTATCGTTGTGGTCCTGCTAGTTTCGCTGTTGTTGATTGCCGCCATACGACCGTGAGTCGGCCTGTCCACCGCGATTGTTTGTGGGGCACCGATTGTCATAACATCGTCCTCCACGATCATTATATCGGTCGTTCCGCTAATACTCTTTTGTCTCTTGATCATCATTATCCGAATATTGATCATTGCCCCGGTTATAACGAATGGGCCGACCTAAACGACGATTACGCTCCTCGTTGCGATCACGCTCGGCCAGTCGGAAGTGATCTGATTGTTGGTAGTTCCGCTGGGGCTCGATACGTCGAACTGGCACCACAAATCGATTCAACATATTATATTCACATTGGTAAACAGTGTGCACCCGAGAGTGACAAATAGGGTAGTGGGCACACATGTTGCAGTCGACCACTGAGTGACCTGGGTTAAGACAGATTGTGCACTGAATGGCCTGGCAGAAGCGATACTCTTCGTCTCGTGGTAATGCCTATTGTAAGGATGTCATGGACATACCTTCGTCTTCATCCTCTAGTTACTTCTGTAGAGCCCGTTCAATGACTGCGTTTATGTCTAGCCCGTAAAATTCTGCATTCCCAACGTTGTTCGCAAAGGCCGACGCAAAGCGTCTAGGGAAGTTTGCTTAGCCTCATCCTCTGTAGGAACCCGTGTTAGCTGGTGTCGTATGTTTTGGAACCAAAGGCTAAAATCGGCGACTGATTCTTGTTGGAGTTGTCGGATGGAATAAAACTGGCCGATGATTTCGTGCGGCGGAATGCTCCTGTGAAAGAAGTGCAGCAACGTCGTGTGAAGCTGATCGAAGGTTGTAGAGGTTGCAATATTGAGCTGGGAGTGCCCTCGGGCGGCTCACCCGTCGAGAGTGAGTCTGAACTCTGCGATTTTAGAAGCATTAGCTTTGGCTTCCGGGAGCCGTTGTGACACGTGGTTTGCGCTCCAGACATTTAGGAACGATTGGGCGTGGGCTTCCGCATCGGTTTCTCCGTTGTAACAAGGATACAAGAAAGCCATCGGTGTGCTCGTAGATCATCCGGGGTTGTTGTAAGGGGACTCAAACTGGTGTGATGAGGTTTGAGTTGTAGTGGTGCGTTCACTGTTGGGGTGAAATGGGGAGAGGACCTCCTGCCCAGTCCCACTCTACTCAGTGAGTGCATATTCAAATGTGCTTTCAGAGAGGTCTGGGAAATATTTGTCGAGGCGCGATCTTTCCGCCACACATTCTGCCGCTTTTCAGGATTCAGCCCGAGTCTGTGGTTTACCTCGGCAGTTTGTTTCTTTGTTGCCTTTACGGCTAGACGACATCCATCCTCTGATGTTCGGTTGTGTAATTGTCACAGATCACCATGCGTGCTAAAAGTGTTACTGACTTTGGTAAACACGGTGCCTAACCCTCAGCCCTTCGGGGTTCGGCTCAAGAAGATTATGGTTTAGAGAATGGAGAGTACGTCCGGGCCATCATACGGATGACTATGGGTGTAGTGCGTAGTGCGGGCGTAAGTGTGGGGACTATGGAGGTTGGGGGAGACGGCTACAACTGACTCGTTACGTTATTCTACACGATGCATATACAGAAATAACTCAACACAGATTAATTACGCATAGCACGTGACACAAAGAACATTGGGAGTCGAACAAAACAAAAACTATATTCAGAGCTGTATATAATAATTCTACGCTTGTTTTACAAGTTTCCCATGCCCTTTATATACTAGGTCATGGTCGGTTACTCTTGGCGCGTGAACCATTACATGCGTTCGTAATGCTCTATTCTTTCCTACGGCTGCCACTATTCCCTCATGATTACACTATGGCCCGTAACCATCCCTGTGTCTTTCCTTTCCTTTGCTTTTTCCCGCTTGGCCGACCAAGGCGGCCAACATATACAGGTTATCATCCTCGTATTTGAAACTCTCAAATTACCCACAAATCCTTGTGCACAAGATCATTTGAAGCGACTACGCAAGATTCAATTAGAACTATCTAACCATCTACATCAAGCCCAACAAACATGGAAGAACTATGCAGATCGTCATCGCCTTCCATCCTGTTTCGATATTGGAGATCGATTATGGCTATTACGATGGCACATAAAGACAACCCGACCATGTGCCAAATTGGATTATCAAAGGCTAGGCCCTTTTATTATTAATGAAAAAATTAAGGATGTCACCTTTCGCCTTGATCTACCTTCGCAATTACAGATACATCTGGTATTTCATAGTTCTCTCCTAGAACCATGTTAGAAAAGCTTTATTCCAAATCTTACTACACCGCCTCCACCTTCGCCTCTGATCGAACTTGAAGACGGACCTGAGTACGAAGTTGCTGCCATCCTCAATTCCAAGATAGAATAAAGGATATAGTCAGGCGATTGTACTTAGGATATATCAATGTGGCAAACGCTTGAGCATTTCTTGAGGACTTCCATCGGTAGTATTTAGATAAATCAGGTCCTCATGGAAAGACGACTTGTAAAACTCATCATTCGAAGGGGGGGATAGTGTCATGATATGGGCCCAAATGGAATTTGTTGCCCATAGCAGAGTATGAACCAGAGTTCCAGATATTAGATAATTAAGAATATTATATTAAGTAATGATGGATCCAGATGGATGTATTGATCTGGAGCCGCACCGTTTTGTATCCTGACTAGTGTCATGAACACATGACCATTATGGCATCACCCGTGTTCATGACAACTGGAGTATGTATGCACCGTTTTGGATCCTTGCCAGTTACCTATATAAGCAGTTCGGATTATATGTATTAGAGAGTGAGTAATATAAATCTTTGTTGTCTATCTTGTGTACTTGCTGTCTTTTAAGTTATAATCTTACGCGTGTTAATTCATTACCGGATACTGTATATGTGTATCGGATATGTGACTGGATCATTTATAATTGTTTATGTATCAATCCATGTTTCTAGCCACACCTTTACAAAGTATTCCGGAAAGGGAATACCTTGTGTTTGTGACTACAACTAGTCCAGGATAAACACAATTTTGGCAACCACGATGGGATTAGAAGTGGTAATGTCGATAGAATTCCAGGTGCCAAGCCTCCTTGTGCAGGTCAGGGAACGGTTAGATGAAATGGCGTCGGAGCAGCTACTAGCACTCAAAGAGGAATGATTACGGAGTATTTGGTACTTGGAGCGCGACCAGAACCGCTAGAAAGCATTTGTGGATAGACACCGGAAGGGAAATGAGCAACAATTTGACATCGGAAAACCGGTATTGATATTTCAGACGCGGATGGGACTGATGTCGGGAAAGCTCCAATTCAAATGGACGAGACTGTATTGGATAATCAAGGAATTCAATGGATCATATCAATTGGGTACCTTAGTTGGGGACGTGTTCAACAAATGGGTAAACAGATTTCAGTTGAAGCTGTATAAGGGACCAATGCCAACAAATCTGTTTAAAGACCAGGATAATCAGGACTTCGGGGACCGAAGAGCGGCAAGCACTGGAGGACGAGTGGATGATCCGACTGAAGGACTGATTGGGGTCGGAGGAATCGACAACACCCGGAGTTGGCGAGTAGATCACGTCGTATAACCAACGTACGTAGTTTAAAAAAAAACAAAAAGAAAATGAAATGAATAGTATTGATCTTTTGTGAGACAAATGATAGGGGGGGAAAAAACAAATGATTCTTATTTATGAGCGCGAAAACACAATGATGGAAAAGGCAGTTACGCATGGGACATAAGTAGGGTATTAAAGGAACACCATGTGTCATGATAATGCCATAATTAGCCACGACATGCATGAACGATGACATGCCCGACAACCAAGACAAGGCAGTGACGTGTGGATAGACGACACAAAGAGATGGGAATAGAAGATCACTGAAAAAGTGAAGGCATCTCATTTAGAGATAGAAAAATTTGGAGAGCACACCAGAGCACAGGTATGTTGGGAATTCGGTCCCTCCGGATGGGATCCAGATGAGAACCGGATGAGCCGGATGAAGGAACTGGATCCGGAAGGGTTCCGGATGAGACCCGGAAACTGGATCGAGTGAATCCGAATGGATCCGGTTTGCACCGAATCCAAGGAAATACTTGTAAATATGTTAGGATAACCCACTGAGGCTATATTTGTAAATATCCCAAAAGTCATATAAGTATAAATATGACTTAGGGCAATCACATTATGTGTGACGTATTGTGTGGTCATTTTATCATCATTGTACACACAGAGTGTGTGTGTGTGTGAGAGAGAGAGAGAGAGAGAGAGATACAAAACGTGTTTTCTGTTGTAACCGCCGGTTGGTGAAGATACAGACCTCGAGGTCGTTGCCTTAGAGTCTTTGATTGTACCTTTCTCATATAGTGATAGTTGGAGTTCGTGGGCTCTCGTGGTTTTTCCCATTTAGGGTTTTCCACGTAAACATCATGTGTCCTCTATCGTTGTTTGTGTGTGTATGTGCATTCACTCCCTACTTCCCATTTCTATGTTTCATTCTCATTGAAGTGATTCAAGACTCAATTGTGGCCGAACCATATTCTGCTTTATTTCCGCACAAACTGGTATCAGAGCCAACAACACAGGAAATGGAAGAGTTGTTCGGTGGCATGTTCAAGCTCACCGGCTCCAACTACTCAATGTGGAAGTCCAAGATAAGGGACATGCTGGTGGTTAAAGATCTTTGGTTGCCGGTACAGGTCGGGGACAAGAAACCGGATAAGATCGATGCCGCGACATGGGAGGTGATGCACATGAAGACGACAACGTACATCCGGTGCTTCATCGACATGAGCCTCTACAACAACTTCAATGAAGAAAGTAAGGCTCATGAACTTTGGGAGAAGATCGACATCATGTTCCAGAACAAAAATACCGTTAATCGGGTTTCGGTATTCCGGAAGTTAGCGAGGCTCTGGTTCCAAGACGGCTCCAGTATGGTGGAGCACATGAATGCCTTCTAGGGGCTAATACACCAAGCCACCTCATTGGAAGTACCTCTCGCGGATGAGGTACTCGCATTGCTCCTGCTCGGTTCCCTCCCGGATAGTTGGGAGACGTTAGTTGTCAGGTTTGGCAACGACGGGCCGGAAGGAAAGCAGTTGTCCCTAGCAAGGGTAAAATCAAGCTTGCTAGATGAAGAAGCTCGAGGAAAGGACTGGGACTCTGGAATCAATCCGAAGGCCTTGGTTACAGAAGATGACCACAACCGGGGAAGAGGCCGGTATCGGAGTCCCCAAATCCGGGACAAATTGGGGACAAGGTCGAAGTCAAGGGGGAGACCTACTTGCTTCTATTGTGGGAAGCTGGGGTGTTATATGTTTTAGGGTTAGGGTTAAGGATGATGATGATGATGAATGATAACTATGATGATTGGTAATGAAGATAGACATGGTGATGGAGAGTATGATGGTGACAGAGATCATATAGAGAAGCATTGCGGGGTGGGGGGTGGTGCCTAGAATGGCTCCACCCCCCTCCCAAGGGGGTTCAACGTGAGAGAGGGAGAGAGAAGAGAAAAGGTGTCAAAGAGAGAGAGATTAGAGAGAAAATGTTCATTCATATTTCATTCATTCCCCATAAGGGGGTTAAATAGTACAAGAGGGGGTAGATACATAGGGGTGTAAGCCCCCTTGAGCATTCATACTGGACACTCACTCACACCTCCTCGTATCCATCCACATGCACACACGTGTGCATGTGTTCACATACGTATAGACTCACAATTACATTTATGCCCCCTACACATACACAACAACATCATGATAACATTCGACCCTCGATCATCACACTTGACTCTCCATACATCTCGTACGGGGTAACACAATATGGCACGCCCGTGGGAAAGTGCCTTGCACGTCGATCCCACATGCCTTGATGATGATATTTCTTCGACCGGAACTTCCATCAGTCCTTTCAATGATCGACTCCCTCGATCAGAGTGCTTGACTCGAACATCTTTGTCGGTCAATGAATCTTCCGCGACACGAACCTTCTCGTTCTGTCGGCTTACGAACTTTGGTAACATCATTCGGCTCGTTAAAAAGACGTTGTATGTATGTGTGTTCTTCTTTGTATCTTGTGAGTTGTGTGTGGATCACGTCCATTTCTTTTAGGTAGATGAGTTTTCGAAATTGCCTCGTTGCCCTTTGGTTATTAAAACTCTAATATATACCCTCGAACTTTTGAATTTGCAATGGGTACCCTCAAGGTTTTGAAATTTGTTGCCCTTGTCTTTGTCTTTTCCTTTCTCCTTTCTGTTTTGTCTTCCTCTCTTTTGTCATTTTTTCTCTTCTTCCTGTGTGTTGGTCCATTTGTGTCTCCTTCTCTTCTCTTTCTTCATTTCTATTTCTCTGTCTCTCCCGGTTGCTTCTTTGTCTGTCCGTGGTTTTTGGTGTCTTTCTCTTCTTCCATGACATCTTTTTCTTCCTTCACTGTTCTTCTTCTTCCTTGCATTTCTCTTCTCTCTTCTTCTTATTTTCTGCATGTCTACCTCTTTCTTCTCTGTGTTGTCTTTGTTTTGGTTGTTGTGGTTGGTCGTTTGTCCAGCCCGTTTGGCCACTCCGGCCACTGTTCGGCTATTACGGCCGCTTCGGCAGTTCCTCGGCCACTCTTTGGTCGCTCGTCCGTCTCCATCTCCTGTCGTGGCCATCTCCGACCACTGATGCCGTCCTTGTCCAGCCGCCTCCGTTCGGCCACTATGACCGCTCTTAGGTCGCTCTCCGGCCTCTCCTCCGTCTCTGTTGGTGTTCGGTTGTCATCCTCCTCTTTCGACCGTGCGTTCGGTCCGTCGTCCTGGCCGCCTCGTCCACTGTTCGACAATCGGTGTGGCCGCTCCCTTTCGGCCTCACCGGCCTTTTCCATCATTGTCTCGGCCGCTGTCCGGCTGCCTCTGTTGTGGACTCCATCACCGTACCGTCTCTGTCGGTTCCTGTCTGTTTGAGTCCGCCTCTGTGTCTCCGGCTCTGTTGCTATCTCTGTACGGCCATAGTCCACTGTTGCTGCTTTTTGGCCGCTCGTCCGTCGCCTTGTCCGGCGTGTCCGTTCGTTCCAGTCATCCTCTCGTCGTTTGTCCGGTCGTCAGTTGTCTGGTACTTGTCCATCCGGCCCGTCTGGCTTTCTGTTCGGCCCGACCATCACTTTCTTTCCGGCCCTTCGATAATCTTTATTTGGCTATTTCGTGTATTTCTCAGTCCTTTGTCTTCGTCGCATGGCCTTGTTCGGTTGCTGCTCGTTGTTGTTCAGCCACTGCTCAAGCTAGTCTCTAGCAGTCATCGTCAGTGTTCAACCTCTCCTTTCGGTGGTTTTGGTATCTGGCTTCATCGGTTATCCGTTAGTTGCCGCTCTAGCCACTGTCCGGCCTATCTGCCGGCTCCATCATCATCTCCAATCGTCTCCAATGCCATCTTTATCGGTTCGTTTGTCTGGCCGTCTTGATTTTCGTTCATCATTATCATGTATGGCGCCTGTCTTTTCTGTTGTGTTTGTATGTCTCTTCGTCTTCGTCCACTTCTTCCAGATAGTGCCATCATGCTCTTATCTTTATCTTTTCTTTTGCGATTAGATTCAAGCCAAATAGACCCAACCTAACAAACAAAACACACTCAAAATATCGTTGATAGCAGCAAAATCGTGCAGTAGAGAACATGTCATTTCCCGCTTCACTCACACATACTTTTGTTGAACATTGTCATCGTCATTTGCATGCTTCCGCCATTTCTTGCACTTAGTCGCTATGGCTTGCATTGCCGCACATCATTGCCATCATTTGCCGCTTTTCTTGCATAATTCTGCAGTGAATAGTTATCGCGCCATCGTTCTTTCTTACATTTCCACCAGTTCTCACATATTGTCGATTTGATTTCGCGTTGATGAGGGTTGCATCATTCTTCGCCGCATATCATTCTTCGACTCCGTCTCCAAAGGGGGGTCGCTGTCTACGGAAGACACTTCACCAAAGGGGTGTTACGGCAATAGTTTTAGACCCAACGATTAATCCGACTTAATTAGGTTACTTAGCAAGATCGTCCTTAATAATCACATGCGTAAGATATAACAATGAATGCAGAACGGCAATTAACACAGAGATATAAAAAACACTAAGCTTCATTAATTATCCGTTGCTCATTACATTGTATCCAGGCCTTTAAATAGGTTTCCGGTTTGTAGTACAAAACGGTGCCATCCGCACCTGTTCGGGATCGGTTCGGATCTGTAACGGCATACCGATTCCGGTCCGTCCGTCCACACTAATAGCTTACTTACAACCATTCCTAATAATTAAATAACTCCTTCGTTTCACACTCTGGACTCCTTTGCCGACTGGTAACACATGGCACGCCCGTGGGACAGTACCTTGTACGTCGAATCCACCATCCGACCCTTGCTATTCTTCGTCCAAAATATCCAGAATGCTTTGTTCAAGAGTCTCCAATGGTTCATTTGGAATTGGTTGTTGTTGTTGTGGTTGCTACTGCTGCTCCGATGATGGTTGCTGCGACTGGTCCATTGGTGGCTGTTACGACTGTTCCTCCGTTGGTTGCTCTGACACCGGCGTTTCCATCGTTGCTCCCTCCATCGTAGTGGTCTCTGGTTGACTAGTTCCGGCCGGCGACGGTTCCTCATCACTAAGGTTAACCATTGCCGCTTCCCGTGCTTTTTCTTCCCGAACCCGGGACCGCTCGTAGCTCTCGAACTGGATTTGAGCGTCCAACCTATCATCGTCTAGCTGAGCTACGAGTTGCCAGACCTGCACCAGCTGTTCATCCGCCAGGACTTGGAAGTCTTCGGCCAGCTCGTCCCGTATGGCGGTGAAGTCCTCGGAATTCAACGTGTAACAATCATCTCCTTCCTTCCGCCGGTTTTCCACGTTTTCCCGTAGCAATTGGAGTTCCGCCGTATTTTGTGCCCACTTTGTCCACCATCTTACGGAGCTTTCGTCAATCAAGCATTTTGTCTGATTCAGCCATGCTCGGAGGATGCACTGAATCCGGCCCGTTCCCATCTGCGATTTGATCTCTACAGCTTGTCGTTCGTCCTTCAATTGCTTGATGATTTTGACGTTATCTTCTGCTTGCTCCTTGTAATGCGTCAATTGCCTTTGATATGTGCTTTGTAATTTTTGCAATACCGTTGACGCTCTCTCCCTTTCTTCCTGTTGTTGCCTCTAGAGCTCCATCCGGACCTTCTCCGCCTCGTCCAACCGTCTTGTATTTTCCGCTCGTTCGTCGACGAGCACTGTCGCAGCCTAATCAACTTCTTGTCGGAGCTCGGCCATCCTTTCCTTATGCTCCATTTCCAGCCGTTTGTAGTCCCGGTGCAGGTGCTCAAAATCATCTGTCTTTTGCTTGAGCCATACGTTGATCTGTCAACGGGCCCGGTCCTCGCGGTCCTTCTGTTGGCGGAGCTCCTCCTTTAGCCGTTCAATTTCCGTTTCTGCCGTCTTCCACAGCTTATCCTTTTCCTGCAGCACGTTGTCTTTTTCCTCCCTTAGCCGGTCGTACGCTTGATGGCCTTTCCGGAGGCTCTCCTCTGCCCGGCGGAGGTTCTCAGCAGTCTTCTTTAATTCTGCTTCGGCCGCTGTCTTCAATTCCCGTTCATGGCTCCTTAGCGCATCTTGTGCGGCCAGTTCATCTCTCAATTCCGCAAGCTCCTATGTAGAAAGTAGCGTGCGGAAGCAAGTATAAAGACAGGACAGAAGGAAGAACACTCAGGTTTAATGGAGAGCTTGAGCTTACACAGTATACGCGGGGGAGACCGAGAGAGTGAGAGAGAAGACACCAAAAGAGAATGTGTGTATATTTCTGTATATAAAAACAACAACCAACATATATGTGTTCAATGAACACTTTGTACAAGTCCTAGGAGGACTGACCGAAGTACTGACAGTACTTCAATGCTCATTAAGAGCTCTTACACTAACTCCCAAATACCTCACGGAATATCTTTCCTAACGGCCTAACCGATCGGTCCCAACCGATCTGGTCCTCGGCTTCTTCAGCCGATCCGGCCGATGTTGAGCTTGTCTCTCAACATCCTGGGCTTGCGCCGCATCTCTCTCTGGAACGGTTTCCGTTGTCGGGGTCTTATTAGTATGTACAAGTTGCTCTGTTTCTTTATTCTGTACACTTACCAGAGTCACCGGTCATTGGACCTGTGTTGGCGTTAAGGCCATTTTGGCCATTTCTGCCGTGACCTGATCCAAGTCTTTTTCAAGGCACCGGATTCTGGATCAGGCCGTCTCTAGTTGTTCGGTTGTGACGAGCAACCATTCACTTTGCACTCGGTCTTCCGCCTCAATATACCCCACTGCTCCGGCAATCTGTTCGGCTATCCACCGGAGCCACAGGCTACCGGTGCATTGTTGTTGCGCTTGCACGGAGGTTTGACAGATGGGCTCATTTGTAGATGGGTGGTCCCACCTAATTGCGCCGAGTTGCAATTCCGTTTTTGCCCGTGAACCACCCTGATGTCCTGGTTCCCCTTGCGCTTCTTCTTGGTTGGCCGAGGGAGGCTGTATTGACCTTTCCGGCTCTAGCGGAATGGGACTTGTTGGTGCTGCCGGTGGTGCAGGGGCTTCTGATTCCGGTACCATGCGCACCGGTTCCGGTTCCTCCCTTCGCGCGGGAGTCTCAGTATGGGGAGCCGGTGTTCCCTCCGTCTAAGGGTCCGAACGTTTCCCGGCTGCCTCAACGGTCCTTGCCAGCGACCGTCGCTGGAGGTGCTCCGTAGGCTCCTCCTCTATTTCCTCTTCCTGAGTCTCAGTATTGAGTTTCGCTGCCAAGGGGTCCGCTTCTCTATTCACTGAACGGTGGAGTGTAATCTTTACGGGCCGTACCGGTGGTTCCTCCTACGCATCCGTTGGCCACTTCAGGCTGGCGCTCTCCTTTCCCCCCTGTTCTGCGTCTGCCGCCTTCCCATTAGTAGCCTTAGAGGCCAACAACTGTTGTCTTTTGGAAGCAGTCTTTGGGGTGCCGTCCGCCACTCTTCCCCGCTTCTTGGGCTGGACGGGCTGGACGAGTGGCACAAGCAAGGTGAGCCACTGCGTTACTGCGTGCCATATCCTCTGTCCGTCTCGGCCTTCTTTGCCGTCTTTTCCTCTGACGATCTCGATCGCCGCACACAAACCATCTGCGATCAATACCGGCCAATCCACCTTGATCCCTTCATAGGTGGCGATGATCATCCCTGTCTGGTTCTGCGGCATGACAGGGGGTCTAGGGTACACATGGTCGTATTCGTGGAGCACACGGGCAATCTCGTGGAACAACATATCTCCGCCGCCCTGTGTCCGGTAGCCTTTACTGGCTAGGGAGTACTCACCAAAATACATGATGAGTTGCTCCGAGGTCGGATTGTCAATCGTGAATATGCCTCCCTCCGGAAGGCCTGTTAACGCACGGATCGCCTCATCCGTTATGACCTCTTTGTCGATTTCTTTGATCACCTTGTCGGCTTCTTTGTGTGGCGGTGCCTCCATAATCGTCAAGAAGCCCTCGAGCCCGTGTTGCTTTAGCCATTTCTTGGCGGCTTCCGACAGCGTTTGCGGGTCCATGTCTGTGTCGAGGTCGGATTGTGGTGGCGAGGTTGGATGGTGATGAGAGTGAGATTGAGAGAGAGAGAGTTCAGAAAGCGGGGGTTCTCTATGCATAGGTTCTCGTCTGATGATCTTCTAACGCCTTGGTGCTTCTATGCTCCTGGGTTCGCGAAAGTAGAGGGTCTCCACGCGTAGTGGTTTTTCTTTGTGCATTCTGGCGCCTTTTTTGAGCATGTGCATGTCGTGTACTAAAATAGCATTATGTCCTGTGGCAGCGCTTAAATGCCCACTACGTACCTTTTCGCTCCTCGCTCTCTCGTCCATTCATACCTCGCTTTTGCATGATTACTTCACTTTTTTTTTTTTCATTTTTTTTTTCAATGTATTGTGAGGTAACTTGTCCGTTGGTCCTATCGGACCCTTACCGGCCTCATTACGGTTTGTCGTCACCTCCATCTTGGTGGTTGCCGTTTCCCTCACAGGTTGCCGTTTCCGCACCGGTTCCCGATCAGGTATCGGTCCTTTGCTCAAATGGGTTCCTGGGCATCGGTCCTCTATATGGCTTCAATCTGAATCCGTTGACCCATTTGCCTAGCACTTCGCCGGCAAGTGTCCCTAACTGGTAGGACCCATTATACTCATGTGTCAGCCAATACGGGCCGGTCCATCTAAACCGTAGTTTACCTGGCATCTTGCCCATCCGGGTCTGAAATACTAACACCGGCTTGCCGATTTCGAACATTTTTTCATTTCCTTTCCTGTGCCGGTCGACAAATGCTTTCCGTCGCCGTTGTTCCAATTCTAAGTGCAGGATGCTTGCCAGCCGTTGTTCCTCAAGTTCACACAGCGTTGTTAACCGTATTGCCTCCGACTCCTTCTCATTCAGCCGTTCCCGTAGTTGGATCTGTAAGCTTGGTACTTGGAATTCCACCGGCATGACCGCCTCTAGTCCGAACGCTAACCGGAACGGTGTTGCTCGGATGCTCGTTTTGTATGTTGTCTGGTATGCCCAAAGTGCACTATGTAGCTTGGTATCCCAATTCGTTCGGTTTTCGTTGACGATCTTCCGGAGGATATTCTGGAGCGTTTTGTTCGTCGACTCAGCTAACCCGTTTCCTTGTGGATAGTATGGTGTGCTCCGTTTATGGACAATGGCATAGAATGTCGTCAGGCTTTCAACTACTTGGCCGAGAAAGTGCCCCCCTTGGTCGCTTATTAATTCGATTGGGCATCCGTAATGGCACCAGATGTATTCGTATAGAAATTTTGCCGTTGACGCAACGATGTTGTCTCTTAAGGCTTTGGCCTCCACCCATTTCGTGCAATAATCCGTCGCGACGATGACGTACCGATTACCTGTTCTCATTGCCGGTGGTTTGAACGGTCCAACAAAGTCCAGCCCCCACTTCTGGAATGGTTCGAGTGGTAGTACAGGCTAGTGTGGCATCCGAGCTTGGTCCGTTGGCTGGCCCATTCGCTGGCATAGGTCACATTCTTTTGTGTACCATACAACATCTCTTAATGTAGTTGGCCACCATAGGCCACTTTGCCATATTTTCCTGCTCGTCGCATCTCCGACATAGTGACCCCCGGCAACTCCGTAGTGGGCTTCCCTCAGTATAAGGTCCGCTTCATCGTTGCGCACAACCCGTCTCCATATGTCGTCCGCCCCCTTGTGGTAAAGTGTGTCTCGCAATAAGCAAAAATGTCGGCTTTGCACCGCCAGGCGTTTCCTTTCGTCCTGGTTCATCTCCTCTAGAGGTAGTCCTGTGCTCAGAAACTGGTGCATATTTGTGAGCCACTTGTCTTCCTGTGCCATCGTCTCATCTGCTGTCGTTTCCGTAGTGACTCGAAACAGCTCCGCATCCGGAAACCCGTCCGCTACTCCGTCGCCCGTCTCTCCAGACTCTAGTCGGCTTAAATAATCTGCTACGGCATGCTGTATACCGGGTCGGTGGAATATTTCTAACTCGAATTCCTGTAACAGTAAGGTCCACCGGGCCAACTTACCGGTGAGTGACGCCTTGGACACCAGGTAGAGGAGTGTTGAATGATCTACATGGAAGGAAAACTTCCTTCCCAATAAATAATGCCGAAACTTTCTCACATTGTAGATCATCCCTAGGGCTTCCCGTTCCGTGGTAGAGTAGTTCCGTTCTGTTTGGGATAGCTTTCGGCTGGCATAGTACACTGGCCGGTACCACTTTGGCTCCGTAAGCTGCATCAGTGCGCTTCCGATTGCGATGTCGGAAGCGTCCACGAACACATGAAATTCTTTACTCCAATCCGGAGGCTGCACTACCGGTGCTTGCGACAATAGTACCTTGAGGGCCATATACGCCCTATCCTCGGTGTCCGTCCACTGGAATGGTGTTCGATGTACCGCGGCATGCAACGGTGTAGCCAGGTCAGCCAAGTATCGGAGCATCCGGCTGTGCCACCAAATCTAGCCTAAGAATCGGCTCAATGCCTTTGCTGTTACTGGCGCCGGTGCTTCTAATATGGCTTTCACTTTGTCCGGGTTGACTGCAATGCCTTCCTGGCTCACAATATGTCCTAGTAGGGTTCCATTGGACACGCCAAATACACACTTCGCCGGATTCAAGCTTAGCCGGTACGCTCTACACTATTCTAGACAAAGACGGAGGTGCTGCAAATGATCCTCTTCCCGGCTATAGACGGCTAAATCGTCAAGGAAAACCTGCATAAAAGCTGGGATATATTCACCAAAGATTTCCATGATGATTCGTTGGAATGTTGCCGGTACCATTTTGAGTCCGAACATCATCACCACGGCCACAAACACCCCCATTCGGTGACAAAAGCCGTTTTCTCTTGGTCGTCGGGGTGCATCCGGATCTGATTATACCCGCTGAATCCGTTTAGAAAGCTATAGACCTCATGGCCGACGACGGCATCCAACACTCCATCTGTGAACGGAAGTGGAAACACATCCGTTACCGTAGCCGCATTGAGTTTCTGGTAGTCCACACAAACTCGAGTTTTTCCGTTCTTCTTTGGTACGACTACGATTGGGCTCAGCCATGTCGCTTTCTTTACCGGACGGATAAATCCAACTCTTAGCAGTTTGTCGATTTCCTCCTTGACTTTGGCGGCATAATTGGGATTCATCCGGTACCGTCTTTGTGCCACTGGTTTTGCATCCTTGCTCAAGTGAATCTGATGCTAGTATAACTGAGGGTCAAGCCCTCGCATGTCTTCGTATGACCAGGCAAACACGTCACGAAATTCCGTGAGAAGTGTGATCATCACCGTTTTGTCTTCGGACCTCATCTCCTTGGCGATGTGCACCGGTTTTGTTTCGTCCGTGGTCCCTAGGTTCACCTCTTCAAGTTGCAATGCTTTTACGCGCTGTTAAACGGCCATTTCCCGTTCCAACGCTTCCTGAGCTTGTCGTAACTCTCGGATTGTGTCCTTATCCGGTTCTGCTTCAGTCTCTTCCGGCAGCGGTAAGTATGGTGCTACTACTTCGGCAATGTCAATTTCGAAGAGGGGTACGATCTTCAAGTTTTCCTGCAAGTACTGAGCTTCTTCTTCATCAGCTAACCCTTCTAGCATGTTGACGCACTTTGCATACAACGGTGTACATTCCTTGCCAGTGCTCATCCTTGGCTGTGTTGGTACACGTACCTTGGCTTTTCCTCGCCGGAAGGTAATTATATTTTTCCTCCAATTTTGTTTGATATGTGCTGTTTTCAACCATGGCCGCCCCAGCAATAGCGGGTATGCGCCTTGTGCCTGTAATTGTAGCACTACTGCCGAGATGTGAAATGTATGACCGCCAATGGTGACTTCTAATTTTCGTATTAATCCTGTCAGCCACACTGAGCTTGTATCGGCCATCCGTAACCAGAACGGAGACGGCTCCCACTCGTGGATTCCCAAGGCATCACACGTCCGGAGGCTTATTACATTCACCCCGGAGCCTCCGTCTATTACTTTGCCAGGGAGTTCTTTCCCTTTTACAATGGCAGTAATTATCGGACTGTTGGTGTCCACCACCGTTGGTCCCTCCTCCGGATTCGAGAAAAGTACCGGTGCTGGTGATGATTCTCCTTCCGTCATGGCTGTCTTCAGTCCTTCCGTGAATCTCGGCACGAGCTGTAGGAGTCTTCCTAGTGGCAGCGTAATCTAGCATTCTTGCAATGCCTGCCATGTCTCGTTCTCCGAGTGACTGCCACCGGCAAGCCCTACGGTGTTCTCCTTTTGCCACTATAAGTCTGTTACGTTTTGCTCGTTCGCTTTCTTCACCCATTCCGTCGCTTGCTTCTGGATGGTCTCCTGCGTCTCCCATTCCTTGGCCATGCCCTTCGACCTTGTGGTCAACTGCTGCAGATCTACCACTTCAGGGACTACCATATTTACTGCCGGTCGTTTGTCATAGCTCTTCGCCGGGCATTGATTACTATAATGGCCTTCCTATCGGCAGTAGTAGCAGTAGGCCTTCCGGGTATTGCTGGATTCGGCATTGTCTGTTGTACCCGAGGCATGTCCCGTTGTAAGCGCAGGGTTTTGGGCCGGTTGGCTACTTGAGGCTCCTTGTTCCGGATCCCGTGGGTGGCCGCCTTTTTTGAAATGCCGTTTTTTGTTATAGTTCTTCTTATTGCGGTACTCTTGACGAGGTTGGTCGTTATATCTGTCGTATTCCTCCCGTTGCTGACGATACCCGGGGGAGTGCTCCCGGTCGTAATGTTCGTATCGTCTATTGTAATCCCGGTACCGATCATATCTATCATACCGGTCGTAGTTATCCCGCCGATCACCGTACCAGACATCATTCTCCCATCGATCGCCATACCGGACATCCTGTGCCGGTCGGTCGCGGTCCATTCGCCGCCAACGTTCCTCTTCTTCTTCCCGGCTGCCGCGTGGCTCTATTTGTCGGACGGGCGGTGCTTGCCAATTCAATAGATTATACTCGCACCTATCCGTCGTATGGCCCTTGGATTGATAGATTACACATTGCGTCCTCATAGTGCATTCTAGTGCCGAGTGTCCGGAATTCAAGTAGGTTGTGCACTGTATTGCTTGCCGAAACCGGAGGTCTTCATCGAACGGTAACGCCCGTTGGAGTGCTCCCAGTGTGAGCCAGGAGCTTGTCTTTTCCATCTCTCTCACTCGGTCAATGACCTGGTCGATGGTACTTGTGCGGAAATCAATTACCGTGCAAACCGTGCGTAGGGGTTCCCGGAGCGCATTTAGGAATATAGTCCGTAATTCCTCCTCCGAGGGTGCGCGGGCAAGCTGACTATGCATCTGTTGAAACCGGATGACAAACTGGGGAATGCTCTCCCCTGCCTCTTGTCGGATGGTATAAAACAAGCCCACCACTACTGTCTGGTCCACCTCCTTTTGGAAAAATTGCAAGAATTTAGCTTTTAAATCTGCGAAGGTGATGATGGTAGACGGGTCCTGCGTCTGGCACCATCTTGTTGCCGGTCCCTCCAATGTGACGCCAAATTCCACTATCTTAGAGCGTTCCTCTTCCTCTGGGGTCAATTGCTGGGACACATGGTTTGCTTCCCATGTCTGTTCAAAGGCCTGAACATGAGCTTCCGCGTCCGGATCATCTCTATACTTGGAGTACTGGAACGACATGTCGTCGTCCGGTATCGGTGCGCGGGCTGGTGGTGTTGGTGGTCGTTCTTGGTTTTTCTCCAACGTCGATGGTCTTTCCTCTTCTTTTGGTGATGGAGGCCTCTCCTCCTCGACTTCCGGTGTCGGAGGTTGCTCTTCCTCTGCTTCTGGTTCCGGAGGTTCCAGCCTTAGCCCTTCCGGTTCCGGTGTCGGTAAGATGTCCAATCCTTCGTACTCCGGTCCACCCGGGGTGTCGTTACTGCTACGGTAGTTCGTGTGCATGCTGTATCCCTCTTCGGAATCCGATTCATACGCTGAAAAGGCTTCTGCTTCGCCTTCTCCGCTTGCCAACGCTTGGAGAAGGGATTCGGTTTCCCGGAGGCTGCTGTCGTCGTCCGGGTGCGATGTTTGCTGTAACCAAAGGGACTCCTCCACTACTCTCCAGATTACGTTGGAAAACGAGTGATCCGCTCTCACGTTCACTGATGATACTATCGGGAAGGCCTAATTTCCTGCGCCGCTTGCTGGAAAGCCTCACGTCTCCTTTGCCTTTCGGCAAGGCGTCGAGTTCGATCTGTAACCAGGTCATGCGTTGATCTAGTCATCCATTCATGCCGTCGTTCACTGCAATAACAGGAATCGTGGTCGCCAAAAGGTGTTATACGTTTTAGGGTTAGGGTTAAGGACGATGATGATGATGAATGATAACTATGATGATTGGTAATGAAGATAGACATGGTGATGGAGAGTATGATGGTGACAGAGATCATATAGAGAAGCATTGCGGGGTGGGGGGTGGTGCCTAGAATGACTCCACCCCCCTCCCAAGGGGGTTCAACGTGAGAGAGGGAGAGAGAAGAGAAAAGGTGTCAAAGAGAGAGAGATTAGAGAGAAAATGTTCATTCATATTTCATTCATTCCCCATAAGGGGGTTAAATAGTACAAGAGGGGGTAGATACATAGAGGTGTAAGCCCCCTCGAGCATTTATATTGGACACTCACTCACACCTCCTCGTATCCATCCACATGCACACACGTGTGCATGTGTTCACATATGTATAGACTCACAATTACATTTATGCCCCCTACACATACACAACAACATCATGATAACATTTGACCCTCGATCATCACACTTGACTCTCCGTACATCTCGTACGGGGTAACATGGGGCACTTCCAGAAGAACTCTCAGTATTTTTCCGGAAATAGAAAGGAATTGACAGTGCCGATTCGAAGAAGGGTTCGGACCGGAACAGCTCGAACCGGAAAGGGTGGAGAATGTTGGATACTGCAACAAGTGAAGAAGAACTTATGCTCAACACCGAGGAGAATGAGTTAAATCTTGTCGGCGACAAGACAATGTGGGTTGTCGATTCCAGAGCTTTGTTCCATCTAACACCGGACTGGAGATGCTTCTCATCCTACATAGCCGGAGATCACGGTTGTGTCCGGATGGGGAATGAAGGTACATGCTGAATTGTCGGCATAGGAGATGTGTGGTTGACGACATCAACCGGGTGCAAGTTGCTATTGAAAGAAGTTCGACACGTTCCAGAGGTTCAGTTAAACCTGATATCAGCCGACCGGCTAGATCATGAGGGCTACACGGGTAGCATCTGGAATGGAGTCATGAAGTTCAGCAAGGGAAGCTTGATCGTGGCTCAAGCCTGGAAGATCAACATGTTGTACCTGATGCATGCTTGGATATGCCGGGAAGAAGTGAAAGTAGCATCTGACACTACCAGTGAGCTCTGGCACAAGACACTGTGTCATATGAGCCAGAAGGGGATGAGAACACTTGCCAAAGGCAACCTCATTACAGAGGTGAAAGAAGTGCACTTGATAAGTGCACCGATTGCTTGGTCGGCAAGCAAAACCAAACCTCCTTCCGGTCAAGACCATCGATGAGATGGAATGCACCACTGGAGCTGGTGAATACCGATGTGTTTCAAGTGGACACAAAGTCACATGCGGATCGCAATACTTCGTGATGTTCATAGACGACCACAGCTAGATGTTGTGGGTCTCACCGTTGAAGACAAAGGATCAGGTGCTATCTGTCTTCAAGGAGCTCCACGCAAGAGTGGAAAGAGAAACCGGCTGAAAGCTGAAGGCGGTTCGAGAAGATAACGGAGGAGAATACTGGGGGCAGTTCGAGGAGTACTGCCAGTCGAAGGGAATCTGACTCAAATCCACCGTGCCGAAGACGCCGGAATTGAACATGCTGGCCGAACGGATGATATAGACCGTGATGGAGAGAGTCCAGAGTATGTTGGCACATGCAAAGCTACCCAAGACATTTTGGGCTAAGGCGCTGATGACGGCGACGTATGTGATAAACAGATCACCCTCAACGCCCTTGGACGGAGACACACCACAGAGAGTTTGGACCAGTAAAGGCGTTTCTTACCGGCATCTGAAGGTGTTCGGGTGTCTCTCATATGTTCATGTTGCAAAGGACAAGCGAGCAAAGCTGGATACGAAGTCCAAGCCATGCATATTGCTTGGATACGGAGATGATGAGTGCAGTGCAGTTACCGAGTTTGGGATCTAGTCGACAAGAAGGTAATCCGAAGTCGGGACATTATCTTCATGGAGGGTAAGACCATTGCTGACTGGGAGTCGGGGAAAAAGATAATGAATTCTGGGTCGATAGGCAAAGATCTACTGAAGGAGCTGAGGACCCATCCTGCCGGTAGCTGGATGACACTCGAAGAATCGGTCGGATTCGGAAGAGAAACCGAACTGACCGAAGAAGAAGAAGAAGAAGAAGAAGAAGAAGAAGAAGAAGAAGAAGAAGAAGAAGAAGAAGAAGAAGAGGAAGTTGAAACCGGAACCGACCAAGACCCCGAAACGGATTCAGATGAAGAACAAACGGAGGAACCGGTTGTCGAAAACCAATGACAGAGATACCCTCTAAGAGAGAGGAGAACCCCCCGGAGATTTCCGAATGCAGAGCATGTGTTGCTAGCCGATGAGGGGGGCCGGAAAGCTTTGAAGAAGCAAAGATAGACACCCACAACCGGAAGTGGTTGAGTGCCATGCAGGATGAGATGGATTCCTTGCATGAGAACCACACATATGAACTGACGGAGTTGCCGAAAGGGAAGAGATCACTTCGGAACAAGTGGGTGTACAAGTTGAAACCGGGAGATGCTGGAAACCCGCTGAGATACAAAGCCCAAATTGTAGTAAAGGGTTTCCAGCAGAAGAAGAGAGTGGACTTCGATGAGATGTTTGCCCCAATAATCAAAATGACTTCCATCCGGACGGTGCTGAGCATAGCGGCAAGCATGGACCTCGAGGTAGAGCAACTAGACATCAAGACGGCGTTCCTCCATAGTGACCTCGAAGAGGAGATCTACATGCAGCAACCAGAAGGATTTGTGAAGAAAGGGAAGGAGCACCTGGTGTGCCGGTTGAGGAAGAGCCTATATGGATTGAAGCAAGCCCCCCGGCAATGGTACCGGAAGTTCGACTCCTTCATGACCGACCAAGGGTACCACAACACGCAAGTTGATCATTGTGTGTTTGTGACGAAATTCGACGAAGGAGATTTCCTGATACTCCTCCTGAAGGCAACAACTATTGGCCAAGCATTCTACCGGTTGGGCTAGAGAAGATTCCCGACGCTCCAAAGCACCCCCCGTTGCAATGAGAGGAGCATTCACGGGACCGACGAAGCCCATTCGGATCAAGCCGACACTGGAAGAATCAATGCAGGGACAACCCTTGGGGTATTGTAGAAGAAGAGGAGACTACGGAGGAAGAAGAACAACCCATGTAGAGACGCAAGAGGATGTGTCCGAATGAGCGGGAGGGGGACGGATCAGGTTAAGAGATGCATAGAACGTTGGTCATCACCGAAGCCATGGTGGCGCAGAAGTCGGATGGAACCACATCAATAATAAGACCAGAAGTGGTAACGACGATTCAGCAAGAACCGGAACCACAAGTGCAAGCTCATCCGGGTCGCATCGCTTAGACAACAAAGGAGGCAACTAACCGGGAGGGGAACCTATGGGGCAAAGAAGAGGAAACGCAAGAAGAGCAGGCGCTTCGGTCACTCAGAGAAGCCAGAGGACAACATGTAGAAATGTCGAAGGCAATGCACGCGTTTGCCGCAATTACCCAATACGGTACCTGCCAACGACTCATTTAATGGCTAGGACAGCAGGTTACCAAGGCGGCGGTGCGGATGGTAGTAGAGTGGAAGGAATGGGTCAGCTTACCCACACAGACAGAGAAGATGGAGGTTATGGCCAGACAATTGATAGAGGCCAACAGTTGTATTCAGGCACTGGAAGAGGACATGAAAAGGGCCCAAGAGCTATTAGGCATATAGGCATACGTATGTCGAGAAAATACAACAGTGTCGGAGCTAGAGAGACAAGTTCCAGAAAAACCACTTCTACTGGAGACAATACTAAAGGAGGCTTAGAGGGAGGAACCTGTTGTAGAGAAGGCACCTAAGAAAGAAAAGCCATGGGAGAAGGAGATTGAAAACTTGAAGGATGAGATAGCCGCACAAGCGGTAATTTTGGAAATAGAAAAACAATTACAACGAACAGCTGAAGACAAAAAATGGAGAGTAGAGGAAGGCCTCCGTAGATTGCAGAGCAACATGGACAGGCTAAAGGAAGAAAAGGGGACATTGCAGTAGGAGAAAGACAAGCTCCGAAGGATGGCGGAAACCGAAATCGAAATATTGAAGGAGGAGCTCTGGCAGTAGAAAGACAGGAACGATCAATTACGTGCTCAGTCGAACCGATGTTTGAAGGAGAAGACAGAAGACTTCCAGAAACTCTATTAGGAGCATAAAGAGCTAGAGAAGGAATATGACTGGCAACGCGAAAAACTAAAAGAGGTGCAAATGGAAGTAAAGGAGAAAATGGAAGCCCTGACGGTGTAGGAAAGGGTCCTTGAAGAGACAACAACAAAACTGTTAGGGGACGCACCAAAGGAATGGTTGGAGTTGCTGACAGAGCAAAACCGGATAACAGAATGATCAAGGGAAGTGCTCAATAAAGTATAGACGACCTATTAGACCCAAACGATGAACTATTAGGTTCAAGAAATGGTAGTGGCACAACTGATCAAGCAACTAAAGCAAGAGAAAAATGCCACAGAGGAAAGAGTGCAAATGGGGATCAAAAGAATCCAACTTATTGTCGCAGGCCGTCGTGAACGAATGAGAGAAATAATGAAGGAATGTTCTGCTGCCATATGGGAATAGTGGTCGAAACAAGCGGTTTGGCTTCAGATACTTCTTGTCGATGCGGAAAATAGGAAAAAGACCAAGACCACTTTTATTTCATGTCCTATTACAAAGATGGTTTGGAAATTTATTAATGCAATATGGATGTCCTTGATAGGAGTGATAAAATCTCCTCTCAAATGGGTTTTTGCACAAGTGGAATTAGGAGGTCTTTCACCTTCTTGTCAGATTATTTTGGATTATTTGACATATGCAAAATGCTTTTATATTTAATGAACAAAGTGGAGTACACCGTTATGTGCTAAGATTGAAAGGGTTCCATTTATGGCAATTTTCATTGTTGGAGATGTCAAGCATATTCAATCATGAAGAGAGACAAGTATGTAAGTTAGTTGGGCATCACATTTGTTATTTGGTGTGATAAGAAAGGTATGGGGTGTTGAGAGACATATTCATGGTTTGTAATGATATGAATACACATCTCTCTATGTAGATACGTAAAGATGACTTACAAGTTGTAATAATGGTTTTTTTACATTCAATTAATATAATTGTGTGATTTTAGCAAAAAAGAATAAAAAAATACAGACGACCTATCAGACCCAAGTGATGAACTATGAGGTTCAAGCAATAGTAGCGACACAACTGATCAAGCAACTAAAGCAAGAGAAACAGGCCACGGAGGAAAGACTGCAGATGGGGACCAAAAGAATCCAGCTTCTTGTCGCAGGCCGGCATGAACGAATGAGAGAAAGAATGGAGGAATGTTCCGCCGCCATATGGGAATAATGGTCAAAACAAGCGGCTGAGCTTCAGATACTTCATGCCGATGCGAAAAACATGAAAAAGACCAGGGACCACTTTTATAAAATGGACCAAGAGAGCATCATCACCATTCGGGAGGAGTTGTTGGATGTTTTTTATGCTATGACCCAGGTACAAATAGTTCTAGGGTCTGGAAGTTATTGGAGGAATTTGAGGACGATCAACTATAAATGACACTAGAACTGGAAGCTTACGAGAGGGAGAGAAGGCGAAGGGCAGCCGAGCAGATGAAGGAGCAACAAGTGGGGCAGATAAATATCAATGATGAAGAAGAAGAACGGTCGAATCCGGTGAACCGGGACATTTTGGACATACTCATGAAAAGCTAAAGCGGTAGGAGGACTAGAGATGACGGTTACGGCTTGTGGGATCGACGTGCAAGGCACTCTGCCTAGAGGAGAGTATGAACCGGAGGTGTGAACCAGAGTTTTGGATATTAGATAATTAAGAATATTATATTAAGTAATGATGGATCTAGACGGATGTACCAATTTGGAGCCGCATCATTTTGTATCCTGACTAGAGTATCTATGCACCATTTCGGATCATTGTCGGTTACCTATATAAGGAGTCCGGATTGTATGTATTAGAGAGCGAGTAGTATAAATCTTTGTTGTCTATCTTGTGTACTTGCTTAAGCCGCACCGTTTTGTATCCTGACCAGAGTATGTATGCACCGTTTTGGATCATTGTTGGTTACCTATATAAGGAGTCTGGATTATATGTATTAGAGAGCGAGTAGTATAAATCTTTGTTGTCTATCTTGTGTACTTGCCGTTTGCACTTTTAAGTTATAATCTTACGCATGTTAATTCATTACGGATACTGTATATGTGTAAATGTGCATTGGATACGTGACCAGATCATTTATAATTATTTGTGTATCATTTATACATTTTGGAAAGGGAATATCTTATGTTTATAACTACAACTAGTCAAGGATAAACAAAATTGAACTTATGACCTTATGTTACATGGGTTGAGGCCATACCATTAGGATACATTTGTAATATGAGAAATGTTAGTTTTATTTCTAAGTATTTCATTATAGAAAGTTCATGTATATTCTGGATTACTCTGGAACATTCTAGAAACTTCAGGAATACTCCTAATAATACTATAAATAAAGGCATATGGCACTATTCAGAACCAATTCAGTTCAACGCTAGTCTTAAGCCTCTTAAATATCCTTGTAATCTTTACATATAACACACTCTCTGTTATCATACTTCTCTCTTCCACACACACACACACACAATCTCTCTCTCACTCATGATTCTCTCATACTCTCTCTCCCTTCTCTCTACATCTTGTACTAATTCTGATAGCTCTCTCTCTCTCTCTCTCTCTTAATCTATCTCTAGTATTAATCCTCTCAGTCTCTAGTACTACTCCTGACATATACTAGGCCTAGTTTCATTTCCATCCAAGTCTCTCGAAAAGAAGTAGGAGGTCAAAGGGTTACAATGTGGATGTGGCCCGTGGTCCCAATGTAAAAGGTACCCCAACCATAGCTTCTAGGCGACATAGCTCACGTTCCCTTATCTTCTTAATTATTTCTACTCCACGTCGAGTTGCTTTGAAGTTTGACATCTGAGGGCGTTTGGTTATTCTTTGCTTTTCTACTTCAGCAAGGGAGAGGTCGAGTGGTGTAGGTATGTCCACATTCATCGTCTCCCCTTGTTCCTGAAAAATTTCATTAGTTACATATTGGTGAATATTAGAATGATTATGGTTAACATTTTTTAGCTTATTCTCTCTATATTTCTTTAGCTCTAAGATATACCTGCCTAGTCTCTTAATATCCGGGGTATATCTAATAGTTTGGAGAGGGTGGGAGAGGGTCCTAATATGTTTTGGTATTTCTCCCTTATCTCGGTGTAAGTTGGGCACTTGCATGTAAATTGATACTCATCCTCTTATCTCTATGTGGCATAATCTGCATATATCCTTTGCTCTCTAGGGACTCTATTAGTACGACCATTCTCATTCTCAAGTTGGTGAGATGATATCCTAAGTTGTCCAATGGAAACCCTTGGTGCATTTGATAAGAGTGTATCTATGTATTTTGGTCGTGTTATAAAACCTAACTTAGAGAAGTGCATGAAGTGTTCCTTATAGTACAACATTTTAGATGGGAGTGGGTCTCGTGGGGTGATCCATTTATATCGAGTGTAAATTTTCCATATTTCTTCACGTATTATGTTATTACGGTCCTCATGAGAGATTAAACCTTTATCAATCATATGGTTGTACTTAAGGGGAGGTAGGTTATTAATGTCTACGCCATTTGCAAGCAACCAACTCACCAGAATGCTATACCAAGTGCTAATATCTCTGGACTCATAGAGGGATCGAGATGCCCCAAAAGCTTGATGAGATATCATATCTTGTGGTTGGCTATGTATCCTATAAATAAAAACTACAGGTTGGAAAAGTGCTTCTACTAACATCAGGGGCAAAGTGAACTCTGCTCTAATAATGTCATGTGGTATTGTCGATTTGCTTTGGAGTTGACGTGATAACATCGTCACCAATGGTCTCTCTAATTGCATCCACATGAAAGATGGTAGACCTCAAACTACTAATGCATACATGAGGGAAGGGGTCATTAATGAGTCAAAGAGCCATCCCTTGGTCTGTGGCTCTTGAAAGTATGCTTGGTGGCATTGCCTCTCTAAGAGTGAGAAGGATGCATATCCTCTCGTTAGCCTATCTTTCGTTGCTTGTGTCATAAATTTTTTACCTAAGCGAGCACTAAGCATAGGATCCAACTACCTCAAATGGTCTATGAGAGAGGGTTAGATGACATTTAGTCCTAACTCAAGCAGATGTGTGAAAGATAAGGACTTTAGTTTTCCCTAGATTCACTACCAATCCTCGTTGTGTGCAAAAGTCATCTAAGGCATTAAGGTACTTTTGTAGGTCATGTTCAGACTCCGAGAGCAAGACTATGTCGTCTGCGTTGCGTAGAGTAAGAGACTAACTTATATACCCCCAATGATTACTCCGTTGCCGCCCATACGAACAATAAATATAGTGATCTCATCAATGTAGATACCAAAATGAGTCGGTGATAGGGGGCAACCTTGTTTTACACCAATGGTGCTAGTGAAGCAATTGGATAGGCCACCTAGGCATAGATGGCCCAAATAATGTAAAGCATATAAAGCAGAGATGGCCCAAATCATGTCATTTGGTATCTCCATGATTTTAAGCCTATCAAACAACCGCTCCCTAGGGACTGTGTCAAGGCTCTATGGAAGTCCACAAAACAACAATATAATTTCTTCTTGCAAGCCTTCATCTCGTCAATTAAGCATCTAAGTGTGAAGATATGGTCAATAGTGGAGAAGGCTCGTCTAAAGCCAGCCTGCTCGGGTGCTCGAAGATATAAGGTTTCCATATAATCGTTGAGCTCTGCTTCCATTACTACACCATATAATTTAGCGAGCGTGTGACCTATCATAATGGCTCTATATGTATTTGAGTCCATGGGGTCCCCACCTTTATGTATAGGGGCCACTATGTTCATGGTCCACTGTGGTAGAAAACCCTCACTGAGGGTGCCTAAAGATTAGAGTGAGAAAGGGAGTTACGCACTCTCGAGCATATATGATGTGTTTGGCTTGCAATCCTATGTGGTCCATGGACTTCCTATGTTGTAATTTTGTTATGACCTTCGTGACCCTAAAGGTCATGAAAAGTGTCCCCATGGTAGGTCAAGGTGTGGAAGGCATGGGAATGGGTGGTTGGTTTGGGACGTGGTAGAGTCTCTGTATATATGTGTGCCAAGTGTTGGGATCCTCGACGGGTGTTTGTGGTCTTGGTTCCCATAGTCTCTTCCATGCAAGGGCGCAATCCCTACTCGTGAGCATGTGGTAGAGTACCCAATATTGAAATGCTTCCTGATGAGGAGAGAGAGAGAAATGATAGAGAAGAGAAGAGGAAGAGAGAAGAATACTTGAATATATTATTAAGAAACGAATACAATCTTCTTATACTCCAAGAGTAACAACCCCAAATAACTACTTCAATATACTATTACTAAAATAGTCTTTCTGTCTTCTCTCTTTCTTCTACTAATCGCTTTCTCACTTCTTCTAATCTTCTTCTTCTTCCTCACTTCTTTTTCATCACTTCTTCTTGTAGATATTATATTCTTCCTTTTCCTTTGTAACTATTCTATTCCCCCTTTGTATCAGCCAATCTCTAAGAATACCCTTATACTTCGAGGTTTTTAGTTGCGTTATTCTTGCTTTTTCTTTAAATTTCTTTTCTTTCACATATCCTCGAGTTTGTGTGGTGCGTTTTTCATATCATTATTTCTGGTTTGTCATCTGAATTTATCATAAAAGAAATCTCTCTTTGTCAGCTTTCTTACGAATCTTTTCTTTTGAAATTTGGACATGAGATGAAGAAGTTATGAGCTTTTTTCTCTACCTTGCTTTCTTTGCCTTTGTATGCGTTTTTTCCTTTTTTCTATTTTCTTGCTTTTTCTACTTTTGCAAAACGCCTCGAACTTCATATCCCTTCAAACTCATTCGTCTTTTAACTCTTGAACCTTTCATATTGTGCTTTATTCTTATACACCTTAGCATCTAATGTATCTGCCATGGTCTTTTCTTACGAGCAAAAATTGACTTCACACTTTCCATGCTCATCTTTTACAACATGTCATCTTGCGCATCTCTTTGCGAGCATGTACGGAGGAAATATTACCACTAAGTCGCGATACTTTAAGTTTTCTATACAAGTCTCTACAATCCTCATCATACCATCTATTCGATGGCATAGACCAGGCTATTCTACTTTAATTTGTGTGTTTTGTGTATGGGAAACTACTAATTGTTGGGGAGTGAAGGATGTATGTGAGTTCTGTAGTAAGATTCTCTAAAGGCAAGGAAGAATCAAGAGAGGAGAGATGGGCTCGAACATGTCGAGAGTAGATGTCAAAGAGCTCATGTGTGAAATGTATTGTGGTGTGATGGTTTGGATTACTAGAGTTGGTGGGGTTATAGATGTCACATTTTAGCTCAAAGTATAGGAATCTATGGTCTGCACCAATAGGGCATGGGGACACCCGAAGGGAGTTAATCGTGTGGTTAGCTTCAGGGCATCCTATTAGATAATCAACTATGCTTTCCCCTCCTCCATGTGGGAAACATGTAAGCTCTTCCAAGCCCGGCCACTTGGCTAAACCATTATATATGATCATCTAGTGTTGACTTCCAAGTTTGAGCATATGATGGCCAAAGCTTGCGGCGTCCATACTTTGGTCTTTTGATCTACGTGTGATGCCTATGGCTAAAGGGTTGACATTGACCATTTCTAGCTTTTTATCCATCTGAAATATTGTGCATTGTCAAGATTGGGTTCTCACATTGAAATCTCTTACGAGGAAGACTTCCCCTTGAGAAGAATATTGGATTATGCCATCCGATAAATGTTCGTATGGAGAGGGCCCATGTGGCGCTCCTTCATCCACTAAACTCGCTTCTCCAACCATATTATAAAGGGATCCTTTCGGGGGAAAGTAACAAATGGCGATAAATATTGCCTGATCCTTGTTAGAGAGGACTTCCACCCATATAAAATGGGCTTCTGGGTTTGTCGTTAGTATTTCTATCGTATTATGTATCTCTCTCCGAAACAATTTTGCAACATCTCTAGATCTTCTGGTAGTGTGTCGACGTGAGGTTTGTCTAAAAATAGACTCCCAACGAAAATCAGTCCTCTATTTGGACTCTAATGTGTTTCCACTAGAAGAAAAGTATATCAAATACCTTCAAAATCTCCTCTAGAAGGCCAGGGTGTCTCCAAAGTGCACCATTACAATTCCATAAAGTCATCCTAATTCTATTGTCTGTCACATGGGTCACACGTCGTCAATTGGTGGCGCGATCATTTATTATTGTCACGGACACACCAACCAAGAACTCGAATGGAGCATGGATGATGGGGTTACATGCGACGGGCTACGAACATAGAGCTAAGAAGTGACGAGGCTAGAAACTCAAGAAGTTGGGAGCGACGAGGCGACGAACTTAAGACACTAGGAACAATACAAGAGGTGTTGAAGATGATGATGTCAAAGACGAAGCAATGACGACAATGATGTTGACTCTGGAAGCAATGACTGTGATTATGGCAATGATGGAAACTGAGAAATAGATGAAGAGGATAAGAAACACAGAGATCGAGACGTTGAGGATAAAAAGAAACACAAAGATAAAGATATAGAGGATGATAGAAAAAACACAGTGACAGGAATGAAGATGATAAGAAACACATAGATAGAGATGAAAATGGTAGGAAACATAGGGAGAAGGATGGCAATGACAAAAAACACAGAGATAGGGATGTGGAATATGATAAGAAGCGTAAAGATAGGGATGATGATAAGAAACACGAAGATAGGTATGTGGAGGATGAGAAGAAACTCAAAAACAAAGACGATGATGAGGAGAAACTAAAAGACAGAGACAACAATGAGAAGAAACTAGGAGATAGAGATGGTGAGGAAGATAGGAAACGAAGGGATGTTGATGACAGTAACTCTGGAAGCAAGGACGGTGATGATGGTAACTCTAGAAGCAAGGGCGATGACGAAGACGGGTGATGCTTCCAGTTAGAAAGGATTCAAATTGTCACGGACATGCCAACCACGGACTCGAATGGAGCACGGATGATGGGGCTACGAGCGACGGGCTACGAACATAGAGCTAAGAAGTGACGAGGCTAGAAACTTGGGAAGTTGGGAGCGACAAGGTGAGGAACTTAAGACGCTAGGAACAATACAAGAGAATGAAGACAGAGATAAAAAGATCAAGCAGACAAGATAGGGGGAAATGAGAATTATAAATTGATGTGTTAATGACTGGCATTGAATCCCATGAAAGGGATCAAGGAAGTTACAAGTATTTATACATGTTTGTGGTCTCTACATGTAGTTCCATGCATCGACCCATTTTCATGCAGAAGCTTCTAAAAACTTCTAGAACTTGGAATAGACAATGTACTAATAATCTACTAAGATATGAATAACATGACCATGTATTTGGATGTGTTGGTTAGAACATAACACTTGACTATATACAAGAGGTGAAGAGTTTGAATCTTGACATGACAGTTGCCATGTTTGTGACAATTATCACTTGTCTATCTCGGTAAAGGCACGATGCCCTTCTCTAAGAGCTTGCATAACTCACGGCATACAAGTTTTTTGGTGCTCAATTTAAATCTTGGTGAGGTCTTCATCTAGGTAGACAAGGTCCCTACCTAATCCTCGAAGAATTGCTCTCTTATTAAAAAATGTGATGCTAGATTCCAAGTCTTTAAACTAAAGGACTAAAGCTCTCTTCCTAGTATTGTCATGTCCAACCCTCTAGGTTTTGATGATTGGTAGGGCCTCTGTGTACCCTAACATTTTCCCAAGTGTTTGTGCATCTTTGTCGAGAGATCCCCCTTCTTTAAGTCTAATGACACGTACATTTAGGTATCGAGCTTGACGTGTTTTCTCTTCCTCAATGGTAGTGTTTACAATATTTTCATCTTTTATTTCCTTTTTAATGTTACGTTTTACTACATCGACCCAACCTGTTTTCGCTAATTCCATGTCATTTCTTACCTCTTCTTTAACCTTTTTAATCTCTTCCTTAATATCCTCTATGGAGGATATTTCACCATCTTCCCTAGATATTTTGAGGTCATTAAGTTATTTCTTAAGGTTGATGTTTTCTATTTTGAGTTTCTCTATTTCGGCCATAAGTGTGTCTTTTTCTTCCAGGCTATCTTTTTTCTTTTGAGATTCGGTTTCTTTCACCCATGTTTTCATGTCACTCTCTATTTTTACTAAACGATTAAAGACATCTAAGAAATCTTCTTTACTTATAGTTTCTTCGTGTATCTCCTTATGCTCTTTAATTCATTTAGAAGCCATGGTGTAATTCAAAAGATAAAAGACAAACTCAACCCACCAAAGAGAGACCAAGGAGTCGGACGGAGTAGGACGAGACACCATGATAGAGTGCCTGGTCAGTCACCGGAACCCGGACAACGTACGTATTGGTTCGTAGAAGAAATCGTGTCACGCAGTTCACAGGTAGAGCGAGGAAACACATACGAAGGAATAGAAATAGAGATGAAACCCAAAACGAGAAGATATTGACCCGAACAACCGAACGAATAGATTAAGGTCAGTAGAATACAACCGGGCTCATAGGGGTATAATTACTTTATAAAGTGTAATTTTTTGGACATAGGGGTAGTTTGGTAAATTTGGAACTTCCAGGGGCATTCTGGTAAATAGACGAACTTCCAGGGGTATCCTGGTACTTTTCCCTATTATTTAACATTAACTGATAGTTAGGGAGCGCAAACTATTTTATCCTCCCAATACCATTGAAGAGCTCCTATTGTACATTGCACTTGAGAAAAATCTTCAGAAATTTTCTCTCAGAAGCAGGGCAAAATTTTGATAGGTGTCATGCCCATCAAAGGCGATTTTGCCTATCAAAAACACACACCTAATAAAAGTGTCCGTCAAGTGACATATAAAGTTAAAATCTCCATTTTCATGTGAAAGGCCTCTAAAAATTAAACATGTCAAATGATATGTTAAAAATCTATTTTCCATGTCATATATATGTCACATATTATCATATAAATATATGTATGTACTATGAAGTGTGTATAATAATATATTTATATTCCTTACCTGACCATATAAACCCCCTGATGGTAGCCTTAATCGCGTGCAAACCTGAAGGGTCCATAATCCAGCAGGAGACTGAGTGCCACATGGTGGCGAGCATCACTTGGTTCGCAATAAGAACCCTACCACCGAAGAATAGTTTAGACCTGCTCCATTGGTTCAGCTTCTTGCTTAGTTTGGCTTGCACATGGGACAATTGCGCTCCCTTGGGGATTACACTCCCCATCATAAATCCGAGGTACTTGAATGTCGTCCCATCAGGGACCCATGCAAAATCAGCATGGGGGTGCCACCTTGGCTTCTCTTGTTCGTTGAATCAAAGGCCTTGGGTTTTATCCCAATTGACCTTGGCACCAGCAGCTTGACAAAAGTCCTCAACAAGATGTTCAACTCGCTACAAATTTGCATCATCGCCCTGCAAGAAAAGGACCGTATCGTTGGCATATTCAGATAACAGAAGATCCTCAATCACATTGGGGATGGGCAATCCCCTCAGTCCACTGCTTGGTGCTTGTAAGTAGGCAGAGAAAGCCTCAGTTACAAATAGATAGAGATGTGGGGCTAGGGGACAACCTTACCTCATTGAGCGATGTAGTTGGAAGGCGGGCCCCCTAGCACCAGATACCAACATGCTACTGGTAGTAGTCCGATAGAGTGCAGAAGTGCAATTCCTCCATTGTTGGGGAAGGCCCATAGCTCGTTGTCACTAGAGTGTCATGGCATTGGTTAACACAACCACGGGCCAAAGGGGGGCTTGGCCTCATAGACCCCTTAATGCAAAGCCGAGCATTGCTAGCCAACATGGTGGTTCGATGCCTCCTGCCAGGTAAGAGGTCCTGGAAGGTTCTACTTCACAATAGGTTGCAAGCAGGGACTCCCAAGTATGGTAGGACTTGGCCTGGCTCCTTGAACTGGTGTTGCATGAGTGGAGTCCCACCCAAGATGGCTTGTCATCCAAAGGAGAGGGTCACGAACTCCATCTTGCGGGCATGGTGTCATGTACGACATCATTTGGTCAATCACACGCCGGAGACACTAATCGAGTGTTCTAGACAACCATTAGTTTGGAACCCTCAGGTGCGAACAAGTGACGACATGATGTTAGGGCAGCTTAAGGGTCTAGCATGGGGAAAGCTGGCGCAAACAGGGCTCCACTCTATAGATGATTGGAGACGTGTGGTGGCTTTAGGAGGAGCCCAGGAGGTCCCATTCCCTTCCCTCAAGGGAGCCCTAAAAATGCAGAGATTGATAGCTGAGGCAATTGATCGGGTTCCAATGGGGGAGGTGTGAGAAGATGCTTGGTTCGGTCTCTTTGATGAGGCTGGAAGGGTTAAGTTGTTGAAGGGTGTGAGCGGATCGGGAAGAGATACAATTTTTGGGGAAAGTCAAAGTAGGGGCTCTTGGCACCCAATCCACGTGGTGGTGTAGGTTGATAACATTTGGAAGACAAACCCGGATGTTGCTAAGGTGGAACCCCATTGGAAGTTATGGGTATATGGTTGTCGTCCCCTCGTCGAACTAGAATGGGACCCAGGGGATTTCAGGTGGAAACATGATGGCAGATTTCGCCATTTCTTCGAGTACAACACTAAACTGGGCCAGACTTTTCAACTGCAGCTAGACAACCCCTTACGCAATGGCTTGCGTACATTGGGCATCCCTGATCAGGTGCTCATTACCGTTTGGAAGGGTCTCTGGCATCTCCACATGCCGGAAAAGATAAAGTGTTTTTGGTGGCAAATCAGTCATAATGTGGTTCCCGTTAGCGAATGGCTAGGTAAACATGGCGGCTCATTAGGCTGCCCACTTTGCCATTCACCTATTGAGACTCTGAGGCATTGTCTATGGGATTGACCTCAAGCTCAAAAGGTATGGGATAGAGTGACTCGCCTCCTTGCGGCATGTGAAGTGGAAGGAACAACATCGTGGAGTGTTGCGGCATGGATTGATCACTCCGTTGATAGGTGGACGAACACCTTCAATGCGGATAGTTGGTGCTACGTATGCATGAGAGGCAAAATCGCCAAGATTCGATTTGAGAGAGGCTTGCAGTTCGCATCCCCTAGGTTCCCGGAAATTTGGATGCTGATCACAAGCTTCACCCAGTGATATGTATGGAAAGCGCGTTGCCTAAAGGTATTTCAGGATCTGGTGCGGCCCCCGGAGGAAGTGATCATGGACATATGGTTTGTGCTTATCAACTGCCTATGAGGGCAATTTGATGAGGTTTGCAGCCATTCCAATGATGTGGTCACTACCGTTTGTGCGTTTGGCAGAAATGGCGGAACACACCTATGGTGACACAAGGAGGAAGTAGCCCGAGGTGGAACTACCAGCCCCCACATTGGTTGTTTCCGACTCACTTACCACCCTCCCTTCGCTGTCGGCCCCAGGAGTTGTCTCATACTAGCCAACACTTAAGGGCACCGTTTTTAGATATAGGTACTTACATTAAATAGTTGGTCTGAAAGGCGATGTAACTAGTCTCATTGTCTTGAACTTGATCAAAGGGAGATTCCTTGATCTATGTATAAGCCTCCTTGTACAATCTCTTTGTAATAATCCTTCCTAACTAATGGGAAAGTAGCTTCATTTTAGAATATATATTTATATTATATGTTTTGTTATAACACGCTTAAAATAATATCATCATTATCATGTAATAATGATATATATTCTTTACTAATAATATTGGTTGAAATTTCATTGAAATTATAAATAATAACCTTTATTAAATACTCTAAGAGTGTAAACTCTAGGTTTGATTTTAATGTTTTAAGTTTTAAATTTTTTACTAACCTTTTTCTCCAAAAAAAAAACCTATTTTCCAAAAAAAACCCTTTTTTTCATACTTATTTGTAAAAACATTAACATGATATTTATTGGAATGCGCTATTTGCCCCCCCTAAAAAAAAAGCCCTACACCGCCGCGTCGAATCATCGACACCAGCGAGCCTGAGATTCTGAAAATCCCCCTCTCCGACTTCATGCGCACTGTCTAGCTCCTCACTGGCCGCACCCCTCCTCTGCCATCACCATCGCCATCTCCATCTCCCCACACACCTCACCTCAAGATCCTTCACGACCATGGAGATTTCATGGTCACGCCTGTTCATCAAGATGCCTCCCATCATCATCACATCCAAAATCAGAAGCAGAATCACACTATGGTGGTGGAGGAGAAAGAGCATGGCCGGCTTATCACGACCCCCGCTGATCGTACCCCTCGTCGTGCTAACCAGAATCGGCCAATCCATGGACCCTCTGTGAATGATTTAGGATCCCGCCAATCTTACTCAAAACCCCAATCATTTTGAATCCAAATCTGCCCACTTTCAGATCGATTCCTAGAATTTGGCTCCTAAACAGACCGAGCATCACAATCTACTCCTTGATCCAGGATTTATCACCCCAAATCATCGCTAGATTGCCCCTGATCAGAATCCACTAATCAAATGGCAAGGATCAATGCCTTACAGTAATGATCTTCAATTAATCGCGGACTGTAATCAGTGGGCGATGGAGTCCGACCAATTGATCTAGGAGTTTTATGATTCGACCACGAGTGACCATCCCCTGGAATTTTCTTCCGACTGTGATGATTGTTATTCTCTGACCGGACAAGGCCTAACACAAGGTGTCATGGAGACACTTCACCAAAGGGTGATTACGGCATAGGATTATGACTCAACGATTACACTGACTTACGTAGGTTACACGATTAGAGCGCTTTTATTAATTACACGCGTAAGATATAACAGTAAGTACAGAACGGAAATCAACACAGAAGTATAAACACCATACGCTCTATTAATTATCCGCTGTGATTACAATGGGGTCCGGGCCTTTAAATAGGTTTCCGGCCCGTAGTACAAAACGGTGCCTATCGCACCTATTCGGGATCCGTCCGGATCTGGAACGGCATACCGTTTCCAGTCCGTCCGTCCACACTATGCTTATTTACAACCATACTTAATTAATTCCTTCACTCCGTATTTTGGACTCCTTGCCAGCCGGTAACACATGGCACGCCCGTGGGACAGTACCTTGTACGTCGAACCCTTCTCGGCCCCTTCATTGTTCACCCAAATTGTCCAAAATACTTTGTTCCAGAGTTTCCACTTGTTCTTCCGGTTGTGGTTGTTGCGGCTGTGCTTGCTGCTGCTGCTGTGGTTGCGGTTGGGACTGAGACTGCTCCGGCTGCTCTATAGGCGGCTGCTCCGTTTGTTTCTCTGACTCCGGCATCCCCGTTTGACTGCTTCCGGTCCGGTCTCCTTCCAGTAACGGTTCCTCATCACTGAGGTTGACCGTAACCGGTGTCGTAGTGTATTTCGTACACTACGTGAAAAAGTAAAAATAATATAATCGATTTAATTACATATAAATAAATAAA
Organism: Azolla caroliniana; assembly: GCF_043228905.1. NCBI lineage: Eukaryota > Viridiplantae > Streptophyta > Polypodiopsida > Salviniales > Salviniaceae > Azolla > Azolla caroliniana. Next base: position 13,957,724 of record NW_028230442.1, read on the forward strand.
ATAAGAATATCAAGATATTTATCACGTGCATAGGGCAAGATTTGAACCTTGTACCTCCACGTAGCAAAACCTCAACTTTACCATTATGCTACCTTATCTTTAGTGTTCTATAAATAGATTTAATAAGTATGATTGCTTTATTTACGCCTACCTTTATTAAAAGGTAAATCGTGCATTTTTAGAGTGCGTGAATATTTTATAGAAAAACGCAAGCAACTAAAAAGTGACTCATGCACATCTAGCGTGCATGAGCACTATATTTAGCAAATAAAAGCAAGGATTAGAAAAGCATCACATGCACATTTAGTGTGCATGAACATATTAGAAAAAAAGCATGTAGTTATGCTTAGTCTCTCCCATCACTACATAAGGATGGGGAGCACAATGTAATAGGCGTGTGAAATATTTGGAAATTGGATATATTTTCGAAAACACCAACCGATTAATATAATCGTGGGATTCACGAAAATAATATAATCTATACTTGTGGGATTCACAAGTTTCTTATGTCTTTCTTTCAATCTAAATACATATTCTTATCTAAATATTGATTAATCGAATACAATACACTCGTGGGATTCACGAAATTTCTATCTCTCTTTCTAATAATCTATTCATTACTAGCCTCATCTCATATTCTTCTTTCTCCTAGTCCAAAACCTCGGCGGTTCCCACCCGACTCACGCAAACAATCCGGAGCCGAAAGGCACGACACAGTTGGTGAACCCGACGTGAAGGCGGGTGGCAAGGAGATGGAGAATCAACAAGAGGCAATGAGCATAACGATGATGATGATGTTCGAGCGGATGCTACAAGAACAACGAGTGATGTCGGAGATCACGGGGGCAGTAAAGCGGCTCGTACAACGAAACGGACAATTCAACGGAAACGATGTGTCACGCTATCTACGTGACTACAAGGCGGAGATGATACGATGTGGGATACCGGAAGGATTGCAAGTGACATCCTTCAATCGGGTGGCCACGGATGAGCTACAAGAGAGAATCCACAAGATACGGCAACAAAACTCGACATGGGGGTCATTCGAAGAAGCTTTACGAGAGGCATATGATTACAAGAGATCGAAGGGAAAAGATCGGCGAGAATTTGACGAATGGGTGGCATCGGAGAAGACCCACCGAAGTGCAACACAAGCATTCCTAGAGTTCGAGCATCGTTTTGCTCGACTCTCGGAGCGGGAACAACAATTGGTGGGAGAAGATAAAGTCCTAATGTTCGTAAAATCGATCGATCGAAAAGAAAGGAAGGACATCGGGATTGAACTCGAAGACGATGACGGTACGAATGGTCTTACTGAAGATTGGGCCGAAGTCCAAAGGGTATGCCGGAGACATGATGAGAGGAAGATGAGAATCTTGTCAACGACATGGCCGATGAAGGATGGTCGATTGAAGATAAACGATGGAGCCGATATGAAGGCCGAAATACAACATGATGGTGCGACGGAAGAGGGTGTAAAACAAGCTACCCTCTTGTCTTGCGAAAGAACAACGACGAAAGATAAGGCCAATAACCCAAGTGTAGAAGAAGATTTCGGAATACAAGTGTCTGAAACATCAGGTGAAAAAGGGGTAAGCATAATTGATGTTTCCATAATTGATGCAGTGAAAGAGAGCAAGGAGGACTTGATTGAGGTCACCACGAAAGATGACATCGAATCGAAGGTGGCTATGGACGAATCAACGACGGATGGCCATATCGAGACTTCCCCACGACTAATTCTAGAGACTCCGGCGGTTGCGTTCGAAAGGCAACGTGAGACCGAAGAGACGGAAGGTGGCGGAGAGAAAACAAAGGTCGAAGTCGATGCATACGACGGAGAGATAGTCGAGAATATGGCTATGGGTGAAACAATGGAGGATGATAATACCGAGGATTCCTACCCACTAATTCTAGAGACTTCGGCAGTTGTGTCCGAGAACCAACGTGAGACCGGAGAGACGGGAAGTGGCAGCAAGAAAGGTAAAGTCGGAAGCCGGTTTGGATGGAAGGTGATCCGGACGGGATTCCGATCCGAAAGAAAGCCGACCCGAAAAGGGGTCGACTCGGTCAAAACCGATCGACCGAGTCTGACTTGGCCGAACGTGAATATGGATGGAAGCCGACCTAGCCGAAAGCCGATCGGACGAAACCGATCCGAAAAGAAGCTAATCCGACTCAACCGGAGGTTGGACCGGTCGAGGCTGGTGAAAACGAGGAAAAGAAAGCCAACCAAAACCAAAACCAATAAATCGAAACCGGGCCGAAAGGAGACCGACTCAATCGAAACCGAACAACCGATTCCGATTCGGCCGAATACGAATCCGATCGGAAGCCGATCAAACCGAAAGTCGATCGGACGAGAGCGATCCGGAAAAAAGTCAAGGTTGATGAAGACAAGAAAGAGGCCAGTAAAAGACACTACCACAAATGACAAGGGCCAAGAATATGACGAGAGAGAACAAAGAATATGGTGGATCGGATGGCGACAATGGTTCGGGTGGAAAGAATGGGTCTACTCAAAATGGAGAGACAAAGTTGACATAGCGGGACAAACGGAGGATGAAGGGGAGACAACGAGCATCGGCAACTTCGGCACATACCGGAGGATGTGCGGGTTCGGAGGGGGCGAGTGTCGTAGTGTATTTCGTACACTACGTGAAAAAGTAAAAATAATATAACCGATTTAATTACATATAAATAAATAAAATAAGAATATCAAGATATTTATCACGTGCATAGGGCAAGATTTGAACCTTGTACCTCCACGTAGCAAAACCTCAACTTTACCATTATGCTACCTTATCTTTAGTGTTCTATAAATAGATTTAATAAGTATGATTGCTTTATTTACGCCTACCTTTATTAAAAGGTAAATCGTGCATTTTTAGAGTGCGTGAATATTTTATAGAAAAACGCAAGCAACTAAAAAGTGACTCATGCACATCTAGCGTGCATGAGCACTATATTTAGCAAATAAAAGCAAGGATTAGAAAAGCATCACATGCACATTTAGTGTGCATGAACATATTAGAAAAAAAGCATGTAGCTATGCTTAGTCTCTCCCATCACTACATAAGGATGGGGAGCACAATGTAATAGGCGTGTGAAATATTTGGAAATTGGATATATTTCCGAAAACACCAACCGATTAATATAATCGTGGGATTCACGAAAATAATATAATCTATACTTGTGGGATTCACAAGTTTCTTATATCTTTCTTTCAATCTAAATACATATTCTTATCTAAATATTGATTAATCGAATACAATACACTCGTGGGATTCACGAAATTTCTATCTCTCTTTCTAATAATCTATTCATTACTAGCCTCATCTCATATTCTTCTTTCTCCTAGTCCAAAACCTCGGCGGTTCCCACCCGACTCACGCAAACGATCCGGAGCCGAAAGGCACGACACCGGTTCTCGTGCTTCCTCTTCCCGGATCCGGGACCTCTCGTAGCTTTCAAACTGGATCTACGCCTCCAGCCTATTGTCGTCCAGCTGAGCTACAAGTTGCCGGACTTGCCCTAGTTGGTCCTCTGCCAAGGCTTGAAAGTCTTCGGCCAGCTCATCTCTTATGCCGGTGAAGTCTTCGGAAGTCAGCATATAGCAATCATCTCCCTCCTTCCGCCGGTTCTCTACGTCGGCCCGGAGCAATTGGAGTTCCGCCGCGTTCATGGCCCACTTGGTCCACCATTTGACGGAACCGTTGTCAATCAAGCTCTTGGTCTGGTTCAACCAGGCCCGCATGATATCCTGGATGCGACTTGCTCCCATTTGCGCTCTACTTTCCACAACTTGTCGTTCCTCCTTCAACTGCTTGATGAGATTAGCCGTATCCTCCGCCTGCTCTCTGTAGCGCGTCAGCTGCCCTTGATATGTTGTCTGCAGCCTCTGCAGTACCTCCGCCGCTCTTTCTTTTTTCGCCTGCTGTTGCCTGAGGAGCTCTGTCTGAACCTTCTCCGCCTCTTCCAACCGTCTTCTGGTTTCCGCTTGTTCATTAGCGTATGCCGTTGCGGTCCGATCAACTGCTTGCCGGAGCTCATCCGTCCGTTCCTTGTGCTCCGTTTGCAACCGTTTATACTCTCGGTGCAAGTGCTCAAATTCCTCCGTTTTTTGTTTGAGCTTGTCGTTGATCTGGCGATGGTTCCGGTCCTCCCGGTCCTTTAGCTACCGGAGTTCCTCTTTCAGGCGTTCTACTTCTATTTCGGCGTTTCTCCGGAGCCTGTCCTTCTCTTGCAGCATTTTCTCCTTTTCCTCCTTGAGCCGGTCGTACGCTTGGTGGCCTTTTCGTAAGCTCTCCTCGGCCCGCCGTAGATTCTCAGCAGTCTTTTTGAGTTCTACCTCCGCTGTCGTCTTCAACTCTCTTTCGCGGCTCCTCAGCGCTTCTTGGGCAGCTAGCTCATCCTTTAAGTCCGCAAGCTCTTGGGCTTGTGCCGCATTTCTCTCCGGAACGGTTTCCGTTGCCGGGGTCTGATTGCTATGTACAGGTTGATCTGACGCTTTATTCTGTACATTGCCCGGAGTCACCGGTGCTTGGACTTGTGTTGTCAATGCCAATTGAGCCATTTCCCTTGTGACCCTATCCAAGTCTTGTTCAAGGCTCCGGATTCTGGACCGGGCCGTCTCTAGATCTACGGTTGTGACGAGCAACCGTTCGTGGTGCGCTCTCTCCTCCGCCTCTATGTACTCGACCGCTCTGGCGATCTGCTCGCCTACCCACCGTAGCCACATGCTACTGGTGCCTTGCTGCTGTACTGGTCGGGTCGGCTTGTTCACTGTGGAATTGTCTGGCCTGAGTGCCTGTATCTGCCGTTCTGGTTCTACTTCTTGGCCGCCGTGTGTGCTGGCTGAGCTCGCCGGCTGTTGAGTTCCGGTTCTCGCCGTCTCCGGAGCCGTTGGAATGACTTCTTGTCTAGAAGTCGACAAGGCCGGTTCTATACGCACCGGTTCCGGTTCCTCCCTTGTGGTTTGCTCAGGTTGAGTTGGGGGCGTTTCTTCCTTTTGCGGTTCCGAATGCTCCCCCGCTGTCCCGGCGGTCCTACTTCTTGACCGTCGTTGGAGGTGCTCTACTGGCTCCTCCGTTTCCTCTTCCTGGGTAACGGCATGTATCTGTGCCGTCAAAGGTTCCGGTTCCTTCTGTCCCGGTCGCCATATGGTTATCTTAACGGGTCAGACCGGTGACACCTCCTCCGGTTCTGGGAGCCGTTACTTCCCTTTCGTCGCCTTCGACGCCAGCAGCTGCTGTCGTTTGGACGCGGGTTTCGAGGTGCTTCCTTCCGATAATCTTGGCCGCTTCTTTGGTTGGACGGTCTCGACCGGCGGCGCGAGCAATGTTATCCACTAAGCTACGGCATGCCACAGCTTCCGGCCCTCCTTGCCGTCCTTTCCTCGTACCGTCTCGATTGCCGCGCACAAACCGTCTGCAATCAACACCGGCCAATCCACCTTGATCCCTTCATAGGTGGCTATGATCATCCCTGCCCGATTTTTTGGCATGACAGGGGGTCGGGGGTACACATGGCCGTACTCATGGAGCACTCGAGCTATCTCCCTGAATAGCGGATCTTCGCCGCCCTGCGTTCGATAGCCTTTGCCGGCTAGAGAGTACTCACCGAAATATCGGATGAGTTGCTCCGAGGTTGGGTTATCAATCTGAAAAATACCTCCCTCCGGAAGGCCTGTTAGCGCACGGATCGCTTCCTCGGTGATGACTTCTGTGTCGAGCTCCTTGATGACCCGGTCGGCTTCTTTGTGCGGTGGTGCCTCCATGATGGTCAAGAACCCATCCAGTCCGTGTTGCCTGAGCCATTTCCTGGCCGCTTCCGACAGCGTTTGTGGTTCCATGTCTGCTTCGAGGTCGAGGAAAGATGGCGAGGTAGAGTGGTGATGAGAGTGAGAGCGAGAGAGAGAGCGTTCCGAACGTGGGGGTTCTCTGAGTGCAGGTTCGCGTTTGCTAAGCTTCCACTACCTTGGTGCTTCTGTGCTTCTTGGCTCGCGAAAAAAAAAGGTCTCCATGCGTTCTTCTTTTTCTCTGTGCGTCTTGGCGCCTTTTTCGAGCATGCGCATGTCGTGTACCAATTTAGTATTAAGTAATGTGGCGGCTCTTAAATGCCCACTACGTACCTTTTCGCTCCTTGCTTTCACGTCCGTTCATACCTCGATTTTTAATGATATCTTTCTTTTCTTTTTCTTTTTTTTTTCTTTTTTTTTCTTTTTTTTTCTTTTCTTTTTTTAATGACGGTATGTGATCTTACACATCCGTAGGTCCCTTCGGACCCTTACCATTTTCCTTACGGGTTGCCGTGTCTTCCTTCGCCTCTGCTACGGGTTCCCCGTCGTCTTTTTCTTCCATCCGTACCGTTCCCGGACAGGTTCCCGGTATAGTGCCGGTGGGCTGCATAAACGGGTTACTTGGCATCGGTCCTTTATAGGGCTTTAGTCTAAATCCGTTGACCCACTTGCCTAGCACTTCACCGGCAAGTGTCCCTAACTGATAGGACCCGTTGTATTCCCGTGTCAGCCAATACGGGCCTGTCCATCTAAGCCGGAGTTTACCCGGCATCTTGCCCATCCTCGTTTGGAATACTAGCACCGGCTTTCCGATTTCGAACATCTTTTCATTACCTTTCCGGTGACGGTCAACGAACGCTTTTCGTCGTCGTTGCTCCAGTTCCATGTGTAGGATGCTGGCAAGCCGTTGCTCCTCCAGTTCGCATAGTGCTGCTAGCCGCATTTCCTCCGACACCTTTTCATTCAGCCGTTCCCGTAGTTGGATCCGTAAGCTTGGTACCTGAAATTCCACCGGCATGACCGCCTCTAAGCCGAATGCTAACCGGAACGGCGTTGTCCGGATACTTGTTTTGTATGCCGTTCGGTACGCCCATAGCGCGCTATGGAGCTTTGGATCCCAGTCCATCCGGTTTTCATTGACGATTTTGCGGAGAATGTTCTGGAGCGTTTTGTTGGTTGACTCTGCTAACCCGTTTGCTTGTGGGTAGTACGGTGTGCTCCGTTTATGGACCACGGCATAGAACGTTGTTAAGCTTTCAACTACCTGGCCGAGGAAGTGCCCTCCTTGGTCGCTGATTAATTCAATCGGACATCCATATCGGCACCAAATGTTTTCGTACAGGAATTTTGCTGTGGATGACGCGGTGTTGTCTCTCAAGGCCTTAGCCTCCACCCATTTAGTGCAATAATCTGTTGCCACGATGACATAACGATTACCCGTTCTCATTGCCGGTGGCTTGAACGGTCCGACAAAATCCAACCCCCACTTCTGGAATGGCTCTAGTGGAAGTACCGGTTGGTGTGGCATCCGTGCTTGCTCCGTAGGCTGGCCCATTCGTTGGCACAGGTCACATTCCTTAGCATACTTGACGGCGTCTTTTAACGTCGTGGGCCACCATAAGCCGCTCTGCCATACTTTCCTTGCCGTCGCTTCCCCGGCATAGTGTCCTCCGGCAACCCCACAATGTGCTTCCCGTAAAATTACTTGTTTCTCGTCACTACGAACTGCCCGTCTCCATATTCCATCTGCTCCCTTGTGGTAGAGAGTGTCCCGTAACAGACAGAAGTTGCGGCTCTGCACCGCCAGTCGTTTCCTCTCGTCCCGGTTCATTTCCTCTGGTGGCAGGCTCGTGCTTAGGAACTGGTGCATGTTTGTCAGCCACCTATCTTCTGATACCACCGTGTCGTCCGCTGCCGTTTCCGGGGTGATACGGAATAACTCTGCGTCCGGGAATTCATCCGATACTCCGTCGCCTGATTCTCCGGACTCTAACCGGCTCAGGTAGTCTGCTACGGCATGCTGGATACCGGGCCGGTGGAAGATCTCGAATTCGAACTCCTGCAACAGCAAGGTCCAACGGGCCAACTTACCGGTCAGGGACGCCTTGGACACTAAGTACAGGAGCGCCGAGTGATCCACATGAAAGGAGAACTTCCTTCCCAATAGGTAATGACGAAACTTTGTTACACTGTAGATCATGCCCAGGGCCTCTCGTTCCGTCGTCGAATAGTTCTTCTCCGCTTGGGACAGCTTCCGACTGGCGTAATATACCGGCCGGTACCATTTGGGCTCCGTAAGTTGCATTAAGGCGCTGCCGATAGCGATGTCGGAAGCGTCAACGAACACATGAAATTCCTTGCTCCAATCCGGAGGCTGCACGACGGGTGCTTGCGACAAAAGTACCTTCAAGGCATTGTATGCCTTATCCTCCGTATCCGTCCATTGGAACGGTGTCCGATGTACCGCGGTGTGTAATGGTGTAGCCAAGTCAGCCAAGTGACGGAGCATCCGGCTGTGCCACCGGATCTGTCCTAAGAATCGGCTTAGTGCTTTGGCCGTTTTCGGCGCCGGTGCCCCTAGTATCGCGTTTACTTTGTCCAGGTCGACCGCAATGCCTTCCTTACTTACAATGTGTCCCAGTAATATTCCACTTGAAACCCCAAAGATGCATTTTGCTGGGTTTAAGCTTAGCCGGTATAACCTACACTTTTCAAGGCATAACCGTAGGTGCTGCAAATGGTCTTTTTCCCGGCTATAGACTGCAAAGTCATCCAGGAAAACCTGCATGAAGGCTGGGATGTATTCGCCGAAGATCTCCATGATGATTCGCTGGAAAGTTGCTGGTGCCGTTTTTAGTCCAAACATCATTACTTCGGCCACAAACACCCCCCATTCGGTGACGAATGCTGTCTTCTCCTGGTCATCAGGGTGCATCCGGATTTGATTGTATCCGCTGAACCCGTCTAAAAAGCTATAAACTTCATGGCCGGCGACGGCATCCAGTACTCCATCCGTAAACGGAAGAGGGAATGCATCCGTAATTGTGGCTGCATTTAGTTTCCTGTAATCTACACACACGCGGATTTTACCGTTCTTCTTTGGGACGACGACGATGGGGCTCAGCCACGTCGCTTTCTTTACCGGCCGGATGAAGCCCACTCTTAGGAGTTTGTCGATTTCCTCCTTCACTTTGGCGGCGTAGTTGGGGTTCATTCGGTAACGTCTTTGCGCCACTGGTTTCGCGTCCTTGCCTAAGTGGATCTGATGCTGATATAATTGAGGGTCCAGCCCTTGCATGTCTTCGTATGACCAGGCGAATACGTCGCGAAACTCCGTGAGAAGTTTGATCATCGCCGCTTTATCTTCCGGCTTCATCTCTTTGGCGATGTGTACCGGCTTTGATTCATCCTTGCTTCCTAGGTTCACTTCGTCGAGCTGGGATGTTTTTACCCGTTGGGAAACGGCCATTTCCCGTTCCAACGCTTCTTGTGCTTGCCGTAATTCCCGAATCGAATCTTTGTCTGGTTCGGCTTCGGTTTCGTCCCGCTGCGGCAAGTATGGCGCTACGGCTTCCGCTATGTCAATCTCGAAGAGTGGTACGATCTTCGGGTGTTCCTCCAAGTACTGGGCTTCTTCGTCGTCTGCCAACCCTTCAAGCATGTTCACGCATTCCGCATACAGCAGTGTGCATTCCTTACCGTTGCTCGTCCGTGGTTGTGTCGGTACCCGGACCTTGGCTTTTCCGCGCCGGAAGGTAATCATATTTTTCTGCCAATTTTGCTTGATGTGTGCTGTTTTCAACCATGGTCTGCCCAGCAACAGTGGGTACGCGCCTTGCGCCTGTAGCTGCAGCACTACAGCCGAGATGTGAAATGTGTGACCTCCTATGGTGACCTCCAATTTCCGTATTAAGCCCGTCGGCCGTACAGAGCTCGTATCCGCCATCCGTAGCCAGAACGGACATGGCTCCCATTCATGTATACCCAAGGCATCACACGTGCGGAGGCTTATTACGTTCACCCCGGAACCTCCATCGATTACTGTGCCAAGAAGTTCGTGCCCTTTGACAATAGCTGTAATCACCGGACTACTAGTGTCCACCACCGTCGGTCCCTCCTCCGGATTCGAGAAGAGGACTGGTGCCGGTGGGGCTATACCGTCTGTCATGACCGTTTTTAGTCCTTCCGTAAATCGCGGCACGAGCTGCAAGAGTCTTCGTAATGGCAACGTGATCTGACATTCTTGCAGTGCTTGCCATGTCTCGTTTTCTGCGTGGCTACCGCCGGCACTCCCTATGGTATTCGCCTTTTGCCGTTCCGCGTTCGCGACGTTCCTTTCATTGGCTTCCTTCACCCATTCCGTCGCCTGTTTTCGTATGGCCTCTTGTGTTTCCCACTCTTTGGCCATGCCTTTCGACCGTGTGGTTACTTGCTGTACATCCGCCACTTCCGGAACCACCATATTAACTGCTGGTCGTTTATCGTAGCTCTTTGCCGGGCACTGGTTACTGTAGTGGCCTTCCTGCCTGCAGTAGTAGCAGTACTCTTTACGGGTATTGTTGGATTCAGCATTGCTGGTAGCCGGAGTCGGTCCCGTAGTGAGTGGTGCGCTCTGTGCCGGTTGGCTCCTTGGGGTTCCATGTTCCGGGTCCCTAGGGTGACCACCTTTCTTGAAATTACGTTTCTTATTATTCTTATTTTTATTTCGGTAGTCCTGTCGTGGTGGATCGTAAAATCGGCCGTAGTCCTCCTGGTGCCTTCGGTAACCAGGGGAATGGTCTCTGTCGTATTGCTCGTGTCGTCTGTTGGACTCCCGGTAATGGTCCGATCGCTCATACCGGTCGTAGTTATCATGCCGATCCCCGTACCGGCCATCAATCTCTTGTCTGTCTCCGTACCGGACATCCTGTGCCGGTCGGTACCGGTTCATTCTTTGCCAACGATCTTCATCTTTGTCTCGGCTGCTTCTTGGCTCGATCCGTCGGACGGGTGGTGCTTGTCGGTTTAGTAGGTTATACTCGCACCGGTCCGTTGTATGACTCTTGGATTGACAAATCACACACTGGATTCGCATGGTGCATTCCACTGCCGAGTGTCCGGCATTCAAGCAGATTGTGCATTGAATTGCCTGCCGGAACCGGAGATCTTCATCTGTGGGTAACGCCCGTTGCAGTGCTCCCAGTGTAAGCCATGAGCTTGACTTTTCCATTTCTCTGACCCGGTCAATGACCTGGTCAATGGTGCTTCCTCGAAAGTCGATCACCGTACACACCGTGCGTAACGGTTCCCAGAGTGCGTTTAAAAATATCGTCCGTAATTCCTCCTCCGGGGGTGCACGGGCAAGCTGGCTATGCATTCGTTGGAAACGGATGACGAATTGGGGAATGCTTTCCCCTGCCTCCTGTCGGATCGTATAAAACAGGCCCACCATTGTCGTCTGGTCGACCTCCTTGTGGAAAAATGCAAGAATTTTGCTTTTAATTCTGCAAAGGTTGTGATGGTCGTCGGGTCCTGCGTCCACCGCCATCGTGCCGCTGGTCCTTCCAACGTGACCCCGAATTCCGCTATCTTCGAGCGTTCTTCTTCCTCCGGTGTCAGTCGCTGGGACGCGTGATTTGCTTCCCATGTCAAATGACATGTTAGTTTCTACAATCTTATGTCATATTACATACATCTTTAAAAAATGCCCTATCGAAAAGCTTTGATACTAACCCATCAAATTTAGGCCCTACTTAGAAGTTCTTTAAGGAAGGCACAAATACCCATGACAAACTCCCCCATCAATCGACATTCTAAGTGTGGTGGCTCTCATCCCAAACATACATCAACTAATTTCCTAAAAAGTGACAATGTAATTATGTATAAGCACATTAGCCCATGATGTGGTCACTTACTAGACAAAGCACACAAGTGGTGGAGTGTTAGGCCACGGGTGTAGGGTTATGGACCAAAGCGTGTCACATTTAAGAGTGTGTGTGGTGATGTTGATCGTCCAAAGTGAATGTAGAATCACTACTTTCAAACGACGTCCATTACAATTTACACTCATCTATAATAGTAACGACAATTCATTGTGGTCACCAAATGGTATCTCTTCCTCATCTTGTTGGTGCTTAACACGTAAATTAGTAGCTTCTGCCCCAAGGCAACCTAACAAGTAGGTAGCTAGTCGTAGTTAATCTACAATAACAGATACGTCATTCCACAACTTACTATGAGACATGAAGACACATCCATTCTTTTTGAGGATTTTGACCATTCTCTCCGAGTCATAGGTTTCCACAACCTTTATATGTTAGACATGTTTTTACTAGAGTTTGTATAGTTAACTATTATAATTCGAGGATAGGTAGATAGATAGATAGCATGTATGTCGAGGGTTGTCTTGTCTTGCACGGACGCTTATCTTGTAACATTTGTTCAACATCACATTACAACGAGTTTGAAAGAGGATGTCAAAAAAGGAAAGGGGACCTCGGTGGCCATGGGAGAGAAATGGATGTAGACATAGAATGTAATATTCGTGTTCGTGCAAGCATTCAAACGTTTGAAAAGGGAAAAATACGTGCTACTTTTTTTCCTCTTTTCTTCATTAATTGTTATTGCAAATTCAACTCACCTTAGCGGTAAGGAGTCAAGTCTTAGCTTTCTCATTTCCTCTTGTTAGTGTCATGGCAAAATTTTATGTTACTCATGTTCTTTTTTCTTTCTTTCATTGTTATTAGAAATTAGATCACCCTAGTGGTAAGTTGTTAGGCTACTATTGCCTATGTCATGGCAAATTTTTATGTTAGTGTCATGTTCCTTTTTCTTTCTTTCTTTCTTTCTTTGTTATTAGAAATTAGGTCACCCTAGTGGTAAGTTGTTATGCTACTACTACTGCCTATATAATGTTTTCTGCATATTCTCGAATATACGTTTAATGAGTTTTTGAATGTTTGATTATAATTTATAATGACATATTTTGATTCAATCTCTATAGTTCATACTCATTTTTTTGTAAAGTTCTAAAGTGAGGATGATAGAGATGTCTTGATTCTTAAGAAGCATCCCAAAAGTATGCATGTGAGACAATGCAAATATTGCAACCATACTTATGTTGGTGGTTCACAATGGATTAGAGTCCACTTATTGGGATTGAGAGTGAATCAATATATAATATAAGACCATAGTCAATCCAATCCAACTTTGAGATGATTTACCATACACGTTTGATTGAATCGTTCTCGAATGCGAATGCATGTATGATACGTATGGTTCATTCTATGGATCATGGAGTCATGGAGACCACACTTGGCTCGGCTTGGCTTGACTTGACTTGGACCAAAAGTCATGGAGCTTTGGAAGTACATATGTAGATGGTCGGAGGAGGCAAATGGATGCACAGAGAGAGAGAGAGAGAGCCTCTCCCCTGCCTCCTCCTCCTCATGGGTCTTACGAGTCTCACGCGCACGTGCTAAACCATATTCTCTCTCTCTCTCTCTCTCTCTCTCTCTCTCTCTCTCTAAATCCTGAGGTAGACATTTCTCCTGCTCCGCCCCTTCTCCTTCTCCTTCTCCTCCTCTTCCATTTCTTCCTTTCTCCACTGTCTTTCTTCTTCTGTGCATACTACTACTACTACTACTACTACTACTACTACTACTATTCTCTCTCTCTTCTGTTTCTCCTCTGCTTCCATGGCAGCTGCCCCTAAACCTGAAGATAAATCTCATCCCCCTAAGGATCAGCTCGATGGATTCGAATATTGCATCGACTCTAACCCCTCCTGGCGTAAATAATCTATCGCTCTCTTCTTCTTCTTCTTCTTCTCTCTCTCTGTCTAATCATTCTCTGTTTGTAATGTATGTGATGCATTTCAGGCTTGTTTCTGTTCAAATCAACTTCTTTTCCATGAATTTAATCTCTTATTTCTCTCCGTTCCCCCCCCCCCCCCTTCAAGATGGTTTCTATAGAATGGAATTGATCCTTCCCTCCCTCTCACTGCTTCTTCTTCTTCTTCTTCTTCTTCTTCTTCTCAATGGATTTTAATTCGTCTCTGTTTTTGCCCAAATGGCTTCTTTCTCACAATGGCTGTCATTGATTTCTCTCGATTTCCTTGCAATGGATTTGATTCTGTCTATTTCTCTCCATTGCTGCCCAAATGACTTATTTACAATGGGTTCCATGTGTTCATCTCTGTCTACTTTCAAATGGTACCTTTTTTACAATGGATTGGATTAATTTCTCTTTGCGTTCTGTTGTTTCAATGGATTTCTTTATGTCCAGTCCTTAAGATTGTTTAACTCTCAGTCTACTCATCTTCAATTCAACTCAAACTGCTACAGGATTTGATCTTTAGCTCTTGATTGGGATACCAGAGCAGGATCTAATCCAAGCAGAATGATAGAACAACGCATAATTGTTGCATTTGCATATCCATAACATAGTAGATCTTTCGGTGCTAGAACTCGACCGCCTATTCAAAGAGAATGATATATGTCTTAATCCTTCACCACCTCCTTATGTGATATATCTGTTGTTTTATAGGTGTGCATTAATATGATAGATCTTAAAGCGTGGATCCACCATTACCTTTGTTAATGTTTTACAAATTTCCATGAGATGTTTTGATATAAATAAACAGCTTAACATTCACTTCTAGAGGTGGAAGGTACCTTCCAGTCAGATCTTACAAGGCAGGATAAGCTCAGCTGACGTAAAATTGAGGGTTTCCTGTTAGTGCTGACCCTCACCTCTAAGGTTTCCGATTTCCAATTTGGTCAAGCAAATTAATCTGCAACAGATGGATGTTTGCATGTGGAGTATATAGGGTCTAGAACATAGGATTTGTTATGTTTAGGACTGATCTTTGTGGAGTGAGTGAACTTCTTGAGTTGAGTACATATCATCAACATGCTGAAGATGGAGTTGTTCTTTGCATCGTTAAAAATGAGACCATTTTAGGAATGGGAGTAGGAAGCAAAACGGTTGTGAGTAGACCCAAATGGGAATGATGAGAGGTAGCTCAAACAAGGCAATGAGAATTGGGAAAATTGGTTGATAAATGATAAAATAGTGGTTGTTCACTTCATGTTCCGTTGATATTGAATAGGGCACCCTAATAATATGTCCCATTCATATACACAATTAAAAGTGAATTGATGAGGATCTAGGAAAATTTGGTCAATACTGTGTATCATATCATATGAATGCCTTGACTCCTGTCGTTCATTGTTTACTTCTGACAGCTTCTTTTTGTCACAACTCCGGTCTACAGCGCTACATAACTAGCGCAGGTCTTACTTGACTGGGAAGTTCAGGCTGACCTCTGACTCCAATTATTATGACTAATAGCATACAAATAGTCACACGGATAAGCTTAAAAAACCTTGTGTTAGTCTAGTATTTGCACAGTGGCATGCCGTAAAGATCTAATGGTTTGAAGACGAGTCACATTAGCACTTATGGTTAATCTGACGATCTTCATTTACCTAAATAGATATGTATTATGAAATCATTTGCTTATTTTCAATTTTCTATTATCCTAACTCGAATGTTCTGCAGCGGAGGCATTGATTCTGGGTTTTCAACACTACATCGTTATGCTTGGAACCACAGTCATGATACCTTCTTTTTTGGTTCCTAGGATGGGGGGGAACAATGTGTGTACATATTATCTATCACAGTCAATTTTCTTACCGAAGAACCCCATTTTCTTTTCATTTGTGCTTAACTGAAATTCGAATTCTGACTTGTTTTCAGGATGATAAGGCACAAGTTATTCAAACTCTATTACTCTCATCGGGCATTAACACTTTGCTACAAACCTTGTTTGGTACCCGATTACCAGCTGTTATGGGTGGCTCATATACTTTTCTCATACCAATACTGACAATAATAAACTCTGCATCATTTCAAAGTATTGACAGCGATCAAAAGGTTTGTGTTTGAATGGTGCTTGTGGCGTATCTCAAGATTATGCATTCTCTTTCTCCAGAATCCGATGCATTTGATGGGATTGTTCGATCTCACAGAGATTTTTGAGCACAATGCAAGCTATACAAGGTGCGCTGATAACATCCTCAAGTGTGCAGATTATACTTGGATTTAGTGGATTGTGGGGCATTGCAACAAGGTGATAATCTTTTTTTTCTTTTTTTTCTTTCAGTTGATTGCTTCATCATCATTATTGGATATTTATGCACCTTCCATTCTTTTTAACGTTCAATACCTTTGGTTTCAGATTTATGAGCCCACTAGGCTCTGCACCAGCGATCGCTTTAGTAGGCCTTGGATTATACGAATTAGGGTTTCCTGGAGTAAGAAATACATTATTTTTGCCTTTCCAATATTTTAGTATGCAGCATAACTTGTATGTACCTCCTTGTCCTTCCATACGCATACCTAACATGATCTAAGTAGATCTCAATACTTTTTTATATTGTATGTTGCATTGTTGCGTTTTTACGGTATGTCTTCATAATATGTATGTATGAGATCATTCAATCTGGCATGAATAGAATGACTTTCCTGTTTCTTCGACTCAAGATGTATATATATTCTTCGATTCTCGTTAATTATTTATGTGGAAACCAATCTTTGAAGTGCATCTCAAGTTATTACTTCCCGTGAAAGCCAAGGATTTTGAACCGAAGTTCTTGCTACACATTTAAATTTTGTATTCATGTCAAATATTCATGATATCCACTAAATTCAGTTTGTTGAAGTTAATGGAGTCTCTTTATGATCACATTTGCTGCATTAATATTAATTGATGAAGTCACAACTTTCATACTCATTCATTTGCATGCAGAAGTCGCATGTTTCATTTGAGAAGAACTCTTTTGGTTGCCAAATAAATTTTGTTTTTTTCAGGTTGCAAAGTGTGTTGAAATTGGCCTGTTGGAGTTCCTCTTGCTTATTGCGATTGCCTTGGTAATCAACCAAAATTTCCCGAATCATATATATCTCATTTCTATTTTATACATTAGGGTTTGTGTCATGCTCTAATAGAATCGCACATGTATTGGCAAACAAATCTCAATGCTCATGCTTATATTTCTCTCTTTCGAATGGTGTGTTATAATTAGTATCTGAGATCTCGATATTTGTGCTTATGTATATTTGAATTGTGTATCATGTATTAGTATCTGAGGCAAGTTGGATCAAAGAAGTTGTTGATATTCGAGCGTATGCCTATATTACTTTCGGTGCCAATCATCTGGGCATTTGCACATATATTAACGGTGGGCGGGGCTTACAATAATGTTCCTACCAAGACAAAAATTCATTGCCGTACAGATGAATCCAATTTAATATCTTCCACACCCTGGTGAGTAAAAGATTTTGTTTTGCATCATGTCTATGAAATTCAGTGAATTTATCTCATTCATCTGACACTCTTCAAAAAATTAAAGCCCTTTTGTCCCAATTAACTCTAAAATTATTTATCTATAACTTCAATACAGGCACTTCCTTTCAGTTTCATTTTTCATGAACTTTAGTGTGGGTAGGAGGATCAAGGTATGGTTTGGCCTTTTCAAATTTCTAAAGTCCAAAGTTCTATCATTTTTCCAGGATAAGGGTACCTTATCCTCTGCAATGGGGAGCTCCTTCTTTTGATGCTGGCCACACGTTCGCGATGATGGCGGCTGTTCTCGCTGCTCTTATCGAGGTATATTTGCAATATGTGTGTCACCCATGTAGATCATATAACGTCGATTTTTTTCTTTGCAGTGACAATAATGTTGTTATAATGTGCAGTTGTTTACTCAGTACCAATGTGGTTATTATGTGTTTTTTGACAGTTTGTAATGATATCACTGTGTAGCTCTTATTATGTGCATTTTTTAAACTATTTAACTCTATATTAATGTAGCATTATGTGTTTTCTTGAACCCTTGGAAATCTATATTTTTTGTAAATATAGTGTGGTGTTAACCTTTTTAAACCCAATAATGCAGTTACTATGTGTGTTTTTGAAATTTTAAAAACAATGATGTAGTTTACTGGTGGTTATATCTTGCAGTCCACTGCAGCTTTTTTGGCGGTTTCCCGTCTTTCTAGTGCTACAATACCACCCCAATATGTGTTGAGCAGAGGTTCTGGGTGGCAGGTAATTTAGACTATGGAAAAACAACAAAACTCTACATTTTTAGGGATATCTACCAGAATACTTGCTGTCATCAGACGAACTTTTACTTAATTACTTACCAAACTTAATACACAATAATTATACACAAGACACCACGATGGCAATAATAATCCCTCTATTATTCTCAAGTTGGATCTATGAATATATTGCTTTGCACATGTGTATGTACTTTCCAAAATGAGATTCCCATGAGCATGCTAATATGCTACACCTTTTGCAATCTTAACCTCGTGCATTGGTTTTGTAAAATATTTTCTAGCATATTTGTAATGGTATATAAGCTGTGTTTTTTTGTCTTCTTATATTCCCAGGGTGTTGCCATATTACTGAATGGTGCATTCGGCACGTCTACTGGTGCTACTGTTTCAGTGTATGAATTCTGCTAAAAAAAGCATGTACTTTCTATGAGCCAAGATGATTTCCTACTCAATATGCATGTTCGACTAAATTTGACTGCAATATCAAAAAAATCATATTGTATTATAACTTGGTTTTGCAAAATCACGCAGTGAGAATGCTGGTCTTCTTGGCGTGACTCGTGTAGGGAGCAGAAGGGTTACACAAATTGCAGCAGGATATATGATCTTCTTTTCCGTATTGGGTGAGTTTCTGTGAAATCAATGTAGTTTTTGTTTGAAGAGAAAAAACAAAGAAGGAAACTACGAAAAAAAATATCCAGAATAGAAAGCAACTAAAGAGATAATGTCAAGGAATGTTCTTTGATGTTAGCTAGGTATATCTCAAAATTTGTTTTTGTGTTTCTCAGGAAAATTTGGTGCTTTTTTTGCATCCATTCCATTCCCTATATTTTCAGCCATCTATTGTGTATTATATGGGATTGTTGGTAACTGAATCTTGCTCTATCTTTATCGAAATCATGGCTCCGATTTTAACGAAAAACCTAACTAAACAAAGGTTTTGCAATGCCTTATCTTTTGTGTTTCATGTTGCAGCTGCCACTGGTGTTTCATTCCTTCAGTTTGTTAATGTGAATTCGATTAGGTCCATGTTCATATTTGGTATTGCTCTCTTCATGGGTATTTCGGTGCCGCAATATTTCTCAGAGTATACAGCTAATGCTGGCCATGGCCCTGCTGATACCAATGCCAGATGGGTATATCTTTATCTTTTACGTACCTTCACATATAGCATAGTGCATTCTTTTGTATTCAAATAGGAACAAAATATTCAGATGTATGCATAGAAGTTATACATAAAAGCTTTAAGGTAGTTCATATATATCACTCGATGACTTTCAAATTGTATATAAGTTTAATATTTTAGCTGGATAGTATTCAATAATTTCAGTGGTGTATATACACACACACATACACATAAATATACGCACAAAGGTTAGATGTTTGCTTGATATGGTTACGTTCATTGAACTCAAATTTAAGTTCAATAATTATTCATTGTATTTGGCTTACATATCCATATTGATTCCTGGGTCTGGATTGAATTGGTTGGCAGTTCAATGATATAATTGATACTCTCTTCTCGTCATCTGTGACGGTGGCATTTATCGTGGCGATTGTATTGGATAACTCATATCACGTGAAGGAGTCGAAGAAGGATAGGGGCATGCCATGGTGGGACAACTTTCGGTCATTTAAAAAGGATAGTCGGAGTGAAGAGTTTTACTCGCTCCCCTTCCAACTTCAAAGATTCTTCCCGACAAATTGATGTATTCTCGTATCGATACAACATTATCGAGTATCTGAACCCACGATATCCTTCTTTCTCGCCCTTTTGCCATTGACTTTCTTGTAACAATCTGATTTTGTTTCTTCTTTTCGATTGAACTGTCATATATATATTCATATTTATATACACATGTTGAGTTCTAATGGAATAAGTTCTATTAACCAAATCAGTTGCATGTATTTAATATTAAACCCATTTCCTTCTAGTTTTGTTTAAACTAGTAGCGATCTTGGAGTCAATGAATTTTTTTGAGAGCCCCCAAGGTGGGTCCCCACCCTAGACTTCTACACAAAAATGTCAGATTATATCTAGTAGAAAAGCTTGGAAATAATTGTGCTCCTAACTACACTAGGTGATGGTAGTGAATACCACATTTGGACAAACTGGCAATGATTCAAAAAATGATGATTGCTCTCAATAAGGAATTGGAAAAGTTCAAACATATTTTGTGAAGAACGTAAAGAACCATATGTATGGAGAGCTTATTATGATCAATCATGTATGTGGAGATATATGTATCCAAAAGGCTTGCTTTTGTAGCCTATGTCAATGCAATGATTGTTAGGAAACTATCTTGGTACATTACTTCACTATTTGTTTGAAACGTTGTGTGCTAGGATGAATAGAGAAGCCTTATAAATTTGGTCATTTATTTGAAAAGAGTGTAATAATGCATTGTCCCTCAACATTGTATTCGATGTAATACTCAATTGTTACCACGATGGATCCCATAGGATAGGTCACAAATAGATTGTCATGAAGAATTATATGTCTACAATTTTTGTTTTGATCATAAGGGAAATCAAATTTCTATAATTGTTAATGTGCGGACCAAGTCACTATCCCCATATTTGTTTAGATCAATTTGCTTGATTGGGCCCTCCATGTCAAATTTGGGTGCCTTATTCTTGTTTGTTTAAGAGTCATGTCAATCTCTTTTCTTTTCATTTCATTGTCAAAACCTCCAAAATTCTCTTTCTCACGTCAAACTTTTCTCGTTTTTGACCATATGAGCTTACTTGCCCATATATTTTCCATCATTGAAATAGAATGCCCCATTGCCGTATCGATCTCTTATCTCATCACTCCTTTTGTTAGGAAAGATGCACTGATCACAAAAATGTTGATGAGTGTAACTAAAGTTAACCACA
Organism: Azolla caroliniana; assembly: GCF_043228905.1. NCBI lineage: Eukaryota > Viridiplantae > Streptophyta > Polypodiopsida > Salviniales > Salviniaceae > Azolla > Azolla caroliniana. The sequence continues at coordinate 13,978,515 of NW_028230442.1, forward strand.
AACACTAATTATAGTAATTGGTCTTAATTTACTATGATGCAATCCTAATTAGCATTGTGGTTATTGTGCATCCATCCTCATGAATGGTCGATTTTGGGGACGAATGATTTTGCAAAATATTAAATATACGATTCTAAGTAAGTGGGCTTATATCTACTTTTTGACTATGAGGCACAATGTGATAAAAATTTCAAATAGTAAAGGTGGGATTGATTCATATCTTCGTACGGGGGTAATATTTTATAGTTTACCTAAAAAGTTAATAGGCAACGCACATGGGTTTCCAGCAATTTGTGAACATCAAATGTTCAACACAAAATGGAGGACGCGTGATAGACACATTCAATCTACTTGTCAAATTGAAGTTTGAGTTGTATTGTTACCAACTTAACGCCTATCATACTCTATTTTGCGAGACACACAAACCGCACATTGGAAAATATAGAGGCATTCAATATAATATGGTATAACATTCCTACCCACTCACAAAGGGGGGGGGGGGGCATGAAGAAAAGGGCAAACTTTTACATCAAGAAAGATCTATATTTCTTGTTTCCTTGTTTTCTTCTAGGAATAGTAATATACCTACTCGTATGTCGAAGCAAGGATATTCACCTCCACATGTGAAATGCAAAATCCAAATCCCTTGGGATTTGGAGGCAAGAATATCCATCTTATGCAAAGAGAAGGTGAACCAATAACACATTGTTGAAAGAGAGGATACAAAGCAAACCCACTGGGAGAACACGCACACACGCACACACACAAAAAGAGACACAAAAGTGTGACCTTGAAGAATAGCCTTGCATGGATACCATGGGGATCATAAATAATGGACGATTCTTAAAGGTGGCAACATGCAAATCACACGATAGGAAAACAGATGGATAGAAGGTATGTGTCAGAGAAAAAAATAAATCATCATCATCATAATAGGGGTAACGATTTCTTGCAATGTCATAGTCATACATGTTAATAGCTTTTTTGGTGGTAAAAATTATGGAATCATCATCCCATGTGATCAACTCGTTCGGCAACAAATGTTGGTAGTTTTAGGTAATGTGAAAACTATGTTATTATGTCCACACCACAACATTTGGGTGAATCTACTAAAATCCCCTACGATGACATATATGGTTTAGCACGTATCTATAGCTCTCTATGACCTATGGTTCCCAAATTAGGGCGTATATATAGCATGATTGTGGATTCGGTACCATATTAAAGAATAAATTGTGAATGTTTTCTTTTACGACGCATCTCTACTTGGATCGTTCAATAGATCGGATCATCGGTTCTTTGAAACTTGTGGATCGAGAACCGGACATGGATGTCGTTAAATGTTGCACCGAATCGGCCGCACATAAGGCAATGCTTCTCCACTCTTGCATGAGTTGCCGTCAGAGTTTGGAGGTTCCCGATAAAAAAATAGACAAATGACAGGGAGAGGGCTCCGACGTGATTCAAAACCAGGACCGAATCATCATCATCATTACATATACATTATGTATATATGGATCATGTTGATGTATGTATTTATGTATGTATGTATGTATGTATGTATGTATGTATGTATGTACGTATGTATGTATGTATGTATGTATGTATGGTTTCTATCCTAATTAATCCATCCATCAATTGGTAGACTATAGTCATAAGGAAATTAACAGGGGACAAAAAAAGAAATAACAACAAATGTAGAAAACAGAGGAAAGAGATGATGAAGAAGACACAGAAAGAAGAAGCAAAAGCTGATGAAACGAAGAAGAATGAAATGAAGAAACAGAATGTGAGAGAGAGAGAGAGAGAGAGAGGAAATGGTGTATTATTGGAGTATGTATGTAATTGATTGATGGTTATGGAGCCACTCGCAGCATTTCGAAGGTCCTGCTCAATGCCATCGTCAGAGGCGGAGCGAAGCTCTTGAACTGTCTCTCTCTATGTGGAGGAGAAGGTAGAGAGCTCCAAAATCTCTTTCTCTCTCCCTCCTTCATCGCATTTTGAGAATTTCGTCGCGTCACTTTGCTCTTTCTTTTAATTTCTGCTCGTCAATGCTGATTTATTTCTCAGAAACTCTTTTTTCATAAGAGAGTTTGTTGATGGGAATCACTACTCATTACAAGGAATTCTCATGCTTCTAAATGAAGATCTTTTCAATATAGGGGAGTTGTGGTTTTGCAAGCATCTGCTTTTGTCTGGTGATCCTAGCATCTGTAATGCAAAAAATCTGCATCATCGCCAATGCATTTTCGTCATGAATGATGATTTATTTTAGACATTCTCTTTGTATTATCTGCTTATTCTGATTATTCTAGAGATAGAGTAACTGTAAAACTATGTAGTCATTCTGTCATACACATCCAATGTGCACTAATTCAGGTTTATTTCTGGTATTTTCGGATGTATATCATCGTGAAATATGATAGACCTATGGTAAAAACAAAGTCTTGCCATTAAGTTTAAGTATAAAAACCTCCCAAACGTTAAGATTCAATAGACAATGATTAATGACAAGAAAATTCATGAATGTAGATAATAACTTTTCCAAGATCCTAATAGAATCATTCAAAATTATAAATACTAGAATTCCTCTTAACTTTGGGTGCAGATTTTTTAATCAACATGTGATGAATGATCAGAATAACAACATTGTCGTAATACCAATGGCCTTTGCTGAACATTCCCCAGGATATCTGCTGTTTGTCTGATTGTGCATCGAATGTATAAACACAAGATGTATCATTTATGACATTTCTTTTATTTTCATATTGTAGATATTTTGCATGAAGTTGATAGTATCCTTTGAAGGCATTTTTTCTTGCTTTTTGTATGAGATGCAATACTTAAGTATATTTCCTCGCTTATCATGCTTCAAATATTTTCCATGTAGTTGTGGGTATCTTTGAATTTTGAAAAATTGATTCGCATCTGCATAATTGTACATGAAAACTAAGTTGTGAAATCTTGAATTTAGAAATCTTTTGAATTATCATGGTTCATCTTGCTGTAATGTATTAGAAATCCTGTTGCAGGCTTTATACAAAGCTTTCCAAAGCATGAACTTGACCTGGTGAAAGATCCATCTGGTTTGGATGCTCTTATTTTAAGGAATCCAGAAGGTGCTTCAGCAGTAGTAAGTCATCCATGCAATTTGTTGTTATTGTATATGTTCGAAATTGGTTTTTCTGACGTAGTTGATTTGGTATGTGATGCATTCCCCTTTTTCATATGACAAAGCACTTTTGCATACAAGTTCCATTGCTATGATCTATCCCTTGGATGATTCAAATTTTTTTTCAGTGTACTTACTGATTTCTTTATCGAGTTTCCTTCTCAGTGATGCAAGTTATCTTTTGTACTCTCAATTTCCGGCCACCCACATTGGATATATTTGGCACTAGCCTACCATAGTCGAATGTAAAAATCTAGTAATTAGAAGAAAATGCATAGAGCTCTATGCATATGTTAATAAACGAGGAAAAGTTCTAAAGCAGCAAGTTTAATGGTCTTACTTGGGTAATATCCAGAAAAAATACAGTAAAAACATTATTGTGGAATTTCCCTCGCATACACAGTTTGTATAGGCAAAGTACATGGTCTTTAGTTATTTTCACTTTAACAGTAAGCAACAAGAGGTAGTAGATCTAATCATAATCAATGTAGTAGATGTAATCATGATCAACATTCCTGTAGGTATATCTATATGGTGGACAAGTTATGAGCTGGAAGAACACCCATGGAGAGGAGCTATTATTTTTTAGCACTGGTAGTGAGGTATTGTCTAGCTTTTTTTCTGAACCTCTGGCTTAAGTGTAACGTGATGGCTCAGTTGTAACCTTTGATCCTTTCCTGAATGCTAACACATCAGACATGGGGGTAAATAGCATATAATTTTAGAGTTACATTTTTTTATTTAACAGCCTTCGCCTTCTCTTGGCTGTCTGCTATATAACGATTCAATTATAATCTTATACCCCTCCTTATGCTTGAATGCCAACTGCTGTTTCAATACTATACATTAAACAGAGTGTCATTAAGCTACTCGACGGCAATTTTGTCTAGTTTAACATATCCACTGTTTCTAAGGTGCAATTAACATTTTGAGGTTTTTGGATGTAACTTGTTGATGCTGTCTTTACAGGAGTCTTTTGACATACCAAAGGTTGTCAGAGGAGGGATACAGATGTGCTTTCCTCAGGTTATTTATGTGAAATTTTTGTCATTATTGATTGATGATTAAAGCTATAGCTTTTCACCACAATTGGAAGAGACTATGGTAGATTTGTGTATGTCTTTCAGCAAGCCACCTTCCTAGGAATAAAACACAAATAAGATGTATACTTGGCCATGGGTCAAATTTGGCCTTCTCATGTGGAGATATGATAGTTGATTTACAGATGTACACCACAAGTAGTAACCATTACATTCTTTCAGTTGGGTGATTTAGGCTCTTTGGAACACCATGGTCTAGCAAGGTGTCATTATTGGGGTATTGATCCTAATCCACCACCACCACCTGACAATGGTATTAAGTCCTTTGTTGATCTCATTTTGATCTCTTCAGACAAGGATACGAATATGGAAGCATGGCCACATATGTAAGTATGGTCATAATATGTATGCATGCATATGGGTAAAACACCGAAGTGACTGTTCCTTTTTTGAATGTTTTCCAAAATCGCTATAGTAAATTTAGTGCTGGGGAGGGATACTTGGGTAATGTTTTGGAACATAGTGTATACTGGTTCTGGTAAATAGCCAACAAGTTGGTGCATTTTGGTGTCTATAATATATATATATATATATATATATTCATTCATTCCATTAAAACTTATTTCGTCATGTTGTCCTGACTGTTTCTTGTTCTGTTGATCAGCTTTGAGCTTAGACTCCGTGTGACTTTAGGAGCTACTAGTCTTATGCTCGTCTCCAGGATCAGGAACACTGATAGCCGGCCTATGCCCTTCACTTTTGCTCTGCAAACATATCTGTATGTTTCAGACATCAGGTAATTTGATTCTTGCTATAAATTCCTAGATAATAAGTATCCTTGATGTTTTCAAAATCTCCCTCAAGAAAGAGAGATGCAATTTGTATGAAGTTATGCAATTAAAAATTAATAAACTAATCATTTTATTAAATTCCGATATAATAATTCTATTAGTTTAATCAAATTCCTGATAAAATCTCTAATCTTCCATTTTCACTGCATCAGAGGCATTTTTTGCATTTTTCACTAAATACTAAATACACCCTGTTTTGTCCAATAGTGATGTCCGAATTGAAGGGCTTGAAACAAGTGAGTATTTCAATAACTTGCAAAAAAAGCAACGTTTCATTGAGCATGGAGATGCAGTGACCTTTGATTCAGAGGTTTTTATCTATAAGAGAAAAGTTGGCTGCTTCATTATTGTCGCTTCTCAAAATTGTAAATTTTAAGAGTTTGGTGGAATCTTCCATTTTCAGATTGATAGAATTTATCTTGGCACGCCAGCGAATGTTGTTGTCATAGACCACGAAAAAAAAAGAACATTCGTGATAAGGAAAAATGGGCTTCCAGATGCAGGTAAAAATGTTTATGAGGCCGTCTTTGTTTGGGATGATATTTACATGAATCTACTGATCATTTGTTTCACACTTTCATTAATCTTGTAGTATTGTGGAATCCATGGCGTAAAAGATGTAGAAAGATAGCTGATCTTGGTGATGAAGACTATAAAAGGATGTTATGTATTGGTGCAGCAGTTAGTGAGAACCCCATCATTCTCCTGCCAGGTGAAGAATGGCAAGGTTTGCAAGAAATTGTAGAAGTTCCCTCTAGCTATTGCAGTGGGCAACTAGAATCTTGTAGTTCATTCGATGAATAAAAACAGACCAATCCATACGTAAATGGATAGTGAAAAAATTATCATTCACTCCATGTCCTGAATGACATGTTTTTGGCTTTCATGGATTCTTTGACCCCCTGGGATTTATTCACTTCATGAAATCCTGTGTATTGTATATAGTCCATATGATTGGGCAAAGTGTGATATATCCATGATGGAGAGTGATGCTAAAACCTAAAATACATTATCTGAGAATCATCTGGGCTATTTGGACCCATGAAAGTGTTTAAAAATCCTGATTTGCAAACTCCTCTGTAAACAAAAAAAAGATTTCCATCATTTATATTTTGTACAGCAAAGAGGGGTGTCTCTGGGGTTGTTCAGATGTTCCAAGTAGATATGAATTGTGATTGAGCAAAGATTTTCTGTCACCTTGCTGGAGATTTTCTATAGACATGAATCACAAGAAATTTCTCATGATTCATGTCCAAATGGATTTCCATCCGTTTCATGTCTTGCTGTACATGAAAGAAGGATTTCCAAAAGGGATCATAATGTCTATGACAATTTTATTCATTCGTCCACTTGATTTCCTGTAGTCCAAGAAAGATTGGAACCCTTGATCTCCCATTAATAATACTACAAGCTCTTAGCAATTAAGCAAAGCCTTTTTATAAATTTTTAAGTTAACTCATTCCTTTGCCCTACCATTGACTTCTATACATTTCTTGCTTAACTTGTTACCTCCTATGCGCTCCTTACATTATGACATCGTGTCCTATACATATCCTTCTTATATTCTGCTCTATCAGTCAACCTTTCATATATCTTTTTTCCTCTCATGAGCAGCCCACATCACGACATCATGCAATACATGATTTTCACACATTATAGAAAATATATCTATCTTTTTTAACATTATCATCGATACACAAAGGTAAATCTAACAATTCTGAATAATATCCCACACATTTCTTTAGAATTTCTGGAGGATCGAAACACATCATACCATCCTCCCCTAATGTTAACACATTATGTCGTGTATGTGATTAATGAAGGTCATGGAAAAATTCATGTGATTGACAATTATGATTCTCTACTTCTACTCTTAGCAATGCAGCCTATTGATAAATCTGAGCTTAAGATCATGCATAACAAAATTTAATATCTCTTAATATCCCATCAACATTTCATTTGTTGGCCAATAAGTGAACAATGACCTAGCTTTATCAATGAAATTAGCTAGGAGATTTAATTTCTTTCTGCTTGTAAAGGCATGATCCATTCTATAATATCTAGTTAACTTTTAAACATTTGTAACAAACACTTCCCATGCCTCATACCCATCAATCTGAATGTAATAGAAAAATACATCAATCAATTGACACATATAGGCATGGAAGACATAATGATCCAAAAGTGATGAATTGAAAATCACTGATGGTTTTCTTGAGAACTCATGAAAAGAGATAACTAAATGGTGCATGAATTCAAAAATTAAAGGGAAAGGATCTAATATAATTGATCCATAAGACATCAAAATATCCAAGATCTTTGGTGGAAACCCTTTGGTATGCATTATCTACATTCGATCCTAAAGTACTCTAATAAGCTAGACCATTAGCCTAGGGTAGTAGGGTGTGCTTTTCTTGTGAACCACGACGTAGTGATTTGTGAGCTCATGCACCAATTTGTTGATGAAGTGGCCACCCTGGTCGTTGCTCAGTTCGATAGGACAACCGAGTTGGCGCCATATATTTTTCGTATAGGAATTTTGCCATGGGCGCGACCGTGTTGTCTCTGAGCGCCTTCGCTTCTACCCATTTGGTACAATAATTGGTCGCGACAATGATGTATCAATTTCTTGTGCGTGCCACGGCTAGTTTGAATGCACCCACAAAATCAAGGCCCCACTTTTGAAAAGGCTCAGCTGGTAGAATTGATTGGTGAGGCATCCTCGCTTGTTCTGTTTGTTGCCCCATCCATTGGCATAAGTCGCATTGCCATCAAAATTTCACCGTGTCTCATTGTGTCATCGGCCACCATAGGCTGCCACTGCACTTGCGGGCTGTTGCCTCTCCGACATAGAGCCTGCCTATTATGTTGTGTTAATAATTAGAAGATTAACTAAGAGCTAATTAGTATCTAATTATGTGAGTATTTAATCACGTGTGTGATTACGTTACGAAAGATTATGTGATGTGTGTGTATGTGTGTGTGAGAGGAAGAGAGAGAGGAAGTTACACTTATCAATAGTAAACAGGGGATAATTAACGAGTGTAACACAAAGAACTCTTACTTATATTAAAAAAACATCATCAAGTTACAAAAATACCCACAATGAGATATATATACATCTCATCCGCAAGGGTGTGAGGAGAATATACGTACAAGGGTCTAAGTCCTTCATTAAGTCCTACATTAAATGAACTCGATAGTGGGGAATATAGAGATCTCCCACTTAAATACTAGGAGCAAATCCTTTATAGTCAACATTCAAAATAGATTCTATTTATGTAACTACTAAGTTACATGGTGGACTAAACGACTAAACTTAATTGAGCTTGATAGCTCAACATGCCGCAATGCGTCTCGCTTAGGATTGCGTCTTTTTCGAACTACCGGACAGTTCGTGTCACGAACAATACTAAGATAGAGAAGTACTGTCAGGAACAGTACTAAGACAGAGAAGTACTGTTAAGAACAGTACTAAGACAGAGAAGGAATTAGTACTAAAAGATGAGGATTAGTACTAAGGGAGGTATAGAACTCTCGAGAGAAGGAAAGAGTGAGTGAGAGAGAGAGAGAGAGAGAGAGAGAGAGAGAGAGAGAGAGAGAGAGAGAGAAAGAGAGAATGATGATAACAAAAGATATATATTATGTTAAGAGAATATACAATAGTAGCTAGGAGGCTTAAGATTAGCATTGAACCGATTTGGTTCGAAATAATGCCTTGTGCCTCCTTTTATAGTGTTCTTAGGAGTACTCCTGAAGTTTCTAGAGTGTTCTAGCGAAATCTGGAATATACATCAATTTTCTATAGTAAACCTTAAAATAAAATAATACTTTTCGTATTATAACATATAGTCTAATGGTCAAGAGTTCGACCCGTGTAACATAAGGTCATGGGTTCGAGTCTTGCTATTTCATGACACTATCCCCCCTCTAAAATGATGAGTGTCACGAGTCGTTTTGGATTGAGGACCTGGTTTGTCTGGATATTGACAATGGAAGTTTTCAAGAAGAGCACGAGCATTGGTCACATTCTCTATTGGTTCCCAAGTACGCTTGTTGGGATTATACCCTAGCCAATCGACTAAATAGTAGAGCTTGTTGCGAACAATCTTGGAATCAAGGATGGCGGTAACCTCGTACTCAGGTCCATCTTCAAGTTCGATTGGGGGTGGCGGTTGTTTAATACGACCTGGGATGGTGCTGTCTTGATAGGGTTCGAGGAGAGAACTATGAAACACCGGATGTATCTGAAGTTGTGGAGGTAGATTGAGACGAAAAGCGACATCATTAATTTTTCCGATAATACGGAAAGGACCTAATCGCCGGTAATCCAACTTCTTGCGTGGGCGAGTAGTCTTGATGTGTCGTTGTAGTAGCCATACCCGATCTCTAATGTTAAAATTGGATGGAAGCCTATGACGATTTGCGTAAACCTTGTGTGTTTGATGAGCGTGTTGTAGATGAGTAGATAAATCCGCTTGTATCTTGCGTAACCATTCCAAATGATCCTCTATGCAAGGATTTGTGGGTAACTCTAGGGTTTCAAATACACACCACCGGGGGCGACAACCCGTATAAGCATAAAATGGTGTAACCTTTGTCTATGAGTGGACAAAGTTATTATACGCAAATTTGGTGAAGTGGAGAATATTCGTCCAGTTATCTTGATGATAGCTTAGAAAGCACCAAAGATACTGCTCCATCGTTTGATTTGTTCGTTCTGCTTGGCCGTTTGTTTACGGGTGGTAGCCGAAGGAGATGTTACAAGTGACCTTGACCATTTTAAAGAGGTGCTTCCAGAATTTCGAGACGAACTAGGGTCCACGGTCGCTGATGATACTATCGGGAAGGCCATGATGCCGACATACTTTAGGCATGAAAGTTTCGGCGGTTTCCTCACTTGAGATTTCCTTACTACATGGCAGGAAATGTGTTATCTTCGTATATCGATCTACTACTGTTAAGATTGCATCGAATCCCTTAGAGACTGGAAGATCTGTGATGATATCTAGAGCAATGGATTGCCACGACTTGCTTGGAATTGGTAATGGTTCTAATAAACCATATTTTTGCTCTAAAACATGTATCACAAGTCTAAACAAAATCTTCGACAAATTGTCGCATATGGGGCCACCATAATGATTGTTGTATTAAATCTAATGTTTTAGTACTACCAAAATGCCCAACTGTATATGTGTCATGACAGATTTGGACTACTTGAAAGCGACACGAACCATTAGGAACATACAAGAGTTTCTTAAAGAATAGTAATCCATCATGACATTCGAATTGTTGATAGTCCGTACCTGGTTGTTGCGATTGTGAACAAGATGCTCGGGAGGGATCAATTTGTGCTAGAATGTCTTGGGCGAAAGCATTTGTCTTTAAGTCCTCACGTATGGTATCGATAACGTGGGAATCCAAGGGCATACTAAAGACCTGCATTGCTTGCAGTTGTGCTAGTCCTAGGATTACTTGCTTTTGGTTATCGAAAGTTGGCTCGCCAAGACGCAGTGCTAGATACGAGCGTTGTGATAATGCATATGCCTTCCCTTGTTGCTTCCCCGGACGATATGTAATTTTGAAGTCAAAACGAGTGAGGAATTGGGCCCACCGAGCTTGATGTCGATTTAACACACGAGCATTCTGAAAGTAGGCAAGGTTTTTGTGATCACCGAATACGGTGACTTGATGAGAAGATCCCTCTAGAAAATGCCTCCATTGCATAAAAGAGTCCACTATTGCTAATAGCTCCTTATCATGAATTCCATAGTTGATTTCGACGGCATCAAACTTGCGTGAGTGGAAAGCCACAGGATGGAGCTTTTCATCATCGCCTTGTTGTGAGAAAATGTTACCCAACGCGAAATCTAACGTGTATGCTTTGATGATGAATGGTTTTTCCGGATCAACATGAGCCAGGATAGGAGCTGATGTAAATGCCTTCTTAAGATTCTCAAAAGCCATGTCCGCTTCTTCATACCAAACAAACGATTGTCCCTTCCTGGTGAGCTGTGTGAGAGGTAGAACAAGCTTTGAGTAATCATGTATAAACTTGCGGTAGAAATTGGCAAAGCCTAGAAAGCATTGCACATCTCGCAACAAACACGGAGTCTACCACTCTACCACCGTTTTGACCTTAGCTGGATCCATGGAGATGCCTCCCGAGGAAATGACATAGCCCAGAAATTCTACTTGGTTGCACTCGAAACTACATTTTTCCAGCTTTGCATAAAGACCATGTTCTTGAAGTCGTTTTAGTACTTACAATACATGAGAATCATGCTCTTCTTGGGTCTTTGAATAAACCAGTAGATCATCGAAATAGATGATCAAACAAACATCCAAGAGATCTCAGAATATATCATTTGCCATGTGCTGGAAGACTGTTGGCGCATTAGTGAGGCCGAATGGCATGACCATATACTTGAAGTGCCCATATTTGGTGTGAAACACGGTCTTCCATTTAAAATCCGTACGAGGCTATATGCTCCTCATAAGTCCACCTTTGTGAAGAACCTAGCACCATTTATTCGTTCTAAAAGACTTGAGATAAGGGGAGCTAAGTACCTATTCTTGACGGTGACCTTATTCAAGCCACGGTAATCTACGACGAGACGAAGTGATCCATCCTTTTTCTTGACGAAGAAAATGGGTGCGCCAGCTGGAGATTTCGAATGTTGAATGAAACCATTTGCCAAATTCTCCTATATATAGGTTCGAAGGACTTCTAGCTCGGTTGGTGACAAATTGTAGATCAGTCCCCATGGTGGCTCTTTTCTCAGTTGTAAATCAATGGGGCAATCATACGGTCGATGGTGAGGAAGCATATTGGCTTGTACATTATCGAACACATCGGCATAATGACGATACTTCTTTGGAAGTTGAACGATGGACTCCTCTTTAGTGGTGTTGGAGGGTTCTCCTGATACTACGAAGAGAAACATTTTTCTTCCTTGCGTCCTTCCTCACGCAATTGATGTAGCGAAATGGTTGCAATCTTATGAGTAGATCCTCAGGTTTGTCGATGCCGGATTTCCCTTGTTCTCCAATCTATATCTGGGTTATGTAATTCAAACCATGGTAATCCCAAAACAATGGGATGTTCTGGGATACTAATTATATTAAAGGATACTACACACGCTAAATTATCTAGGGCAATATTAACAAGTTCTGACTCTTCTATGGTATTTCCGGAAGCAATGGGACGACCATCAATGACTACTACAGAGGCTGGACATAGGAGTTTTCTTAGGGATATCTGATGATCTTGGGCAAAATTCCTATCCATGAAGCAAGAATTAGCTTCAGAATCTAGGAGTGCTAAGACATGTATTGGAGAGGTACTTTAGTACTAACTGTTACTTGGGCTAAGAACACATTGCTAACTTGCTTAGAGGGAATGGAACCACTAATGGGCTGCATAGATCTAGGGCTATCCAACCAAACGGCTCCTATTTTGGCTGGACTTAGTCGTTTAACTCTTCTTCTAACTAACTAAGGACATCAAATTTGTTCGATAGATTTGGGCAATGAGTACTATTAGGACTATAAGATATTCCTACGCAAATAGACTCAAGTTTAGTACAATTAGAACTAGCAACTATTTGGTTCACCTGTCTTCTTGGCCTATGGGGACAGTTCACTACAATATGCCCTGGTTCACTGCAATAAAGACATGGTCGATTTGCTCGGCATCGCTGCTCATCTTCTTCCGATAATGGACTGCGACGACATGTAGTGTCAATTTCCATCGGAATTGGAGTATTCACTGGAGACACATTATATGACTCCCTTGGAAAAGGTTTTGCTACCAATGAGGTGTAGGTGGGCTCTAATCTTGCCCTTGGCATCTGGAACTGAGGTTCCGAACGTCGTTCAAAAAGACGATTATCGCATCTCACCGCGCGACTAATTGCTTCTATCAATGACTTTGGTTCTTCGGGGAAGGTCAAGAGTAAACCCATGACATCGTTATGTAGGCCATAACGAAATTGCTCCATAAGTGCTTGGTCATCCTAAGGGATATCAAAGGAGAGTAGGTAGAAATCTGTAGCGTATGCGGAGGCTGGACGATCACCTTGACGTAATCGTCGGATTTTGTTGATTGCTGTCTTTATGCTGTTAGTATCTCCAAAACAAGCTTTAAACTCACTTAAAAACTCTTCAAAATTGTTTAGTAAAGGAGATTCCTTTTCTAACAACGGAGCGAACCATGCCAAAGTTGAGCCACTTAGCAACGTGCCTACTAAACCCACTCGTGATGCATCGGTGAGATATCGGGAATGATGCATTTGAATGACTAATCATACCTGATTAAGGAATCCTCTAAACCGTGATCGTGTTCCATCAAATTTCATGGGAAGGCCGATCTTGGGTTCTTTATGAACCCCTTGCGTACTGGGTCCTTGTTGTTGCATCGCGACTATGGTTGCTTCGAGCTATTGCATGCATAACGCTAGTTCCCCATGTTGTTGTTGCGTCTGCTGCTTCTCTAAGGAGATTTGTTAAAGCTCCCCCAACAGTAGTTGATTTTCTTATTCCTATGCGAGAAACTTCTCTTTCAAGCATTGCAACTTCGAAAAAACATATTGATATTCTTGAGCGCTAACAGTGGCCATAGTATGAGAGAAAAGAGGAATAAGAGATTAGTATGAAGGGAGGGAGAAGTAAGACGATAAATGAAGAGAAGGAAGGAGAATAAAATCGGTTCAAACTGTCAGGAATAGTACTAAGACCGAGAAGTACTGTCAAGAACAATATTAAGATAGAGAAGGAATTAGTACTAAAAGATGAGGATTAGTACTAAGGGAGGTGTAGAACTCTCGAGAGAAGGAAAGAGTGAGTGAGTGAGAGAGAGGGAGGGAGAGAATGATGATAACAAAAGATATATATTATGTTAAGAGAATATACAATAGTAGCTAGGAGGCTTAAGACTGGCGTTGAACCGAATTGGTTCGAAATAATGCTTTGTGCCTCCTTTTATAGTGTTCTCAAGAGTACTCTTGAAGTTTCTAGAATGTTCCGACAAAATCTGGAATATACATCAATTTTCTATAGTAAAACTTAAATGAAAATAATATTTTTCGTATTATAACATATAGTCTAATGGTTAAAAGCTCGACCCATGTAACATAAGGTCATGGGTTCGAGTCTTGCCATATCATGACAGCAATAGGAAGGAATGCAAAATAATTGCTAGAGTAGGCAAAGTTCCAATTCAATTATCGAATGACAACACAATTGTCCTGCACCAAGTCTGGCATGTACCCGCACTTAAAAGGAGTCTGGTCTCCATCACATGTTAGTTGAAGACGGGTATTGAACGACTCTAAATGAGTCGAGATGGATGATCAACCGAGGAAACCTGATGATCAGAAGCAGACACAAGTACAACGACGTGTATCCAATTATGGCGATCAATCCATACGGGGCTATAAACATAGCTGAATCGCCAAACCTATGGCATGGCCGACTTGGCCATATGTCGCAAACCAAACTTGACTGGCTAATGGCGGTCAACTACATCCCTAACTCCTGACGAAGACAGACTTCTGTGAGCATTGTCGTTACGGGAAATAGACTTTCTTTTGGCACTCTCTCCATTAAGAGAAGACACCAAAGCCCCTAGAGCTCGTGCACATAGACATATGTGGGCCGATGCCTGAGCGATCACTAGGAGCCTCCCGGTACTTTATCACATTTGTAGATGATTGTACATGGAAGGTTTGAGCCTACTCAATTAGGTCAAAACATGAAGCGCCCGAGTTCTTCACTCGGTGGCTAGCTGAAGTGGAGAACCAATCAAGATACAGAGTGAAGACACTCCGATCTAACAATATAGGAGAATACACCTCTCCAACCTTCAAACAATACCTGTCCGACAAAGGGATCTAGCACCAAAAGACCATTCCATACACATCAATGCAGAATGGATCAATCAAACGATCAAGGAGAGGGTGATGGCAATGCTCCAACAAGCCGGACTAAAGCTGGAGTTCTGGGCTGAAGCATTGCAGATGGTGGTTTACTTGATAAATCTATCACCATCGAAAGCAATCAGGCTCGATGCCGTAGGCACTATGGTCAAGCAAACAACTGACCTACGATAGGCTCCATACATTCAGTTGCGAACCCTATATGCATTCATCCCTAGGGAGAAAAGGAACAAGTTGGCACCCCATGCAACAAAGTGCATATTTTTTGGTTATGGAACCGATGGGGAGTTCGACTATGGACTATGGGACCTAGAGAACCGGAAACTAATCCGGAGCAGTGATGTAATCTTCAATGAAGACTCTATTATCTCAGAGCGGAGCTAGTAGAAAGTAGTTGGTAAAAAGGTAAGAATGACGGCTTCTCCAGTTTTCGGAACTTGAAAAGCTTAGTAGAAAGGGAAACAGAGAGGAGAATCAAGTGTCTGCAGTCGGATGGCGGAAAGGAATACGTTTTCAGCCAGTTCAACTGTTATTTGCAACAGATGGGAATTCGTCGTGAATTCACTTGCAGATATATGTCGGAGCAGAATGGCATAGCCGAAAAAAGAAATCAGTCGATTATGGAAGCGTCTTGGGCAATGCTAGAAGAGAAGAGCATGCCCAAATTTTACTGGGTTGAAGAGAGTCTGATTTCATTCCAGCTAATGCTACAACCCTCAGACGAAGCAAGTGTGAGTGAGCTGAGACGTCGTGTTCGACGAATCGGCATCTTGGTATTTCCTTCCGTCTTCGACTCCCGATTATTGAGGATGAGGCCAATCATGCTGAAATGATCTTGGAAGAAGAAGAAATTGACACTCTAGAAGAGAGTCTGATTTCATTCCGGCTAAGTGGACTAAATTAAGAGCTTGACCGCGATGGTCAACCAATTGACATGTGGGTGAGCGACGAGGACCCGATCATGCAATCCCCACGGAGGAAGTGAAGGAAACGGCTTACCTGCAAAGAGAAAGGGAAGAAAAAGATGCTGGAGCACGGAAATCTTGAAGGCATGTCAATTCGAAGTGAGTCCAACGAGGCCATGAGTGAAGATGGACCTCTAGAACCGAGGTCGGAATCGGCTGAGAGGACCTTGAAATCGGCTAACAAGAAATTACGCCAATTGACTCGCCACAAGAGCCCAATGATCTGATACAGATACAATGAGTACATGGTGCATCACTATGCGTACATGAGGAAAGTGGCCGAAGTTCGCGAGCTATAGAGGTACGTAGAGGCATCATAGGATGCCAAATGGCAATTAGCCATGGAGGAAGAAATGCAGGCACCAACTGTCAACGAGACATGGGATTTAATTTACCCTCCCCGACACTCCAAGCTGATCGGATGCAAATGCATGTACAAAGTAAAACACAACACCGACGACTTGGTCAACCGATACAAGGCCCGATTGGTGGTCAAAGGCTACACGCAAACCCATGACATCGACTACGATGAGACTTTTGCACCAGTGGCGAAGATGATGACAGTTCACGTGGTGCTAGCAGTGGCAGCGACAAGTGGATGACATCTCCATCAAATGGATGTCAAGAACGTGTTTCTTCAAAGGGACCTTGAAGAGCATGTATATATGATCCAACCCCTTGGATTTCAGTCGGAGTTGCACAAGTCAACATTATGCCAGCTAAACAAGTCACTCTACGGCCTCAAGAAAGCCCCACATGCTTGGGACTCCAAATTCATGCAACGACTGTGTAAGATGGGGTTTGAGGTCTCAAAGTTTGACTCATCATTGTTCATCTGAAATGGTCAGAAAGGCCCGGTATGCATATTGTTGTATGTGGATGACCTGGTCGTCATTGGTGCCGACCTTGCTGAAATCAGCCATGTCAAGTCCCAATTTTCAACTGCATTTGAAATGAAGGACTTGGGGGACCTTCATTACTTCCTCGGGATCAAAGTGATCCACACCCCCGATGGCATATTTCTTACTCAACAACACTAAGTCCCGAATATGATGTAAACATTTGGATTGACAGATTGCTGATCTATCACCAATCCTCTTAATTGAAACCTGAAGCTTCGCCACGACTCAGGAACAGTCTACGATGCGAAACAGTTTTGCAAAATTATTGAAAGCGTGATATATTTGATGATCACCCGACCCGATTTTAGAAATTCAATCAGCATGATTAGCTAGTTCATGCAGAAACCGACACTCAAACACCTTCAATGCGCATATAAGATATTGTGATACGTGAGTGGCATGAAGGATTGTGGACTGCTATATTGGCATGGTTTAGCCAAACAATTGGTCGGCTACACAAATGCCGATTGGGTTGGAGACGCTACGGATCGCCGATCGACATTAGGGTTGATTTTCTTTCTCAGGAGTGTAGTAATAGCTTGGAGCAGCAAGAAACAGACTACAGTGGCCTTGCCTTGTCAAGCACAGAGGCTGAATATCCAAGAGCCACCGTCGCTACTTGCGAAGCCATATGGCTCAAGCGGCTATAGTAGGATCTGCAAGTGGTGGTTGCCAATCCGATTCTGATCTAGTGTGACAACATCAGTAGCATGCAATTGGCAAATAACCATGTGTTACATGGGTCGAGCTCTTAACCATTAGACTATATGTTATAATACGAAAAATATTATTTTCATTTAAGTTTTACTATAGAAAATTGTGCACGAGCGAGTCCTGAGCAGTGAAGTCGAACTGCGGTATGTTCAAACTTGATAGAGTGATGATGGAAAGAAAAGATAATTAAGATATATAGATCCAAAACCACAAAGATCTATTGATAATGAATAATCATGATGGAAGGAAGATAGAAAGAAGATACATAAATCCAAGTCTACAAAGATATATGGATAACAACACAACCACACTACATGAATAGGCAAGAAAAACACCACAAGAAAGAGACTCCTTACCACCATCTTCCTCTTATTTCTTCATATGAAGTTCTTCTCTACTAGATAAGTTTCCCTTGCTTTCTTTTTTATGTTTTTTTTAGAGTTTTTCATCGAGTCCTATTCTTATCTATGACACAAGAATCTTCAAATAGTCACATCTCCCTTATCCAAGCTCCAAATTTAGAGTTTTAAAAAGCTACAGATAACTCTCTTCATAAGCTTTCTAACCTATATTTGAACATGATATTTGGCTTCCAAACGAAAGAGTTATAAGTGTTCGTTTCAGACTGTATTTTGGTGGCCCGCTTTTTTCTTCTTTTACTTTTCTCCACATGTCTTGCTTTTTGTTTGACTTATCCTCAAGACCTTGGTTCGTGTTCTTGACCTCCGGATGTGAATGCTCCATACCTTATATTCTTGTAGTATTCAATACTTTGAATTCTAAAAACACTTTCACAGAACCGATCGACAGGTTGTTGATATTTTCACCCAGGCACTCAGACTAGACAAGTTGTGGCACTTCTCGAAGATGCTTGGGCTACAACATCTCAACATGCCACACTTGAGGGGAAAAACAATTGGGAGATCAAGAGAGAACAACAAATGTGACAAGCCGGAGCAAGAGCCAACCGAAGGTAAGAGGAGAACCAAAGAAGAAGATGAATGGGAGACAAGAGTTTCGAGTAATGGAAATGATTTGGACGTAATGTACGAGCAGACAAGCTGGATTGAAGAGGTTGAGGAGCGCGGGACCGGAGGGGTCAAGGAGCACGTGCCAAGAGACAAGTTGGTAGGAGGAGTCGACGTGAAGAACCAACAAAGAAGGAGGAACATGTAAAGATTATGTCTGGATGGTAAAACAGAACACAACTGGATTAGCAACAAAGAAAACAAAGAGAAAAAATGGAGATACACAGAACGCAAGAGAGACTGAGAGAGCAAAAGACTCAAGAGAATCTATTCAAAATAATACACCTTGTACATACCAATGAGTACAACAAGGAGCACAGAGGCAACGACCTCCTGCTCACGATCTTCGCCTGGTGGTGGTTACAAGAGAGACATACTCTGTATCGCTCTCTCTCTCTCTGTACAGAAGTTACACCAATAACTCTATCAACATAACTATTAAGTTTGCCCTAGGTCATATTTATACTAATATGACTTTCGGGATATTTACAAATATAGCCCCAGTGGGCTCTCTGGAACATATTTACATATATGTCCCTTCCATCCGATGAGAGGTTCTCACCGGGCCTGCAACATCCGGTTCTCACCGGGTCTGCCTTGCCAGGTACTAGTCATCTGGTTATCATCGGGTTTGCATCATCCGGTTCTTACCGGTCTTCCTTGCCGGGTACTTGTCATCCGGTTCTCACTGGGTCTTCCGTTGCCGGGTACTCCACATCTGGTTCTCACCGGGTCTTCCGTTGCCGGGTACTCCACATCTGGTTCTCACCGGGTCTTCCGTTGCCGGTCTTTCGTATCCCATTCGGAGGGACTGAGATCCTAACACCCGCCAACCATACACTTCAAGTGGATGGTCAACTTGGTGACGATGCCAATTGGAGTAGGGAAGATGCGGTACCTAGTGCTAGCAAGGGAAGATCTGACGATCAGGTGGAAGGCCGAGCATTAACGAACAAGACAACCGCAGCCGTATGCAAGTTCCTAATAGAGGATGTCGTCTGCCGATATGGGTGTGTGGGTAAGATCGTGGCTGACCAAGGGGAGTTGGATGCGAGGGAAGCTGAGGAGTTGTTGGGCTGGTTAGGTGTCAAGCTTTCACTCACCATGGTGTACAATCCGGAAGGCAACGGGAAGGTCGAGCACGGGCACGGGCCAATCGTGAAGACCATAGTACGAGCATAAGAGGGTCGAGTGGGAAACTGGTCGAGGTTCCTACCTTACGCACTATGGGCCGACCAAACTACACACAGTTCGGTGACCCGGTACATGCCAAATGAGCTTATGTTCAGATAGAAACCGATCATGCCGATGGAAAGGACAATCTTTTCATGGTTGGCAGTCGATTGGTCCACGGAGATGAGCTGAGAGGAGTTGTTGGCAGCACAAATCCAACAACTCTAGCGTAGACCGGAAGATGTTGAGCAAATGATAGTGAGAACGGAGGAACCGAGGAAGAGGAACAAGGCTTGGTTTGACTGGACGCACCGACTCCGGCCAAGGAAGATTGAGGAAGGCGCCTAGGTGCTGGTCTACGACAACAGCCTCGACAATCAGCACCAGTCGACTTGGAAATTTGCACGACGGTGGTTCGGGCCCTACGTGGTGACGAGTGGAAACAACAATGCCAAGTACCACCTGGCGGAGCTCGACGGGACGAGGCTCGTGGTTCCGGTTGTGGGTAAACGGATCAAGGCCTTTAAGAAGCAACATGAAGTGGAACGGAATCCGGAGATTAGGGACGGTATCGTTAGGAGTGAGGAGTCGGATGGGGACCAGACCAACGACGGATCAGGAGAAGGTGAGTAAAGGTTGGGCCAGAATCTCCACCGCTACACTAATTGGCACATGCCGGAGGACATGCGGTTTGGTGGGGGTGGATGTCATGAAGGATTCCGGTCATAGAGAGAAATGAAGCCAAGTGCACGCAAACGGGTGTGTGCACCGATGCACACGAATGAAGTATTATGTACCAACATAATGTAAATAGCATAGGACTAGCAAGTACTAGGTAGTAGAGTTTAATGAGGTACTTTAAAGTCCCACAAGCATAGAAAGAAATCAGGAGAGTTGGAAATCTCTGATACCGATCACGATGTAACGGTCTCTCCTTGTGCTATAAAAGGGGAGGCTTGAGCCTGTTTTAGGCATCCATTTTTGGGAGGACGAAGTGTTTTCGGTTTGTGGGCCGAGCTGTCTCTCTCTCTCTCTCTTGTGTACGATTTTGAAAGGAAGCCTCTGCTCACGCACGAAGCCCGTGAGCTCCCGACCAAAGGCTCCTTGATCTGTTTGTGTGCGTGTGTGCGTGGGGGGGGGGGGTGTTTCGTCGAGTGTACGGCTCTGCTACTGGCCGGGCCTAGTTGTAATATGCTAACCTTAATCTATTAGTTTCAATTGCTTGGGTTGATCTCTTCTCGTTTTCGGGTTTTCATCTCAATTTCTATTTCTTCGTAACTGGTCTCCCGCTCTACCTGTGAGTTGCGCGACACGGTGCCTTCTGCGAACCTACACACTCGTTGTCCGACTTCTGGTAACCGACCAGGCACACCGTCATGGTTGCTCTTCCTACTCCCTCTGACTCCTTGGTTCGAGACCCTCAGGTCCTACATTTCAATAGGTCTATTTTCAGTCGGTCGCATGTGGTTTACTGACGATGTTGACTCTAGATCCTCCATCGATTATACTGCCGGTATTTCTTGTCCTTTGACTATGAGTTTCACGACTCGATTTTGTGCGTCCAGTACCCATCCAACACCGCGGGTGCTTCAATTGATTCAACAAAATGAATCGGTGCACTCGACTGTTCCTCTTTTCATACCATTGCCGCCACTGTCTCTTTGAAACGAGGAACGAAGTTTAGCAATGTACTCAGTGGCACCAAAATTGGCATCCTACCAAAGCCTGCCAAATCAGGTCCTCTTCGACTAGTTCCTCAATCGCCGAAGGTTGTTCTTGTGATTGGGGTATGCCGATTGTGATGTTTTGCATCCGTTTGGCATTTGCGCTCTTGGCTTTTTTGTGTGGAAAATAATAATTATTATAAGCAAAAATAAATAAATAAATAGTTATTAATCATAGGAATACGGTTTCCTTCCTGAGAAGGAAACCGTAACTGTATCGGTGGTGGGCTTATAAAGCCACCACCAATTATGTAATAGTAAGGGCATAATAATATAACTGTTTTGTTTTCTCTCTCTCTCTCTCTCTCCCTTCTCTTTCTATTACTCTTTCTCTTCTTTCCCCTACATGGTATTAGAGCCAAACGACCTAATAGCCTTATAGTCTATGCCTTTCTTGAATCACAAAACACATGCCCTTATCATAATTTAACTTTCATGCCCATATAAAAATAATCATATTCAATGTCCAAGATCGTCAAGTAACGAAAGACAATTTTGTGTTTGTCGTGCGCTGATCCGGACAACCCTCTGCAATAATGGCACAAACTATGTCGTCATCGCAACTCAACATGCAAAAATTCACGATCGAGAAATTATCGGACACAAATTATCGAATTTGGAAGGCAAGATTAGAATTACTTTTTAAATATAATAAAGTATGGGACATAATTTCAAGATCGTCGACAAAACCTAAAAAAGGCGAAGAACTTGAAGAGTATGAGGAAAAAGACCGATGTGCAAGAATGGAAATTCTAATGCATGTAACTGATGGCACCAGAGAAACATTGCAAAAAATGGAGATGGCTCATGAAATGTGGAAGCACTTACAAACTATCTACGTGCCAAAAAACGATGCCCAACAAGCGCATACACTTCAAGCTCTTGTTAATTATAAAATGAATGACGAACAACCGGTTGGTGAATTTCTATTAATATGGCAAAAGAAATTAGATGATGTGTTAACTTCAGGATTAGAAATCCATGATCAATTACAAAAGATTCTCCTTCTTGGTGCTCTTCCTCACTCGTGGTCCACTTTCAGAACCACCCAAAACTCTATAAATTGTCCAACTCTAATTGATCTTCTTGCAAACATTAGACCGGAAGAAACAATGTGTTTACAAAGGTCTTCAAATTCAACTCCAAGTGTGGCAATGATAGCATACAAAAACCGAAGATTCACTCAAAAAGGAGAAAGCTCAAAGCCATGGATAAAGAAAGATCAAAACACTAAACAAGG
Organism: Azolla caroliniana; assembly: GCF_043228905.1. NCBI lineage: Eukaryota > Viridiplantae > Streptophyta > Polypodiopsida > Salviniales > Salviniaceae > Azolla > Azolla caroliniana. The sequence goes on from NW_028230442.1 coordinate 14,001,262, forward strand.
AGGAATGTGGTTCAACAACACCTATTGTAAAATATGCAAACGTACAAATCATGCAACAAAAGATTGTCGCGCAAAGTCAAATTTCAAGAGTTACCAACCGTGGAGCTGCATACAAGCCCATCTTGTTGAAGAAGAAATGGATGATGAAAAATCCGTAGGAGTTGGATGTCAAAATGTTGAAAAGTATGACGATGTCCTTCAAGCATTCATTGCCGAATCACTTTCCGCCACGATTGCAAATCCAAGTAATGTAAATGACATATGGTATCGCAATACTCGTTCTACTAACCACTTCACTAATAGAAACATTTGTTATATGTTAGTCAAGCAACGACAAATGGTACTATCATTTAATTTCATCCTAACCATGCTATTATTAAACATAAAGCCTCCAATGGAGAACTTATTAGAACATGTTGTAAACGAGAATGAGGCTTATATCCCATAAAATGTATTCCTACATCTCTTATTTTCGAAGCACATCATTCTACCCCAATCCAATCCTCTACATCTCTAACTAATATATATTCTCCCTCTTCTCTTTGGCATTTTTGTCTAGGACATATGCATTTCAATGCTCTAAAAACATTACAATGTAATAATCTAGTCCATGGTTGGCCAAAAGAACCTTTCAAGCCCATCTCTTTGTGTGAAAGTTGTATCCTTGGGAAAATGCCCCAACAACCCTTCCCAAAGCATAGATCTAGAGCCTCTACCACTCTTGCATTAGTACATAGTGATCTATGTGGACCTTTTCCAACCCCTTCTCTTCAAGTACAGAACTCAAGCTTATCAAGCATTCAAAGAATTCAAGGCTTGAGTCGAAGTGCAAACATCATCAAAGATTAAAATTCTTCAAACCGATGGTGGTGGTGAGTATATATCTCATGAATTTCAAAGTTTGTATCAAAATGAAGGCATACATCATAGAATATCAACACACTACACACCACAACAAAATGGTGTATCTGAAAGGAAGAATAGATCACTTCTCAATATGGCTCGAAGTATGTTACAAATTTCTCACTTATCACCTCAATTTTGGGAGGAAGCGATTGGCACCGCTTGCTATATTCAAAATCGAGGATTTCATAGATCCTTGGGGCTCCACACCCCTTATGAACTATGGCATGGTCACAAACCTAACTTAAGTAACCTTCATATTTTTGGTTGTGATGCTTATGCTTTTGTGCCAAATGTTTAAAGAAATAAGCTAGATCCAAGGGCTACAAAATCAATTTTCATCGGATATGGAGAAGCTTCGGGATACAAGGCATACAAGCTCTAAGATCCACAAAAGCGAAGAATATTCTTTAGTCGCAATGTGATATTTCAAGAAAATGGGCTTTCTACAAAGGTTTCTTCTTCACTCTCTTCTAATCTAACTCCTTTATTACCTACCCCTACCCACTTACAACCACCTTCCTCAACCATCTCTAATATTAATAGCTTTCATATTGAAGGAGCCAACATTGGCTCATCCTCTACTTCCACTATTTGTGTTGCTCTTCCATCTAATCACAAGGCAAAGATCAATCCTACTCAACCAACTAATTCTTCTTCTCATCTTCCCTCATTCCAATCTCTAGATGATTCTCTTCCTCATACTCCTTTAAATACACATTGTTTAACTCCCTCTAACAATACAAATAATGTTATCTTCTCCACTCCCTCTCCTAATCCTTCATTCCAAGCTTCATCACCAACTTCTCCACCAACCTCTCCACCTCCAAAGTATAGGTCTCTAAATAGTATTTATGAACAACTTGATCAAATGGAAGCACATTTTGTGGACTTGGACCATGAAGCTTATATACAAGAAGAAGATATTCCAACCCTTAGTGATGACACAAATCTATCGGCCAAAGATGCACTTCCCGGATTGGATTCTATCAAATGGAGAAAGGCTATGGAAGAAGAAATGAAGGCTATAATTAAAAATGGTACATTGACCCTCGTTGAGCCTCCAAATGATCGTCAAATAATTAGTTCTAAATGGGTCTTACACATAAAGCGAGATAGTAATGGTAATCCAATTCGCTTCAAGGCTCGTGTTGTTTGCTCGAGGATTTTCTCAAGTACCAGATATTGATTTTCAAGATACATTTAGTCCAATGCTAAAAATACGTGGTTTTCGAATGCTCGTTGCTCTTGCCGCTCAACATGATCTAGAGTTGCATCACTTGGATGTACAAACGGCTTTTCTTCATGGAGATTTAGATGAAGAACTTTATTTACAACAACCACAATTTTTTGAAGATCCAAGTCATCCAACACATGTTTGTCGGCTTCATAAATCTGTTTACGGCCTTAAGCAATCTCCACGCATATTGTTGTTAATCTTGGGCTGGACAAGCCACTAACACAAGGTGTCCCTCTGGAACACTTCACCAAAGGGGTGGTACGGTAAGGAATGTGCAGACCGTAATACAGAACCGATCCTTCCCGGTTACTATCCGGAATGATTAACTTGATACACGCATATGATAATCACATTAAGCAAAGAACTGCATTAACAAGATAAACAATACGTAAAGCCACAACACTTCTCTATTAATTATCCGTTGTTAATTACATCGTCTCCGGATCCTTTTATAGGTATCCAACTATGTTACAAACTGGTGCCAACCGGCAACCGACTACGAACCAGTCCAGATCCGGATCGGTATACTGATTCCGGGTCCGTCCGTAGGATATTATAATTATCATAATTTATCTAATTACAACTCCCAAAACCGACTCTCCATTCATACTCTAGCCTAACCGGCCAACGCATGGCACACCCGTGGGACAGTGCATTGTATGTCAAACCCACGGTTAACCCCTTCATTCATCCTCCAAAATGTCCAAAATGCTCTGGTCCAAGGGTTCCAACGGTTCATCGGGTAGTTGCTCCATCGGTTGTTGCTATTGCTCCTTCGGTTGTAGTAGTAGTTGTTGTTGTTGGTGTCCGACCTGCTCTTCCTCTCCGGCTCTATCCTTTTCCGGCTCTACTAATCTTGGCGCTTCTGGCTCCGGATCCTCTGTCCTTGGCTCCTCCTACTACTACATTGGGGCTTTGTCTGGCTCCTCCGGTCTAACTTCTTTCGGCTATTCTACTCAGGCTTTGTTTGGCTGGCCTCCGCCGGTCCCGACTACATTCGGTGGCTGCTCTGGAGATTCCTCTCCATCATTTATGTTAATTGCCACCGACATTTGCGATGCTATATGCCGTCTTTGCTCCCATTCATATCGTTCGAACTAGAGTTGAATGCCAAGTTGGTCATCATCCAATTGTTCTACCAGCCGCCTTACAACCGCTAATTTAAAGCGAAATTTGCTCGTTCCATCTCGTCATAGTGTTGTCCAGTAAGCACAGTCCTTTCTCTTGTCACTTCCTCTAGCAGCTTTGCCGACTCAACCGCCTTCGTTCGTTCATCCGACAACGCCTCCGTTTTTTTGGTTACTTCATTCCGGAGTTCTCTTATCTTCTCCTATTGCCGGTCATTCCGTCATCAACTTCTTGTGATCTGCTTCCAAGTGTTTGTGATCCCTCGTCGGGCGCGGTCTTCTCGGTCTTTCTGCTGTTGGAGTTCTTCTTTGAGGTGCTCGATTTCGGTTTCCACCGATTGCCGGAGCTTATCCTTCTCTTGTAGCAACTTCTCCTTTTCTTCCTTCAACCGGTCATTCAATTGGCCGCTTTTCTAGAGGTTTTCTTCGATTCTTCGTTTCTCCTCCTCCGCTACCTTCTTCTACTCTTGTGCTCTAGCCTCCTGGGCTTGTAACTCCTCCCTGACAATGGAGAGTTCTTGCTCCTGTGTAATACTTGTGTCTAGTGCTGTAGGAGCTACCGACGTGTTATTTATCTATTCAGTCACTGGTGCCACTGATTCTGGTCCTGTCAGTGCGTCTGCTTTGGCCTTCTCAACTTCTTCCACCATGCTCCAAATCCTTGACTGGGCCTTCTCAAGTTCTTCGGTTGTGGCGAACAACCTATCCTGTTGTGCTCTCTCTTCCGCTTCAATTTGGCTTACAACCCCGGCCACCTGCTCTTCGATCCATTGCAACCATTGACTGCTGGTGCCTTGTTGCCTTGTCGGTTCCGGTTGCGGTGTTGGCTCTACTCTCACCACAAACCCTTGTTGTATTGTTGTCTCTAGCGACAACTCCTTCTCTTGTTGTGCCTGTCGACCCAGTGAAATTGGTACTTCTATTACCGTTATTGGCCGAATAGGCTTAGTTTCCTTCCTTGGCTCTGGTCCCTCGGAGCGGGGTGTCGGTGTGCTGTCCTTTACCGGACCCGATTCGTCCCCCTTCTACTCTGCGTCGTTTCCCTTCTGGCGATGTAGGAGAGTGTCAGCGGGTTCTTCCTCCGCCTCCTCCTCTTGGGTTCCCATGTTTATCCCTTGAGCCAAGTTAGGCGGCTCTTGCTCTTGCAGGCGCAATTTGATTTTAAGAGGCCTAACCAGTTGCTCTACCGGTGCCTTTGTCTCCGCCTGCCACTTCTGACTGGATTGCTCCTTTTCTTTTTGTAATGAACCTCCCTCTGTCCAACCGAGAGTGTGCTTGGCAAGGAGTTGTTGCCGCTTCGAGGGCTTGTTTGGCGTCGTATTGGCCGTTCAGCCCCGCTTATTTGCCTTTAATGTCGGCACCGACGGTACCAAGAGAGTGAGCCATTGAGCCACTCCTATCCACACCTTCTTGCCATCTACCACTAATTGAATGGCCCCTCACAAACAATCAGCGATGATTACCGCCCAATCCCCCTTTACCCCTTCGTATTTGACAATGATGAATCTGTCTTTGTTCTTTGGCATTGTTAGGGGTCGAGGGTGCACAAACCCATACTCGTGGAGCACACGAGCTACTTCTCGGAACAAGGCATCATCGTCGCCCTGTGTCCGGTACACTACCGGCATGACCACTTCTAATCTGAAAGCTAACCGGAATGGTGTTGTCCGGATACTTGTTTTGTATGCGGTTCGGTAAGCCCACAACGCACTCTGCAGCTTCGTGTCCCAGTCGGTGCGGTTTTCATTGACTATTTTCCGGAGGATGTTCTACAAGGTCTTGTTGGTGGATTCGGCCAATCCGTTGGTTTGCGGATAATAAGGTGTACTCCGCTTGTGTGCGACTGCATAAAACGTCGTCAAGATCTCTACTACTTGCCTGAGGAAATGTCCTCCTTGATCATTGCAAAGTTCTATCAGGCATCCATACCGGCACCAAATGTACTCGTATAGGAACTTGGTAGTTGAGGCCGTGGTATTATCCCGGAGTGCCTTTGCTTCCACCCATTTGGTGCAGTAGTCTGTTGCTACAATGATATACCGGTTCCTGGTCCGCATTGCCGAAGGTTTGAAAGGTCCGACGAAGTCCATTCCCCATTTTTGAAACGACTCTAGTGGTAACACCGGTTGGTGTGGCATCCTATAGGCCTGAGATTTTGGCCTCCTTGATACGCGTGCAAGCCTTCCCGTAACGTCAGCCCCGTAATGACCCCCCAATCAGTCGTACACCCTTCAAAGGTATCAATGATGATACCTGCCTTCTGCTTGGGCATCCTGTTGGGAGACAGGTCCCTCTAGATGGGAAGGGAGAAGAACAGTGCCGACGAACAGTGCCTCGGCCGAAACCGAATGAGGAGTACCCGGCTACGGAGAGCCGGATGGTGCAAGCCTGGTGTGAACCGGATGAGGAGTACCCAGCTACGGAGAGCCGGATGGTGCAGGCCCGGTGTGAACCGGATGAGGAGTACCCGGCTACGGAGAGCCGGATGGTGTAGGCCCGGTGTGAACCGGATGAGGAGCACCCGGCTACGGAGAGCCGGATGACGCAGACCCGGTGTGAACCGGATGAGGAGCACCCGGCTACGGAGAGTCGTATGACGCAGACCCGGTGTGAACCGGATGAGGAGCACCCGACTACAGAGAGCCGTATGACGCAGACCCGGTGTTAACCGGATGAGGAGCACCCGGCTACGGAGAGCCGTATGACGCAGACCCCGTGCGAACCGGAGGAAGAGACATATTCGTAAATATGTTTCTAAGAGCCCATCGAGGCTACATTTGTAAATAGCCGAAAAGTCATATTAGTATAAATATGACTTAGGGAAAACCTTCTTTAGTTAGTAGTTGTCATTTACTTGTTGGAGAAAGAAGAAGAGACAGTACGTAACGTTGTACAGAGAGAGAGAGAGAGAGAGAAAGAGGTCGCTACCTCTGTTGTAACTGCCGCCTGTGGCGAAGATCGTGAGTCCGAGGTCGTTGCCTCCGTGAACTCACTGTTTTTTGTACATTCTTACATAGTGACAGTTTGCAGCCTGTGGCCTGCCGTGGTTTTTCCCCTAGTTTGGGGTTTTCCACGTAAACCTCCTGTGTATCTTCCTCTTCTTTGTGTCGTATTCTATTTCCCGTTTTCTGTGTATCATTCTAAGCTCGGTTGTGGCCGAGCGTTGCGCATAAGGAACGACCAGTTCCCGTAAAGTGGTATCAGAGAGAATCGACACAGAAAATGGACGAATCGTTTGGCGGCATGTTCAAGCTCACCGGCTCCAACTACTCAGTGTGGAAGTCGAAGATGAGGGACATGCTCGTGGTTAAAGACCTCTGGCTGCCGCTTCAGTTCGGGGACAAGAGACCAGACAAAATCGACGCCGCGATATGGGAGGTGATGCACATGAAGACAACGGCGTACATATGGTGCTTCATCGACATGAGCTTGTACAACAACTTCAATGAAGAGAGAAAGGCTCATGAGCTCTGGGAGAAGATCGGCATAATGTTTCAGAACAAAAATGTTGTTAATCAAGTTTTGGTATTCCGGAAGCTAGTAAGACTCCGGTACCAAGATGGCTCCAGCATGGCGGAGCATATGAATGCCTTCCAGGGGCTAATACACCAGGCAACGTCATTGGAAGTACCTCTTGCCGATGAGGTACTAACGCTGCTCCTGCTCGGTTCCCTCCCGGATAGCTGGGAGACGTTGGTTGTCACTTTGGGCAACGTCGGGCCGGAAGGAAAACGGTTATCCCTAGCAAGAATAAAGTCGAGCTTGCTAGATGAGGAGGCGCGTCGGAGAGACAAAGATACAAGCTCCGACTCCAAAGCGCTCCTTATCGAATCGGAACGCGGAAGACATAGAAACCGTAGTCCCCAGAACCGGGAGAAGTCGGGGCCACGGTCAAAGTCAAGGGGAAGGCCTACTTGCTTCTATTGCGGCAAGCCGGGACACTTCCAAAAGACCTGTCGGAATTTCCGTAAAGACAAGGAAACCGACGGTACCGATTCGAAGCAAACCCCGGACCGGAACGGTATAGACCGGAACGGTAAAGACCGGAAGGGGACGGACCGGAAGGGAACGACGGCAATCGCGGCAAGTGAAGAAGAGTTGATGCTCATCACCGAGGAGAGTGAGATAAACCTTGCCGGCGACGAGATGACTTGGGTGGTAGACTCCGGAGCATCGTTCCACCTTACCCCGGACCGGAAATGCTTCTCATCTTACTCAGCCGGTGACCACGGCTGTGTCCGGATGGGGAATGAAGGTACATGCCGAATTGTCGGCATAGGAGACGTGTGGCTATCAACACCAACCGGATGCAAGTTGCTGTTGAAGGATGTCCGACACGTTCCGGAGGTTCGTCTGAACCTGATATCAGCCGGTCGGCTAGATGATGATGGCTACACGGGTAGCATCCGGAACGGTGTCATGAAGTTCAGCAAAGGAAGCTTGATTGTGGCTCGGGCCCGGAAGGTCAACACATTGTACCTGATGAATGGCCGGTTATGCCCGGAAGAAGTGAATGTGGCATCCGACACTGCCGGTGAGCTGTGGCACAAGAGACTGTGTCATATGAGCGAGAAGGGGATGAAGAGGCTTGCAGATGACAACCTCATTCCAGTGAAGAACGTGCACCTGGAGAAGTGCACTAACTATCTGGCCGGTAAACAAAACCGGACCTCCTTCCGACCAAGGCCACCGATGAGACGTAATGCACCACTAGAGTTGGTGCATACGGATGTGTGTCAAGTAGACACGAAGTCACATGCCAGAGCGCATTACTTTGTGACGTTTATAGATGACCACAGCCGGAAGCTGTGGGCCACACCGTTGAAGACGAAGGATCAGGTGCTATCCATCTTCAAAGACCTCACACCGAGAGTGGAAAGAGAAATCGGCCAGAAGCTGAAGGCGGTTCGAGCAGACAACGGAGGAGAATACCGGGGGCAGCTCGAGGAGTACTGCCGCTCGAAGGGAATCCGGCTCGAATTTACCATGCCGAAGACGCCGGAACTAAACGGACTGGCCGAGAGGATGAACAGGACCATAATGGAGAGGTTCCGGAGTATGCTAGCGCATGCAAAACTACCCAAGAAGTTTTGGGCTAAGGCACTGTCGACAGCGACATATGTGATAAACAGATCACCCTCAGTACCCTTGGACGGAGACACACCACAGAGAGTATGGACCGGTAAGGAAGTGTCCTACCGGCATCTGAAGGTGTTCGGGTGTCTCGTGTACGTGCATGTAGCAAAGGACCAGAGAGGAATGTTAGATCCAAAGACCCAGCCATGCATATTCCTCGGTTATGGTGACGATGAGTTCGGCTACCGAGTGTGGGACTCGATCGACAAGAAGGTATTCCGGAGTCGAGATATTATCTTCATGGAGGACAAGACGCTCACCAACTGGGAGTCGGAGAAGAAGATAATGAACTCTGAGGCGACCGGTAAGGATTGACTCTACGATGAGCAGACCCAACTGGCGCGAGACCGGTTAGCACTCGAAGAGCTAGCCGGATACGGTGAGGATACCGAACCGGCAGAAGAAGAAGTAGAGGAAGCGGAGACCGGAACCGGCCTAGACCTCGAATCGGATTCGGATGAAGAGCAAATGGAGGAGCCGGCTACCGAAGCCCAAAGATGGAGATATCCTCTTAGAGAGAGAAAGGACCCTTGGAGATTTCTGGATGCAGAGCATGTTCTGCTGACCGATGAGGGGGAGCCGGAAAGCTTCAAAGAAGCGGAGGATGACACCCACAGCCGAAAATGGGAACAGAGCCATGCAGGATGAGATGGATTCCCTGCATGAGAACCATATGTACGAATTGGTGGAGCTGCCGGAAGGAAAGCGCGCACTCCGAAACAAGTGGGTGTACAAGTTGAAACCGGGAGATGCCGGCAACCCCCTAAGATACAAAGCCAGGATCGTGGTGAAGGGGTTCCAGCAAAAGAAGGGCGTGGACTTCGACGAGATATTTGCCCCGGTAGTAAAGATGACCTCCATCCGGACGGTGCTGAGTATAGCGGTAAGCATGGACCTTGAGGTAGAGGAGCTAGACGTGAAGACGGCATTCCTTCACGGCGACCTCGAAGAGGAGATCTACATGCAGCAACCGGAAGGATTTGTGGAGAAAGGGAAGGAGCACCTAGTTTGCCGGCTGAAGAAGAGCCTCTACGGGTTGAAGCAGGCCCCCCGGCAATGGTACCGGAAGTTCGACTCCTTCATGACCGATCAAGGGTACCACAAGACACAGGCCAATCACTGTGTTTGTGAAGCAGCTCGAAGGAGGCGACTTCCTAATACTCCTTCTATACGTGGATGACATGTTGATCGTCAGACGGGACCAAGTCAAAATACGGATGCTGAAGAAGGCTCTCAACCGGACCTTCTCAATGAAAGACTTGGGTCCAGCAAGACAGATGTTGGGGATGCACATCATTCGGGACCGGTCAGTGAAGCAATTATGGCTGTCACAGGAGAAGTATGTGACAAAGGTGCTTCACTAGCTCAACATGTCAGAGGCGAAACCGGTCGGATCGACACTTTCGGCAAACTGCAGGCTATCCGGTAAGCAAAGCCCGAAGACGAAAGCAGAGAAGGAGAATATGATGAAGATTTCATATGCCTCTGCCGTTGGGAGCTTGATGTACGCAATGGTGTGTACCCGATCGGATATAGGATACGCAGTCGGAGTGTTGAGATGATTTATGAGCAATCCCGACAAGGAGCACTAGAACGCGGTCAAATGGATACTCCGGTATTTGAAGGGCACTTCAAATATGTGTCTCCGATTCGGCTCCGGAAAGCATCAACTAGACGGTTTCACCGATTCGGACATGTCGGCTTATGTGGATACCAGCCGGTCTACATCCGGGTATGTAATGACATATGCAGGGGGAGCTGTTTTGTGGCAATCGAGGCTGCAGAAGACGGTTGCATTGTCAACCACAGAGGCGGAGTACATGGCAGCTGTGGAAGCCGGCAAGGAAATCTTGTGGATGAAGGACTTCATCGGAGAACTCGGTATCCGGCAAGATGAATACCGACTCTATTGCGACAGTCAAAGTGCCATCCACCTTGCTAAGAATGCGACCTACCATTCCCGGACGAAGCATATCCAGCAGAGATATCACTGGATCCGGGAAAGAGTAGATGACCAGGAGTTCGTGCTGACGAAGATCCACACGACCGAGAATGGGTCAGATATGCTGACCAAGGTTCTGATACCCCACAAGCTGGATGCAGGCCGAAAGCGAATAAGACTAATCAAACACCCCATGCCGGAGTGAAGGGGCAGTTTGTTGGGAGATAGGTCCCTCCGGATGGGAAGGGAGAAGAATAGTGCCGAAACCGGATGAGGAGTACCCGGCTACGGAGAGCCGGATGGTGCAGGCCCGGTGTGAACCGGATGAGAAGTACCCGGCTACGGAGAGCCGGATGGTGCAGGCCCGGTGTGAACCGGATGAGAAGCACCCGGCTACGGAGAGCCGTATGACACAGACCCGGTGCGAACTAGAGGAAGAGACATATTCGTAAATATGTTTCGAAGAGCCCATCGAGGCTACATTTTTAAATAGCCGAAAAGTCATATTAGTATAAATATGACTTAGGGAAAACCTTCTTCAGTTAGTAGTTGTCATTTTCTTGTTGGAGAAAGAAGAAGAGACAGTACGTAACGTTGTACAGAGAGAGAGAGAGAAAGAGGTCGCTGCCTCTGTTGTAACTGCCACCTGTGGCGAAGATCGTGAGTCCGAGGTCGTTGCCTCCGTGAACTCACTGTTTTTTGTACATTCTTACATAGTGACAGTTTGCAGCCTGTGGGCTGCCGTGGTTTTTCCCCTAGTTTGGGGTTTTCCACGTAAACCTCTTGTGTATCTTCCTCTTCTTTGTGTCGTGTTCTATTTCCCGTTTTCTGTGTATCATTCTAAGCTCGGTTATGGCCGAGCGTTGCACATAAGGAACGACCAGTTCCCATCACATCCCATATGCGTTTACATGTACACATCGAACCTCCAACTAGAACTTGGCGATTTCACGGAAAAAGGGATCTGGGATCTCCTTCGTTCTATATGCCTTGGCGAATGATGAATATGGACCGAAATATCTATGCAGGGATTCCGCAGGAGGGATTTCGAAATGCCTTTCACCCAATGATGAGAAGTCCAATTTTTTCCGGATGGATGACTTGGTGACCGTGTTGATGTTGAGCTTCCTAGCGATGTCTAGTGCGTCAGCGTGTGGAGGTGCCTCAGGGACTCTGATGTACCCATCCAAGCGTTTCTCCACAAGCCATTGATGCAAGGCGATAGAGATGGATATCGGCATAGTCGGAATAGACTCGTGGCTAATGGGTGAAGACTGTTGGCTGCGGTGAGCTTGAGCTCTGTGATAGGATGGAGAAGAGGGTGCGGGAGGGGAGCGATGAGAGCGATGAGAGTTAGAAGGTTGATTTCTGTATTGTAAAAAAAACCTTTTATTTCCTTCTTTTTATGGACTAGGGCTCATTGGTCGGTGAGCCATCGTGGTGCCGTGTGTTCTTGGCCTAGAAGTCTGTGCATGCCTTAAGTCCTTTTAATAGCATCGCTATCTTCTGCTTTTCCTTTTTTCTTTTTTCTTTTTTCTTTTTTTTCGTAATGGTTACATACAATACTATTTTTACACTATAATACAAGTGGGGCCGTCTACTTACTCCACGGATTCTCCGGCTTTGTCTTGTCCGGCGGGGAACAGGTTAGGTGGCGTAGGTCCCAGATAAGGTTTAAGGCGAAACCCATTTACTTTTTGTTGTAACACTTTCCCGGCCAACGTGCCCAATTGAAACATGCCTTGTTCGGCTCCTACTATCCAGTATGAACCTGTCCAGCAGAATCTTAATTTTCCTGGCATATGCCCCATGCGTGTTTGGAAAACTAATACCACTTTTCCCACCGTAAAATCTTTTTCACGTGCATGCCGGTGTAGGTCCACGAATGCTTTGCGCCGCCGTTGTTCCTGCTCTAATATGGCCATACTATGTAACCTTGTTTCTCCTAGCTCTAGTAGTTGTTGTAGTTGTACTTGTTCGTATTTGCCCTTTGATAGCTGGGCTCGTACTTGAATCCGCAGACTGGGTACCTGGAATTCGACTAGCATCACGGCCTCCAGACCAAATGCTAGCCTAAACGATGTTGATTGTATGTTGGTCTTATAGTTGGTACGGTATGCCCATAACGCGCTATGCAACTTGGTGTCCCAATCCGTCCTGTTCTCATTTACTATCTTTTTTAGGATAGTTTGGAGGGTTTTGTTCGTGGATTCCGCCAAGCCATTTGCCTGCGGGTAATACGACGTACTTTTTTTGTGCACCACAACGTAATGTTGGGTCAGTTCGCTGATGACCGTATTCAAAAAGTGACTCCCTTGGTCACTAATGAGCTCGATAGGGCGGCCGAAACAACACCATATGTGTTCGTAAAGGAATTTCGTTGTGACAGTCGCGGTATTCTCGTGTAGTGGTTTCGCTGCTACCCACTTGGTACAATAATCTGTAGCCACCGGGATGTTCGAGTCGCCGCCGGGGTAAAGGGTTCCACGAAATCTAACCCCCACTTTTGGAAAGGATCTAGTGGTAACACTTGTTGGTGTGGCATTCTTGCGACTTCCGTGGGCTGGCCCAGTCGTTGGCATAAATCTTATTGTCTACAATATTCATACACGTGCTTTTGCGTTGTCGGCCACCAAAATCCTGTTTGCCAAATTTTCCGGGCCGTAACATCGCCCGCGTAATGTCCTCCTATCGTACTACAATGGGCTTCGCATAGAACCGCGGCCTTCTCATCCTACCGTTTTCCACACCTCTAAATGTCGTCACTGCCCTTGTGGTATAGTGTGTCTTCCACTAAACAGAAATTTCGACTTCGTATGGGCAGTCGTTTTTTCTCGTCCATCTGTAATTGGGGTGGCGGTAACCCCGTGGTTAGGAAGTAGGTCATTTCCATGAGCCACCAATCCGGGAAAGTCTTTTCCGTTCGTTTTGCTAGCGTTGCTACCCGCAGAATGTCCGCGTCCGGAAAGTCGTCGTCATCCATCTGCACCGTTTCTCCATTATCGAGTCGGCTCAAAAAATCTTCCACTACGTGTTGCGTACCTGAGCGGTGCTGAATTACAAAGTCGAATTCTTGAAGCAGCAACATCCATCTCACCAATTTCCCCGTTAGCACTTGTTTCCCTACCAAATATAGCAGTGTCGAATGATCCACGTGAAACGTGAATTTCCTCCCTAGTAGATAATGCTGGAACTTATTGATGTTGCAGATCATACCCAACGCCTCACGTTCTGTTGTGGAATAGTTACGCTCAGCCGTTGATAATTTCCGACTAGCGTAGTACACCGGTCGGTACCAATTCGGCTTTGTGAGCTACATTAACACACTACCTATTGCTATGTCCGAGGCATCTACAAACACGTGGAATGGCTTCGCCCAAACTGGTGGTTGTACAACGAGTGCCTGCGTTATCATTACCTTTTGTGCATCATATGCCTTCTCTTCCGTAGCTGTCCATTGGAAGGCAGTCTGATGAACGGCGACATGTAACGGCGTGGTGAAGTCCGCCAAATAGCGTATCATTCGACCATTGTATTTGCCCTAAAAACCGGCTGAGTGATTTCGCGTTTGTCGGCGTTTTCGCGTCAGTAATCGTGGAGATTTTATTCGGATCGACCGCTATCCCTTCCTTGCTGACTATATGGCCGAGGAGAGCCCCGCTGGTAATGCCGAAAGTGCATTTGGCGGGATTCAGGCTTAAGCGTGCGGTTCGGCAACGCTCCAGGCAAAGTTGCAGATGCGTAAAATGGTTGGTTGTTGTCCCATATATCGTGAAATCGTCTAAAAAAACTTGCATGAAGGCCGGAATATATTCCCCAAAAATCTCCGTGATTGTCCGTTGAAATGTCGTTGGCGCCGTCTTTAGCCTGAACATCATGACGATTGCGACATAGACTCCCTAGTCCGTGACAAACGTCATCTTCTCTTGGTCGTCGGGGTGCATGCGTACTTGGTTGTACCCACTGAAGCCATCTAAAAAGTTGTACATGTCATGCCCCGCGACGGCGTCCAGTACGCTATTGGTGAACGGTAAAGGGAATGCGTCTGTAATGGTTACGGTGTTCAATTTCCGGTAGTTCACGCATACACGTATTTTGCCATTTTTCTTTGGTACGACTACTATCGGGCTTAACCATGTAGCTTGTTTAACTGGTTGTATGAATCCGGCCTTGAGTTTGTCAATTTCTTCTTTTACGTGGGCCGCGTAGTTTGGGTTCATACGGTATCGACATTGCTGGACCGGTTTCACATCGGTTGCTAAATTGATCTTATGTTGATAGAACTTCGGATCTAACCCCTTCATGTCCTCGTGGGCCCAGGCGAACACATCTTTATACTTCCTGAGTAGTGTTATCATCGCGTCTCTCTGATCAAGCAGTAATTCTTTTGCGATGGAGAGGAATCGGGGTTCTAACGTCGTACCCACGTTTACTTCTTCCAGGGTTGAGGCGGTGACTCACCGTGAAATTTCCATTTCCCTCTCGAACGTTGCCCGTGCTCTACTTAGTTCTAATATTGACTCCAGGTTTGGTTCGTAAGCCTCATCGTGGAGTGTAGCGGATGTGGCATATTCCGCCGCGGTTTCAATGACGTCGATTTCGAACAGCGGAATAATCTGAGGGTGCTCGTCTAGGTATACCTCTAATTCTGTATCATCCACCCCAACCAGCATATTTATATCCTCCGCGTACAATGGTGTTATGCCCTTGGGTTGTGCCACCATTTCCTCTGTTGATACGCGGACCTTGGTGCGTCCGCGTCGAAAGCTGATACACTTGTGTTGCCAACTCTGCTTGATATTTGTTGAACGAAGCCACGGTTTGCCCAGTAGCATAGGATACGCTCCTAGGGCGTCAAGGGTGAGGACTACCGCCGAGATGTCGAAGCAATGTCCTCCAATGATAATGCCTACCTTGCGTATCAAACCCAATGGTCGCACTGAACAGGTATCCGCCATGCGAAGCCAAAACGAGCAAGCTTCCCATTCTGAAATTCCCAATTGTTCGCATGTCTTCGCACTAATTACATTAACGCCCGAGCCGCCACCAATTACGCATCCTGGGATTTCCTAACCGTGTAGTACCAACTTAATAGCCGGATTGTGGTGATCCACCACTGTTGGTCTAGTGCTAATGTCCGTAAAATTCGCGGCGACACTTACCCCAGGTCTGCCCGTCATCCGCTCCTCCACGTCCTGGCGGAATCGTGGGACTAGTTGCAGTAGCTTCTCCATGGTTAACGTTATCTTGCAGCCTATCAGTGCTTGCCATATGGGATCCGGACGTGGTCCCTCTTCCTCCAATAGTTCCACCGTGTTTGCGGAGTCCTTCCGCATGTGTTCCGTATTTGCCACATTTGCTTTTTCAACCCATGCTTGGGTTGTCTGCCGTATCTCATCTTGCGCGGCCCAATCAACATTTTTTGTTTGCTGACGTGTCGTGACTTGCTGTACTTCCGTCGTAATCGTATTGACAGCGGGCCCCTTGCCCTTTCGTACTGGGCATTGTGTGGCATAATGTCCGGGCTGTTGACAAACAAAACAATGAATGCTAGATTCGCCCTTCTCAGCCCCTAGTGGTGTGTGCCGATCCCCAGGTGTGACTTGCTCCTCCCGGTCGTGATTCGTTTGTCGGAGTGTACGCGGTGGTTGTTGTTGATCTCGGCGCAGTTCCTGGTGCCGGGCATCGTCCGAACTTTCGTCGTACCGCCGTTGTCCCGATACTGATGATGCTTTCCGCAAGGCCCATTGAAACCGCCGCGTTTGTTCGTCGGACGGTAATTCTCATAGCGTCAACCCCCTTTAGTATTTCTGGGGTTGCCACGGTAGTCTTCATCCTCTGGCTCGTCTTCCTAAGAATCGTTGTGATTCCCGCGATTCCAGTAGTGCCAGTCATCGCGTGGGTTCCGATCCATATAGCATGGTCGTTCTTCTTGCCGCCTTTGTTCATTATGGCGTGGGGGACGTTGTGTTTCCATGCTGCGTTGTCGTGACGTGGCTCGCCTAGAAGCGTAGCGTTGCGCACACAAAGGATAACGTGAAAGTGAGGAAGGAATCACTGGGATTATGGACGGAAGAGACGAAAGAGTAGAGATGGAGTGAATAGAGATCAATAAGATATGACAAAATAGGATTTTTAAGGAATATAAGATAAGACAAGATAAGATATAAACTAATATATGAGAAAGTGTATGAAATTTACAATCATTTTCATGAAAGAGTTACAAAATGATTGTGCACATCGTTGAACCTCCGAACTTTGTCTTGCAAGGTAATCACTCTTCTCTTTCTTGATCGTAGACCATTACAATCTTCACTTCAATATTTTGATGAAGATAAGGCTTGAACCGCCTCCCTCTTGTTGAGAGTTGACCACCACGACCGCCAAGCTAGAGCTCCACGTTTATGTTAAACTTCTTCCCTTCTTTCTCTATTTTTATGGTATCTCTTATGAAATATATAATTTGATTGATATCTCATACATATCTCCCTTTGATCTTCTCTTTCACCATTTAAATAGGTGCCCCCATGCATATGATGCATTGGAGGGTACAAATCATGCATGTAGTGCATGAAATGCATGTGATGCATGATAAACATCTCGCTCATTTGAGCTTTTATGTATGAAACAATATATGCAATAACAATAAACATGAAAACATAATCTTAATGGTAGGTGTGTCAACTTTGGTGTATGAGGTTGTGGGTTCGAGTCTCAAAATGCTATTGAATACAACATACAACTTTATTTTTATATCATGAAGCAAATCCTTTATGTAATATAAAGTATATATAAATATGCTTTATTTTATGTATATTACTAGTATAGAGTAAATGGTAAGATTTGAGAGTCATAGGGTGGGGTTATTGGTTCAAGTCCTCTCTTGTTCGTGTAATATAATATATTTATCTATATATATATATTATTTTTCTTTACATATATATAATATTATCATATGTGTTGTTAATATTATCTTTATATATAAAATATTATCAAATGTTATTTTAGTTACGTATTTATCTTATTGTAGACTTTTAATGTGAAGCTTTCGTACTTCACGATAGCGTACTGTGGGCGTGGATCTGTTCAACATATTGTAGTCACACTACTCAATTGTGTGAGCTTTCGAGTGACAGATTGGACAGTGGATTCGCATGTTGCATTCAACTGCGGAATGCCCCGAATTCAAGCAAATCGTGCACTGGATCGCTTGGCAAAAATGTCGTTCCTCATCTTGAGGTAACGCTTGTCATAATGAGGACATGGAAAACCTTTCCTCTTCTTCGTCCAGCTTGAGCTGTAGCACTTTTTCTATGACCATATCGGTCGTTTCCCCTTTCACTCTATTGTTGTTTAAATGTCTCCCTAGCCTCGTCCTCCGTCGGGCCCCGTTCTAATTTCCGTCGTAGATTTTGGAAGCGTAAACTAAAATCCACTACCGTCTCGGTCGGCAACTGTTTAATTGTGTAAAACTGCCCGAGGATTTCGTGTTGCGGCACCCTCCGATGAAAAAATCGCATAAAGGCTGACTACAGTTGGTCGAAGGTCGTGATTGCTGGCAGATCCATTTGTGAATGCCAAAACGCCGCTCTCCCATCCAAGGTTAATCCGAACTCCGTCATTTTGGACTGGTGCGCTACTGCTTCGAAAAGGCTATGCACCATGTGGTTTGTTCCAAACATTGAGGAATAGTCAGATGTGGGTTGCGGCGTCGGTTTCGCCGTTGAAGCGGGGATAAACAAAGGTCATGTTGGATGCTACGGCAGGCAGGGAAAGACCACAGTGCTTTTGTGGTGAGCGCGCTTCCTACGTATCGCCGAGGTATTTGGGGAGCGAGAAATCGTCTTTGTGGTCCCGACCGGTATCACTGAGGTCACTGAGGTGAAGCTTTTGCCGTGCGCATTCCTCTGCCTGGCGTGTGATAGACCTTGGGATTGGTTAGTCTTGTCGTGTTGGTTCTCTGGGGCATCTACGGCTAAACATCCATTCATCGTTGTTCTTCTGTGAGAAGACACAGATCACCAAGCGTGCCAAAAGTGTTACCGATTAGGAACACGGTCTACGGTCAGTCCTTCGACCTAGACCTCAAAGTGACTGTGTTGCAACGAATGGTATCGTCGTAGCGTAATACTTAGTGGGATACCTCCCGTATCCTAGTCGCGCATAAGGTAGATGGCTACAACCGAACTCCTTAGACACTGGACTAGCAACCACATTGTTACTCACACCTACACTCTTACGACTACGCTATGCCACCCAAGAATCACAAACCCATAGTAGATTAACCATAGATACGCACAGGAATTAGAGAAGATAGAACTCTATTGGAATACGCCTTTTACATTCAAAATTACACGCTACCTCTCTCAGAGGTTTTCTGCCCTTTATATACACAAGGTTTTTTAGCCGTTCACGCTTCCCGCGTGAATCGTTTACATGCGTTACAATATTACTCTATTCTATATTACTACGCTCTTGTCTGTCGGTTACTATTCCTGCGGACAACAGGGATGGAAAAAAATAAAGGGATGCATAAATGGCCAATAGTGAACTGGAATCTTCAATACAAGGTGACCCCCCTCTCGAATACTGGACAACAAATCAAACTGAAACTAACAAGAAAAAAGTGGTTCAAGGAAATATGTGGAAGTGAGATGAAGAAGGACAACATAAGTAGAGTCAATATATATGGTAAATGTATTGATGAAGGATGGATCGTTGGTCTGTCCTATATTTTGGCCTTGGGAAATAAGGAACCACATAGCAGAGAAGAAGCACTTGGATGTTTGGAACAACAAATGGATGTTCATGTAGACTCATCATATGGTACCGCAATAGGGATGAAAATGAAAAGACAATGGAAAGATGCCTTGATTTGGAGTTCGGGCAAGGCGAGTGAACAAGGCATATGCTACATAAATGTGAAATTTAGGATTCAACTTCCTAAAGTGTTCATGGAATTCATGGTATACATCCTTGAAATGCTGACACAACTGGAAGAGGAAGATCACCAAGATAGGATATTAGCTACCATATTGGAAGCGGAAAATGCATTGGTCGGGCCTCAGAAGGTGCAGCTTATATGAATCTTAGCTTGCTAACTTGGAATATACAAGGAATTGGTGGCACCCAATTCCAGATGAAAAAGGATGTATTGGCTCCTAAAATCCAATGTTGCACTGAGGTAGTGGTGCTTGATATTATCTTGGTGCAGGAGCACCATCTAGATGAGGATAAGATCAATAAAATTGGAAGCATTTGCCCTAGGAACTGTTACCGGCCGGCAAAGGAGTCCAGAGTGTGAAACGGGGAGTTATTTAATTGTTAGGAATGGTTGTAAGTAAGCTATGAGTGTGGACGGACGAACTGGAATCGGTATGCCGTTCCGGATCCAGACCGATCCCGAACAGGTGCGGATGGCACCGTTTTGTAATTCTGACCGGAAACCTATTTCAAGGCCTAGATACAATGTAATGAGCAGCGGTTATTTAATAAAGCTTAGTGTTGTTATCTCTCTGTGTTAATTGCCGTTCTGCATTCATTGTTATATCTTACGCATGTGAATATTAAGGACGATCATGCTAAGCAACCTAATTAAGTCGAATTAATCGTTGAGTCTAATCCTCTTGCCGTAACACCCCTTTGGTGAAGTGTCTTCCGTAGACACCCTGTCTTAGGCCATTGTCCGGCCCTAAGAGTTAACACAGTTTTTGGTGACCACGATTCCTGTTTTTGCAACGAATGACGGCACGGATGGATGACTAGATCAACGCACGACCTGGTTACAGATCGAACTCGATGCCTTGCCGAAAGGCAAAGGAGACGTGAGGCTTTCCGGCAAGCGGCGCAGGAAATTAGAGCGGATCGCTCGTTTTCCAACGTAATTCGGAGAGTAGCAGAGGACTCCCTCTGGTTACAGCAAACATCACACCCGGACGACGGCAGCAGCCTAAGCAGCCTCCGGGAAACCGAATCCCTTCTCCAAGCGTTGGCAAACAGAGAAGGCGAAGCAGAAGCCTTTTCAACATATGAATCGGATTCCGAAGGGGAATACAGTGTCCACACGAACTACCGTAGCAGCAACGAAACCCTAGGCGGACCGGAGGACGAAGGATTGGACACCTTATCGACACCGGAACCGGAATTACTAAGGCTGGAACCTCCAGAACCAACAGAGGAAGAGCGACCTCCGACACCGGAAGTCGAGGAGGAGAGGCCTCCGTCACCAAAAGAAGAGGAAAGACCACCGACGCCGGAGAAAAACCAGGCACGACCACCAACACCGCCAGTCCACGCACCGATACCGGACGACGACATGCCCTTCCAGTACTCCAAGTATAGAGATGATCCGGACGCGGAAGCTCATGTTCACGCCTTTGAACAGACATGGGAAGCAAACCATGTGTCCCAACAATTGACCTCGAAAGAAGAGGAACGCTCTAAGATAGCGGAATTTGGCGTCACATTGGAGGGACCGGCAGCAAGATTACGCCAGACGCAGGACCCATCTACCATCACCACCTTTGCAGATTTAAAAGCTAAATTCTTGCATTTTTTCCAAAAGGAGGTGGACTAGACAGTAATGGTGGGCTTATTTTATACCATCCGACAGGAGGCAGGGGAGAGCATTCCCCAGTTTGTCATCCGGTTTCAACGGATGCATAGTCAGCTTGCCCACGCACCTCCGGAGGAGGAATTATGAACTATATTCCTAAATGCGCTCCGAGAACCCCTACGTACGGTTTGCACGGTAATTGACTTCCGCACAAGTACCATCGACCAGGTCATTGACCGGGTGAGAGAGATGGAAAAGACAGGCTCCTGGCTCACACTAGGAGCACTCCAACGGGCGTTACCGTCCGATGAAGACCTCCGGTTTCGGCAAGCAATACAGTGCACAACCTGCTTGAATTCCGGACACCCGGCACTAGAATGCACTATGAGGACACAATGTGTAATCTGTCAATCCAAGGGCCATACGATATATATGATCGGTACCAGGATTACAATAGACAATACGAACATTACGACCGGGAGCACTCCCCCGGGTATCGTCAACAACGGGAGGAATACGGCAGATATAACAACCAACCTCGTCAACAGTACCGCAATAAGAAGAACTATAGCAAAAAACGGCATTTCAAAAAAGGCGGCTACCCAAGGGATCCGAAACAAGGAGCTTCAAGCAGCCATCTGGACCAAAACCCCACGCTTACCACGGGACTTGCCTCGGGTACAACAGACAATGCCGAATCCACCAGTACCCGGAAAGCCTACTGCTACTACTGCTGACAGGAAGGCCATTATAGTAATCAATGCCCGGCGAAGAGCTATGACAAACGACCGGTAGTAAATATGGTAGTCCCTGAAGTGGCAGATCTACAGCAGGTGACCACAAGGTCGAAGGGCATGGCCAAGGAATGGGAGACGCAGGAGACCATCCGGAAGCAAGCGACGGAGTGGGTGAAAAAAGCAAACGAGCAAAATGTCACAGACCTACAGCGGCAAAAGGAGAATACCGTAGGGCTTGCCGGCGGCAGTCACGCCGAGAACGAGACATGGCTGGCATTGCAAGAATGCCAGATTACGCTGCCACTAGGAAGACTCCTACAGCTCGTGCCAAGATTCATGGAAGGACTGAAGACGGCCATGACGGCAGGAGAATCATCACTGGCACCGATACTCTTCTCGAATCACGGCCATTGTAAAAGGGAAAGAACTCCTCGGCACAGTTATAGACGGAGGCTCCGGGGTGAATGTAATAAGCCTCTGGACGTGTGATACCCTGGGAATCCACGAGTGGGAGCCGTGTCCGTTCTGGTTACGGATGGCCGATACAAGCTCAGTGTGGCCGACAGGATTAATACGGAAATTAGAAGTCACCGTGGGCGGTCATACATTTCACATCTCGGCAGTAGTGCTACAATTACAGGCACAAGGCGCATACCCGCTATTGCTGGGGCGACCGTGGTTGAAAACGGCACATATCAAACAGAATTGGAGGAAAAATATAATTACCTTCCAGCGAGGAAAAGCCAAGGTACGGGTACCAACACAGCCAAGGACGAGCACTGGCAAGGAATGTACACCGTTGTATGCAGATTGCGTCAACATGCTAGAAGGGTTAGCTGACGAAGAAGAAGCTCAGTACTTGGAAGAAAACCCGAAGATCATACCCCTCTTCGAAATTGACATTGCCGAAGCAGTAGCACCATACTTACCGCAGCCGGAATAGGCGGAAGCAGAACTGGATAAAGACGCAATCCGAGAGTTACGGCAAGCGCAGGAAGCGTTGGAACGGGAAATGGCCGTTTCACAGCGCGTAAAAGTGTCGCAACTTGAAGAGGTGAACCTAGGGACCACGGACGAAGCAAAACTGATGCACATCGCCAAGGAGATGAAGTCCGAAGATAAAACGGCGATGATCACACTTCTCACAGGATTTCGCGACGTGTTCGCCTGGTCATACAAAGACATGCGAGGACTCGACCCTCAGTTATACCAACATCAGGTTCACTTGAGCAAGGACGCAAAACCAGTGGCACAAAGACGGTACCGAATGAATCCCAATTATGCCGCCAAAGTCAAGAAGGAAATCGACAAACTACTAAGAGTTGGCTTTATCCATCCGGTAAAGAAAGCGACATGGCTGAGCCGATCGTAGTCGTACCGAAAAAGAACAGAAAAATTTGAGTTTGTGTGGACT
The DNA here is from genome assembly GCF_043228905.1 of Azolla caroliniana. NCBI lineage: Eukaryota > Viridiplantae > Streptophyta > Polypodiopsida > Salviniales > Salviniaceae > Azolla > Azolla caroliniana. The sequence continues at coordinate 14,024,316 of NW_028230442.1, forward strand.
ACCGGAAACTCAATGCGGCTACAGTAACGGATGCGTTTCCACTTCCGTTCACAGATGGAGTGTTGGATGCCGTCTCCGGCCATGAGGTCTATAGCTTTCTAGACGGATTCAGTGGGTATAATCAGATCCGGATGCACCCCGATGACCAAGACAAAACGGCTTTCGTCACCGAATGGGGGGTGTTTGTGGCCATGGTGATGATGTTCGGACTCAAAACGGCACCGGCAACATTTCAACGAATCATCATGGAAATCCTTGGTGAATATATCCCGGCTTTTATGCAGGTTTTCCTTGACGATTTCGCCATCTATAGCCGGGAGGAGGACCATTTTCGGCACCTCCGTCTTTGTCTAGAAAAGTGTAGAGCGTACCGGCTAAGCTTGAATCCGGCAAAGTGTGTATTTGGCGTGTCCAGTGGAACCTTACTAGGACATATTGTGAGCCAAGAAGGCATTGCAGTTGACCCGGACAAAGTGAAAGCCATATTAGAAGCATCCACGCCAGCAACGGCAAAAGCATTGAGCCGGTTCTTAGGACAGATCCGGTGGCACAGTCGGATGCTCCGATACTTGGCTGACCTGGCTACACCATTGCATGCCGCCGTACATCGGACACCATTCCGGTGAACCGAAACCGAGGATAGGGCGTATAGGGCCCTCAAGGTACTATTGTCGCAAGCACCGGTAGTGCAGCCTCCAGATTGGAGTAAAGAATTTCATGTGTTCGTGGACGCCTCCGACATCACAATCGGAAGCGTACTGATGCAGCTTACGAAACCAAAGTGGTACCGGCCAGTGTACTATCCCAACCGAAAGCTATCCCAAGCGGAACGGAACTACTCTACCACGGAACGGGAAGCTCTAGGGATGATCTACAGTGTGACAAAGTTTCGGCATTATTTATTGGGAAGGAAGTTTTCCTTCCATGTAGATCATTCGGCACTCCTTTACCTGGTGTCCAAGGCGTCACTCACTGGTAAGTTGGCCCGGTGGACCTTACTATTACAGGAATTCGAGTTTGAAATATTCCACCGACCCGGTATACAACATGTCGTGGCGGATTACTTAATCTGATTAGAGTCCGGAGAGACGGGGGATGGAGTAGCGGACGAGTTTCCGGATGCGGAGCTGTTTCGAGTCACTACGGAAACGGCAGCAGATGAGACGGTGGCACAGGAAGACAAGTGGCTCACAAACATGCACCAGTTTCTGAGCACAGGACTGCCTCCGGAAGAGATGAACCGGGACAAAAGGAAACGCCTCGCAGTGCAAAGCCGACATTTTTGCTTACTGCAAGACACACTTTACCACAAGGGCGCGGATGGCATATGGAGACGGGCTGTGCGCAGCGATGAAAAGGACCTCATACTGAGGGAAGCCCACTGCGGAGTTGCCGGAGGTCACTATGCCGGAGATGCGACGGCATGGAAAATATGGCAAAGCGGCCTATGGTGGCCAATGATATTAAGAGATGCGGTACGGTACGCAAAAGAATGTGACCTATGCCAGCAAATGGGCCAGCCAATGAAGCAGGCTCGTATGCCACACCAGCCGGTACTACCACTCGAGCCATTCCAGAAGTGGGGGCTGGACTTTGTTGGACCGTTCAAACCACTGGCAATGAGAACAGGTAATCGGTACGTCATCGTCGCGATGGATTACTACACGAAATGGGTGGAGGCCAAAGCCTTAAGAGACAACACCGCTGTCTCAACGGCAAAATTTCTATACGAGTACATCTGGTGCCGTTAAGGATGCCCGATCGAATTAATAAGCGACCAAGGGGGGCACTTTCTCGGCCAAGTAGTTGAAAGCCTGATGACATTCTATGTCGTTGTCCATAAACGGAGCACACCATACTATCCGCAAGCAAACGGGTTAGCAGAATCGACGAACAAAACGCTCCAGAATATCCTCCGGAAGATCGTCAACGAAAACGAACGGATTGGGATACCAAGCTACATAGCGCGCTTTGGGCATACCGGATGGCATATAAAACGAGCATCCGAACAACACTGTTCCGGTTAGCGTTCGGACTAGAGGCAGTAATGCCGGTGGAATTCCAAGTACCCAGCTTACGGATCCAGCTACGGGAACGGCTAAATGAGAAGGAGTCGGAGGCAATACGGTTAACAGCGCTGTGTGAACTCGAGGAGCAACGACTGGCAAGCATCCTGCACTTAGAATTGGACCAACGGCGACGGAAATCATTTGTCGACCGGCACAGGAAAGGAAATGAAAAAATGTTTGCAATCGGCAAGCCGGTGTTAGTATTTCAGACCCGGATGGGCAAGATGCCGGGTAAACTACGGTTTAGATGGACCGGTCCGTATTGGCTGACACGTGAGTATAATGGGTCCTACCAGTTAGGGACACTTGTCGGCGAAGTGCTAGGAAAATGGGTCAACGGATTCCGATTGAAGCCATATAGAGGACCGATGCCTAAGAACCCATTTGAGCAAAGGACCGACACAGGCGAGGAAATGGCAACCTGTGAGGGGAACGGCAACCACCAAGTCGGAGGAGACGGCAAGCTGGTAACAGGGTAGAATGAGGCGACGGCAAACCGTAATGAAGCCGGTAAGGGTCCGATAGGACCAACGGACAACTAACCTCACACCACATTAAAATTTAATAATAATAATAATAATAATAATAAAGCGAACTAATCATGCAAAAGCGAGGTATGAATGGACGAAACAGCGAGGAGCGAAAAGGTACGTAGTGGGCATTTAAGCGCCACCACAGGACATAATGCTATTTTAGTACACGACGTGCACACACTCGAAAAAGGCGCCAGAATGCACAGAGAAAAACCACTGCACATGGAGACCCTCTACTTTCGCGAACCCAGGAGCACAGAAGCACCAAGGCGCTGCAAGATCATCAGACGAGAACCTACGCACAGAGAACCCCCGCCTTCTGAACTCTCTCTCTCTCACTCTCACTCTCATCACCATCCAACCTCGTCACCACAATCCGACCTCGACACAGACATGGACCCGCAAACGTTGTCGGAAGCCGCCAAGAAATGGCTAAAGCAACACGGGCTCGAGGGCTTCTTGACGATTATGGAGGCACCGCCACACAAAGAAGCCGACAAGGTGATCAAAGAAATCGACACAAAGGTCATAACGGATGAGGCGATCCGTGCGTTAACAGGCCTTCCGGAGGGAGGCATATTCACGATTGACAATCCGACCTCGGAGCAACTCATCAAGTATTTTGGTGAGTACTCCCTAGCCAGCAAGGGCTACCGGACACAGGGCGGCGGAGATATGTTGTTCCGCGAGATTGCCCGTGTGCTCCACGAATACGGCCATGTGTACCCCAGACCCCCTGTCATGCCGTAGAACCGGGCAAGGATGATCATCGCCACCTATGAAAGGATCAAGGTGGACTGGCCGGTATTGATCGCAGACAGTTTGTGTGTGGCGATCGAGATTGTCAGAGGAAAAGACGGCAAAGAAGGCCGAGAAGGACGGAGGATATGGCACGCAGTAACGCAATGGCTCACCTTGCTTGTGCCACCCGTCGAGCCCGTACAGCCCAAGAATCGGGGAAGAGTGGCGGACGGCACCCCAAAGACGGCTTCCAAAAGACAACAGTTGTTGGCCTCTAAGGCCACTAAGGGGAAGGTGGCGAACGTAGAACAGGCGGGAAAGGAGAGCGCCAGCCGGAAGTGGCCAACGGACGCACAGGAGGAACCACCGGCACGGCCCGTAAAGGTTACACTTCGCCGACCGGTGAATAGAGATGCGGACCCTTTAGCGGCAAAACTCAATGCCGGGACTCACGAAGAGGAAATAGAGGAGGAGCCTACGGAGCACCTCCAGCGACGGTCGTCGGCAAGGACCGTTGAGGCAGCCGGGAAACGTTCGGACCCTTAGACGGAGGGAACACCGGCTCCCCATACTGAGACTCACACGCCAAGGGAGGAATCGGAACCGGTGCGCACGGCACCGGAACCAGAAGCCCCTACACCACCGGCAACACCGGCAAGTCCCATCCCGCCAGAGCCGGAAAGGTCAATGCAGCCTCCCTCGGCCAACCAAGAAGAAGTGCAAGGGGAACTAGGACAGCAGGGTGGTCCACAGGCAGAAACGGAATTGCAACTCGGCACAATCAGGCGGGACCACCCATCTACAAGCGAGCCCATCTGTCAAACCTCCGTGCAAGCACAACAACAATGCACCGGTAGCCCGTGGCTCCGGTGGATAGGCAAACAAATTGCCGGAGCAGTGGGGTATATTGAGGTGGAAGAAAGAGCGCAAAGCGAACGGTTGCTCGTCACAACCGAACAACTAGAGACAGCCCGGTCCAGAATCCGGTGCCTTGAAAAAGACTTGGATCAGGTCACGGCAGAGATGGCCAAAATGGCCTTAACGGCAACACAGATCCAATCACCGATGACTCTGATAAGTGTACAAAATAAAGAAACGGATCAACCTGTACATACCAATAAGACCCAGGCAACGGAAACCGTTCCAGAGAGAGATGCGGCGCAAGCCCAGGAGCTTGTGGAATTGAGAGATGAACTTGCCGCACAAGAAGCGCTAAGGAGTCGGGAACGGGAATTGAAGACAGCGGCTGAATCAGAATTAAAGAAGACTGTTGAGAACCTCCTGTTGGAAGACAAGTCCCTTCGAATGGGAAGGGAGAAGAACAGTGCCGACGAACAAACTCAGCCGAGGCCGAAACGGTATGAACCGGATGGGGAGAACCCGACTTCGGAGAGTCGGATGGTGGAGGCCCGGTATGAACCGGATGAGGAGTACCCGACTGCGGAGAGTCGGATGGTGTAGGCCCGGTATGAACCGGATGAGGAGTACCCGACTGCGGAGAGCCGGATGGAGCCAATCGAGGCTACATTTGTAAATAGCCGAAAAGTCATATTAGTATAAATATGACTTAGGGCAAACTTTTAGTTACTGTTGTCATTCTCGTTGTTAATTTTTCTTGTTGGTGCAAGAACAAATCAGAGCGCGTAACTGTACAGAGAGAGAGAGAGAGAAAGAGAGAGAGAGACGAGGTCGTTGCCTCTGTTGTAACCGCCGCCTGTGGCGAAGATCTGAGAACACGAGGTCGTTGCCTCAGTGATCTCACTGTTGTATATTTCTGCATAGTGACAGTTTGCAGCTCGTGGGCTGCCGTGGTTTTTCCCCTATTTTGGGGTTTTCCACGTATACCTCCTGTGTACCATTTCTCCTCTTCTTTTTTCTTTTGTGTCGCGTTTCATTACCTGTTTTCTGTGTATGAAAAGAATCTCGGTTGTGGCCGAGCGTCGGACATAAGGAACGTCGAGTTCCCAACACCTCCGTCGGGCAGAGGAGAGCCTCCGGAAAGGCCATCAAGCGTACGACCGGCTAAGGGAGGAAAAAGACAAAGTGCTGCAGGAAAAGGACAAAGTGCTGCAGGAAAAGGACAAGCTGCGGAAGACGGCAAAAACGGAAATTGAACGGCTAAAGGAAGAGCTCCGCCAGCAGAAGGACCGCGAGGACCGGGCCCGTCGACAGATCAACGCACGGCTCAAGCAAAAGACAGATGATTTTGAGCACCTGGACCGGGACTTCAAACGGCTGGAAACGGAGCATAAGGAATGGATGGCCGAACTCCAGCAGGAAGTTGATCGGGCCGCAACGGCGATCGCCGACGAACGTGCGGAAAATACAAGACGGTTGGACGAGGCGGAGAAGGTCCGGATAGAGCTACAGAGGCAGCAGCAGGAAGAAAAGGAGAGAGCGTCAACGGTATTGCAGAAATTACAAAGCACATATCAAAGGCAATTGACGCATTACAAGGAGCAGGCGGAAGACAACGTCAAAATCATCAAGCAATTGAAGGAGGAACGGCAAGCGGCGGAGATCAAATCGCAATTGGGAACGGGCCGGATTCAGTGCATCCTCCGGGCATGGTTGAATCAGACAAAACACTTGATCGACGAAAGCTCCGTAAGATAGTGGACAAAGTGGGCACAAAATGCGGCGGAACTCCAATTGCTACGGGCAGACGTGGCAAACCGGCGGAAGGAAGGAGATGATTGTTACACGTTGACTTCCGAGGACTTCACCGCCATACGAGACGAGCTGGCCGACGACTTCCAAGTCTTGGCGGATGAACAGCTGGCGCAGGTCCGGCAACTTGTAGCTCAGCTAGACGATTATAGGCTGGACGCTCAAATCCAGTTTGAAAGCTACGAGCGGTCCCGGATTCGGGAAGAAAAAGCACGGGAAGCGGCAACGGTTAACCTTAGTGATGAGGACCCATTGCCGGCCGAGGGCTAGGTTGGAACCAGTCAACCAGAAACCACTACGATGGAGGGAGTAACGACAGAAACGCCGGTGTCAGAGCAACAAATGGAGGAGCAACCGCAACAGCCACCAAAGGACCCGTCGCAGCAGCCATCAACAGAGCAGCAACAGCAGCAGCAACAACCACAACAACAACAACAACAACAACAACCAATTCCAGATGAACCATTGGAGACTCTCGAACAAAGCATTCTGGATATTTTGGACGAAGAATAGCAAGGGTCGGATGTGGATTCGACGTACAAGGTACTGTCCCACGGGCGTGCCATGTGTTACCGGCCGGCAAAGGAGTCAAGAGTGTGAAACAGGGAGTTATTTAATTGTTAGGAATGGCTGTAAGTAAGCTATGAGTGTGGACGGACGAACCGGAATCGGTATGCCGTTCCGAATCCGGACCGATCCCGAACAGGTGCGGATGGCACCGTTTTGTAATACATACCGGAAACCTATTTAAAGGCCCGGATACAATGTAATGAGCAGCGGTTAATTAATAAAGCTTAGTGTTGTTATCTCTCTGTGTTAATTGCCGTTCTGCATTCATTGTTATATCTTACGCGTGTGAATATTAAGGAAGATCATGTTAAGCAACCTAATTAAGTTGGATTAATCGTTGAGTCTAATCCTCTTGCCGTAACACCCCTTTGGTGAAGTGTCTTTCGTAGACACCCTGTGTTAGAGTTAACAGGAACTGGACCAATACATGGTCAGCAGCTACGGGGGATAGGCAGATTTAGGGGGGAGTACTTATAGCTATGAAAGCTAAGTTTACTATTGATTGTACAAGCAGGGGGAGTTTAATAGAGGGTCGTGATGTCTACATAAGGATAAAACATAGTTGTGGGCACTTGGGCATACTGAACATATATGCCCCAAATTCAGTTGCTAAAAGACGAGAATTCTGGTTGCAATTACAGTGGCCAAGAAGCCAGATACTGAGTTGTGGATCATTGGAGGAGACTTTAATATGGTGGAGCATCCAGAAGATAGAAGAGGCAATGCAAATGGCATGGTGCAGGGGGTGGAGAAGTATGCATGGGATAAGTTTTGTTTAGCATATAATGTGATAGACTGTTGAAATGCACCTAATTTTCAAATGCAAAAAGAAAAATTTCTTCGATACTCTAGAGTAGGAGGAAGTGTGCATGGGCGGACGATGTCCAGGTTGGACAGATGGTATTTGGACCCTCGACTCATGGATAGGAAAGGCAAATGCATTATTTGTTTGGGTACAATGTTCTCTGATCATGCCCCAATTTGTTGCACATACAAGAAAACAATCGATGCAAGCCACATAATGTGAAAGTGTGCAAGGAATTGGTTATGGATATTAAATGGATCGATGATATACGGAAAATATGGTCTAATATCAAATGGAGGTACCTTGACCCTGCTCATAGGCTAGCTGGGAAACTTGAGGCATGTGCACGTTTTTTTCAACATAAAGCGATTGAAATTAGAAAAGAGATAAGGGAGAAAATGCAGAGAATGCAATGGTCGCTCGTTTCTATGCAACGACTAAGAGAATTATACCCACATAATGTATGGATTGAAGCTCGACTAGAGGAGGCCAAAAGAAAATTAGAGATGTACCAAAAACTTAGGAGTACTTATGCGTATTGAAGTAAGGCAACAAGCTGGATGAGGGTAGGAAGGATTTTTTGAAGCTGTTAAATGCAAAGGATCCGGGATTCAACCTTCATGCTTAAAAAAGATAGATGGCACAATGACCACATGCAAAGAGGAAATGCTTGAAATAGCCACAAGCTATTATACTCAACTACTAAGTGTATGCAATGAGGAACTAATTGATCAGGTTGCCTTCAAAAATATAATAAATAGGATACATAAAGTTACAACTCAGATGATGGACCGACTAAATACCCCTATAGGTATGCATGAATTGTGGGATGCTATTGGCGATATGAACACACAAAGCTGTGCAGGAATTGATGGACTTCCTATATACTTTTACATCCAATATTGGGATCTAATTAAGGATGACATGCTGGCAAGGATGCAATACATTATGGTAGAAGGATTAATGCCCACAACAATGTGTAGAGGCATGATTTATTTAATACCCAAGGTTGGTAAAGACCTAACAACGCTTGATAATTGGCGACCATTGACGATTCTCACCAATGCATATAAGATAATGGCCAAAGTCGTAAGTAAGAGATTGAAAATGGTTCTTGGGGACATTATACATACAACGCAAACTGGCTTCCTGGAAAACCGGAGCATTGTTGACAATGTGATAACATTCTGGGAATACTCAACATGGGTGGAGGAGCAAGAAGTGGACCTAGCAGTAATGCTACTCGACTTCGAAAAAGCTTATCACAGGATTTCATGGGATTTCCTAGAAGCGGTGATGGCAGCCCTAGGTTTTGAACAACAATGGATCCTTGGAATGAGTGCCTTTTACAGAGGTGCATCCAGCCAGGTGTTAATGACTGGAAGTATGGGGAAGAGCTTTAAGATGCTACGTTCGGTACGCCAAGGATGCCCATTGGCCCCATATTTATACATCATTGCAGCAGAAGCTTTGCATTATCAAATTGCTAATAGATCTTGGCAAATACAAGGCCTTACCTTGCCCGATAATGAAGGTATGGTGCTTGATACGGCATATGCTGATGACACAATGACCTATGTCAAAGGTGATGCACACAACTTGGGCAGATTGCAAAATGCAATTGATGAGTTTTGTAGGGGATCAGATGCTAAAATAAATTGGAATAAATCTATGGGCATTTGGATCAGTAATAAGCCCATGTTAAATTGGGTCCCCGACCCCAATTTTAGATGGTTGAGGAAAGGAGAAGCTACAAGATACTTGGGCTTCAAAATTGGTATGGACATCGATCGAGCAAAACATTACAATCTACTAATGGACAAAATAAAAGCGAAGTTAATATGGTGGAATGCAAGAAAACTATCCTTTGCGGGCAAGATTGTGATTGCAAATCAGATTCTAATGGCCACTATTTGGCATACTGCTACATGCTGGATAATCGTGCCCAAGTCGATGAAATTGATAAAAAGGATTATCAGAAATTTCTTATGGGGGGGGCACGGAGGAAAAACAGGCCTGTGCAAAGTTTGCTTGGACCATGCTTATAAAAAGGAAAAGTGAAGGTGGGGTAGGATTGATAGATCCCATGGTGCAAACGAAGGCCTTGCTAGGCAAACTAGTGGTCAGGAGCCTACAACCTCCTGAGGCACCTTGGAAAGTTCTATGGCGGCGTAGATTGAGGATGTGGTTGCCGAGACAAGGTGGACGTTGGCCAAGCAGCCCATTTTGGGGCTTTGTGCCAGAAATGAGACCCAAATATTGGGGAAGTATGCAGAGTCACTGTGTTATTGGAATTATGAAAGCATGGCAAGAAATCAGAAAGGGGATCACATGTAGGTGGAGAAATGATGCATATGCACGGATGTACATGCCAATTGTATGGAACCCATTGATTAGAGATATGGATGGGCTAATGATAGGCCAAAAAGCAGGTTTCAAATGGGCTAAGTTAATCAATGCCCAAGGGAATGCATTAGTGGAGAGGGAGAGGTTTTTGTCCAATGAGGTGGGCACTCAAAAGGCTAGAATATGGAGAATAAGCAGGGGTAAAGGCATGCTCAAGAGAATTACAGATGCCATTGCATGCTACAGGAATACCGTGGAAGAGGAAGAAGTAACAACCTCTGAAATTGCATGGACAAAACTTTTAGATGCCGAGAACTGTTTAATTGGCATTAAGGGAATGAAAATAGAATCAAATGAGGTATTCTACTACAAACTAGAGCACAGAATGGTAAGAGTTGAGCAACCAACCTTTCAAAGAGAAAGGCCGATTAGGCTAATCGCAAAAAGTGGCAAGAATATGATTATTAACCCTAAACCAACGGAGATCACACCAGCAACAGTGTGTTGGCCTATACAAGGGCATTTGGATCAGTTATAAGGGGACCCAACGATGTATTGTTGGAGAACTCAAAGACGAACTGATGGGGAAAAGCTAGTTAAATTTTTTAGGTATAACACGAAGATTGGGAGGCAAATTATTCTAGAACAAGAACACGACAAGATTGCAACAAGGAAATTTTGGATACAGGAGGGCATTAGTGAAATGAGACTAGATAAATTCTGGAAAACGATATGGCATGACAGATATGACCGCAAGATAATGACCGCAAGATAATGATGTGTTTATGGCTTATTGCACATAGAGCCTTGCCGGTAGGGACGTGGGGTAAAGGCCCCAATGTAGACCCTAGATGTATTGCATGTGGATAGATAGAAAGCATTTCCCATTGTCTATGGGAATGTCGCGAGGCAGTGGTTGTATGGGGAAGGCCACTACGTTTGCTTTGCCATGCCTCTAGTTCGTTCACCCTCAACTGGGGGCATGCTTGTTGGATTTGTCTTGAGGATGATGTGGCGAAATACGATGGCATGTGTGATGCTAAGTACATAGGGGAGAATGGCATCATGCGGTTGATCACTAACAACAGGGTACCTACAACTTGTGCACAGAATCAAAAACTTGGAGATTTTTGGATGTTGCTTGGCCCCATTACTATATGGTATATATGGACAGCAAGGTGTACCAGGGTATTTTCAGCACACAAACGCCCCCTAGCTGAATCGATTAAGCTAATCTGGCACACATTAATAACTACACTAAGAGCTCAATATGAGCGTATTGATGGTACTAATGATGTCGCAGAACTAATGAGGCTGAATTTTTGAAAGCAGTGGTGTACTACACCGATGGCCGCAGCAAATGGAATGGATATACTATGGAGGTATGAAGTAACCAAATGGTTGTTCCCCCCCTCCCATTAGATGAACAAGGGGGGTGAAAGACATGGCATGTGGGATAGTGAATGTAGGTGATGTGCATGAAAGGATGGCTAGAGCCATATGTGAAAGTGTAAGATAAATAAGCAAGATCTCTTGTGTAGGATAGGATAGTCTTGGCTCGGCCTTCCCGAGAAAGGGATCGAGTTTGTGTATATTTTAACTAAAGGAGTATATTCTTTTTTGGAAAAAAATATATATACAAGAAGACTACATTAGGCTTATAACAATCAAAGCACTATAATGCCAAAGGGTATGCAAGCAAGAAGGAAAATTCCACAAAGTACTTGAACCTAAATTCTTTATTTACATAGACATACAACGGGCCTAGGGTCAATAACATGGAGAATTGACTAATTGTAGAGACATTACAAATAAAAAAAGCACATGGAGACAAGGATATTCATGAACAAATGCCTATTCTCAATGTTGCATATAGTGCTTCAAATGAACCTCAAGGGAATAATCACAACAATTACTACAATGAGTCATACTTGAAAGGTCAAGTGACCTCTAGCCACATCCTTTCCTCTCACATTGTTTTGGATTTTCTTGAACCAATCCTCAATTAGATAATTTTCACAATGATCTAACTCTTACAAGCCAATCACCTTTGATTTTGCTATTATCATAAATATATCAAACTTCCAACAATATTTAATTTCAAAAAGAAAAATGCCACTTGCAAAATGCTATGTGAAAATCATCACTTGATGATGTTTTGATAATGTAACAATGAAAAAGGCTCTTGATTTCGATATATATGTACCTACTGATAACCAAGTATAGACTAATGCCTGCAAATGTTATCACAAAATAAAGATTGCACCAGAAGAATTTAATTGCATTGTTTAAGATCTCAAAAACTTTCTGAAAATACATCTAAAGATAATGAGAAGGTAATGATTGTTCACAAAGATTTAACTGCATCATTTTAGATCTTGGAAACTTTTTAATTGCATTGTCTATAATACATAACTTGTTTCAAGTTATAGGAATGATTGCTGCAACACCCAGAAAAAACATAGCAATGTCACATCTAGACATTCGACGATGGGGAGCATTGAAAAGCAATGAAGGAAAATGTAATGGAAAGAATGTATGCTATTTAATCTCTAGGGACACAAACAAGTAAACCTGAAGGAGTATTTGAGAGGCAAAGCTTCCCTGAGCCAAGTAAATCACGTATATGAAACCGCATACCCAATTGTGATGTCCTCAACATTTTCTTTTCCAAAGAAGATAAAAGCAATCCTTTATACTGCCTTCGGTTCAGAAGAGAGAATACCTCTTTTCGTCCCTACATATTATGAAAAAAGATAAAACTTTGGCCATGCACATCTATATATGTTATTTTCTCTTAACATAGAGAATTGTTCACTACAACTTGCCTGTGCCAGGTTTTTTAGTATAACGCCAATATTTGGAATAGCAAACCAATAGGATTTCTGATCAGCTAATTGTCGTACCTACATTATAAAAAAAGGGTATTGATATCATTTTCTCCATTGAGGATATATATGAGGTTCAGTTACTTTTCTAGCAAAACAAGGAGGATGAAGAATTTAAGGGGGAAAACTTCAAAAGGTTTTCTCATGATCTCGCAAGCAATCCTAAAACCCACAAAGTGCTCCAATACTACAAAGCTTACTTCTTTCGTTTAGTAAATGCTGACAACGATGAATTATAGACTAAATTTAAATGTGTGCATACACATATTGACAACAAGTTTGAGCACATTCTTATCCCCTCTTCACTTACCAGAAAGCCTGTTTTTATGAGAAGAGAAATATGGCTGTCTTGGACATGACATCCTGCTTTGGCAAGAAGAGATTCCTGAGAAAATGATTGAAAGTGAGATTATATGCAGCATGCCTTTTATGCTGCTATCAAAGATTAAAATGATAGCAAATGCGACCAAGAATTTATTAGGGGTAGAATCTTCAAGAATACATTTCCAATATAAATTCATCAGGGCGAAAATGAACGAAAAAAGAGTTTACCAGCGACAACTTAAGTAAATAATTCAGGGAGCTTCCCAACTTAGATTTGAGTTTTTTAATTGAATTTTTCTTTCTTTTCAAAACTTAATCTTTCATAGAACAATTTGCAATGGCAATGCCCAGATTTGAACACATCCTATGGATAGATGAATTACTAGCTGTACCAGTGGGCCATGCCACTTTTACTTTCAATGAAATTTGTAAGACTATTGAAAATAGCAAGAGGTAATAATCTAATGTGAAAATAGTGAAAATATGGCCTCATATTAATGATAACATCAACTCTCGGCTTAATAATATTGAAAATAGCAATTTTACTCTGCCAAAAAGGATAATTTAACTGATGTAGTTCGGTGATAATTCATCGTGATTGATCAAGTTCCGGAGAAAAAGAAATGAATATTGTGATTTTAGAGAGAGAAACAGGAATGTTTAGACCCTGTAAAAGGGATGAAGCACGTGGGTTAAAAGTGCTTAACTATGATGGATTATCATTAAAATGCACTAATTCCATTATCCTTTTTGGCAGGGGTATATTTGAATTCTTCAATATTATGAGGATATTACCCGTAATATGAGGGAATATTTGATATTTTCCCCAAAATAAACTCCACATGATCAAAACTAAAACCCCTCAATTCCCAGTTTTGCAATGTATAACTAATCTCATCTTGTAAAATTAGTCTTGTAGACACACACACACAGATCGTTAATTATTAATTCCACACATCAGAGAGGGAGGTTTTCTACTGAAACAATTCGTTTGTCAATGATCAAATGTTAACCCGGTCTGTGATATGCTAAGAGTATGCAACCTGGACTATCCATCCACTGAGACTGATGCCGTGGGATCATTGTCTTAGACAAAAGCTAACAGAAGAAAGATAAGGTTGGGCTCTGCTAAGATACAATTTACATCCATGTAAAATGTGTTTTATTTGCAGCACATCCTCATGATATGTTTGGAGGCCTCCCTTAAAAAGTTGTTGGGTGCATTTAGCCTATTTTGAAGGGCTGGTCAGCCCCTTCTCCATCAGAAATCATTACTTATTCCCAGGAAGATTGCCCCTAAGTTTGTTTAGCACAATTTTATCTACAAACATGCAGAAATTAGTGTTCAAAATCACGGATTGTAGATCAAAATCGAACTTTTTGTTCATTCTTGCAGGTACATGTGCAAAAGTCTTCACAGTTGGTTCCTGAAACAACCTGAGCATCTTTGTTATGTCATAACCAGGGATAATGCTTTTATAAAGTTGTGTTCCGATGGCTAATGTAATGAGAATTGTAATTTCAGATTTTATTGGAGTAATGTAATGAAATAATTGCAGGGTACTAAACTTGGGAGCATTTTTCTGTACTCAACCATACTGTATATTTCTTATTCATTTGTCTGTAAAAGCTCATGTCAGTTCAATGTCTTAACTATGGTGTGTAATCAAAATTCCATAGCTAATCGAACTGCACAAGGCTGCTTTTAGTAATAATCAATCTGGGCGTACAATGTCACACAATCTAGCATTTGAAAAAACAGTTTACAAGCAAATGTAGCAAACAAAGTTTTCAAAAACTTGAGCTCTTCTTCATTTTACTCCTAACATCTTAATCACATATGAGGTTTTACTTACAAAGTGAGTTTGAGTGATACCGACATCAACATATGTTGGCAAAACATGATCCTTATACCAATCAAATATCACCATCTCACATCCGGTATATTTCCCTTCTACAGACTCCTTGCCCAACTTTATCTGAGTGGCAAACAAATTTCAAATTAACAATTGCAACTATAATATCTTGCTTTAAATGTTACCACAAGTAACCACAGAAATAAAAGTACAAACCCAATTCCTAACCACTCATCTGCACACCCCTTCCTAAGATTGACTTAAACTCTCCCCCTCTCTCTCTCCAATTTATCATGACAAGGGAAAAATGTGGAGGCTCACACTCCACACATTATGCTACATTCGCTGCACCTAATTACAAAACAATATTCTTTGCTAAACACAGGAACTGCAAAAATCAATACATGTCAGAGCCTATCCAATTGTACGTCATCCGAATCATTGCTTCCATATGACTTAGTTCATACTCGCTTCAATGTGAGATAAGACGTTGGGGCACAGGTGATGAGACTAGTTGACTATGCACATTTTTTCCTTTAACAAATTTGGAAGTTTGTGTATCACACTTTGATCCAATGGTCTCTTGTTGATCACATTTGGTTATACTTTCCACAAATCTTTGAAGCAGAACAATCCTTGCATAAATTTCTCTCATAGCCATAGTGTGCACTCTCCATCACAATATTCATTGGTTAAGTTCTTGAATATCAAGAGTCACTATTCACTTACACATGTACTACATGAAAACGTGATATGTTTTGGTCTCATATGTCATTTGACCTTCAAAGACAATAATAAAATTTGTCTCACTCACCCCCATTCCCATACAAAAATTAAAGACAGTTTTAGAAATCTATATTAACTCTATAATTTATTTCACAAAGGTCCCTGATGGATGCAAACAATAATTTCAGATCGTACTATCTCATAATCTAAATTTGTCCCTATTCAACATACAGAGAATACTTTTTTACTTTCAACGGTACACTTATTCATTCTTCTCTTAAATTGCAATGATACTTCTCTTAAATTGACATAATTTATAGCATTTTGATATGAAACACGCCTCCTAGAAGATAATTTTATATAACCTAATTATTCTTATCTTCAATAAAATAAGATATTATTTTCACCACGTTATCTAAATCAGAAGTTCCACCTGTTCAATGTAATCATTAAAATACATTATCGCATAGTCATCTTGTCCAGAACTCAGCTTGAATATACGAACAGTACTCTGTTGCTTCAAAATCTATGAAATGCAAATTTAATAATTCAAAAGAAACCGAGAAAATCATCATACATATACTAATTTTCTTAGGCTAATAGTCTCAAACGTTTTCCACAGATTATCCCAGGAAACAAAAAAGAAAGGAACCACCATGGAGAAGTAGAAGAAATAAACATTTTCTGACATTTATTTCAATTAGCTTTAAACCAAAAAGAAAAGATGCAAACCTCCAGTTCTCTATCCACAACTGTGCGATCTTTCACAGCACTATAAAGCTGAGACAGTAACACAAATGGACGCATCGATACCTGCAAGAGAATAAAATTGATGTTGCAAAAAAATGGTATGAAAGCCAAGTCAAGATAAATAGAAGTAATCATTTATCCAACCTTTCTTATGTCTGGGAATTGTGCATGCATCATCATTAGAGCAGCATCTGTATCTGAAGGAATATTCCAAACCTCTACAAAAAGCCAAAAATATATATCTTATCATCAAATTGCAAAACGTAAGTAAATCAGGTCAACCCAGATGTGGAAGCTATTCCACCTGGCTGTGGAACTAACAAGAATGAACTTCAGGTCAATGCTTAGGTCATCTGGTGGGCCAATCTCAGCTGCAGGCCGTTATGGGAGATCCGAGACCACAGTGAATTTATGATCTTCTTTATCACGAGAGCTACATCATCAAAACATGGAAATAGCTGTCTTGGTTCTTGGCAATATCCATCCATAATCTGATGAGATAGCAAGAAAAATGAAGTTTCAAATGGATTTACAGCTGATATTGAAAAGAAGAATTATGAACCCCGTGGCACCAATATCTGCAGGCAAAAGAATAAAGGGACCCTGTGCTAGTATTTCTGCGTGAGAGAAAGAAAGAATAACTGTCAATTTAATTGGATGGCAACATTAAGTTTGGTAACTGTGAAGGATGCTATGTTAGTGTCACGCGAAGATTAATGGCCTTCCGAACAGCAACTTCAACATTTCGTACACCAAAAGGTTATAGCTTTATTTGGGATAAGTTGCAACAACTATTATCATTGTGTGACCCAATTCCTGATTTTAGATGTTGGATCTCAAGAACTTGATTGGGCATCTGTTGGAAATAGAGGATTGACCATGATATCCACAAATGATGCTTATAACAAGTTGATTGACAAACATAAGTGGATTGACGAAAGGATTACGAAGGTATGGGGTTTTCATAAACCCATTACCTGGTGCTTTTATGTGATCACAGCCAGTTGGTGTTCTCGATTGATGCTAGGAGCTAAGGAATTCATTTGGAGCGTATGGTTGGAGCTTTACCAATGGTGGATGCATTAAACAAAAGAAAGATTGATAGTTGAATGTGCTTCTTATGCTCAGTGGAATCGGAAGATAGTAGGCATCGATTTCTTCCATTCCCAATGGCTAGAATGGTTTGGAGGTGTATCAATTTAGTGTGGATGTCTTTGGCTCAAGTAAGACTAATCCACATAGTGCTCAAAAAGATACCAATCAAATTTTGACAATACTTAGAACTTGGTCATTAATTATGTAAAGTTGACTAGAAAACAAAATCCGATGGGAATTGATAGACGTATTTACATTAAATTCAGGTTTTTATCTAAATTCTATTTTTCCATGGAAGAGAAGGAAACTTGGCCAATCATTAACGAAAAGCTTTTTCTTTTCCTGGCCAGATCTTTTAAATGCAGAAAGATGATATTGAATGTTATTCTATTAAGAGTGAAAACAATGGATAGTTCAACCATGTGCTTAATTTCAAGGAGAAAGTTTTCGAAGAACACATGTTCAAAAACTTCAATGTATAATCTATCAAGGATGCGTATTTTCAAGAACACGTGTTAAAATTCTTCATATCGCAGAAACGGTGAAGTTACTGTAGAAAAGAAAATCTAAGGAACAGACATAGCATGACAATCCAGAAAATCTTAAGAATCCATTATAGGAGACAATCCAAAACAATGCTTTCAATATGCGTAGAATTATGTTAAGGCAGCAACATGGAGGCCTTTCTTCTTCTCATCCTTGTCCAAGTCATTCCAGAAAATGTTTTTAAGATATTTAGAATAACTATAGTAAGGGTAAAGAAACTGACCTTCTTCTTCATCAATTCCTCTTCCGTCTTCTCTTTCATTCTCCGTCTTCTGTTCATCTGAAATGGCGTATGGATTAACTTGAGATTCTGCATTCTTCTTTTCTTCTACCACCTCCTCGATTTGGATCTTGATTCGAGGAGGAAGGCATTGGTCTACTTCTGCTTTTTCTTCTCCTTCGTCTTCTTCTTTTATTTCCTCTTCTCTGCGTTTACTCGTGTTCTTCTTCTTCTTCTTCTTCTGTTGCTGCTGCTGCTGCGGGGTGTTGCCGGCTATGGCGCGTGCCCACGCATAGACCGAGTTCAAATCCCGCTTCCGATTCATCTGCAAAAGAGTAATTCTGAAGCCTCATCTCTTCTTCAATGACTGACTCATCATGAATCAATAAATCAAATTAGCCAAAGCAATTATAACTCTGCCCCAACCAACATCTACACACCTAACGCCAATCGCATTGTGATGATCGAACTTGTTGGGTCCTCCCCATTCGAAGATGATTTGATGCCGCGATCTAATCCTCCAACCCCAACAACTGTGGGGGAGCAAGAGGGACGATCATGCGCACAATGAGAGAGATCAATCGGTTCATGTTGGTCAGGCAGGACAACCTCTCTGTATACTAGGGAACTATACAGAGAGGTGTGTGAATTTTGAGAGGGCCAAAAACTAGAACTGATAGTCGATCGGCTTGTCTTTGTAATAGTTTTGCATTATTAATATAATTTTGTGCTTGTGGGCAAACCCTCTGTTCTTATTTCTAGAATCTCTAAGTGTACTATTGTTATTGTGAAATCGTACGCACGCATCTTTGGTAGCCGATTCGGCAAAAACCCACATCATGTGTTCCTTTCAAGCCTCAAAGCGATCAATCTGTATTGATGAGTGTCATCTGAAGTAGGTGATTAGGGCTATCTCTGGTTTAAGACACCCAGGGAACATCTGCCTAAAGTTACCCCACATCCCGAATCCGATTAAGTACAGTGTCAGCAAGTCATCCCGAAACCTACCCCTCCTTCCTACCACAATACCTTGAGTCGGTTACTTAGGAGTATTACTGACAGTGTGTTCCTCTAGATGGGAGTAACACAATTTGGCACACCCGGTTTGAGTTGTGGGTACACAACGAACAAGCAAAAGAAGGAGGCCCAACTATAGGAATAGTGCAACATAGGGGACCACGGACTCGGTCCGAACCCCGACGTGCAGAGAAAGAAGAGAGTGTGACACAATTAGTGCTCAATGAGCAACCTCAACAGGAATCGTAAGCCTAGTCGGCAACACTTCGATTCAGTATCGACCAACAATAGTAGTTCCGAGATCAAGCACCCCGAAGACAACGACCCACTACAAGGGGTACCCGAAGACCAAGAAATCAACGTGATGTCGTATCCGTATCCCTAGATACAATGATGAAGCCAATGTTGAGGTGCATGCATGCGCTTTTCTGACGACGTGGTAGACCAACAACGTATCCCAACTCCTGGTCGCGGCCGATGTAGACGCATCGAAAATTGCCGAGTTCGGCTTGTCGCCTAAAGGACAAGCAACAAACTGGTATTCGCAACACGACTTGGGGGAGTTCCAATCGTTTCAAGAGCTTAAAGATAGATTTATCCGACTATTCCATTGCCGGATCCCACAGTGGGAATTGATGAGCCAATTCTACACCATGTCTCAAGAACCTTAGGAATCAATTTGGCAGTTCATCATCAGGTTTCAAAACTTGAGACGGTAGTTGGCACGACAGCCCCCTATAGAAGAGTATGATCAGGAACGTTATGAGGAAGAGTATGCACTTGGGTACACAAGAGAGACGATTAGGAGGAGGCCAGTCAACAATGTAAGGCGATTCACGAACAACTAGAATTACTAGAATTACAATACTAACTGGTGCCAGTGGGATCAACGATGCAACGAGGATAATAAGCTTGACATTTGCTGCTTCCCGTCAAATGAGGATTGAAGGGACGACGAGACAAGCACAACATTACAATCCTCAACCATGGGAAGAAGTCCGAAGAACCTACCCGGCAACCACCGCCACCACAAATTGAACAACGAGAATCGAGTCAGTCACCACCCATCATATGCTTCAACTGCCGCAAATCAGGGCACTACGCAACTCGATGCCCAGAAAACGCTTGAGGGAAGGCATCGTCCGTCAACATGATCACGGTCGAGGTTCAACAAGTGACCACCTACAACAACACTAAGTAGTCCAAGTGGGAAGAGCTTAGGACAAGATCCAGAAAGCGAAATGTAGGGAAAAGAAGGGAAAGAGTAATAGAAAGAAAAGAGAGAGAGAGAGAGAGAGAGAGAGAGAACAAAACAGTTATAATATTACGCCAGGTTACTATTACATCATTGGTGGTGGCTTTATAAGCCCACCATCGATACAGTTACGGTTTCCTTCTCATGAAGGAAACTGTATTCCTAGGATTAATATATTTTATTTATTTATTTTTGCTTATAATAATTATTATTTTCCACACTCCCCCCTAAGCAAAAATTTCTAAAAGTGTAGATTTTTATCTTTTTCTTCGATTACATCAATTAATCCAATTTGCTTGCAACAAATAATGTGCTTAGAATGTTGAAGAGGTTTCGTTAGAAAATTAGTCCACATTTGATGAGTGGGAGCAAACTTTAACTCTATTTTCTTTGTTTCAATGAGATCGTGAAGAAAATGATGTTTTAAGTCCACATGACATATATTGTCGCTCATCTTCGGATTGTTGGCTAACTTGATGCAAGATTGATTATCGCAAAACAAAGTCACTGTTGGAATAGTATATAGTTTAAATTCTTCAAGCATAGCTTTAATCCATATGCCTTCTTTAGCCACTAAAGCCGCGGCAACATATTGAGCTTCGGCGGATGACAATGCTATGATAGTTTGTTTCTTTGACTTCCATGAAATTGTAGTGCTAGCTAGTGTGTAAACATAGCCACCTATTGACTTGCGATCGTCCACTTCTCCCCCCCCAATCTGAGTCTGACCAACCATATAGTTGGCTAGAGGGATTTGTCCATCCTTGCACAAGTGTAGTTGACTCAAATTGTATGGCCGAGTATGTCAACGCATAATGTTGAGTATGCTTCAAGTATCGTAGTAATCTTTTGAGCGCGATCCAATGCTTTGGTCCTGGATTAACCATGAAACGAGAAAGAAAACCGGCGGCAAAGCAAATATCGAGACATGTGTGACTTACGAAATATCTTATACACCCAAGAATTTGTTTATAGGGTACATCCTTCATTTCGGAAATTTCTCGTTCATTTTTAGGAGAATCATCATTTGAAAGTTTACATGGAGAGGTAAGAGGAGTACTAATAGGCTTACTATGGAGCATATCAAATATTTGGAGGATAGAATTACTATAATTTGATTGTGATAATGAGATACTATGATTTGTTCTATTTTGAGTTATTTTGATGCCTAGAAAATGTGTCATAGGGCCTAAATCAGTGATAGGAAAGACATATGCAAGTTCCTTCTTTGCAATAGTTAGATAAGATTTGGAATTAGAGATCAAGGTTAAATCATCAACATAGACACCTATGATAACAAAATCGGATTTGTATTTTCTAACATATGGGTAAAAGCATGCGAGTGGAAACACTATTATAGCTAATTAGCTACTAAAATGGCCATAGCTAATTAGCTATTTGTTTAGCTAGTCTTTCTTGTGGGAAAATCAAATATTTGAAAAACTAATTTATGAAAAAACTCAAATATTTGAACTTCTGTTTCAGACGTAGTGGAACTTGGGGAATATCACCATCATCTAAGGTCGACTTCAATGTCATCAATTTCCTGTTTAGCCTAAGTCTGATTTTGAACGCAGATGGAGTACTCAGAGCACGAACGCAGACGTAGCTCCCGCAACAGCAAAAAATCAACATTGCAGATTGAGAGCTACAACACAGAACCCGCTCGATCATCGTCCAGGTATGTTTCAGTTACAGAAACCCCAAACATTTGTTTTTTCTTTTTGACTACTGTCTGAACTTTGGTGCCGATTCATATTTCCTCAAAATCGAATAGGGCGAAGTCCTTGGAGTCCCATACAAGGATGTCTCGCAAATCGGGGAGTAGCAACAGGTGTGTTTATATTACTTTTTTTGTGTTTAATCCTGTCTTTAGTGATTAGGGTTTGTGATTGAAATTTCTGATTAGGGTTTGTGATTGAAATTTCTGATTAGGGTTTTTGATTATAAATTTCTGATTAGAATTTCTGAATAGGGTTTTTGTTTATAAATTTCTGCTTAGGATTTCTGATTAGGGTTTGTGATTGAAATTTTTTATTAGGGTTTCTGATTGAAATTTCTGATTAGGGTTTTTGATTATAAATTTCTGATTAGAATTTCTGAATAAGGTTTCTGGTTACAAACTTCTGATTACAGATTTTGATTAGGGTTTCTGATTTCAAACTTCTGATTACAGATTTTGATTAGGGTTTCTGATTTCAAATTTCTGAATACAAATTATGATTAGGGTTTCTGATTTGCTAAGTTAAAGATTTTGCACCATTTTTGTTGTTGTTGATTGGGGTTTTTGATTCTCACATATTCTGATTTTGCACTATTTCTGATTTCTGAAATGATATTTCAGATGGCTCGTTCCTCCGTATACGAGAGTGCTAAACTTCGCAAAATTTTGCGAGACAAAGGAGGACTTCCACAACACCTATGGTCTGTCACTCGAGGGTGTTGACCCTGCTGTCCTAAGTGATAAATTGATCAGTGATATAGACTGGATGACAGTATATACAGTGCCTAGAGTCAAAGGCAAGGTCAAGCTGAAGCATGTACGAGCCGACTTGTACGATGACTGCATGAGACTGCACCAGAAAGTTCATCAGGAGATCCCAGTCAACAATGAGTTGTCAGTTTCATTTGCTAGAGCATTTGCATATGAGTACTGCAAAACAGCGAAGGAATCTAGAGACCCTGAAATGTATAGGGTAGCTTGGGCAGTCTATGGTGAGGCATCGGTAAAAAGATGCCGAAAGATGGGGACCTTGGCACAAAAAATAGACAGATTTTGGAGCATGGCAGCTGTTGATGCAACTGCCGACTCCCAGCAAGACCGGGGGCATACACCACACCGACACCCAAGGAAAGCCAATGTCGATGATACAGGTGAGACATTGGTTAGCTATATGCTAAAAAATGTCCATGAAGCCTGTGAGACATTGGCATTTTTTAAGACTGATTTAGAGAAAGCCACAATGGCTTCTGCAATGGAGAGCAAAGTTACTTCTGCTGTTACAACAATTAGAAATAAGATTCAGGTAACTATTGTTTTGCTGGTATGTGATTGTGTTATAAATAACGGGTAAAATGTGCTAATCAAGCATTATCTGGAATAGGTTGCGCAACAAGAGCTTGAATTAGAGGGGCCACTGGATCCCCAGCGTAAAATAGAACTGCAAATAGAGATCCAGGTTCTTTCAATGAACCTGGACCTTCTAGGTGTAAATACTGTTGCAGATTACAATTTGGATAAGCTTCAAGTAAGTTAACGATTCCTGAGCAAAGTTGGTGTATCTTTCAACAACAAGAATAATTAATCGGTAAATTTCTCTGTTGCGTTGAAGGAACAATACATTCATCAAGAACAGGTAGTTAGCTGCCTTAAGAAGAAGCTACATTTTGTGGAGGGAATGGTAAGGACCAGACAGGATTTGGACCTGAACATTCTTGCTCCCTTACCAAATGAAGTAGAACCAGAAAATGATTTATTGACAGTTCAAGCACGTTGCATCGCTTGCGGGTTAGGTGTGGAGGACAAAACTGCGTCTTTGTTGGTTCACCTACAACCATGCAACCACACATACCATCTGCTTTGTTTTCAACATGCCTGTCGAATTGCTGCATTCTGTTTGGGAGATTGCAGTACAACTCTACCAAATGAGTGGAGAAAACAAACAGGTATACCATACTGTAGCTAATAAGCTTAGTCTTTTCTAATTAGCTATCCTACTAGCTAATTAGCTATTGGCAGCTAATGAGCTACTAGCTAATTAGCTATCCTAGTAGCTAATTAGCTATGGTACTAGCTAATTAGCTAGTACCATAGTTGTGTAAAAAAGCTAAATAGTTGTGTAAAGCTAATAAGCTAATTAGCTACTGCCATAGTTGTGTAAAGTAGCTAATAAGCTATCCTAGTAGCTAGTTAGCTATGGTACTAGCTAATTAGCTAGTACCATAGTTGTGTAAAAAAGCTAATTAGCTATCCTACTAGCTAATTAGCTACTGGCAACTAATTAGCTATCCTACTAGCTAATTAGCTATCCTACTAGCTAATTAGCTACTGACATAGTTGTGTAAAGTAGCTAATAAGCTATCCTAGTAGCTAGTTAGCTATGGTACTAGCTAATTAGCTAGTACCATAGTTGTGTAAAAAAGCTAATTAGCTATCCTACTAGCTAATTAGCTACTGGCAACTAATTAGCTATCCTACTAGCTAATTAGCTATCCTACTAGCTAATTAGCTATCATAGTAGCTAATTAGCTACTGACATAGTTGTGTAAAGTAGCTAATAAGCTATCCTAGTAGCTAATTAGCTACTGGCAGCTAATTAGCTATCCTAGTAGCTAATTAGCTACTGGCAGCTAATTAGTTGTCCTAGTAGCTAATAAGCTATCCTAGCTACTACATAGTTGAGAAAGTAGCTAATTAGCTTTCATTGTAGCTAATTAGCTATCCTAGCTACCACCATAGTTAGTAAAGTAGCTAATTAGCTATCCTAGCTACTACCATAGTTGAGTAAAGTAGCTAATTAGCTACCATAGTAGCTAATTAGCTATCCTAGCTACTACTATAGTTGTGTAAAGTAGCTAATAAGCTATCCTACTAGCTAATTAGCTATCCTAGTAGGTAATTAGCTATGGTACTAGCTAATTAGCTAGTACTATAGTTGTGTAAAAAAGCTAATTAGGTATCCTACTAGCTAATTAGCCACTGGCAACTAATTAGCTATCCTAGTAACTAATTAGCTACTGCCATAGTTGTGTAAAGTAGCTAATAAGCTATCCTAGTAGCTAATTAGCTACTAGCAGCTAATTAGCTATCCTAGTAGCTAATTAGCTATCCTACTAGCTAATTAGCTACTACCATAGTTGAGTAAAGTACCTAATTAGCTATCCTACTAGCTAATTAGCTACTACCATAGTTGAGTAAAGTACCTAATTAGCTATCCTACTAGCTAATTAGCTACTACCATAGTTGAGTAAAGTACCTAATTAGCTATCCTACTAGCTAATTAGCTACTGGCAACTAATTAGCTATCCTAGTAGCTAATTAGCTATCCTACTAGCTAATTAGCTGCTGGCAACTAATTAGCTATCCTACTAGCGAATTAGCTATCCTAGTAGCTACTGCCATAGTTGTGTAAAGTAGCTAATAAGCTATCCTAGTAGCTAATTAGCTACTGGCAGCTAATTAGCTATCCTAGTAGCTAATTAGCTACTGGCAGCTAATTAGCTGTCCTAGTAGCTAATAAGCTATCCTAACTACTACCATAGTTGAGTAAAGTACCTAATTAGCTATCCTAACTACTACCATAGTTGAGTAAAGTACCTAATTAGCTATCATACTAGCTAATTAGCTATCGTACTAGCTAATTAGCTATCCTAGCTTCTACCATAGTTTAGTAAAGTAGCTAATTAGCTATCCTAAATAACTGTCATGTTATTGTAGAATCTTGTGGATTAAGGACGGCACATGATGTGTCTGGTGCTGATGATGCTGCAACAGATGAGGATACTACTGCCAATGTGGCTGAAAGTAAGAGTCCTGCTATCACATCTCCTTCAGATCAGCTGCACCCTATTCTTTTGGAACAGTGTACTGAATTAGGCAACGATGTGAAATGCCATGAAATAGTGGAAACAACATGTAAAACTGAGGTTCACAACAACAGTGTTTATGAACACTTGATGCAACATTTCTTCGAGTCTCAAGACCTTGATTCCACCCCACCGAGCCCAACTACTGAAAATGTCCAAACAGATCCCTCTGTACTTGAAAAGCTAGTTCAAGAAACGGCTGATGTGCAATTAGCTGCTGAGGCGATGGGAAGGTTGTCGGAGGAGGACACACTTGCGCATTGGGTCCTAGAAGCAAGGCTAAATGGGGAACCAACCAGAAAAAGGCTGAAGAAGGGGCCACGATCGGGAACAAGACCAGTTATTCGGTCAAGGGGCCCAGACGTAGTGGAGCGAAATACTGTTTAGTTGGATATGATTGTTAGCTTAGGGATTTTGCTAGGGTTTTATGAAGTTTTACTATCCTGTTGGACAAGTAAAACCTCAGATTGGTTGTTGCTTGATCCACATTATGTAATGGAACTCTATGATGTTTTTCCAAGATAATTTGAAGAGTGTTGTTCTATGACTGAAACTCTTTGATGTTCAGGATATTGTTTTGTGAGACTAGTAGTTACTTTGTGAGTGTGAATATGTTGGTGTTTTCTGATGTTGCAGAGTCTAAAGGGTTTGATTCTATTGCTCGTAAGGCCAATGGCAGTGTGGATACTGTTGATGTTGCGGCATGTTTAAAGGGCCCCATCTTGAAAGTAGATGTAGCAACTGACACAAGTGATTTGGTCACACAAGTTGATCAAGCATGTAGCACGGATGACTTGGTGTTGCAGGTAGATGCAGCATGTAGCACGGATGACTTGGTGTTGCAGGTAGATGCAGCATGTGATACCAGTGGACTGATATCGAGCAAAACAATAGCTACATGCACTGAGGTAATCCAAGGATTGATAACTAAGTCGACAAAACAAGAGCACCAGAATGTGAAGCTAGGCCCAACACAGTCGACTAGGGGTTTAAAGAGGAAAAGGACACCAGTTGTGTCAACCGAACTTGAGCTGATTGAGATTGATCGTATCCTACCAGAAAATGGTGTAACAGCGGCTCAGTTTCAGGAATGGAAACCTAAACCACTAGAAGTCGAGCGAAGAGCCTTGATCTTGGAGCTGGATAAAGTCTTGATGAGTGTGAGATATATGCAGCCAAGGAGGGATGCAAATCAGTTTCTAGAGTGGGCTGTGGAGTATTTCGATTTGTTTATTTGGAGTGAAAAACCAAAATCAGATGTGTGGAAGTGTTTGGCAAGATTCTTCCCAAAATGGCGAAGTCGTTTTAAAGGTCAATGGGCACGAGAAAATTGTGAGCAGATGGAAGCTGCAAGATTCAAGAGGCTTTCTGATTTTTGGGCTACTTGGCTTGAATATAATGCTGACAATACATTGATTTTGGATACAGAACATTTCCGACACTACTTCAATATTCGGAGATGCTGTCTCATTCTACCCGAGGAAATGCATGAACAGTACCTGGTGCAAACAGTGAGCTGCCAACTAGGTGCATGGTTGTGGACTCCATACCGAGCTCAATATGCGGATAATATATGTAGACTCGTTCCACTGACTAGCAAGAGCTTAGCTGTTTATAGGAGATTTGTAGACATTTCCAATGGTAATTTATAAATATGTAAAGAGATGACATTATTCAATGAAGAATTTAATTACTTGTTCCCACTGTACTTATCTACTGTGTAATTTGAGGAATATGTTGCAGATTGTTGATTTCATTCTATTGATGACTATTTAGCTATTGACAGCTAATTAGCTGCATTTGTACAGCTAATTAGCTGCATTTGTACAGCTAATTAGCTACTGATGACTATTTCGCTATAACTTATAACTTAAAACTTAACAAAAAAGACATGATTTTATTGAGAAAGAAGCACAGAAAGCAGACTGTATACAAGAAATTGATTCCAAACGAATTTATTGATCTGTTTTCGCGAAATACATGTTTGTTTTACAAGAGAACATGGTAAGTGCTACTTGTAGCTACAAATTCCATGGCATACTATTGTAAATACATTTGTACAGCTAATTAGCTGCATTTGTACAGCTAATTAGCTACTGATGACTATTTCGCTATAACTTATAACTTAAAACTTAACAAAAAAGACATGATTTTATTGAGAAAGAAGCACAGAAAGCAGACTGTATACAAGAAATTGATTCCAAACGAATTTATTGATCTGTTTTCGCGAAATACATGTTTGTTTTACAAGAGAACATGGTAAGTGCTACTTGTAGCTACAAATTCCATGGCATACTATTGTAAATACATTTGTACAGCTAATTAGCTGCATTTGTACAGCTAATTAGCTACTGATGACTATTTCGCTATAACTTATAACTTAAAACTTAACAAAAAAGACATGATTTTATTGAGAAAGAAGCACAGAAAGCAGACTGTATACAAGAAATTGATTCCAAACGAATTTATTGATCTGTTTTCGCGAAATACATGTTTGTTTTACAAGAGAACATGGTAAGTGCTACTTGTAGCTACAAATTCCATGGCATACTATTGTAAATACATTCATACACATTAGCACCAACAGTGTATAAACCGGAGCAGCTATTGTATTCTGACATTGGGATGTTGATGCATCTGACCAAATGAGAGTACATATACGCCGCTGGTTTGTCTTCTAACAGCCTGTACACATATTCGTAGTCATCTAGTTTTGCATAAAAAATGCCTTCGATGTAGAATGTCCCGGCAGATACAAAATTTCCCCATGCATCTACAATATTCTGCCTTGCACACTGTTTACTAACCGTGCACTTTAATATATAGAAATCAGCACCCTCTGAATTGCCTTCTTCAGCATTTACAGCGAAGTTATCCCCAACGTTCAGGACATCACTCAAAGTATCTCCAAGTCCCTCATATGTGAAGTCAGCATTCTGCCCTGTTTCTCCATCAACTGCTTCCTTATCATTCAGAGTGTGATACTCCCAATTCTGAATGTATGCTTTGTTTAGACAATATCTCCAATTTCCCTGCACACAATGGAAGCAAAAACAAGTCAATTCTCTAACCGCAATACAATGACCATCCAACCTGGAATAACCGCGAACACCATGCAGAGATCGCAATTCGGGAATTCCTTGGCACTCCCAGGTCTTCTCCCTATTTACTTCATCTATCTTCACTTCCCAAAATTCACGTTTGATATCTCGAACTTGCGAGGAATAAACACCTGTGGCACTCGTCGACATATTTGTTCTTAAAAATTCAACTACATGTGATGCACAATTCATGTGCACACCATCTGTCTTTAGTTGTTCATGGGTA
Source organism: Azolla caroliniana (assembly GCF_043228905.1). NCBI lineage: Eukaryota > Viridiplantae > Streptophyta > Polypodiopsida > Salviniales > Salviniaceae > Azolla > Azolla caroliniana. Next base: position 14,053,640 of record NW_028230442.1, read on the forward strand.
AGTGCCCGCTTTATAACAGCCCCTGCACCATCATGTTCACCTTTACCATGGCCAGACCCAAAAAAATTCCATCTCATCTCCAAACCTGTTATAGCAGGATACCTCCCCACAAAATAAAATGGACGTCGAGCCTTGAATTGTGACGCAGCTCCGTCAGACCAGACCCAATGTTGAGTAAGCTCCAAACGTTGAGCTAATAACCACTGCCAATGTAACTTAAAACAGTGTTGGACGAACAAGGTATCATGCTTCTTATCATCGGAAATAAAGAAATGAATTACTTTTTTAACATCACCTGAAACTCGAAAATATGTTATGTGCACAAAAATGGTTACCTGAACTGAACACCAATGCATAGATTGAATTTCATTCTGCTGCTTGAAAGTATAATTCTCTGCGAAATCTACTACTGAGACTACTACATCATTTGGGAAATCAGATATGCAAGTCTTAAACTGATGGGCCTGCCATGAATAAATGAAGTTGTGTTTAATGAACTTTCCTAGAGATACTACAAACAGAGACACCAAATCCCTTGGTTTAAGCATCTTCCGAACTAGATCCTTTCTTTTACACACCTTTCCTTCGAAATTGGTGTTCACTGACTCAAATAACTTCACAGAGATCAATATTTCACTACTCAATTCATTTGGACACCACCTAAATCTAGTAGGGCCACAATCTTGACATAAACCCATGACACATTTATGAATATGGAAGATAGCGTCAGATTCTCTCGGACACAATATTGAATCTAATAAATAACTCATGGAAGAGATAACGTGCTCAGATGATTTACACTCCTCTTGCGGGCTTGATCGACAGATTGGGCACCCACATGTGCAAACTGTATTAGTTAGGGATGCGCTATGGTGACGTAGTAGATTAACAGAGTCCTTCAGAAAACCCATCTGTACATGGTAAATGCAACAACATGTGTATCGATCCTTTAAGCGTCTCACAAAGTGTGGCTTAAGAGACTCGAATGTTCGTAGTTGAACTTTGATAGTTGGATGCATTCGTTTGAACCTAATAAATAAATCGACTTGCGTAATAAAGGGGAATTAGTTATTCTCGTAACTAGCTAACTATCCTAGTAGCTAATTAGCTATTCTAGTAGCTAGTTAGCTATTCTAGTAGCTAATTAGCTATCATGGTAGCTAATTAGTTGTCCTAGTAGCTAATTAGCTATCATGGTAGCTAATTAGCTGGTATAGTAGCTAATTAGCTATCATGGTAGCTAATTAGCTATCACGGTGGCTAATTAGCTGTCTTAGTAACTAATTAGCTATCATGGTAGCTAATTAGCTGGTCTAGTAGCTAATTAGCTATAATGGTGGCTAATTAGCTATAATGGTGGCTAATTAGCTATCCTAACTAATTAGCTATCATGGTAGTAGCTATTGAGAGTAGCCAGTTACCTATGTAGTAGCTATCATAGTAGCTAATTAGCTATCATGGTAGCTAATTAGCTTTCCTAGTAGCTAATTAGCTGGTAATAACGAAATAGCTAACTAGCTACCATGATAGCTAACTAGCTAGCAGTACAGCTAATTATCTGGTAGTACCTAAATTAGCTATTGAGAATAGCTAATTAGCTATCATGGTAGTAACTATTGAGAGTAGCTAGTTACCTATGTAGTAGCGATCCTAGTAGCTAACTGAGGTAAATGTAACTGATAAGCTAATTAGCTTTTCTGCTAACTGAGCTAATTAACTTTCCGAGTAGAGTCAAAACAAATGTTGAGATAAATGTAAATACCTGAGGTACATCAAGAAGATGAATGGGATGCTCCTCGTATTGATTTCTTCCAACACGTTTCCTGCATAAATCCTTTTTATTGGGTGAAACCCTACTCTCATTAGTCCAAAACATTGTGATTACATCCTTGATTTCAAATGTTATGGGTGTCATTGGCTTACATCTTGTAGTTAGCTTTAGTAGACTAGTTCCTTCACCCGAGGAAATTATACGGTTCATTGTATTGTACACTGTTTTTCTACTAACACCAATTACCTTAGATAGCTCACTGATGTTTATATCGTCAACATCACTATTAAGTAACATCATTAGACTAGACCTTTTTAAGACAAGATCATCTTCTGACCTGCTCATGGATACGAAACTATTACGAAGATTATTTACTAAAATAGATGATATGTTTGCATTAAGACCATCACAATCAACTAAGTCCTTTATCGATGGATCATTACATATTCCATAAAGTACTACCTTCTTTTCTTCATTGCTGATGTGCTTGGTTTGAACATTGAAATAGTCTACAACCTTTCTCTCTATGATGGTAGTCGCATTACTTACATTCTCAGCTAAACTATCCTTACCTTTACTGAGTGTGGCTTTCGTATCCTTCAACAATTGACGATGTTTCCTTTTTTTTTCTGCCCAATAGTTTCGTATGGCTTGTTGTGTCCTGATAACATCACCTATCCTTATGATCATTGAGGGGTAATTCTAAACACCCTTCTTCCCCTTCCATTTGGCTAGACATGTTAAAACCCTAAATTTCCAGAAAAAAAAACAAGTATTAAAGATGGCTATGGGCAACAACAATACACAAAAATATTCCACACAATACACAAGATTAGACACAACAATACACAAGATAATCAATAGACAGAAAAGTTATTGCAATCCAAGACCGAACAGTAGAGGATTTCACTCTGTTGGATCCAACAGTTGAGGAGGCGATCCAAGACCGACCAATGGCAACAACTGAGTGTAGAATGTTGCCGTTGGATGAGTGAACTCCGTCAAATCGAAATGTGGAAGCAATCCGGGACTGGACAGTAGTGGCAACTGAGTATAGAATGATGGCAATGGAGGAGAGAACCCCGTCAGATTGAACAGTTACCGATGATGCTTGAAACGCACATAGAAGGCACTTGAGAATAGAGTGGCATAGAGAAGAGAACCCCGTCAGATTGAACAGTTACCAATGATGCTTGAAACGCACAGTAGCGGCCCCTGAGTGAGAGTGGAAAAGAGAAGAGAACCCCGTCAGATTGAACAGTTACCAATGATGCTTGAAACGCACAGTAGCGGCCCCTGAGTGAGAGTGGAAAAGAGAAGAGAACCCCGTCAGATTGAATAGCTCTTTGATTATGCTTGGAACGCACAGTAGCAACCCCTGAGTGTAGAGTGGCAAAGAGAAGAGAACCCCGTCAGATTGAACAGCTCTTTGATGATGCTTGGAACGCACAGCAGCGGCCCCTGAGTGTAGAGTGGCACAGAGAAGAGAACCCCCTCAGATTGAACAGCTCTTTGATGATGCTTGGAACGCACAGTAATGGCCCCTGAGTGTAGAGTGGCACAGAGAAGAGAACCCCCTCAGATTGAACAGCTCTTTGATGATGCTTGGAACGCACAGTAATGGCCCCTGAGTGTAGAGTGGCACAGAGAAGAGAACCCCGTCAGATTGAACAACTCTTTGATGATGCTTGGAATGCACAGTAGTGGCCCCTGAGTGTAGAGTGTCACAGAGAAGAGAACCCCGTCAGATTGAGCAGCTCTTTGATGATGCTTGGAACGCACAGTAGCGGCCCCTCAGTGTAGAGTGGCGGCAGGTGGACTCGATAGGGTTTAGCAACAGTGGTAGCAACTAACCCACAGTATTCAACTAGAGATGGCCTACGTGATGTGGCAAAGGATCATGCATAATGGACCTAGGAATTCGATATATAATTTATGGTACACATTATGGTGCACACATCAATTTATGTTGCACATTTATGGCACTCATTTACATATGTAATTAAAACACTCTAGTATTTTCAATGGTAGTTTTTTGCATACTTAATTTATTAATGATGGCTTTTTACTAAAATGACTATTTATCAATGGTAGCTTTTTGCATAGCTAATTAGCTATGTCAAGGACATAGCTAATTGTTTCCACTCGCATGCTTTCACCCATATATATTTTGCTCATTGTTTAGACGATTATATCCAACTTTTATAAGAAAAGAGTGTAGTTTGTGATACCATATGTGTTGGCCGGTTAGGCCAGAGTATGAACGGGGAGCTGGTTTTGGGAGTTGTAATTAGATAAATTATGATAATTATAAGATTGGACGAACGGACCCGGAATCTGTATGCCGATCCGGATTTGGACCGGTTCATAGCCGATTGCCAGTTGGCACCAGTTTGTAACACAACTGGATACCTATAAAAGGATCAGGAGACGATGTAATTAACAATGGATAATTAATAGAGAAGTCTTGTGGATTTACGTATTGTTTATCTTGTTAATGTCGTTCTGTGCTTAATGTGATTATCATACACGTGTATCAAGTTAATCATTCCGGATAGTAACCAGCAAGGATCGGTTCTGTATTATGACCACGATTCCTGCAAAAAGTGTAGTGAACAGCGAGGGAATGGATGAATAGACCGACGAACAACCTAGTGGCCGAGCGAGCGAGAAGACTCGCCGAGAGACTGCAGAAGCAGGAGGCTTACCAGCGGGGGAGGAGATCCAGTCGGATCAGTCTTTTTCTAGAGTGATTCGGTGGGTCCCGAAGGAGTCACTTCGATTGCAACAGAACCACCACCCGGACGAAGGAAGTAGTCTGAGTAGTCTGTAGAAAGCGGAGTCCATTTTGCAGCCACTTGCCGCAAGAGACGACGGTTCAGAAGCGTTCTCTGCCATCGAATCGGATTCAGACGACGAACATAACGTCCAATCGAATTATCATAGTAGCCATGATACCCCAGACGACCCGGAAGATGACGAGTCGGACCACATATCGACACCGGAGCCAGAAATAACAAACCCGGAATCTCTGGACAAACCGACTGGCATGGACCAAGAGGAGGAGGAATGAGTTCCGACACCACCACCTGAGTCGTCAAAGGAACAAGAGGAGCAAGCTCCGACACCACCAAATCGGCAACAGGAAAATCACAAGGAAAGACCCCCGACACCACTAGACCGAGTTCCGACACCGGTTCTGATAGCACAAGAAGATGACGAAATGCATTATCAATATCCGAAGTATTGGGATGACCCGGACGCGGAAGTCCGTGTATACGCGTTTCTCCAAACATGGGAGGCGAATCATGTCTCCCAATGACTGAACGAAGTAGAGGCAAAATGATCAAAAATTGCGGAATTTGGCATAACTTTGGAGGGACCCGCGGCACGTTGGCACTCCAAGCACCTCCACGGTAGTATTGCCACGTTTGAGGATTTAAAGACTAGATTTCTACGCTTCTTCCATAGACAGGTGGATCAAAGAGAGATTGTCAGCCAATTTTATACGACATGGTAGGACCCATCAGAAACCATTTAGTAGTTCATGATTCGATTCCAGAGAATGCATAGCCAACTTACCAGAGCACCGTCGGAAGAAGAAGCGAAGGTGGTATTTTTGGCAGCGCTCCGAGAACCCCTCTGAACCGTATGTGGAGTCATAGATTTTTGGACGAGCACAATAGACCAAGTCATCGATCGGGTCATGAACATGGAGAAAACTAGTTCGTGGTTAACGATGGGGGCACTCCAAAGAGCACTCCCTACCAATGAGGACCTACGGTTTCACCAGGCAATACAATGTACAACATGCCTTAATCCCGGGCACTCAACAGTAGAGTGCACGATGAGATCACAATGCATGCTATGCCATTCCCGGTCACACACAATGGACCGCTGCAAGTACAACCTGCTAAATCGGCAAACTGCACCAATCCCGCACATCGAGAGATGAACGATCGGGAAGACGAAGAAGCACGATTTCGGCGAGACGATCGCTACCGACCGGTACAAGACGTCCGTACAGTGATCGACGGGACGATTATGACTAGGACCGGAGCGGGAGAAGCCGTGACTATAACATTGATCGTTATGATCGAGATTACTCCCCCGACTATAATCGGAGAAGACAGGATCAATGGGGAGACTATGGAGACCGGCGCCAGCAAGGATACCAGAACAACCAACACTATAATAAAAAACAAAATGCTCAGAAAGAGGATCGTCGGGAACCGGCAAAGGATTGCCAACGAGAGCTGGATAAAAGCATAACTAGTGCTCAAACGGAACAAAGAAGAGTAGAGGAGCGTAACCGAGCAGTATCCGGATTTCAACCGCGTAACATGCAAAACTTAGAGTCTAGCAGTACATGGAAGGCGTATTGCTACTATTGTTGCCAGGAGGGACACTACAACAACCAATGTTCGGTATGTTGGGAATAAAGGGCCATCGTGCCTTTTATTAGTGCACAAGTGTGAATGCACTCATAGCACACTTTTGAGTTGTATATACATAATATCTAAAAACCAAAAAAAGAGGTACACTCTTTTGTACCCAAGACAACGTGCATCTCTCTCTCTCACTCAGACTCTCTCCCTCTCTGTTTTTGACCTAAACCCTAATCCTCGTGCTGCCTTCAAACTGGTATCAGAGCCAAGGTTTAGGGTTTTATGCAGAGAAAAGTTTAGGGTTTTCTACAGGCAAAGTTTAAGGTTTTCTGTAGAGCAGAGATTAGGGTTTTCTACAGAGTAGAGATTAGGGTTTCTGCAGAGCAGGTCACGTTTTCTGCAGTGCAGGTTTGGTCCTCCGTTTGGGCTAAAATCATGACTAGTAGTAGTGAAAGTAGCCACCTTATGCACATCAAGAAGCTTGAGGGTGCACATAACTTTGCGGTTTGGAAAAAGCAGTGCTACAACATCCTGCTGCAAAAGAAGCATGCAAAGCCTATAAAAGTCAAAGGGGTAAAGCCTATAGATATGGACGAAGATGATTGGCAAGAGTTGAATGAGCTTGCACGCTCGACTATTGAGTTGTCGATTTCTGATGCCTTACTTTTTAATATCAAAGGTTTGGACTCCGCTTATTCTATATGGATTAGACTACAGGAACTGTATGCCCAAAAGACGATAGCTAGCAAAGTTTATTGGCTTAAGAAACTTATGGATTTGCGTATGATAGAGGGCACACCCATGTCAACTCACCTGAGTGAGTTCAATTCCATTTTCAGCCAGTTGATTGCCTTGAAATTCATCATTGATGATGAGTTTAAGGCCACGTTTTTACTTTGCACCTTGCCAGAAAGTTGGGATACTTTCAGGACTGCTATGAGCAATTCAAATGCGATGCTTCTTTATGCCGATGTAGAGAGTCCTCTACTCATGGAAGAGATGAGTCGGCAAAATAATGCATCCAATAAGTAAGTCCTCTAGTGCGTTGCATATGAGGGGTAGGTCACAACAAAGAGGCAAATCTGATAGTTATGGCCGTAGTAAATCACGTGGTAAAGATGTAGAATGCCATCATTGTGGCAAAAAGGGTCACTTCAAACGTGATTGTTTCAAATGGAAGAAAGAGAAAGGAAAGGGCAAGAAGATAGATGATTTCATAGAAGAAAAGAGAGACATTCAACCGAGGAAAGGCAATACTAAAAGTGAAGAGGTGAATGTAGTCACTCATGATAGTGATAATGGAAATGATGTACTCTTTGTTTCATCATTCCATAGAGAACATGTTTTACTTGCAGATACGGATGGTGACATGCAGACTTGGATACTCGATTCCGGTGCTTCTTTTCACGTCACCCCTCATCGTGAGTGGTTTTCAGATTACATAGGGGGTCGACATGGTGTTGTCCATCTTGGGGACAACTATGCATGTGAAATTGCAGGTATTGGCACTGTGCAATTACAGTTTCAGCATGGTTCTGCTTTCACACTTCAGCATGTACGGCATGTACGGCATGTACCTCAGCTCAAGAAGAGCTTGATTAGTATAGGACAACTAGATGATGATGGATTTCACACAACCTTTGGTGATGGGAAATGGAAGATTTGTAAGGGATCTAGAGTTATTGCCAAGGGTAGTAAAAGTGATACTTTGTATCCTCTCCATGTATCTAGTTTGAGTGACCATGTTGTTGCCATAACCGAGCAGCCTAGTGTTTCTTTGTGGCATGGCCGGTTGGGACACATGAGTGAAACTGGTATGAAAGTACTTTCTTGTTTGGGTTACTTGCCGTGTCTTCGTTATGCTGATTTTGAACATTGTGATCATTGCATTTATGGTAAACATGTACAAACATATCATAAAAAGTCTCTTTCGCTGAAGTCGTCCTCGCTTGAGTTAGTACATTCAGATGTATGTCAGATGCCAGGGCTATCATTAGGGGGAAAGAAATACTTAGTCACTTTTGTCGATGATGCTACACGGAAGGTATGGGTTTACCCTATTCGTAGCAAGGATGAAGTGCTCGACAAATTTCGAACATTTTTGGCATTAGTTGAGAATCAAATTGATAAGACACTTAAGTGTCTTCGCTCTGACAATGGTGGGGAATATGTGTCCAAGGCTTTTCAAGCATTTTGTGACAGCAAAGGGATAAAGAGGGAACCCACCGCCCCTTATAATCCACCCCAAAATGGAGTTGCAGAGCGTATGAATCGGACTATTCAAGATAAGGTCCGTACTATGCTGTCTCATGTTGCGTTACCCCATGGTTTTTGGGCAGAGGCTGTTATGACAGTTGTTCACTTGATTAATCGGTCACCTAATAGGTCTTTGGGAGGGGGAATACCCCAAGAAGCATGGTCGGACAAGCCACCTTCATATGCTCACTTGAGAGTGTTTGGCTGTGAGGCTTCTGTGCACATTCGTAAAGAACAACGTAACAAACTTGAGCCAAAGTCCTGCAAATGTATTTTCCTAGGATACGGTGACGAGGGTGAAATGGGGTATAGATTGTGGGATCCAGAGAAAAGAAAAATAGTACGCAGCAATGATGTTATCTTCCGGGAAAATTGCATGCATAAACAACCCGAAAAGACTGAGGAAGTACGTAGGGTTGTATTCCGAGAAGAAATACCTTTTAGATAGGAAAATGTGCCCGCTGTATAACAGCAAACACCTGCTATAAAATTACTTGCAAATGCAGAAAATGAGGTTGGAAATGATCATCCAGTCTTTGCCAATAATGATGAGCCAACAAATGTGCAGGAACAGCTAGAACAACAAGTTGTGAATGTTGATTTGCAGGCTGAAATGCCTGGACTGCAAATTGAAAATGATGATTTGCAAGCTCAACAGCTACCAAACAATGAGCATTGGGTTAGGAGATTGTCTAGAGTTACTAGACAACCTGACAGATTTGTTCCTGATGCAAACAATGTGGCTGATTATGTCATGGTAACTGATTGTGGCGAACCGACTTGCTTCAAGGAAGCAATGGACAGATAGGACAATAAGAAATGGTATAAAGCCATGTTGTCAGAGATGGAATCTCTTGAGAAAAATGATACTTGGGATTTGGTGCAATTGCCTAAAGGGCAGAAAACACGTCCATGCAAATGGGTTTATAAAATACAAAGTACAAAGTACAAAGCAAGATTGGTTGCAAAAGGATACAAGCAGGAATATGGAGTTGATTTTGATGAGATCTTCTCGCCTGTAGTCAAGATGACTACATTAAGAATCATTTTGGGCTTAGTTGCAACTGAAGATATGGAGCTCATATAAATGGATGTGAAGACCGCCTTTTTACATGGCGATCTGCATGAAGACATATATATGCAGCAGCCTGAAGGTTTTGTCACTAAAGGCAAATAGAAGATAGTTTGTAAGCTCAAAAGGAGTTTGTATGGGTTGAAACAAGCACCAAGAGAATGGTATCATAAATTTGATGCATTTATGCAGTCTCAAGGTTTTCGTAGAAGTCAAGTGAACCATTGCTTGTACACCAAGAAGGCAGGAGATGGCAGCTTGATTATCTTGGTTTTGTATGTTGATGATATGTTGATTGCTGGCAAGGATGTTCATGCCTTGAATTCATTGAAGCAAAGCCTTCATGGCAACTTTGATATGAAGGATCTTGGTGATGCAAATCACATCCTTGGCATGCAAATACTCCGAAACCAATCGAAAGGGGTACTCTTTCTATCTCAGCAGGAGTATATCTCTAAGGTTTTGCAGCGTTTCAATATGGAGGGGGGGAAAACAATTGGGGTTCCATTGCCTCCATATTTGAAACTCAGTGCAGAAGACAACCCTACATCTGATGATGAGAAGGTTGAAATGACTAAGGTTCCATATGCTTCTACCGTTGATAGTTTGATATATGCGATGGTTGCTACACGCCCTGATATTGCCTTTGCAATGGGAGTGGTTAGTAGGTATATGGCAAATCCTGGAAAAAAGCATTGGGAAGCGGTGAAATGTATTATGAGATACCTCAAAGGCACAAAGGACTTGTGTATTTGCTTTGGAAAGCAAAAGGCATCTGTCGTTGGTTTTACGGATGCGGACTATGCTGGTCACGCAGACTGCAGAAAGTCTACTTTTGGGTATGTGTTTACTTTCATAGGAGGAGCGGTCTCTTGGATCTCCAAACTACAGAAGTGTGTTGCATTGTCTACTACAGAGGCAGAGTATGTTGCTGCCACTGAGGCATGCAAAGAGGCTTTATGGCTTTCATATCTAGTGAGAGATCTTGACATTACAAAGTTACCTATTCTTCATTGTGACAACTAGAGTGCTATCATGCTAGCTCGAAATCCCGTCTTTCATGCAAAGACGAAGCACATAGAGGTGAAGTATCACTTCATTAGAGATGTACTTGACAGCAAGAACATTGAGCTTCTCAAAGTACATACAAATAATAATCTTGCAGATCTTCTCACGAAGGGTCTTCTAGCTAAGCGATTTGCTCATTGCCGACATTGTGACAGCCAGAGTGCTATCATGCTAGCTCGAAATCTCGTCTTTCATGCAAAGACAAAGCACATAGAGGTGAAGTATCACTTCATCAGAGATGTACTTGACAGCAAGAACAAACATTGAGCTTGTCAAAGTACATACAAATAATAATCCTGCAGATCTTCTAACGAAGGGTCTTCCAGTTGAGCGATTTGCTCATTGCCGACAGATGATGGGAGTTGGATAGATGTATGTATGTAGTTCAGCTTTGTACATACTTGGACTTAGCTGACTTTTTTTTTGTTTTTTTCTTCTCACGACACATTGCCTTTAGGTGGGAGGTTGTTGGGAATAAAGGGCCATCGTGCCTTTTATTAGTGCACGAGTGTGAACGCACTCGTAGCACACTTTTGAGTTGTATATACATAATATCTAAAAACCAAAAAAGAGGTACACTCTTTTGTACCCAAGACAACGTGCATCTCTCTCTCTCACTCAAACTCTCTCCCTCTCTGTTTTTGACCTAAACCCTAATCCTCGTGCTGCCTTCACGGTAAAGAGTAAAGAAAAACGACCGGCAATCAACATGGTGGTCGCGGAAGTGGCGGACATCCAGCAAGTCACCACTAGATCAAAGGGAAAGATGGCCGAATGGGAGGCTCAGGAAGCTATCCACAAACAAGCTACGGAATGGATAACAAAGGCAAACGAACGGAATGTCACCGACTTGAAGGAGCGGAACGCATTGGAGGAACCTACAGAGACAACGCAACAGGAGAACCCCACATGGCAGGCATTACAGGAATGCCAGATCATGCTACCTCTAGGTCGGTTACTACAATTGGTGCCCCGATTCACCGATTGTTTAAAATCGGCATTGGCCCCACCAAGCCCCACACCGGTTCCGATGTTCTTTTCAAATCTGGAGGAAGGGCCGACAATGGTGGATACTAGCAATCCCACAATCTCCACCATTATCAAAGGACGGGAAGTACCGGGGACGATCGTCGATGGCGGATCAAGAGTAAACGTAATAAGCCTCCGAACATGAAACACTCTTGGAATCCAAGAATGGGAACCATGCTCATTCTGGCTTCAGATGGCGGACACCAGCTCAGTACAACCGGCCAGATGATTTGGAGGTGACAATCAGAGGCCATGCTTTCTGGATTTTTGCTTTCTTCCTCCAGTTGAATGCACAGGGAGCATATCCATTGTTGCTGGGACGATCATGGTTATAGACCGCCCACATCAAACAGAACTGGCAAAAGAACAACATTACGTTCTGAAGGGGGAAAAGTAAGGTAAGAGTACCCACACACCCTCAAGTGGGCCCAGGCAAGGAAGTATCACCGTTATATGCCGAAAGTGTGAACATGCTGGAAGGGCTTGCCGATGAGGAGGTAGATCGCTACCTTGATGAAAACCCAATGATAGTCCCTCTGTTCGAAGTGGATGTTGCAGAGGTAGTCTCCCCATATATTGTGCAACCGGAGGATGCCGGTGAGGAGCCAGATAGGGATGCGATCCGGGAACTGCGACAAGCACAAGAGGCCCTAGAGCGGGAGATGGCAGTATCACAACATCACAATTGGAAGAAGTGAATTTGGCAATTGACGAAGAAACAAGACCGGTGCATGTGGCCAAAGAAATGCCACTGGAGGAGAAATCGGCAATGGTCACATTATTGAAAGAATTCTGGGACGTATTTGTGTGGTCATATGAAGACACGCGAGGATTGGACCCGCAATTATATCAACACCAGATTCATTTAAGCAAGGATGCGAAACTGGTAGCGCAGAGATGTTACCGGATGAATCCGAACTACGCAGCTAAAGTAAAAGAGGAGATCGACAAGTTGTTGCGGGTTGGGTTCATCTGTCTGATGAATAAAGCCACTTGGCTAAGCCCGATTGTGGTGGTACCGAAGAAGAACAGAAAGATTCGGGTCTATGTGGATTACCAGAAATTGAATGATGCCATTGTCACCGATGCATTTCTGCTCCCATTCACGGATGGAGTCTTGGATGCGGTAGCAGGCCACGAGGTGTATAGCTTCCACGATGGATTTAGCGGGTATAACCAAATCAGGATGCACCCGGACAATCAAGAGAAAACAACATTCGTCACCGAATGGGGAGTCTTTGTAGCGGTCGTGATGATGTTCGGACTGAAGACGGTACCATCAACGTTCCAATAAATCATCATGGAAAATTTCGGGGAATTTATCCCAGCATTTATGCAGGTGTTCTTGGATGACTTTGTGGTGTACAATAGGAAAGGAGAACATCTTGACCATCTCCGGTTATGCCTGGAGAAATGCAGAGGTTACCGGCTAAGTCTAAACCCAACGAAATGCGTATTCGGGGTAACCAACAACACACGACTAGGCCATATTGTGACTAAGGATGGGATTGCGGTGGACCCGGATAAAGTTAAAGCCATTTTGGAAGCACCAGCACTGACAACCGCCAAAGCTTTGAGCCGGTTTTTAGGGCAAATCCGGTGGCATAGCCGGATGCTCCGATACTTGGCCGATCTTGCGACACCACTACACGCAGTCGTACACCGGACACCTTTCCAATGGACAGAACCGAAGGATAAGGCATACCATGCGCTCAAAATAATGTTGTCCCAGGCACCAGTCGTACAACCCCTGGATTGGTCAAAGGAATTTCGTGTGTTCATGGACACATCTGATATTACGATTGGTAGTGTTCTTATACAGCTCACCGAACCGAAGTGGTACCGACTGGTTTACTACACCAGTCAGAAGCTCTCCCAGGTGGAACAGAATTATTCAACAACGGAAAGGGAAGCCTTGGGAATGATAGAGAACGTAACGAAGTATCGTCACTACTTGTTGGGACGGAAATTCTCATTCCACGTGGATCATTCAGCATTATTGTACTTGGTCTCCAAGGCATCGCTAACCGGCAAACTAGCACGATGGAAACTGCTTCTACAAGAGTTCGAATTCGAGATTTACCACAAGCCGGGAGTACAACATGCGGTAGCAGATTACTTGAGCTGGTTAGAATCTAGAGAGGCAGGCGACGGCGTCAAAGACGACCTTTCGGATGCGCAGTTGTTTAGGGTAATAGCGGAGAATACGGTGGACGAGACGGTTGCCGAGGAGGACAAATCGCTGACGAATATACATCAGTTTTTAAGTGCCGGATTGCCCTCGAAAGAATTGAACCAAGACGAACGGAAGAGGTTGGCGGTACAAAGCCGACATTTTTGTTTACTGCAGGATACGTTGTACCACAAGGGAGCGGACGGTATATGGCGAAGAGCGGTTCGGAGCAATGAAAAGGAGACAATTTTACAGGAAGCTCACTGTGGAGTCGCTGAAGGACATTATGCTGGAGACGCAACGGCAAGGAAGATATGGCGAAGCAGATTGTGGTGGCCTACAACACTGAAGGACTCGATTCGGTATGCAAAGGAATGCGACTTATGTCAACGGATGGACCAACCAACAGAACAAGCAAATTTGACGATACTATTTCCACCTTGAGGTCTGCTGGCACCGCAACCCAGCAAACCCATGCCGCCGCCTCGATGGGGGCAGGTTAGTTAAAGACACACTTGCAGCCGCGGAGACGACAACCGTGGGCGACAGCTCCGTAGCTACGAAGCCCAACACCACCTTTGAAGTAATCAAGGAACCATGGACAATCATTACAGCCCAGTCACAGCGGGGGAAAGCCGTATTAACGGCGGAAAGTGAGGTCCTGGGATATCCGGACATTCTAGACACAACCCATGAGTTCGGTGCACTATTACAATTCGGAACCACTTTTGAACTCATAGAATTCTTGGCAACGCAACAGATAAAAGTCTCACAACGAATGGCCAAGGAGCACGCGGAGCGCCAAATGATCGAGCGTGCGTTAACACAAACGGCGGAAAGCGACGATGAGGATCAGTTAGCTAGAGTCGGCAAGCAGACGAACGCCGATATACACCGAATGGGTATGGAACTACCCCCATTAAACGCGGCCCTTGCCGAAGTTCATAGGGAACTGGCAAAGGTCAGTATGGGCGCCAAGGATATGGCGATTAAAAATAAAAATGTCTGGAAAAAGGTTAAATTGACCCAAGCCGAGCTACAAAAGGCCAATGAATGCATCACGGAGTTGGAAAATAACGCGACTACAGCGCAATAGGCAGCTCCACCAACAACCAACGCCGTCAAAGACCTGAGGGAAGAAGTTGAAGCTCAGACCACCATTGCCTCGAAAGTGAAACGGGTCGTGCAACTAGCGGAATCAGAGATTGACCGTCTCCGCGCCGAACTTCGCCGGTCCTCGGACAGAGAAAAGGACATCCGGGCCAATGGCCGAAAGGCAGTGAAGACCCTTGAAGAGAAACTAGCAGCGGAGACAACACAACACACCCGAACGAAAGAAGAAAATGCCCAATTACGGGAGGAAGCGAAAAAATCGGAAGCGGCAATCGCGGGACTCTGGGCCTTATTGGAGAAGAAGAAAGCATGGTTCGATGAGCAGTTGGTTGGAGAACAGGAGAGGAGGCATCAAATAGAAATCCGCCTGAACAATGAAATGGGAAAACTAGAAGAACTACATTCGAAGGAATCTCAGCTCTGGGCAGGAATGAGGAACGCTTATGAGGAAGCGACGACGGTTAGTCAACAAGAAATTGCAAACCTCAAGAAATCCGTAGAAGAAGCATGCAACCATTGCCAATGACAGAAATACACGTTCCTGTTGAACAACACTCGGCCACAACCGAGGATAGAATCAAAACACAGAAAAAAATGGGGAATGAATGCACGACACAATGGAGAGAAGAGAACACAGGATGTTAACGTGGAAAACCCAAACTCGGGAAAAACCACGGCAACCCACAGACCGCAAACTATCACTATGTCAGAATGTACAATAAGAAAGCACCGAAGCAACGACCTTGAGCTTCCTATCTTCGCCATAGGCGGCGGTTACAACAGAGGCAACGACCTCTTCCTCTCTCTCTCTCTCTGTACACTATTGCGCGCTCTCTCTTCTTGCACCAACAAGAATAACAACATTATCTTCTCTGTTTGCCCTAAGTCATATTTATACTAATATGACTTTTCGGCTATTTATAAATATAGCCACGATGGACTCTCAAAAACATATTTATGAATATGTCCCTTCATTCAGTGAGCACTTCTCACCGGGCCTTCACCATCCGGCTCTTGTCGGGTACTCCTCATCCGGTTTTCACCGGGTCTTCCGTAGCCGGGTACTCCTCTTCCGGTTTTCACCGAGTCTTCCGTAGCCAGGTACTCCTCTTCCGGTTTTCACCGGGTCTTCCGTATCCGGGTGCTCCTCTTCCGGTTCTCACCGAGTCTTCCGTAGCCGGGTGCTCCTCTTCCGGTTCTCATCTGGTCTTCCGTAGCCGGGTACTCCTCTTCTGGTTTCCCATCCGGAGGGACTTGTTTCCTAACAAACTCCCCCTTCACTCCGGCATGGGATGTCTCACTAGTCCGATCCGCTTCCGGCATGCCTCCAGCTTGTCGGGTATCAATACTTTGGTCAGCATATCTGACCCGTTCTCGGCCGTGTGAATCTTTGTCAGCGCGAACACCTGGTCATCTACTCTTGCTCGGATCTAGTGATACCTTCGCTGGATATGCTTTGTCCGGGAATGGTAGTCCGCATTCTTAGCAAGGTGGATGACACTTTGATTGTCACAATAGAGCTGGTACTCATCTTGCCGGATACCAAGCTCTCTAATGAAGTCCTTCATCCATAATATTTCCTTGCCGGCTTCCACAGCCGCCATGTACTCCGCCTCTGTGGTTGACAACGCAACCGTCTTCTGCAGCCTCGACTGCCACGAAACAGCTCCCCCTGCATATGTCATTACATACCCGGATGTAGACCGGCTGGTATCCACATCAGCCGACATGTCCAAATCGGTAAAACCGTCAAGTTGAGGTTTACTGGAGCTAAATCGGAGACACATATTTGAAGTGCCCTTCAAGTACCAGAGTATCCATTTGACCGCGTTCCAGTGCTCCGTGCCGGGATTGCTCATAAACCGGCTCACCACTCCGACTGTGTATCCTATATCCGGTCGGGTACACGCCATTGCGTACATTAAGCTCCTGATGGAAGAGGCATATGGAACCTTCATCATATTAGCCTTCCCTGCTTTCGTCTTCGAGCTTCGCTTACCCGATAACTTGCAATTTCCCGGAAGTGTCGATCCGACCGGTTTCGCATCAAACATGTTGAACCGTTGAAGCACCTTTGTCACGTATTTCTCCTGTGACAGCCACAATTGCTTCGTTGGCTGGTTCCGGATGATATGCATCCCTAGCATCTGTCTTGCCGGACCCAAGTCTTTCATTGAGAAGGTTCGGTTGAGAGCCTTCTTCAGCATCCGTATTTTGGCTTGGTCCCGTTCAACGATCAACATGTCGTCCACGTACAGAAGGAGTATCAGGAAGTCGCCTCCTTCTAACTTCTTCACAAACACACAGTGATCGGCCTGCGTCTTGTGGTACCCTTGATCGGTCATGAAGGCGTCGAACTTCCGGTACCATTTTCAGGGAGCTTGCTTCAGTCCGTAAAGGCTCTTCTTCAACCAGCATACCAGGTGCTCCTTCCCTTTCTCTACAAATCCTTCCGGTTGCTACATGTAGATCTCCTCTTCGAGGTCACCGTGAAGGAATGTCATCTTCGCGTCCAGCTGCTCTACCTCGAGGTCCATGCTTGCCGCTATACTCAGCACCGTCCGGATGGAGGTCATCTTTACTACCGGGGCAAATATCTCGTTGAAGTCCACACCCTTCTTCTGTTGGAACCCCTTCACCACGATCCTGGCTTTGTATCTTGGGGGGTTGCCGGCATCTCCCGGTTTCAACTTGTACACCCACTTGTTACGGAGTGCTCACTTACCTTTCGGCAACTCCACCAATTCGTACGTATGGTTCTCATGCAGGGAATCCATCTCATCCTGCATGGCACTTAACCATTTTCGGTTGTGGGTGTCATCCTTCGCTTCTTCGAAGCTTTCCGGCTCCCCCTCATCGGTCAACAGCACATGCTCTGCATCCGGAAATCTCCGGGGGGGCCTTCTCTCTCTGAGAGGATATCTCCGTGTCTGGGCTTCGATAACTAGCTCCTCCATTTGCTCTTCATCCGAATCCGATTTGGGGTCTTGGCCGGTTCCGGTTTTAGCTTCCTCTACTTCTTCTTTAGCCTGTTCGGTATCCTCACCGTAACCGGCTGGTTCCTCGAGTGCTAACCGGTCTCTTGCCGGTTGGGTCTGCCCATCGTAGAATCGATCCTTACCGGTCGACTCGGAGTTCATTATCTTCTTCTTCGACTCCCAGTCGGCGAGCATCTTGTCCTCCATGAAAATAATATCTCGACTCTAGAATATCTTCTTGTCGACCGGGTCCCACACTCGGTAGCCGAACTCATTGTCGCCGTAACCGAGGAATATGCATGGCCGGGTCTTTGGATCTAACTTTCCTCTCCGGTCCTTAGCTACATGCACGTACACGAGACACCCGAACACCTTCAGATGCCGGTAGGACACTTCCTTAACGGTCCAGATCTCTGCGGTGTGTCCCTATCCAAGGGTACTGAGGGTGATCTGTTTATCACATGAGTCGTTGTCGACAACGCCTCAGCCCAAAATGTCTTGGGTAATTTTGCATGCACCAGCATACTCCGGACCCTCTCCATTATGGTCCGGTTCATCCTCTCAGCCAACCCTTTTAGTTCCGGCGTCTTCGGCACAGTAAATTCGAGCCGGATTCCCTTCGAGCGGCAGTACTCCTCAAACTGCCCCCGGTATTCTCCTCCGTTATCTGCTCAAACCGCCTTCAACTTCTGGCCGGTTTCTCTTTCCACTCTCGCGTGGAGCTCTTTGAAGACAGATAGCACCTGATCCTTCGTCTTCAACGGTGTGGCCCACAACTTCCGGCTATGGTCATCTATGAACGTCACGAAGTACTGTGATCCTGCATGTGACTTCGTGTCCACTTGACACACATCAGTATGCACCAACTCCAGTGGTGCATTACGTCTCATCGGTGGCCTTGGTCGGAAGGAGGTTCGGTTTTGTTTACCGGCCAGACAATCAGTGCACTTCTCCAAGTGCACGTTCTTCACTGGAATGAGGTTGTTTTCTGCAAGCCTCTTCATCCCCTTCTCGCTCATGTGACATAGTCTCTTGTGCCACAACTCACCGGCAGTGTCGGATGCCACATTCACTTCTTATGGGCATAACCAGGCATTCATCAAGTACATCGTGTTTACCTTCCGGGCCCGAGCCACAATCAGGCTCCCTTTGCTGAACTTCATAACACTGTTCCGTATGCTACCCGTGTAGGCTTCATCATCTAGCCGACGGTTCAGTCGAACCTCCGGAACGTGTCGGACATCCTTCAGCAGCAGCTTGCATCCGGTTGGTGTTGTCAGCCACACGTCTCCTATGCCGACAATTCGGCATGTACCTTCATTCCCCATCCGGACACAGTCGTGATCACATGTTGAGTAGGATGAGAAGCATTTCCGGTCCGGGGTAAGGTGGAACGACGCTCCGGAGTTGACCACCCAGGTCATCTCGTTGCAGGCAAGGTTTAGCTCACTCTCCTCGGTGATGAGCATCAACTGTTCTTCACTTGCCGCGATTGTCGTCGTTCCCTTCCGGTCCGGCCCCCTCCGGTCTTTACCGTTCCGGTCTGGTGTCCGCTTTGAATCAGTACCATCAGTTTCCTTGTCTTTTCGGAAATGCCGACAGTTCTTTTGGAAATGTCCCGGCTTGCCGCAATAGAAGCAGGTAGGCCTCCCCCTTGACTTTGACCATGTCCCCGACTTCTCCCGATACTGGGGACTACGGTTCCTTTGTCTTCCGTATCCTTATCTTTCCGATGCGCCTCCTCATCTAGCAAGCTCGACTTCACTCTTGCTAGGGATAACCGTTTCCCTTCCGGCCCGGCGTTGCCCAAAGTGACAACCAACGTCTCCCAGCTATCCGGGAGGGAACCGAGCAAGAGTAGCACTAGTACCTCATCGGCGAGAGGTACTTCCAATGAAGTTGCCTGGTGTATCAGCCCCTGGAAGGGATTCATGTGCTCCGCCATGTTGGAGCCATCTTGGTACCGGAGTCTAACTAGCTTCCGGAATACCGAAACCTGGTTAACAACATTTTTGTTCTGAAACATAATGCTGATCTTCTCCCAAAGCTCATGAGCCTTTCTCTCTTCATTGAAGTTGTTGTATAGGCTCATGTCAATGAAGCACTGTATGTAGGCCGTTGTCTTCATGTGCATCACCTCCCATATCGTGGCGTCGATTTTGTCCGGTCTCTTGTCCCCGAACTGAAGCGGCAACCAAAGATCTTTAACCACGAGCACGTCCCTCATCTTCGACTTCCACACTGAATAGTTGGAGCCGGTGAGCTTGAACATGCCTCCCCACCAATCGTCCATTTTCTGTGTCGTTTCACTCTGATACCACTTTGATAGGAATACATGTTCCCGTTGAACAACCCTCGGCCACAAACGAGGATAGAATCAAAACACAGAAAAAAACGGGGAATGAATGCATGACACAATGGAGAGAAGAGAACACATGATGTTAACATGGAAAACCCAAACTCGGGAAAAACCACGGCAGCCCACAGACCGCAAACTATCACTATGTCAGAATGTACAATAGGAAAGCACCGAAGCAACGACCTCAAGCTTCCTATCTTCGCCACAGGCGGTGATTACAACTGAGGCAACGACCTCTTCCTCTCTCTCTCTCTTTGTACACTATTGCGCGCTCTCTCTTCTTGCACCAACAAGAATAACAACAACATTATCTTCTCTGTTTGCCCTAAGTCATATTTATACTAATATGACTTTTCAGCTATTTACAAATATAGCCATGCTGGACTCTCAGAAACATATTTATGAATATGTCCCTTCATCCGGTGAGCACTTCTCACCGGGCCTTCACCATCCGACTCTTGTCGGGTACTCCTCATCCGGTTTTCACTGGGTCTTGCGTAGCCGGGTACTCCTCGTCCGGTTTTCACCGGGTCTTCCGTAGTCGGGCGGGTACTCCTCATCCGGTTTTCACTGGGTCTTCCGTAGCCGGGTACTCCTCGTCCGATTTTCTCCGGGTCTTCTGTAGTCGGGCGGGTACTCCTCATCCGGTTTTCACCGGGTCTTCCGTAGCCGGGTACTCCTCTTCCGGTTTTCATCGGGTCTTCCGTAGTCGGGTACTCCTCTTCCGGTTCTCACCGGGTCTTCCGTAGCCGGGTGCTCCTCTTCCGGTTCTCACCGGGTCTTCCGTAGCTGGGTGCTCCTCTTCCGGTTCTCACCGGGTCTTCCGTAGCCGGGTGCTCCTCTTCTGGTTCTCACTGGGTCTTCCGTAGCCGGGTACTCTTCTTCCGGTTTCCCATCCGGAGGGACTTGTTTCCTAACAGCCAAGCCATAACAAACAACGTGCGCATCCTTTTGCAAACGAATTGGGAGAGGTTTACGACGCAATTAAAATCGGTGCTAGACAAAGGATGGATGGTCTGGGCTGCACAAGCGGCCGAATTGCATACATACCGGGCGGACTGGGAGAACTGAAGGAAAGATGGCTGAGGGTTCTACAAACTCAATGAGGAAAGCATTGCGGCAGTACGCGAGGACCTAGCGCAAGACTATCGCACGCTAGCGGACCAACATTCCAAGGAACTCGCGCAGCTACTAGATGATTTTAGCAAAAGTCAAGAGGACTGGTTTCACCAGATCACGCAAGCCGGTAGCACGCGAACAAACGAGGAATCCATCGCGATACCAATTCTGGATACTGCCAAACAAGAGGAACCTCAGCCCATGTCACCAGAAATTACCACTACGGTGAACAACACGGAATGGCAAGCCGAGCCCCCCGCAATACCAGACAGCAAAACCACCGACCAATAGGAACCCCACCCACCACAGCATACGCTTATGGCCGACATCACGAAGGAAGTTACGGATGAAACAGAGCCGCGACCTATCGCAATCCCGTAGACGATTGAACCAACCCGAATCGCCCAAGAGGATCCAATAGAACCCGGACTGCCCACACAGAAAGCCAACGACACCATGGAAAGCCCTCCTGACCAACCAAGGGAAGCACGGGCCCTACGTCGTCCCCGGATCCGGACACTGTGGCAGAACTAAACATCAGGGCCATTTTGGAGGAAGATTAAAGGGGTGGGTCCGACGTGCCATGGCATTGTCCCACAAGCGTGCCAGGTGTTGTCCGCCGGAATAGTAACCGACGGACAAGAGCGCAGTAATATAGAATAGAGTAATATTGTAACGCATGTAAACGGTTCACGCAGGAAGCGTGAACATCTAAAAGACCCTACGTATATAAAGGGTAGAAAAGCTCTAAGAGAGGTAGCGTGTAATTTTGAATGTAAAAGGTGTATTTCAATAGAGTTCTATCTTCTCTGATTCCTGTGCGTATCTGTGGTTAATCTACTGTGGGTTTGTGATTCTTGGGTGGCGTAGTGTAGTCGTAAGAGTGTAGGCGTGAGTAACAGTGTGGTTGCTAGTCCATTGTCTAAGGAGTTTTGTTGTAGCCGTCTACCTATATGCTACTAGGATACAGGAGGTATCCCACTAAGTATTACGCTACGACGATACCATTCATTGCAACATAGTCACTTTGAGGTCTAGGTTGAAGGACTGACCATAGACCGTGTTCTTAATCAATAACAATCCCCTTCACCTCCTCTTTTCTAGCATGAATGTGCCTTTTCATTTTTGCTATCCCCTTAATATAATGGGTTGTCACCAATAGCTTAGCTTGCTCTTTCGAGGGGCTTATGACCTTTCCTACATTTACTTCTCCTACCTCATCCATAATTTCATGAAGCATCTAGCCAATATTATCCCCTACCAAGTTTTCTTCCTGGTGTAGTTTCTCCATATCATTAATTTCTTCCACATTATTACTCTCATGAGTTGCCTTTGTTCTTGCTTCCCTTTCATTAGGTTTGTTTTCATTGTCCTCTAAGGTTAAGAGCGCGTGTTGTCTGCCTGGCCGGAATAGCCTCAACACAGGTGTCTATCCGACACTTCTCCAAAGGGGTGGTAAGGATTGGATGCTAGGTTACACGCGTAAGATGATTACAATTAAGCACAGACGGTAAACAATACGAAGATACAGATAAACACGCAATAATTACTTTTGTATTACTTTCGTCAAACCCTT
The DNA here is from genome assembly GCF_043228905.1 of Azolla caroliniana. Lineage (NCBI taxonomy): Eukaryota > Viridiplantae > Streptophyta > Polypodiopsida > Salviniales > Salviniaceae > Azolla > Azolla caroliniana. Next base: position 14,076,542 of record NW_028230442.1, read on the forward strand.
TACAAATCATCGGATCCTTTTATAGGCATCCGGCAAGGTTACAATCCGTGCGCTTAGGCAACCGACATCCGAATCGGTCCGGATCCGGATCGGTACAACTATACCGGATCTGTCCCTCCGACTAATAATTCTACTATTATTTACTTTCTATTATCCGATCCGACTCCACCTTCCAACTTGTCCTTGCTCTTCTGACCGGCCAACACATGGCACGCCCGTGGGAAAGTGCCTTGCACTTCGAATCCATTCCCGGCCTCATTCTTCCTCCAAAATATCGAGCACACTCTGCTCGATGGTATCAAGTGGTGCTTCTTCCTCCTGTTCCTTGCCTGCCTGGTCTCCGACCTCCGGTTGGGTTGGTTGTTCCGTAAAAATTTGTTGCTCCGGCTCTGCTTGATTCTGTGGTGCCGGTGCTTCCTCACCGCTTCGTCCGGGTTCTTCCTGTTCTCCCTCCATTCCAGGCTCTGTTCTGTTACCAGTGTCGCTTTCTCCGGTCTCGACTGGTCGGCTCGGTCCGCCTTCTTCCTTTGCTCTGGTGTCTTCCGATCTCAGCTCTTCTTCTTCTCCGGCATCGGTTTGCTCCGGCTCTTCTTGATTTCCTTCGAACGGAAGTTCTTCTTCGGGTATTCCTTGTCGGGGTTGTTCGCTGTCGGTTGGTTCAACTTCAGCCGGTCGCTCTCCCTCACTTATAGTGATTGGCATCGTTCTTCCCTTGGTTTCCTGTCGTAACCAGTCCTGCTCGTATTTCTCCAACTCCAATTGAGTTGCGAGCTGCCCGTCATCCAACCTCTCTACCAACCCTCAGATTTCTTTGAGATGTTCTTCCGCTAAAGCGTAGAAATCCTCCGACAATTCTTCCCGAATGGCGACGATACTTTCTTCATCCATCTTGTAGAACTTGTCACCGGTCTTCCTCCGATTCTCGACATCCGCTCGGAGTGTCTGCAGCTCGGCCGCCTGTTGTGACCACTCCTTCCATAGCTTTTCCGTACTTTCGTTGATGCTTGCCTGAGCTCGGGTACTCCAACCTGACATGATGAGGTTGATCCGGTCAACCCCCGCCTTAGCATGCGCATAAGCTTCTTGCTTCTCCTTCCTTGCCCGTTTTATAATGTCGTCCATTATCTGAGCCTGAGCCCGTTTTATAATGTTCTTGCTTCCCTTTCATTAGGTTTGTTTTCATTGTCCTCTAAGGTTAAGAGCGCGTGTTGTCTACCTGGCCGGAATAGCCTCAACACAGGTGTCTATCCGACACTTCTCCAAAGGGGTGGTAAGGATTGGATGCTAGGTTACACGCGTAAGATGATTACAATTAAGCACAGACGGTAAACAATACGAAGATACAGATAAACACGCAATAATTACTTTTGTATTACTTTCGTCAAACCCTTTACAAATCATCGGATCCTTTTATAGGCATCCGGCAAGGTTACAATCCGTGCACTTAGGCAACCGACATCCGAATCGGTCCGGATCCGGATCGGTACAATTGTACTAGATCCGTCCCTCTGACTAATAATTCTACTATTATTTACTTTCTATTATCCGATCCGACTCCGCCTTCTCACTTGTCCTTGCTCTTCTGACCGGCCAACAGCGCGTATTTGTTTCTAAGTGGGAGTCATTCTTGTCCGACCATGACTTTCTGTTTGCCTTTATAGGTGTTATATTTCCATCCATCTTCATTCTTACTCATTGCATGGTTTATTTGTTGTTTACTCTATTGCATCAGGCTTGTTTTGCTTTTCCGTCCTTGCTTCCCATTTCCATGATGCATGTTCTCCTTTCCTTTGAGGCATTCTCAGGCCATATGCCCCATCTGTCAACATGCAAAGCATTGCCCTGGGAGTCCTGCATACTCTACAGTTTGTACATGGTCAGCCATTTGTTTACTACTCAACAACATCGATTGCGGTAAGGTCTTTACATCTGAAACAATTAGTTTGATCCTCGGTGTTTCACTTATTCTCTCTGCAAGAGTTTTTTCCAGGCATTGCCCTCCCATACTTTTGCCAATGGCCGAGAGAAAGGATACCCATTGCTTAGGTAAACTAGGGGAAAAGGCCATTACCATTGTAGGATTGCCTATACAAGCATCCACTTTACACATGTCAAAGACTGCATCCCAATTGAATACATAGGCTCTCACATTATGCCAAATCAGTGGGTTGCTCTTGACAATTTTGCATATATTCGTTTCCGGCATCACTGTAGCATGGTAGAACCCCTTTCCCATAAATGCAATGTCCTTCAATCTGCCAAGGTCTTCTTGTAGACAACTTTGCAGCCAATCATGCAACATTGCTCTATTGGGTTGACTACCCACCACTTCTACCACAACGAATTCACGTTTAAGACGTGTTAATTCACTCTCCATAAGGCATTCTTCTTCCGGGGAGAGAACAAAGGCTCCCATTGCAGCCATCGAGGGACCATTTCGATTGTCCACCTCGAACTGGGTGCGCGCGCCTCTTCGAATTGTGGGTTTCTGGAACCCTAACGACTCTGTGCGTGGCCAGACCTACAGAGAGGGGATCTCTGTGCCCTACTCCTGCTCCTACTCTAGAACGATCAGCTCGATTTAGCTTTTGTGATGTTGCTCCCATCTTGTAATATAATCCTTGCCATGTTTAGGAGATGATAACATGATGAAATCATACTTCATATTCTATGAGTCTTGTTGTATATTTTAGGTGATGCTTCTTTATGTGGACCATTTTATTCCATATTTTATAAATGCTACAAATAACAAAATTGTAGAGTAAAGTACAAAATTTGGGTTTTTTGAAAGAGTTCTATGAGATCCTACATTTCTGGTGTTTCTAATGATGGCTTAATAGTCCCTCTCATTTGTTGGAGAATACTAGTCTAGACCTCTCTACCTTATATTCACTCCAAGAGCACCCTCAAAACTTGGCCTATGCATAAGTCATTGAAGAAATTCAAATCATTAACATTAGTATAGCAAACATCATGCATTAAGAAGTATGATAGAAAATCTTCCATGTATGAGTCAATGGAAATTAGGAGTGTTGTAACTCAAAAAAACATATAAGATTTAGGAATGCCTAAGGTTTACATTGTGCAAGATCTTGCACTCGCAATAACATATATTATATGAATACCTATATCACCCAAATTTGTGGATCATTGGTTTTAATCTAAGTAGTTTAATTAGTGTTTTTTGTCAAACATTTAACAATGCAAATGCATAATTAAAGGGGTAGAGCTTTGAATCTATGATTTATATATTTTTAGGTTTAGGGTTTCAATTATGAACCTTTATCCAATACATGATTTTGCTCCAATTGATGCCATTATGAACCTTTATCCAATTGATTTTGCTCCAATTCATTATGATTTTGCTCCAATTGCCTCCCAAACTTGTGATTTTAAAGATATACATGTTTCCAGTAATTATTCCATTGGTCAACAGTCTTATACCCAAATTTACTCAAGTAGAAATAATTGTAACAAGGTTGAGAATCTAAGGACAACGTGATTCCAATGCCTTTCCAAGGGTAAAGATTATGTGTGCGAAGAGGAAGAAATTTGTTGTTTACTATGTATGGGCTCTATTCTGATTTTGGTTCATGTTGGTTTCTTGGCCTTGAAACCAAACCATTTAAAAACTACCAAGCCACCAAAACCAAACCATTTAGACCCTACCATTTAAAACCAAATTGTTTAGACCCAAGCCAAATAAACTAAATCATTTGAGTAAAAGGCGAAACCAAAGGAAAAAGTTGAAACCAAACCAAGCCATTTAATCACAAATCTAAACCAAACCATTTCAATCAAATTAATTTAATAATTAAGCTATAAAAACATTAAATTAAAAAAACATTTAAGTTAAATGAATTAAATCATTATATAAAAACTATAATTAAAATATTAAACCATTAGGCAAATATAAAAAGTGAAGCAAAAAATCGATGAACCATTAAATTGCGCTACTTAAATCGGTAAATTCAACGGGACTTTTAGAACCAAATGGAATTGAAAACAAACCATTTAATTATATTCCAACCAAGAAATCAATAAAAGATCTAGTTGGCTAAGCACTTCAAACCGATTTGACGGAGCAGGGCTACTAGGATTGTTAGACGTCTCTCCTTTGAAGTTTCTATTAGAGATCCTTGATGATGTGTAGTATCAATTTCTATTGGAGTAGGGCCACCTATTGGGTTAGGAGTAGGGGCCTACATAGTTCGAGACGATGGTAATGTTGTCACCAATGCATATGTTTTCTCTAATCAAGGTCGAGACAATGGTTGACACTCAAATTTCTCTCTAATAAATGGTTGTCTCATCGTACAACTCGACTAATCGCCTCACTAAGTGATTTAAGATTTTCATGAAATGTGAGAATTAGATTTTTCACATCATTACAAAGTCCCAAGGGATGTCACATGTAAAAAGTCAAAAATTAGTTGCATCTATCGAGGTTGGCCAATCTCTTTGTTGTAACCTTCGAATCTTATTGATAGCAATTCTCACACTATTCGTATATCCAAAACAAGCTTGAAACTCTTACGTAAACTCATCAAAATGATCCAAAATTGGGTACCTTTTCTCGAACATGAATTGGATACTGATTCCACAAAGGATGAGGTGGACACGGTCTTAAGGAATCTTCTTAGTGGCAAGAGGCTTGGTTTGGATTTCTTGACCAATGACAATTTTAAGTGATATTCCAACATTTTAAAGGGGCCCCTAACTTTTATGTTTCTACATTGTTGGGATTCTCATTATAAATAGGAATAGCTAGGGCAAACTTAGTGTGTGTAATGCATGGTTGTAACATACGTAGCATACCGTACACGTACAATACGTATGCTACGTATTTTATAAGTATTCTAAAAAAAATTTATAAGTTCTTAAAATAAGTTAAATATGTTTTGAATACGTTTTGAATACATTGAATACATTGTTGAATACGTTGAATACATCGAATGCTTGAACACCATTGATGTTGAATGCAAATATACTTGGAATTTGAATACTATATAGTAAATACCAATTATCTTTATTGCCCATGAATCAATGGTGTTTCAATATTTACATAATTATTTTCTTTTTCTCTACTAAAACAACCCTAGAAAATTAAAATTAAAATTATTTACAAATTTAGGCTTAGAAAAAATGACAGTTCCAAAAGGTTGAATACGTTTAGAATACGTGTGGGTATTCTAAAATGTACTCTATCTATAAAGTACGCGTTTTTTAACAACAATGGTGTAATGAGGCGCATAGAGCTTCTATAGAATATAGAGCAACACAGTGCAAGAAAAGAAGAGAGATGAGAGAGAGCGGGTGGGTAGGTATAGTTGAGCGAAACTTGCTAGAACCCTAACTGGGGATACTCTGTTCTGCAGAGTCATTGTAATCCGTTCCTTCTCTTGTATTCTTTGTATATAGTGGAAGCTTTGTTGCCTCGTGGTTTTCCCCATTTTAGGGTTTCCACGTAAATACTGTGTACCGCGTCGCGTATCTTTGTTGTTTTTTGTTTTTTGTTTTGAATATTCTAGTCTATCTTGTTCGTCCAATATACTATCTTAACTCAACAAACTGATACCACAGCTTGAGGTGCAATAATAGAAAGAGATGTGAGTGGTTTTCGAGGAATGATGGTCTTGAACTCACACAACTACTATGACTGGAAGATCAAGATGGAAGATCAAGATGGAAGATCTTCTGATAGTCAAAGATCTATATGTGCCCATAGACAGAAGTGAAATACCCACATGGGTATTGGAGTCTGAGTGGAAACTCCTTAACAAGAAGGCAGTGGCCACCCGTGAGTATTCTACAACATGTGGCTAACGACACAAACACCTACGAAATGTGGCACAGACTGTCAGGGTTGTACGAGAGGAAAAGTACCCTCAACAAGACTTCTCTAATGAGAAAGATTGCGAGACTGAAGTACAGAGATGGAGAAAGAATTGTGGTACACATTAACACCTTCATGGGGTTGGTTAATCAACTTGTGGTAGTAAAGGTTCCATTGGATGATGTTATGCATGCCTTGTTACTAGTATGTGCCATGTTGGACATGTGGGAGAACCTGGTGGTGTCTCTTAGTACCTCATGCCAAGAAGAAAACTTGTCCTTGCAAGTGGTAAAGACAAGTATCCTAAACGAGGAGACAAGAAGGAAGGACAAGGGTGTCCTATCTCAGTTGGAGGCAAATGTGGCTCAAAATCCCGGTAGACGAAGAAGCAAGCAAAGAAGTTCACAAAAGAGAGAAAAGTCCCATGCTATGTCCAAGTCGAGAGGAAAGCTCACATGCTTCTATTGTGGAAAACCTGGACACTTCTAGAAGGACTATCAACACCTTAAGAAAGACAAAGGTGCTTCAAACAATGGAGAACCTAGGAAGATTTCTAAGGAAAAGGGCACTTCAGCCATGGCTATGAGTGAAGAAGAACTTCTGTTCATTTGCGAGCAAGCGAGTGAAAACCTTGCAAATGAAGCGTGCACCTAGATGATTGACTCTAGTGCATCGTTCCATATTGATAGGGTGTATAAGACAAAGGATAGTTATACATAATATGGGGGCTTCACCAAACCGATTAGATGGAGTTATGAATCATAATATATTATATAGATCAAGGTATCTACGAATTAGAGAGAATGACTCAAGAAATTAAGAAAAAAGGTTGAGAAGATGAGCAAGAAATAAGAATGTTCTCATATTCCACTATCAAGAGAATACAAAGGAGATAAAGTCCACTAAAACCAAAGACCTTCCTCTTCTAAGACACTACCTCTTCCACTAAGACACCTCTTCCTAAGACTCCTCCTCCACTCTTAGGATCCTCATCCACTCTTCCTAAGACTCCTCCACACTTAGGACTTCTCATCCACTCTTAGGATCCCCTCTCTATTCGTTCTTCCGTCTAAGACTATCACTTTCTCTTTTATAATTTTCTTCTTCTTCCTCGTTCACGCTATTTTTAGAAGCTTTTTATTTCCTAATTTTATCTAAGACCCAACGACCTTCTAATCGTCATATCGCCCTCCTCAGAGCTTTCTAAAATGCTATAGATAGCTCTCTTTACAAGCTTTCTAACCCATATTTAAACATAATATTTGGGTGAAAAACGAAGGAGTTATGACCATTCCTTTCTTACTATTTTTCATGGTCCGTTTTTTCTCATTTTACTTTTCTCTTCGTCTCTTACTTTTACTTTTGACTTCTTCCTAAGGTCTTGGTTCGTGTTGTTAGCCTCCAAATGTGAATTATCCATACTTTATATCCATCTAGTGTTCAATGGTTTGAATTCAAAAAACACTTTCACACATATAAAAGTGCGCGGATGTTTATTTGATCAATAGGTCTCCCTCAGTGCCCTGAAAGGTGATATCCCACAGAGGGTGTGGATAGGTAAAGATGTCTCCTATCAACACTTGAAGGTGTTCGGGATGCCTAGCATATATGCATGTAGGTAAGGATAAAAGGTCGAAGCTCGAAATCAAGTCGAAACCATGCATATTCCTGAGGTACTCAGAGGATGAATTCGGCTACATTTTGTGGAACTTACTCGATAAGAAGGTGGTGAGGAGTCGGGACATCATGTTCTTGGAAGACAAGAAAATAGAGAACTGGAAACAATAGAAGTCGGAACCGGCTTCCCAATCAACTCCCACTACTATGGACTCAGGACTAGTCGACTCCACACAATCGGCTGTTAGGAGACATTCAAGCGACACAACCTAATCGGAATTAGTCAACTTGGGGCAACCAACTAATACATATGATTTGGAGTCGACAGACCTACAAAAGTCGATTGAGGCATACGAGTCGGAGTTGATCGATCTTCAGCAACCAATAAACATGTATGAACTCGAGCCAAGTGAAGAATCGGCAGAGGCATTCAAACCTGAGCTGACAATGGGAGGTGGAAGATATCCACTCAAGAAAAGGAGAGCACCCTCACGATGTGTTAGTCAATATGTTCTATTGACTAATGAAGATGATCCAGAATGCTACGAGGAGGCCATGGAAGACGAGCGCAATGACAAATGACAGAGTGCAATGCAAGATGAGATAGACTCCTTGCATGAGAACTACACTTATGACTTGGTGGAACTACCGAAAGGTAAAAGAGCCCTGAGAAACAAATGGTTCTTTACTTGAAAAATGGGGAAGTTGGCAGCTCACCTAGATACAAGGCCCGAATCATAGTAAAGGGGTTTCAACAGAAGAAAGGGGCCGATTTTGATGAGATCTTCGCACCAGTCGTAAAGATGACATCCATTCGATCAATGCTACGTATTGCTGCTAGTATGAATCTAGAGATAGAGCAATTGGATGTGAAGACAACATTCTTGCATGGGGAATTAGACGAAGAGATCTATATGCAGTAGCCCAAAGACTTTGTGGAGAAAGGAAAAGAGAATCTAGTGCGTCGACTAAGGAAAAGCGTGTATGGTCTGGAACAAGCTCCACACCAATGGTACAAGAAGTTCAAATCCTTCATGTTGGAACATGGGTTCCATATACACAAGCTGATCATTGTGTGTTTGTCAAAAGGAACAATGAACTTGGCGACTTTTTGATTCTCTTACTGTATGTTGACGACATGCTAGTGGTTAGACAAGACACCAAGAAGCTAGTGAGCCTCAAAAAAGAGTTAGGCAAGTCGTTTGCCATGAAAGATCTTCGACCGGCAAAGCAAATATTGGGGATGCACATAGTTCGTGACAAAACTAAGAACATGCTATGGTTGTCACAACAAAAGTATGTGACTAGCTGTTGGAAAGATTCAACATGTCAGAAGCAAAACTAGTCGGGTTTGCGTTGCCGACTAATTGCAAGTTGAATGCTAGGAAATGTCCAAAAAGAGAGAAGGACAAGGATGAGATGAGGAAAGTACCATATGTGTCGACCGTCAGTAGTTTAATGTATGGTATGGTTTGTACGAGACCAGACATAACATTTGCAGTCGGAATGGTGAGCTGATATATGAGTAATCCGGGTCGAGAACACTAGGCAGCAATAAAGTGGATACTTAGGTACTTGAAAGACACCTCAAGGGTGTGCTTTAGGAAAACCTATGCTCGAAGGTTTTACATATTCAGACATGTCGGGGGACGTAGACTCAAGCCAATCCACATCAAGTTATGTGTTGACCTATGTAGAGGGAGAAATGTCATGGTAATCAAGACTGCAGAAGATTGTGGCTTTGTCGACCACATAGTCAAAATATATGGCTGTTGTAGAGGCTGGTAGGGAGCTGATATGGATGAGGAATTTTCTTAGTGAACTGGGAATGAAGCAAAGAGAATTCTTGCTTCATTGTGATAGTCAGAGTCCCATACACCTAGCCAAGAAAGTTGTGTATCACTCTCGGACAAAGCACATACAGAGAAGGTATCATTGGTTACGAGAGAAGGTGGATGAGGGAGAGTTTACCCTTGTGAAGATCCATACTGCTGATAATGGATCCGACATGATTACGAAACCACTACCTATGGACAGACTCAGAGTCGGTCGCCAAAAGACAGGACTAGCCGACTTTGCCCATAGGAGTGAAGGGGAAGTTTGTTAGGAATTTGTCCCTCCTGTGGAAGAATTCAATAGTCGAAGTCAAGGAAGAAGTCGGCAATCGAATCGACAAGCCGAACATAGGATGGTCGATCGGATCAACTAGGGAGTCGACATGGTGGTTGATTGGTTTGAAGGAGACAGAGATTAAATAGGAATAGTCGAAGACAAGTCCGATTGATTAAATAGGAATAGCTAGGGCAAACATATGTGAGAAAACGATGTGTATAGAGCTTCTGCAACAAAGAGCAAGAATATGTCACGGACATGACAATGGTCATGTCAAGGTCCGAACTCGTGACCTCTTGTGTTATGATTGAGCGTTATGTGTTAACCAACATGTCCAAAGTCATATGCGTAGTTGACTTCCTTGTAATTTTAAGCTAGCATTATGAGCATAATTGCTCCATTGTATTATTCACACTTGGCACATGCATGCATACATACATGCTCTAGTATATCACATGCACACAATAGGCATGCATGCCGCTTAGTATAAATATTTGAGTTCACCTTGAATGAATTCAAGGTGAACAACAACAGTTAATGATACTTGCCCTTAGCTTGTCAATTGTATCTTTGTAGCGCTTTTAGGGTTGTTGATCACATCCTTGTAGTATCCTTGTAGCTCCGATTCTTCTGTCCTTAACAGTTTGTTCACCTTCAATTCTTCGCACTCTCCCCCTCTTCGCTAACCACACATCAAAGACATTTCTGATCCGTCTGATAGCCTACCCCAAATACTCGCAACTTTGGAACTCCAAGCTGAGAATGCTACCCTACATCAATCTTTACTTGAGCTTGAGTCTGCCACATCCTCGGTTACCCCAACCACCACACTCAACCCACCAGCACCATCCCAAGAACCCTACTATGAACCCAAGGTTATGTTGGGAAAACAGGTCCTTCTGGATGGGAAGAAGAGTATAAGCCGAATCGGGTGGAATTTAGCCAAGATCGAAAACTGAAACCGAAATCGGAAGACTACAATTGTAAATAGTCAAAATGTGCCCCTTGTGAGCAATATCTGTAAATAGCCCAGAATTTTGTATTGGTATAAATAGAACTAGGGCAAACCTTATGAGAATGTGATGGATCATTATTGTGATATAGTTAGAATGAGGTAGTTGCCTCTGTAATTGTGAGTGACAGAGAGAGAGAGAGAGTTAGAGTGTGACTTTGTAGATGTCTATCCGATGAAGGAGAACTAGAGGTCGTTGCTTCCGAGTTTCTCATTGTACTTCGCCTCTATCTTAGTGATCTATTTTGGGGTTTGTGGACTCCACATGGTTTTTTCCCAGTTCGGGTTTCCATGTTAAACCTCAGTGTCTCTATTCTTTCTATTTTTCTTTGTTTTCTGCACCCCCCCCCCCCCCCCCCCCCCTCCCCTATCCAAGGGAAACGTTGGTTGTCACATTGGGCAACGCGGGACCGCAAGGGAAGCACCTATCCATAGAGTAGGTGAAGTCGGGCTTGCTGAATAAAGAAGCTCACCGGAAGGATCGGGAGTCCAATAACAACCAAAAGTCCCTAGTCATGGAAAGTGACACGAATCGAGGATGAGGCGAAATTGAACTCCCCAAAATCGAGATAAGTCGGGGACGAGGTCGAAGTCAAGGGGAAGGCCCACATGCTTCTATTGTGGGAAGACGGGGAACTTCCAAAAGAATTGCTAACACTTTCGAAAGGAGAAAGGGGGAGATGATGGTGTAGAGCCGAAGAAAATACCGGACAGAAAGAATACCTCAGCAATCGTCGTGAGTGGAGAGGAGTTGTTGTTCATCAGTGAACAAAGTGAAGTCAACCTCACCGGCGAAGAATCGACATGGGTGCATTGTTTCACCTAACCTCCGACCGAAAGTGCTTCTCATCATACAAGGTTGGAGACCACGGTCTTGTAAAAATGGGGAATGAAGGAGCATGCCAAATCGTCGGCATTGGAGATGTGTGTCTGATGACATCGACCGGGTGCAGACTATTGCTAAGAGATGTTCGGCACATTCCGGAAGTTCGACTGAACTTCATATCAGCCGATCGGCTAGATGATGAAGGCTACACGGGTAGCATCCATAATGGCATCATGAAGTTCTGCAAGGGGAGCCTGGAAAACCAGCACATTGTACATAATGAATGCTCGATTATGCTAAGGGGAAGCAAACGTGGCAACCGATACAACTGGTGAGTTGTGGCACAAGAGGCTATGCCATATGAGCCCGAAGGGGACGCAGATGCTAGCCGAAAAAGAACTCCTATTGGAGATGAAGAAAGTGCATCTCGACAAGTGTGTCGATTGCCTGGCTAGCAAGAAAATGATGTTGGAACTCGTACATACAAACGTATGCTACGTGGACACAAAGTGGCATGTTGGTTCACAGTATTTCAAGACCTGTTGAGTGAGCAAGTTCAACCAGATCCGGATTGACTGCATAAGCCAGAGCCGTATCGTATCGGGATCGGTGTCCAGATAGTATCTGGAACCAGGAGCCGGATCGGAGAGCTGGACCCACGTGTGTACTGGTAGGCCGTTTGGAGGTCTACACTTCTAGACTACTGGGAAGTCATAGTCTTGGTAGTTAGTGTTAGCCACTCGTATGAGCATTGAAGTACATAGTACTTCTGTCAGTCCCTTGTAGACTTGTATAAAAAGTGCTCATTGAGCACATCCTATGTACAGAGTATTATTTTTTTAATAAAGTTTATGCTATTCTGCTCTCTCTACCTCTCCCACTCTCTATCTATGTCCTGTAAGGTTTCCATTAAACCTGTACATACTCTCTCTATTGCTATCCGGCTGAACCGGTTTGTCAAAGCTTCCGCGCATTAACTTTGACATGGTATCAAAGTGTGAGGGTTAAATACCTCCACAGCCAATGAGTGATTACTGAAGACAAACCCTAACATCCGGTAAAGAGCGAAAAATAGAAAGAGGTATGGCAAGCTGGTTTCCGACAAAGAAGCTTGACAGACACAACTATGCATCCTGGTCATACAAGATGCACCAGTATCTGCTTGGACATGGATACTGAAGTTATGTTGAGGGTACGAATGAAATAGCGTCTGAGTTTTCATAGAAGGAGTTCCCGACATGGGAACAAGGAGCAAGTAGAGTTCTATACTGCCTTGCGTCCTCCGTGCACGACCAAATGATCGGCTACATTAGAGATGCTAAGACATCGAAATAGGCTTGGAAAAATTTGAAAAAGATTTTCGCCGCAAGCACCTCAGCCTGGAAGCTACAGCTTCGGCAAGAACGGAACAATATTAAGACTACTCCACGAAGATAAAGGAGATTTACGACGCATTAGGGTCCATTGATGTCACGATAGACAAGGATGAAATGGTGCAAATCGGCCTTGGTGGTCTGGCTCAAAGGTACAGGCCCATCTGGACCGTTATCCTCACTTGGGAGAAACCACCGTCCTTCGACCTGCAATTGATGTGCACGGTCAAAGAAAACCACGCAAGTGGGTCAAGGACCACTCAATCGGACAGTTAGTGTTGGGAGACAGGTCCCTCCGGATAGGAAGGGAGAAGAACAGTGCCGATGTATTGGCCTCGGCCGAAACCGTATGAGGAGGACCCGGCTACGGAGAGCCGGATGGTGCAGACCCGGTATGAACCGGATGAGGAGTACCCGGCTACGGAGAGCCGGATGGTGTAGACCCGGTGAGAACCGGATGAGGAGTACCCGGCTACGGAGAGTCGGATGGTGCAGACCCGGCTATGGAGAACCGGATGGTGCAGACCCAGTGAAGCCGGATGAGGAGTACCCGGCTACGGAGAACCGGATGGTACAGACCCAGTGAGAACCGGATGAAGAGACATATTCGTAAATATGTTTCTGAGAGTTCATCGAGGCTATATTTGTAAATAGCCGAAAAGTCATATTAGTATAAATATGACTTAGGGCAAACTTTTAGTTACTATTGTTGTTGTCATTTCTTGTTGGTGCAAGAAGAAGAGATAGCACGTAACAGTGTACAGAGAGAGAGAGAGGAAGAGGTCGTAGCCTCTGTTGTAACCGCCGCCTGTGGCGAAGATCGTGAGCACGAGGTCGTTGCCTCCATGAACTCACTGTTGTACATTCTAGCATAGTGATAGTTTGCAGCCTATGGGCTGCCGTGGTTTTTTCCCTAGTTTGGGTTTTTCCACGTAAACATCCTGTGTACTCTTCTCTTCTTCGTGTCGTTCATTATTTCCCGTTTTTCTGTGTATGATTCTAAGCTCGGTTGTGGCCGAGCGTTGAGCATAAGGAACGACTAGTTCCCGTTAGTTAGATGTTGTACACGGAGGCGAATTGGCCCCGTGGGCGTAGAGGAGGAGGTAGGTCGGCACGCAATAGCGGCGACCGACAAGAGTAGAATCAGAGGCACAAAGAAAGTGCCGACAACAGTTCTAGACCCTGCACAAGCAGGGGGAGCCAAAGTGGCGCCAAAAACCGACAAGGGAAGGTTGACACAGAATGCTGGTATTGTGGCAAGAAAGGCCACCAAGAAAGTGAGTGTTGGAAGAAACGCGTTGATTCGGAAAAATCCGGATCTGGTAAGGCCGAACAAGGGAATTGGCAATGCTTGCACTACGCAAAATGATCGGAAGGATCAAGAACTGGAAAGACCGGACAAGGGGAAGAATAAAATGTCGGGATATGACACCGGTAGGGAAGAGTCGGATCAGAGCGATTCCTACTCCAAAATGCAAGAAGACGGACCTTCAAAAACGAAGTCCGAGCCAACCAAGAGGGCCTTCAAATCGTCTAACGAAAAGTTACGCCGATCAGCCAGCCAGAAGAACCCCATGAAGAGGTACGAGTACAATGAGTACGTGGCGCATCACTATGCGTACATGAAGAAAGTGGCGGAAGTGTGTGAGCCAGAGAGCTACGCAGAAGCGCCAAAAGACGCACATTGTTGTGCCGCTATGGAGGAAGAACTGCAGGCACCTAACACTAACAACACATGGGACTTGGTTGACCCTCCCTGACATTGCAAATCGATCGGTTGTAAGTGGGTATATAAGGTGAAGTACAATGCCGCCAGTTCGGTCAACCGGTAAAGGCTTGGTTAGTGGCGAAGGGATACGCTCAATCAGAGATGCAAAATCACCAAAGAAGGCTTGGGAAAATCTCAGAAAGATTTTCGTCGCTAGTACCACAACTCGTAAGTTGCAGCTCCGGCAAGAGCACAACGGTATATGGCAACGGGAAATGTCGGTCACCGACTACACCATCAAGATCAAGGAGATCTATGACGTGCTCGGGTCCATCAACGTAATGGTGGACGAGGACGAGGATGAGATGGTTCAGATCTCCCTTAGTGATCTAGCACAAAGGTACGGGCCAATTCGGACGACAATTTTTACCCGGGAGAAGCCACCGTCCTTCTTTGACCTGCAATCGATGCTCATTCTTGAAGAAAACCAAGCGAATGGGTCAAGGACCACTCAATTGGACAGTCGGATGATGTACATGGAGACGGATCAGCCCCGTGGGCGTGGAGGACGAGGTGGATCAGGCACACAATGCAGGCGGCCGACAAGAGTAGAATCGGAGGCACAGAGATAGTGCCGACAACAGTTCCGAACCCTCCACAATTAGGGGGAGTCAAAGCAGTGCCAGAAGTCGGCAATCAAAGACTGTAACAGAATGTTGGTATTATGGCAAGAAAGGCCACTGAGAGAACGAGCGCTAGAAGAAGCATGCCGATTCGAATAAATTCGGATCCGGCAAGGACAAACAAGGGAACCGACAAAGCTCGCACTACGCAGAAGGATCGGAAGGATCTGGAACTGGAAAGACTAGAAAAGGGTCAACCTTTGTGATGAAGCACAAGACGAACTCAATGAAGAAGAACACTTCCAGAGCGGAGGAAGTGTGGTACATTGACTCTGGAGCATCTAACCAGATGACGAGCCACGAAGAGTGGTTGTCGTTTTTGGAAAAGCCGAAGCAACCGGGAGTTGTTGAAACCGGAGACGACACTCCTCACCCGATAGTGCATGTCGGAGATGTCCCCTTGAGTCATGTCGGACAACAAGGGAAGCTTATGAACATGCTTCACGTCCAAACAATCACAAAGAACTTGGTATCGGTCAGGCAAATTGTCAACCAGGGAATGTAGGTGCGGTTTACGCACCTCGAGTGCTTCATTGAGGAAGAGGGCTAGATCATCGCGCAAGGGCATCGGGACGGGAGCATGTTCATCCTTGACACCAATGATGTTGGCACCACCTTGTTTTCCAAAGGACAGAAGATTGAATCCGACATCGATCTCTGGCACAAGTGGATCAGCAACGTCAGCAGCTTCAGGACCTACAATCAAAACAAGTTGTTTTCGGATTGCTGAAATTTAGTGGCCGGAAGGCCTAAATATGTGAAGCCTACCAACATGGGAAGCAACACCGGCTTCCATTCCCCACCGAAAGAAACCGGAGCCGTAACAAGCTCGATCTAATACATTCGGATGTATGGGGACCAACACAAAACGTTAGTCTTGGCAGCAACGGATATTTCGTTTCCTTCATCGATGACTACAGCTGGCACACGTGGATCTACCTCATCGAGAAGAAAAGTGAAGTTTTCGATATTTTCTAGAACTTGGAGAGTTTAGTCGAATGGGAAACAGAAAGGAAGATCAAGTGCCTACGGTCGGATGGTGGAAAAGAATACTTTTCCGGCCAATTCAAAAGTTATATGCAACAAATGGGAATTCAGAGAGAATTCAATTGCAGATACACACCAGAACAAAGCTGTGTGGCCAAATGAAAGAACTGGTTGATTGTGGAGGCAACATGGGAAATGTTGGAGGAGAAGAGCATGCCCAAGTTCTACTTGGCTGACGTGGTCCGGACGACCGTCTACATCCATAACCAGATCGGGGATAAGGTGTCAGCACACGAGCTGTATTTCGGGCGAAAGTCGAATTTAAGGCACCTTAAGATATTCAGTAGCATGTGCCGGATGACAAGAGGAGGAAGTTGAACCCGAAGTCAAAGAAGTGTAGCCTTGTCAGCTACTCAAAGTGCTATAACCCCCGAACAAAACAAGTTCGAGTGAGCCAAGATGTCGAATTTTATGAGTCGGCATCATGGTACTTTGTACCGACTCTGACTCCCAACTTCAACCCAATTCCAGAAGATGAGGTCAGTGAGCCCAAATTGATTCGGGCAGAAGATGAAGAAGGATTTGGTACTCTAGATGAGAGTCTGATCTCATTTTGGCTGAGCAGGCCGAATGTAGCACTGAGTCAGAAGCACCAACAAGATGATGAACCGGTGAGCAGCGAAGACTCACTCGTGCTCTCCCCACGCAAGGAACCGAGGAGAGACGGTTCACGCACAAAGAGAAGGGGAAGAAGAAGATGAATGAGTATGAAACTGGCAGAGCTGAATCGGTTTGAAGCGATTCCGACTCCAGCTTGATCAACAAGGAACCTCTGAGGAAGAGGTCAAAGTCGGCTGAGAAGGCCTCGAAATCGGCGAATCAGGAATTGTGCCAATCCACCCGCTAGAAGAACCTCGTGAAGACGTACAGGTATATTGAGTATATGGCACATCATTATGCGTACATGATGAAAATGGCGGCCCTACGTGAGCTAGAGAGCTACGCAAAAGCAGCAAAGGACGCAAATTGGCATGCCGCTATGTAGAAAGAGATGCACGCACTCACAGAAAGTGAGACGTGGGATTTAGTGGATGTACCGAAAGGATTGAATCCAATCGGTTGTCGATGGGTATGTACAAAGTTAAATACAACACTGATGGCTCTGTCAACCAATACAAGGCCCGGCTAGTGGCCAAGGGCTACGCGGAGCAACACGACATCGATTATGATGAGACGTTCGCGTTGGTCGCGAAAATGACAATCATCTGTGTCTTGCTTGCGGTGGCAGTGGCGAAGGGGTGGCAGCTACATCAAATGGATGTAAAGAATGTGTTCCTGCAAGGTGATTGTCAGGAGCAGGTGTATATGGTTCAGCCCCTTGGATTTCAGTCTGGAATGAATACATCGGCAGTATGCCGATTGAAGAAGTCCCTCTACTTACTCAAGCAAGCCCCGCGCGCCTGGAGCGTGAAGATCACGCAAAGATTGCGTCGGATGGTGTTTGCTCCGTTGAAATTAGACTCTTCACTTTCCATCCGACAGTTCGAAACAGACCGGTGAGCATATTGCTCTATGTGGATGATCTTGTCATCGTCGGCACCAACCTGGACGAAATCGGTTGCGTCTAGGATACCTTCACTACTTCCTCGGGATCGAAGTTATCTGTACCCCCAAAGGCATATTGATCCGTCAGCACCACTATGTGTTGAGTATGTGCTTCAAATTCGGTATAATGGAATGCAAATTCGTCTCAACTCCTCTAGACCAGAACTTGAAGCTTCACCCCGACTCCGGAATGGCATGCGACTCGATAAGGTTCCAACAAATAGTCAGAAGCCTCATATATCTAACCATCACCAGGCCAAACCTCAGTTATCCGGTCAAACTGATTAGTCAATTTATGATGCATCCAACTATGGAGCACCTTCAATGCGTGCATCACATACTATGATATGTTAGCAGCACTAAGGACCGGGGGTTGTTGTATCGAACTGGTGTAGCCGGACAGCTAGTCGGCTACACGGATGCCGATTGGGCTGGAATGTCGGCGACCGTAGGTCTGCATCCGGATATGCGTTTTCATTTGGAAGCACCACGGTCGCCTGGAATGGTAAAAAGCAGCCTACAGTAGCACTTTTGAGCACGGAGGCCGAGTACAGAGGAGCAGTTGTAGCAATGTACAAAGCCATGTGGCTCAAGCGCCTCCCAAAGGATCTACGAGTGGAGGTGTCTGATCCGACGACGGTCTATTGCGACAACCTCAGCAGCATCCAGTTGGCAAAGAACGGGTTGTCTTTCACGACCGGACTAAGCACATCAAGTTGCACTATCATTTTGTCAGAGAGCGCATTCTCTCCGGTGAAGTGGAATTGTGACATGTACCGATGGATCGGCAACTAGCCGATATCTTCACCAAACCCTTTGGCATAGACAAGTTGCGGCAATTTTCCGGTGCAAAGCCATGTGGCTCAAGCGCCTCCCAAAGGATCTACGAGTGGAGGTGTTTGATCCGACGACGGTCTATTGCGACAACCTCAGCAGCATCCAGTTGGCAAAGAACAGGTTGTCTTTCACGACCGGACTAAGCACATCAAGTTGCACTATCATTTTGTCCGAGAGCGCATTCTCTCCGGTGAAGTGGAATTGTGACATGTACCGATGGATCAGCAACTGGCCGATATCTTCACCAAACCCTTTGGCATAGACAAGTTGCGGCAATTTTCCGGTGCACTGGGTGTGCAGTACCTCAATATGCCGAACTTGAGGGGGGGGGGATTGAAAGGAGGAATGAGAAAGACGACCGAAAAGCCAAGTCGGAAACCAATTTCGATTTCGGCCCGACTGAAGAAGTCAGAGTGCACAGGTCGGCCGAGAAACCTAAGACCGGATGCAGGGGAAGCCACCAGAAGGGAGAGCCCAAGCCAAAAACAATCGAAGCAGGGGGAGACAACAAGAAAAAGGAATCCAAGTTGATTGAAGAAGTCGGCACATCCCATAAAGTCGAAACAAGCAACGATGACAACAGAGTCAAGAAGGACAAAGCCTACCAGAACAAGAAGGCCAAGATGTTATTGCTAGGGCCGGACGACAGCCTAACACAAGGTGTCCACTTAAGACACTTTACCAAATGGTGGTACGGCAGAATGATTTACGGCACAACGCTTAATTAGACCTTAATTGGTTACTTAGTAATTAGTAATTAACACGCGTAAGATATAACAATGAATACAGAACGGTAATCAACACTGGAAGATTAAGACAATAAGCTTTATTAATTATCCGCTCCTGATTACATTGTAACCGGGCCTTTATATAGGTCTCTGGTGCGAAATACAAAACGGTGCCAACCGGCACCTTTACGGGATCGTTCCGGATCCGGATCGGCATACTGATTCCGGTCCGTCCATTCACATCTTCTTATATAATAATATATATATTAAGACTACTAATTACAACAGTTCCCGAATAACTTATTCATTTCTCACTCTGGTTTGGACCTCCTTAAGCCTTCTTGCCGGCCGGTAACACATGGCACGCCCGTGGGACAGTACCTTGTACGTCGAACCCATTATCTAGCCCTTTTACGCTTTGTCCAAAATGTCCAGAATGCTTTGCTCCAAAATTTCCAATGGCTCGTCGGGAATCTGTTGTTGTTGTTGTGGTTGCTGCTATTGTTCCGTTTGTGGCTGTGGCTCCGTTTGTCACTCTGGCACCGGCGTTTCCTTCATTGGTTGCTCCATCGAAGTTGTCTATGGCTTACTGACCCCGGCTTGTTCCCCCTCCGGTCCTTGCACCGGCGACGGTTCCTCATCACTAAGGTTGACCGTTGCCGCCTTTCGCGCTTTTTCTTCCCGAAGCCGGGACCGCTCATAGCTTTCGAAATGGATTTGAGCCTCCAGCCAATTGTCGTCTAGTTGAGCTACAAGTTGTTGGACCTGCACCAATTGTTCATCCGCCAGGGCTGTGAAATCTTCCGCCAGCTCATCCCTTATGGTGGTGAAGTCCTCTGACGTCAGCGTATAACAGTCGTCACCCTCCTTTCGCCGGTTTTCCACGTCCGCCCTAAGCAATTGGAGTTCCGCCGTATTCTGCGCCCATTTTGCCCACCAACACACAGAGTTGTCATCAATCAAGTTTTTGGTCTTAGTGAGCCATGACCGGAGGATGCACTGGATCCGTTTGGCTCCCATCTGTGATTTATTTTCTGCAGCTTGTCGCTCTTCCTTCAATTGCTTGATGATCTGAACCGTGTCCGCCTCCTGCTCCCTATAATGCGACAATTGATTTTGATAGGTCGTTTGCAACCGCTGTAGTACCATTGTCGCTCTTTCCTTGTCTTCATGGTTCTGTTTGTGGAGCTCCATCCGGTCATTCGCCGCTTCCTCCAATAGCCTGGAACTTTCCGCTCGTTCTTTGGCGAGTGCCATTGTGGCCCTATCAACTTCTTGCCGGAGCTTGGCCATCCGTTCCTGTTGTTGCTTATGCTCCATCTCCAGCTGCTTGTAGTCCCGATGCAAATGATCGAAATCATCGGTCTTCTGCTTCAGCCTTTGGTTGATCTGCTGGCGCGCGCGGTCCTCTCGGTCCTTCTGTTGCCGGAGCTCTTCCTTCAGCCTCTCGATTTCCGTTTCCGCCATCCATTGCAGTTTGTCTTTTTCCTGCAGCAATTTCTCCTTTTCCTCCTTTAGCCGGTCGTAAGCATGATGTCCTTTACGCAGGTTTTCCTCTGCCCGGCGAAGGTTCTCAGCAGTCTTTCTTAATTCTTCTTCGGCCGCCTTCTTCAAGTCGCATTCGCGGCTCCGTAATGCTTCTTGTGCGGCGAGCTCATCCCGTAATTCCGCAAGCTCTTGGGCTTGCGCCGCATCTTTCTCCGAGACAATTGTGTCTCCGGGGTCTTATTCTTCTGTACATCAACCGGAGTCACCGGTGCTTGGATCTGCGTTGCGGTTAAGGCCATTTTAGCCATATCTCCTGTGATCTGATCCAAGTCTTGTTCGAGGCACCGGATCCTTGACCGGGCCGTCTCCAATTCATCGGTTGTGACGAGCAACCGTTCCGTTTGCACTCTTTCCTCCGCCTCTATGCATCCGACTACTCCAGCAATTTGGTCTCCTATCCACTGGAGCCATTGGCTGCCGGTGCACTGTTGTTGCGCTTGCGCGGAGAGTTGGCTGATGGGTTCACTTGCCGGTGGCTGGTCCCGCCTTTCTATGTCGAGTTGCGCTTCTGGTTTTGCCAACTAACCACTTTGCCATTCCGGCTCTGAGTGTGTTTCGGCTAGTTGCCCCTTGTCTACTTGTTCTTGGCCAGCTAGGGCGTTTGGCCTTTGTATATCCGGCTCTTGGGTGACGGGGCTTGCCGGTGCTACCTGTTGTGTCGGGACTTCTGTGACCGGTTCCATCCGAACCGGTTCCAGTGCCTCCCATGGCGTGGGTTGCTCAGCGTGAGTTGCGGCCGTTCCATCCTTCTGTGAGTCCGAACGCTTCCCCTGCTGATTCTGCTGTGCTCTTCACTGGCTGCCGCTGGAGATGCTCCGTGGGTTCTTCCTCCATTTCTTCCGCCTGTGTCCCGGCATTCATTCTTGCCGCCAAGGTGTCTGTTTCCTGTTGCACCGGTCGGTGGAGTGGGCTCTTCCGAGGCCGTGCCGGTGTTTCCTCACTTGTATCCGTCGGCCGCTTCCAGTTGGCGCGCTCCTTCACTGCCTTCTTTGCGTCGGCAGTCTTCCCCTTAGTGGCCTTGGAGGCCAACAGTTGTTGTCGTTTCAAAGCAGGTTTCGGGGTGCCGTCCGTTGCTCTTCCCCGCTTCTTGGTTTGGACGAGCTCGACCGGTGGCGCCAACAAGGTGAGCCATTGTGTCACCGCATGCCATATTTTTCGGCCTTCCTTGCCGTCCTTTCCTCTTACTATATCAATGGTCGTCCACAGCTCGTCGATGATCAACACCGGCCAATCTACCTTGACCCCTTCGTACGTTGCGATGATCAAGCCTACTTGGTTCTGAGGCATGACGGGGGATTGAGGGTACACGTGGCCGAACTCGTGGAGCACACAGGCAATTTCGTGGAATAGCATATCTTCGCCGCCATGTGTCCTGTAGCCCTTGCTGGCTAGAGAGTACTCACCGAAATATTTGATGAGTTGCTCGGAGGTAGGATTGTCGATCGTGTAGATACCTCCCTCCGGAAGCCCTATTAACACCCAGATCGCCTCCTCCGTGATCACCTCTGTGTCGATTTCTTTTATAATCTTTTCGGCCTCCTTGTGTGGCGCCGCCTCCATGATCGTTAAGAAACCCTCCAGACCGTGTTGCCGTAACCATTTCTTAGCGGCTTCAGACAGCGTTTGGCAGTCCATATCTGCGTCGAGGTCGAAGAGCGTTGGCGAGGTTTGATGGTGGGGAGAGTGTGAGAGAGAAAGTTCGCTCCTTTATTATTATTATTATTATTTATTTATTTTAACTTACTTGTGTGGTTAGTTTTTCTCCGGTCCTGTCGGACCTTTACCCGAAACGTGCAACTTGCCGGCCTCTAGACGGTTTGCCGTCGTTTTGCTCTCCTCGGTTGCCGGCTCATGCTCCTCCTTACTGGCTTGGTGGTAGCCGTCGGCTTCCCCAGTTGCCGTTATGGTTGGCCTGTCGGCGTCTGATTCGGTGGCGGCCTTTCGTTCAAATGGGTTCTTAGGCATAGGTCCTTTGTATGGTTTTAGTCTAAATCCGTTGACCCATTTGCCCAGCACTTCTCCGGCAAGTGTCCCTGTTACCGGCTGGCAAAGGAGCCCAGAGTGTGAAACGGAGGAGTTATTTAATTATTAGGAATGGTTTTCAATAAGCTATTAGTGTGGACGGACGGACCAGAATCGGTATGCCGTTCCAGATCCGAACCGATCCCGAACAGGTGAGGATGGCATTGTTTTGTACTACAGACCGGAAACCTATTTAAAGGCCCGGATACAATGTAATGAGCAGCGGATAATTAATGAAGCTTAGTGTTTTTTTATCTCTCTGTGTCAATTGCCGTTCTGCATTCATTGTCATATCTTACGCGTGTGATTATTAAGGACGATCTTGCTAAGTAACCTAATTAAGTTGGATTAATCGTTGAGCCTAATCCTCTTGCCGTAACACCCCTTTGGTGAAGTGTCTTCCATAGACACCCCGTGTTAGGCCATTGTCCGGTCCTAAGAGTTAACACAATTTTTGGCGACCACGATTCCTGTTATTGCAGCGAACGACGACATGAATGGATGACTAGATCAACGCACGACCTGGTTACAAATCGAACTCGACGCCTTGCCGAAAGGCAAAGGAGACGTGAGGCTTTCCAGCAAGCGGCATAGGATATTAGAGCGAATCGCTCGTTTTCCAACGTAATCTGGAGAGTAGCGGAGGAGTCCCTCTGGTTACAGCAAACATCGCACCCGGACGACAGCAACAGCCTAAGCAGCCTCCGGGAAACCGAATCCCTTCTCCAGGCGTTGGCAAGCGGAGAAGGCGAAGCAGAAGCCTTTTCAGCGTATGAATCGGCTTCCGAAGGGGAATACAACATGCACACAAACTACTGTAGCAGCAACGAAACCCCAGGCGGACCGGAGGACGAAGGATCGGACACCTTATCGACACCGGAACCGGAAGTGCTAAGGCTGGAACCTCCGAAACCAGCAGAGGAAGAGCGACCTCCGACACCGGAAGTCGAGGAGGAGAGGCCTCCGTCACCAAAAGAAGAGGAAAGACCACCGACGCCGGAGAAAAACCAGGAATGACCACCAACACCGCCAGTGCACCGATATCGGACGACGACATGCCGTTCTAGTACTCCAAGTATAGAGATGATCCGGACGCGGAAGCTCATGTTCACGCCTTTGAACAGACATGGGAAGCAAACCATGTGTCCCCGCGATTCACCCCAGAGGAAGAGGAACACTCTAAGATAGCGGAATTTGGCGTCACATTGGAGGAACCGGCAGCAAGATGGCGTCGAACGCAGGACCCGTCTACCATCACCACCTTCGTAGATTTAAAAGCTAAATTCTTGCATTTTTTACACAAGGAGGTGGACCAGACAATAATGGTGGGCTTATTTTATACCATCCAACAGGAGGCAGGGGAGAGCATTCCCTAGTTTGTCATCCGATTTCAACGGATGCATAGTCAGCTTGCCCGCGCACCCCCGAAGGAGGAATTACGGACTATATTCCTAAATGCGCTCCGGGAACCCCTACGCACGGTTTGCACGGTAATTGACTTCCGCGCAAGTACCATCGACCAGGTCATTGACCAGGTGAGAGAGATGGAAAAGACAAGCTCCTGGCTCACACTGGGAGCACTCCAACGGGCGTTACCGTCCAATGAAGACCTCCGGTTTCGGCAAGCAATACAATGCACAACCTGCTTGAATTCCGGACACTCGGCACTAGAATGCACTATGAGGACGCAATGTGTAATCTGTCAATCCAAGGGCCATATGACGGATAGGTGCGAGTATAATCTATTGAACCGGCAAGCACCGCCCGTCCGACAAATAGAGCCACGCAACAGCCGAGATGAAGAAGAGGAACGTTGGCGGCGAATGGACCGCGACCGACCAGCACAGGATGTCCGGTATGGCGATCGACGGGAGAATGATGTCCGGTACAGTGATCGGCGGGATAATTGTGACCGGTATGATAGATATGATCGGTACCAGGATTACAATAGACTACGAACATTACGACCGGGAGCACTCCCCTGGGTATCGTCAGCAACGGGAGGAATACGGCAAATATAACGACCAACCTCGTCAAGAGTACCGCAATAAGAAGAACTATAACTAAAAACGGCATTTCAAAAAAGGCAGCTACCCACGGGATCCGGAACAAGGAGCTTCAAGCAGCCAACCGGCCCAAAACCCCACGCTTACCACGGGACCTGCCTCGGGTACAACAGACAATGCTGAATCCAGCAATACCTGGAAAGCCTACTGCTACTACTGCCGACAGGAAGGCCATTATAGTAATCAATGCCCGGCGAAGACCTATGACAAACGACCGGCAGTAAATATGGTAGTCCTTGAAGTGGCAAATCTGCAGCAGGTGACCACAAGGTCAAAGGGCATGGCCAAGGAATGGGAGACGCAGGAGACCATCCGGAAGCAAGCGACGGAATGGGTGAGGAAAGCAAACGAGCAAAACGTAATAGAATTAGAGCGGCAAAAGGAGAAGACCGTAGGGCTTGCCGGCGGCAATCACTCCGAGAACGAGACATGGCAGGCGTTGCAGGAATGCCAGATTACGCTGCCACTAGGAAGACTCCTACAGCTCGTGCCGAGATTCACGGAAGGACTGAAGACAGCCATGACGGAAGGAGAATCATCACCGACACCGGTACTCTTCTCGAATCCGGAGGAGGGACCAACGGTGGTGGACACCAACAGTCCGGTAATTACTGCCATTGTAAAAGGGAAAGAATTCCCCGGCACAGTAATAGACGGAGGCTCCAGTGTGAATGTAATAAGCCTCCGGACGTGTGATGCCCTCAGAATCCACGAGTGGGAGCCGTGTCCATTCTGGTTACGGATGGCCGATACAAGCTCAGTGCGGCTGACAGGATTAATACGGAAATTAGAAGTCACCATTGGCGGTCATACATTTCACATCTCGGCAGTAGTGCTACAATTACAGGCACAAGGCGCGTACCCGCTATTGTTAGGGCAGCCGTGGTTGAAAACGGCACATATCAAACAGAATTGGAGGAAAAATATAATTACCTTCCGGCGAGGAAAAGCCAAGGTACGAGTACCAACACAGCCAAGGACGAGCACTGGCAAGGAATGTACACCGTTGTATGCAGAGTGCATCAACATGCTAGAAGGGTTAGCTGACGAAGAAGAAGCTCAGTACTTGCAGGAAAACCCGAAGATCGTACCCCTCTTCGAAATTGACATTGCCGAAGCAGTAGCACCATACTTACCGCAGCCGGAAGAGACTGAAGCAGAATCGGATAAAGACGCAATCCGAGAGTTACGGCAAGCGCAAGAAGCGTTGGAACGGGAAATGGTCGTTTCACAGCGCGTAAAAGCGTCGCAACTTGAAGAGGTGAACCTAGGGACCACGAACGAAGCAAAACCGGTGCACATCGCCAACGAGATGAAGTCCGAAGACAAAACGGCGATGATCACACTTCTCACGGAATTTCGCGACGTGTTCGCCTTGTCATACGAAGACATGCGAGGGCTCGACCCTCAGTTATACCAGCATCAGATTCACTTGAGCAAGGACGCAAAACCAGTGGCACAAAGAAGGTACCGGATGAATCCCAATTATGCCGCCAAAGTCAAGGAGGAAATCGACAAACTGCTAAGAGTTGGCTTTATCCGTCCGGTAAAGAAAGCGACATGGCTGAGCCTGATCGTAGTCGTACCGAAGAAGAACGGAAAAATTCGAGTTTGTGTGGACTACCGGAAACTCAATGCGGCAACGGTAACGGATGCGTTTCCACTTCCGTTCACAGATGGAGTGTTGGATGCCATCGCCGGCCATGAGGTCTATAGCTTTCTAGACGGATTCAGCGGGTATAATCAGATCCGGATGCACCTCGACGACCAAGACACAACGGCTTTCGTCACCGAATGGGGGGTGTTTGTGGTCGTGGTGATGATGTTCGGACTCAAAACCGCACCGGCAACATTTCAACGAATCATCATGGAAATCTTTGGTCAATATATCCCGGCTTTTATGCAGGTTTTCCTTTACGATTTCGCCGTCTATAGCCGGGAGGAGGACCATTTTAAGCACCGGCAACGGCAACGGCAAAGGCATTGAGCCGGTTCTTAGGCCAGATCCGGTGGCACAGTCGGATGCTCTGATACTTGGCCGACCTGGCTACACCGTTGCATGCCGCCGTACATCGGACACCATTCCAGTGGACGGACACCGAGGATAGGGCGTATAGGGCCCTCAAGGTACTATTGTCGCAAGCACCGGTAGTGCAGCCTCCGGATTGGAGTAAAGAATTTCATGTGTTCGTGGACGCCTTCGACATCGCAATCGGAAGCGTACTGATGCAGCTTACGGAGCCAAAGTGGTACCGGCCAGTGTACTATGCCAGCCGAAAGCTATCCCAAGCGGAACGGAACTACTCTACCACGGAACGGGAAGCTCTAGGGATGATCTACAGTGTCACAAAGTTTCAGCATTATTTATTGGGAAGGAAGTTTTCCTTCCATGTAGATCATTCGGCACTCCTCTACCTGGTGTCCAAGGCGTCACTCACCGGTAAGTTGGCCCGGTGGACCTTAATGTTACAGGAATTCGAGTTCGAAATATTCCACCGACCCGGTATACAGCATGCCGTAGCGGATTATTTAAGCCGATTAGAGTTCGGAGAGACGGGCGACGGAGTAGCGGACGAGTTTCCGAATGCAGAGTTGTTTCGAGTCACTACGGAAACAGCAACAGATGAGACGGTGGCACAGGAAGACAAGTGGCTGACAAATATGCACCAGTTTCTGAGCACAGGACTGCCTCCGGTAGAGATGAACCAGGACGAAAGGAAACGCCTGGCGGTGCAAAGCCGACATTTCTGCTTACTGCGAGACACACTTTACCACAAGGGCGCGGACGGCATATGGAGACGGGTTGTGCGCAGCAATGAAAAGGACCTCATACTGAGGGAAGCCCACTGCGGAGTTGCCGGAGGTCACTATGCCGGACATGCGACGGCCAGGAAAATATGGCAAAGTGGCCTATGGTGGCCAACTACTTTAAGAGATGTTGTACGGTACACAAAAGAATGTGACCTATGCCAGCCAATGGGCCAGCCAACGGAGCAGGCTCGGATGCCACACCAGCCTGTACTACCACTCGAACCATTCCAGAAGTGGGGGCTGGACTTTGTTGGACCGTTCAAACCACTGGCAATGAGAACAGGTAATCGGTACGTCATCGTCGCAACGGATTACTGCACGAAATGGGTGGACGCCAAAGCCTTAAGAGACAACACCGTTGCGTCAACGGCAAAATTTCTATACGAATACATCTAGTGCCGTTACGAATGCCCAATTGAATTAATAAGCGAACAAGGGGGGCACTTTCTCGGCCAAGTAGTTGAAAGCCTGATGACATTCTATGCTATTGTCCATAAATGGAGCACACCATACTATCCGCAAGCAAACGGGTTAGCTGAATCGACAAACAAAACGCTCCAGAATATCCTCCGGAAGATCGTCAAGGAAAACCGAACGGATTGGGATACCAAGCTACATAGCGCGCTTTGGGCATACCGGACAGCATATAAAACGAGCATCCGAACAACACCGTTCCGGTTAGCGTTCGGACTAGAGGCGGTAATGCCGGTGGAATTCCAAGTACCCAGCTTACGGATCCAACTACGGGAACGGCTGAACGAGAAGGAGTCGGAGGCAATACGGTTAACAACGTTGTGTGAACTCG
Organism: Azolla caroliniana; assembly: GCF_043228905.1. Lineage (NCBI taxonomy): Eukaryota > Viridiplantae > Streptophyta > Polypodiopsida > Salviniales > Salviniaceae > Azolla > Azolla caroliniana. The sequence continues at coordinate 14,105,118 of NW_028230442.1, forward strand.
AGGAACAACGACTGGCAAGCATCCTGCACTTAGAATTGGAACAACGTTGACGGAAAGCATTTGTCGACCGGCACAGGAAAGGAAATGAAAAAATGTTCGCAATCGGCAAGCCGGTGTTAGTATTTCAAAACCGGATGGGCAAGATGTCGGGTAAACTACGGTTTAGATGGACCAGCCCGTATTGGCTGACACGTGAGTATAATGGGTCCTACCAGTTAGGGACACTTGCCGGCAAAGTGCTAGGCAAATGGGTCAACGGATTCCGATTGAAGCCATATAGAGGACCGATGCCCAAGAATCCATTTGAGCAAAGGACCGACACCAGTGCCGAAATGGCAACCTATGAGGGAAACGGCAACCACCAAGACGGCAGAGACGGCGAGCCGGTAACTGGGGAGAATGAGGCCGGTAAGGGTTTGATAGGACCAACGGACAAGTAACCTCACACTACATTTAAAATAAATAAAAAGCGAAGTAATCATGCAAAAGCGAGGTATGAATGGACGAGAGAGCGAGGAGCGAAAAGGTACGTAGTGGGCATTTAAGCACCACCACAGGACATAATGCTATTTTAGTACACAACATGCACACACTCGAAAAAGGCACCAGAATGCACAGAGAAAAACCATTGCGCGTGGAGACCCTCTACTTTCGCGAACCCAGGAGCACAGAAGCACCAAGGCGCTGGAAGATTATCAGACGAGAACCTACGCACAGAGAACCCCCGCTTTCGGAACTCTCTCTCTCTCAATCTCACTCTCATCACCATCCAACCTTGCCACCACAATCCGACCTCGACACAGACATGGACCCGCAAACGTTGTCGGAAGCCGCCAAGAAATGGCTAAAGCAACACGGGCTCGAGGGCTTCTTGACGATTATGGAGGTACCGCCACACAAAGAAGCCGACAAGGTGATCAAAGAAATCGACACAGAGGTCATAACGGCGGAGGCTATCCGTGCGTTAACAGGCCTTCCGGAGGGAGGCATACTCACGATTGACAATCCGACCTCGGAGCAACTCATCAAGTATTTTGGTGAGTACTCCCAAGCCAGCAAGGGCTACCGGACACAGGGCGGCGGAGATATGTTGTTCCGCGTGGTTGCCCGTGTGCTCCACGAATACGGCCATGTGTACCCTAGACCCCCTGTCATGCCGCAGAACCAGGTAGGGATGATCATCGCCACCTATGAAGGGATCAAGGTGGATTGGCCGGTATTGATCGCAGACGGTTTATGTGCGGCGATCGAGATCGTCAGAGGAAAAGACGGCAAAGAAGGCCGAGACGGACGGAGGATATGGCACACAGTAACGCAGTGGCTCACCTTGCTTGTGCCACCCGTCCAGCCCGTCCAGCCCAAGAAGTGGGGAAGAGTGGCGGACGGCACCCCAAAGACTGCTTCCAAAAGACAACAATTGTTGGCCTCTAAGGCCACTAAGGGGAAGGCGGCGAACGCAGAACAGGCGGGAAAGGAGAGCGCCAGCCGGAAGCAGCGAATGGATGCACAGGAGGAACCACCGGTACGGGCCGTAAAGGTTACACTCCGCCGACCGGTGAATAGAGAAGCGGACCCCTTGGCGGCAAAACTCAATGTCGGGACTTAGGAAGAGAAAATAGAGGAGGAGCCTACAAAGCACCTCCAGTGACTGTCGTCGGCAAGGACCGTTGAGGCAGCCGAGAAACTTTCGGACCCTCAGATGGAGGGAACACCGACTCCCCATACTGAGACTCCCACGCCAAGGGAGGAACCGGAACCGGTGCACATGGCACCGGAATCAGAAGCCCCTGCACCACCGGCACCACCGGCAAGTCCCATTCCGCCAGAGCCGGAAAGGTCAATGCAGCCTCCCTCGGCAAACCAAGAAGAAGCGCAAGGGGAACCAGGACAGCAGGGTGGTCCACGGGCGGAAACGGAATTGCAACTCGGCGCAATTAGGCGGGACCACCCACCTACAAGAGAGCCATCCGTCAAACCTCCGTGCAAGCGCAACAACAATGCACCGGTAGCCTGTGGCTCCGGTGGATAGGCGAACAGATTGCCGGAGCAGTGGGGTATATTGAGGCGGAAGAAAGAATGCAAAGCAAATGGTTGCTCGTCACAACCGAACAACTAGAGACGGCCCGGTCCAGAATCCGGTGCCTTGAAAAAGACTTGGATCAGGTCACAGCAGAAATGGCCAAAATGGCCTTAACAGCAACACAGATCCAATCACCGGTGACTCCGGTAAGTGTACAGAATAAAGAACCAGACCAACCTGTACATACTAATAAGACCCCGGCAACGGAAACCGTCACAAAGAGAGATGCAGCGCAAGCCCAGGAGCTTGCGGAATTGAGAGATGAACTTGCCGCACAAGAAGCGCTAAGGAGCCATGAACAGGAATTGAAGACAGCGACCGAAGCAGAATTAAAGAAGACTGCTGATAACCTCCTCCGGGTAGAGGAGAGCCTTCGGAAAGGCCATCAAGCATACGACCGGCTAAGGGAGGAAAAAGACAAAGTGCTGCAGGAAAAGGAAAAGCTGCGGAAGACGGCAAAAACGGAAATTGAATGGCTAAAGGAGGAGTTCCGCCAATAGAAGGACTGCGAGGACCGGGCCCGTCGACAGATCAACATACGGCTCAAGCAAAAGACAGATGATTTTGAGCACCTGCACTGGGACTACAAACGGCTGGAAACGGAGCATAAGGAACGGATGGTCGAGCTCCAGTAGGAAGTTGATCAGGCTGCGATGGCGCTCGCCGACGAACGAGCGGAAAATACAAGACGGTTGGACGAGGCGGTTGAAAGCCGTTTTCTCTTGATCCTCAGGGTGCATCTGGATCTGATTATACTCGCTGAATCCATCTAAGAAATTGTAGACTTCATGGCCGGCGACGGCATCCAAAACTCCATCCGTAAACGGAAGTGGAAATGCATTTGTTACCATTGCCGCATTGAGCTTCCGGTAGTCGACACAAACCCTAATTTTGCCGTTCTTTTTCGGTATGACTACGATCGGGCTCAGCCATGTAGATTTCTTTACGGGACGGATGAAGCCGACCTTCAATAATTTGTCGATCTCCTACTAGACTTTGGCGGCGTAGTTTGGGTTCATCCGGTACCGACATTGTGCTACCGGCTTGGCGTCTTTGCTCAGATGTATCTGGTGCTGATACAACTGAGGATCCAGGCCTCTCATATCCTCGTACGACCAGGCAAAGACGTCGCGAAACTCCTTGAGGAGTGTAATTATCGCCGTTTTGTTCTCTGCATTCATTTCTTTGGTGATGTGCACCGGTTTTGCCTCCTCCATCGTTCCTAGGTTTACCTCTTCTAATTGGGACGCTTTTACGCGTTGAGATACGGCCATTTCCCTTTCCAACGCCTCCTGAGCATGCCGTAACTCCCGGATTGCTTCTTTATCCGGTTCCGCTTCGGTTCCGTCCAATTGCAGTAAGTAGGGTGATACCGCTTCGGCGACGTCAATTTCGAATAGGGGCACAATCTTCGGGTTTTCCAGCAAGTACTGCTCTTCTTCTTCGTCTGCTAATCCTTCCAACATATTGCCACACTCCGCATATAACGGTGTCAGATCCTTGCCGGTGCCCTTCCTTGGTTGTGTTGGTACCCTTACCTTAGCTTTTCCCCGCCGGAACGTAATCATATTCCTCCTCCAGTTCTGCTTGATATGTGCCGTCTTTAACCAAGGGCGTCCCAACAATAATGGGTACGCTCCTTGAGCCTGCAATTGGAGAACTACAGCTGAGATTCGGAATGTGTGGCCCCCGATGGTTACTTCCAAGTTCCGTATTAATCCTGTCGGTCGCACCGAGCTTGTGTCCGCCATTCGGAGCCAGAACAGACATGGCTCCCACTCTTGGATTCCAAGAGCATCGCACGTCCGAAGGCTGATTACATTAACGTCAGAGCCTCCATCTATTATCGTGCCAGGGAGTTCTTTCCCTTTCACAATGGCCGTAATTGCCGGACTGTTGGTGTCCACTACGGCCGGTCCTTCCTCCGGATTTGAGAAGAATGTCGGAGCCGGTGGTGTGCCGCCTGTCATCATGCCGGGCTTGAGTCCTTCTGTGAATCTTGGTACTAGCTGTAAGAGTCTTCCTAACGGCAGTGTGATCTGGCATTCCTGTAATGCCTGCCATGTCGCATTTTCGGACTGACTACCGCCAGCGAGCTCCTCGGTGTTCTCCTTTTGCTGCGCGAGTTCTGCTACGTTTCGCTCGTTTGCCTTTTTCACCCATTCCGTCGTCACCTGTTTCCAGATGGCCTCTTGTGACTCCCATTCCGTCATCTTGCCCTTCGACCTTGTGGTGACCTGCTGGAGGTCTACGACTTCAGCGACTACCATGTTTATTGCCGGTCATTTATCATAGCTCTTTGCCGGACATTGATTACTATAATGTCCTTCTTGCCGGCAATAATAGCAATATACTTTCCGGGTGTTGCTGGATTCAGCATTGTTTCCTGTAGCCAATGGAGGACTTGTGGTAACCGCGGGGCTCTGGTCCGGTTGGCTGCTTGAGGCGCCTTTTTCCGGTTCACGTGGGTGGCTCCCGTTTTTGAAATGCCGTTTTTTATTAAAGTTCTTTTTGTTGCGGTACCCTTGCCGGGCTTGGTCGTCATACCTCCCGTAATCTTCCCGTCATTGGTGATACCCGGGGGAGTGATCCCGGTTGTGATGCTCGTACCGTCCATTGTAATCTCGGTACTTGTCGTATCTCTTGTACCGGTCATAGTTGTCTCACCGATTGTCTTACCGACATCTTATGTTGGTCGATATCGCTCCTCTCATCGCCAGCGTTCGTCTTCTTCATCTCGGTTGCTACGTGGCTCGATTTGCCGGACCGGTGGGGCTTGCTGATTCAATAAGTTATATTCGCACCGGTCCATCGTGTGGCTCGTAGATTGGCAGAGTAAGCAGTGCGTCCACATCGTGCACTCCAGTGACGAGTGTCCGGAATTCAAGCAGGTCGTGCATTGGATTGTTTGCCGGAAACGAAGATCCTCATCGGTTGGTAATGCTCGTTGGAGGGCTCCCATTGTTAGCCAAGAGTTCGTTGAAGATCCTCGTCGATGACCTGGTCGACAGTGCTTGTGCGAAAATCGATGACCGTGCATACCGTTCGTAGAGGTTCCCGGAGCGCGGCTAAAAATATAGCCCATGTTTCCTCCTCCGGAGGTGCGCGGGTAAGCTGACTATGCATCTGTTGAAATCGGATGACAAACTGTGGGATGCTCTCCCCGGGGTCCTGCCAAATTGTATAAAATAAGCCAACCATTTCTCACTGATCCACCTCCTTCTGGAAGAAGTGCAAGAATTTGTCTTTCAGGTCCGCAAAGGTGGTGATGGTGCTGCGATCTTGCGTCTGGTGCCACCCGGCGGCCAGTCCTTCTAATGTCACGCCGAATTCGGCTATCTTAGATCGTTCCTCTTCTGTCGCGGTTAACCATTGTGACACATGGTTCACTTCCCATGTTTGTTCAAACGCGTGAACATGAGCCTCCGCGTCCGGGTCATCCCGATACTTGGAGTACTGGAATGGCATGTCGTCGTCTGGTGTCGGTACACGGGTTGGCGGTGTCGGTGGTCTTCCCTGCTATTTCATTGGTGTCTGAGATCTTTGCCGGTCTTCCTTTGGTGTTGCCGGCTCGACTTCCGGTGTTGGAGGTTTTTGCCGGTGCACTTCCGTCTCCGGAGGTTGCTCCACAATGAGTGCCGAAGGTTCCTGGTCTGCCAACTCTGGTTCCGGTGTCGGTAAGGTATCCAACTCCTCGTCCTCCGGTCCTCCTGGGGTGTCGTTACTGCTGCGATAGTTCGTATGCGCGCTGTAACCCCCTTCCGAATCCGATTGCAGCGCTGAAAATGCTTCGGATTCGCCGTCTCTTCCGGCCAAGGCCTGGAGAAGGGTTTCCACTTCCTGGAGGCTACTTAAGCTGCTTCCTTCGTCCGGGTAGGCGTTTTGTTGCAAACGGAGCGACTCCTCTGCCACTTTCCGGATCACTTTGGAAAATGATCGATCCGTTCGGATTTCTTCCGCTGCTTTCTGGAAAGCCTCTCGCCGCCGTCTCCGTTCAGCAATTCTTCGTGCTCTCTCCGTAACCGGGTCGTCTGTTGGCCTAGTCATCCATTCCTACCGCTGTTCATTGCGATTATGCAGGAATCGTGGTCGCCAAAAACTGTGTTATTGCTAGGGCCGAACAACAGCCTAATACAAGGTGTCCACTTAAGAAACTTTACCAAAGGGTGGTACGGCAGAATGATTTACGGCACAATGCTTAATTAGACCTTAATTGGTTACTTAGTAATCAGTAATTAACACGCGTAAGATATAACAATGAATATAGAACAGTAATCAACACTGGAAGATTAAGACAATAAGCTTTATTAAATATCCGCGCCTGATTACATTGTAACCGAGCCTTTATATAGGTCTCCGGTGCGAAATACAAAATGGTGCCAACCGGCACCTTTACGGGATCGTTCCAGATCCGGATCGGCATACCGATTCCGGTCCGTCCATTCACATCTTCTTATATAATAATATATATATTAAGACTACTAATTACAACAGTTCCCGAATAACTTATTCCTTTCACACTCTGGTTTGGACCTCCTTAAGCCTTCTTGTCGGCCAGTAACAGTCGAAGTCCACGCCCTAGGGTTAATGGTAATGATGATTATTGATGACGAAGATAGAAATGGTGGAATAGTGAAGATGGTGGAGAGTATGATGGTGAGAGAGATTGAGATGAAGATGTTGAGAATCATTGAGAAGCATTGCGGGGTGGGGGGTGGTGCCTAGAATGGCTCCACCCCCCTCCCAAGGGGTTCAACGTTAAGGGGAGGGAAGAGAGAGAGAAAGAGATGATAAGAGAGATTTAGAGAGAAATTGATTATTGTTGTATTCATTCATTCCCCATAAGGGGTTAAATAGGTACAAAGGGGTAGATCCACAAGGGTGCAAGCCCCCTTGGCATTCACACCTAGTCACTCATTCACACCTCTTTGTATCTACCACACTCACACTTACATTCACACTTATAATCGTATAAAATCACACAACATATCAACACATTACATCTTTCACCCTCACTTATCACATTTATCAATCACCCGTACATCTTGTACGGTAACACAAGACTCGCACATGGTTCGACGTGGTGAAGGGCTTGAAGGTTGAAGATGAATTGGAGACAACCAATTCAGACAAGACCTAGAACGAATTGGATGAAACCGATTTTGAAGAGGAGCAGAATCAATTGAAGACCAAGCAGACAAAAAAGTAGCTGAAGCTGGCGCTGAGACGGAGGAAACAATGGGTCAAGGGGCACCAGCACCGCGACAACAAGGGACCTGATAAGGGCCAAGGGAGCAGACAAGCCGATCGAGAAGGTCGAGATGCGGGGAACTAGATGTGTCATGAGAAGTAGAACCAGACCGGACGAGGAGCGCGAGCCAAGCGACAAGATGTTAGAGGGAACCGGAGGAGAGGACAGGCTACCACAAACACTGACACTACGATCCAACCTCAAGTTGAGATTGAGGGGGAGGGTTGAGCAAACAAGCTCAACCGGATCCAGATCGGCTGAACAAGACAGAGCCGGATCGGAGTCCGGAATGAAGAACCGGATCGGTGTGCGGATGGTATCCGTAACCAGGAGCCGGATCAAATTTTAACTGGTAGGCCGTTAGAGGCCTACAAATCTAGCCTAGTACATAAACATATTTTTAGGAGTCAATGTCAGTCGCTCGTATGAGCATTGAAGTACTTGTCAGTACTTATGTCAATCCTTTTAAGGACTTGTGTAAAAGTGCTCACTGAGCACATTGTATGTACAAAGTGTTATTATTTTGAATTAAGTTTATGTGGTTCTGATCTCTCTTTCTCTCCCATGGACTGTGTATTCTAAGCTTCCATTAAACCTGTGTTTATTCTCTGTTGCTATCCGGTGTAACCAGTTTTGTCAAAGCTTCTGCATATTAACTTTGACAACTTAGCATGTGTCAGCATGCTTACCCTCTCCATCACGGCTCGGTTCATTCGTTCGGCCAATCTATTCAGTTCCGGCATCTTCGGCACGATAAATTCGAGCTGGATTCTTTTTTACTGGCAGTATTCCTTCAACGGGCCCTGGTACTCACCACCATTGTCAGCTCAAACTGCCTTCAGCTTCCGACCAGTTTCTCTTTCCACTCTTGCATGGAGGTCCTTGAAGACGGTCAGGACCTGATTTTTTGTCTTCAGTAGTGAAACCCATAGCTTCCAGTTGTGGTCATTTATGAATGTCACGAAGTATTACGACCAAACATGTGACTTTTTGTCCACTTGGCATACATCGGTATGCACGAGCTCCAGCTGTTCTTTCCATTTTGTTGGTGGTCTAGTTCAGAAAGAGGTTTGGTTTTTCTTGTCGGCCAAGCCGTCAGTGCACCTCTCAAGTTGCACGTCTTTCACCTCCGGAATGAGGTTGTCCTTGGCAAGTTTACATATCCCTTTCTGGCTCATGTGACACAACCTTTTGTGCCACAGCTCACCGGTAGTGTTAGATGCCACATTTACTTCCTCCCGACATATCTGGGCATGCATCAGGTACAGTGTAATGATCTTCTAGGCTCATGCCATGATCAAGCTCCCTTTGTTGAACTTCATGACTCGGTTCCATATGTTACCCATGTAGCCTTCATCATCTAGCCGACCGGCTGATATCATGTTCAATCGAACCTCTGGAACGTGTCGGACATCCTCCAGCAGTAACTTGCACCTAGTTGACATTGTTAGCCACACATCTCCTATGCCAACAATTAGGGATGCACCTTCATTCCCCATCCTCACACAGTCGTGATCTCCGGCTTTGTAGGATGCGAAGCACTTCCTGTCGGGAATCACATGGAACGACAATCCGGAGTCGACCACCCACGTCGTTTCATCGCTAACAAGATGTAGCTCACTCTCCTCGGTGATAAGCAGTAGTTCTTCTTCACTTGTCGCAATTTCCAATGTTCCTTTCCGATCCGAACTCCTCCGGTTCAGACCTTTCTTCGAGTCGGCATTGTCGGTTCCTTTCTCCTTCCGGAAGTATCAACAATTATTCTGGAAGTGCCCTTAGCTTTCCACAATAGAAGCCAATAGGCCTCCCCCTTGACTTCGACCTCGTCCTTGACTTTTCCCAATTTTGGGGACTCCGATTCCGGCCTCTTCCTCGTTGTGTGTCGGTTTCGATAAATAAAACTTTTGAGTCGAATATCACTTCCTTGTCTTTCCGACAAGCCTCTTCATCTAGCAAGCTCAACTTTACTCTTGCTAAGGATAAGTGTTTACCTTCCGGCCCGGCATTGCCCAAAGTGACAACTAACGTCTCCCAACTATCTGGGAGGGAACTAAGCAATAACAACGCGAGTAGCTCGTCGGCTAGAGGTACTTCCAATCAGGTTGTTTGATTTATAAGCCCCTGGAAGACATTCATGTGCTCCGCCATGATGGAGCCATCTTGATATCTGAGTCTCACCAATTTCGAAATACTAAGACTCGATTCATGGCATTCTTGCTCTCCAGCATAGTGCCGATTTTCTCCTAGACCACATGAGCCTTGCTTTCTTCGTTGAAGTTTTTGTACAAGCTCATGTCGATGAAGCACCTTATGTATGATGTTGTCTCCATATGCATCACCTCCTAGGACGTGGCATCAATCTTGTTCGGACATTTGTCTCCAAATTGTACCAGTAGCCAAATATCTTTGACCACCAACATGTTCCTCATCTTCAACTTCCGTACTGGGTAGTTGGAGTCGGTGAGCTTGAACATGCCGCCGAATGAATCTTCCATTTTCCTTTCCTTTGTGGTTTGCTCTAATACTAGCTTGATAGAAATAGTACTCAGCCACAACCAAGTCTTAATCACTCAATGGAAGAAACAGAAATAAAATAAGGATGAATGCACTTACATAGTCACAACAAGACGACATAGGATATTAACAGGGAAACCCTAAACGGGGAAAACCACGAGAGGTCATTGAAATCCAAATAGGATCACTATGAGGAGAGGTATTACAATGTGAGACTCTGAGGCAACGATCTCGAGCTCTGTCTTCGCCTACCTGCGGTTACAACAGAAAATGTTTTCTGTTTTTCTCTCTCTATCTCTATCTCTGTATATCACAATACAAAAACTACTCGCAATCCATATACAACACATTTTCCCTAGTTATATTTATACTCATATAAGTAATACGGTGTCGGGGTAGTTGTGGTTCGTGCGGCGAAGTCGCAGGGACGAAGGTTAAGGGGAGTTGAAGGAACTTAAATTTTAATAAGGCTTGTATGGTGATGTTAGAAAGGTTAAGAGTAGCAAGAAGAAGAGTTACGAGTAATGTGTGTGTGTGAGAGAGATTAGAATAGATAGAAGATAGAGACAATATATGATTCAAGAAGCAAGATAGACACAAAATATGATTTAAGAAGGAAGATTGAGACAAAGTATGAATCAATAAGCAAGAGTATTTGATATAAACATGATGTATATTAAAAAGACAATATTTTTACAATCCTTGATCGCAAACTGAACACATTCTCTACCGACCCTTGATTTGAACCCACGACCTCAACTTCGAAACGAGAGGTTCTCCACCCAATGAGCTAGTCTTCTTTACTTGATTGTATTATTTTCTCACTTTCTCTTGATTCATTGATTCCCTTTTGTTTTCCTTTCCCCTCTTTTTATAAGTATTTCCATGCATATGGTAATGTCATGCATGAGTTACATCTGATGCATGATCGCCATTTGGCGCACATGCATTGCATGTGATGCATGATAGCCATCATGCTCATTTGAGCTCCCATGTATTGGGATAAGTATAATGATGGATATAACCCTAAAACAAATAACCTAGCTTAGTGGTGTATGGTTTGTGCTTGATATACAAGGTTGAGGGTTCAAGTCCCTCAATTTTACTTAATACAATATTTAAGTTTATTCTTATATAGTGAAGCACATTCTTGATAACATTTCTAAAAACAAATAGCCTACCCTAGTGGTATATACATTGTGCTTGGTTTATAAGGTTGTGGGTTCAAGTGTTTGAAATATTATTGAATTCAATATTTAAATTTATTTTTATATCGTGAAGCAAATCCTTCACGACAACGGGCTATTTACAAATGTGACCTCAATGGCCCCTAAGAAACATATTCACATATATGTCTCTCTCTTCCGGTTCCATCCGGTCCGGCTTTTGGATATCCTTATGGATCCATCCAAACTGGCTTCCTCCTCTGGATCTTCCAATCCGGCTCGACCGGTCCCCATCCCGAGGGACCGATATCTTAACAGGATACCAATTGGGCCGGTGACGCATCGGATCGTTGGTCCACTTCTGGTTATATGTTTTCTCTGGGTAGCACAGTTGTTGCATGGAGCATAAAAAAGCAGCCGACAATGGCTCTATCGAGCACTGAGGCTGAGTATCGAGAAGCGCCAAGGTCACATCAACGAGGGAATTGAGTTGGGCCTTATGAGCAAGCAAGCTAACCAAGAAGGTCGAGGTGCACAGAACCGGATGGGTCATGGAAAGCGGAATAGGACGAGTCAAGGAGCGCGAGCAAGGCGAGAAGACGCTAGGAGGAGCCGGAGGGAAGGACCAGCAAACACTAACACCTCGATCCGACCTCAAGTTGAGCTTGAGGGGGAGTGTTGAGAGGACAAGCTCAACAGGATCCGGATCGGCTGAAAAAGCCGGAGCCAGATCGGTATCTGGAACGGAGAACCGGGTACGTATCCAAATCGGTATCCAGAACCAAGAGCTGGATCGGATTGTAACCGGTAGGCCTAACGGCCTACCGGTCCTAGCCTAATACGTAGGCATATTTCTTGGAGCTAGTGTTAGTTGCTTGTATGAGCATTGAGGTACATGTCAGTACTTCTGTTGATCCTTTTAACGACTTGTATAAAAGTGCTCACTGAGCACATTGTATGTATAGAGAGTATTATTTTGAAATTTGAGTTTATGTTGTTATGCTCTCTCTATCTCTCCCGTATACTCTATGTGTAATTGGAGCTTTCCATTAAACCTGCACATATTATTTGTTAATATCCGGGGAAGTCCGTTTCATCTACAAGCTTCCACACACAATTCTTTACAATTTGAATCATTTTTATTGTTGTCTACTCCATCTTTGTCATGCCCTCTCATCTCATATCTACGTATACCTAATTGTTGTATTTCTAGATAATTGGCTGTGTTTTTTGTGTGTGTCGCATAAGCTTCTGCACATAATCTTTTACACAATAGCACCAACATTAAGTGTATCTAGATCTGCTCGTAGGATCCATCTCTTTGTTAGCAAGTCCTTCCCTGCATACTTATGAACCCTATACTCTTTGACTACCTTGTCTGACACCTGTTGTACTGCCATATCCTTCGAGGATCCAAACTTGAAACCATTGGCCTCTTTCTCAGTCAACAACAGCCATTCTACTTCCATTGGATCCTTTTCCTCATGAAGAGCTTTTCATCTGTTATTATCTGTGATAGCTACGAGTGCAGATTCTTTCAATCATTGAATAGTGATAGCCACCATCTCATGCTGCCCTTGCAGCTCTAACTTTCCTTGCTGAGCTATTTCAATCTCCATGTCATCTTGATACTAGATAACTTCCTTCCCTTTCAATTTATCTGACAAGACGATTTTAATAGGAAAACTCGACTAAGGTTCCTGTATAATTTTGACAAGTGGTTGACCCTCTATCAACCGAGGAAATGACTTAGATGACATTTTTGTCATTGGGGGACATGCATCAGTCTTCAAGGAGACCAACGAACCTAGATCAAGTCGTTGTTGAGGAACCTCATCATCTACCTAAACTACTGTATATTTATTTTGAAGGGGAGGAAATTCCTAAACGTTATTAGGTTGTACTTGCTAAGTTTTACTGGGCAAAGCATTTCGAGATGTTTTTCTATTCCCCACTATAGTCCATTCCTCACATGAGGCCTTGTACGGAACAGTGGCTATAGAGGACTTCACTATATGAGATTCATAAGTAAACTTATGACAATGTTTTGGCCAAATGGCCAAAATCGGAACACCGAAAACATTAATTGGGAAGACCTCAATACATGATTTTCTGAGAATAAGGAGGTTGCGTTGAGTCGAACCAATTGGGCAATAGAATGTGAGACGGCAATACCGTAGCTTTAGAAATCAGAAGCTTAGCTGGCACCTCACCTAACATTTTGTCACCTACTTTCCATGGTTTATCATACACCTCCAATACAATACGAATCGTATCAACAATTAAAGAGGCAGAAGAGATCCATTCTTTACACAAGTTCAAGAGAACCACCATACATGTATAACGAGAATCATGGTCATGGTGTACCTGGTTTGCCGAGAAATTGTGGATCCATTTGTGAAAAGAAACCCATCCGCCCTTGACTGCGACAACTTTCTTTTCTAACAGAAATGGCACCATGTGCTCTAATTCAAACTCAAGTTGATAATTGTCGTGACTTGTGAGTAGGAGACAGAAAGAGAGAAGAAAAGATGAAGATAGAAAGTAGAGCGAGACAGAAATAAGATAGGAAATGGAAATGAGTTTATATTATGAGAAAACAAGGTTTACAAAGAATAAGCTAAGGGCTAAAGACTGGTGTTGAACCGAATGAGTTGTGATGAATGTATGTACACCTATTTATAGATCCTTATGGACTATTCTAGAATGTTCTAGAATGTTTTAGATATTAAGATAATAAATATAATCATGAAATATTCAAGAATGTTCTAGAATATTCCAAATATCTTGTAATAACTAAAAACATAATTATTATAGTTACATATCATATATGTTATTACAATGGTTAAAGGTTCAACATATAAAACAAGAAGTTGTGGGTTCGACTCTTGATAAGTCAAAATGTATGTCTTCATGATAGTATCCCTCCTTTTCGACAACAAGTTCCACGAGTCGGAAGACAAGAGTTCAGACTTGGTTTATGGGGATATTTTTTGTGCAATGCAGCAACCATGTCAAAGGCATTAGCAAGATGCTCAATAGGCTCCCATGTTCGATCATTAGGTGTATAACCTAACCAATCAACCAAATAATATAGTTTGTTGTGGATGATCTTGGAGTCGAGAATGACAACAACCTCATATTCAGAGCCATTGGAGGTAGGGGAGGTGTAAGACGACCCGAAAAAGAGCTTGTTGTGTAGGGATCCAAAAGTGAAACATGGAAGACCGGGTGAAGACATATATGAGGAGGAAGACCAAGGCGAAATGTCACATCATTGATCTTACCAGAGATAACATATGGGCCGAAACGTTGATAATCCAGTTCGTAGCAAGGTCAGATGGTTTTAATGCTACCTTGTAAGAGCCATACTCGATCGCCTACTTGAAACATAGTCGATGAATCACGTTGATGACAGTCAGCAACCTTCTTTTGAGTGTTTTGAACATCACATAAATGGTGCAAAAGTATATCTTGAACTTCTTGGAGTCGGGTGTGTTAGTCTTTGGCCCATTCTTTATCCCACATAGTTGAGGGAGGTGGTTTGGGAGCTATAAATACGCTCCTCTTCCTCTTAGTTTGACATCCTCAATTTTGTATCTTCTCTCCCAATCTTAATAGAGCTGCTACTTTGGAGGATGTAGGGTTAATTGGCCGAACCTCGGTAATTCTGGTGTTGTTTAATCTTTTCTTCTTACTCTATATATTAGCTTTAATTTTGGTTATATATTGTTATGTCCACGCTTCCACAACAATTGGTATCAGAGCCAAGGTTCTGGTCGTAGCTTTGTCTGAACTTCCACATCAGAAAAGAATACTTTGGTCATTCTGAAACCTAGGGTTGTTGATAGCTATAGTACAAAATATATTGAATACTATTTATTAAGTTTATAATGGCATCAAGAGATGAAAAAGGAAAGAATAATGTGTCAAAGATTCCACCAGGAACATCGGGCTCGTCGTCATCATGGTCAAGGTTCCTGGTGTCTAGTTCAAAACTAGCAGTAGAAATCTTTGATGGTACCGGCCATTTCGGCATGTGGCAAGGAGAGGTTTTAGATTCTCTTTTTCAGCAAGGTCTTGATATTGTCGTTGAAGAAGATAAGCCAGATGAGGTAGACGATAAAGATTGGATCATCATTAACCGATTGGCATGCGGAACAATTAGATTGTGCCTGTCCAGATAGCAGAAGTATGCTTTCAAGAATGAGACTTCTGCACAGAAATTGTGGAAGGCATTGGAGGGAAAATTTCTGAAAAAAAAGTGATCTGAATAAGCTCCTTATGAAGAAGAGGTTATTTCGGTTTGACTATAAACCAGGTACTACTATGAATGATCACATCACCATGTTTAATCAATTAGTGGCAGACCTGTTGAATTTAGATGTTAAATTTGAAAATGAGGTTCTGGCTTTGATGTTGTTATCATCTCTTCCCGATGAATTTGAACATTTAGAAACTACATTACTTCACGAGAAAGAGTATGTGTCGTTAGATGCTGTTTGTTCTGCTTTATATAGTCATGAATTGAGAAAGCGGGATAAGATGATAACCAAAGCAACGACATCAGAAGAAGCATTGGTGGTAAGAGGTCGTCAACAAAGCCATACAAAGGGGAGAAGAGGAAGGTCCAAATCCAAAGGCCGAGGCATTGACAAAGATGAGTGTGCTTTTTGTCATGAGAAAGGGTACTAGAAGAAAGAATGTCCAAAGTTGAAGAGGAAAGGAAAACGTCCACAAGATGCAAATATTGCAGACTGTAGTGATGCAGAATCCGATATTTCCTTAGTGGTTATGCCTTCGGTGTCAACACATCCAGATGAGTGGATTTTGGATTCAGGTTGTACCTATCATATGTCTCCTTTTCAAGAGTGGTTTTTTGAATTCCAGGAAGTCAATGGTGAGGTTGTTTACATGGGTAATGATCATCCATGTAAAACAGTTGGGATAGGTTCAATCTAAGGGCCTTGTTGTGATGATGCGAGATGGAGTTCGTAAGGCAACTTTAGGAGTATTGATGATGTTGAAAGGCATACAGAAGTACAATTTGTACTATTACCAAGGCAATACAACGGTGGGGACAGTGACATCAACAACTTCAAGTACCAAGAAAGACATTGAAGCAACGAAGTTGTGGCATATATGCGGTTGGGACATGCTAGTGAAAAGTCTTTGCAAATTCTTGCAAAACAAGGATTGTTGAAAGGCATGAAGATATGCAAACTTGTTTTTTGTGAGCATTGTGTTCTAGGAAAACAACGAAGAGTGAAGTTTGGCACTGCAATTCATAATACCAAGGGTATTTTGGATTATGTGCACTCAGATGTGTGGGGACCTACCAAAACTCCATCCATAGGAGGTAGACATTATTTTTTAACTTTTGTTGATGATTTTTCCAGGAGAGTTTGGGTTTATACAACAAAGAACAAGAGTGATGTGCTTGAAGTTTTCCTTAAGTGGAAAGCTCAAGTTGAAAACCAAACCGGGAGAAAGATCAAGGTTCTCCAAACAGACAACGGTGGAGAATACAAGAGTGATCCATTTCTGGAAGTATGTGAAGATTGTGGCATAAATCGACATTTCACCATTAGAAGAACACCACAACAGAATGGGGTGTCTAAACATATGAACAAGACACTTGTGGAGAAAGTTCGTTGTATGTTTTCTAATGCTAGATTAGGCAAAAACTTTTGGGCTGAGGCTGTGACGTACGCTCAACATCTCGTCAATCGTTTGCCAGCATCTGCTATAGGTGGCAAAACTCCATTAGAGGTATGGTCTGGAAAACCTGCAATTGATTATGATACTTTGCATATTCTTGGTTCTACTACATATTATCATGTGGTTGAATCAAAGTTGGATCTACGAGCAAAGAAGGCTCTTTTCATGGGTTTCAATGTTGGAGTGAAGGGATACCGTTTGTGGTGTCTTGAGGCAAAGAAAACGATTATTAATAGAGATGTTACCTTTGATGAATCTGCCATGTTGAACAAGGTAAATCTGGAAGAACCGGATAATACTCCGATACAAGTGGAGTTTGAGCAAACAGTGGTGACTCCAAGGTGAAGCACCACTGGTGACTCTCTTATGGTAGAAGAAGAGTCAAATGAGGAAGAGGTTCCGACCCAAGAACCTCTAGAGCAATCAGAACCAATTGCAATAAGAAGACAGAGACGAGTAATTTAGAAGCTTGCTCGTTTCACTGACATGATAGCTTATACACGTCCAGTTTGTGATGATAATGTTTCATCCACCTACCTAGAGGCCATTCGGAGCACAGAAAGTGGCAACTGGGCTAGTGCAATGGAAGAAGAGATGCAATCTCTTCAGAGAAACAAGACGTGGAAGCTGACACAACTACCGAATGGGAGAAAGGCAATTGGGTGCAAATGGGTATTTGCAAAGAAAGAAGGATTTCCGAGTAAAGAAGACATTCTCTACAAGGCAAGGTTGGTGGCTAAAGGCTTTGTTCACAAGGAGGGAATCGATTATCATGAGGTATTTTCTCCGGTTGTAAAACATTCCTCCATTAGAATTTTGTTGGCCTTAGTAGTACAGACTCAGTTGAATTTGGAGCTAGCTCAACTTGATGTGAAGACTGCGTTCTTAAATGGTGATTTGGAGGAAATCTATATGACTCAGCCAGAAGGATACAAGGTTGCTAGTAAAAAAGATTGGGTTTGTAAACTTAGCAAATCGTTGTACGGACTGAAACAATCTCTGAGAAAGTGGTACAAAACATTTGATAGTTCATGAAGGGACAGAAGTACAGAAGAAGCAAATACGATCATTGTGTGTATTTGCGTAATCTTCAAGATGGTTCATACATCTACTTACTCTTATATGTTGATGATATGCTTATTGCAACAAAGAGTCAAGATGAGATTGACAAGTTGAAGGCTCAGATGAGTAAAGAGTTCGACATGAAGGATTTGGAGGAAGCCAAGAAGATTCTTGGCATGGAGATAAATAGAGACAGAGAGAGAGGCAAACTTTGGCTCTCTCAGAAGTAGTATTTGCAGAGGATACTACAACGTTTTGGTATGTATGATGATACAAAACCTGTAAGTACTCCACTTGCTCCTCATTTGAAACTGAGTAGTCGCTTATCTCCCACAACTAATGAAGAGTGAGAATACATGACGAAAGTCCCGTATGCAAATGCGGTTGGAAGCTTGATGTACACAATGGTGTGTACAAGACCCGATATTTCACATGATGTTAGTATTGTTAGTAGGTATATGCATGATCCAAGCAAGGGTTATTGGCAAGCTGTGAAATGGATTCTACGGTATCTTCAAAATACCGTGGATATTGGATTGACATTTGAGCAAGACCAATCACTTGGTAAATGCATAGTTGGATATTTTGATTTTGATTTTGCAGGTGATTTGGATAAGCGACGATCTACAACTGGCTATTTGTTCACTTTGACAAAGGCGCCAGTTAGTTGGAAGTCTACTTTACAATCAATGGCAGCTCTATCTACAACAAAGGCAGATTATATGCCAATCACAAAGGCTGTGAAGGAGGCAATTTGGCTTCATGGGTTGGTTAAGGACTTGAGAGTAGTTCAGAAACAACTTGAAGTGTATTCTAACAGTCAAAGTGTTATTCATTTAGCAAAGAATCAAGTCTTTCACTCACAGACAAAGCACATTGATGTTCGCTATCACTTTGTGCGAGAAATTCTAGAAGAGGAGGAGATACTTCTCCAAAGGATTGATACTAAGGAGAATCTTGTTGGCATGCTGACCAAGGTAGTTACAAGGGCCAAGTTTGAACATTGTTTAGACTTGGTTAATATCCAACACATTTAAAGTTGGCACCTCACGGCGCAAATTTGAAAGTAGTCTATTTTATTTTGCTTGAGAAGATTTGTATTTGGAAGGATTAAAGATTGTGCCAAGGTGGAGATTTGTTAGTCTTTGGTATTTTTTATCCCACATAGTTGCGGGAGGTGGTTTGGGAGCTATAAATGCGATCCTCTTCCTCTTAGTTTGACATCCTCAATTTTGTATCTTCTCTCCCAATCTTAATAGAGTTGCTACTTTGGAGGATGTAGGCTTAATTGGCCGAACCTCGGTAATTCTAGTGTTGTTTAATCTTTTCTTCTTACTCTATATATTAGCTTTAATTTTAGTTATATATTGTTATTTCCACGTTTCCACAACAGGGTGTGTTATACATTTTAGGGTTAGGGTTAGTGATAATTATGATAGCATGATTATAATCATAGATTGAAGCATGCGTGATATGCGTGGTATTCGACATCCGCAATATTCGTAGTATTCGAGAATATAAAATTGCTCCAAGAATATTATAAAACCATTCGTTTATGGAAAATAAATTTATATAATAAAAATTATTCAATTCACTCAAAAAAAAAAGGAAAAATCACCAATTTATAGAAAAATGGAAGGTCTTCAAAATCACACTAACATAAGAAAGAAAAGTTTTAATTAAAGCGATTATGAGCCGTTATATTGTAATTTCTAAATTCTAGGTTCTAACTTCTAACTTCTAAGTAATGCTTCGAAATGCTTAAGACTCTATGCACTATCGCAGGAAGATGCAGAGGAGGATTGGAGCTTCAATGGGAGCAGGCGAGAGAGAAAGGCAAGAAAACAGAAAGTCTCTGTTCGCTACTCGTCGACTGAATTTTTTCCAAAAAAAAAATTAGGGGAAAAAAAGGGGGAAAAAAAAGTTAACGAATATTAGAAGAAATATTCGTATACACATTCGTTGGGATTCGTGGGGGAGGCCCCATGAATGCGAATATTTCAATCTATGATTATAATGATGGGTGTGATGATGGAGATCAGCATTGTGGAATTGATGATGACAGGATGAGCATTGAGAAGCATTGCGGGGTGGGGGGTGGTGCCTAGAATGGCTCCACCCCCCTCCCAAGGGGGTTCAACGTGAGAGAGGGAGAGAGAAGAGAAAAGGTGTCAAATAGAGAGAGATTAGAGAGAAAATGTTCATTCATATTTCATTCATTCCCCATAAGGGGGTTAAATAGTACAAGAGGGGGTAGATACATAGGGGTGTAAGCCCCCTCGAGCATTCATACTGGACACTCACTCACACCTCCTCGTATCCATCCACATGCACACACGTGTGCATGTGTTCACATACGTATCTCACAATTACATTTATGCCCCCTACACATACACAACAACATCATGATAACATTCGACCCTCGCTCATCACATTTGACTCTCTATACATCTCGTACGGGGTAACAGGGTGAGCTGATCTTCAACAGTTGGGTTTGTCAGAAGTTCAGGATGTTCAAGCATTGTCCAATGAGGATGGTAACCAATGTTCGCAAAAATTGGGGAATATCTAGTAGAAGAATGTTCGGAGTTGTTGTAAGCAAATTCTACCAAATGTAATAGATCAACCCAATCATCGTGTTGATAGTTGACAAAACAACGAAGATATTGTTTGACTCTACCCATTAGTCTCTAGATGGTAGCCGGAAGAGAGTTTGCAAGAGGTATGTAAGAGTTTGAACATGTGTTGCCAAAATTTTGAGATGAATTGGGGACCCCGATCACTAATAATATCATCTAGAAGACCATGATGGCGAAACACCTCCCGCATGAGTAAATCGGTTGTCTCTTGGCCAGTAATGGTCTTCGTGCATGGAAGGAAATGCGCCATCTTCGTAAAATGATCTACTACCATGAGAATAGAATCAAAACCCTTGGAAGGTGGAACATACGTAATAAAGTCCACGGAAATAGATTTCCATGGGCTCTCGGGAATAGGCATTAGTTGTAATAAGCCATATGGATGATGTCGAGGCTTTTTTTATCGGCAACATGTATCACAACTACAAACATAATCCGCAACAAAATGGTGAAGCCATGGCCACCAATATCGGCAAGAAATCAACTCAAAAGTCTTGTGGATGCCGAAATGTCCAGCCATTGGTGTGTCATAACATTGTTGCACGACTTCAAGTCGAGAAGGACGGTCAGGCACATACAAGAGAGTTTGTCGAAAAAGTAAACCATGATGCTAGCTAAACTAGGTGTAGTCTAGATGAGGATTATGAGATTGGGAGCTGGAAGCACGATCTGGGATAATATGGCTCAAAATCTCTTGGGCGAATGCATCGGTCGCAATATTCTCCCGAATGGAATAAAGAAGCCTTGAATATCCCGGTGTGTTCATAGTATTCATTGCCATTAGTCGTAAACAAGCAGGACCTAAGAGGATTTGCTTTTGACTTTCAAATGCAGCCTCTCCTGGTTGAAGTTCCATATACGAACGTCAAGATAAAACATCTGCTTTTCGTTGTTGCATCCCAAGGTGATATAGAATTACAAAATTAAAACGAGTTAAGAACTATGCCCAACAAGCTTGTCGACAATTCAAGACTTGAGCACTTTGGAAGTATGTTAGATTTTTTTGATCATTGTAGACAATAATCTATTGAGAAGAACCCTCCAAAAAATGACGCCATTGTTGAATAAAATCCACAATGGCAAGAAGCTATTTGTCGTGAATCTCATAGTTGATTTCTTTGGCTTCAAATTTCTGTGAATGAAAAGCCACAGGGTGCAGTCCGCCATCGTCGTCAATTTAGGATAGTACACTTCCAAGTGCGAAGTCAGATGCATCAACTTCAAGTATAAAGCACCTCATTGGATCGACATGCATTAACATTGGTGCAGATGTAAACGCTTGCTTTAAACCCTCAAATGCAGAGTTTGCATCTATACTCCATACAGATGGTTGATTCTTTTGTTTCAATTGAGTGAGGGGCAATACAAATTTTGAATAATCTTTGATGAACTTGCGATAAAAGTTTACAGACCCCACAAAACATTGTACATCTCACACAAAGTGTGGTGTTTGCCAATCCAAAATTGTTTGATCCTTTGATGGATCCATAGAGATTCCATTTGAAGAGACAATGTACCCCAAAAATTCCACTTGACACTAGTCGAAACTACACTTCTCCAATTTTGCATAGAGACCATACTCTCGCAACCGCTGCAAAACTTGGTGAACGTGTATCTTATGCTTCTCTTGAGTTTTTGAGTAGATCAAGATATCATCCAAGTAAACTATGATGAAGATATTGAGAAAGTCCCAAAAAATGTCATTCACCATATGTTGGAAAATTGTTGGTGCATTCGTGAGACTAAATGGCATCATTGTATACTCAAAATGGCCATAGCGAGTGTGGAAAGCAGTCTTCCATTCCTCCCCAGGACGAATTCAAACAAGGTTGTATGCACCTCGAAGATCTAACTTCGTGAAATATTTTGCTCCACTAAGGCGTTTCAAAAGGCTTGAGATCAATGGTAGAGCATATCGGTTTCGAATAGTCGCTTTATTTAAGCCCCGATAATCCACGACCATACGGATCATGCCATCTTTCTTCTTAACAAAAAAGATGGGTGCACCAGCAAGAGATCTTGAATGTTGGATAAAACCATTTGCCAAGTTCTCATCGATATATTCTTGAAGAACCTCTAACTCCGTGGGCGAAAGGTTATAAATTGGCCCCCGTGGAGGCTCTTTTCTTGGCTGCAAATCAATTGGGCAATCATATGGTCGATGCTCTAGTAGTCTATTAGCCTTCACCTTATCGAACACATCGGAGAATTCTATATACTTCTGTGGTAGTTGGACCCCCAATTCTGGTGAGCTAGATGAGGGTATTGTTAAAACCGCGAACACAAACATGTCTTCCTTCCATCCATCTTCACGTAACTGACGTATAGAGATTGTTGAAATCGTGTGGGATCCCAGATCCTTTGTTGGAGTTTCAAGAGACTCAGATTATACCATGACCTTTTCGATAGTTCTTTTTCTCCAATCAATAGTTGGGTTATGTAACTCAAACCAAGGAAGGCCAAGAACTAGGGAGTGTTTTGGACTACTAATGATGTTGAATGAGATGACACTAGCCAAATTACCTAGGACTACACAAATTGGTTCAGACTCTTCGACTATATCACTTGATGCTATAGGGAGACCATCGATGACTCCTACAGCTACTGGGTTCAAGAGCTTATTCAAGAGGATGTTTGGGTCAATGCAAACTCACGATCCATGAAACAAGAATTGGCTCTAAAATCTAGGAGGGTAGAGGCTAGGACTCGATGACATGTAGATGTGCTAAGCTCAACTTGTGCAAAAAAAACTCTACTAACTTGATTTGATGAAATGGAACCACAATTAGGTACTGACTCTACATATCTAGGATGGTCCAACCAAATGGGCCTATTTTGGCTGGACTTATTCATTTAACACGTCCTCTAATTGGCTCAAGACATCAAATCTATTCTCATGGCATAGGCTTTTAGACTTACTTAGGTTATTAGAAGTGATAGTAGAACTCGAGGTAGGGTTGTCATGTGCACTTACTTGGTATACTTGACGTTTGGGTTTATGTGGACAATTCACAGTTATATGTCTTGGACCACCACAATATAAGCATAAGCGGTGCGCTCGACGTCATTGTTTCTTAGCATGTGATAAGGGCCCTCGATGTTGTGTTGACTTTATTTCCATTGGAGTGGGACCATCCCTCATAACGGGTCTGGGAACTTGTGGCGATATTGCGACTATTGAAGCGTACATCTATTCCGGTTGGCGGCATAACATTTGTTGGCGTTCAGAATGTCACTCAAATAGGTGATTATCACATCGCACATCTCGACTAATTGCCTCCGTAAGAGACTTCAGTTCTTCGTGGAAAGTAAGAAGAAGATCTTTAACATCGTTGCGCAAACCCTAACGGAATTGATCCATTAAGGCTGCCTCATCCCAAGGGATGTCGCATGCCAAGAGACAGAAATCTGCTACGTAAGCTGAAGCGGGATGATCTCCTTGTCGGAGTCTTCGAATCTTGTTTATTGTCATCCTAATGCTATTGGTGTCTCCAAAACTAGTTTGAAACTTCTTAACGAATGCCTCGAAATCCTCCAACAATGGTGATTTCTTCTCGAGAAGTGGTGCAAACCATGCTAATGTTGTACCACTTAGCAAGGTTCCTACTAATCCCACACAAGCAGCATCAGTTGGGTACCAATTGGGAAGTAACCGAATCACCAAACGAACTTGATTCAGGAAACCTCGAAACAAAGATCTTGTACCATCAAACTTGGCAGGGAGGTTAATCTTTGGTTCCCTTGGGGAGTTTTGAACCCCCTCCGCTTGTTCTCGTAATGTTAATATAGTATCCTCAAGTTGATGAACCCGTTGTGATAACTCCTCATATTGGTGAGCTTTCTCGGTACTCATGTGTTGTAGATCCCCGAGTAGCCTTTGATTTTCTTGCTCTAATGCCACAAACTTAGTCATGAGCATGTCGAGCTCACAAAGGACACGCATATATTCTTGCTTGTTGATGGACTCCATAACTAAGAGGGGAAAATAAAGAAGGAAAAAGAAGAAAGCTTGCTAGGGTTATTAGAAGCGGAAAAAGAAATATTCGGTTCAAACTGTCGTGACGAGAGAGAGAGAGAGAGAGTAGAAAAAATGAAGATAGAAAGTAGAGAGAGACCGAAATCAGATAGGAAATGGAAATGAGTTTATATTATGAGAAAACAAGGTTTACAAAGAGTAAGCTTAAGGGCTACAAACTGGTGTTGAACCGAATGAGTTGTGATGAATGTATGGACACCTATTTATAGATCCTTATGGACTATTCTAGAATGTTCTAGAATATTTTAGATATTTATGATAATAAATATAATCATGAAATATTCTAGAATATTCCAAATATCTTGTAATAACTAAAACTATAATTATTATAATTAAACATCATATATGTTATTACAATGGTTAAAGGTTCAACATATAGACCAAGAAGTTGTGGGTTCGACTCCTGATAAGCCAAAATGTATGTTTTCATGACAATAATAATTCCTTCCTAACATCTGCACATCCACAATATTATCAACATCCTATTTCAATACAACTTACAACAATAAACGGAGATCAGCACGCATTTCCAACAAGTGAATCTCTCGCAAGTTCTGAACCTTATCCTATTCCGATAATAAGAGCTCAACCACATTGTCTGAAATAGGTATTGCATCCAGATTAGCTACATTAGAACCCCTATAAACTGGTCGCGACCTTGTGGCATTTGTTCCTGTCTTGAACCGGCAGCAATGTTCATCGACCCAACACCTGCAACCCCATTACCAAACGAAGTTCTCACCACATCTGATTGCCTGTCATTTCTTTCAATCCTAGACTTTCCTTCAATAGACAATCCCTCTGACGACCTTGATGTCATGGTCGAGACATCAACCTTCACAGCTAGAGTTCCTGCAACAACTGCCTATCCACCTGGTGTTGGAGTGGCGAGCAAATCTATAGGTAATCCCGTTGTATTAGTTACTTGTCTACATGTGGCGGTTGTTCCAACTGTCATAGAGGTTGTCCCAGGGCAACATCTGCAACTAATGAAGGCAAGGATGGATGAGAAGAGGAAAGTAAGGATGCCCCAGGACCTTAAGTAATACTCTCTTTTTGGGGGTCAGTTCCTCTAATTACCAAAACATTCGCATGTTACTCATGTCCAATGGTTCAAAAAAAATGTTGGGGTGTCTCTACTCTAGTTTAGAATGATAAAGAGGGCATTGTAATCATGTCTTATGCGTTGATGTTTTAATCATCTCACTAATATCTTCACATGCTTTAATTGAGGCGCATCGTAATCCATTTTGGAGCCCCTATTGTCAAACCACTGATAAAGTTAGGATTTCATTGTTAACATTAGATATGCAATCCCCCTCTTGCTAAGTAGATCAAGTCAATTTTCTTTCATGATCAAATTATGAACTTGAGGTGTATGTTGAGTGAGTAAACTATGTCATCTATGCACACATTCTTTCTTCAATTCACATTACAAGCTAAGAATAGTGATAAGTAATCATAAAAATGTACATCATGGATTTAACATGGGAACAAAGAGAGCTTCAAAAGAAAAAAAGGTATATCATTAGAAATTTTGGAATGGTTAGAGTTTCTATGCTAGAAAGCCTCGTCCCATCCTCAACTATGGAAGTTAGGTGAAGGGTCACTCATGGATCAAGATGAATTTTATGTACATATCTATAGAGGATGGGTAGTTTGTTGATAGGGACATTTAAAGAAATGCCTATTGATTCAACAATCCTATCAAGTGATTCATTAAATACTCTTAATGTCATCCACAAAAGAGATTAATGGTTTATTGAATAAAGTCGACAAAAGGTTTTAAGTTTTTGTATTAAAGATTGGTATACTAAAAGCCATGGATTTTCAATGCAATTAGACATGTACCAAAGATGTGATATTTCTCATACACTCTTCATCCAACCATGTTTCTAGATGGCATCTCTAAAACAAAGTAATATGTTATCAGGCCCAAAGTCAATCCCAAGAGTCTCTCTTATTATGTTGAATTGTTGATAAAAAAAATATCAAATTACCTATTTAATATATTTCTAGCTTGATGTTAAAATCTAAATTACAAAGCCAAGCTAGCTAAAATCATAGCATTTAGCCTCACCTTCATTCTACATATCTTTTACCTCTAAGCTCTAGGTAGTTTTTTTTTATTTTGACGTAAGTGATAGATACATTGTTTGATGAAGCAAAAATGTTTTCAATCCTTCAAACTGTAGATGAATTTTATCAACCACATGTAATAATAATTCAAGTGAATGGTCTAACTTGCCCAAAAAGTGAGATGATATTATCAATTGTAATAACAATGTAGGGATGGACAATATCCACTTTTGTCCCCATTGTTAATGTTATTATAGCTTCTCACCTTTTCTCATGGTTCTCCCTTTTTCTATGATGAACTCCAATCATGTTCGACGCTCATTCATGTTTTTTAGTCTTACACTCATATACTGCAAAAGATAATGAGAAACAAGCATCGTTCATGTTGTCTTAGCTTCTTGTTTTTTTTCCTCTAATGGCTGCTACCTTTGCATGGTGGGATTCGAATCATTCACATACTAGAATTTTATGGTTCATTTGTACAAATTTTTGAAATGTGAGAGTGATAGAGATAGATTATCTTCCTTTGAAGTTAAATATACTCCGATGGGACCAAAGCAAACCTTTTGATGCAATAAGCAAGTAGGTGGTAAGTGACACCCCAAACTATTTTGACAATGAGCGTCAATGTTGTGGATCAAAGAGAACATTGTGGAGGGATAGAGCATGGCTAAAATTGCAAGTGTTGCTAGCATGGTGTTGAATTTGAGTTTATCTACATGCACACACCAACTAAAAACAGGGATAGTAGAATAAGATATCATACTAAATACTATATGTTTAAGTAATTAGTGGTAATGTTGTGTTAATCATCGACGATGGTGTATTGACCTTGACTTGCTTTTGCAAATCAAATAGCTATACCATTTCTACAAAAGGAGGGATACTCATGTTGAGAAAGAAGGGACATGCATATGGCTCTAGAGAGATTAGTTTCCCTCATGCAAAAGATACATGAAGCTAGTTAGTATAGCAACATAAAACAAAGGGCAAAATCCAAAATATTTCCCTTCATCTAAAATTGATATGTTTTCACAATCCTCCAATATAAAATTAGATTTTCCTTGACATTAGTTTACATACACATAAGAACGGAACATTGGGAAGGGGATAAGGTGTCCACAAACAGGAACCACTTCTTATTTCTCTAACTCGGGGGCAACTAGGAAATGTTTTTAGATTTGCATCCCCAATGGTGGGATGGAGGTTGAAAGTTTCTCCCGATTCAGTGAACGAAAAGGTTATGCTATACGCAAGGGGGACCACATGCGTAGGAAAGCAGTGGTATGCCGGCAGAAACTACGCGTTGTAGAGGAAAGGTGCGCAATGATGGTTAGATATACATATGTAATGTGTGTGTGTGTGTGTGTGAAATGATGGATGGATCGATGGAAATATGTATGCATGTATGCTTATGTATGTATGTATGTATGTATGTATATGTATGTAAAGTGTGGGTATGTATGTATGTATATGTATGTATGTATGTGATGTTTGTTGATAAGTGATGGATGGATGGATGGATGCATGCATGCATGTATAATGTATTCTATAAAACCGGGTCTTTAGGAAAATACGTGTGGGAAGTGTGGTATACCGGGTCTTTGGGAATGTGTGTGATAAAAAGTATATGGACGAGACTTGACTTGACTTGACTGGACTGGACTGGGGTAGGCCTCTCTCTCTCTCTCTCTCTCTCTCTCTTCTCTTTGTCTTCCCATTCAATCTTTTGTTATCTATCGGTTACAGAAAAGAAACCTTCCATGTAATGGCTGTGTGTGTGTGTTTTGGGAGGAGTTTCTCATCCATATGAAAAAGCACTCTCTCTATCTCTCTCTCTCTCTCTCTCTCACACACACACACATATATCTGTCCCTCTGTCTATCTTGCCTGTGTCTATCTACTAGCTAGTCGCATACTTATTATTACCTATTATATATATATATATATATATATATGTGCATAGGCACAAAGGTATATGTAGCAACGTATACACACACATTCATTCATTCAATCTTTTCTGCCAATCAAACCATGGAAGAAGAAGAGCAAGGCACCTCCTCTAATGAAGAAGAGGAATTCTATGGCTTCACTTGTATGAGCCTAGGTCCCTCTTCTACTACCTTACCTAATTCTACCTCCTCTCCTAATTCTGGCTCTAATTATCACCTCCCATTACATCATAATGGTGCTGTCATTGAGAATATGATAGCCCCAGCAGATGAACTCTTCTTCAAGGGCCAACTCCTCCCACTTGAACTTGATCCAAGACTTAATCTTATGAAAACACTTATCCTCTCATCTAACTCCAACTCCAACCCTAACCCTAACCCTAACCCTAACCCTAGCCCTAGCCCTAGTCCTGCCTCATGTCCTAAACCTAACCCTAACTCAAATGCCGCACCTAGCATATATACTAATGGGATTTCATTGCCACATTCATCGAGCTTCCGCTCGCACAATTCCAACAATAGTAGCAGTAGCAGTAGTAGTTTAATATGGGAGTCTTTTGATAAAGATGGGTACAATACTAGCATAAGTAGCTCTAGTGCCAGTGCTCGCGACTCTAATGGAAGCTCGACCCAAGATGAAGCCTCTTACAACAACAACAACAGCAAGATTCATAACAACAGCAACAATAATCATCATCCCTGGACTCGATTGGGTCGGAGGTCGAGCTTTGTATTGCTATGGAAACCTCTCTTTGCAAGCTTTAGGAGAGCAAAATCATCATCATCATCATCATCATCATCTAAAACAACACCATTTACAGGCTCCAGAAGTTCTAGTACTACTCAGCCCACTAGTAGCTCCCAAAGGTTCCATACGCTGCCACGGATGACATCCAGTTATTCCGAAGATTTGAGTAAGTACCGTGTTTGTGTCGATAGGCACAATGCATATCGGACTAATCAAGTTGTATCCTCGAGCACCGAATTCAATTGTGCGAGAGTACCCCGCGAAAAAGTAGCAAAGAATGGACCGAGATGTGATCGATCCCTAAAAGATAATGGAGGCTTTCCATCTAATGCGAGCAGTGGGTATCATAGATCTAATCAAGATCAGAACATCGCTAGGGTGTATAGAGGCGATGATCCACTCCTGGCGGGGCCAAAGGCGAGCGAGATGAAGAGCAAAAGTAGCAGAGTCGAAGAATACCATGCTATGGGGCATGGGAAGCAAGGTGGGAAATTGTGGCAAGGTTATTCAAGGAGATTGAAAGCTCTCTATGACATGAAGATCACAACCAGAGGGATGGTGAATAGTATGGGCCAATTCCGATCCATGGATGATGGGTTTGACATTGAGAGTTGTAAATTTTATAATTATGCCCAAAATGGAGCTCTCATTAGCAGTCATGGGGGTGTTAATGCCATCATCAACAAGCATGCCAAAGCTAGCAGCACATCACCCTTGACTGCTAATACTGATTCTAGTACTAGTACTACTAGTAGTATGAGCTCTATGCAAGAGCTGCATAGTGCATTGCAAAGTGCCATTGAGCATTGCAAACAATCCAACAATGCCAAACATGAGGATCCCTAATTATATTTTGTGTGTTGTGCCGAAAATCCGGTGGAAAATGTATCATTCAACAATAAAACTCAGATGCACTACTCGAAAGAAGTTTTTCGATGCAGTCTTCTTGCTCAGAGTTTCCATTGGATTTCACTCACTACACAGCATGCAACATTATGAGCTTCTCCAAACACTAGGTGGAGCATACATCGAGAGCTAGGTATGGTGAGCGGTAAGTAAGGCGAACTCGATCATTTCCTATGTGGGAGGACCATTGTTTCCCTCATGTTTCCCTACAATGCTCAACAACATTATGAGCTTTAACACTAGAAAGCTTACAAACAATCTGAGTGTAGCCCATATTGTGAACAGGTCCCACCATATCCAATCATTGGCAGTGCAAACAAATCTGACCAAAGTGTATTGTGTACATAAAAACCCTTTTGTAGATTTGTGAGAAATTTTGTATGAAGCTTTAAGTGTGTGCTAAGATCTCTTACTTAAAACCAAAGACAGGATATAAATTGTTGAACTATCTGGTTATTGGGATTCTGTGCTTTGCTTTGCTTTTTGGTGGAAGTTACTGATTTGCATTGTCTTTTGAGTGCTAAGCTGCCATGTATTTCATCACCATTGTGTCATGATGACATGACACACATGCTTATACATGATTCCACTATATATGTATATATATAGGATACCTATATAAACCCATGTGACTTGTACAATAGTCATTTCAATTTTCCATCAACACACGCCCAAATGAAAAATTTCCAAGCCTGTGGATGGATGTACCCTAATGTATGTATGTATGTATGTATGTTCTCTATGCACATAACATTATGTATGAATGAATGTATGCTGGAAAAACATCATACATAAGTACATAAACAGTAGGTACTACTAACCTACATGTATGTATGTCATGTAGTAAATACATACACATGCATGGGATGGTAGTGAATGTACATATCATCATCATGTGACCACATCATAGTAATCATTAAGGTGGGGAGGGGCTAATAAAACTCTTAAAAGCAAGAGTGTTTTAGGATAAGCTGACACATGCATCTGTATATGCATGTATGTATATATATTAATTAAGAGCAAGCATTAAATACATGTTGAGGCATACATTATAACAATCAAATGTTAAATATGTAAAAGGAGAGCTTTGTATGTATATTGAATGCTGTATACCAATAATTGCAGGTAAAACCAACAACCAGCAGTGAGAGATTGATCTTCTCAATGCACACACACACACAGAGAAATGTGATCTTTGCACTCAATACATATGCATTGAAATCTGAGCCTTGTTTTGTAATGTTTTTGAGAGAGTTTTGTGTGTGGGAACACATTAAAAACACTCTCTCATCCGTGCATCTTTCTGCAACACCCAAAAACAAAACAGAGCATTAAATGCTCTCTCTCTCTCTCTCTCTCTCTGTCTGTCTACCAACAGGACACTCTCTTCCTTTTCCAACACTTCTCACTCACTCTTTTTTACTTTCCTTCTTCTAGAAACTAGACACAACCCCACCCCAAGTGAAGGAAGAAGGCCTTATTATGTAACAAGAAGAAGTTTTCATTTTAGTCATTTGCTTTTTTCATGAGGCCTTTTCGTATGGTCGGTCACTTTGGTTCACTCAACCGAATCAACAAACAAAGCGCTTACACTTCTGTCTCCTCCGCCCGACCTTCCAAGGATTCGAAAAAGAAAGAAAGAAAGAAACCACGGAAGAGGGAAAACCACAAGGCCCCTCACCCCGAGATGATCCGATGGCAAAGGGACGACAGAAACCACAATGGTTCTCGCCTTTACTTTCTTCTTCCTTTTCCTCAACTTTCTCCAGATTGTATAGAATATAGATAAAGACGCTCTCATGCGGTGGGGAGGGGGACAATAAAACAAGAGTTCGTTTGCTTGGCCACGAAACAAAGGATCCAAATTCTCGGCTTTTCTTGTCGCTTGCTTTCTAGGCCTAATGTGTTTGGGAAACCTTTCCTTTGCTAATAGTTAGAGCTTCCTTTTCATTTATGGGAATAAAAACTATACACATATACTTCCATCGGGTTCTATTCCCTTTATAAATATTTTCAACCAACAAGCTCAACGACTCAATGAGTGTTATGGTGAATGAGGGAACCTTTTTCCACAACACTATTTAGGGTCAATATGGGCAAGTAACCACATGTCAAAGACTTGAAATCCCCCCATCATAAGCAACCATCATGACTTTAAACTCGAGACGTAGAGGCCCACCACTCTGCCATTTAAAGCCACCCCCTTCTATCTTCAAACCTCAATACTAGAAATATTTCAGAGATATCCTTCCAAGCTCATCAATTTTGAACAAAGACTGAATTTTGCATAATCTCTTTTAGCAATTTGGATCATTTTGTCTACATATCCTTTAGTTCCCATATATCCTTCCAAACCAATCGATCATGATAAATGAGTGAATTTTGCATAATCTTTTAACAAGTTGAGTCATTTTGTCTACATATCCTAAACTTTAAGCCTAATAAACATAACTAAAAGTATTTGGGTCGTATTAGTGAGTGTCAAGGAGCATGAGAGTGCTCGATGTACAACCGTGACTTGGCAAAATATTCTCAAATATATATGTCATGTTTTTCTTTAAAGAATTCAACGTCATTACTTGATTATAAAATGGTACTTCAAAATTTGATGAAACGTCTTATGCATAACAAGTGTATATTAGATGAAAGGAACTTAAGCTCAAACCATCCTAACAAGTTCTATTGGCATGATAAAGGGTCTTATTATGCACACCCCTATTTATGACATGTATGACCAATGAGTTAGAATCTTTAGACATAACAAATCATTATAAATACTCCATACTAAACATTGAACTCAAGGATCAATACTAGACAACATGATGCAATACAAGCTATATCACCCTTTACACAATAATTCTAAGGTTACATGAAAATAACTCCAAAACTTAGTGGAGGGTTAAAGTTGTGTGCCAGTAGCCGTCCAGAAACTCAAGGTGGAATATGTGTGCTAGTAGCCTATAGAGTAATAGATTGTTTACGCACTTGTTGCTTCCATGTAAGGGGCATATTACATCGAGAATGTGAAGTCCAAAGAGACCATACATTCTTCAAAGTCAAAGGAGATTGTCACTTAGAACAAGGATAAGTAAAGCTTTAGGATTGTGGTACTCTTAACGTACAATCTCAAACACACAAGGAACTTTAGATGGATCCTTCCAACAAACGTAATGTCTTAACAAACATGATGATGCAATGGTGAAGTTCATGCTTTGAAACCTTAGATTATCAAGTTAAGGTCTCAACCAATGCATCCATTATAAAAAACATGACTGTCTTGTTTTGCAATCATGCAGTCTCTACTCCTAAACTATGGCCATGCCATCATGCACACATATAGTTGGTACTAAAAAATGTTTCCTGAAAATGTAATGACTTTCCAAAAATCATTGCCAGTTATTGAGTGAACTTGGTTGCACAAATTCACATCCAAGCCTTGGGACAAGTTGTTTCTGAACCATGCACCATGAAATCAACGTCAAGTACGAGATAAACATTAACTCACAAATTTCACTTCTACCCCTCGTACCAAATTTCTCCCAAAACATCACTTTCCACGATGCAAGGATTGAAAATGATATAAAGGGCAGTGGTGGGGGAGACACAGCTAGTTTGTAGTCTTTTTTTGTCAACAACTTCAATATCAAGCTTCAACATCCATCAACATGATTCTATTCAAACACTTTCCGACATCCATTTTCACCCCTCTATTGAAAACTACATATGGCTTCATGCCCTATTGTTACATTTGTTCCATTTTTTGACATAAATTACTTGTCGCAATGGAATCTTGGGTCTATCTAGTGTATCAATGATGTTTTGCAAAAATATTCGACAAAAATACCAATATATATATGGTGTTTATCTTGTCTTTTATTTCTGAATAATATTCAAAGCCAAGAATGTCTTGATCAAAACGACGGTATGTCCAAATGCAAAATAATACAAAAGCCAACATAAAAGGTTGTACTGTTGTGAACCAAGAGTCTTATGTGATATTCACTCCATTTTTTATGACACTAAAAGCATATTGATCCAAGAATGTTGCAGTTTATAGTCACATTATAAAATACCAGTATGTAAAATATAAAAGCTTTATTTCCGAAATACAACAAATAATGGTCTCTAGAAGGTATGTTTTTCGTAAAATATACCTAGTCGTATAATGGTGAAGCCTCCCAAGACTAGTTGCAGCTTTGATTTAGACCTTAAGGTATGATATGTATTATTTTGATATGGAACAATGGAGCAAGTTTTGGGCATCCAAAATCAAATCATTGTGTCTTCTCCATGTTGCATTTTGGCCAAAGCAACCAAGAATATAGCCCCTAAATGCAACACACATTTTCAAGGGTTTACATACGAAACATGGAATTATACTAGTTTGAATGTATCTATAAGCCACACATTGGAGATCAAGGCATAGACATATATGATATGTGATTGTATCTCGTACCATCATCCTGCATTCTTAGAATTCATTCTATATATAAAGTCCTCTAGATTTTGACATCATTATAATGATTAAACAATGCTTATACCTTGGCTTTTTTCATCCTTCCCCCAAAGGACCTTACATGACAACTTTTGATACTCAACATGTTGGTTATAATTTACTGTATGAATTCATTGTAGCCTTTGGGCATCTTTCCAATAATACTAAGGTGAATCTTTATTTTTATTTCTTTTAAGTAAATAAATTGCATAGCTATTTGTTTTTAATACATTGTCTACCAAAAGGTCCCAGCACCACAAAAATTATCCAACGATTGTTTAAGTGTACATACAATGAATAATTCCTTAGTCCTTGACTCCCTTTCTCTTTTTGATACAATTAAAAGGTACATATGTATCTCTAAACATAATGAGAAGCTAGAGGCAAAAGAATTATTTTACTTCCAAAATGAATGGCATATCTTAATCATACAATTCATCTTCTCTGCTCAAAATGCACATTGTTTGATATTGGAGATCAAAAAAATATTTAATTGGTAAGATTGCCTATTAAATGTATGGATGACCCAGATCTTTCATGGAGTGTCTCCTATTCTATGCAGGTAATAAAAGTTCAAATTTGCATTAGCCCAAGAGAAACAAAAGTTTTACTTGGATGCACACACACAAACAAAAGTAAATCAGATTAATCTTTTATCTCTTCAATCTCTATAAGGATAAAAGCTCTCGTTCAACTTTAATTGAAGAAACCTTTATGTCACTAGGCATATACAGCAGTTTAACTAAATATTATTGTATGTTCACCATGCAAATTATTTCCAACAAAACTATGTACCAAACAAAATTCTCACTTCAACAGATGATTACTAGTAAACAAAAATATACAGTTTGCATACAGCTACAGCCGCCATTGATGTATGTTGCAATGATGAGTTTTATTCCTTGTACTTCTTTACCTGGATTTGTTTCCAGCATGGTCTGACAGGAGGTTACAACATATCTTTTCCTTATGAACTACTTACACAATACAAAAGATTAAATTATCAATCGGAATAAAAGTGCCCCGCACTCATCAGTCCATGGATGGATTACTGTAAATGGTTCTAGAGACTATCATTAATCCAAACGGATAAAATTTCAGAACCAGATATTGTTTCCGCCATTTATAACTCAGCTTAGCATATTTTCTATCGTAATCACGAAACAGCCAGCATTCACAAAATATCAAATGTAGCTCAGCTATAAGCTACAAACATTGAAATTAAAAAGACAAATGAATTTCAGATTAACAGATCAGGCATTTAATTGTGCGGAACTGAAAAAACACCCTTTGCAATGCAATTATGGTTTAAGGGCTCGATTGGCTCATAAAGCTTAATGCGCTTTACCGCCCTTCTAAATTAGCATAATGCATGTCCCGTGCTTTCTGTCCCCTTGTCCCTTCTTCATATTCTACTCTCTTTTTACGAGCTCTCTTCTTAGTCGGCAAACGTGGTTCAATGAGACCTTGTTTCTGTAGGCTGTTATATCTCTCCTTGACTAAAGTATAGCATCCCTGAGGTAATGTTCACATATTAGTTAGACATAGAATGATCAATTTTTCTTTTGTATAAAAAAAAAACTATACATATATACTCTGACCTTCAATTTGCGCAATGATCCTGTAACTTCATCGGTTAGGAGTACCTGTAAAGGTTCTGGCTGATACCTGTAACAAACAGAAAATAAGTATTAGAATAATCTCCTAGAGAAGCAAGCAATCTACATTGAAAAGTAATATACACAGCCTTAAAAATAGATCAAACTAATCTACTTTAGTAGAAAACTTTCATTTTTCATATGGTAAGGAAATGTGATTTTATAGTTCTCATCTATATTTATAGCTGATTGCTAATTCCTGTCTCGTAAAACATTGTGTGACAAGAACCTTGGACCGAGACGATAGTTACAGATAACCCAGGAATGTGGAATATATGTTAAATAACAAGATCAGCTACCTGCATAGCAATTGATTTCTTCATAGCAAGAATAAATTTTTAAATTTCTTGATTCTTCCACACCTATTTTTTCCTAGTTGTGGGGGTAAATTAGCATGTTTCTCCTGCTTTGAAATTGTTCGTCGTAGCCACTCCCTGTGTTGCACCTGTTGATCATGTGCAATGGACTTCTCTATGTCATCCAACCTGTTCACATGTCAGATTTACCAAGCATAAAAAAAAAAGAGATAATAGACTTCCTCCTAAATAAACACAAAAAGAAAAATTTACATGAGCATGCAATAGATTCCTATTGAACATCAAACAATAAGATCTACATAAGTAAGAAGATATTACGGATTTACCGAGCTAAATCTTTCTGAACTCTAGCTCGCTTCATGCTTTCCTCCTCCACTCTCAGCTTCTCTTTTCTTCGTTTTTTCCTATTCAGGTCAGCCCTCGTGAGCTTCTTTATTTTGATTGGCCTAGAAAACATTAATCCAAAAAATTAGTGCGTCAAGTTACATCACTGAATAGCATGGTAGAATATCAGCACAAGTGTTACCTTGAGATTTCGTTATACTCTTCTCCACAGCTTACATCTTCTGCACCTTCATCTCCCACTTCTAAGAAGTACATCTGCAAGTAATTAACAAGAAGCAACTTAAAATAATCTTAAAATGAATGGAGGAACTGACTCTTGATACCATCAATGATCACATGTCAGGACCAATGATTGTAACATGGCAAATTTTGTGCCCTCACAAATTGGTGGAAGATAGCTTCTCACTCAAACATTAAACTACTACTTAAAAGGAAATATCATACCCATTGTTTGGACATCAGTTCTCAGGAGGATCACAATTGCCACCCACATACACTCTGGCTCCATAACACAAGCACATATAGATGCCTTTTCATTTGCAGGATTCCGCAGAACATACAGAATGAAAAGAGGGGTGCATTCACCATCCTTAAATAGAAGGAATGCAAAACAGGTGAGGACTGCTAAACAATGGAAGTGGCGTGAGTATGAAGGTGGCATGATACTAGGATCTGTATCTATGGACTGATCTATATCACCTATTAATGTGCACGGATGCACCCATGGCATGCCCTTGAGAAGCCCTGCCCACTGACACTGATAGAAGAGCTGCAAGTTTGGCATACACTTGCAGAGGGCCTATGGCATGGCATGTCTACTATCAGGATTCGGCCCTCAATATACCAGCCACCACAGCCACGTCTGACCATATCCTCCTTGGTCAAACCCTGACAGCAGAAATGACCACATGGCAACTGCAACAGCGCATCAACTAACCAGGAAACATGGACATTGAGCAGCTCATCTATTTAACATGCACACTTGACCACTTTTTCAGAGATGACGGGGCCGTGAGTTCCAGGACAAGCTCAATTCAATTCGACCTTCTTCAAAATTTACATCACCTTTCCATCAAGTTGCTTGATATACCAAGTGAAGGTGGATATATGGATACATGTTTGTAAGGATGTGCATCTGCCATGTATATATAAATAGCGCCACTTTCCCTATCCCTGTGTTGATGCAAAGAATAATTTGTGGCTTAGGAGCCCCAGATGATGATGCAATAACAGATATTACCTCTTCAGATACATATATAGCCTCTATTAAGAATTTTTTATGTCCACTGCTCAGATAGACTGGTTCTACAGAGATTTTTAGAGACAGGCATCGATATAGGTTCCTCTATTCACATGCCGCATTGTTAGTTTTAATCAAATGTCAAACACTTTTAGTCATAATGTACTACTTAGAATAGCCACATAAAGTATTTGGAATTCTGGTTTGAATTCAAATAAAAACCATCACTCACATCTTCCTCATCAACAATGGTCCCTGGCAGTGTTCGAGGAATAGGTTTTGGCTCCAATTCTTTCTGATATATTTTCTGCATCTCTTGAGCAACAGCAAGCCCCAAAGCTTCCTAAATAAAATGTTGCATAAAGAACATTAATACCATTTCCTCCACATATTTAAGGTGTGCTCATGATTGCCAGATCATGAGATGATTTGAAATCTTACTTGATGATCCTCAAACCGGGGATTATACGAACATCCTGGTGCATCCACTTCCACAGCTAGAATAGACTTCTTTCTCTTAAAATTTATATAAAAAAATAGGTTAAAATCTTCCAAAAGAAATCATATGATAGAGAAAATCACTAGTATTACATATATGTTTCTAATTGAAGTCAACAAAACCTATAAATGATTACAAATCGAAGGTTATCACCTTTTCATTCATGGTATTTTTTATATTGACTTTATCTGGTCCACAAAGAAAAAGGAAATTATTAGACTTTCATGAAAAGCAGTGTGCACTTATTTACTCACAAATGATGTTAATACAATTACCAAAGGATTCAAGCACAGTTAACATCACAAATATTGCCACATATGAGAACAAGTATCTGATATTGCCACATTAGACCAGATATTTAAACAAGAAAGGCACCTTCAGAACCCCAGATGTCAAGGCTACATCGTACATTTTTCTTGTCAATCTGAGACATATTCCAAGCACAATAAGCAATTGGCACATCTTATTCTGCTTCTAGTAAAGTATATAAAGAACAACCACTTACCTTTGAATTATTAAATTGTTGCAAATTTGTTTTTATTGATTTCTCTTTCTTGAGCTTTTTTTTTGGTGCCATTAGAGGTTGCACAAGAGATGCTCTCTGAAGAATGACATCAGAATGCAGAACTTTTTCCCGGTATTTTGCAGATTTCTTTGCAAGTGACAGATCTGGAAAATTTTTGCATCACAATGATTTAGCTAAAGTTTATACTTGCAAAAACTCTCATACAATTCGTAAGTTAAGACATCTAAGGCATGAACATAGTTAGAAACTAGAATTCAAACACATCAAAACAATTGTGACACACCTAAAGGAAAAGGAGAGAGCATTTGATTCACAACCAAGATAATCATTACCTTGCCCACATTGACCACATATTCTAATCACCCAACCTTATTCACATTTACATTGACCATGTATTATAAACAGCAGTCTCATATATCAGAAGGAAACTTTGAAAATTATACCAATCAGAACTTTGGACTTATCCTAAGCTATCTGTTTGTGCTCCACACACATATCTGCTAACTACAGTCTACAACCAGTCACCTTGTTGATGTATTAACCTACAAATATAAGGAGTGATTCACGAAAAAAATACAGAAATGAATAGAAAAGGTTGATGTAAACATCCCAGGGCAATACAGGAAAAGCACAGAATGTAATTAAAAAAAACATTTTTCTAGAAATTTTGCTTCACATTGTCCCATAAATTAGAGAGAGAGGAAATGTAGTAAGAAATTTCTTTTATTTTTTGGAAGTCCGCTTTGCACTGTGTCAGTTTTTCTAAGTCTATATGCTCTCCAGAATATGCCAGTAAACATAGACTCTTGATACAGGAGCAATATCAACATTCAAGTGCCCAGCTTTAGAAAAGGGAGATTGACAACTTGATCATGCATAACAAGGATGCAAAAATAACACTTAAGAATAGTTAGACATGAAAATTGATCATATAACCAGTAGAATAAAAGCATTTGTAAAACAAATATTACGTTAAATGCCCTATTTACAAGCAAAATTGGAATTTGTTCCGGCAACCACAACATTATTGACCACTTTACTGTAATATTTACACCCTAGCCAAAATGCTGAATTTCTTTATATTTGATATTCTTGTGCCTACTAATATTTAGATCCAAACGTAGAATCTCTTGGGAATCTCCATTTAGTGCAATGTTTACACACTACCAAAACACAGAGTTTATTCATCTACAATACTATTGTGTCAACTAGCATTTATATGCAAATGTAGAATCTCTTTAGAACTTTCATATCCAAATGTAGAATCTCTTTAGAACTTTCGTATACAAATGTAGAATCTCTTTGGAACTTTCATATGAAACCACAAGCTTGTTTCTACCAATATTTTACACACTAGCCAAAACGCCAAGTTTATTCATCTATATTACTATTGTGCCTCCTAACATTTATATCCAAATGTAGAATCTCTTTGGAACATTCATATCCAAACATAGAATCTTTTTAGAGTATTCATATCCAAATGTAGAATCTCTTTGGAACTTTCATATAAAACTGGAAGCTTGTTTCTACCAATATTTAAGCCCCAAAAGTGGAATATCTCTGAAACCCCCGAAATGACCATATTGCATTTCCCCGAGTCTCGCAATGTGTAAATAAAAATACCAAGAAGTTCAAAGATAATCAATTCACAAATGGAAGAGAAAATAATAATTTACCTTTCTAACATACATTTAGCCCAAATTCTCTAAAAGCCAATAAGAATACCTATTTGAAACTTAACTTCTCACAGATAATCGCTGCAAAGAAGGTCGAAAAGAAATAATACTAGTAATAACCACCCTTACAATTTCACCTAATATTGTTGACATACATTTCGCCCTAACTCATGCACACGTCAATAAAATAGTACCTCCCTAAAAGAAGGTTCATAGAATTACTCCAAAAAAACGAAGATATATACGAGCAAGAAAGAAACGAAGAATAAGATATAAAAAGGAGACAAAATACTAACCTGAAGATTTGTCGACAAAGAATAGGCTTTCGTCAGGAAGAGAGACAAGTGAACCACCGCTGCGTTCATCGCGATCTGTCTTCTGAGCAAAATCATCTTCTTCCTTCGTGCTGATGTTTGCACGCCATGCCTTCTTCCCCTTGCGAGACGTCTTGCTCTTCTTCTTCGCCATAGCTCACAGAACAGCAGACACCAGAAACACAAGAGTCAGAGAGAGAGAGAAAGAGGGGCAAAAAAATTATTCTCTTCCCCTGTATATACTATGTACTAATACTCCAAACATACCCCTCGGATTTTCTTTATTTCACCTGGATGCCCCTATTGCGTGCTGAGGAAACAATGGAGAAGAAAAGGGGGGGGGGGGGGGGGGGGAGCACTTCATAGCTCTCTTGTGCACAACATATTAATGCCCTTCAAATGCTTCTCCGATCTTCAATTTTGCTTCTTCTCCCACTCTAAGAATGCTTATAACTAAGAACTGAGAATCGGTTTCAGTTTGGAGATTGTCTAGTGGGGGCAACAAAGTAAGCTCAAATGATGATGCGACATGACATCATTGGTCATCAATCAGTTGATGTTGAACCAACGCATCCAAGCTTACTCAGCCGCTCAGTGTCGAGCATGAACCCCAACACTTACGTGTTGTTGTAGTGGAGCTAAACATTAAAGAAATGTTTAAAGTTTTTTGTTATGTTTGGGGAAGACAATTTCGAGATGCCCCTTTTGCTTTAGGGGCTTTCTTTAACATTCATTCATTGCAGAATAAATGAGGTTGATAACTCCAACTTCTTTGTTGAGCCCCTAATAGAAATCCTACATACTCATGTAGCATAATAAGATCACAGAATTCAAGAAATTTTTGCTCGATGGATTCTTGTTCTAGTTATTCGAAATGAGCCTCAAATTGGAAACTTGTGCCTATTAGGCAAATAGTCATCAGCTGCAAGAAATGTGATAATAATGATGGTTTCTTGTTTGGGCTATACAATCTTGGATGGAAATATTTGAAAACCATGAGAACCATTAGTCAAAAAATCTTGCTAGTTGTATGATGGGTGTGTGCACAACCTAAAGGTCATAGAGTGTATAATATGGAGTAGTACAATGGGTGTAAAATAGTGTTGAGCGAACAAGCTCAACTGGATCCGGATCGGCTAAATAAGCCAGAGTTGAACCGGAGTCTAGAACGAAGAACTAGATCGGTATCCGGAACCAAGAGCCATGTCGGAGAGTTGGATCATAACCCGGATCGGATTGTAACCGGTAGGCCGTTGGAGGCCTACGACTCTACCCTAGTACATAGGCATATTTTTGGGAGTCAATGTCTCATGCTATGTATGAGCATTGAAGTACTTGTCAGTATTTCTGTCCTTTATAGACTTGTATAAAAGTGCTCATTGAGCACATTATATGCACAGAGGTCTTTGAGTATTTTTGAATTTGAGTTTATGTTGTTCTACTCTCTTTGTCTCTCCCGCATACTCTCTGTGTGTGCTCAAGTTTTCCATTAAACATTCGTCTGTTTTCTATTGCTATACGGTAGAGCCGGTTGTGTTTGTTAGCTTCCGCACGCTAATATTTACATGGTATCAAAGCACAAGGGTTGAAAATCCTCTACTGCCGACAAGAAACTTGAGAAGACTAGAGGAAACCTAACTTTCGGTAAGAACAAACCGAAAAGAAAAGAAATGGACAAAGGGATGGCAAGCTCGCTTCCGGTTGAGAAGCTCGATAGGAACAACTATGCATCTTGGTCATACAAGATGCACTAGCACCTACGTGGACATGGGTACTAGATGTTACGGGCATGACCATATAATATCCCGTGGTGAGAATTTATCGTAGTATTCTATACATGTGGATAAGTGTGAGGGTTAAACGAGAGTGTAAAGAAGGGGAGGATTACTTTTAATCCTCGAGATTGAGACAACCCATTAGGCCAAGTGTGAACTTGCTTGGGGGCCTTGGGTATCGCTATAAATAAGAGGCCTCGCTACCCTCATTTCATCATCTTTTGACTACGTCGAGACTCTGTTCTTGTGGTGGGTCAACTCTTGTAGCAAGCGCGCTAGCACCAGGTACGACTCGATGCCACGGCGGTGGTATGGGAC
Organism: Azolla caroliniana; assembly: GCF_043228905.1. Taxonomy (NCBI): domain Eukaryota; kingdom Viridiplantae; phylum Streptophyta; class Polypodiopsida; order Salviniales; family Salviniaceae; genus Azolla; species Azolla caroliniana. The sequence goes on from NW_028230442.1 coordinate 14,148,435, forward strand.
GCCAATCAAGGCTCGAGTCCGTCTCGATCCCTTCACTCGGGGGTGGTTGGGTGGATCGACACCCTTCTTTCTCTCTCTCCTTTCTATCTATCTATCTATCTATCATTCTTTTATCCTAATCATATGCTTACATTAGGGCATATCTCTAATAGTTGGTATCAGAGCTCATGTTCTAATGTTTCTTTTGTTGTCTTTTGTCTTCATGATTGATGGTGATCAATTGATGTGCGGTCGGCCTTGATCCAAACAACGATCAACAAAGGAACTTTAGTAATCTTTCTTGTTTTTTCTTTTCTATTTTTTCTTCTCCCTTCTAATCATGTATATGGTCCTATGTAATTTTGTTTTCATTAATTCAATGATGTTGAAGTGGTAATTAATTGGTTATATAAAACGTTTACATATGTGCACGAGGTCAATACCTCATTTGACATATATTTAATATGTGATTGTTGTCGTATGCGTACGAGGTTAATACCTCAATTATGTATTATGTTCACAAACACATGTTACATTTGCGTATGAGGTCATTACCTTGATTTGTATGTAAATGATATGCGTTTGGTGTTGTATGCATATGAGGTCAATACCTCAATTCTGTATTACAATTAACCCTTATTTTTAGATGTTTTGTGTGCGTAGAGGGTATATGCCTCACTTACGTATCTCGATTGCATCATTTTTGGCTCGTAATAGGACTTAAACAACTGAAACCACATATGTGGGCACCGAAACATAGTTTATACTTTGGGGTCCTCATAATAGGACTTAAAGAGCCGAAACCACATATGTGGGCACCGAAACATAGTTTATTGTTAACATTTTTTTCGTGTATAAACTATTCATGACGCGAACATACATGGTTGAGCCTCGGGGAGCTGCCATGAAAAAATCGATATAGAGATCAGGGAAAGACATTAGTTTGTCACCCCCATGGTTTTTAAAACACCTTTGTGTTACCATAGTAACCTGATCTTCAACTTCATCTCATACTTCTAGAGGGGTATTGACGTGAGATCATGATATCGATTAATGTTTGCCCATGATATGTTTACATCACGACATGATGTTATGACTATTTGTCTAACCTTATCCTATTTCTTTGCCAGAAATAATCATTCAATGACTCAAAATAACGACCCGATGTCATCCACTCAAGCGGAAGGAACTCAAGGAAATCCTCCTGGACAAATGTCCATTGAGATGTATTTTTCACAAATAAGCCAATACCTTAGTTTCATCACTCAACAGATGACCGAACTTCAACAATCTCAAAGTGCTCTCGAGGCACGTGTCATTAGTTTACAACGTGAGACTAATAGACCTGATGAGTGACAGGGTGAACCATCGTTTGTCGTTAAGCCATTTACGGGAGAAAAAAAGGAAAGAACTGAAGAAGCAATCTGCACTTGGTTGGGCCGATGGGAGTCTCATTTTGAGCTCTATCCCACGCCAAATAGTATGAAGATTGCATATGTCGGCCGAGAATTAGGGGGTAAGGCCGCCGTGTGGTGGCGTGGGCTCCGAACTTTGGGGAAATTGCCCGATACCTGGACAGATTTTGTCACAGTTTTTAAGGGCCAATTTTTGCAACCTCCCTCTCGAACTGAGGCAGCTCAAGCTTTAATGAACCTCTCTAGCAAGAAGTTTTCCTCGCTAGAAGATTATGTCCACCATGCTAGAACCCAAATCCAAAAATCGGGTCTAGAAGGGGACAATTGGTTAATAGCTTGTTTTGTCAATGGCATCCCCAATTCGGACTATCACTGGATAATGCACGATAAGGATCCAAAATCCTTCAAAGAGGCCATTGAAATAGTTCTTCGCTATCAACACACTTCAAAGAAGGACCACAACAAACCCAACAAAGTGCCCAGGACTAAGCAGTCGCAATTTGCTGGGAAACGCAAGACACCCAACGAATTCATGGATCGCGATCGTAAGCAACAACATCCTTTTTGCGTATTCTACAAAAAGAAGGGTCATACAAAAGAGCAATGTCGAAAGCTCCAATGGAAAGAGCACGACAGCAAAGCTAAAGCTGCAGACCATAAAGGTCAGATTCCTAATGTCCTTTAGGTCTATACACATCATTTAAGTAATTGTCAATGTTCTTTCCCTCACTATGTATTGGGTCCCAATGATTTACTACGTGCAAACGGGTATATCAATGGATCTCCCGTACAATTTTTGTTTGATTCGGGAAGCTCACACAACTTTGTGAATGATCGTTTGGTTCAAATATGGGGAATCCAACCCATTGTAAGTGATCACACCTATACGGTGCACTTGGCTGATGGAAGAGTACAATACATCAACGGGGCGATTCATTCATTAGGAATTTCTATTGATACTTATATAGAGGAAGTAGACTTCCATGTAATGAATCTTTGTACCACTGATGTAATACTGGGTTATCCTTGGTTCTATAATAAAAACTCTTCTTTATCTATTGATTGGGTTCATCATTCAATAACTTTTGTATTGAACAATTGTACTCATTTTATTCAATGTGTAAAAAAACAATCCCTCTCAATTGTTTCCTCTCCATCAATATCCGAGTTGTCTTGTTCTACTCTATTTTATTGTGTACTTGATCCGGACATTCACGTTTACAATATCGATAATGTCTCGGTTCAATTAACATATTTTGAACAACAACAACTTGATGAAATCTTAAATGATTTTCGTGATGTTTTTCTGAGTGAACTACCAGATGGGTTACCTCCTAACGTAATATAGACCATCGTATAGATATTGTACCTGGCATTGCACCAATAAGTATACCTCCTTATCGCTTAAGTCGATCTGAAGATGATGAGGTATCTAAGCAACTCAAGGACTATTTATGAATGGGTTATATACGTTATAGTAAATCTCCATGGGGTGCACCAGTTCTCTTGGTTAAAAAGAAAGAGGGCACATGGCGTATGTGTATTAATTACCGACGCTTGAATAAAGTGACGATCAAGAATTCATATCCATTGCCCCGGGCTGATGATCTAATTGACCGTCTCCAGGGAGCTTGGTATTTTACGAAACTTGGTCTTCGTACTGGCTACCATCAAATTTGTATAAGTGAGGATGATGTTCCAAAAACGGCATTTCGTATGCGCTATGGCCATTATGAGTTTTTGGTTATGCCTTTTGGTTTGACCAATGCTCCGGCGACATTTCAAGAAGAAATGAATGACATTTTCCGAGAACAACTTGCAAAATTTGTCGTTATTTTCTTGGATGATATTTTAGTTTATAGCCGTACATTACAAGAACATGCTAAACATGTCCGCTTTGTTTTACAAACATTGCGTGACAAACAGTTTTATGCGAGGATTTCAAAATGTGAGTTCTTCAAGAAATCAATTACTTATCTTGGACATCTCATTACCGAATGAGGAGTTGAAATTGATCCTTCTCGCATCAAGAAAATCAAGCTTTGGCCCACTCTTCGGAATATTCGAGAAGTTCGATCATTCCTTGGTTTTGTCGGGTTTTTGCAAAAATCCCTTCGTAATTACTCCCAATTGACGACGCCGTTTACTGATCTTTTAAAAGGTCAAATGTGTAAGTCTACAAAACCTATTGTCTGGAATGCTACACTAGACCTCGCCTTTAAGGAACTCAAGGACCTGGTGTGCAAGGCTCCTTCGCTTCTTTTACTTGATCCTTCAAAACCTTTTGAGGTTGAAACCGATGCAAACGATTATGCTATAGGTGTTGTCTTATATCAAGATGGTAAACCAATAGCATTCAAGAGTAAGAAACTTTGATTGTGCTCAATGTCAGTATACCGTTCAAGAAAATGAATTATTTGCAGTTATACATGCGCTCAAAACATGGCGTCATTATCTGTATGGAAATCGCTTTGTGGTAACTTTGGACCATGAGTCCTTGAAATATTTTTGTGACCAACAAGACCTGAAAGGTCATAAGGCACGATGGGCTGATCTCATCCAGGATTTTGATTTTTCCATACGATATCGTAAAGGTTCCATGAACACTGTCGTTGATGCACTAAGTCACATCCGTGAAGTTAACATGCTTAGCTTCACTGAAATAACATCAGATCTTTATGATCACCTTCGAGGAAAGTATCTTGATGACAGTTATTTTGCGAAATACTGGGCAAGAGTTGAGTCTGGAACAGACACCACCACATCCTCGAACGAATACTTCCACATTGCTAACGGTCTGCTTTACCGTAATGGGAAGGTTTGTGTTCCAGATTTGCCTAAGGTCAAAAAGAGAATTCTTTTTGAATGCCATGATGCACCCTCAGTAGGCCCCCCTGGAATACATCGTACACTCGTTCTCATCTCCACCCAATTCTATTGGCCTAAGATACGTCCTGACATACATAGTTATGTGACTAAATGTCACCAATGTCAGGTTAACAAAGCTGAGCGACTTAAAGTCGTAGGACTTTTACATCCCTTGGACATTCCCAATAATAAGTGGGAAAGTGTATCCATGGATTTTATTGTTAGCCTTCCTCGCACCCAAAAAGACCATGATGCCATATGGGCTGTGGTTGATAGACTAACTAAAATGGCTAGATTTATTGCTACTAAAACCACGGTAATAGCTCCTGAATTGGCTTACCAATTCGTTGACGAGTTATTTCATTTTTATGGGTTACTGATGGATAGCGTGAGTGATCGAGATCCAAAGTTTACTAGTGACTTCTGGACGCAAGTCTTTAAGAAATTAGAACGAGTAAATCATCCTCAATCCGATGGACAAATAGAACGAGTAAATCAAATTATTGAGGATATGCTTCGAGCATATGTTGGTACAAAACCAACAAAATGGGAACATTATCTCCCAATTTTGGAGTTTTCTTATAACAACTCCAAGCATACATCGACGGGATATAGTCCTTTTATGTTGATGTATGGTTTTCAGCCACGAGCCCCGATTGATGTTAATATACATCATGATGAGTTGCGAAGTATGCAAAACTTTCTTCGAGATATGCAAGATATGTTGCATATTGCACGAGATAATATAAAAACAGCTCAAGATGGAGCGCGTTTTTATGCCGATCATCATAGGCAACCTCATGTATTCGACCCTGGACAGAAGGTATTTTTGCGTGTACCTCACAATTCTAAGACATTGTCTAAGGGTAAGTGCGCTAAGTTAGCCCCACGGTTTTGTGGACCTTTTACAATCCTCAAACGCATTGGGTCATCAGCCTATCGTCTCGCTCTTCCCGATGGTGTTGAAATTCCTCCAGTTTTTCATGTGAGTTGTCTAAAAGAAGTTCTAGGTTCTGGCGACAATACAGTTACAACTGAAACTCTGGTTACTTCTAAAGAATTATTTTCTAAACCACATGTAACAGAGAGAATTCTCGATGTTAAAACAAAAACATTACTTACTAAAGAAATCCGAGAATATAAAATAAAATGGATGGATAAATCAACAAAAGATGCCACATGGGAACGCGAAAATACTCTCAGAGTGCAATGTTTTAAAGAGGGGGAGAATGTTACGGGCATGACCATATAATATCCCATGGTGAGAATTTACCGTAGTATTCTATACATGTGGATAAGTGTGAGGGTTAAACGAGAGTGTAAAGAAGGGGAGGATTACTTTTAATTCTCGAGATTGAGACAACCCATTAGGCCAAGTGTGAACTTGCTTGGGGGCCTTGGGTATCGCTATAAATAAGAGGCCTCGCTACCCTCATTTCATCATCTTTTGACTACGTCGAGACTCTGTTCTTGTGGTGGGTCAACTCCTGTAGTGAGCGCGCCAACACCAGGTACGACTCGACGCCACGACAGTGGTATGGGACGTCGATCGAGGCTCGAGTCCGTCTCGATCCCTTCGCTAGGGGGTGTTCGGGTGGATTGGCACCCTTCTTTCTCCCTCTCCTTTCTATCTATCTATCCATCATTCTTTTATCCTGATCATATGCTTACATTAGGGCATATCTCTAATACTAGAGTTATGTCGATGGAGCGAATGACATAGCGCCGAAGCCGGCACACAAGGACTTCCCGACATGGGAACAAGGAGCAAGCAAGGTGTTGTACTGCCTCGCATCCTATGTGCACGATGAGATGCCCGACTACATTAGAGACGGGAAGTCGCCGAAAGAAGTCTGGGAAAATCTGAAAAAGATTTTCGCTGTCAATATCACAACCCATAAGTTGCAGCTCCGGCTAGAGCTGAACAACATCTAGCAAAGGGACATGACGGTTATAGACTACACCATCAAAATAAAGGAGATCTGTGATGTGTTGGGGTCCATCAATGTGATGGTGGATGAAGACTAGATGGTCTAGATCTTCCTCGATGGTCTAACACAAAGGTACGGGCCTATCCGGATGACAATTTGCACCCGAGAGAGTCCACCATCCTTCTTTGACCTGCAATCAACGTTGATGGTCAAAGAAAACCATCTGGGACCACTCAATCAGACGATCGGATGTTGTACATGGGGGCGAATCAGCCCCGTGGGCGTGGAGGACAAGGTGGGTTGGCACACAATAGCCGCGGCCGACAAGAGTAGAATCGGAGCCACAGAGATAGTGCCGACAATAGTTCTAAACCCTCCACGAGCAACGGGAGTCAAAGCGGCGCCGGAAACCGACAATTGAAGGCCAATATGGAATGTTGGTACTATGGCAAGATAGGCCACAAGGAAAGCTAGTGCTGGAAGAAGCACACCGATTCGGATAAATCTAGATACAGCAAGGCTGGACAAGGAAATCGACAGAGCTTGCACTACACCGAAGGATCAGAAGGATCAGAAACTGGAAAAGGGTGAGCCTTTGCGATGAAGCACAAGGCGAACTCGATGAAGAAGACCAATTCCAAATCGGAGGAAGTGTGGTATGTTGACTCCAGAGCGTCGAACCACATGACGAGCCACGAAGAGTGGTTCTCATATCTTGAAAAACCAGAACAATCAGGAGTTGTCGAAATTGGAGACGACACTCCTCACCGAATCGAGCATGTCGGAGAAGTCCCTTTGAGTCATGTCGGTCAAAAGGGAAAGTTGATGAATGTTTTACATGTTCCGACAATCACGAAGAACCTAGTGTCGGTTGGACAAATTGTCGACCAAGGGATGCAAGTGCAGTTTACGCACCTCAAGTGCTTCATCAAGGAAGAGGGTCAGATCATCACACAAGGGTGCCGGGACAGGAGGATGTTCATCCTCGACACCAATGATGTAGGCACCCCTTTATTTGCAAAATGACAGAAGCTCGAGTCGGATATCAACCTGTGGCACAAGCAGATCAACCATGTCAATTACCAAAGGCTTCAGGACATGTAGTCGAAACAAGTGGTGTTCAGAAAATTGAAATTTAGTGGCCGGAAGGCCCAAATTTGTGAAGCCTGCAAAGTTGGGAAGCAACACCGACTTCCATTCCCCACTGAAAGAAACTAGAGTTGTAACAAGCTCAACTTGATGCATTCGGATGTATGGGGACCGACACAGAATGTTAGTCTTGGCGGGAGTCGATATTTCGTCTCCTTCATCGACGATTATAGGCGGCACACATGGATCTACCTGATCTAAAGGAAAAGTGAAGTTTTTGAATGTTTCCGGACCTTGCAATGTCTTGTTGAATGGGAAATGGAGAGAAAGATCAAGTGCCTACGGTGGGATGGCCGAAAAGAATACTTTTCCGGCCAATTCAATAGCTACCTACAACAGAAGGGAATCAACGAGAATTCAGTAGTAGATATACACTGGAATGAAACAGCGTTGCCGAGAGGAAGAATCGGTCGATTGTGAAAGCGGCAAGGGTAATGTTGGAAGAGAAAAGCATGCCCAAGTTCTACTGGGCCGAGGCGGTCCGGATGGCCATCTGCATCCAGAATCGGATCGGTGAAAAGGTGTCAGCACACGAGTTGTATTTCGGGTGGAAGCTGAACTTAAGACACTTCAGGGTATTCGGTAGCATAGCCTATGTGCATGTACCGGATGAGAAGCGGAAGAAGTTGGACCCAAAGTCGGAGAAGTGCATTCTTGTTGGCTACTCACATGAATAGAAGGGGTATAAATGTTATAAATCTCGCACAAAGGAAGTTCGAGTAAGCCGGGATGTCGAGTTCGATGAGTCGGCATCATGGTACTCCTTACCGACTCCGGCTCCAGCTCCAACCCCCGACCACTCTGACCACCTGATTCCTGAAGATGAGGCCAACGAGCCCAAAACAATTACTCTAGATGAGAGTCTGATCTCATTTCGGCTGAGCGAGCTGAATGAGGGACTAAGTCGGAACAACTAGTCCGATGAAGAGCCGGTGAGTAGTGGAGACTCGGCCATGCTTTCCCCGCGCAAGAAATCGAAGAGATGGTTCACATGCAAAGAGAAGGGGAAGAAGAAGATGTCGGAATACGACATTGGCAGAGGCGAGTCAGATCAGAGCGAATCCGACTACGTAAAAAACGTAGAAGCGGCAAAGGACGCAAATTGGCGTGCTGCAATAGAGGAAGAAATACGGGCACTCGATGCCAACGACACATGGGACTTGGTTGACACTCCCTGACATTGTAAACCGATTGGTGGTAAGTTGGTATACAAGGTGAAGTACAATGTCGACAGTTCAGTCAACCGGCACAAGGCTCGGTTGGTGGCCAAAGGATATGCGCAGACCCACGGAATCGACTACGATGAGACCTTCACTCCAGTAGCGAAGATGATGACGGTTTGTGTGGTGTTGGTAGTTGTTGTGGCAAGGGGGTGGCATCTTCACCAGATGGATGTGAAGAATGCATTTCTTCAAGGGGATCTTGAAGAACATGTCTATATGATCCAACCCCCTGGATTTCAGTCGGAGATGAACACGTTGGCAATGTGCTGACTCAAGAAGTCACTTTACGGCCTGAAGCAAGGCCCACGTGCTTGGAATTCGAAGGTCACACACTGTTTGCATAAGATGGGGTTTGTGGCCTCGAAGTCCGACTCTTCGTTGTTCATCCGGTGAGGTTTGGAAGGTCTAGTGTGCATCTTGCTATATGTGGATGATCTAGTCATCACCGGACCCGGACTCGCTGAAATCGGCTGAGTAAAGTCCAAGTTGTCAGATGCATTGGAAATGAAGAACCTGGGGGACCTTCATTACTTCCTCAAGATCGAAGTGATCCATACCCCCAACGACATATTGCTCTCACAACGACACTATGTGTTGAATATGTTGTACAAGTCCGGCATGACAAATTGCCGACTAGTCTCCACACCTGTGGACCAGAACTTGAAGCTTCGTCCCGACTTCGGACCGGCCTTCAACGAGAGATGGTTCCGACAAATTATCGGAAGCCTTATTTACTTAATGATCACCCGACCTGACATCAGCTATCTAGGCAGACCGATCAACCAGTTTATGTAGAGGCCGACCGTCGAGCACCTTTAGTGTGCACATTGACTATTGAGATATGTGAGTGGCAGGCACTAAGGATTGGTGACTCTTATACCAATATGGTAAAACCGAAAAGCTAGTCGGTTATACAGATGCCAATTGGGCAAGTGATGCATCAGATCGTTGGTCCACTTCCGGTTTTATGTTCTTTCTAGATAGCGTGGTTGTTGTGTGGAGCAACAAAAAGCAGCCAACAATGGCTCTATCAAGCATTGAGGCTGAGTATCAGGGCGCTACCATTGCTACTTGTGAATCCATCTGGCTTCGGCGGTTGCTGCAAGACCTCCGGATTGAAGTACCGACTCTGATCCCGATCATCTGCGACAACATGAGCAGTATGCAGCTTGCCAAGAATCTCGTGTTTCATGCTCGCACCAAGCACATTGAGGAGCACTATCACTTTGTGCGCGAGCAGGTTCTGAGCGGTGAAGTCGAACTCCATTATGTTCACACGGATTGACAAGTTGCCAACATCTTCACCAAGCCACTCGGATCAGACAAGTTGCAGGAGCCCGCAAGTGATATGAAGACGACCAGTCTCACGACACGAGCTGACGACAACCATGCAACACCTGTATGAATTTTTGCATTTTTTGGCGATGCTTGGACTACAACATCTCTACATGCCACACTTGAGGGAGAGAACTGGAATAGGTAAAGGCACCAGACAGTCAACCAGAGAGGAGGAAACAACGGAAACAGGGGGAGACAAGGACGAAAATGAAGTTGAATCCCAAAAAGTCGGAACAAGTGGCGACAACGGCAGAGTCAAGAAGGACAAAGACGAACGGAAGAAGAAGGCCAAGATTCAGACATGGTCTGATGTTGTGAAGGGCTTGAAGATTGAGGATGAGTTGGAGTTAACCAACTCGAACAAGAGCGGGAATGAATCAAAGGCAACCGATTCGGTTCAACAGTTTGATTCAGAGGAGCTGGATCAGTTGAAGACCGAGCAGACCAAAAGGCAGCGGAAGTCGACATTGGCATGAAGGAGCCAACGGGTCGAGAAGCGCTAGAGTCACAATAGCGAGGGAGCTGAGTTGGGCCTTATGAGTAGGCAAGCCAACTGAGAGGGTCAAGGTGTGTGAAATTGGATGGGTCGTGGAAAGCGGGACCGAATAGGTCGAGGAGCACGAACAAGATGGGAAGACACCATGAGGAGCCGGAGGGAAGGTCCAGCAGACACTGACACCATGATCCGACCTCAAATTGAGCTTGATGGGGAGTGTTGAGTGGACAAGATCAATCGGATCTGGATCGACTAAATAAGCCAGATTTGGATCAGAGTCCGGAATGAAGAACCGGATCGGTGTCCGGAACTGTTGAGAATCAAGCTTAACATAGTGCAACGTGTGAACACACCTTTTGACAATCCGTGATTACTCAAAGGTCAAGAGTCACACCACTACTCTCTACATATTAACTATGTGTCATAGAATCATATTCTATGACACGTAACTAATGAGTTACATATTCCCCATGACTATGAGTCTTCACATTCCTCAAGAGAGAGAGTGGTTGTTGTAAAGTTAATGAAGAGAGAGGGTGACTTTATATAAAGCACCCTCCTCATACTTCATACTAAGTCAGTTGTGAGTCCTTGTAATGCTACATTTTGTATTTCCTATTCTACTTGTGAATATACACCTTCTTCTTGAGTATTCCTTTTTCTATCTATCTTGTGTTCGCTCTTCTCTCCTCTAATTCCTCTCACACATACACATAACACACATCTCTTCCGCTACACAAGAATCATACCCAATTCTTTACATGGTATTAGAGCGATTTGGTAGCTCGATCTAGCTCACTCGCCTCTTCGTGATCGTGTGTTGTGCTCTACGCCGACGTTCAAGAAGAACCGGCTCATCTCTATCGTAGTACCACTACATAGCTCGTGTTCGAGAGAGAAGGAAAAGAAGAAAGGAAGCTTAATCGACAATGAATACTCAAATGGGGAGTGCTCTCCCTAGCGAGAAGTTGGACCGAAACAACTTCGCATCTTAGGAGTACAAGATGCACCAATACCTTGTCGACCAAGGCTATTGGGGTTACATCAAGGGAGCACAAGAAAACCGACCCGACCCGGAAGTTGCCGACTATGCAAAGTGGGAGCAAGCGGCAAGCCGAGTGATGTATTGCTTGGCGACATGTGTTCACGAGCACATACTCAGGTACATTGGAGAAGCCGAGATGCCGAAGGAAGCGTGGGAGAATCTACGCAAGATTTTTGCCGCCGCCACAACCGCGAGAAGCTTCAACTCCGCCAATAGTTGAACAACATCCAACAAAGGGATATGTCCATCACAAGCTACACCTTGAAGATCAAGGAGCTTTGCAACTCACTCGGCTCGATAAGCGTCAATGTGGACGATGATGAGATGGTGCAAATATTCCCCGACGGCCTTGCACCACGGTTCGGCGCGATGAGGACCGTCGTACTAGCACAAGAGAATCCACCCTCCTTCTTCGATCTTCAATCTATGTTGTTGGTCGAAGAAAACCATGTTCGAACGAGGAGCAATGCCTCGGAAGGCCACATGCTCTACACGCATTCGTGAAAGGACTACACGCTCTTAAAACAACGCTCGGCCACAACCGAGTCTAGGATCAAACACAGAAAAACAGATAATGTACGCACGACACAGTAAAGAGAAGAGTACACAGGATGTTTACGTGGAAAACCCAAACACGGGAAAAACCACGGCAGTCCACAGACTGCAAACTATCACTATGTTACAATGTACAATAGATGAACATAGAGGCAACGACCTCTTGCTCACTGTCTTCGCCACAGGCGGCGGTTACAACAAAGACAACGTCCTCTTCGTCTCTCACTCTCTCTCTCTGTACACAGTTGCACTCAAAATCTTGCACCAACAAGAATGAATACAACTCCATACTAAGTTTTCCCTAAGTCATATTTATACTAATATGACTTTTCAGCTATTTACAAATATAGCCCCAATGGACTCTTAGAAACATATTTACGAATATGTCCCTTCATCTAGTGAGCACTCCTCATCCGGCTTGCATCATCCGGCTCTTGCTGGGCACTCGTCATCCGGTTCTCACCGGACCTTCCTTGCCGGGTACTCATCATCTGGTTCTCACCGGGTCTTCCTTGTCGGGTACTCATCATCCGATTCTCACCGGGTCTTCCGTTGCCAGGTACTCATCATCCGGTTCTCACTGGGTCTTCCGTTGCCGCGTACACATCATCCGGTTCTCACCGGGTCTTCCGTTGCCGGGTACTCCACATCCGGATTCGGCCTCGACCGAGTTGCTCATCCACACTGTTCTTCTCACTTCCCATCCGGAGGGACCTATTTCCTAACAAACTCCCCCTTCACTCCGGCATGGGATGTCTTACTAGTCTGATCCGCTTCCGACATGCATCCAGCTGGTCGAGTATCAGTACTTTGGTCAGCATATCTGACCTGTTCTCGGCCGTGTGGATCTTCGTCAGCACGAACTCTCGATCTTCTACTCGCTCCCGGATCCAGTGATACCTACGCTAGATGTGCTTCGTCTTGGAATGGTACGTTGCGTTCTTAGCAAGGTGGATGGCACTTTGACTATTGCAATGGAGTCGGTATTCATCTTGCCGGACACCGAGCTCTCCGATGAAGTCCTTCATCCATAATATTTCCTTGCCGGCTTCCACAGCCGCCATGTACTCCGCCTCCGTGGTTGACAACGCAACCGTCTTCTGCAGCCTTGACTGCCATGAGACAGCTCCCCCTGCATATGTCATTACATACCCGGATGTAGACTGGTTGGTATTCACATCAGCTGACATGTCCGAATCGGTAAAACCGTCAAGTTGAGGTTTACCGGAGCCGAACCGAAGACACATATTCGAAGTGCCCTTCAGGTACCGGAGTATCCATTTGACCGCGTTCTAGTGCTCCTTGCCGGGATTGCTCATAAACCGGCTCACCACTCCGACTGCGTATCCAATATCCGGTCGAGTACAGACCATTGCGTACATCAAGCTCCCGACGGCAGAGGCATATGGAACCTTCATCATATCAACCTTCTTTGCTTTCGTCTTTGGGCTTTGCTTGCCGGATAGTCTGCAGTTTGCCAGGAGTGTTGATTCGACCGGTTTTGCTTTTAACATGTTGAGCCGCTGAAGCACCTTTGTCATGTATTTCTCCTGTGATAGCCACAATTGCTTCGTTGGCCGGTCCCGAATGATATGCATCCCCAGCATCTGTCTTGCCGGACCCAAGTCTTTCATTGCGAAAGTTCGGTTGAGAGCCTTCTTCAACATCCGTATTTTGGCTTGGTCCCGTCCGACGATCAACATGTTGTCCACGTACAGAAGGAGTATCAGGAAGTCGCCTCCTTCAAACTTCTTCACAAACACGCAGTGATCGGCCTGTGTCTTGTGGTACCCTTGATCGGTCATGAAGGAGTCGAACTTCTGGTACCATTGTCGGGGAGCCTGCTTCAGTCTGTACAGGCTCTTCTTCAACTGGCAAACCAGGTGCTCCTTCCCTTTCTCCACGAATCCTTCCGGTTGCTGCATGTAGATCTCCTCTTTGAGGTCACCGTGAAGGAATGTCGTCTTCACGTCTAGCTGCTCTACCTTGAGGTCCATGCTTGCCACTATACTCAGCACCGTCCGGATGGAGGTCATCTTTACTACCGGGGCAAATATCTCGTCAAAGTCCACGCCCTTCTTCTACTGGAACCCCTTCACCACGATCCTGGCTTTGTATCTCGGGGGTTTGTCGGCATCTCCTGGTTTCAACTTGTACACCCACTTGTTTTGGAGTGCCCGCTTTCCTTTCGGCAACTCCACCAATTCGTACGTATGGTTCTCATGCAGGGAATCCATCTCATCCTGCATGGCACTTAACCATTTGCGGCTGTGGGTGTCATCCTTCACTTCTTTGAAGCTTTCCGGCTCTCCCTCATCGGTCAGCAGCACATGCTCTGCATCCGGAAATCTCTGGGGGGCCCTTCTCTCTCTGAGAGGATATCTTCGTCTTTGGCCTTCGGCAACCGACTCCACTATTTGTTCTTCATCCGAATCCGATTCTGGGTCTTGGCCAGTTCCGATTTCAACTTCCTCTACTTCTTCTTCTGCCGGTTTGGTATCCTCACCGTAACCGGCTGGTTCCTCGAGTGTCAACCGGCTCTTAGCCGGGTGTGTCCGAATCTCATCGTAGTTCATTATCTTCTTCTCCAACTCCCAGTCTGCAAGAGTCTTGTCCTCCATGAAGATAATATCTCGACTCCGGAAAGCCTTCTTGTCAACCGGATCCCATAATCTGTAGCCGAACTCATCATCGCCGTATCCGAGGAATATGCATGGCCGGGTCTTTGGGTCCAACTTTCCTCTCCGGTCCTTAGCAACATGCACGTACACGAGACACCCGAACACCTTTAGGGGCCGGTAGGACACTTCCTTACCGGTCCACACCTTCTGCGGTGTGTCTCCATCCAAGGGCACTGAGGGTGATCTGTTTATCACATACGTCGATGTCGACAACGCCTCAACCCAAAACGTCTTGGGTAATTTTGAATGTGCCAGCATACTCCGGACCCTCTCCATTATGGTCCAGTTCATCCTCTCGACTAGCCCGTTTAGTTCCGGCGTCTTCGGCACGGTAAATTCGAGCCGGATTCCCTTCGAGCGATAGTACTCCTCGAACTGCCCCCGGTATTCACCTCCGTTATTTGCTCGAACCGCCTTCAGCTTCCGGCCGGTTTCTCTTTCCACTCTCGCGTGGAGCTCTTTGAAGACGGATAACACCTGATCCCTTATCTTCAATGGTGTGGCCCACAGCTTCCGGATGTGGTCATCTATGAACATCACGAAGTACTGCGATCCGGCATGTGACTTCGTGTCCACTTGACATACATCAGTATGCACCAACTGCAATGGTGCATTACGTCTCATCGGTGGCCTCGATCGGAAAGAGGTCCGATTTTGTTTACCGGCCAGACACTCAGTGCACTTCTCCAAGTGCATGTTCTTCACTCGAATGAGGTTGTCGTCTGCAAGCCTCTTCATCCCCTTCTCGCTCATGTGATACAGCCTCTTGTGTCACAACTCACTGGCAGTGTCGGAAGCCATGTTCACTTCTTCCGAGCATAACCGGGCATTCATCAGGTACAACGTGTTTACCTTCTGGGCCCGAGCTACAATCAGGCTCCCTTTGCTGAACTTCATAACACCGTTCCGGATGCTACCCGTGTAGCCTTCATCATCTAGCCGACCGGCTAATATCAGGTTCAGACGAACCTCCGGAACGTGTCAGACATCCTTTAGCAGCAGCTTGCATCTGGTTGGTGTTGTCAACCACACGTCTCCTATGCCGACAATTCGACATGTACCTTCATTCCCCATCCGGACACAACCGTGATCACCGGCTGCGTAGGATGAGAAGCATTTCCGGTCCGGGGTAAGGTGGAACGACGCTCCGGAGTCGACCACCCAGGTCATCTCGTCGCCGACAAGGTTTAGCTCACTCTCCTCGGTGATGAGCATCAACTCTTCTTCACTTGCCACGATTGCCGTCGTTCCCTTCCGGTCCGTCCCCCTCCGATCTTTACCGTTCCGGTCCGGTGTCCGCTTCGAATCGGTACCATCGGTTTCCTTGTCTTTTCGGAAGTGCCGACAGTTCTTCTAGAAGTGTCCCGGCTTGCTGCAATAGTAGCAGGTAGGCCTCCCCCTTGACTTTGACCGTGTCCCCGACTTCTCCCGGTTCTGGGGACTACAGTTCCTTTGTCTTCCGCGTTCCGATTTGGTAACGAGCGCTTTGGAGTCGGAGTTCGTATCCTTGTCTTTCCAACGCGCCTCCTCATCTAGCAAGCTCGACTTCACTCTTGCCAGGGATAACCGTTTCCCTTCTGGCCCGACATTGCCCAAAGTGATAACCAACGTCTCCCAGCTATCTGGGAGGGAACCGAGCAGGAGTAGTGCTAGTACCTCATCGGCGAGAGGTACTTCTAATGATGTTGCCTGGTGGATCAGCCCCTGGAAGGCATTCATGTGCTCTGCCATGCTGGAGCCATCTTGGTACCGGAGTCTTACTAGCTTCCGAAATACCGAAACCTGATTAACAACATTTTTGTTTTGAAACATAATGCCTATCTTCTCCTAGAGCTCATGAGCCTTGCTCTCTTCATTGAAGTTGTTGTATAGACTCATGTCGATGAAGCACCGTATGTACGCTGTTGTCTTCATGTGCATCACCTCCCATATCGTGGCGTCGATTTTGTCCGGTCTCTTGTCCCCAAACTGAACTGGCAACCAAAGATCTTTAACCACGAACATGTCCCTCATCTTCGACTTCCACACCGAATAGTTGGAGCCGGTGAGCTTGAACATGCCTCCCAATGAATTGTCCATTTTATGTGTAACCTCGCTCTAATACCAGTTTGAAAGGACTATGCGCTCTTAAAACAATGCTCGGCCACAACCGAGTCTAGGATCAAACACTAAAAAACGGATAATGTATGCACGACACAGTAAAGAGAAGAGTACACAGGATGTTTATGTGGAAAACACGGGAAAAACCACGGCAATCCACAGACTGCAAACTATCACTATGTTACAATGTGCAATAGATGAACACAGAGGCAACGACTTCTTGCTCATTGTCTTCGCCACAGGCGGCGGTTACAACAAAGACAACATCCTCTTCGTCTCTCACACTCTCTCTCTCTCTCGCTCTCTCTCTCTGTACACAGTTGCACTCAAAATCTTGCACCAACAAGAATGAATACAACTCCATACTAAGTTTTCCCTAAGTCATATTTATACTAATATGACTTTTCGGCTATTTACAAATATAGCCCCAATGGACTCTCAGAAACATATTTACGAATATGTCCGTTCATCCGGTGAGCACTCCTCACCGGGCTTGCATCATCCAGCTCTTGCCGAGCACTCGTCATCCGGTTCTCACCGGGCCTTCCTTGCCGGGTACTCATCATTCGGTTCTCACCGGGTCTTCCGTTGCTGGGTACTCATCATCCTGTTCTCACCAGGTCTTCCGTTGCTGGGTACTCATCATCCGGTTCTCACCGGGTCTTCCGTTGCCGGGTACACATCATCCTGTTCTCACCGGGTCTTCCGTTGCCGGGTACTCCACATCCGGATTCGGCCTTGGCCTATCGGCCTCGACCGAGTTGCTCATCCACACTGTTCTTCTCACTTCCCATGGGAACTATTTCCTAACAATTCAGACGGAGGAAGAGGACGCTGCCGTGCAAGAAGAGGCCGATTCGGCCAAGGACGAGGCCGACGAGGCCCGACTTACGAAAACAACTCGCAATTTCGGCATCGAGACGGAAGCCATCGAGGAACCTTCGGAAGAAGGGGGAGCTTCCATTCTGGTCCGAACCGACAAAGCTCGGTCGAATGCGGATATTGTGGAAAAATCGGTCACCACGAAGAAGAATGTCGTAAGAAGATACACGAGTCGGCTTCCACTAGCCGACAACTAACCAACTACGCCATCAACTCCGACTATGACGATCGCGGCGGAATGTTTGTGATGAGACATAAAGCGAATTCTATGTCGGCCTCTACTTCTACTAGTGCCTTCGGTTTGGAAGACGTATGGTTCATCGATTCCGGTGCCTCAAACTGTCGAATACGAGTTTATAATGGCCATATTCACACTGTCCCTTTGGACAACCCATGTTTGGGCTATTTCTATAAATAGCATAAAGGGCAGTTGCCCTAGGACAGTCACTATATAAAGTGACTTTGTAACCTTTAGAAAAGGTTGGTTGTCAATCTTTGTAACTTTTGCTATTGGAATATAACGTTTTCCTTGTGCCTATCTCTCCCTCTCTCTGACTATCTTGCTTATGCGCATACACAAGTTCTTCATCACGAATGTTGCTTGCACTTCCGCATTGATGGCCTTGTCCCCAGCATTTGGTATCAGAGCGTTGGAGGTTCTTCAACTCGCTGCCGGCCGTCATAGTACACCACACAACATTTTGTTTCTGTTTTTCTTGAAGAACAGAGAAGAGAGAAGACAAACAGGAAGTCAGCATTTCATTGTGTTAAACCACTAATTGGAGTAAGCTAAACGGCTGTACTCTATTCCTGTGATTGTAACCACTTGAGGTGAGCTCCTTGTGCAACACCCGACCTAATTGTGCTTCATTTGGTTAAACAACATCCGAATAGGTCATCAGACGCTATTCACCCGCTTGTTATAACCACCCACTGCAGATTGGTCTCCTGGCAACAACCAAATTCGTGCTTCATTCGGCTTATCAACATTTGGGAGGATCAGTTGGATCTGTCGCTCTCATCGCTGTAGTCATCTGAAGCAAAATCGGCCCAAACAATCGTTTTCGTGTAATCGGTAATCGGCATACGATCGGAAGCTAATCGGGTTCACTCCGACTCGGCAACATTCGGGAAGACCAGCCGGTTTTGTCCCTCAAGTTACCGGAGTCACTCCAAGCAAGTTCAGCAAACAAATATCCAAAACCAAGCCGACTCGGGTTCAAAACCGACTAGAACGCTATCGGGTGAGCCAACCGGCTACACCCACTAAGGTTCGTAGTCAACTCCGAACTGGGTCTTCCCAACTGAAACCGAATTAGATGGCATCAACATCTGGCTCATCGGAAATGAGTCTAAGGAGGTTCGACGGCTCGAACTTCAACTTCTAGAAGGAACAAATGCAGGACTATCTCATAGTCAAGGGTCAGATAGACCCGATTGAGAATGAAAATCCTCTAGAAGCATACAAGGGAAACGAGTGGCTAAAGCTGGACAGAATTGTCCGCACCATGATTTGGATGCACTTGTCGGAGTCAGTGTACTTCACAGTGCAATCATGCTCGACAACTTTTGAACTATGAAAAACATTGTCGGAAACTTATGAAAAGAAGGTCGTTGCAACGAAGATGTATCTGATCTAGTGCCTCTACAACTTGCGGATGAAAGAATCCGATTCAGTTTAGGCACACCTCAACGAGTATGAAAGCATAAGCTCCCAAATCTTGTCTCAGGGGATGGCAATCGAGGATGAACTCAAGGCAATGATACTCATGAGTAGTCTCCCCTCTTCATGGGAAACTTTCGTTACAACTGTGTGCAATGCTTCAACATCTGCCGTTAAGTACTCTGAAGTCATGAGCACAATCTTGACTGAAGCAGCTCGGAGAAAGTCTTTCGCCAAAGACTCGGCAGATGAAGCTTACGTAGTACAAGGTTCGGCCGACCGATCGAACAACCGGGAAAGAAGTTCTTCCCGACCGTCGAACAATCAGCGAAGCCGGAGCAAGTCCCGGGATAACCGAATCTGCAACTACTATAAGAAATTGAGACACATCAAAGCCGACTACCGGGCACTCAAAGCAAAAACTGACAAAGCTCAGAGAGCAGATTAGAAGAGTAGCCGACATGAGGAGGTCAACTACGTCGGCTCTTCAGCCGAAATTTTGACGACCGACCCGAACATATTGTCCATAGAGAACCTAGTCGAATCAGAAGTTCTGCTTATGACTGAGGAATCAAGCACATGGCTCCTAGACTCGGGCGCATCGTATCATGTGACACCTCACCGATCTCAGTTTCGGAAACTCGCAGCACTGTGCTATAATCGGAATCGGCACCGTAGAGCTCAACCTTCTGGGCGGCTCTACACTCGTACTACACAACGTCCGACACATTCCTGAGCTCTCAAGACCCTTGATCTCAGTTGGACAACTTGACGAAGCCGACATCCGTGCTGGATTCTCATCAGGAGGGTGGACACTCCACAAAGGGATCCTCCTGCTTGCTCAAGGACCAAAGGTACATTCCTTGTATCCTTTATATGTCACACTCAAAGAGGGTGACTTATTTTTGGTTGATATCCCCGTGTCATCGTTATGGCACGGACGACATGGACACCTCAGCAAGGCTGACATAATGCACCTATCTAGAGTTGGTTACATCCCCAAACTCTCCTTCTCGGATCACCAATTCTGCGAGCATTGCCAGTACGGCAAATAGGTAGCCGCATCACACCCGACATCAACACCAAGAGAATCGAGTCCCCTCGATTTGGTCCACTCGAACATCTGTGGCCCGATGCTACATCAGTCTCTCGACGGTGCTTCGTACTTCGTCAGTTTTATTGACGACTCGACTCGGAAGGTGTGGTCTTACCCCATCAGAACCAAAGATTGGGTGTTCTCAATCTTCTCTGAATGGCTTGCAATGGTCGAAAATCAAACCGGTAGGAAACTGAAATGTTTCCGAACCGACAATGGAGGAGAATTCAAGTCTGAAGAATTCGTCAAATTTTGCCGGGAACGTGGCATTCGACATGAATATACGGCACCTTATAGTCCGAAGCAGAACGAAATTGCAAAACGTATGAATCGAACGATTCAAGAACGCGTAGTATCCATGCTCCAACACTCCACACTGTCGGATGGCTTCTGGGCAGAGGCTCTACTTACAATAGTACACATCATAAATATGTCGCCAAGTACCTCTAGGACTTAAAATACCTCAGGAAATATGAACCAATAGTACGTCGAATTATGACAAGCTAAGGATCTTCGGCTGCGAGGCGTATGCCCTCATACCGAAAGACGACCGTTGGAAAC
This sequence comes from Azolla caroliniana, assembly GCF_043228905.1. Taxonomy (NCBI): domain Eukaryota; kingdom Viridiplantae; phylum Streptophyta; class Polypodiopsida; order Salviniales; family Salviniaceae; genus Azolla; species Azolla caroliniana. The sequence goes on from NW_028230442.1 coordinate 14,169,417, forward strand.
TCGAACCAAGATCAAGGAAATGTGTTTTCCTTGGATATGGGCCCGACGGCGAGATCAGATACTAACTCTGGGACCCTGAGCACAAACAAATCATCTGAAGTTCGGACGTCGTGTTCAACGAGTCGGCTATGCATAAAACGGTCGAAAGGCCTATTGAAGTCCGAAGGGTAATATTCTCCGAAGTGCGAACCTTTCATGAAGGCCCAACCCACAACACGAGATTGGTTTCATGGGTAACCGACAACTCTCACACCGAATCCACCGATTCGGCACAACTGAATGGCTTGGCTCCCAACCATTCAACATCGACACCCGGTGCGACTAGTCCGGTCATACCTTGCAGATCTGAGAGACTATCGCAACCTTCGGAGAGGTACTCTCCTGGAATTCTCTTTACCGTCGCTGGCGAATCGACGTCTTACGAAGAAGCATGGCATATGGCGATGGAGTCGGAAATGCACTCCATTCGGGCAAACAAGACTTGGGACTTGGTCTAATTACCGAAGAATCGACATGCTCTTCCATGTAAGTGGGTCTATCGCCTAAAAGAGATGTCTGACTCGACCAACCCAAAGTACAAGGCCAGATTAGTTGCGAAGGAATTTAGACAAGAATATGGCGTCGACTTCGACGAAATCTTTTCACCAGTGGTGAAAATGACAACCCTTCGTTTCATGCTCGACGTCGTGGCCGCCGACAACTTGGAGCTGATTTAGCTAGATGTAAAAACGACATTCTTGCACAGTGACCTACGGGAGGAAATCTATATGGAGCAGCCGAAAGGCTTTGTGGCATCCGGCCAGGAACATCTAGTCTGCCAACTCAGGAAGAGTCTCTACGGCCTGAAACAGGCACCCCGACAGTGGTACAAGAAGTTCGACGACTTCATTCAATTGGTCAGCTTCTCAAAGAGAGATGAGGACCACTGTCTCTTCACCAAAATAGCTCAAGACGGGTCTCCCGTCTTCCTCATCATCTACGTGGATGACATGCTACTCTCCGGTCGGCATGCCGAAGAGCTCACCGAACTCGTTTGGAAACTACGGTTGAAGTTTGCCATGAAGGACCTCGGTCCGGCAAGACACATACTTGGTATGAAGATTAGTTAGCATCGCGATAACCGACAACTTTTCTTGTCTCAAACCGACTACATCAGACGTGTCTTGGAACGCTTCAACATGCACTCAGCCAAGCCTACCTCGACCCCGCTCCCCATTAACCTTCGGCTGTCTCAACGAGACTGCCCGACATCCGGTCCGGAGGGGGAAGATATGAAGTCGGTACCATATGCACCAGCAGTCAGCTCCCTTATGTACGCGATGGTTGCGACACGGCCTGACATTTCTCACGCCGTAGGATTCGTCAACAGATTCATGCACAACCCAGGCCGATCGCACTGTAACGCAGTCAAGCATGTGTTTAGATATCTAGCTGGCACAAAAGACCACGACATTCTCTTTGGCCCGAACTCAACCTCAGGTGTAGTCGGTTACACCGACTCAGACTTCACCGACTGTGTGGACAATCGGAAATCAACAACTGGATACTATTTCAAATTTGGCAACGGAGCAATCTCGGGGAAGTCGAAACTTCAGGAGTGCACAACCACCTCAACGACCAAAGCGGAATATGTAGCTGCGTCCGATGCGGCAAAAGAAGCTTTATGGCTCGGTCATGGCTCGGTCGACTGGCGCACACGTTTCGACAAGTTGACCTTGACTCGGCTCCAGTTGTCTACAGCGAGAGTCAGGGTGTTGTTGCTTTGTCAAAGAATCTGGTTCACCACAACGCCTCCAAGCATATCGACGTTCGATATCACTTCGTTCGGGACTGCATCATTTTAGGGAAAATCGGACTTGAGAAAATATCCACAACCGATAATGTCACACATGGAATGACCAAGTGTCTTTCGGCGGATCGTTTCCGGTCCCTTCGGCACCAAATGGGCGTAACGAAAAATCGGTCCGGTTAAAGTCGGACACACAGCACATGATGGTTTCGGACCACCGACATCAGTTCTTTGAGGATTGGCTTCAGCTCTTCCAACTCGACCGGTTCGGTCTTCTGTCTTTGGATCTTGCCGACTCTAACAAAACCGATATGTTCGATAAACCTTGTATATACCTGTAATTTTTTAGATAACCCATGTATACGCCCATTACGGGGGAGTGTCGAATACGAGTGTATAATGGCCGTATTCATACTGTCCCTTTGGACAGCCCAAGTTTGGGCTATTTCTGTAACCGACCCAATTATGTCGAAACCGGAGACGACACTACGCATCCGATTCGGCACATTGGCAAACTTATATTAAAAATGTCTTGCATGTATCAACTATCACGAAGAATTTGGTCTTCATCGGCCAAATTGTAGAGCAAGGAATGCAAGTACGATTTAATCAAGGCAGTTGCTTCATCGAAAAAGAGGGCCAACTCATTGCTTGCGGACGAAGAGAGGGTTGAATGTTCATTCTCGACTCACACGAGATGAAATCGGCCATGTTCGAAAAGGACATGAAAGCCGATTTTGACATAGAGTTATGGCACAAGCGGATTGGCCATATCAACCTCCAAAAGCTCAAGGCAATGCAATCGAAAGGAGTCGTCATTGGGCTCCCGACATTCACGGAGAAAGAGATTGAAGGCGTGTGTGCCGCTTGCCAATTCGGCAAGCAACATCGGCACCCATTTCCGAAGGAGTGGAACGTGAGCAAAGGTGTACTCGACGTAATTCATTCTGATGTATGGGGTCCGGCTCAGATGGCTACATTCGGCGGATGCTGATACTACGTGGCCTTGATCGACGACTTCTCTAGGCACACCTGGATCTACCCCATGCGACAAAAGAGCGAAGTGTTCAGACACTTCCAAAAGTTTAAGAATGAAGTTGAGAAAGCCACGGGCCGACATGTACGATGTCTTTGGTCAGATGGAGGCAAGGAGTACTTCTCCAACGAATTTTCGGCGTTTCTACGGAAAGATGGAATATGGCGAGAGTTTTCGTGTCGACTTACGCCACAACAAAATGGAGTGGCCGAACGAAAGAATCGGCACATCCTCGAAGTAGCATGGGCCATGATGAACGAAAAGCATGTGCCGAAGTTGTACTGGGTAGAAGCGGCTAACACGGCCGTATATCTCATGAATCGGTGTACGACATGGGGTGTGCATGAACTTACTCCGCACGAGAAGTTTTTCGGAAAGGAGCCGGACCCATCACATGTTCGGAAATTCGGCTCCATTGCGTACGTGCACATCCCCGATGGGAAGCGACAAAAGCTTGACCCAAAGTCGAAGAAATGTATCCTTGTAGGATACTCATTGGAGCAAAAGGGGTACAAGTGCTACAACCCCTCAACTCAAAAATCTCGAGTAAGTTGAGACGTCGTTTTCGACGAGTCCGTATCCTGGTACGCACCAGAGACAACTTCGACTTCGATTCCGCTCGACCCGGATTCCACCGAAATAGAGATAGAAGCCAAAGATCGACTCACGCGTATGTTCGAAGAAAGCCCAATTACGACAAGGCTTAGTGGGCCACAAGAGCCCCCAAGCGATCAAAGCACATCTCGGCCGAGTCTGAAGCTGGACAAAGGGAAGGCAAAAATGCCGGAGTATGAAGACGATCATTTCGACGGTATTGAATCGACTCACTCCGTCAATAGTGAGTTTGAAGGCCTTGAGATCCGGAAAAATGGACCGGAGAAAGCCGTAGTATCTACAAACGAGAAGCTCCGCCAATCCACCCATGAAAAGAACCCCGTAAGCCAATTCGGCTACAACGATTATATGGCATACCATTACGCCTTTATGATGAAGGTAGCGAAAGTACAAGAGCTTGAAACCTTTTCCGAAGCCGCGAGGGCCCGCGATGGATCGAAGCAATGACTGAGGAGATGCGTGCACTACGCAAGAATGAGACATGGGATCTCGTTCCCCACTCACCGCACATGAAGGCAATTAGTTGCAAATGGATCTACAAGGTGAAGTATAATGCCGACGGCTCCGTAAACTGTTACAAAGCTCAACTCATAGAGAAAGGATACACTTAGACGCATGGAGTCGACTATGAAGAGACATTTTCCCCCATGGCAAAGATGACGACGGTGCGGACCGTAATTGCACTCGCAACGGCGAAAGGGTGGCACCTCCACGACATGGACGTCACGGATGCTTTCCTCCAAGGCGAATTAGAAGAGGAGGTGTACATAGTACAACCTCTCAACTTCGAATCATGCATTCATCCGAAAGCCGTGTGCCGACTCAAGAGGCCACTCTATGGCCTCAAGCAAGCACCGCGTGCTTGGCATTCGAAGAATATGCAATATCTTCATAAAATCGGATTTTGAATGTCAAAATCCGACAACTCCCTCTACATACGCCACGACTCTAGAAGCCTACTTGTCATCATCCTCTACTTGGATGATTTGGTTATTGGAGGGAAGCATTTAGTCGACATCAACAAGGTGAAGTCCCTCCTCTGCAACAAACTCGAGATGACGAACATGAAGGAGCTTCATTACTTCCTAGGCATTGAGGTAATTCGGACTCCGGCCGGCATTATGATCTCTCAACGGCACTACATCCTCAACTTGTTATACAAGTTTGGGATGACTGAGTGCAAATCGGTCGCTACGCCTCTTGATTGAAACCTCAAACTAGATGCCGACTCCCGCATAGACGAGTGCGAGCTGACCCAATATCGTCAACTGATCGGCAGCCTCATCTATCTCACGATCACTCGATCCGACCTTAGCTATCCAGTCAGACTCCTGAGCCAATTCATGCAAACTCCGTGAGATATCCATTTCGATTGCGTCAAGTGAGTATTACGATACGTGAGCAACACAATGGATTATGATGTTCTATACACATCAGCCACACCAATACGACTCCAAGGGTACACATACGCGGACTGGGCAGGCTACAAAGCTGATTGACGATCGACCTCCAGATTTATCTTCTTGCTCGGTAGCGGAGCAATATCTTGGAGTAGTAAGAAGCAGCCTACTGTTGCACTTTTGAGTACGGAGGCCGAATACAAGGGCGCAACTGTAGCTACATGTGAAGCCATATGGCTTAAGAGGATTTTTAAGGATCTGGGCGTCCCCATCAAGGATTAGACTCCCATTTATTGTGACAACATGAGCAATATATATTTGGCTCGGAACCCGGTGTTCCATGCACGCACAAAGCACATCGAAGTGCACTATCACTTCATTCGAGAGCGCGTTGTCGTGAAGATTTCGGGCCATGGTGAGAAACTGGGGAATATCGGAGGAATCGGCGGGGTGGAGCATGTGCACTCACCCTTGTACAAATCGTGTAAATGATAGGGGCGCCATCATGGCGCCAGACAGTAGTTAATTCGGGACAGAGGATCCCATGTAATAAGGGATTTATCCCACATTGTTACGCATCCCTCTCCTTGTTCTATAAAAGGAAGGGAGCGCCCTTTGTAAAGGGGTTGCCCATTTTGAGTTAGGAGGGTATATCGTTAGAGTTAGGGTTTCACCTTGGTAGTTTTCTTTCTTTCTTTCTTCTTCTTCTTCTTCGTCATCATGTGGGTTGAGAGTTCGTGTCTATTTAGGGTTTGCTTATGTTCGGTCCCCTGTGCAAGACCCCGCTCGGCGCGACGAGCCTGAGAACTCCCCGATCGGCGGCTTGGCAGTAGACTGCTGTTGTAACCTAACCTACCTAGGTTCGGCTCGAAACTGGGGCTGTATCTTTTCCCTTGTAATATATATACTCATATATGTTTGTGCATATTGATGTATTTGGCAGTGTCAGGAGCATAGCCCCTTTGTTTCCTGTGCATAAGAGTCGGTGTCGCGTGCATGCTCTTTCTCTCTCCTTCTCTCTCTTTCTCTCTCTCTCTCTCTCTCGTGTTTGGTTGCCTCTGGGATGTGTCCGGAGTCGGTTTCTCGGTATCCCTTCCTCCCTAGTCCGAGACCCCTGTGGTCCCGCCCTTTTTGACACGCATGTGCGTAATAACGCGACATTATTTGGTGAACTCGACGTGAAAGGGCGGCAAGGGAGAATGGAGTTGGAAGAAGACGACTTCACCCAACTTTTTGTCGAAGCAGTGAGGGAGTTTGGACGAGTAACAACAAGGAGAGAGACGACGTAGCTAGTTGTTGAGCAAGTGGTCGAAAGAGTCGGTCGTTTCAACGGGGACAACCTCCCATTCTACTTGGAAGCCTACAACGCGGAAATGGAGGAGCGAGGCGTAGACGAGGTGTTGAGGCTGGGGTTCTTCTGTTGGGTCGTCACCGTCTGCATGCACATGGAAGTGAAGGAGCTGTGAGAAGCTCATAGTTCATGGGAGGCCTTCGAAGAGGCGCTCCTGCAGGCATATGGAGGACGGTGGAAGAGCCGGGGACGACACGGCTTCGACCAGTAGGTGGCATCAGTGAAGACCCACC